>NW_026961236.1:0-1335000 GCF_963924245.1 Chroicocephalus ridibundus | reverse complement strand
CACGTGGAGAAGGCACCCACACTGAAAGTGCCTGGAAGGAACGTTGGGGCTTCTTCTCAGTGTCTCTGATATAGGGTTTCACTGTCCCGGGAAAGTCTCTGCTAACACCCTGCAGAGCGCTGTGCCCAATATACAGAAACGTCTTGCGGTATCCCCTACAGGGAAAGTGCCAGGAGGGAAAAGTGAGGATTATGTTTAGACTTTCTCTGAACTGCTTCAAATCAACTGGATATCTTTGTGCTGTAAATCTCCCAACAGCCAAACGCAAAAGCAGCAAACATCTCGCTGTATGTCCCACATCCAAAGTGCCAAGAGAGTAATGTAGAGCTTGCTCTCCCTGTCTTTGAGTACTGTTTGCACTGTCCCGATTACCTCTTTGCTAACATTCTCTTCAGAGCTGCAGTGAAACCAGGAACCACGTGGAGAAGGCACCCACACTGAAAGTGCCTGGAAGGAACGTTGGGGCTTCTTCTCAGTGTCTCTGATATAGGGTTTCACTGTCCCGGGAAAGTCTCTGCTAACACCCTGCAGAGCGCTGTGCCCAATATACAGAAACGTCTTGCGGTATCTCCTACAGGGAAAGTGCCAGGAGGGAAAAGTGAGGATTATGCTTAGACTTTCTCGGAACTGCTTCAAATCAACTAGATATCTTTGTGCTGTAAATCTCCCAACAGCCAAACGTAAAAGCAGCAAACATCTCGCTGTATGTCCCACATCCAAAGTGCCAAGAGAGAGCTTGCTCTCCCTGTCTTTGAGTACTGTTTGCACTGTCCCGATTACCTCTTTGCTAACATTCTCTTCAGAGCTGCACTGAAACCAGGAACCACGTGGAGAAGGCACCAACTCTGAAAGTGCCTGGAATGAACGTTGGGACTTCTTCTCAGTGTCTCTGATATAGGGTTTCACTGTCCCGGGAAAGTCTCTGCTAACAGCCTGCAGAGCGCTGTGCCCAATATACAGAAACGTCTTGCGGTATCTCCTACAGGGAAAGTGCCAGGAGGGAAAAGTGAGGATTATGTTTAGACTTTCTCGGAACTGCTTCAAATCAACTGGATATCTTTGTGCTGTAAATCTCGCAACAGACAAACGCAAAAGCAGCAAACATCTCGCTGTATGTCCCACATACCAAAGTGCCAAGGGAGTAATGTAGAGCTTGCTCTCCCTGTCTTTGAGTACTGTTTGCACTGTCCCGATTACCTCTTTGCTAACATTCTCTTCAGAGCTGCAGTGAAACCAGGAACCACGTGAAGAAGGCACCCACACTGAAAATGCCTGGAAGGAACGTTGGGGCTTCTTCTCAGTGTCTCTGATATAGGGTTTCACTGTCCCGGGAAAGTCTCTGCTAACACCCTGCAGAGCGCTGTGCCCAATATACAGAAACGTCTTGCAGTATCTCCTACAGGGAAAGTGCCAGGAGGAAAAAGTGAGGATTATGCTTAGACTTTCTCGGAACTGCTTCAAATCAACTAGATATCTTTGTGCTGTAAATCTCCCAACAGCCAAACGTAAAAGCAGCAAATATCTCGCTGTATGTCCCACATCCAAAGTGCCAAGAGAGAGCTTGCTCTCCCTGTCTTTGAGTACTGTTTGCACTGTCCCGATTACCTCTTTGCTAACATTCTCTTCAGAGCTGCAGTGAAACCAGGAACCACGTGGAGAAGGCACCCACACTGAAAGTGCCTGGAAGGAACGTTGGGGCTTCTTCTCAGTGTCTCTGATATAGGGTTTCACTGTCCCGGGAAAGTCTCTGCTAACACCCTGCAGAGCGCTGTGCCCAATATACAGAAACGTCTTGCGGTATCCCCTACAGGGAAAGTGCCAGGAGGGAAAAGTGAGGATTATGTTTAGACTTTCTCTGAACTGCTTCAAATCAACTGGATATCTTTGTGCTGTAAATCTCCCAACAGCCAAACGCAAAAGCAGCAAACATCTCGCTGTATGTCCCACATCCAAAGTGCCAAGAGAGTAATGTAGAGCTTGCTCTCCCTGTCTTTCAGTACTGTTTGCACTGTCCCGAATACATCTTTGCTAACATTCTCTTCAGAGCTGCAGTGAAACCAGGAACCACGTGGAGAAGGCACCCACACTGAAAATGCCTGGAAGGAACGTTGGGGCTTCTTCTCAGTGTCTCTGATATAGGGTTTCACTGTCCCGGGAAAGTCTCTGCTAACACCCTGCAGAGCGCTGTGCCCAATATACAGAAACGTCTTGCGGTATCCCCTACAGGGAAAGTGCCAGGAGGGAAAAGTGAGGATTATGTTTAGACTTTCTCTGAACTGCTTCAAATCAACTGGATATCTTTGTGCTGTAAATCTCCCCACAGCCAAATGTAAAAGCAGCAAACATCTCGCTGTATGTCCCACATCCAAAGTGCCAAGAGAGAGCTTGCTCTCCCTGTCTTTGAGTACTGTTTGCACTGTCCCGATTACCTCTTTGCTAACATTCTCTTCAGAGCTGCAGTGAAACCAGGAACCACGTGGAGAAGGCACCCACACTGAAAGTGCCTGGAAGGAACGTTGGGGCTTCTTCTCAGTGTCTCTGATATAGGGTTTCACTGTCCCGGGAAAGTCTCTGCTAACACCCTGCAGAGCGCTGTGCCCAATATACAGAAACGTCTTGCGGTATCTCCTACAGGGAAAGTGCCAGGAGGGAAAAGTGAGGATTATGCTTAGACTTTCTCGGAACTGCTTCAAATCAACTAGATATCTTTGTGCTGTAAATCTCCCAACAGCCAAACGTAAAAGCAGCAAACATCTCGCTGTATGTCCCACATCCAAAGTGCCAAGAGAGAGCTTGCTCTCCCTGTCTTTGAGTACTGTTTGCACTGTCCCGATTACCTCTTTGCTAACATTCTCTTCAGAGCTGCACTGAAACCAGGAACCACGTGGAGAAGGCACCAACTCTGAAAGTGCCTGGAATGAACGTTGGGACTTCTTCTCAGTGTCTCTGATATAGGGTTTCACTGTCCCGGGAAAGTCTCTGCTAACACCCTGCAGAGCGCTGTGCCCAATATACAGAAACGTCTTGCGGTATCTCCTACAGGGAAAGTGCCAGGAGGGAAAAGTGAGGATTATGCTTAGACTTTCTCGGAACTGCTTCAAATCAACTGGATATCTTTGTGCTGTAAATCTCCCAACAGCCAAACGTAAAAGCAGCAAACATCTCGCTGTATGTCCCACATCCAAAGTGCCAAGAGAGTAATGTAGAGCTTGCTCTCCCTGTCTTTGAGTACTGTTTGCACTGTCCCGATTACCTCTTTGCTAACATTCTCTTCAGAGCTGCAGTGAAACCAGGAACCACGTGGAGAAGGCACCCACACTGAAAGTGCCTGGAAGGAACGTTGGGGCTTCTTCTCAGTGTCTCTGATATAGGGTTTCACTGTCCCGGGAAAGTCTCTGCTAACACCCTGCAGAGCGCTGTGCCCAATATACAGAAACGTCTTGCGGTATCTCCTACAGGGAAAGTGCCAGGAGGGAAAAGTGAGGATTATGTTTAGACTTTCTCTGAACTGCTTCAAATCAACTGGATATCTTTGTGCTGTAAACCTCCCAACAGCCAAATGTAAAAGCAGCAAACATCTCGCTGTATGTTCCACATCCAAAGTGCCAAGAGAGAGCTTGCTCTCCCTGTCTTTGAGTACTGTTTGCACTGTCCCGATTACCTCTTTGCTAACATTCTCTTCAGAGCTGCAGTGAAACCAGGAACCACGTGGAGAAGGCACCCACACTGAAAGTGCCTGGAAGGAACGTTGGGGCTTCTTCTCAGTGTCTCTGATATAGGGTTTCACTGTCCCGGGAAAGTCTCTGCTAACACCCTGCAGAGCGCTGTGCCCAATATACAGAAACGTCTTGCGGTATCCCCTACAGGGAAAGTGCCAGGAGGGAAAAGTGAGGATTATGTTTAGACTTTCTCTGAACTGCTTCAAATCAACTGGATATCTTTGTGCTGTAAATCTCCCAACAGCCAAATGTAAAAGCAGCAAACATCTCGCTGTATGTCCCACATCCAAAGTGCCAAGAGAGTAATGTAGAGCTTGCTCTCCCTGTCTTTGAGTACTGTTTGCACTGTCCCGATTACCTCTTTGCTAACATTCTCTTCAGAGCTGCAGTGAAACCAGGAACCACGTGGAGAAGGCACCCACACTGAAAATGCCTGGAAGGAACGTTGGGGCTTCTTCTCAGTGTCTCTGATATAGGGTTTCACTGTCCCGGGAAAGTCTCTGCTAACACCCTGCAGAGCGCTGTGCCCAATATACAGAAACGTCTTGCGGTATCTCCTACAGGGAAAGTGCCAGGAGGGAAAAGTGAGGATTATGCTTAGACTTTCTCGGAACTGCTTCAAATCAACTAGATATCTTTGTGCTGTAAATCTCCCAACAGCCAAACGTAAAAGCAGCAAACATCTCGCTGTATGTCCCACATCCAAAGTGCCAAGAGAGAGCTTGCTCTCCCTGTCTTTGAGTACTGTTTGCACTGTCCCGATTACCTCTTTGCTAACATTCTCTTCAGAGCTGCAGTGAAACCAGGAACCACGTGGAGAAGGCACCCACACTGAAAGTGCCTGGAAGGAACGTTGGGGCTTCTTCTCAGTGTCTCTGATATAGGGTTTCGCTGTCCCGGGAAAGTGTCTGCTAACACCCTGCAGAGCGCTGTGCCCAATATACAGAAACGTCTTGCGGTATCTCCTACAGGGAAAGTGCCAGGAGGGAAAAGTGAGGATTATGCTTAGACTTTCTCGGAACTGCTTCAAATCAACTGGATATCTTTGTGCTGTAAATCTCCCAACAGCCAAACGCAAAAGCAGCAAACATCTCGCTGTATGTCCCACATCCAAAGTGCCAAGAGAGTAATGTAGAGCTTGCTCTCCCTGTCTTTGAGTACTGTTTGCACTGTCCCGATTACCTCTTTGCTAACATTCTCTTCAGAGCTGCAGTGAAACCAGGAACCACGTGGAGAAGGCACCAACTCTGAAAGTGCCTGGAAGGAACGTTGGGACTTCTTCTCAGTGTCTCTGATATAGGGTTTCACTGTCCCGGGAAAGTCTCTGCTAACACCCTGCAGAGCGCTGTGCCCAATATACAGAAACGTCTTGCGGTATCCCCTACAGGGAAAGTGCCAGGAGGGAAAAGTGAGGATTATGTTTAGACTTTCTCTGAACTGCTTCAAATCAACTGGATATCTTTGTGCTGTAAATCTCCCAACAGCCAAATGTAAAAGCAGCAAACATCTCGCTGTATGTCCCACATCCAAAGTGCGAAGAGAGAGCTTGCTCTCCCTGTCTTTGAGTACTGTTTGCACTGTCCCGATTACCTCTTTGCTAACATTCTCTTCAGAGCTGCAGTGAAACCAGGAACCACGTGGAGAAGGCACCCACACTGAAAATGCCTGGAAGGAACGTTGGGGCTTCTTCTCAGTGTCTCTGATATAGGGTTTCACTGTCCCGGGAAAGTCTCTGCTAACACCCTGCAGAGCGCTGTGCCCAATATACAGAAACGTCTTGCGGTATCTCCTACAGGGAAAGTGCCAGGAGGGAAAAGTGAGGATTATGCTTAGACTTTCTCGGAACTGCTTCAAATCAACTGGATATCTTTGTGCTGTAAATCTCCCAACAGCCAAACGTAAAAGCAGCAAACATCTCGCTGTATGTCCCACATCCAAAGTGCCAAGAGAGTAATGTAGAGCTTGCTCTCCCTGTCTTTGAGTACTGTTTGCACTGTCCCGATTACCTCTTTGCTAACATTCTCTTCAGAGCTGCAGTGAAACCAGGAACCACGTGGAGAAGGCACCCACACTGAAAATGCCTGGAAGGAACGTTGGGGCTTCTTCTCAGTGTCTCTGATATAGGGTTTCACTGTCCCGGGAAAGTCTCTGCTAACACCCTGCAGAGCGCTGTGCCCAATATACAGAAACGTCTTGCGGTATCTCCTACAGGGAAAGTGCCAGGAGGGAAAAGTGAGGATTATGTTTAGACTTTCTCGGAACTGCTTCAAATCAACTAGATATCTTTGTGCTGTAAATCTCCCAACAGCCAAATGTAAAAGCAGCAAACATCTCGCTGTATGTTCCACATCCAAAGTGCCAAGAGAGAGCTTGCTCTCCCTGTCTTTGAGTACTGTTTGCACTGTCCCGATTACCTCTTTGCTAACATTCTCTTCAGAGCTGCAGTGAAACCAGGAACCACGTGGAGAAGGCACCCACACTGAAAGTGCCTGGAAGGAACGTTGGGGCTTCTTCTCAGTGTCTCTGATATAGGGTTTCACTGTCCCGGGAAAGTCTCTGCTAACACCCTGCAGAGCGCTGTGCCCAATATACAGAAACGTCTTGCGGTATCCCCTACAGGGAAAGTGCCAGGAGGGAAAAGTGAGGATTATGTTTAGACTTTCTCTGAACTGCTTCAAATCAACTGGATATCTTTGTGCTGTAAATCTCCCAACAGCCAAACGCAAAAGCAGCAAACATCTCGCTGTATGTCCCACATCCAAAGTGCCAAGAGAGTAATGTAGAGCTTGCTCTCCCTGTCTTTCAGTACTGTTTGCACTGTCCCGATTACCTCTTTGCTAACATTCTCTTCAGAGCTGCAGTGAAACCAGGAACCACGTGGAGAAGGCACCCACACTGAAAGTGCCTGGAAGGAACGTTGGGGCTTCTTCTCAGTGTCTCTGATATAGGGTTTCACTGTCCCGGGAAAGTCTCTGCTAACACCCTGCAGAGCGCTGTGCCCAATATACAGAAACGTCTTGCGGTATCCCCTACAGGGAAAGTGCCAGGAGGGAAAAGTGAGGATTGTGCTTAGACTTTCTCGGAACTGCTTCAAATCAAGTAGATATCTTTGTGCTGTAAATCTCCCAACAGCCAAACGTAAAAGCAGCAAACATCTCGCTGTATGTCCCACATCCAAAGTGCCAAGAGAGTAATGTAGAGCTTGCTCTCCCTGTCTTTGAGTACTGTTTGCACTGTCCCGATTACCTCTTTGCTAACATTCTCTTCAGAGCTGCAGTGAAACCAGGAACCACGTGGAGAAGGCACCCACACTGAAAGTGCCTGGAAGGAACGTTGGGGCTTCTTCTCAGTGTCTCTGATATAGGGTTTCACTGTCCCGGGAAAGTCTCTGCTAACACCCTGCAGAGCGCTGTGCCCAATATACAGAAACGTCTTGCGGTATCCCCTACAGGGAAAGTGCCAGGAGGGAAAAGTGAGGATTATGTTTAGACTTTCTCTGAACTGCTTCAAATCAACTGGATATCTTTGTGCTGTAAATCTCCCAACAGCCAAACGCAAAAGCAGCAAACATCTCGCTGTATGTCCCACATCCAAAGTGCCAAGAGAGAGCTTGCTCTCCCTGTCTTTGAGTACTGTTTGCACTGTCCCGATTACCTCTTTGCTAACATTCTCTTCAGAGCTGCAGTGAAACCAGGAACCACGTGGAGAAGGCACCAACTCTGAAAGTGCCTGGAAGGAACGTTGGGGCTTCTTCTCAGTGTCTCTGATATAGGGTTTCACTGTCCCGGGAAAGTCTCTGCTAACACCCTGCAGAGCGCTGTGCCCAATATACAGAAACGTCTTGTGGTATCTCCTACAGGGAAAGTGCCAGGAGGGAAAAGTGAGGATTATGCTTAGACTTTCTCGGAACTGCTTCAAATCAACTAGATATCTTTGTGCTGTAAATCTCCCAACAGCCAAACGTAAAAGCAGCAAACATCTCGCTGTATGTCCCACATCCAAAGTGCCAAGAGAGAGCTTGCTCTCCCTGTCTTTGAGTACTGTTTGCACTGTCCCGATTACCTCTTTGCTAACATTCTCTTCAGAGCTGCACTGAAACCAGGAACCACGTGGAGAAGGCACCAACTCTGAAAGTGCCTGGAAGGAACGTTGGGACTTCTTCTCAGTGTCTCTGATATAGGGTTTCACTGTCCCGGGAAAGTCTCTGCTAACACCCTGCAGAGCGCTGTGCCCAATATACAGAAACGTCTTGCGGTATCTCCTACAGGGAAAGTGCCAGGAGGGAAAAGTGAGGATTATGCTTAGACTTTCTCGGAACTGCTTCAAATCAACTAGATATCTTTGTGCTGTAAATCTCCCAACAGCCAAATGTAAAAGCAGCAAACATCTCGCTGTATGTTCCACATCCAAAGTGCCAAGAGAGAGCTTGCTCTCCCTGTCTTTGAGTACTGTTTGCACTGTCCCGATTACCTCTTTGCTAACATTCTCTTCAGAGCTGCAGTGAAACCAGGAACCACGTGGAGAAGGCACCCACACTGAAAGTGCCTGGAAGGAACGTTGGGGCTTCTTCTCAGTGTCTCTGATATAGGGTTTCACTGTCCCGGGAAAGTCTCTGCTAACACCCTGCAGAGCGCTGTGCCCAATATACAGAAACGTCTTGCGGTATCCCCTACAGGGAAAGTGCCAGGAGGGAAAAGTGAGGATTATGTTTAGACTTTCTCGGAACTGCTTCAAATCAACTGGATATCTTTGTGCTGTAAATCTCGCAACAGACAAACGCAAAAGCAGCAAACATCTCGCTGTATGTCCCACATCCAAAGTGCCAAGGGAGTAATGTAGAGCTTGCTCTCCCTGTCTTTGAGTACTGTTTGCACTGTCCCGATTACCTCTTTGCTAACATTCTCTTCAGAGCTGCAGTGAAACCAGGAACCACGTGGAGAAGGCACCCACACTGAAAGTGCCTGGAATGAACGTTGGGGCTTCTTCTCAGTGTCTCTGATATAGGGTTTCACTGTCCCGGGAAAGTCTCTGCTAACACCCTGCAGAGCGCTGTGCCCAATATACAGAAACGTCTTGCGGTATCCCCTACAGGGAAAGTGCCAGGAGGGAAAAGTGAGGATTATGTTTAGACTTTCTCTGAACTGCTTCAAATCAACTGGATATCTTTGTGCTGTAAATCTCCCAACAGCCAAACGCAAAAGCAGCAAACATCTCGCTGTATGTCCCACATCCAAAGTGCCAAGAGAGTAATGTAGAGCTTGCTCTCCCTGTCTTTGAGTACTGTTTGCACTGTCCCGATTACCTCTTTGCTAACATTCTCTTCAGAGCTGCAGTGAAACCAGGAACCACGTGGAGAAGGCACCCACACTGAAAGTGCCTGGAAGGAACGTTGGGGCTTCTTCTCAGTGTCTCTGATATAGTGTTTCACTGTCCCGGGAAAGTCTCTGCTAACACCCTGCAGAGCGCTGTGCCCAATATACAGAAACGTCTTGCGGTATCCCCTACAGGGAAAGTGCCAGGAGGGAAAAGTGAGGATTATGTTTAGACTTTCTCTGAACTGCTTCAAATCAACTGGATATCTTTGTGCTGTAAATCTCCCAACAGCCAAACGCAAAAGCAGCAAACATCTCGCTGTATGTCCCACATCCAAAGTGCCAAGAGAGAGCTTGCTCTCCCTGTCTTTGAGTACTGTTTGCACTGTCCCGATTACCTCTTTGCTAACATTCTCTTCAGAGCTGCAGTGAAACCAGGAACCACGTGGAGAAGGCACCCACACTGAAAGTGCCTGGAAGGAACGTTGGGGCTTCTTCTCAGTGTCTCTGATATAGGGTTTCACTGTCCCGGGAAAGTCTCTGCTAACACCCTGCAGAGCGCTGTGCCCAATATACAGAAACGTCTTGCGGTATCCCCTACAGGGAAAGTGCCAGGAGGGAAAAGTGAGGATTATGTTTAGACTTTCTCTGAACTGCTTCAAATCAACTGGATATCTTTGTGCTGTAAATCTCCCAACAGCCAAACGCAAAAGCAGCAAACATCTCGCTGTATGTCCCACATCCAAAGTGCCAAGAGAGTAATGTAGAGCTTGCTCTCCCTGTCTTTGAGTACTGTTTGCACTGTCCCGATTACCTCTTTGCTAACATTCTCTTCAGAGCTGCAGTGAAACCAGGAACCACGTGGAGAAGGCACCCACACTGAAAGTGCCTGGAAGGAACGTTGGGGCTTCTTCTCAGTGTCTCTGATATAGGGTTTCACTGTCCCGGGAAAGTCTCTGCTAACACCCTGCAGAGCGCTGTGCCCAATATACAGAAACGTCTTGCGGTATCTCCTACAGGGAAAGTGCCAGGAGGGAAAAGTGAGGATTATGCTTAGACTTTCTCGGAACTGCTTCAAATCAACTAGATATCTTTGTGCTGTAAATCTCCCAACAGCCAAACGTAAAAGCAGCAAACATCTCGCTGTATGTCCCACATCCAAAGTGCCAAGAGAGAGCTTGCTCTCCCTGTCTTTGAGTACTGTTTGCACTGTCCCGATTACCTCTTTGCTAACATTCTCTTCAGAGCTGCACTGAAACCAGGAACCACGTGGAGAAGGCACCAACTCTGAAAGTGCCTGGAATGAACGTTGGGACTTCTTCTCAGTGTCTCTGATATAGGGTTTCACTGTCCCGGGAAAGTCTCTGCTAACAGCCTGCAGAGCGCTGTGCCCAATATACAGAAACGTCTTGCGGTATCTCCTACAGGGAAAGTGCCAGGAGGGAAAAGTGAGGATTATGTTTAGACTTTCTCGGAACTGCTTCAAATCAACTGGATATCTTTGTGCTGTAAATCTCGCAACAGACAAACGCAAAAGCAGCAAACATCTCGCTGTATGTCCCACATACCAAAGTGCCAAGGGAGTAATGTAGAGCTTGCTCTCCCTGTCTTTGAGTACTGTTTGCACTGTCCCGATTACCTCTTTGCTAACATTCTCTTCAGAGCTGCAGTGAAACCAGGAACCACGTGAAGAAGGCACCCACACTGAAAATGCCTGGAAGGAACGTTGGGGCTTCTTCTCAGTGTCTCTGATATAGGGTTTCACTGTCCCGGGAAAGTCTCTGCTAACACCCTGCAGAGCGCTGTGCCCAATATACAGAAACGTCTTGCAGTATCTCCTACAGGGAAAGTGCCAGGAGGAAAAAGTGAGGATTATGCTTAGACTTTCTCGGAACTGCTTCAAATCAACTAGATATCTTTGTGCTGTAAATCTCCCAACAGCCAAACGTAAAAGCAGCAAATATCTCGCTGTATGTCCCACATCCAAAGTGCCAAGAGAGAGCTTGCTCTCCCTGTCTTTGAGTACTGTTTGCACTGTCCCGATTACCTCTTTGCTAACATTCTCTTCAGAGCTGCAGTGAAACCAGGAACCACGTGGAGAAGGCACCCACACTGAAAGTGCCTGGAAGGAACGTTGGGGCTTCTTCTCAGTGTCTCTGATATAGGGTTTCACTGTCCCGGGAAAGTCTCTGCTAACACCCTGCAGAGCGCTGTGCCCAATATACAGAAACGTCTTGCGGTATCCCCTACAGGGAAAGTGCCAGGAGGGAAAAGTGAGGATTATGTTTAGACTTTCTCTGAACTGCTTCAAATCAACTGGATATCTTTGTGCTGTAAATCTCCCAACAGCCAAACGCAAAAGCAGCAAACATCTCGCTGTATGTCCCACATCCAAAGTGCCAAGAGAGTAATGTAGAGCTTGCTCTCCCTGTCTTTCAGTACTGTTTGCACTGTCCCGAATACATCTTTGCTAACATTCTCTTCAGAGCTGCAGTGAAACCAGGAACCACGTGGAGAAGGCACCCACACTGAAAATGCCTGGAAGGAACGTTGGGGCTTCTTCTCAGTGTCTCTGATATAGGGTTTCACTGTCCCGGGAAAGTCTCTGCTAACACCCTGCAGAGCGCTGTGCCCAATATACAGAAACGTCTTGCGGTATCCCCTACAGGGAAAGTGCCAGGAGGGAAAAGTGAGGATTATGTTTAGACTTTCTCTGAACTGCTTCAAATCAACTGGATATCTTTGTGCTGTAAATCTCCCCACAGCCAAATGTAAAAGCAGCAAACATCTCGCTGTATGTCCCACATCCAAAGTGCCAAGAGAGAGCTTGCTCTCCCTGTCTTTGAGTACTGTTTGCACTGTCCCGATTACCTCTTTGCTAACATTCTCTTCAGAGCTGCAGTGAAACCAGGAACCACGTGGAGAAGGCACCCACACTGAAAGTGCCTGGAAGGAACGTTGGGGCTTCTTCTCAGTGTCTCTGATATAGGGTTTCACTGTCCCGGGAAAGTCTCTGCTAACACCCTGCAGAGCGCTGTGCCCAATATACAGAAACGTCTTGCGGTATCTCCTACAGGGAAAGTGCCAGGAGGGAAAAGTGAGGATTATGCTTAGACTTTCTCGGAACTGCTTCAAATCAACTAGATATCTTTGTGCTGTAAATCTCCCAACAGCCAAACGTAAAAGCAGCAAACATCTCGCTGTATGTCCCACATCCAAAGTGCCAAGAGAGAGCTTGCTCTCCCTGTCTTTGAGTACTGTTTGCACTGTCCCGATTACCTCTTTGCTAACATTCTCTTCAGAGCTGCACTGAAACCAGGAACCACGTGGAGAAGGCACCAACTCTGAAAGTGCCTGGAATGAACGTTGGGACTTCTTCTCAGTGTCTCTGATATAGGGTTTCACTGTCCCGGGAAAGTCTCTGCTAACACCCTGCAGAGCGCTGTGCCCAATATACAGAAACGTCTTGCGGTATCTCCTACAGGGAAAGTGCCAGGAGGGAAAAGTGAGGATTATGCTTAGACTTTCTCTGAACTGCTTCAAATCAACTGGATATCTTTGTGCTGTAAATCTCCCAACAGCCAAACGTAAAAGCAGCAAACATCTCGCTGTATGTCCCACATCCAAAGTGCCAAGAGAGTAATGTAGAGCTTGCTCTCCCTGTCTTTGAGTACTGTTTGCACTGTCCCGATTACCTCTTTGCTAACATTCTCTTCAGAGCTGCAGTGAAACCAGGAACCACGTGGAGAAGGCACCCACACTGAAAGTGCCTGGAAGGAACGTTGGGGCTTCTTCTCAGTGTCTCTGATATAGGGTTTCACTGTCCCGGGAAAGTCTCTGCTAACACCCTGCAGAGCGCTGTGCCCAATATACAGAAACGTCTTGCGGTATCTCCTACAGGGAAAGTGCCAGGAGGGAAAAGTGAGGATTATGTTTAGACTTTCTCTGAACTGCTTCAAATCAACTGGATATCTTTGTGCTGTAAACCTCCCAACAGCCAAATGTAAAAGCAGCAAACATCTCGCTGTATGTTCCACATCCAAAGTGCCAAGAGAGAGCTTGCTCTCCCTGTCTTTGAGTACTGTTTGCACTGTCCCGATTACCTCTTTGCTAACATTCTCTTCAGAGCTGCAGTGAAACCAGGAACCACGTGGAGAAGGCACCCACACTGAAAGTGCCTGGAAGGAACGTTGGGGCTTCTTCTCAGTGTCTCTGATATAGGGTTTCACTGTCCCGGGAAAGTCTCTGCTAACACCCTGCAGAGCGCTGTGCCCAATATACAGAAACGTCTTGCGGTATCCCCTACAGGGAAAGTGCCAGGAGGGAAAAGTGAGGATTATGTTTAGACTTTCTCTGAACTGCTTCAAATCAACTGGATATCTTTGTGCTGTAAATCTCCCAACAGCCAAATGTAAAAGCAGCAAACATCTCGCTGTATGTCCCACATCCAAAGTGCCAAGAGAGTAATGTAGAGCTTGCTCTCCCTGTCTTTGAGTACTGTTTGCACTGTCCCGATTACCTCTTTGCTAACATTCTCTTCAGAGCTGCAGTGAAACCAGGAACCACGTGGAGAAGGCACCCACACTGAAAATGCCTGGAAGGAACGTTGGGGCTTCTTCTCAGTGTCTCTGATATAGGGTTTCACTGTCCCGGGAAAGTCTCTGCTAACACCCTGCAGAGCGCTGTGCCCAATATACAGAAACGTCTTGCGGTATCTCCTACAGGGAAAGTGCCAGGAGGGAAAAGTGAGGATTATGCTTAGACTTTCTCGGAACTGCTTCAAATCAACTAGATATCTTTGTGCTGTAAATCTCCCAACAGCCAAACGTAAAAGCAGCAAACATCTCGCTGTATGTCCCACATCCAAAGTGCCAAGAGAGAGCTTGCTCTCCCTGTCTTTGAGTACTGTTTGCACTGTCCCGATTACCTCTTTGCTAACATTCTCTTCAGAGCTGCAGTGAAACCAGGAACCACGTGGAGAAGGCACCCACACTGAAAGTGCCTGGAAGGAACGTTGGGGCTTCTTCTCAGTGTCTCTGATATAGGGTTTCACTGTCCCGGGAAAGTCTCTGCTAACACCCTGCAGAGCGCTGTGCCCAATATACAGAAACGTCTTGCGGTATCCCCTACAGGGAAAGTGCCAGGAGGGAAAAGTGAGGATTATGTTTAGACTTTCTCTGAACTGCTTCAAATCAACTGGATATCTTTGTGCTGTAAATCTCCCAACAGCCAAACGCAAAAGCAGCAAACATCTCGCTGTATGTCCCACATCCAAAGTGCCAAGAGAGTAATGTAGAGCTTGCTCTCCCTGTCTTTGAGTACTGTTTGCACTGTCCCGAATACATCTTTGCTAACATTCTCTTCAGAGCTGCAGTGAAACCAGGAACCACGTGGAGAAGGCACCCACACTGAAAATGCCTGGAAGGAACGTTGGGGCTTCTTCTCAGTGTCTCTGATATAGGGTTTCACTGTCCCGGGAAAGTCTCTGCTAACACCCTGCAGAGCGCTGTGCCCAATAT
The DNA here is from genome assembly GCF_963924245.1 of Chroicocephalus ridibundus. NCBI lineage: Eukaryota > Metazoa > Chordata > Aves > Charadriiformes > Laridae > Chroicocephalus > Chroicocephalus ridibundus. Next base: position 1,320,450 of record NW_026961236.1, on the reverse strand, counting down.
ACAGAAACGTCTTGCGGTATCCCCTACAGGGAAAGTGCCAGGAGGGAAAAGTGAGGATTATGTTTAGACTTTCTCTGAACTGCTTCAAATCAACTGGATATCTTTGTGCTGTAAATCTCCCCACAGCCAAATGTAAAAGCAGCAAACATCTCGCTGTATGTCCCACATCCAAAGTGCCAAGAGAGAGCTTGCTCTCCCTGTCTTTGAGTACTGTTTGCACTGTCCCGATTACCTCTTTGCTAACATTCTCTTCAGAGCTGCAGTGAAACCAGGAACCACGTGGAGAAGGCACCCACACTGAAAGTGCCTGGAAGGAACGTTGGGGCTTCTTCTCAGTGTCTCTGATATAGGGTTTCACTGTCCCGGGAAAGTCTCTGCTAACACCCTGCAGAGCGCTGTGCCCAATATACAGAAACGTCTTGCGGTATCTCCTACAGGGAAAGTGCCAGGAGGGAAAAGTGAGGATTATGCTTAGACTTTCTCGGAACTGCTTCAAATCAACTAGATATCTTTGTGCTGTAAATCTCCCAACAGCCAAACGTAAAAGCAGCAAACATCTCGCTGTATGTCCCACATCCAAAGTGCCAAGAGAGAGCTTGCTCTCCCTGTCTTTGAGTACTGTTTGCACTGTCCCGATTACCTCTTTGCTAACATTCTCTTCAGAGCTGCACTGAAACCAGGAACCACGTGGAGAAGGCACCAACTCTGAAAGTGCCTGGAATGAACGTTGGGACTTCTTCTCAGTGTCTCTGATATAGGGTTTCACTGTCCCGGGAAAGTCTCTGCTAACACCCTGCAGAGCGCTGTGCCCAATATACAGAAACGTCTTGCGGTATCTCCTACAGGGAAAGTGCCAGGAGGGAAAAGTGAGGATTATGCTTAGACTTTCTCGGAACTGCTTCAAATCAACTGGATATCTTTGTGCTGTAAATCTCCCAACAGCCAAACGTAAAAGCAGCAAACATCTCGCTGTATGTCCCACATCCAAAGTGCCAAGAGAGTAATGTAGAGCTTGCTCTCCCTGTCTTTGAGTACTGTTTGCACTGTCCCGATTACCTCTTTGCTAACATTCTCTTCAGAGCTGCAGTGAAACCAGGAACCACGTGGAGAAGGCACCCACACTGAAAGTGCCTGGAAGGAACGTTGGGGCTTCTTCTCAGTGTCTCTGATATAGGGTTTCACTGTCCCGGGAAAGTCTCTGCTAACACCCTGCAGAGCGCTGTGCCCAATATACAGAAACGTCTTGCGGTATCTCCTACAGGGAAAGTGCCAGGAGGGAAAAGTGAGGATTATGTTTAGACTTTCTCTGAACTGCTTCAAATCAACTGGATATCTTTGTGCTGTAAACCTCCCAACAGCCAAATGTAAAAGCAGCAAACATCTCGCTGTATGTTCCACATCCAAAGTGCCAAGAGAGAGCTTGCTCTCCCTGTCTTTGAGTACTGTTTGCACTGTCCCGATTACCTCTTTGCTAACATTCTCTTCAGAGCTGCAGTGAAACCAGGAACCACGTGGAGAAGGCACCCACACTGAAAGTGCCTGGAAGGAACGTTGGGGCTTCTTCTCAGTGTCTCTGATATAGGGTTTCACTGTCCCGGGAAAGTCTCTGCTAACACCCTGCAGAGCGCTGTGCCCAATATACAGAAACGTCTTGCGGTATCCCCTACAGGGAAAGTGCCAGGAGGGAAAAGTGAGGATTATGTTTAGACTTTCTCTGAACTGCTTCAAATCAACTGGATATCTTTGTGCTGTAAATCTCCCAACAGCCAAATGTAAAAGCAGCAAACATCTCGCTGTATGTCCCACATCCAAAGTGCCAAGAGAGTAATGTAGAGCTTGCTCTCCCTGTCTTTGAGTACTGTTTGCACTGTCCCGATTACCTCTTTGCTAACATTCTCTTCAGAGCTGCAGTGAAACCAGGAACCACGTGGAGAAGGCACCCACACTGAAAATGCCTGGAAGGAACGTTGGGGCTTCTTCTCAGTGTCTCTGATATAGGGTTTCACTGTCCCGGGAAAGTCTCTGCTAACACCCTGCAGAGCGCTGTGCCCAATATACAGAAACGTCTTGCGGTATCTCCTACAGGGAAAGTGCCAGGAGGGAAAAGTGAGGATTATGTTTAGACTTTCTCGGAACTGCTTCAAATCAACTAGATATCTTTCTGCTGTAAATCTCCCAACAGCCAAACGTAAAAGCAGCAAACATCTCGCTGTATGTCCCACATCCAAAGTGCCAAGAGAGAGCTTGCTCTCCCTGTCTTTGAGTACTGTTTGCACTGTCCCGATTACCTCTTTGCTAACATTCTCTTCAGAGCTGCAGTGAAACCAGGAACCACGTGGAGAAGGCACCCACACTGAAAGTGCCTGGAAGGAACGTTGGGGCTTCTTCTCAGTGTCTCTGATATAGGGTTTCACTGTCCCGGGAAAGTCTCTGCTAACACCCTGCAGAGCGCTGTGCCCAATATACAGAAACGTCTTGCGGTATCCCCTACAGGGAAAGTGCCAGGAGGGAAAAGTGAGGATTATGTTTAGACTTTCTCTGAACTGCTTGAAATCAACTGGATATCTTTGTGCTGTAAATCTCCCAACAGCCAAACGCAAAAGCAGCAAACATCTCGCTGTATGTCCCACATCCAAAGTGCCAAGAGAGTAATGTAGAGCTTGCTCTCCCTGTCTTTCAGTACTGTTTGCACTGTCCCGATTACCTCTTTGCTAACATTCTCTTCAGAGCTGCAGTGAAACCAGGAACCACGTGGAGAAGGCACCCACACTGAAAGTGCCTGGAAGGAACGTTGGGGCTTCTTCTCAGTGTCTCTGATATAGGGTTTCACTGTCCCGGGAAAGTCTCTGCTAACACCCTGCAGAGCGCTGTGCCCAATATACAGAAACGTCTTGCGGTATCCCCTACAGGGAAAGTGCCAGGAGGGAAAAGTGAGGATTGTGCTTAGACTTTCTCGGAACTGCTTCAAATCAACTAGATATCTTTGTGCTGTAAATCTCCCAACAGCCAAACGTAAAAGCAGCAAACATCTCGCTGTATGTCCCACATCCAAAGTGCCAAGAGAGTAATGTAGAGCTTGCTCTCCCTGTCTTTGAGTACTGTTTGCACTGTCCCGATTACCTCTTTGCTAACATTCTCTTCAGAGCTGCAGTGAAACCAGGAACCACGTGGAGAAGGCACCCACACTGAAAGTGCCTGGAAGGAACGTTGGGGCTTCTTCTCAGTGTCTCTGATATAGGGTTTCACTGTCCCGGGAAAGTCTCTGCTAACACCCTGCAGAGCGCTGTGCCCAATATACAGAAACGTCTTGCGGTATCCCCTACAGGGAAAGTGCCAGGAGGGAAAAGTGAGGATTATGTTTAGACTTTCTCTGAACTGCTTCAAATCAACTGGATATCTTTGTGCTGTAAATCTCCCCACAGCCAAATGTAAAAGCAGCAAACATCTCGCTGTATGTCCCACATCCAAAGTGCCAAGAGAGAGCTTGCTCTCCCTGTCTTTGAGTACTGTTTGCACTGTCCCGATTACCTCTTTGCTAACATTCTCTTCAGAGCTGCAGTGAAACCAGGAACCACGTGGAGAAGGCACCCACACTGAAAGTGCCTGGAAGGAACGTTGGGGCTTCTTCTCAGTGTCTCTGATATAGGGTTTCACTGTCCCGGGAAAGTCTCTGCTAACACCCTGCAGAGCGCTGTGCCCAATATACAGAAACGTCTTGCGGTATCTCCTACAGGGAAAGTGCCAGGAGGGAAAAGTGAGGATTATGCTTAGACTTTCTCGGAACTGCTTCAAATCAACTAGATATCTTTGTGCTGTAAATCTCCCAACAGCCAAACGTAAAAGCAGCAAACATCTCGCTGTATGTCCCACATCCAAAGTGCCAAGAGAGAGCTTGCTCTCCCTGTCTTTGAGTACTGTTTGCACTGTCCCGATTACCTCTTTGCTAACATTCTCTTCAGAGCTGCACTGAAACCAGGAACCACGTGGAGAAGGCACCAACTCTGAAAGTGCCTGGAATGAACGTTGGGACTTCTTCTCAGTGTCTCTGATATAGGGTTTCACTGTCCCGGGAAAGTCTCTGCTAACACCCTGCAGAGCGCTGTGCCCAATATACAGAAACGTCTTGCGGTATCTCCTACAGGGAAAGTGCCAGGAGGGAAAAGTGAGGATTATGTTTAGACTTTCTCTGAACTGCTTCAAATCAACTGGATATCTTTGTGCTGTAAATCTCGCAACAGACAAACGCAAAAGCAGCAAACATCTCGCTGTATGTCCCACATACCAAAGTGCCAAGGGAGTAATGTAGAGCTTGCTCTCCCTGTCTTTGAGTACTGTTTGCACTGTCCCGATTACCTCTTTGCTAACATTCTCTTCAGAGCTGCAGTGAAACCAGGAACCACGTGAAGAAGGCACCCACACTGAAAATGCCTGGAAGGAACGTTGGGACTTCTTCTCAGTGTCTCTGATATAGGGTTTCACTGTCCCGGGAAAGTCTCTGCTAACACCCTGCAGAGCGCTGTGCCCAATATACAGAAACGTCTTGCAGTATCTCCTACAGGGAAAGTGCCAGGAGGAAAAAGTGAGGATTATGCTTAGACTTTCTCGGAACTGCTTCAAATCAACTAGATATCTTTGTGCTGTAAATCTCCCAACAGCCAAACGTAAAAGCAGCAAATATCTCGCTGTATGTCCCACATCCAAAGTGCCAAGAGAGAGCTTGCTCTCCCTGTCTTTGAGTACTGTTTGCACTGTCCCGATTACCTCTTTGCTAACATTCTCTTCAGAGCTGCAGTGAAACCAGGAACCACGTGGAGAAGGCACCCACACTGAAAGTGCCTGGAAGGAACGTTGGGGCTTCTTCTCAGTGTCTCTGATATAGGGTTTCACTGTCCCGGGAAAGTCTCTCCTAACACCCTGCAGAGCGCTGTGCCCAATATACAGAAACGTCTTGCGGTATCCCCTACAGGGAAAGTGCCAGGAGGGAAAAGTGAGGATTATGTTTAGACTTTCTCTGAACTGCTTCAAATCAACTGGATATCTTTGTGCTGTAAATCTCCCAACAGCCAAACGCAAAAGCAGCAAACATCTCGCTGTATGTCCCACATCCAAAGTGCCAAGAGAGTAATGTAGAGCTTGCTCTCCCTGTCTTTGAGTACTGTTTGCACTGTCCCGAATACATCTTTGCTAACATTCTCTTCAGAGCTGCAGTGAAACCAGGAACCACGTGGAGAAGGCACCCACACTGAAAGTGCCTGGAAGGAACGTTGGGGCTTCTTCTCAGTGTCTCTGATATAGGGTTTCACTGTCCCGGGAAAGTCTCTGCTAACACCCTGCAGAGCGCTGTGCCCAATATACAGAAACGTCTTGCGGTATCTCCTACAGGGAAAGTGCCAGGAGGGAAAAGTGAGGATTATGCTTAGACTTTCTCGGAACTGCTTCAAATCAACTAGATATCTTTGTGCTGTAAATCTCCCAACAGCCAAACGTAAAAGCAGCAAACATCTCGCTGTATGTCCCACATCCAAAGTGCCAAGAGAGAGCTTGCTCTCCCTGTCTTTGAGTACTGTTTGCACTGTCCCGATTACCTCTTTGCTAACATTCTCTTCAGAGCTGCACTGAAACCAGGAACCACGTGGAGAAGGCACCAACTCTGAAAGTGCCTGGAATGAACGTTGGGACTTCTTCTCAGTGTCTCTGATATAGGGTTTCACTGTCCCGGGAAAGTCTCTGCTAACAGCCTGCAGAGCGCTGTGCCCAATATACAGAAACGTCTTGCGGTATCTCCTACAGGGAAAGTGCCAGGAGGGAAAAGTGAGGATTATGTTTAGACTTTCTCTGAACTGCTTCAAATCAACTGGATATCTTTGTGCTGTAAATCTCGCAACAGACAAACGCAAAAGCAGCAAACATCTCGCTGTATGTCCCACATACCAAAGTGCCAAGGGAGTAATGTAGAGCTTGCTCTCCCTGTCTTTGAGTACTGTTTGCACTGTCCCGATTACCTCTTTGCTAACATTCTCTTCAGAGCTGCAGTGAAACCAGGAACCACGTGAAGAAGGCACCCACACTGAAAATGCCTGGAAGGAACGTTGGGACTTCTTCTCAGTGTCTCTGATATAGGGTTTCACTGTCCCGGGAAAGTCTCTGCTAACACCCTGCAGAGCGCTGTGCCCAATATACAGAAACGTCTTGCGGTATCCCCTACAGGGAAAGTGCCAGGAGGGAAAAGTGAGGATTATGCTTAGACTTTCTCGGAACTGCTTCAAATCAACTAGATATCTTTGTGCTGTAAATCTCCCAACAGCCAAACGTAAAAGCAGCAAATATCTCGCTGTATGTCCCACATCCAAAGTGCCAAGAGAGAGCTTGCTCTCCCTGTCTTTGAGTACTGTTTGCACTGTCCCGATTACCTCTTTGCTAACATTCTCTTCAGAGCTGCAGTGAAACCAGGAACCACGTGGAGAAGGCACCCACACTGAAAGTGCCTGGAAGGAACGTTGGGGCTTCTTCTCAGTGTCTCTGATATAGGGTTTCACTGTCCCGGGAAAGTCTCTCCTAACACCCTGCAGAGCGCTGTGCCCAATATACAGAAACGTCTTGCGGTATCCCCTACAGGGAAAGTGCCAGGAGGGAAAAGTGAGGATTATGTTTAGACTTTCTCTGAACTGCTTCAAATCAACTGGATATCTTTGTGCTGTAAATCTCCCAACAGCCAAACGCAAAAGCAGCAAACATCTCGCTGTATGTCCCACATCCAAAGTGCCAAGAGAGTAATGTAGAGCTTGCTCTCCCTGTCTTTGAGTACTGTTTGCACTGTCCCGAATACATCTTTGCTAACATTCTCTTCAGAGCTGCAGTGAAACCAGGAACCACGTGGAGAAGGCACCCACACTGAAAGTGCCTGGAAGGAACGTTGGGGCTTCTTCTCAGTGTCTCTGATATAGGGTTTCACTGTCCCGGGAAAGTCTCTGCTAACACCCTGCAGAGCGCTGTGCCCAATATACAGAAACGTCTTGCGGTATCTCCTACAGGGAAAGTGCCAGGAGGGAAAAGTGAGGATTATGCTTAGACTTTCTCGGAACTGCTTCAAATCAACTAGATATCTTTGTGCTGTAAATCTCCCAACAGCCAAACGTAAAAGCAGCAAACATCTCGCTGTATGTCCCACATCCAAAGTGCCAAGAGAGAGCTTGCTCTCCCTGTCTTTGAGTACTGTTTGCACTGTCCCGATTACCTCTTTGCTAACATTCTCTTCAGAGCTGCAGTGAAACCAGGAACCACGTGGAGAAGGCACCAACTCTGAAAGTGCCTGGAATGAACGTTGGGACTTCTTCTCAGTGTCTCTGATATAGGGTTTCACTGTCCCGGGAAAGTCTCTGCTAACACCCTGCAGAGCGCTGTGCCCAATATACAGAAACGTCTTGCGGTATCTCCTACAGGGAAAGTGCCAGGAGGGAAAAGTGAGGATTATGCTTAGACTTTCTCGGAACTGCTTCAAATCAACTGGATATCTTTGTGCTGTAAATCTCCCAACAGCCAAACGTAAAAGCAGCAAACATCTCGCTGTATGTCCCACATCCAAAGTGCCAAGAGAGTAATGTAGAGCTTGCTCTCCCTGTCTTTGAGTACTGTTTGCACTGTCCCGATTACCTCTTTGCTAACATTCTCTTCAGAGCTGCAGTGAAACCAGGAACCACGTGGAGAAGGCACCCACACTGAAAGTGCCTGGAAGGAACGTTGGGGCTTCTTCTCAGTGTCTCTGATATAGGGTTTCACTGTCCCGGGAAAGTCTCTGCTAACACCCTGCAGAGCGCTGTGCCCAATATACAGAAACGTCTTGCGGTATCTCCTACAGGGAAAGTGCCAGGAGGGAAAAGTGAGGATTATGTTTAGACTTTCTCTGAACTGCTTCAAATCAACTAGATATCTTTCTGCTGTAAATCTCCCAACAGCCAAACGTAAAAGCAGCAAACATCTCGCTGTATGTCCCACATCCAAAGTGCCAAGAGAGAGCTTGCTCTCCCTGTCTTTGAGTACTGTTTGCACTGTCCCGATTACCTCTTTGCTAACATTCTCTTCAGAGCTGCAGTGAAACCAGGAACCACGTGGAGAAGGCACCCACACTGAAAGTGCCTGGAAGGAACGTTGGGGCTTCTTCTCAGTGTCTCTGATATAGGGTTTCACTGTCCCGGGAAAGTCTCTGCTAACACCCTGCAGAGCGCTGTGCCCAATATACAGAAACGTCTTGCGGTATCCCCTACAGGGAAAGTGCCAGGAGGGAAAAGTGAGGATTATGTTTAGACTTTCTCTGAACTGCTTCAAATCAACTGGATATCTTTGTGCTGTAAATCTCCCAACAGCCAAACGCAAAAGCAGCAAACATCTCGCTGTATGTCCCACATCCAAAGTGCCAAGAGAGTAATGTAGAGCTTGCTCTCCCTGTCTTTCAGTACTGTTTGCACTGTCCCGATTACCTCTTTGCTAACATTCTCTTCAGAGCTGCAGTGAAACCAGGAACCACGTGGAGAAGGCACCCACACTGAAAGTGCCTGGAAGGAACGTTGGGGCTTCTTCTCAGTGTCTCTGATATAGGGTTTCACTGTCCCGGGAAAGTCTCTGCTAACACCCTGCAGAGCGCTGTGCCCAATATACAGAAACGTCTTGCGGTATCCCCTACAGGGAAAGTGCCAGGAGGGAAAAGTGAGGATTGTGCTTAGACTTTCTCGGAACTGCTTCAAATCAACTAGATATCTTTGTGCTGTAAATCTCCCAACAGCCAAACGTAAAAGCAGCAAACATCTCGCTGTATGTCCCACATCCAAAGTGCCAAGAGAGTAATGTAGAGCTTGCTCTCCCTGTCTTTGAGTACTGTTTGCACTGTCCCGATTACCTCTTTGCTAACATTCTCTTCAGAGCTGCAGTGAAACCAGGAACCACGTGGAGAAGGCACCCACACTGAAAGTGCCTGGAAGGAACGTTGGGGCTTCTTCTCAGTGTCTCTGATATAGGGTTTCACTGTCCCGGGAAAGTCTCTGCTAACACCCTGCAGAGCGCTGTGCCCAATATACAGAAACGTCTTGCGGTATCCCCTACAGGGAAAGTGCCAGGAGGGAAAAGTGAGGATTATGTTTAGACTTTCTCTGAACTGCTTCAAATCAACTGGATATCTTTGTGCTGTAAATCTCCCCACAGCCAAATGTAAAAGCAGCAAACATCTCGCTGTATGTCCCACATCCAAAGTGCCAAGAGAGAGCTTGCTCTCCCTGTCTTTGAGTACTGTTTGCACTGTCCCGATTACCTCTTTGCTAACATTCTCTTCAGAGCTGCAGTGAAACCAGGAACCACGTGGAGAAGGCACCCACACTGAAAGTGCCTGGAAGGAACGTTGGGGCTTCTTCTCAGTGTCTCTGATATAGGGTTTCACTGTCCCGGGAAAGTCTCTGCTAACACCCTGCAGAGCGCTGTGCCCAATATACAGAAACGTCTTGCGGTATCTCCTACAGGGAAAGTGCCAGGAGGGAAAAGTGAGGATTATGCTTAGACTTTCTCGGAACTGCTTCAAATCAACTAGATATCTTTGTGCTGTAAATCTCCCAACAGCCAAACGTAAAAGCAGCAAACATCTCGCTGTATGTCCCACATCCAAAGTGCCAAGAGAGAGCTTGCTCTCCCTGTCTTTGAGTACTGTTTGCACTGTCCCGATTACCTCTTTGCTAACATTCTCTTCAGAGCTGCACTGAAACCAGGAACCACGTGGAGAAGGCACCAACTCTGAAAGTGCCTGGAATGAACGTTGGGACTTCTTCTCAGTGTCTCTGATATAGGGTTTCACTGTCCCGGGAAAGTCTCTGCTAACAGCCTGCAGAGCGCTGTGCCCAATATACAGAAACGTCTTGCGGTATCTCCTACAGGGAAAGTGCCAGGAGGGAAAAGTGAGGATTATGTTTAGACTTTCTCTGAACTGCTTCAAATCAACTGGATATCTTTGTGCTGTAAATCTCGCAACAGACAAACGTAAAAGCAGCAAACATCTCGCTGTATGTCCCACATACCAAAGTGCCAAGGGAGTAATGTAGAGCTTGCTCTCCCTGTCTTTGAGTACTGTTTGCACTGTCCCGATTACCTCTTTGCTAACATTCTCTTCAGAGCTGCAGTGAAACCAGGAACCACGTGAAGAAGGCACCCACACTGAAAATGCCTGGAAGGAACGTTGGGACTTCTTCTCAGTGTCTCTGATATAGGGTTTCACTGTCCCGGGAAAGTCTCTGCTAACACCCTGCAGAGCGCTGTGCCCAATATACAGAAACGTCTTGCAGTATCTCCTACAGGGAAAGTGCCAGGAGGAAAAAGTGAGGATTATGCTTATACTTTCTCGGAACTGCTTCAAATCAACTAGATATCTTTGTGCTGTAAATCTCCCAACAGCCAAACGTAAAAGCAGCAAACATCTCGCTGTATGTCCCACATCCAAAGTGCCAAGAGAGAGCTTGCTCTCCCTGTCTTTGAGTACTGTTTGCACTGTCCCGATTACCTCTTTGCTAACATTCTCTTCAGAGCTGCAGTGAAACCAGGAACCACGTGGAGAAGGCACCCACACTGAAAGTGCCTGGAAGGAACGTTGGGGCTTCTTCTCAGTGTCTCTGATATAGGGTTTCACTGTCCCGGGAAAGTCTCTCCTAACACCCTGCAGAGCGCTGTGCCCAATATACAGAAACGTCTTGCGGTATCCCCTACAGGGAAAGTGCCAGGAGGGAAAAGTGAGGATTATGTTTAGACTTTCTCTGAACTGCTTCAAATCAACTGGATATCTTTGTGCTGTAAATCTCCCAACAGCCAAACGCAAAAGCAGCAAACATCTCGCTGTATGTCCCACATCCAAAGTGCCAAGAGAGTAATGTAGAGCTTGCTCTCCCTGTCTTTGAGTACTGTTTGCACTGTCCCGAATACATCTTTGCTAACATTCTCTTCAGAGCTGCAGTGAAACCAGGAACCACGTGGAGAAGGCACCCACACTGAAAGTGCCTGGAAGGAACGTTGGGGCTTCTTCTCAGTGTCTCTGATATAGGGTTTCACTGTCCCGGGAAAGTCTCTGCTAACACCCTGCAGAGCGCTGTGCCCAATATACAGAAACGTCTTGCGGTATCTCCTACAGGGAAAGTGCCAGGAGGGAAAAGTGAGGATTATGCTTAGACTTTCTCGGAACTGCTTCAAATCAACTAGATATCTTTGTGCTGTAAATCTCCCAACAGCCAAACGTAAAAGCAGCAAACATCTCGCTGTATGTCCCACATCCAAAGTGCCAAGAGAGTAATGTAGAGCTTGCTCTCCCTGTCTTTGAGTACTGTTTGCACTGTCCCGATTACCTCTTTGCTAACATTCTCTTCAGAGCTGCAGTGAAACCAGGAACCACGTGGAGAAGGCACCCACACTGAAAGTGCCTGGAAGGAACGTTGGGGCTTCTTCTCAGTGTCTCTGATATAGGGTTTCACTGTCCCGGGAAAGTCTCTGCTAACACCCTGCAGAGCGCTGTGCCCAATATACAGAAACGTCTTGCGGTATCTCCTACAGGGAAAGTGCCAGGAGGGAAAAGTGAGGATTATGTTTAGACTTTCTCTGAACTGCTTCAAATCAACTGGATATCTTTGTGCTGTAAACCTCCCAACAGCCAAATGTAAAAGCAGCAAACATCTCGCTGTATGTTCCACATCCAAAGTGCCAAGAGAGAGCTTGCTCTCCCTGTCTTTGAGTACTGTTTGCACTGTCCCGATTACCTCTTTGCTAACATTCTCTTCAGAGCTGCAGTGAAACCAGGAACCACGTGGAGAAGGCACCCACACTGAAAGTGCCTGGAAGGAACGTTGGGGCTTCTTCTCAGTGTCTCTGATATAGGGTTTCACTGTCCCGGGAAAGTCTCTGCTAACACCCTGCAGAGCGCTGTGCCCAATATACAGAAACGTCTTGCGGTATCCCCTACAGGGAAAGTGCCAGGAGGGAAAAGTGAGGATTATGTTTAGACTTTCTCTGAACTGCTTCAAATCAACTGGATATCTTTGTGCTGTAAATCTCCCAACAGCCAAACGCAAAAGCAGCAAACATCTCGCTGTATGTCCCACATCCAAAGTGCCAAGAGAGTAATGTAGAGCTTGCTCTCCCTGTCTTTGAGTACTGTTTGCACTGTCCCGATTACCTCTTTGCTAACATTCTCTTCAGAGCTGCAGTGAAACCAGGAACCACGTGGAGAAGGCACCCACACTGAAAATGCCTGGAAGGAACGTTGGGGCTTCTTCTCAGTGTCTCTGATATAGGGTTTCACTGTCCCGGGAAAGTCTCTGCTAACACCCTGCAGAGCGCTGTGCCCAATATACAGAAACGTCTTGCGGTATCTCCTACAGGGAAAGTGCCAGGAGGGAAAAGTGAGGATTATGTTTAGACTTTCTCGGAACTGCTTCAAATCAACTAGATATCTTTCTGCTGTAAATCTCCCAACAGCCAAACGTAAAAGCAGCAAACATCTCGCTGTATGTCCCACATCCAAAGTGCCAAGAGAGAGCTTGCTCTCCCTGTCTTTGAGTACTGTTTGCACTGTCCCGATTACCTCTTTGCTAACATTCTCTTCAGAGCTGCAGTGAAACCAGGAACCACGTGGAGAAGGCACCCACACTGAAAGTGCCTGGAAGGAACGTTGGGGCTTCTTCTCAGTGTCTCTGATATAGGGTTTCACTGTCCCGGGAAAGTCTCTGCTAACACCCTGCAGAGCGCTGTGCCCAATATACAGAAACGTCTTGCGGTATCCCCTACAGGGAAAGTGCCAGGAGGGAAAAGTGAGGATTATGTTTAGACTTTCTCTGAACTGCTTCAAATCAACTGGATATCTTTGTGCTGTAAATCTCCCAACAGCCAAACGCAAAAGCAGCAAACATCTCGCTGTATGTCCCACATCCAAAGTGCCAAGAGAGTAATGTAGAGCTTGCTCTCCCTGTCTTTCAGTACTGTTTGCACTGTCCCGATTACCTCTTTGCTAACATTCTCTTCAGAGCTGCAGTGAAACCAGGAACCACGTGGAGAAGGCACCCACACTGAAAGTGCCTGGAAGGAACGTTGGGGCTTCTTCTCAGTGTCTCTGATATAGGGTTTCACTGTCCCGGGAAAGTCTCTGCTAACACCCTGCAGAGCGCTGTGCCCAATATACAGAAACGTCTTGCGGTATCCCCTACAGGGAAAGTGCCAGGAGGGAAAAGTGAGGATTGTGCTTAGACTTTCTCGGAACTGCTTCAAATCAACTAGATATCTTTGTGCTGTAAATCTCCCAACAGCCAAACGTAAAAGCAGCAAACATCTCGCTGTATGTCCCACATCCAAAGTGCCAAGAGAGTAATGTACAGCTTGCTCTCCCTGTCTTTGAGTACTGTTTGCACTGTCCCGATTACCTCTTTGCTAACATTCTCTTCAGAGCTGCAGTGAAACCAGGAACCACGTGGAGAAGGCACCCACACTGAAAGTGCCTGGAAGGAACGTTGGGGCTTCTTCTCAGTGTCTCTGATATAGGGTTTCACTGTCCCGGGAAAGTCTCTGCTAACACCCTGCAGAGCGCTGTGCCCAATATACAGAAACGTCTTGCGGTATCCCCTACAGGGAAAGTGCCAGGAGGGAAAAGTGAGGATTATGTTTAGACTTTCTCTGAACTGCTTCAAATCAACTGGATATCTTTGTGCTGTAAATCTCCCAACAGCCAAACGCAAAAGCAGCAAACATCTCGCTGTATGTCCCACATCCAAAGTGCCAAGAGAGAGCTTGCTCTCCCTGTCTTTGAGTACTGTTTGCACTGTCCCGATTACCTCTTTGCTAACATTCTCTTCAGAGCTGCAGTGAAACCAGGAACCACGTGGAGAAGGCACCAACTCTGAAAGTGCCTGGAAGGAACGTTGGGGCTTCTTCTCAGTGTCTCTGATATAGGGTTTCACTGTCCCGGGAAAGTCTCTGCTAACACCCTGCAGAGCGCTGTGCCCAATATACAGAAACGTCTTGTGGTATCTCCTACAGGGAAAGTGCCAGGAGGGAAAAGTGAGGATTATGCTTAGACTTTCTCGGAACTGCTTCAAATCAACTAGATATCTTTGTGCTGTAAATCTCCCAACAGCCAAACGTAAAAGCAGCAAACATCTCGCTGTATGTCCCACATCCAAAGTGCCAAGAGAGAGCTTGCTCTCCCTGTCTTTGAGTACTGTTTGCACTGTCCCGATTACCTCTTTGCTAACATTCTCTTCAGAGCTGCACTGAAACCAGGAACCACGTGGAGAAGGCACCAACTCTGAAAGTGCCTGGAAGGAACGTTGGGACTTCTTCTCAGTGTCTCTGATATAGGGTTTCACTGTCCCGGGAAAGTCTCTCCTAACAGCCTGCAGAGCGCTGTGCCCAATATACAGAAACGTCTTGCGGTATCCCCTACAGGGAAAGTGCCAGGAGGGAAAAGTGAGGATTGTGCTTAGACTTTCTCGGAACTGCTTCAAATCAACTAGATATCTTTGTGCTGTAAATCTCCCAACAGCCAAACGTAAAAGCAGCAAACATCTCGCTGTATGTCCCACATCCAAAGTGCCAAGAGAGTAATGTACAGCTTGCTCTCCCTGTCTTTGAGTACTGTTTGCACTGTCCCGATTACCTCTTTGCTAACATTCTCTTCAGAGCTGCAGTGAAACCAGGAACCACGTGGAGAAGGCACCCACACTGAAAGTGCCTGGAAGGAACGTTGGGGCTTCTTCTCAGTGTCTCTGATATAGGGTTTCACTGTCCCGGGAAAGTCTCTGCTAACACCCTGCAGAGCGCTGTGCCCAATATACAGAAACGTCTTGCGGTATCCCCTACAGGGAAAGTGCCAGGAGGGAAAAGTGAGGATTATGTTTAGACTTTCTCTGAACTGCTTCAAATCAACTGGATATCTTTGTGCTGTAAATCTCCCAACAGCCAAACGCAAAAGCAGCAAACATCTCGCTGTATGTCCCACATCCAAAGTGCCAAGAGAGTAATGTAGAGCTTGCTCTCCCTGTCTTTCAGTACTGTTTGCACTGTCCCGATTACCTCTTTGCTAACATTCTCTTCAGAGCTGCAGTGAAACCAGGAACCACGTGGAGAAGGCACCCACACTGAAAGTGCCTGGAAGGAACGTTGGGGCTTCTTCTCAGTGTCTCTGATATAGGGTTTCACTGTCCCGGGAAAGTCTCTGCTAACACCCTGCAGAGCGCTGTGCCCAATATACAGAAACGTCTTGCGGTATCCCCTACAGGGAAAGTGCCAGGAGGGAAAAGTGAGGATTGTGCTTAGACTTTCTCGGAACTGCTTCAAATCAACTAGATATCTTTGTGCTGTAAATCTCCCAACAGCCAAACGTAAAAGCAGCAAACATCTCGCTGTATGTCCCACATCCAAAGTGCCAAGAGAGTAATGTACAGCTTGCTCTCCCTGTCTTTGAGTACTGTTTGCACTGTCCCGATTACCTCTTTGCTAACATTCTCTTCAGAGCTGCAGTGAAACCAGGAACCACGTGGAGAAGGCACCCACACTGAAAGTGCCTGGAAGGAACGTTGGGGCTTCTTCTCAGTGTCTCTGATATAGGGTTTCACTGTCCCGGGAAAGTCTCTGCTAACACCCTGCAGAGCGCTGTGCCCAATATACAGAAACGTCTTGCGGTATCCCCTACAGGGAAAGTGCCAGGAGGGAAAAGTGAGGATTATGTTTAGACTTTCTCTGAACTGCTTCAAATCAACTGGATATCTTTGTGCTGTAAATCTCCCAACAGCCAAACGCAAAAGCAGCAAACATCTCGCTGTATGTCCCACATCCAAAGTGCCAAGAGAGAGCTTGCTCTCCCTGTCTTTGAGTACTGTTTGCACTGTCCCGATTACCTCTTTGCTAACATTCTCTTCAGAGCTGCAGTGAAACCAGGAACCACGTGGAGAAGGCACCAACTCTGAAAGTGCCTGGAAGGAACGTTGGGGCTTCTTCTCAGTGTCTCTGATATAGGGTTTCACTGTCCCGGGAAAGTCTCTGCTAACACCCTGCAGAGCGCTGTGCCCAATATACAGAAACGTCTTGTGGTATCTCCTACAGGGAAAGTGCCAGGAGGGAAAAGTGAGGATTATGCTTAGACTTTCTCGGAACTGCTTCAAATCAACTAGATATCTTTGTGCTGTAAATCTCCCAACAGCCAAACATAAAAGCAGCAAACATCTCGCTGTATGTCCCACATCCAAAGTGCCAAGAGAGAGCTTGCTCTCCCTGTCTTTGAGTACTGTTTGCACTGTCCCGATTACCTCTTTGCTAACATTCTCTTCAGAGCTGCACTGAAACCAGGAACCACGTGGAGAAGGCACCAACTCTGAAAGTGCCTGGAAGGAACGTTGGGACTTCTTCTCAGTGTCTCTGATATAGGGTTTCACTGTCCCGGGAAAGTCTCTCCTAACAGCCTGCAGAGCGCTGTGCCCAATATACAGAAACGTCTTGCGGTATCCCCTACAGGGAAAGTGCCAGGAGGGAAAAGTGAGGATTATGTTTAGACTTTCTCGGAACTGCTTCAAATCAACTAGATATCTTTGTGCTGTAAACCTCCCAACAGCCAAATGTAAAAGCAGCAAACATCTCGCTGTATGTTCCACATCCAAAGTGCCAAGAGAGAGCTTGCTCTCCCTGTCTTTGAGTACTGTTTGCACTGTCCCGATTACCTCTTTGCTAACATTCTCTTCAGAGCTGCAGTGAAACCAGGAACCACGTGGAGAAGGCACCCACACTGAAAATGCCTGGAAGGAACGTTGGGGCTTCTTCTCAGTGTCTCTGATATAGGGTTTCACTGTCCCGGGAAAGTCTCTGCTAACACCCTGCAGAGCGCTGTGCCCAATATACAGAAACGTCTTGCGGTATCTCCTACAGGGAAAGTGCCAGGAGGGAAAAGTGAGGATTATGCTTAGACTTTCTCGGAACTGCTTCAAATCAACTAGATATCTTTGTGCTGTAAATCTCCCAACAGCCAAACGTAAAAGCAGCAAACATCTCGCTGTATGTCCCACATCCAAAGTGCCAAGAGAGAGCTTGCTCTCCCTGTCTTTCAGTACTGTTTGCACTGTCCCGATTACCTCTTTGCTAACATTCTCTTCAGAGCTGCACTGAAACCAGGAACCACGTGGAGAAGGCACCAACTCTGAAAGTGCCTGGAAGGAACGTTGGGACTTCTTCTCAGTGTCTCTGATATAGGGTTTCACTGTCCCGGGAAAGTCTCTCCTAACAGCCTGCAGAGTGCTGTGCCCAATATACAGAAACGTCTTGCGGTATCCCCTACAGGGAAAGTGCCAGGAGGGAAAAGTGAGGATTATGTTTAGACTTTCTCGGAACTGCTTCAAATCAACTAGATATCTTTGTGCTGTAAACCTCCCAACAGCCAAATGTAAAAGCAGCAAACATCTCGCTGTACGTTCCACATCCAAAGTGCCAAGAGAGAGCTTGCTCTCCCTGTCTTTGAGTACTGTTTGCACTGTCCCGATTACCTCTTTGCTAACATTCTCTTCAGAGCTGCAGTGAAACCAGGAACCACGTGGAGAAGGCACCAACTCTGAAAGTGCCTGGAAGGAACGTTGGGACTTCTTCTCAGTGTCTCTGATATAGGGTTTCACTGTCCCGGGAAAGTCTCTGCTAACACCCTGCAGAGCGCTGTGCCCAATATACAGAAACGTCTTGCGGTATCTCCTACAGGGAAAGTGCCAGGAGGGAAAAGTGAGGATTATGCTTAGACTTTCTCGGAACTGCTTCAAATCAACTAGATATCTTTGTGCTGTAAATCTCCCAACAGCCAAATGTAAAAGCAGCAAACATCTCGCTGTATGTTCCACATCCAAAGTGACAAGAGAGAGCTTGCTCTCCCTGTCTTTGAGTACTGTTTGCACTGTCCCGATTACCTCTTTGCTAACATTCTCTTCAGAGCTGCAGTGAAACCAGGAACCACGTGGAGAAGGCACCCACACTGAAAGTGCCTGGAAGGAACGTTGGGGCTTCTTCTCAGTGTCTCTGATATAGGGTTTCACTGTCCCGGGAAAGTCTCTGCTAACACCCTGCAGAGCGCTGTGCCCAATATACAGAAACGTCTTGCGGTATCCCCTACAGGGAAAGTGCCAGGAGGGAAAAGTGAGGATTATGTTTAGACTTTCTCTGAACTGCTTCAAATCAACTGGATATCTTTGTGCTGTAAATCTCGCAACAGACAAACGCAAAAGCAGCAAACATCTCGCTGTATGTCCCACATCCAAAGTGCCAAGGGAGTAATGTAGAGCTTGCTCTCCCTGTCTTTGAGTACTGTTTGCACTGTCCCGATTACCTCTTTGCTAACATTCTCTTCAGAGCTGCAGTGAAACCAGGAACCACGTGGAGAAGGCACCCACACTGAAAGTGCCTGGAATGAACGTTGGGGCTTCTTCTCAGTGTCTCTGATATAGGGTTTCACTGTCCCGGGAAAGTCTCTGCTAACACCCTGCAGAGCGCTGTGCCCAATATACAGAAACGTCTTGCGGTATCCCCTACAGGGAAAGTGCCAGGAGGGAAAAGTGAGGATTATGTTTAGACTTTCTCTGAACTGCTTCAAATCAACTGGATATCTTTGTGCTGTAAATCTCCCAACAGCCAAACGCAAAAGCAGCAAACATCTCGCTGTATGTCCCACATCCAAAGTGCCAAGAGAGTAATGTAGAGCTTGCTCTCCCTGTCTTTGAGTACTGTTTGCACTGTCCCGATTACCTCTTTGCTAACATTCTCTTCAGAGCTGCAGTGAAACCAGGAACCACGTGGAGAAGGCACCCACACTGAAAATGCCTGGAAGGAACGTTGGGGCTTCTTCTCAGTGTCTCTGATATAGGGTTTCACTGTCCCGGGAAAGTCTCTGCTAACACCCTGCAGAGCGCTGTGCCCAATATACAGAAACGTCTTGCGGTATCCCCTACAGGGAAAGTGCCAGGAGGGAAAAGTGAGGATTATGTTTAGACTTTCTCTGAACTGCTTCAAATCAACTGGATATCTTTGTGCTGTAAATCTCCCCACAGCCAAATGTAAAAGCAGCAAACATCTCGCTGTATGTCCCACATCCAAAGTGCCAAGAGAGAGCTTGCTCTCCCTGTCTTTGAGTACTGTTTGCACTGTCCCGATTACCTCTTTGCTAACATTCTCTTCAGAGCTGCAGTGAAACCAGGAACCACGTGGAGAAGGCACCCACACTGAAAGTGCCTGGAAGGAACGTTGGGGCTTCTTCTCAGTGTCTCTGATATAGGGTTTCACTGTCCCGGGAAAGTCTCTCCTAACACCCTGCAGAGCGCTGTGCCCAATATACAGAAACGTCTTGCGGTATCTCCTACAGGGAAAGTGCCAGGAGGGAAAAGTGAGGATTATGCTTAGACTTTCTCGGAACTGCTTCAAATCAACTAGATATCTTTGTGCTGTAAATCTCCCAACAGCCAAACGTAAAAGCAGCAAACATCTCGCTGTATGTCCCACATCCAAAGTGCCAAGAGAGAGCTTGCTCTCCCTGTCTTTGAGTACTGTTTGCACTGTCCCGATTACCTCTTTGCTAACATTCTCTTCAGAGCTGCACTGAAACCAGGAACCACGTGGAGAAGGCACCAACTCTGAAAGTGCCTGGAATGAACGTTGGGACTTCTTCTCAGTGTCTCTGATATAGGGTTTCACTGTCCCGGGAAAGTCTCTGCTAACAGCCTGCAGAGCGCTGTGCCCAATATACAGAAACGTCTTGCGGTATCTCCTACAGGGAAAGTGCCAGGAGGGAAAAGTGAGGATTATGTTTAGACTTTCTCTGAACTGCTTCAAATCAACTGGATATCTTTGTGCTGTAAATCTCGCAACAGACAAACGCAAAAGCAGCAAACATCTCGCTGTATGTCCCACATACCAAAGTGCCAAGGGAGTAATGTAGAGCTTGCTCTCCCTGTCTTTGAGTACTGTTTGCACTGTCCCGATTACCTCTTTGCTAACATTCTCTTCAGAGCTGCAGTGAAACCAGGAACCACGTGAAGAAGGCACCCACACTGAAAATGCCTGGAAGGAACGTTGGGACTTCTTCTCAGTGTCTCTGATATAGGGTTTCACTGTCCCGGGAAAGTCTCTGCTAACACCCTGCAGAGCGCTGTGCCCAATATACAGAAACGTCTTGCAGTATCTCCTACAGGGAAAGTGCCAGGAGGAAAAAGTGAGGATTATGCTTAGACTTTCTCGGAACTGCTTCAAATCAACTAGATATCTTTGTGCTGTAAATCTCCCAACAGCCAAACGTAAAAGCAGCAAATATCTCGCTGTATGTCCCACATCCAAAGTGCCAAGAGAGAGCTTGCTCTCCCTGTCTTTGAGTACTGTTTGCACTGTCCCGATTACCTCTTTGCTAACATTCTCTTCAGAGCTGCAGTGAAACCAGGAACCACGTGGAGAAGGCACCCACACTGAAAGTGCCTGGAAGGAACGTTGGGGCTTCTTCTCAGTGTCTCTGATATAGGGTTTCACTGTCCCGGGAAAGTCTCTGCTAACACCCTGCAGAGCGCTGTGCCCAATATACAGAAACGTCTTGCGGTATCCCCTACAGGGAAAGTGCCAGGAGGGAAAAGTGAGGATTATGTTTAGACTTTCTCTGAACTGCTTCAAATCAACTGGATATCTTTGTGCTGTAAATCTCCCAACAGCCAAACGCAAAAGCAGCAAACATCTCGCTGTATGTCCCACATCCAAAGTGCCAAGAGAGAGCTTGCTCTCCCTGTCTTTGAGTACTGTTTGCACTGTCCCGATTACCTCTTTGCTAACATTCTCTTCAGAGCTGCAGTGAAACCAGGAACCACGTGGAGAAGGCACCAACTCTGAAAGTGCCTGGAAGGAACGTTGGGGCTTCTTCTCAGTGTCTCTGATATAGGGTTTCACTGTCCCGGGAAAGTCTCTGCTAACACCCTGCAGAGCGCTGTGCCCAATATACAGAAACGTCTTGTGGTATCTCCTACAGGGAAAGTGCCAGGAGGGAAAAGTGAGGATTATGCTTAGACTTTCTCGGAACTGCTTCAAATCAACTAGATATCTTTGTGCTGTAAATCTCCCAACAGCCAAACGTAAAAGCAGCAAACATCTCGCTGTATGTCCCACATCCAAAGTGCCAAGAGAGAGCTTGCTCTCCCTGTCTTTGAGTACTGTTTGCACTGTCCCGATTACCTCTTTGCTAACATTCTCTTCAGAGCTGCACTGAAACCAGGAACCACGTGGAGAAGGCACCAACTCTGAAAGTGCCTGGAAGGAACGTTGGGACTTCTTCTCAGTGTCTCTGATATAGGGTTTCACTGTCCCGGGAAAGTCTCTCCTAACAGCCTGCAGAGCGCTGTGCCCAATATACAGAAACGTCTTGCGGTATCCCCTACAGGGAAAGTGCCAGGAGGGAAAAGTGAGGATTATGTTTAGACTTTCTCGGAACTGCTTCAAATCAACTAGATATCTTTGTGCTGTAAACCTCCCAACAGCCAAATGTAAAAGCAGCAAACATCTCGCTGTATGTTCCACATCCAAAGTGCCAAGAGAGAGCTTGCTCTCCCTGTCTTTGAGTACTGTTTGCACTGTCCCGATTACCTCTTTGCTAACATTCTCTTCAGAGCTGCAGTGAAACCAGGAACCACGTGGAGAAGGCACCCACACTGAAAGTGCCTGGAAGGAACGTTGGGACTTCTTCTCAGTGTCTCTGATATAGGGTTTCACTGTCCCGGGAAAGTCTCTCCTAACAGCCTGCAGAGTGCTGTGCCCAATATACAGAAACGTCTTGCGGTATCCCCTACAGGGAAAGTGCCAGGAGGGAAAAGTGAGGATTATGTTTAGACTTTCTCGGAACTGCTTCAAATCAACTAGATATCTTTGTGCTGTAAACCTCCCAACAGCCAAATGTAAAAGCAGCAAACATCTCGCTGTACGTTCCACATCCAAAGTGCCAAGAGAGAGCTTGCTCTCCCTGTCTTTGAGTACTGTTTGCACTGTCCCGATTACCTCTTTGCTAACATTCTCTTCAGAGCTGCAGTGAAACCAGGAACCACGTGGAGAAGGCACCAACTCTGAAAGTGCCTGGAAGGAACGTTGGGACTTCTTCTCAGTGTCTCTGATATAGGGTTTCACTGTCCCGGGAAAGTCTCTGCTAACACCCTGCAGAGCGCTGTGCCCAATATACAGAAACGTCTTGCGGTATCTCCTACAGGGAAAGTGCCAGGAGGGAAAAGTGAGGATTATGCTTAGACTTTCTCGGAACTGCTTCAAATCAACTAGATATCTTTGTGCTGTAAATCTCCCAACAGCCAAATGTAAAAGCAGCAAACATCTCGCTGTATGTTCCACATCCAAAGTGACAAGAGAGAGCTTGCTCTCCCTGTCTTTGAGTACTGTTTGCACTGTCCCGATTACCTCTTTGCTAACATTCTCTTCAGAGCTGCAGTGAAACCAGGAACCACGTGGAGAAGGCACCCACACTGAAAGTGCCTGGAAGGAACGTTGGGGCTTCTTCTCAGTGTCTCTGATATAGGGTTTCACTGTCCCGGGAAAGTCTCTGCTAACACCCTGCAGAGCGCTGTGCCCAATATACAGAAACGTCTTGCGGTATCCCCTACAGGGAAAGTGCCAGGAGGGAAAAGTGAGGATTATGTTTAGACTTTCTCTGAACTGCTTCAAATCAACTGGATATCTTTGTGCTGTAAATCTCGCAACAGACAAACGCAAAAGCAGCAAACATCTCGCTGTATGTCCCACATCCAAAGTGCCAAGGGAGTAAAGTAGAGCTTGCTCTCCCTGTCTTTGAGTACTGTTTGCACTGTCCCGATTACCTCTTTGCTAACATTCTCTTCAGAGCTGCAGTGAAACCAGGAACCACGTGGAGAAGGCACCCACACTGAAAGTGCCTGGAATGAACGTTGGGGCTTCTTCTCAGTGTCTCTGATATAGGGTTTCACTGTCCCGGGAAAGTCTCTGCTAACACCCTGCAGAGCGCTGTGCCCAATATACAGAAACGTCTTGCGGTATCCCCTACAGGGAAAGTGCCAGGAGGGAAAAGTGAGGATTATGTTTAGACTTTCTCTGAACTGCTTCAAATCAACTGGATATCTTTGTGCTGTAAATCTCCCAACAGCCAAACGCAAAAGCAGCAAACATCTCGCTGTATGTCCCACATCCAAAGTGCCAAGAGAGTAATGTAGAGCTTGCTCTCCCTGTCTTTGAGTACTGTTTGCACTGTCCCGATTACCTCTTTGCTAACATTCTCTTCAGAGCTGCAGTGAAACCAGGAACCACGTGGAGAAGGCACCCACACTGAAAGTGCCTGGAAGGAACGTTGGGGCTTCTTCTCAGTGTCTCTGATATAGTGTTTCACTGTCCCGGGAAAGTCTCTGCTAACACCCTGCAGAGCGCTGTGCCCAATATACAGAAACGTCTTGCGGTATCCCCTACAGGGAAAGTGCCAGGAGGGAAAAGTGAGGATTATGTTTAGACTTTCTCTGAACTGCTTCAAATCAACTGGATATCTTTGTGCTGTAAATCTCCCAACAGCCAAACGTAAAAGCAGCAAACATCTCGCTGTATGTCCCACATCCAAAGTGCCAAGAGAGAGCTTGCTCTCCCTGTCTTTGAGTACTGTTTGCACTGTCCCGATTACCTCTTTGCTAACATTCTCTTCAGAGCTGCAGTGAAACCAGGAACCACGTGGAGAAGGCACCCACACTGAAAGTGCCTGGAAGGAACGTTGGGGCTTCTTCTCAGTGTCTCTGATATAGGGTTTCACTGTCCCGGGAAAGTCTCTGCTAACACCCTGCAGAGCGCTGTGCCCAATATACAGAAACGTCTTGCGGTATCCCCTACAGGGAAAGTGCCAGGAGGGAAAAGTGAGGATTATGTTTAGACTTTCTCTGAACTGCTTCAAATCAACTGGATATCTTTGTGCTGTAAATCTCCCAACAGCCAAACGCAAAAGCAGCAAACATCTCGCTGTATGTCCCACATCCAAAGTGCCAAGAGAGTAATGTAGAGCTTGCTCTCCCTGTCTTTGAGTACTGTTTGCACTGTCCCGATTACCTCTTTGCTAACATTCTCTTCAGAGCTGCAGTGAAACCAGGAACCACGTGGAGAAGGCACCCACACTGAAAATGCCTGGAAGGAACGTTGGGGCTTCTTCTCAGTGTCTCTGATATAGGGTTTCACTGTCCCGGGAAAGTCTCTGCTAACACCCTGCAGAGCGCTGTGCCCAATACACAGAAACGTCTTGCGGTATCCCCTACAGGGAAAGTGCCAGGAGGGAAAAGTGAGGATTATGTTTAGACTTTCTCTGAACTGCTTCAAATCAACTGGATATCTTTGTGCTGTAAATCTCCCCACAGCCAAATGTAAAAGCAGCAAACATCTCGCTGTATGTCCCACATCCAAAGTGCCAAGAGAGAGCTTGCTCTCCCTGTCTTTGAGTACTGTTTGCACTGTCCCGATTACCTCTTTGCTAACATTCTCTTCAGAGCTGCAGTGAAACCAGGAACCACGTGGAGAAGGCACCCACACTGAAAGTGCCTGGAAGGAACGTTGGGGCTTCTTCTCAGTGTCTCTGATATAGGGTTTCACTGTCCCGGGAAAGTCTCTGCTAACACCCTGCAGAGCGCTGTGCCCAATATACAGAAACGTCTTGCGGTATCTCCTACAGGGAAAGTGCCAGGAGGGAAAAGTGAGGATTATGCTTAGACTTTCTCGGAACTGCTTCAAATCAACTAGATATCTTTGTGCTGTAAATCTCCCAACAGCCAAACGTAAAAGCAGCAAACATCTCGCTGTATGTCCCACATCCAAAGTGCCAAGAGAGAGCTTGCTCTCCCTGTCTTTGAGTACTGTTTGCACTGTCCCGATTACCTCTTTGCTAACATTCTCTTCAGAGCTGCACTGAAACCAGGAACCACGTGGAGAAGGCACCAACTCTGAAAGTGCCTGGAATGAACGTTGGGACTTCTTCTCAGTGTCTCTGATATAGGGTTTCACTGTCCCGGGAAAGTCTCTGCTAACAGCCTGCAGAGCGCTGTGCCCAATATACAGAAACGTCTTGCGGTATCTCCTACAGGGAAAGTGCCAGGAGGGAAAAGTGAGGATTATGTTTAGACTTTCTCTGAACTGCTTCAAATCAACTGGATATCTTTGTGCTGTAAATCTCGCAACAGACAAACGCAAAAGCAGCAAACATCTCGCTGTATGTCCCACATACCAAAGTGCCAAGGGAGTAATGTAGAGCTTGCTCTCCCTGTCTTTGAGTACTGTTTGCACTGTCCCGATTACCTCTTTGCTAACATTCTCTTCAGAGCTGCAGTGAAACCAGGAACCACGTGAAGAAGGCACCCACACTGAAAATGCCTGGAAGGAACGTTGGGACTTCTTCTCAGTGTCTCTGATATAGGGTTTCACTGTCCCGGGAAAGTCTCTGCTAACACCCTGCAGAGCGCTGTGCCCAATATACAGAAACGTCTTGCAGTATCTCCTACAGGGAAAGTGCCAGGAGGAAAAAGTGAGGATTATGCTTAGACTTTCTCGGAACTGCTTCAAATCAACTAGATATCTTTGTGCTGTAAATCTCCCAACAGCCAAACGTAAAAGCAGCAAATATCTCGCTGTATGTCCCACATCCAAAGTGCCAAGAGAGAGCTTGCTCTCCCTGTCTTTGAGTACTGTTTGCACTGTCCCGATTACCTCTTTGCTAACATTCTCTTCAGAGCTGCAGTGAAACCAGGAACCACGTGGAGAAGGCACCCACACTGAAAGTGCCTGGAAGGAACGTTGGGGCTTCTTCTCAGTGTCTCTGATATAGGGTTTCACTGTCCCGGGAAAGTCTCTGCTAACACCCTGCAGAGCGCTGTGCCCAATATACAGAAACGTCTTGCGGTATCCCCTACAGGGAAAGTGCCAGGAGGGAAAAGTGAGGATTATGTTTAGACTTTCTCTGAACTGCTTCAAATCAACTGGATATCTTTGTGCTGTAAATCTCCCAACAGCCAAACGCAAAAGCAGCAAACATCTCGCTGTATGTCCCACATCCAAAGTGCCAAGAGAGAGCTTGCTCTCCCTGTCTTTGAGTACTGTTTGCACTGTCCCGATTACCTCTTTGCTAACATTCTCTTCAGAGCTGCAGTGAAACCAGGAACCACGTGGAGAAGGCACCCACACTGAAAGTGCCTGGAAGGAACGTTGGGGCTTCTTCTCAGTGTCTCTGATATAGGGTTTCACTGTCCCGGGAAAGTCTCTGCTAACACCCTGCAGAGCGCTGTGCCCAATATACAGAAACGTCTTGCGGTATCTCCTACAGGGAAAGTGCCAGGAGGGAAAAGTGAGGATTATGCTTAGACTTTCTCGGAACTGCTTCAAATCAACTAGATATCTTTGTGCTGTAAATCTCCCAACAGCCAAACGTAAAAGCAGCAAACATCTCGCTGTATGTCCCACATCCAAAGTGCCAAGAGAGAGCTTGCTCTCCCTGTCTTTGAGTACTGTTTGCACTGTCCCGATTACCTCTTTGCTAACATTCTCTTCAGAGCTGCACTGAAACCAGGAACCACGTGGAGAAGGCACCAACTCTGAAAGTGCCTGGAATGAACGTTGGGACTTCTTCTCAGTGTCTCTGATATAGGGTTTCACTGTCCCGGGAAAGTCTCTGCTAACAGCCTGCAGAGCGCTGTGCCCAATATACAGAAACGTCTTGCGGTATCTCCTACAGGGAAAGTGCCAGGAGGGAAAAGTGAGGATTATGTTTAGACTTTCTCTGAACTGCTTCAAATCAACTGGATATCTTTGTGCTGTAAATCTCGCAACAGACAAACGCAAAAGCAGCAAACATCTCGCTGTATGTCCCACATACCAAAGTGCCAAGGGAGTAATGTAGAGCTTGCTCTCCCTGTCTTTGAGTACTGTTTGCACTGTCCCGATTACCTCTTTGCTAACATTCTCTTCAGAGCTGCAGTGAAACCAGGAACCACGTGAAGAAGGCACCCACACTGAAAATGCCTGGAAGGAACGTTGGGACTTCTTCTCAGTGTCTCTGATATAGGGTTTCACTGTCCCGGGAAAGTCTCTGCTAACACCCTGCAGAGCGCTGTGCCCAATATACAGAAACGTCTTGCAGTATCTCCTACAGGGAAAGTGCCAGGAGGAAAAAGTGAGGATTATGCTTAGACTTTCTCGGAACTGCTTCAAATCAACTAGATATCTTTGTGCTGTAAATCTCCCAACAGCCAAACGTAAAAGCAGCAAATATCTCGCTGTATGTCCCACATCCAAAGTGCCAAGAGAGAGCTTGCTCTCCCTGTCTTTGAGTACTGTTTGCACTGTCCCGATTACCTCTTTGCTAACATTCTCTTCAGAGCTGCAGTGAAACCAGGAACCACGTGGAGAAGGCACCCACACTGAAAGTGCCTGGAAGGAACGTTGGGGCTTCTTCTCAGTGTCTCTGATATAGGGTTTCACTGTCCCGGGAAAGTCTCTGCTAACACCCTGCAGAGCGCTGTGCCCAATATACAGAAACGTCTTGCGGTATCCCCTACAGGGAAAGTGCCAGGAGGGAAAAGTGAGGATTATGTTTAGACTTTCTCTGAACTGCTTCAAATCAACTGGATATCTTTGTGCTGTAAATCTCCCAACAGCCAAACGCAAAAGCAGCAAACATCTCGCTGTATGTCCCACATCCAAAGTGCCAAGAGAGAGCTTGCTCTCCCTGTCTTTGAGTACTGTTTGCACTGTCCCGATTACCTCTTTGCTAACATTCTCTTCAGAGCTGCAGTGAAACCAGGAACCACGTGGAGAAGGCACCCACACTGAAAGTGCCTGGAAGGAACGTTGGGGCTTCTTCTCAGTGTCTCTGATATAGGGTTTCACTGTCCCGGGAAAGTGTCGGCTAACACCCTGCAGAGCGCTGTGCCCAATATACAGAAACGTCTTGCGGTATCCCCTACAGGGAAAGTGCCAGGAGGGAAAAGTGAGGATTATGTTTAGACTTTCTCTGAACTGCTTCAAATCAACTGGATATCTTTGTGCTGTAAATCTCGCAACAGACAAACGCAAAAGCAGCAAACATCTCGCTGTATGTCCCACATCCAAAGTGCCAAGGGAGTAATGTAGAGCTTGCTCTCCCTGTCTTTGAGTACTGTTTGCACTGTCCCGATTACCTCTTTGCTAACATTCTCTTCAGAGCTGCAGTGAAACCAGGAACCACGTGGAGAAGGCACCCACACTGAAAGTGCCTGGAATGAACGTTGGGGCTTCTTCTCAGTGTCTCTGATATAGGGTTTCACTGTCCCGGGAAAGTCTCTGCTAACACCCTGCAGAGCGCTGTGCCCAATATACAGAAACGTCTTGCGGTATCCCCTACAGGGAAAGTGCCAGGAGGGAAAAGTGAGGATTATGTTTAGACTTTCTCTGAACTGCTTCAAATCAACTGGATATCTTTGTGCTGTAAATCTCCCAACAGCCAAACGCAAAAGCAGCAAACATCTCGCTGTATGTCCCACATCCAAAGTGCCAAGAGAGTAATGTAGAGCTTGCTCTCCCTGTCTTTGAGTACTGTTTGCACTGTCCCGATTACCTCTTTGCTAACATTCTCTTCAGAGCTGCAGTGAAACCAGGAACCACGTGGAGAAGGCACCCACACTGAAAGTGCCTGGAAGGAACGTTGGGGCTTCTTCTCAGTGTCTCTGATATAGTGTTTCACTGTCCCGGGAAAGTCTCTGCTAACACCCTGCAGAGCGCTGTGCCCAATACACAGAAACGTCTTGCGGTATCCCCTACAGGGAAAGTGCCAGGAGGGAAAAGTGAGGATTATGTTTAGACTTTCTCTGAACTGCTTCAAATCAACTGGATATCTTTGTGCTGTAAATCTCCCCACAGCCAAATGTAAAAGCAGCAAACATCTCGCTGTATGTCCCACATCCAAAGTGCCAAGAGAGAGCTTGCTCTCCCTGTCTTTGAGTACTGTTTGCACTGTCCCGATTACCTCTTTGCTAACATTCTCTTCAGAGCTGCAGTGAAACCAGGAACCACGTGGAGAAGGCACCCACACTGAAAGTGCCTGGAAGGAACGTTGGGGCTTCTTCTCAGTGTCTCTGATATAGGGTTTCACTGTCCCGGGAAAGTCTCTGCTAACACCCTGCAGAGCGCTGTGCCCAATATACAGAAACGTCTTGCGGTATCTCCTACAGGGAAAGTGCCAGGAGGGAAAAGTGAGGATTATGCTTAGACTTTCTCGGAACTGCTTCAAATCAACTAGATATCTTTGTGCTGTAAATCTCCCAACAGCCAAACGTAAAAGCAGCAAACATCTCGCTGTATGTCCCACATCCAAAGTGCCAAGAGAGAGCTTGCTCTCCCTGTCTTTGAGTACTGTTTGCACTGTCCCGATTACCTCTTTGCTAACATTCTCTTCAGAGCTGCACTGAAACCAGGAACCACGTGGAGAAGGCACCAACTCTGAAAGTGCCTGGAATGAACGTTGGGACTTCTTCTCAGTGTCTCTGATATAGGGTTTCACTGTCCCGGGAAAGTCTCTGCTAACAGCCTGCAGAGCGCTGTGCCCAATATACAGAAACGTCTTGCGGTATCTCCTACAGGGAAAGTGCCAGGAGGGAAAAGTGAGGATTATGTTTAGACTTTCTCTGAACTGCTTCAAATCAACTGGATATCTTTGTGCTGTAAATCTCGCAACAGACAAACGCAAAAGCAGCAAACATCTCGCTGTATGTCCCACATACCAAAGTGCCAAGGGAGTAATGTAGAGCTTGCTCTCCCTGTCTTTGAGTACTGTTTGCACTGTCCCGATTACCTCTTTGCTAACATTCTCTTCAGAGCTGCAGTGAAACCAGGAACCACGTGAAGAAGGCACCCACACTGAAAATGCCTGGAAGGAACGTTGGGACTTCTTCTCAGTGTCTCTGATATAGGGTTTCACTGTCCCGGGAAAGTCTCTGCTAACACCCTGCAGAGCGCTGTGCCCAATATACAGAAACGTCTTGCAGTATCTCCTACAGGGAAAGTGCCAGGAGGAAAAAGTGAGGATTATGCTTAGACTTTCTCGGAACTGCTTCAAATCAACTAGATATCTTTGTGCTGTAAATCTCCCAACAGCCAAACGTAAAAGCAGCAAATATCTCGCTGTATGTCCCACATCCAAAGTGCCAAGAGAGAGCTTGCTCTCCCTGTCTTTGAGTACTGTTTGCACTGTCCCGATTACCTCTTTGCTAACATTCTCTTCAGAGCTGCAGTGAAACCAGGAACCACGTGGAGAAGGCACCCACACTGAAAGTGCCTGGAAGGAACGTTGGGGCTTCTTCTCAGTGTCTCTGATATAGGGTTTCACTGTCCCGGGAAAGTCTCTGCTAACACCCTGCAGAGCGCTGTGCCCAATATACAGAAACGTCTTGCGGTATCCCCTACAGGGAAAGTGCCAGGAGGGAAAAGTGAGGATTATGTTTAGACTTTCTCTGAACTGCTTCAAATCAACTGGATATCTTTGTGCTGTAAATCTCCCAACAGCCAAACGCAAAAGCAGCAAACATCTCGCTGTATGTCCCACATCCAAAGTGCCAAGAGAGAGCTTGCTCTCCCTGTCTTTGAGTACTGTTTGCACTGTCCCGATTACCTCTTTGCTAACATTCTCTTCAGAGCTGCAGTGAAACCAGGAACCACGTGGAGAAGGCACCCACACTGAAAGTGCCTGGAAGGAACGTTGGGGCTTCTTCTCAGTGTCTCTGATATAGGGTTTCACTGTCCCGGGAAAGTGTCGGCTAACACCCTGCAGAGCGCTGTGCCCAATATACAGAAACGTCTTGCGGTATCCCCTACAGGGAAAGTGCCAGGAGGGAAAAGTGAGGATTATGTTTAGACTTTCTCTGAACTGCTTCAAATCAACTGGATATCTTTGTGCTGTAAATCTCGCAACAGACAAACGCAAAAGCAGCAAACATCTCGCTGTATGTCCCACATCCAAAGTGCCAAGGGAGTAATGTAGAGCTTGCTCTCCCTGTCTTTGAGTACTGTTTGCACTGTCCCGATTACCTCTTTGCTAACATTCTCTTCAGAGCTGCAGTGAAACCAGGAACCACGTGGAGAAGGCACCCACACTGAAAGTGCCTGGAATGAACGTTGGGGCTTCTTCTCAGTGTCTCTGATATAGGGTTTCACTGTCCCGGGAAAGTCTCTGCTAACACCCTGCAGAGCGCTGTGCCCAATATACAGAAACGTCTTGCGGTATCCCCTACAGGGAAAGTGCCAGGAGGGAAAAGTGAGGATTATGTTTAGACTTTCTCTGAACTGCTTCAAATCAACTGGATATCTTTGTGCTGTAAATCTCCCAACAGCCAAACGCAAAAGCAGCAAACATCTCGCTGTATGTCCCACATCCAAAGTGCCAAGAGAGTAATGTAGAGCTTGCTCTCCCTGTCTTTGAGTACTGTTTGCACTGTCCCGATTACCTCTTTGCTAACATTCTCTTCAGAGCTGCAGTGAAACCAGGAACCACGTGGAGAAGGCACCCACACTGAAAGTGCCTGGAAGGAACGTTGGGGCTTCTTCTCAGTGTCTCTGATATAGTGTTTCACTGTCCCGGGAAAGTCTCTGCTAACACCCTGCAGAGCGCTGTGCCCAATATACAGAAACGTCTTGCGGTATCCCCTACAGGGAAAGTGCCAGGAGGGAAAAGTGAGGATTATGTTTAGACTTTCTCTGAACTGCTTCAAATCAACTGGATATCTTTGTGCTGTAAATCTCCCAACAGCCAAACGCAAAAGCAGCAAACATCTCGCTGTATGTCCCACATCCAAAGTGCCAAGAGAGAGCTTGCTCTCCCTGTCTTTGAGTACTGTTTGCACTGTCCCGATTACCTCTTTGCTAACATTCTCTTCAGAGCTGCAGTGAAACCAGGAACCACGTGGAGAAGGCACCCACACTGAAAGTGCCTGGAAGGAACGTTGGGGCTTCTTCTCAGTGTCTCTGATATAGGGTTTCACTGTCCCGGGAAAGTCTCTGCTAACACCCTGCAGAGCGCTGTGCCCAATATACAGAAACGTCTTGCGGTATCCCCTACAGGGAAAGTGCCAGGAGGGAAAAGTGAGGATTATGTTTAGACTTTCTCTGAACTGCTTCAAATCAACTGGATATCTTTGTGCTGTAAATCTCCCAACAGCCAAACGCAAAAGCAGCAAACATCTCGCTGTATGTCCCACATCCAAAGTGCCAAGAGAGTAATGTAGAGCTTGCTCTCCCTGTCTTTGAGTACTGTTTGCACTGTCCCGATTACCTCTTTGCTAACATTCTCTTCAGAGCTGCAGTGAAACCAGGAACCACGTGGAGAAGGCACCCACACTGAAAATGCCTGGAAGGAACGTTGGGGCTTCTTCTCAGTGTCTCTGATATAGGGTTTCACTGTCCCGGGAAAGTCTCTGCTAACACCCTGCAGAGCGCTGTGCCCAATATACAGAAACGTCTTGCGGTATCCCCTACAGGGAAAGTGCCAGGAGGGAAAAGTGAGGATTATGTTTAGACTTTCTCTGAACTGCTTCAAATCAACTGGATATCTTTGTGCTGTAAATCTCCCCACAGCCAAATGTAAAAGCAGCAAACATCTCGCTGTATGTCCCACATCCAAAGTGCCAAGAGAGAGCTTGCTCTCCCTGTCTTTGAGTACTGTTTGCACTGTCCCGATTACCTCTTTGCTAACATTCTCTTCAGAGCTGCAGTGAAACCAGGAACCACGTGGAGAAGGCACCCACACTGAAAGTGCCTGGAAGGAACGTTGGGGCTTCTTCTCAGTGTCTCTGATATAGGGTTTCACTGTCCCGGGAAAGTCTCTGCTAACACCCTGCAGAGCGCTGTGCCCAATATACAGAAACGTCTTGCGGTATCTCCTACAGGGAAAGTGCCAGGAGGGAAAAGTGAGGATTATGCTTAGACTTTCTCGGAACTGCTTCAAATCAACTAGATATCTTTGTGCTGTAAATCTCCCAACAGCCAAACGTAAAAGCAGCAAACATCTCGCTGTATGTCCCACATCCAAAGTGCCAAGAGAGAGCTTGCTCTCCCTGTCTTTGAGTACTGTTTGCACTGTCCCGATTACCTCTTTGCTAACATTCTCTTCAGAGCTGCAGTGAAACCAGGAACCACGTGGAGAAGGCACCAACTCTGAAAGTGCCTGGAATGAACGTTGGGACTTCTTCTCAGTGTCTCTGATATAGGGTTTCACTGTCCCGGGAAAGTCTCTGCTAACAGCCTGCAGAGCGCTGTGCCCAATATACAGAAACGTCTTGCGGTATCTCCTACAGGGAAAGTGCCAGGAGGGAAAAGTGAGGATTATGTTTAGACTTTCTCTGAACTGCTTCAAATCAACTGGATATCTTTGTGCTGTAAATCTCGCAACAGACAAACGCAAAAGCAGCAAACATCTCGCTGTATGTCCCACATACCAAAGTGCCAAGGGAGTAATGTAGAGCTTGCTCTCCCTGTCTTTGAGTACTGTTTGCACTGTCCCGATTACCTCTTTGCTAACATTCTCTTCAGAGCTGCAGTGAAACCAGGAACCACGTGAAGAAGGCACCCACACTGAAAATGCCTGGAAGGAACGTTGGGACTTCTTCTCAGTGTCTCTGATATAGGGTTTCACTGTCCCGGGAAAGTCTCTGCTAACACCCTGCAGAGCGCTGTGCCCAATATACAGAAACGTCTTGCAGTATCTCCTACAGGGAAAGTGCCAGGAGGAAAAAGTGAGGATTATGCTTAGACTTTCTCGGAACTGCTTCAAATCAACTAGATATCTTTGTGCTGTAAATCTCCCAACAGCCAAACGTAAAAGCAGCAAATATCTCGCTGTATGTCCCACATCCAAAGTGCCAAGAGAGAGCTTGCTCTCCCTGTCTTTGAGTACTGTTTGCACTGTCCCGATTACCTCTTTGCTAACATTCTCTTCAGAGCTGCAGTGAAACCAGGAACCACGTGGAGAAGGCACCCACACTGAAAGTGCCTGGAAGGAACGTTGGGGCTTCTTCTCAGTGTCTCTGATATAGGGTTTCACTGTCCCGGGAAAGTCTCTGCTAACACCCTGCAGAGCGCTGTGCCCAATATACAGAAACGTCTTGCGGTATCTCCTACAGGGAAAGTGCCAGGAGGGAAAAGTGAGGATTATGTTTAGACTTTCTCTGAACTGCTTCAAATCAACTGGATATCTTTGTGCTGTAAATCTCCCAACAGCCAAACGCAAAAGCAGCAAACATCTCGCTGTATGTCCCACATCCAAAGTGCCAAGAGAGAGCTTGCTCTCCCTGTCTTTGAGTACTGTTTGCACTGTCCCGATTACCTCTTTGCTAACATTCTCTTCAGAGCTGCAGTGAAACCAGGAACCACGTGGAGAAGGCACCCACACTGAAAGTGCCTGGAAGGAACGTTGGGGCTTCTTCTCAGTGTCTCTGATATAGGGTTTCACTGTCCCGGGAAAGTGTCGGCTAACACCCTGCAGAGCGCTGTGCCCAATATACAGAAACGTCTTGCGGTATCCCCTACAGGGAAAGTGCCAGGAGGGAAAAGTGAGGATTATGTTTAGACTTTCTCTGAACTGCTTCAAATCAACTGGATATCTTTGTGCTGTAAATCTCGCAACAGACAAACGCAAAAGCAGCAAACATCTCGCTGTATGTCCCACATCCAAAGTGCCAAGGGAGTAATGTAGAGCTTGCTCTCCCTGTCTTTGAGTACTGTTTGCACTGTCCCGATTACCTCTTTGCTAACATTCTCTTCAGAGCTGCAGTGAAACCAGGAACCACGTGGAGAAGGCACCCACACTGAAAGTGCCTGGAATGAACGTTGGGGCTTCTTCTCAGTGTCTCTGATATAGGGTTTCACTGTCCCGGGAAAGTCTCTGCTAACACCCTGCAGAGCGCTGTGCCCAATATACAGAAACGTCTTGCGGTATCCCCTACAGGGAAAGTGCCAGGAGGGAAAAGTGAGGATTATGTTTAGACTTTCTCTGAACTGCTTCAAATCAACTGGATATCTTTGTGCTGTAAATCTCCCCACAGCCAAATGTAAAAGCAGCAAACATCTCGCTGTATGTCCCACATCCAAAGTGCCAAGAGAGAGCTTGCTCTCCCTGTCTTTGAGTACTGTTTGCACTGTCCCGATTACCTCTTTGCTAACATTCTCTTCAGAGCTGCAGTGAAACCAGGAACCACGTGGAGAAGGCACCCACACTGAAAGTGCCTGGAAGGAACGTTGGGGCTTCTTCTCAGTGTCTCTGATATAGGGTTTCACTGTCCCGGGAAAGTCTCTGCTAACACCCTGCAGAGCGCTGTGCCCAATATACAGAAACGTCTTGCGGTATCTCCTACAGGGAAAGTGCCAGGAGGGAAAAGTGAGGATTATGCTTAGACTTTCTCGGAACTGCTTCAAATCAACTAGATATCTTTGTGCTGTAAATCTCCCAACAGCCAAACGTAAAAGCAGCAAACATCTCGCTGTATGTCCCACATCCAAAGTGCCAAGAGAGAGCTTGCTCTCCCTGTCTTTGAGTACTGTTTGCACTGTCCCGATTACCTCTTTGCTAACATTCTCTTCAGAGCTGCAGTGAAACCAGGAACCACGTGGAGAAGGCACCAACTCTGAAAGTGCCTGGAATGAACGTTGGGACTTCTTCTCAGTGTCTCTGATATAGGGTTTCACTGTCCCGGGAAAGTCTCTGCTAACAGCCTGCAGAGCGCTGTGCCCAATATACAGAAACGTCTTGCGGTATCTCCTACAGGGAAAGTGCCAGGAGGGAAAAGTGAGGATTATGTTTAGACTTTCTCTGAACTGCTTCAAATCAACTGGATATCTTTGTGCTGTAAATCTCGCAACAGACAAACGCAAAAGCAGCAAACATCTCGCTGTATGTCCCACATACCAAAGTGCCAAGGGAGTAATGTAGAGCTTGCTCTCCCTGTCTTTGAGTACTGTTTGCACTGTCCCGATTACCTCTTTGCTAACATTCTCTTCAGAGCTGCAGTGAAACCAGGAACCACGTGAAGAAGGCACCCACACTGAAAATGCCTGGAAGGAACGTTGGGACTTCTTCTCAGTGTCTCTGATATAGGGTTTCACTGTCCCGGGAAAGTCTCTGCTAACACCCTGCAGAGCGCTGTGCCCAATATACAGAAACGTCTTGCAGTATCTCCTACAGGGAAAGTGCCAGGAGGAAAAAGTGAGGATTATGCTTAGACTTTCTCGGAACTGCTTCAAATCAACTAGATATCTTTGTGCTGTAAATCTCCCAACAGCCAAACGTAAAAGCAGCAAATATCTCGCTGTATGTCCCACATCCAAAGTGCCAAGAGAGAGCTTGCTCTCCCTGTCTTTGAGTACTGTTTGCACTGTCCCGATTACCTCTTTGCTAACATTCTCTTCAGAGCTGCAGTGAAACCAGGAACCACGTGGAGAAGGCACCCACACTGAAAGTGCCTGGAAGGAACGTTGGGGCTTCTTCTCAGTGTCTCTGATATAGGGTTTCACTGTCCCGGGAAAGTCTCTGCTAACACCCTGCAGAGCGCTGTGCCCAATATACAGAAACGTCTTGCGGTATCCCCTACAGGGAAAGTGCCAGGAGGGAAAAGTGAGGATTATGTTTAGACTTTCTCTGAACTGCTTCAAATCAACTGGATATCTTTGTGCTGTAAATCTCCCAACAGCCAAACGCAAAAGCAGCAAACATCTCGCTGTATGTCCCACATCCAAAGTGCCAAGAGAGAGCTTGCTCTCCCTGTCTTTGAGTACTGTTTGCACTGTCCCGATTACCTCTTTGCTAACATTCTCTTCAGAGCTGCAGTGAAACCAGGAACCACGTGGAGAAGGCACCCACACTGAAAGTGCCTGGAAGGAACGTTGGGGCTTCTTCTCAGTGTCTCTGATATAGGGTTTCACTGTCCCGGGAAAGTCTCTGCTAACACCCTGCAGAGCGCTGTGCCCAATATACAGAAACGTCTTGCAGTATCTCCTACAGGGAAAGTGCCAGGAGGAAAAAGTGAGGATTATGCTTAGACTTTCTCGGAACTGCTTCAAATCAACTAGATATCTTTGTGCTGTAAATCTCCCAACAGCCAAACGTAAAAGCAGCAAATATCTCGCTGTATGTCCCACATCCAAAGTGCCAAGAGAGAGCTTGCTCTCCCTGTCTTTGAGTACTGTTTGCACTGTCCCGATTACCTCTTTGCTAACATTCTCTTCAGAGCTGCAGTGAAACCAGGAACCACGTGGAGAAGGCACCCACACTGAAAGTGCCTGGAAGGAACGTTGGGGCTTCTTCTCAGTGTCTCTGATATAGGGTTTCACTGTCCCGGGAAAGTCTCTGCTAACACCCTGCAGAGCGCTGTGCCCAATATACAGAAACGTCTTGCGGTATCCCCTACAGGGAAAGTGCCAGGAGGGAAAAGTGAGGATTATGTTTAGACTTTCTCTG
Source organism: Chroicocephalus ridibundus (assembly GCF_963924245.1). Taxonomy (NCBI): domain Eukaryota; kingdom Metazoa; phylum Chordata; class Aves; order Charadriiformes; family Laridae; genus Chroicocephalus; species Chroicocephalus ridibundus. The sequence goes on along the minus strand of NW_026961236.1, from coordinate 1,282,940 downwards.
AACTGCTTCAAATCAACTGGATATCTTTGTGCTGTAAATCTCCCCACAGCCAAATGTAAAAGCAGCAAACATCTCGCTGTATGTCCCACATCCAAAGTGCCAAGAGAGAGCTTGCTCTCCCTGTCTTTGAGTACTGTTTGCACTGTCCCGATTACCTCTTTGCTAACATTCTCTTCAGAGCTGCAGTGAAACCAGGAACCACGTGGAGAAGGCACCCACACTGAAAGTGCCTGGAAGGAACGTTGGGGCTTCTTCTCAGTGTCTCTGATATAGGGTTTCACTGTCCCGGGAAAGTCTCTGCTAACACCCTGCAGAGCGCTGTGCCCAATATACAGAAACGTCTTGCGGTATCTCCTACAGGGAAAGTGCCAGGAGGGAAAAGTGAGGATTATGCTTAGACTTTCTCGGAACTGCTTCAAATCAACTAGATATCTTTGTGCTGTAAATCTCCCAACAGCCAAACGTAAAAGCAGCAAACATCTCGCTGTATGTCCCACATCCAAAGTGCCAAGAGAGAGCTTGCTCTCCCTGTCTTTGAGTACTGTTTGCACTGTCCCGATTACCTCTTTGCTAACATTCTCTTCAGAGCTGCACTGAAACCAGGAACCACGTGGAGAAGGCACCAACTCTGAAAGTGCCTGGAATGAACGTTGGGACTTCTTCTCAGTGTCTCTGATATAGGGTTTCACTGTCCCGGGAAAGTCTCTGCTAACAGCCTGCAGAGCGCTGTGCCCAATATACAGAAACGTCTTGCGGTATCCCCTACAGGGAAAGTGCCAGGAGGGAAAAGTGAGGATTATGTTTAGACTTTCTCTGAACTGCTTCAAATCAACTGGATATCTTTGTGCTGTAAATCTCCCAACAGCCAAACGCAAAAGCAGCAAACATCTCGCTGTATGTCCCACATCCAAAGTGCCAAGAGAGTAATGTAGAGCTTGCTCTCCCTGTCTTTGAGTACTGTTTGCACTGTCCCGAATACATCTTTGCTAACATTCTCTTCAGAGCTGCAGTGAAACCAGGAACCACGTGGAGAAGGCACCCACACTGAAAATGCCTGGAAGGAACGTTGGGGCTTCTTCTCAGTGTCTCTGATATAGGGTTTCACTGTCCCGGGAAAGTCTCTGCTAACACCCTGCAGAGCGCTGTGCCCAATATACAGAAACGTCTTGCGGTATCCCCTACAGGGAAAGTGCCAGGAGGGAAAAGTGAGGATTATGTTTAGACTTTCTCTGAACTGCTTCAAATCAACTGGATATCTTTGTGCTGTAAATCTCCCCACAGCCAAATGTAAAAGCAGCAAACATCTCGCTGTATGTCCCACATCCAAAGTGCCAAGAGAGAGCTTGCTCTCCCTGTCTTTGAGTACTGTTTGCACTGTCCCGATTACCTCTTTGCTAACATTCTCTTCAGAGCTGCAGTGAAACCAGGAACCACGTGGAGAAGGCACCCACACTGAAAGTGCCTGGAAGGAACGTTGGGGCTTCTTCTCAGTGTCTCTGATATAGGGTTTCACTGTCCCGGGAAAGTCTCTGCTAACACCCTGCAGAGCGCTGTGCCCAATATACAGAAACGTCTTGCGGTATCTCCTACAGGGAAAGTGCCAGGAGGGAAAAGTGAGGATTATGCTTAGACTTTCTCGGAACTGCTTCAAATCAACTAGATATCTTTGTGCTGTAAATCTCCCAACAGCCAAACGTAAAAGCAGCAAACATCTCGCTGTATGTCCCACATCCAAAGTGCCAAGAGAGAGCTTGCTCTCCCTGTCTTTGAGTACTGTTTGCACTGTCCCGATTACCTCTTTGCTAACATTCTCTTCAGAGCTGCACTGAAACCAGGAACCACGTGGAGAAGGCACCAACTCTGAAAGTGCCTGGAATGAACGTTGGGACTTCTTCTCAGTGTCTCTGATATAGGGTTTCACTGTCCCGGGAAAGTCTCTGCTAACACCCTGCAGAGCGCTGTGCCCAATATACAGAAACGTCTTGCGGTATCTCCTACAGGGAAAGTGCCAGGAGGGAAAAGTGAGGATTATGCTTAGACTTTCTCGGAACTGCTTCAAATCAACTGGATATCTTTGTGCTGTAAATCTCCCAACAGCCAAACGTAAAAGCAGCAAACATCTCGCTGTATCTCCCACATCCAAAGTGCCAAGAGAGTAATGTAGAGCTTGCTCTCCCTGTCTTTGAGTACTGTTTGCACTGTCCCGATTACCTCTTTGCTAACATTCTCTTCAGAGCTGCAGTGAAACCAGGAACCACGTGGAGAAGGCACCCACACTGAAAGTGCCTGGAAGGAACGTTGGGGCTTCTTCTCAGTGTCTCTGATATAGGGTTTCACTGTCCCGGGAAAGTCTCTGCTAACACCCTGCAGAGCGCTGTGCCCAATATACAGAAACGTCTTGCGGTATCTCCTACAGGGAAAGTGCCAGGAGGGAAAAGTGAGGATTATGTTTAGACTTTCTCTGAACTGCTTCAAATCAACTGGATATCTTTGTGCTGTAAACCTCCCAACAGCCAAATGTAAAAGCAGCAAACATCTCGCTGTATGTTCCACATCCAAAGTGCCAAGAGAGAGCTTGCTCTCCCTGTCTTTGAGTACTGTTTGCACTGTCCCGATTACCTCTTTGCTAACATTCTCTTCAGAGCTGCAGTGAAACCAGGAACCACGTGGAGAAGGCACCCACACTGAAAGTGCCTGGAAGGAACGTTGGGGCTTCTTCTCAGTGTCTCTGATATAGGGTTTCACTGTCCCGGGAAAGTCTCTGCTAACACCCTGCAGAGCGCTGTGCCCAATATACAGAAACGTCTTGCGGTATCTCCTACAGGGAAAGTGCCAGGAGGGAAAAGTGAGGATTATGCTTAGACTTTCTCGGAACTGCTTCAAATCAACTAGATATCTTTGTGCTGTAAATCTCCCAACAGCCAAACGTAAAAGCAGCAAACATCTCGCTGTATGTCCCACATCCAAAGTGCCAAGAGAGAGCTTGCTCTCCCTGTCTTTGAGTACTGTTTGCACTGTCCCGATTACCTCTTTGCTAACATTCTCTTCAGAGCTGCAGTGAAACCAGGAACCACGTGGAGAAGGCACCCACACTGAAAATGCCTGGAAGGAACGTTGGGGCTTCTTCTCAGTGTCTCTGATATAGGGTTTCACTGTCCCGGGAAAGTCTCTGCTAACACCCTGCAGAGCGCTGTGCCCAATATACAGAAACGTCTTGCGGTATCCCCTACAGGGAAAGTGCCAGGAGGGAAAAGTGAGGATTATGTTTAGACTTTCTCTGAACTGCTTCAAATCAACTGGATATCTTTGTGCTGTAAATCTCCCAACAGCCAAACGCAAAAGCAGCAAACATCTCGCTGTATGTCCCACATCCAAAGTGCCAAGAGAGTAATGTAGAGCTTGCTCTCCCTGTCTTTGAGTACTGTTTGCACTGTCCCGAATACATCTTTGCTAACATTCTCTTCAGAGCTGCAGTGAAACCAGGAACCACGTGGAGAAGGCACCCACACTGAAAATGCCTGGAAGGAACGTTGGGGCTTCTTCTCAGTGTCTCTGATATAGGGTTTCACTGTCCCGGGAAAGTCTCTGCTAACACCCTGCAGAGCGCTGTGCCCAATATACAGAAACGTCTTGCGGTATCCCCTACAGGGAAAGTGCCAGGAGGGAAAAGTGAGGATTATGTTTAGACTTTCTCTGAACTGCTTCAAATCAACTGGATATCTTTGTGCTGTAAATCTCCCCACAGCCAAATGTAAAAGCAGCAAACATCTCGCTGTATGTCCCACATCCAAAGTGCCAAGAGAGAGCTTGCTCTCCCTGTCTTTGAGTACTGTTTGCACTGTCCCGATTACCTCTTTGCTAACATTCTCTTCAGAGCTGCAGTGAAACCAGGAACCACGTGGAGAAGGCACCCACACTGAAAGTGCCTGGAAGGAACGTTGGGGCTTCTTCTCAGTGTCTCTGATATAGGGTTTCACTGTCCCGGGAAAGTCTCTGCTAACACCCTGCAGAGCGCTGTGCCCAATATACAGAAACGTCTTGCGGTATCTCCTACAGGGAAAGTGCCAGGAGGGAAAAGTGAGGATTATGCTTAGACTTTCTCGGAACTGCTTCAAATCAACTAGATATCTTTGTGCTGTAAATCTCCCAACAGCCAAACGTAAAAGCAGCAAACATCTCGCTGTATGTCCCACATCCAAAGTGCCAAGAGAGAGCTTGCTCTCCCTGTCTTTGAGTACTGTTTGCACTGTCCCGATTACCTCTTTGCTAACATTCTCTTCAGAGCTGCACTGAAACCAGGAACCACGTGGAGAAGGCACCAACTCTGAAAGTGCCTGGAATGAACGTTGGGACTTCTTCTCAGTGTCTCTGATATAGGGTTTCACTGTCCCGGGAAAGTCTCTGCTAACACCCTGCAGAGCGCTGTGCCCAATATACAGAAACGTCTTGCGGTATCTCCTACAGGGAAAGTGCCAGGAGGGAAAAGTGAGGATTATGCTTAGACTTTCTCGGAACTGCTTCAAATCAACTGGATATCTTTGTGCTGTAAATCTCCCAACAGCCAAACGTAAAAGCAGCAAACATCTCGCTGTATGTCCCACATCCAAAGTGCCAAGAGAGTAATGTAGAGCTTGCTCTCCCTGTCTTTGAGTACTGTTTGCACTGTCCCGATTACCTCTTTGCTAACATTCTCTTCAGAGCTGCAGTGAAACCAGGAACCACGTGGAGAAGGCACCCACACTGAAAGTGCCTGGAAGGAACGTTGGGGCTTCTTCTCAGTGTCTCTGATATAGGGTTTCACTGTCCCGGGAAAGTCTCTGCTAACACCCTGCAGAGCGCTGTGCCCAATATACAGAAACGTCTTGCGGTATCTCCTACAGGGAAAGTGCCAGGAGGGAAAAGTGAGGATTATGTTTAGACTTTCTCTGAACTGCTTCAAATCAACTGGATATCTTTGTGCTGTAAACCTCCCAACAGCCAAATGTAAAAGCAGCAAACATCTCGCTGTATGTTCCACATCCAAAGTGCCAAGAGAGAGCTTGCTCTCCCTGTCTTTGAGTACTGTTTGCACTGTCCCGATTACCTCTTTGCTCACATTCTCTTCAGAGCTGCAGTGAAACCAGGAACCACGTGGAGAAGGCACCCACACTGAAAGTGCCTGGAAGGAACGTTGGGGCTTCTTCTCAGTGTCTCTGATATAGGGTTTCACTGTCCCGGGAAAGTCTCTGCTAACACCCTGCAGAGCGCTGTGCCCAATATACAGAAACGTCTTGCGGTATCCCCTACAGGGAAAGTGCCAGGAGGGAAAAGTGAGGATTATGTTTAGACTTTCTCTGAACTGCTTCAAATCAACTGGATATCTTTGTGCTGTAAATCTCCCAACAGCCAAATGTAAAAGCAGCAAACATCTCGCTGTATGTCCCACATCCAAAGTGCCAAGAGAGTAATGTAGAGCTTGCTCTCCCTGTCTTTGAGTACTGTTTGCACTGTCCCGATTACCTCTTTGCTAACATTCTCTTCAGAGCTGCAGTGAAACCAGGAACCACGTGGAGAAGGCACCCACACTGAAAGTGCCTGGAAGGAACGTTGGGGCTTCTTCTCAGTGTCTCTGATATAGGGTTTCACTGTCCCGGGAAAGTCTCTGCTAACACCCTGCAGAGCGCTGTGCCCAATATACAGAAACGTCTTGCGGTATCTCCTACAGGGAAAGTGCCAGGAGGGAAAAGTGAGGATTATGCTTAGACTTTCTCGGAACTGCTTCAAATCAACTAGATATCTTTGTGCTGTAAATCTCCCAACAGCCAAACGTAAAAGCAGCAAACATCTCGCTGTATGTCCCACATCCAAAGTGCCAAGAGAGAGCTTGCTCTCCCTGTCTTTGAGTACTGTTTGCACTGTCCCGATTACCTCTTTGCTAACATTCTCTTCAGAGCTGCAGTGAAACCAGGAACCACGTGAAGAAGGCACCCACACTGAAAATGCCTGGAAGGAACGTTGGGGCTTCTTCTCAGTGTCTCTGATATAGGGTTTCACTGTCCCGGGAAAGTCTCTGCTAACACCCTGCAGAGCGCTGTGCCCAATATACAGAAACGTCTTGCGGTATCTCCTACAGGGAAAGTGCCAGGAGGGAAAAGTGAGGATTATGTTTAGACTTTCTCGGAACTGCTTCAAATCAACTAGATATCTTTGTGCTGTAAATCTCCCAACAGCCAAATGTAAAAGCAGCAAACATCTCACTGTATGTTCCACATCCAAAGTGCCAAGAGAGAGCTTGCTCTCCCTGTCTTTGAGTACTGTTTGCACTGTCCCGATTACCTCTTTGCTAACATTCTCTTCAGAGCTGCAGTGAAACCAGGAACCACGTGGAGAAGGCACCCACACTGAAAGTGCCTGGAAGGAACGTTGGGGCTTCTTCTCAGTGTCTCTGATATAGGGTTTGACTGTCCCGGGAAAGTCTCTGCTAACACCCTGCAGAGCGCTGTGCCCAATATACAGAAACGTCTTGCGGTATCCCCTACAGGGAAAGTGCCAGGAGGGAAAAGTGAGGATTATGTTTAGACTTTCTCTGAACTGCTTCAAATCAACTGGATATCTTTGTGCTGTAAATCTCCCAACAGCCAAACGCAAAAGCAGCAAACATCTCGCTGTATGTCCCACATCCAAAGTGCCAAGAGAGTAATGTAGAGCTTGCTCTCCCTGTCTTTGAGTACTGTTTGCACTGTCCCGATTACCTCTTTGCTAACATTCTCTTCAGAGCTGCAGTGAAACCAGGAACCACGTGGAGAAGGCACCCACACTGAAAGTGCCTGGAAGGAACGTTGGGGCTTCTTCTCAGTGTCTCTGATATAGGGTTTCACTGTCCCGGGAAAGTCTCTGCTAACACCCTGCAGAGCGCTGTGCCCAATATACAGAAACGTCTTGCGGTATCTCCTACAGGGAAAGTGCCAGGAGGGAAAAGTGAGGATTATGTTTAGACTTTCTCTGAACTGCTTCAAATCAACTGGATATCTTTGTGCTGTAAACCTCCCAACAGCCAAATGTAAAAGCAGCAAACATCTCGCTGTATGTTCCACATCCAAAGTGCCAAGAGAGAGCTTGCTCTCCCTGTCTTTGAGTACTGTTTGCACTGTCCCGATTACCTCTTTGCTAACATTCTCTTCAGAGCTGCAGTGAAACCAGGAACCACGTGGAGAAGGCACCCACACTGAAAGTGCCTGGAAGGAACGTTGGGGCTTCTTCTCAGTGTCTCTGATATAGGGTTTCACTGTCCCGGGAAAGTCTCTGCTAACACCCTGCAGAGCGCTGTGCCCAATATACAGAAACGTCTTGCGGTATCTCCTACAGGGAAAGTGCCAGGAGGGAAAAGTGAGGATTATGCTTAGACTTTCTCGGAACTGCTTCAAATCAACTAGATATCTTTGTGCTGTAAATCTCCCAACAGCCAAACGTAAAAGCAGCAAACATCTCGCTGTATGTCCCACATCCAAAGTGCCAAGAGAGAGCTTGCTCTCCCTGTCTTTGAGTACTGTTTGCACTGTCCCGATTACCTCTTTGCTAACATTCTCTTCAGAGCTGCAGTGAAACCAGGAACCACGTGGAGAAGGCACCCACACTGAAAATGCCTGGAAGGAACGTTGGGGCTTCTTCTCAGTGTCTCTGATATAGGGTTTCACTGTCCCGGGAAAGTCTCTGCTAACACCCTGCAGAGCGCTGTGCCCAATATACAGAAACGTCTTGCGGTATCCCCTACAGGGAAAGTGCCAGGAGGGAAAAGTGAGGATTATGTTTAGACTTTCTCTGAACTGCTTCAAATCAACTGGATATCTTTGTGCTGTAAATCTCCCAACAGCCAAACGCAAAAGCAGCAAACATCTCGCTGTATGTCCCACATCCAAAGTGCCAAGAGAGTAATGTAGAGCTTGCTCTCCCTGTCTTTGAGTACTGTTTGCACTGTCCCGAATACATCTTTGCTAACATTCTCTTCAGAGCTGCAGTGAAACCAGGAACCACGTGGAGAAGGCACCCACACTGAAAATGCCTGGAAGGAACGTTGGGGCTTCTTCTCAGTGTCTCTGATATAGGGTTTCACTGTCCCGGGAAAGTCTCTGCTAACACCCTGCAGAGCGCTGTGCCCAATATACAGAAACGTCTTGCGGTATCCCCTACAGGGAAAGTGCCAGGAGGGAAAAGTGAGGATTATGTTTAGACTTTCTCTGAACTGCTTCAAATCAACTGGATATCTTTGTGCTGTAAATCTCCCCACAGCCAAATGTAAAAGCAGCAAACATCTCGCTGTATGTCCCACATCCAAAGTGCCAAGAGAGAGCTTGCTCTCCCTGTCTTTGAGTACTGTTTGCACTGTCCCGATTACCTCTTTGCTAACATTCTCTTCAGAGCTGCACTGAAACCAGGAACCACGTGGAGAAGGCACCAACTCTGAAAGTGCCTGGAATGAACGTTGGGACTTCTTCTCAGTGTCTCTGATATAGGGTTTCACTGTCCCGGGAAAGTCTCTGCTAACACCCTGCAGAGCGCTGTGCCCAATATACAGAAACGTCTTGCGGTATCTCCTACAGGGAAAGTGCCAGGAGGGAAAAGTGAGGATTATGCTTAGACTTTCTCGGAACTGCTTCAAATCAACTGGATATCTTTGTGCTGTAAATCTCCCAACAGCCAAACGTAAAAGCAGCAAACATCTCGCTGTATGTCCCACATCCAAAGTGCCAAGAGAGTAATGTAGAGCTTGCTCTCCCTGTCTTTGAGTACTGTTTGCACTGTCCCGATTACCTCTTTGCTAACATTCTCTTCAGAGCTGCAGTGAAACCAGGAACCACGTGGAGAAGGCACCCACACTGAAAGTGCCTGGAAGGAACGTTGGGGCTTCTTCTCAGTGTCTCTGATATAGGGTTTCACTGTCCCGGGAAAGTCTCTGCTAACACCCTGCAGAGCGCTGTGCCCAATATACAGAAACGTCTTGCGGTATCTCCTACAGGGAAAGTGCCAGGAGGGAAAAGTGAGGATTATGTTTAGACTTTCTCTGAACTGCTTCAAATCAACTGGATATCTTTGTGCTGTAAACCTCCCAACAGCCAAATGTAAAAGCAGCAAACATCTCGCTGTATGTTCCACATCCAAAGTGCCAAGAGAGAGCTTGCTCTCCCTGTCTTTGAGTACTGTTTGCACTGTCCCGATTACCTCTTTGCTCACATTCTCTTCAGAGCTGCAGTGAAACCAGGAACCACGTGGAGAAGGCACCCACACTGAAAGTGCCTGGAAGGAACGTTGGGGCTTCTTCTCAGTGTCTCTGATATAGGGTTTCACTGTCCCGGGAAAGTCTCTGCTAACACCCTGCAGAGCGCTGTGCCCAATATACAGAAACGTCTTGCGGTATCCCCTACAGGGAAAGTGCCAGGAGGGAAAAGTGAGGATTATGTTTAGACTTTCTCTGAACTGCTTCAAATCAACTGGATATCTTTGTGCTGTAAATCTCCCAACAGCCAAATGTAAAAGCAGCAAACATCTCGCTGTATGTCCCACATCCAAAGTGCCAAGAGAGTAATGTAGAGCTTGCTCTCCCTGTCTTTGAGTACTGTTTGCACTGTCCCGATTACCTCTTTGCTAACATTCTCTTCAGAGCTGCAGTGAAACCAGGAACCACGTGGAGAAGGCACCCACACTGAAAGTGCCTGGAAGGAACGTTGGGGCTTCTTCTCAGTGTCTCTGATATAGGGTTTCACTGTCCCGGGAAAGTCTCTGCTAACACCCTGCAGAGCGCTGTGCCCAATATACAGAAACGTCTTGCGGTATCTCCTACAGGGAAAGTGCCAGGAGGGAAAAGTGAGGATTATGCTTAGACTTTCTCGGAACTGCTTCAAATCAACTAGATATCTTTGTGCTGTAAATCTCCCAACAGCCAAACGTAAAAGCAGCAAACATCTCGCTGTATGTCCCACATCCAAAGTGCCAAGAGAGAGCTTGCTCTCCCTGTCTTTGAGTACTGTTTGCACTGTCCCGATTACCTCTTTGCTAACATTCTCTTCAGAGCTGCAGTGAAACCAGGAACCACGTGAAGAAGGCACCCACACTGAAAATGCCTGGAAGGAACGTTGGGGCTTCTTCTCAGTGTCTCTGATATAGGGTTTCACTGTCCCGGGAAAGTCTCTGCTAACACCCTGCAGAGCGCTGTGCCCAATATACAGAAACGTCTTGCGGTATCTCCTACAGGGAAAGTGCCAGGAGGGAAAAGTGAGGATTATGTTTAGACTTTCTCGGAACTGCTTCAAATCAACTAGATATCTTTGTGCTGTAAATCTCCCAACAGCCAAATGTAAAAGCAGCAAACATCTCACTGTATGTTCCACATCCAAAGTGCCAAGAGAGAGCTTGCTCTCCCTGTCTTTGAGTACTGTTTGCACTGTCCCGATTACCTCTTTGCTAACATTCTCTTCAGAGCTGCAGTGAAACCAGGAACCACGTGGAGAAGGCACCCACACTGAAAGTGCCTGGAAGGAACGTTGGGGCTTCTTCTCAGTGTCTCTGATATAGGGTTTGACTGTCCCGGGAAAGTCTCTGCTAACACCCTGCAGAGCGCTGTGCCCAATATACAGAAACGTCTTGCGGTATCCCCTACAGGGAAAGTGCCAGGAGGGAAAAGTGAGGATTATGTTTAGACTTTCTCTGAACTGCTTCAAATCAACTGGATATCTTTGTGCTGTAAATCTCCCAACAGCCAAACGCAAAAGCAGCAAACATCTCGCTGTATGTCCCACATCCAAAGTGCCAAGAGAGTAATGTAGAGCTTGCTCTCCCTGTCTTTGAGTACTGTTTGCACTGTCCCGATTACCTCTTTGCTAACATTCTCTTCAGAGCTGCAGTGAAACCAGGAACCACGTGGAGAAGGCACCCACACTGAAAGTGCCTGGAAGGAACGTTGGGGCTTCTTCTCAGTGTCTCTGATATAGGGTTTCACTGTCCCGGGAAAGTCTCTGCTAACACCCTGCAGAGCGCTGTGCCCAATATACAGAAACGTCTTGCGGTATCTCCTACAGGGAAAGTGCCAGGAGGGAAAAGTGAGGATTATGTTTAGACTTTCTCTGAACTGCTTCAAATCAACTGGATATCTTTGTGCTGTAAACCTCCCAACAGCCAAATGTAAAAGCAGCAAACATCTCGCTGTATGTTCCACATCCAAAGTGCCAAGAGAGAGCTTGCTCTCCCTGTCTTTGAGTACTGTTTGCACTGTCCCGATTACCTCTTTGCTAACATTCTCTTCAGAGCTGCAGTGAAACCAGGAACCACGTGGAGAAGGCACCCACACTGAAAGTGCCTGGAAGGAACGTTGGGGCTTCTTCTCAGTGTCTCTGATATAGGGTTTCACTGTCCCGGGAAAGTCTCTGCTAACACCCTGCAGAGCGCTGTGCCCAATATACAGAAACGTCTTGCGGTATCTCCTACAGGGAAAGTGCCAGGAGGGAAAAGTGAGGATTATGCTTAGACTTTCTCGGAACTGCTTCAAATCAACTAGATATCTTTGTGCTGTAAATCTCCCAACAGCCAAACGTAAAAGCAGCAAACATCTCGCTGTATGTCCCACATCCAAAGTGCCAAGAGAGAGCTTGCTCTCCCTGTCTTTGAGTACTGTTTGCACTGTCCCGATTACCTCTTTGCTAACATTCTCTTCAGAGCTGCAGTGAAACCAGGAACCACGTGGAGAAGGCACCCACACTGAAAATGCCTGGAAGGAACGTTGGGGCTTCTTCTCAGTGTCTCTGATATAGGGTTTCACTGTCCCGGGAAAGTCTCTGCTAACACCCTGCAGAGCGCTGTGCCCAATATACAGAAACGTCTTGCGGTATCCCCTACAGGGAAAGTGCCAGGAGGGAAAAGTGAGGATTATGTTTAGACTTTCTCTGAACTGCTTCAAATCAACTGGATATCTTTGTGCTGTAAATCTCCCAACAGCCAAACGCAAAAGCAGCAAACATCTCGCTGTATGTCCCACATCCAAAGTGCCAAGAGAGTAATGTAGAGCTTGCTCTCCCTGTCTTTGAGTACTGTTTGCACTGTCCCGAATACATCTTTGCTAACATTCTCTTCAGAGCTGCACTGAAACCAGGAACCACGTGGAGAAGGCACCAACTCTGAAAGTGCCTGGAATGAACGTTGGGGCTTCTTCTCAGTGTCTCTGATATAGGGTTTCACTGTCCCGGGAAAGTCTCTGCTAACACCCTGCAGAGCGCTGTGCCCAATATACAGAAACGTCTTGCGGTATCTCCTACAGGGAAAGTGCCAGGAGGGAAAAGTGAGGATTATGCTTAGACTTTCTCGGAACTGCTTCAAATCAACTGGATATCTTTGTGCTGTAAATCTCCCAACAGCCAAACGTAAAAGCAGCAAACATCTCGCTGTATGTCCCACATCCAAAGTGCCAAGAGAGTAATGTAGAGCTTGCTCTCCCTGTCTTTGAGTACTGTTTGCACTGTCCCGATTACCTCTTTGCTAACATTCTCTTCAGAGCTGCAGTGAAACCAGGAACCACGTGGAGAAGGCACCCACACTGAAAGTGCCTGGAAGGAACGTTGGGGCTTCTTCTCAGTGTCTCTGATATAGGGTTTCACTGTCCCGGGAAAGTCTCTGCTAACACCCTGCAGAGCGCTGTGCCCAATATACAGAAACGTCTTGCGGTATCTCCTACAGGGAAAGTGCCAGGAGGGAAAAGTGAGGATTATGTTTAGACTTTCTCTGAACTGCTTCAAATCAACTGGATATCTTTGTGCTGTAAACCTCCCAACAGCCAAATGTAAAAGCAGCAAACATCTCGCTGTATGTTCCACATCCAAAGTGCCAAGAGAGAGCTTGCTCTCCCTGTCTTTGAGTACTGTTTGCACTGTCCCGATTACCTCTTTGCTCACATTCTCTTCAGAGCTGCAGTGAAACCAGGAACCACGTGGAGAAGGCACCCACACTGAAAGTGCCTGGAAGGAACGTTGGGGCTTCTTCTCAGTGTCTCTGATATAGGGTTTCACTGTCCCGGGAAAGTCTCTGCTAACACCCTGCAGAGCGCTGTGCCCAATATACAGAAACGTCTTGCGGTATCCCCTACAGGGAAAGTGCCAGGAGGGAAAAGTGAGGATTATGTTTAGACTTTCTCTGAACTGCTTCAAATCAACTGGATATCTTTGTGCTGTAAATCTCCCAACAGCCAAATGTAAAAGCAGCAAACATCTCGCTGTATGTCCCACATCCAAAGTGCCAAGAGAGTAATGTAGAGCTTGCTCTCCCTGTCTTTGAGTACTGTTTGCACTGTCCCGATTACCTCTTTGCTAACATTCTCTTCAGAGCTGCAGTGAAACCAGGAACCACGTGGAGAAGGCACCCACACTGAAAGTGCCTGGAAGGAACGTTGGGGCTTCTTCTCAGTGTCTCTGATATAGGGTTTCACTGTCCCGGGAAAGTCTCTGCTAACACCCTGCAGAGCGCTGTGCCCAATATACAGAAACGTCTTGCGGTATCTCCTACAGGGAAAGTGCCAGGAGGGAAAAGTGAGGATTATGCTTAGACTTTCTCGGAACTGCTTCAAATCAACTAGATATCTTTGTGCTGTAAATCTCCCAACAGCCAAACGTAAAAGCAGCAAACATCTCGCTGTATGTCCCACATCCAAAGTGCCAAGAGAGAGCTTGCTCTCCCTGTCTTTGAGTACTGTTTGCACTGTCCCGATTACCTCTTTGCTAACATTCTCTTCAGAGCTGCAGTGAAACCAGGAACCACGTGAAGAAGGCACCCACACTGAAAATGCCTGGAAGGAACGTTGGGGCTTCTTCTCAGTGTCTCTGATATAGGGTTTCACTGTCCCGGGAAAGTCTCTGCTAACACCCTGCAGAGCGCTGTGCCCAATATACAGAAACGTCTTGCGGTATCTCCTACAGGGAAAGTGCCAGGAGGGAAAAGTGAGGATTATGTTTAGACTTTCTCGGAACTGCTTCAAATCAACTAGATATCTTTGTGCTGTAAATCTCCCAACAGCCAAATGTAAAAGCAGCAAACATCTCACTGTATGTTCCACATCCAAAGTGCCAAGAGAGAGCTTGCTCTCCCTGTCTTTGAGTACTGTTTGCACTGTCCCGATTACCTCTTTGCTAACATTCTCTTCAGAGCTGCAGTGAAACCAGGAACCACGTGGAGAAGGCACCCACACTGAAAGTGCCTGGAAGGAACGTTGGGGCTTCTTCTCAGTGTCTCTGATATAGGGTTTGACTGTCCCGGGAAAGTCTCTGCTAACACCCTGCAGAGCGCTGTGCCCAATATACAGAAACGTCTTGCGGTATCCCCTACAGGGAAAGTGCCAGGAGGGAAAAGTGAGGATTATGTTTAGACTTTCTCTGAACTGCTTCAAATCAACTGGATATCTTTGTGCTGTAAATCTCCCAACAGCCAAACGCAAAAGCAGCAAACATCTCGCTGTATGTCCCACATCCAAAGTGCCAAGAGAGTAATGTAGAGCTTGCTCTCCCTGTCTTTGAGTACTGTTTGCACTGTCCCGATTACCTCTTTGCTAACATTCTCTTCAGAGCTGCAGTGAAACCAGGAACCACGTGGAGAAGGCACCAACTCTGAAAGTGCCTGGAAGGAACGTTGGGACTTCTTCTCAGTGTCTCTGATATAGGGTTTCACTGTCCCGGGAAAGTCTCTGCTAACACCCTGCAGAGCGCTGTGCCCAATATACAGAAACGTCTTGCGGTATCTCCTACAGGGAAAGTGCCAGGAGGGAAAAGTGAGGATTATGCTTAGACTTTCTCGGAACTGCTTCAAATCAACTGGATATCTTTGTGCTGTAAATCTCCCAACAGCCAAACGTAAAAGCAGCAAACATCTCGCTGTATGTCCCACATCCAAAGTGCCAAGAGAGTAATGTAGAGCTTGCTCTCCCTGTCTTTGAGTACTGTTTGCACTGTCCCGATTACCTCTTTGCTAACATTCTCTTCAGAGCTGCACTGAAACCAGGAACCACGTGGAGAAGGCACCCACACTGAAAGTGCCTGGAAGGAACGTTGGGGCTTCTTCTCAGTGTCTCTGATATAGGGTTTCACTGTCCCGGGAAAGTCTCTGCTAACACCCTGCAGAGCGCTGTGCCCAATATACAGAAACGTCTTGCGGTATCTCCTATAGGGAAAGTGCCAGGAGGGAAAAGTGAGGATTATGTTTAGACTTTCTCGGAACTGCTTCAAATCAACTAGGTATCTTTGTGCTGTAAACCTCCCAACAGCCAAATGTAAAAGCAGCAAACATCTCGCTGTATGTCCCACATCCAAAGTGCCAAGAGAGAGCTTGCTCTCCCTGTCTTTGAGTACTGTTTGCACTGTCCCGATTACCTCTTTGCTAACATTCTCTTCAGAGCTGCAGTGAAACCAGGAACCACGTGGAGAAGGCACCCACACTGAAAGTGCCTGGAAGGAACGTTGGGGCTTCTTCTCAGTGTCTCTGATATAGGGTTTCACTGTCCCGGGAAAGTCTCTGCTAACACCCTGCAGAGCGCTGTGCCCAATATACAGAAACGTCTTGCGGTATCCCCTACAGGGAAAGTGCCAGGAGGGAAAAGTGAGGATTATGTTTAGACTTTCTCTGAACTGCTTCAAATCAACTGGATATCTTTGTGCTGTAAATCTCCCAACAGCCAAATGTAAAAGCAGCAAACATCTCGCTGTATGTCCCACATCCAAAGTGCCAAGAGAGTAATGTAGAGCTTGCTCTCCCTGTCTTTGAGTACTGTTTGCACTGTCCCGATTACCTCTTTGCTAACATTCTCTTCAGAGCTGCAGTGAA
This sequence comes from Chroicocephalus ridibundus, assembly GCF_963924245.1. Classification (NCBI taxonomy): domain Eukaryota; kingdom Metazoa; phylum Chordata; class Aves; order Charadriiformes; family Laridae; genus Chroicocephalus; species Chroicocephalus ridibundus. The sequence goes on along the minus strand of NW_026961236.1, from coordinate 1,267,118 downwards.
ACCAGGAACCACGTGGAGAAGGCACCCACACTGAAAGTGCCTGGAAGGAACGTTGGGGCTTCTTCTCAGTGTCTCTGATATAGGGTTTCACTGTCCCGGGAAAGTCTCTGCTAACACCCTGCAGAGCGCTGTGCCCAATATACAGAAACGTCTTGCGGTATCTCCTACAGGGAAAGTGCCAGGAGGGAAAAGTGAGGATTATGCTTAGACTTTCTCGGAACTGCTTCAAATCAACTAGATATCTTTGTGCTGTAAATCTCCCAACAGCCAAACGTAAAAGCAGCAAACATCTCGCTGTATGTCCCACATCCAAAGTGCCAAGAGAGAGCTTGCTCTCCCTGTCTTTGAGTACTGTTTGCACTGTCCCGATTACCTCTTTGCTAACATTCTCTTCAGAGCTGCACTGAAACCAGGAACCACGTGGAGAAGGCACCAACTCTGAAAGTGCCTGGAATGAACGTTGGGACTTCTTCTCAGTGTCTCTGATATAGGGTTTAACTGTCCCGGGAAAGTCTCTGCTAACAGCCTGCAGAGCGCTGTGCCCAATATACAGAAACGTCTTGCGGTATCTCCTACAGGGAAAGTGCCAGGAGGGAAAAGTGAGGATTATGCTTCGACTTTCTCGGAACTGCTTCAAATCAACTGGATATCTTTGTGCTGTAAATCTCCCAACAGCCAAACGTAAAAGCAGCAAACATCTCGCTGTATGTCCCACATCCAAAGTGCCAAGAGAGTAATGTAGAGCTTGCTCTCCCTGTCTTTGAGTACTGTTTGCACTGTCCCGATTACCTCTTTGCTAACATTCTCTTCAGAGCTGCAGTGAAACCAGGAACCACGTGAAGAAGGCACCCACACTGAAAATGCCTGGAAGGAACGTTGGGGCTTCTTCTCAGTGTCTCTGATATAGGGTTTCACTGTCCCGGGAAAGTCTCTGCTAACACCCTGCAGAGCGCTGTGCCCAATATACAGAAACGTCTTGCGGTATCTCCTACAGGGAAAGTGCCAGGAGGGAAAAGTGAGGATTATGTTTAGACTTTCTCGGAACTGCTTCAAATCAACTAGATATCTTTGTGCTGTAAATCTCCCAACAGCCAAATGTAAAAGCAGCAAACATCTCGCTGTATGTTCCACATCCAAAGTGCCAAGAGAGAGCTTGCTCTCCCTGTCTTTGAGTACTGTTTGCACTGTCCCGATTACCTCTTTGCTAACATTCTCTTCAGAGCTGCAGTGAAACCAGGAACCACGTGGAGAAGGCACCCACACTGAAAGTGCCTGGAAGGAACGTTGGGGCTTCTTCTCAGTGTCTCTGATATAGGGTTTCACTGTCCCGGGAAAGTCTCTGCTAACACCCTGCAGAGCGCTGTGCCCAATATACAGAAACGTCTTGCGGTATCCCCTACAGGGAAAGTGCCAGGAGGGAAAAGTGAGGATTATGTTTAGACTTTCTCTGAACTGCTTCAAATCAACTGGATATCTTTGTGCTGTAAATCTCCCAACAGCCAAACGCAAAAGCAGCAAACATCTCGCTGTATGTCCCACATCCAAAGTGCCAAGAGAGTAATGTAGAGCTTGCTCTCCCTGTCTTTGAGTACTGTTTGCACTGTCCCGATTACCTCTTTGCTAACATTCTCTTCAGAGCTGCAGTGAAACCAGGAACCACGTGGAGAAGGCACCAACTCTGAAAGTGCCTGGAAGGAACGTTGGGACTTCTTCTCAGTGTCTCTGATATAGGGTTTCACTGTCCCGGGAAAGTCTCTGCTAACACCCTGCAGAGCGCTGTGCCCAATATACAGAAACGTCTTGCGGTATCCCCTACAGGGAAAGTGCCAGGAGGGAAAAGTGAGGATTATGTTTAGACTTTCTCTGAACTGCTTCAAATCAACTGGATATCTTTGTGCTGTAAATCTCCCAACAGCCAAATGTAAAAGCAGCAAACATCTCGCTGTATGTCCCACATCCAAAGTGCCAAGAGAGTAATGTAGAGCTTGCTCTCCCTGTCTTTGAGTACTGTTTGCACTGTCCCGATTACCTCTTTGCTAACATTCTCTTCAGAGCTGCAGTGAAACCAGGAACCACGTGGAGAAGGCACCCACACTGAAAGTGCCTGGAAGGAACGTTGGGGCTTCTTCTCAGTGTCTCTGATATAGGGTTTCACTGTCCCGGGAAAGTCTCTGCTAACACCCTGCAGAGCGCTGTGCCCAATATACAGAAACGTCTTGCGGTATCTCCTACAGGGAAAGTGCCAGGAGGGAAAAGTGAGGATTATGCTTAGACTTTCTCGGAACTGCTTCAAATCAACTAGATATCTTTGTGCTGTAAATCTCCCAACAGCCAAACGTAAAAGCAGCAAACATCTCGCTGTATGTCCCACATCCAAAGTGCCAAGAGAGAGCTTGCTCTCCCTGTCTTTGAGTACTGTTTGCACTGTCCCGATTACCTCTTTGCTAACATTCTCTTCAGAGCTGCACTGAAACCAGGAACCACGTGGAGAAGGCACCAACTCTGAAAGTGCCTGGAATGAACGTTGGGACTTCTTCTCAGTGTCTCTGATATAGGGTTTAACTGTCCCGGGAAAGTCTCTGCTAACAGCCTGCAGAGCGCTGTGCCCAATATACAGAAACGTCTTGCGGTATCTCCTACAGGGAAAGTGCCAGGAGGGAAAAGTGAGGATTATGCTTCGACTTTCTCGGAACTGCTTCAAATCAACTGGATATCTTTGTGCTGTAAATCTCCCAACAGCCAAACGTAAAAGCAGCAAACATCTCGCTGTATGTCCCACATCCAAAGTGCCAAGAGAGTAATGTAGAGCTTGCTCTCCCTGTCTTTGAGTACTGTTTGCACTGTCCCGATTACCTCTTTGCTAACATTCTCTTCAGAGCTGCAGTGAAACCAGGAACCACGTGAAGAAGGCACCCACACTGAAAATGCCTGGAAGGAACGTTGGGGCTTCTTCTCAGTGTCTCTGATATAGGGTTTCACTGTCCCGGGAAAGTCTCTGCTAACACCCTGCAGAGCGCTGTGCCCAATATACAGAAACGTCTTGCGGTATCTCCTACAGGGAAAGTGCCAGGAGGGAAAAGTGAGGATTATGTTTAGACTTTCTCGGAACTGCTTCAAATCAACTAGATATCTTTGTGCTGTAAATCTCCCAACAGCCAAATGTAAAAGCAGCAAACATCTCGCTGTATGTTCCACATCCAAAGTGCCAAGAGAGAGCTTGCTCTCCCTGTCTTTGAGTACTGTTTGCACTGTCCCGATTACCTCTTTGCTAACATTCTCTTCAGAGCTGCAGTGAAACCAGGAACCACGTGGAGAAGGCACCCACACTGAAAGTGCCTGGAATGAACGTTGGGGCTTCTTCTCAGTGTCTCTGATATAGGGTTTCACTGTCCCGGGAAAGTCTCTGCTAACACCCTGCAGAGCGCTGTGCCCAATATACAGAAACGTCTTGCGGTATCCCCTACAGGGAAAGTGCCAGGAGGGAAAAGTGAGGATTATGTTTAGACTTTCTCTGAACTGCTTCAAATCAACTGGATATCTTTGTGCTGTAAATCTCCCAACAGCCAAACGCAAAAGCAGCAAACATCTCGCTGTATGTCCCACATCCAAAGTGCCAAGAGAGTAATGTAGAGCTTGCTCTCCCTGTCTTTGAGTACTGTTTGCACTGTCCCGATTACCTCTTTGCTAACATTCTCTTCAGAGCTGCAGTGAAACCAGGAACCACGTGGAGAAGGCACCAACTCTGAAAGTGCCTGGAAGGAACGTTGGGACTTCTTCTCAGTGTCTCTGATATAGGGTTTCACTGTCCCGGGAAAGTCTCTGCTAACACCCTGCAGAGCGCTGTGCCCAATATACAGAAACGTCTTGCGGTATCTCCTACAGGGAAAGTGCCAGGAGGGAAAAGTGAGGATTATGCTTAGACTTTCTCGGAACTGCTTCAAATCAACTAGATATCTTTGTGCTGTAAATCTCCCAACAGCCAAATGTAAAAGCAGCAAACATCTCGCTGTATGTTCCACATCCAAAGTGCCAAGAGAGAGCTTGCTCTCCCTGTCTTTGAGTACTGTTTGCACTGTCCCGATTACCTCTTTGCTAACATTCTCTTCAGAGCTGCAGTGAAACCAGGAACCACGTGGAGAAGGCACCCACACTGAAAATGCCTGGAAGGAACGTTGGGGCTTCTTCTCAGTGTCTCTGATATAGGGTTTCACTGTCCCGGGAAAGTCTCTGCTAACACCCTGCAGAGCGCTGTGCCCAATATACAGAAACGTCTTGCGGTATCCCCTACAGGGAAAGTGCCAGGAGGGAAAAGTGAGGATTATGCTTAGACTTTCTCGGAACTGCTTCAAATCAACTAGATATCTTTGTGCTGTAAATCTCCCAACAGCCAAACGTAAAAGCAGCAAACATCTCGCTGTATGTCCCACATCCAAAGTGCCAAGAGAGAGCTTGCTCTCCCTGTCTTTGAGTACTGTTTGCACTGTCCCGATTACCTCTTTGCTAACATTCTCTTCAGAGCTGCACTGAAACCAGGAACCACGTGGAGAAGGCACCAACTCTGAAAGAGTTCCACATCCAAAGTGCCAAGAGAGAGCTTGCTCTCCCTGTCTTTGAGTACTGTTTGCACTGTCCCGATTACCTCTTTGCTAACATTCTCTTCAGAGCTGCAGTGAAACCAGGAACCACGTGGAGAAGGCACCAACTCTGAAAGTGCCTGGAATGAACGTTGGGACTTCTTCTCAGTGTCTCTGATATAGGGTTTCACTGTCCCGGGAAAGTCTCTCCTAACACCCTGCAGAGCGCTGTGCCCAATATACAGAAACGTCTTGCGGTATCCCCTACAGGGAAAGTGCCAGGAGGGAAAAGTGAGGATTATGTTTAGACTTTCTCGGAACTGCTTCAAATCAACTAGATATCTTTGTGCTGTAAACCTCCCAACAGCCAAATGTAAAAGCAGCAAACATCTCGCTGTATGTCCCACATCCAAAGTGCCAAGAGAGAGCTTGCTCTCCCTGTCTTTGAGTACTGTTTGCACTGTCCCGATTACCTCTTTGCTAACATTCTCTTCAGAGCTGCACTGAAACCAGGAACCACGTGGAGAAGGCACCCACACTGAAAGTGCCTGGAAGGAACGTTGGGGCTTCTTCTCAGTGTCTCTGATATAGGGTTTCACTGTCCCGGGAAAGTCTCTGCTAACACCCTGCAGAGCGCTGTGCCCAATATACAGAAACGTCTTGCGGTATCCCCTACAGGGAAAGTGCCAGGAGGGAAAAGTGAGGATTATGCTTAGACTTTCTCGGAACTGCTTCAAATCAACTGGATATCTTTGTGCTGTAAATCTCCCAACAGCCAAACGCAAAAGCAGCAAACATCTCGCTGTATGTCCCACATCCAAAGTGCCAAGAGAGTAATGTAGAGCTTGCTCTCCCTGTCTTTGAGTACTGTTTGCACTGTCCCGATTACCTCTTTGCTAACATTCTCTTCAGAGCTGCAGTGAAACCAGGAACCACGTGGAGAAGGCACCCACACTGAAAATGCCTGGAAGGAACGTTGGGGCTTCTTCTCAGTGTCTCTGATATAGGGTTTCACTGTCCCGGGAAAGTCTCTGCTAACACCCTGCAGAGCGCTGTGCCCAATATACAGAAACGTCTTGCGGTATCCCCTACAGGGAAAGTGCCAGGAGGGAAAAGTGAGGATTATGTTTAGACTTTCTCGGAACTGCTTCAAATCAACTAGATATCTTTGTGCTGTAAATCTCCCAACAGCCAAATGTAAAAGCAGCAAACATCTCGCTGTATGTTCCACATCCAAAGTGCCAAGAGAGAGCTTGCTCTCCCTGTCTTTGAGTACTGTTTGCACTGTCCCGATTACCTCTTTGCTAACATTCTCTTCAGAGCTGCAGTGAAACCAGGAACCACGTGGAGAAGGCACCCACACTGAAAGTGCCTGGAAGGAACGTTGGGGCTTCTTCTCAGTGTCTCTGATATAGGGTTTCACTGTCCCGGGAAAGTCTCTGCTAACACCCTGCAGAGCGCTGTGCCCAATATACAGAAACGTCTTGCGGTATCCCCTACAGGGAAAGTGCCAGGAGGGAAAAGTGAGGATTATGTTTAGACTTTCTCGGAACTGCTTCAAATCAACTGGATATCTTTGTGCTGTAAATCTCCCAACAGCCAAACGCAAAAGCAGCAAACATCTCGCTGTATGTCCCACATCCAAAGTGCCAAGAGAGTAATGTAGAGCTTGCTCTCCCTGTCTTTCAGTACTGTTTGCACTGTCCCGATTACCTCTTTGCTAACATTCTCTTCAGAGCTGCAGTGAAACCAGGAAACACGTGGAGAAGGCACCAACTCTGAAAGTGCCTGGATTGAACGTTGGGACTTCTTCTCAGTGTCTCTGATATAGGGTTTCACTGTCCCGGGAAAGTCTCTCCTAACAGCCTGCAGAGCGCTGTGCCCAATATACAGAAACGTCTTGCGGTATCCCCTACAGGGAAAGTGCCAGGAGGGAAAAGTGAGGATTATGCTTAGACTTTCTCGGAACTGCTTCAAATCAACTGGATATCTTTGTGCTGTAAATCTCCCAACAGCCAAACGTAAAAGCAGCAAACATCTCGCTGTATGTCCCACATCCAAAGTGCCAAGAGAGTAATGTAGAGCTTGCTCTCCCTGTCTTTGAGTACTGTTTGCACTGTCCCGATTACCTCTTTGCTAACATTCTCTTCAGAGCTGCAGTGAAACCAGGAACCACGTGAAGAAGGCACCCACACTGAAAATGCCTGGAAGGAACGTTGGGGCTTCTTCTCAGTGTCTCTGATATAGGGTTTCACTGTCCCGGGAAAGTCTCTGCTAACACCCTGCAGAGCGCTGTGCCCAATATACAGAAACGTCTTGCGGTATCTCCTACAGGGAAAGTGCCAGGAGGGAAAAGTGAGGATTATGTTTAGACTTTCTCGGAACTGCTTCAAATCAACTAGATATCTTTGTGCTGTAAATCTCCCAACAGCCAAATGTAAAAGCAGCAAACATCTCGCTGTATGTTCCACATCCAAAGTGCCAAGAGAGAGCTTGCTCTCCCTGTCTTTGAGTACTGTTTGCACTGTCCCGATTACCTCTTTGCTAACATTCTCTTCAGAGCTGCAGTGAAACCAGGAACCACGTGGAGAAGGCACCCACACTGAAAGTGCCTGGAAGGAACGTTGGGGCTTCTTCTCAGTGTCTCTGATATAGGGTTTCACTGTCCCGGGAAAGTCTCTGCTAACACCCTGCAGAGCGCTGTGCCCAATATACAGAAACGTCTTGCGGTATCCCCTACAGGGAAAGTGCCAGGAGGGAAAAGTGAGGATTATGTTTAGACTTTCTCTGAACTGCTTCAAATCAACTGGATATCTTTGTGCTGTAAATCTCCCAACAGCCAAACGCAAAAGCAGCAAACATCTCGCTGTATGTCCCACATCCAAAGTGCCAAGAGAGTAATGTAGAGCTTGCTCTCCCTGTCTTTGAGTACTGTTTGCACTGTCCCGATTACCTCTTTGCTAACATTCTCTTCAGAGCTGCAGTGAAACCAGGAACCACGTGGAGAAGGCACCAACTCTGAAAGTGCCTGGAAGGAACGTTGGGACTTCTTCTCAGTGTCTCTGATATAGGGTTTCACTGTCCCGGGAAAGTCTCTGCTAACACCCTGCAGAGCGCTGTGCCCAATATACAGAAACGTCTTGCGGTATCTCCTACAGGGAAAGTGCCAGGAGGGAAAAGTGAGGATTATGCTTCGACTTTCTCGGAACTGCTTCAAATCAACTAGATATCTTTGTGCTGTAAATCTCCCAACAGCCAAATGTAAAAGCAGCAAACATCTCGCTGTATGTTCCACATCCAAAGTGCCAAGAGAGAGCTTGCTCTCCCTGTCTTTGAGTACTGTTTGCACTGTCCCGATTACCTCTTTGCTAACATTCTCTTCAGAGCTGCAGTGAAACCAGGAACCACGTGGAGAAGGCACCAACTCTGAAAGTGCCTGGAATGAACGTTGGGACTTCTTCTCAGTGTCTCTGATATAGGGTTTCACTGTCCCGGGAAAGTCTCTGCTAACACCCTGCAGAGCGCTGTGCCCAATATACAGAAACGTCTTGCGGTATCCCCTACAGGGAAAGTGCCAGGAGGGAAAAGTGAGGATTATGCTTAGACTTTCTCGGAACTGCTTCAAATCAACTAGATATCTTTGTGCTGTAAACCTCCCAACAGCCAAATGTAAAAGCAGCAAACATCTCGCTGTATGTCCCACATCCAAAGTGCCAAGAGAGAGCTTGCTCTCCCTGTCTTTGAGTACTGTTTGCACTGTCCCGATTACCTCTTTGCTAACATTCTCTTCAGAGCTGCAGTGAAACCAGGAAACACGTGGAGAAGGCACCCACACTGAAAGTGCCTGGAAGGAACGTTGGGGCTTCTTCTCAGTGTCTCTGATATAGGGTTTCACTGTCCCGGGAAAGTCTCTGCTAACACCCTGCAGAGCGCTGTGCCCAATATACAGAAACGTCTTGCGGTATCCCCTACAGGGAAAGTGCCAGGAGGGAAAAGTGAGGATTATGCTTAGACTTTCTCGGAACTGCTTCAAATCAACTGGATATCTTTGTGCTGTAAATCTCCCAACAGCCAAACGCAAAAGCAGCAAACATCTCGCTGTATGTCCCACATCCAAAGTGCCAAGAGAGTAATGTAGAGCTTGCTCTCCCTGTCTTTGAGTACTGTTTGCACTGTCCCGATTACCTCTTTGCTAACATTCTCTTCAGAGCTGCAGTGAAACCAGGAACCACGTGGAGAAGGCACCCACACTGAAAATGCCTGGAAGGAACGTTGGGGCTTCTTCTCAGTGTCTCTGATATAGGGTTTCACTGTCCCGGGAAAGTGTCGGCTAACACCCTGCAGAGCGCTGTGCCCAATATACAGAAACGTCTTGCGGTATCCCCTACAGGGAAAGTGCCAGGAGGGAAAAGTGAGGATTATGTTTAGACTTTCTCGGAACTGCTTCAAATCAACTAGATATCTTTGTGCTGTAAATCTCCCAACAGCCAAATGTAAAAGCAGCAAACATCTCGCTGTATGTTCCACATCCAAAGTGCCAAGAGAGAGCTTGCTCTCCCTGTCTTTGAGTACTGTTTGCACTGTCCCGATTACCTCTTTGCTAACATTCTCTTCAGAGCTGCAGTGAAACCAGGAACCACGTGGAGAAGGCACCCACACTGAAAGTGCCTGGAAGGAACGTTGGGGCTTCTTCTCAGTGTCTCTGATATAGGGTTTCACTGTCCCGGGAAAGTCTCTGCTAACACCCTGCAGAGCGCTGTGCCCAATATACAGAAACGTCTTGCGGTATCCCCTACAGGGAAAGTGCCAGGAGGGAAAAGTGAGGATTATGTTTAGACTTTCTCGGAACTGCTTCAAATCAACTGGATATCTTTGTGCTGTAAATCTCCCAACAGCCAAACGCAAAAGCAGCAAACATCTCGCTGTATGTCCCACATCCAAAGTGCCAAGAGAGTAATGTAGAGCTTGCTCTCCCTGTCTTTCAGTACTGTTTGCACTGTCCCGATTACCTCTTTGCTAACATTCTCTTCAGAGCTGCAGTGAAACCAGGAAACACGTGGAGAAGGCACCAACTCTGAAAGTGCCTGGATTGAACGTTGGGACTTCTTCTCAGTGTCTCTGATATAGGGTTTCACTGTCCCGGGAAAGTCTCTCCTAACAGCCTGCAGAGCGCTGTGCCCAATATACAGAAACGTCTTGCGGTATCCCCTACAGGGAAAGTGCCAGGAGGGAAAAGTGAGGATTATGCTTAGACTTTCTCGGAACTGCTTCAAATCAACTAGATATCTTTCTGCTGTAAACCTCCCAACAGCCAAACGTAAAAGCAGCAAACATCTCGCTGTATGTCCCACATCAAAAGTGCCAAGAGAGAGCTTGCTCTCCCTGTCTTTGAGTACTGTTTGCACTGTCCCGATTACCTCTTTGCTAACATTCTCTTCAGAGCTGCAGTGAAACCAGGAACCACGTGGAGAAGGCACCCACACTGAAAGTGCCTGGAAGGAACGTTGGGGCTTCTTCTCAGTGTCTCTGATATAGGGTTTCACTGTCCCGGGAAAGTCTCTCCTAACAGCCTGCAGAGCGCTGTGCCCAATATACAGAAACGTCTTGCGGTATCCCCTACAGGGAAAGTGCCAGGAGGGAAAAGTGAGGATTATGCTTAGACTTTCTCGGAACTGCTTCAAATCAACTAGATATCTTTCTGCTGTAAACCTCCCAACAGCCAAACGTAAAAGCAGCAAACATCTCGCTGTATGTCCCACATCCAAAGTGCCAAGAGAGAGCTTGCTCTCCCTGTCTTTGAGTACTGTTTGCACTGTCCCGATTACCTCTTTGCTAACATTCTCTTCAGAGCTGCAGTGAAACCAGGAACCACGTGGAGAAGGCACCCACACTGAAAGTGCCTGGAAGGAACGTTGGGGCTTCTTCTCAGTGTCTCTGATATAGGGTTTCACTGTCCCGGGAAAGTCTCTGCTAACACCCTGCAGAGCGCTGTGCCCAATATACAGAAACGTCTTGCGGTATCCCCTACAGGGAAAGTGCCAGGAGGGAAAAGTGAGGATTATGTTTAGACTTTCTCGGAACTGCTTCAAATCAACTAGATATCTTTGTGCTGTAAACCTCCCAACAGCCAAATGTAAAAGCAGCAAACATCTCGCTGTATGTCCCACATCCAAAGTGCCAAGAGAGAGCTTGCTCTCCCTGTCTTTGAGTACTGTTTGCACTGTCCCGATTACCTCTTTGCTAACATTCTCTTCAGAGCTGCAGTGAAACCAGGAACCACGTGGAGAAGGCACCCACACTGAAAGTGCCTGGAATGAACGTTGGGGCTTCTTCTCAGTGTCTCTGATATAGGGTTTCACTGTCCCGGGAAAGTCTCTCCTAACAGCCTGCAGAGCGCTGTGCCCAATATACAGAAACGTCTTGCGGTATCCCCTACAGGGAAAGTGCCAGGAGGGAAAAGTGAGGATTATGTTTAGACTTTCTCGGAACTGCTTCAAATCAACTGGATATCTTTGTGCTGTAAATCTCCCAACAGCCAAACGCAAAAGCAGCAAACATCTCGCTGTATGTCCCACATCCAAAGTGCCAAGAGAGTAATGTAGAGCTTGCTCTCCCTGTCTTTCAGTACTGTTTGCACTGTCCCGATTACCTCTTTGCTAACATTCTCTTCAGAGCTGCAGTGAAACCAGGAAACACGTGGAGAAGGCACCAACTCTGAAAGTGCCTGGATTGAACGTTGGGACTTCTTCTCAGTGTCTCTGATATAGGGTTTCACTGTCCCGGGAAAGTCTCTCCTAACAGCCTGCAGAGCGCTGTGCCCAATATACAGAAACGTCTTGCGGTATCCCCTACAGGGAAAGTGCCAGGAGGGAAAAGTGAGGATTATGCTTAGACTTTCTCGGAACTGCTTCAAATCAACTAGATATCTTTCTGCTGTAAACCTCCCAACAGCCAAACGTAAAAGCAGCAAACATCTCGCTGTATGTCCCACATCCAAAGTGCCAAGAGAGAGCTTGCTCTCCCTGTCTTTGAGTACTGTTTGCACTGTCCCGATTACCTCTTTGCTAACATTCTCTTCAGAGCTGCAGTGAAACCAGGAACCACGTGGAGAAGGCACCCACACTGAAAGTGCCTGGAAGGAACGTTGGGGCTTCTTCTCAGTGTCTCTGATATAGGGTTTCACTGTCCCGGGAAAGTCTCTCCTAACAGCCTGCAGAGCGCTGTGCCCAATATACAGAAACGTCTTGCGGTATCCCCTACAGGGAAAGTGCCAGGAGGGAAAAGTGAGGATTATGCTTAGACTTTCTCGGAACTGCTTCAAATCAACTAGATATCTTTCTGCTGTAAACCTCCCAACAGCCAAACGTAAAAGCAGCAAACATCTCGCTGTATGTCCCACATCCAAAGTGCCAAGAGAGAGCTTGCTCTCCCTGTCTTTGAGTACTGTTTGCACTGTCCCGATTACCTCTTTGCTAACATTCTCTTCAGAGCTGCAGTGAAACCAGGAACCACGTGGAGAAGGCACCCACACTGAAAGTGCCTGGAAGGAACGTTGGGGCTTCTTCTCAGTGTCTCTGATATAGGGTTTCACTGTCCCGGGAAAGTCTCTGCTAACACCCTGCAGAGCGCTGTGCCCAATATACAGAAACGTCTTGCGGTATCCCCTACAGGGAAAGTGCCAGGAGGGAAAAGTGAGGATTATGTTTAGACTTTCTCGGAACTGCTTCAAATCAACTAGATATCTTTGTGCTGTAAACCTCCCAACAGCCAAATGTAAAAGCAGCAAACATCTCGCTGTATGTCCCACATCCAAAGTGCCAAGAGAGAGCTTGCTCTCCCTGTCTTTGAGTACTGTTTGCACTGTCCCGATTACCTCTTTGCTAACATTCTCTTCAGAGCTGCAGTGAAACCAGGAACCACGTGGAGAAGGCACCCACACTGAAAGTGCCTGGAATGAACGTTGGGGCTTCTTCTCAGTGTCTCTGATATAGGGTTTCACTGTCCCGGGAAAGTCTCTCCTAACAGCCTGCAGAGCGCTGTGCCCAATATACAGAAACGTCTTGCGGTATCCCCTACAGGGAAAGTGCCAGGAGGGAAAAGTGAGGATTATGTTTAGACTTTCTCGGAACTGCTTCAAATCAACTAGATATCTTTGTGCTGTAAACCTCCCAACAGCCAAATGTAAAAGCAGCAAACATCTCGCTGTATGTCCCACATCCAAAGTGCCAAGAGAGAGCTTGCTCTCCCTGTCTTTGAGTACTGTTTGCACTGTCCCGATTACCTCTTTGCTAACATTCTCTTCAGAGCTGCAGTGAAACCAGGAACCACGTGGAGAAGGCACCCACACTGAAAGTGCCTGGAAGGAACGTTGGGGCTTCTTCTCAGTGTCTCTGATATAGGGTTTCACTGTCCCGGGAAAGTCTCTGCTAACACCCTGCAGAGCGCTGTGCCCAATATACAGAAACGTCTTGCGGTATCCCCTACAGGGAAAGTGCCAGGAGGGAAAAGTGAGGATTATGTTTAGACTTTCTCGGAACTGCTTCAAATCAACTGGATATCTTTGTGCTGTAAATCTCCCAACAGCCAAACGCAAAAGCAGCAAACATCTCGCTGTATGTCCCACATCCAAAGTGCCAAGAGAGTAATATAGAGCTTGCTCTCCCTGTCTTTGAGTACTGTTTGCACTGTCCCGATTACCTCTTTGCTAACATTCTCTTCAGAGCTGCAGTGAAACCAGGAACCACGTGGAGAAGGCACCAACTCTGAAAGTGCCTGGAATGAACGTTGGGACTTCTTCTCAGTGTCTCTGATATAGGGTTTCACTGTCCCGGGAAAGTCTCTGCTAACACCCTGCAGAGCGCTGTGCCCAATATACAGAAACGTCTTGCGGTATCCCCTACAGGGAAAGTGCCAGGAGGGAAAAGTGAGGATTATGTTTAGACTTTCTCGGAACTGCTTCAAATCAACTAGATATCTTTGTGCTGTAAATCTCCCAACAGCCAAATGTAAAAGCAGCAAACATCTCGCTGTATGTTCCACATCCAAAGTGCCAAGAGAGAGCTTGCTCTCCCTGTCTTTGAGTACTGTTTGCACTGTCCCGATTACCTCTTTGCTAACATTCTCTTCAGAGCTGCACTGAAACCAGGAACCACGTGGAGAAGGCACCCACACTGAAAGTGCCTGGAAGGAACGTTGGGGCTTCTTCTCAGTGTCTCTGATATAGGGTTTCACTGTCCCGGGAAAGTCTCTGCTAACACCCTGCAGAGCGCTGTTCCCAATATACAGAAACGTCTTGCGGTATCCCCTACAGGGAAAGTGCCAGGAGGGAAAAGTGAGGATTATGTTTAGACTTTCTCGGAACTGCTTCAAATCAACTGGATATCTTTGTGCTGTAAATCTCCCAACAGCCAAACGCAAAAGCAGCAAACATCTCGCTGTATGTCCCACATCCAAAGTGCCAAGAGAGTAATGTAGAGCTTGCTCTCCCTGTCTTTGAGTACTGTTTGCACTGTCCCGATTACCTCTTTGCTAACATTCTCTTCAGAGCTGCAGTGAAACCAGGAACCACGTGGAGAAGGCACCCACACTGAAAGTGCCTGGAAGGAACGTTGGGGCTTCTTCTCAGTGTCTCTGATATAGGGTTTCACTGTCCCGGGAAAGTCTCTGCTAACACCCTGCAGAGCGCTGTGCCCAATATACAGAAACGTCTTGCGGTATCCCCTACAGGGAAAGTGCCAGGAGGGAAAAGTGAGGATTATGTTTAGACTTTCTCGGAACTGCTTCAAATCAACTGGATATCTTTGTGCTGTAAATCTCCCAACAGCCAAACGCAAAAGCAGCAAACATCTCGCTGTATGTCCCACATCCAAAGTGCCAAGAGAGTAATGTAGAGCTTGCTCTCCCTGTCTTTGAGTACTGTTTGCACTGTCCCGATTACCTCTTTGCTAACATTCTCTTCAGAGCTGCAGTGAAACCAGGAACCACGTGGAGAAGGCACCCACACTGAAAGTGCCTGGAAGGAACGTTGGGGCTTCTTCTCAGTGTCTCTGATATAGGGTTTCACTGTCCCGGGAAAGTCTCTGCTAACACCCTGCAGAGCGCTGTGCCCAATATACAGAAACGTCTTGCGGTATCTCCTACAGGGAAAGTGCCAGGAGGGAAAAGTGAGGATTATGCTTAGACTTTCTCGGAACTGCTTCAAATCAACTAGATATCTTTGTGCTGTAAATCTCCCAACAGCCAAATGTAAAAGCAGCAAACATCTCGCTGTATGTTCCACATCCAAAGTGCCAAGAGAGAGCTTGCTCTCCCTGTCTTTGAGTACTGTTTGCACTGTCCCGATTACCTCTTTGCTAACATTCTCTTCAGAGCTGCAGTGAAACCAGGAACCACGTGGAGAAGGCACCCACACTGAAAATGCCTGGAAGGAACGTTGGGGCTTCTTCTCAGTGTCTCTGATATAGGGTTTCACTGTCCCGGGAAAGTCTCTGCTAACACCCTGCAGAGCGCTGTGCCCAATATACAGAAACGTCTTGCGGTATCCCCTACAGGGAAAGTGCCAGGAGGGAAAAGTGAGGATTATGCTTAGACTTTCTCGGAACTGCTTCAAATCAACTAGATATCTTTGTGCTGTAAATCTCCCAACAGCCAAACGTAAAAGCAGCAAACATCTCGCTGTATGTCCCACATCCAAAGTGCCAAGAGAGAGCTTGCTCTCCCTGTCTTTCAGTACTGTTTGCACTGTCCCGATTACCTCTTTGCTAACATTCTCTTCAGAGCTGCACTGAAACCAGGAACCACGTGGAGAAGGCACCCACACTGAAAGTGCCTGGAAGGAACGTTGGGGCTTCTTCTCAGTGTCTCTGATATAGGGTTTCACTGTCCCGGGAAAGTCTCTGCTAACACCCTGCAGAGCGCTGTGCCCAATATACAGAAACGTCTTGCGGTATCCCCTACAGGGAAAGTGCCAGGAGGGAAAAGTGAGGATTATGTTTAGACTTTCTCGGAACTGCTTCAAATCAACTGGATATCTTTGTGCTGTAAATCTCCCAACAGCCAAACGCAAAAGCAGCAAACATCTCGCTGTATGTCCCACATCCAAAGTGCCAAGAGAGTAATGTAGAGCTTGCTCTCCCTGTCTTTCAGTACTGTTTGCACTGTCCCGATTACCTCTTTGCTAACATTCTCTTCAGAGCTGCAGTGAAACCAGGAAACACGTGGAGAAGGCACCAACTCTGAAAGTGCCTGGATTGAACGTTGGGACTTCTTCTCAGTGTCTCTGATATAGGGTTTCACTGTCCCGGGAAAGTCTCTCCTAACAGCCTGCAGAGCGCTGTGCCCAATATACAGAAACGTCTTGCGGTATCCCCTACAGGGAAAGTGCCAGGAGGGAAAAGTGAGGATTATGCTTAGACTTTCTCGGAACTGCTTCAAATCAACTGGATATCTTTGTGCTGTAAATCTCCCAACAGCCAAACGTAAAAGCAGCAAACATCTCGCTGTATGTCCCACATCCAAAGTGCCAAGAGAGTAATGTAGAGCTTGCTCTCCCTGTCTTTGAGTACTGTTTGCACTGTCCCGATTACCTCTTTGCTAACATTCTCTTCAGAGCTGCAGTGAAACCAGGAACCACGTGAAGAAGGCACCCACACTGAAAATGCCTGGAAGGAACGTTGGGGCTTCTTCTCAGTGTCTCTGATATAGGGTTTCACTGTCCCGGGAAAGTCTCTGCTAACACCCTGCAGAGCGCTGCGCCCAATATACAGAAACGTCTTGCGGTATCTCCTACAGGGAAAGTGCCAGGAGGGAAAAGTGAGGATTATGTTTAGACTTTCTCGGAACTGCTTCAAATCAACTAGATATCTTTGTGCTGTAAATCTCCCAACAGCCAAATGTAAAAGCAGCAAACATCTCGCTGTATGTTCCACATCCAAAGTGCCAAGAGAGAGCTTGCTCTCCCTGTCTTTGAGTACTGTTTGCACTGTCCCGATTACCTCTTTGCTAACATTCTCTTCAGAGCTGCAGTGAAACCAGGAACCACGTGGAGAAGGCACCCACACTGAAAGTGCCTGGAAGGAACGTTGGGGCTTCTTCTCAGTGTCTCTGATATAGGGTTTCACTGTCCCGGGAAAGTCTCTGCTAACACCCTGCAGAGCGCTGTGCCCAATATACAGAAACGTCTTGCGGTATCCCCTACAGGGAAAGTGCCAGGAGGGAAAAGTGAGGATTATGTTTAGACTTTCTCTGAACTGCTTCAAATCAACTAGATATCTTTGTGCTGTAAATCTCCCAACAGCCAAACGCAAAAGCAGCAAACATCTCGCTGTATGTCCCACATCCAAAGTGCCAAGAGAGTAATGTAGAGCTTGCTCTCCCTGTCTTTGAGTACTGTTTGCACTGTCCCGATTACCTCTTTGCTAACATTCTCTTCAGAGCTGCAGTGAAACCAGGAACCACGTGGAGAAGGCACCAACTCTGAAAGTGCCTGGAAGGAACGTTGGGACTTCTTCTCAGTGTCTCTGATATAGGGTTTCACTGTCCCGGGAAAGTCTCTGCTAACACCCTGCAGAGCGCTGTGCCCAATATACAGAAACGTCTTGCGGTATCTCCTACAGGGAAAGTGCCAGGAGGGAAAAGTGAGGATTATGCTTAGACTTTCTCGGAACTGCTTCAAATCAACTAGATATCTTTGTGCTGTAAATCTCCCAACAGCCAAATGTAAAAGCAGCAAACATCTCGCTGTATGTTCAACATCCAAAGTGCCAAGAGAGAGCTTGCTCTCCCTGTCTTTGAGTACTGTTTGCACTGTCCCGATTACCTCTTTGCTAACATTCTCTTCAGAGCTGCAGTGAAACCAGGAACCACGTGGAGAAGGCACCCACACTGAAAATGCCTGGAAGGAACGTTGGGGCTTCTTCTCAGTGTCTCTGATATAGGGTTTCACTGTCCCGGGAAAGTCTCTGCTAACACCCTGCAGAGCGCTGTGCCCAATATACAGAAACGTCTTGCGGTATCCCCTACAGGGAAAGTGCCAGGAGGGAAAAGTGAGGATTATGCTTAGACTTTCTCGGAACTGCTTCAAATCAACTAGATATCTTTGTGCTGAAAATCTCCCAACAGCCAAACGTAAAAGCAGCAAACATCTCGCTGTATGTCCCACATCCAAAGTGCCAAGAGAGAGCTTGCTCTCCCTGTCTTTCAGTACTGTTTGCAGTGTCCCGATTACCTCTTTGCTAACATTCTCTTCAGAGCTGCACTGAAACCAGGAACCACGTGGAGAAGGCACCAACTCTGAAAGAGTTCCACATCCAAAGTGCCAAGAGAGAGCTTGCTCTCCCTGTCTTTGAGTACTGTTTGCACTGTCCCGATTACCTCTTTGCTAACATTCTCTTCAGAGCTGCAGTGAAACCAGGAACCACGTGGAGAAGGCACCAACTCTGAAAGTGCCTGGAATGAACGTTGGGACTTCTTCTCAGTGTCTCTGATATAGGGTTTCACTGTCCCGGGAAAGTCTCTGCTAACACCCTGCAGAGCGCTGTGCCCAATATACAGAAACGTCTTGCGGTATCCCCTACAGGGAAAGTGCCAGGAGGGAAAAGTGAGGATTATGTTTAGACTTTCTCGGAACTGCTTCAAATCAACTAGATATCTTTGTGCTGTAAACCTCCCAACAGCCAAATGTAAAAGCAGCAAACATCTCGCTGTATGTCCCACATCCAAAGTGCCAAGAGAGAGCTTGCTCTCCCTGTCTTTGAGTACTGTTTGCACTGTCCCGATTACCTCTTTGCTAACATTCTCTTCAGAGCTGCACTGAAACCAGGAACCACGTGGAGAAGGCACCCACACTGAAAGTGCCTGGAAGGAACGTTGGGGCTTCTTCTCAGTGTCTCTGATATAGGGTTTCACTGTCCCGGGAACGTCTCTGCTAACACCCTGCAGAGCGCTGTGCCCAATATACAGAAACGTCTTGCGGTATCCCCTACAGGGAAAGTGCCAGGAGGGAAAAGTGAGGATTATGCTTAGACTTTCTCGGAACTGCTTCAAATCAACTGGATATCTTTGTGCTGTAAATCTCCCAACAGCCAAACGCAAAAGCAGCAAACATCTCGCTGTATGTCCCACATCCAAAGTGCCAAGAGAGTAATGTAGAGCTTGCTCTCCCTGTCTTTGAG
Organism: Chroicocephalus ridibundus; assembly: GCF_963924245.1. NCBI lineage: Eukaryota > Metazoa > Chordata > Aves > Charadriiformes > Laridae > Chroicocephalus > Chroicocephalus ridibundus. The sequence goes on along the minus strand of NW_026961236.1, from coordinate 1,248,373 downwards.
TACTGTTTGCACTGTCCCGATTACCTCTTTGCTAACATTCTCTTCAGAGCTGCAGTGAAACCAGGAACCACGTGGAGAAGGCACCCACACTGAAAATGCCTGGAAGGAACGTTGGGGCTTCTTCTCAGTGTCTCTGATATAGGGTTTCACTGTCCCGGGAAAGTCTCTGCTAACACCCTGCAGAGCGCTGTGCCCAATATACAGAAACGTCTTGCGGTATCCCCTACAGGGAAAGTGCCAGGAGGGAAAAGTGAGGATTATGTTTAGACTTTCTCGGAACTGCTTCAAATCAACTAGATATCTTTGTGCTGTAAATCTCCCAACAGCCAAATGTAAAAGCAGCAAACATCTCGCTGTATGTTCCACATCCAAAGTGCCAAGAGAGAGCTTGCTCTCCCTGTCTTTGAGTACTGTTTGCACTGTCCCGATTACCTCTTTGCTAACATTCTCTTCAGAGCTGCAGTGAAACCAGGAACCACGTGGAGAAGGCACCCACACTGAAAGTGCCTGGAAGGAACGTTGGGGCTTCTTCTCAGTGTCTCTGATATAGGGTTTCACTGTCCCGGGAAAGTCTCTGCTAACACCCTGCAGAGCGCTGTGCCCAATATACAGAAACGTCTTGCGGTATCCCCTACAGGGAAAGTGCCAGGAGGGAAAAGTGAGGATTATGTTTAGACTTTCTCGGAACTGCTTCAAATCAACTGGATATCTTTGTGCTGTAAATCTCCCAACAGCCAAACGCAAAAGCAGCAAACATCTCGCTGTATGTCCCACATCCAAAGTGCCAAGAGAGAGCTTGCTCTCCCTGTCTTTGAGTACTGTTTGCACTGTCCCGATTACCTCTTTGCTAACATTCTCTTCAGAGCTGCAGTGAAACCAGGAACCACGTGGAGAAGGCACCCACACTGAAAGTGCCTGGAAGGAACGTTGGGGCTTCTTCTCAGTGTCTCTGATATAGGGTTTCACTGTCCCGGGAAAGTCTCTGCTAACACCCTGCAGAGCGCTGTGCCCAATATACAGAAACGTCTTGCGGTATCCCCTACAGGGAAAGTGCCAGGAGGGAAAAGTGAGGATTATGTTTAGACTTTCTCGGAACTGCTTCAAATCAACTAGATATCTTTGTGCTGTAAACCTCCCAACAGCCAAATGTAAAAGCAGCAAACATCTCGCTGTATGTCCCACATCCAAAGTGCCAAGAGAGAGCTTGCTCTCCCTGTCTTTGAGTACTGTTTGCACTGTCCCGATTACCTCTTTGCTAACATTCTCTTCAGAGCTGCAGTGAAACCAGGAACCACGTGGAGAAGGCACCCACACTGAAAGTGCCTGGAAGGAACGTTGGGGCTTCTTCTCAGTGTCTCTGATATAGGGTTTCACTGTCCCGGGAAAGTCTCTCCTAACAGCCTGCAGAGCGCTGTGCCCAATATACAGAAACGTCTTGCGGTATCCCCTACAGGGAAAGTGCCAGGAGGGAAAAGTGAGGATTATGTTTAGACTTTCTCGGAACTGCTTCAAATCAACTAGATATCTTTGTGCTGTAAACCTCCCAACAGCCAAATGTAAAAGCAGCAAACATCTCGCTGTATGTCCCACATCCAAAGTGCCAAGAGAGAGCTTGCTCTCCCTGTCTTTGAGTACTGTTTGCACTGTCCCGATTACCTCTTTGCTAACATTCTCTTCAGAGCTGCAGTGAAACCAGGAACCACGTGGAGAAGGCACCCACACTGAAAGTGCCTGGAAGGAACGTTGGGGCTTCTTCTCAGTGTCTCTGATATAGGGTTTCACTGTCCCGGGAAAGTCTCTGCTAACACCCTGCAGAGCGCTGTGCCCAATATACAGAAACGTCTTGCGGTATCCCCTACAGGGAAAGTGCCAGGAGGGAAAAGTGAGGATTATGTTTAGACTTTCTCGGAACTGCTTCAAATCAACTGGATATCTTTGTGCTGTAAATCTCCCAACAGCCAAACGCAAAAGCAGCAAACATCTCGCTGTATGTCCCACATCCAAAGTGCCAAGAGAGTAATGTAGAGCTTGCTCTCCCTGTCTTTGAGTACTGTTTGCACTGTCCCGATTACCTCTTTGCTAACATTCTCTTCAGAGCTGCAGTGAAACCAGGAAACACGTGGAGAAGGCACCAACTCTGAAAGTGCCTGGATTGAACGTTGGGACTTCTTCTCAGTGTCTCTGATATAGGGTTTCACTGTCCCGGGAAAGTCTCTGCTAACACCCTGCAGAGCGCTGTGCCCAATATACAGAAACGTCTTGCGGTATCCCCTACAGGGAAAGTGCCAGGAGGGAAAAGTGAGGATTATGTTTAGACTTTCTCGGAACTGCTTCAAATCAACTGGATATCTTTGTGCTGTAAATCTCCCAACAGCCAAACGCAAAAGCAGCAAACATCTCGCTGTATGTCCCACATCCAAAGTGCCAAGAGAGTAATGTAGAGCTTGCTCTCCCTGTCTTTCAGTACTGTTTGCACTGTCCCGATTACCTCTTTGCTAACATTCTCTTCAGAGCTGCAGTGAAACCAGGAAACACGTGGAGAAGGCACCAACTCTGAAAGTGCCTGGATTGAACGTTGGGACTTCTTCTCAGTGTCTCTGATATAGGGTTTCACTGTCCCGGGAAAGTCTCTCCTAACAGCCTGCAGAGCGCTGTGCCCAATATACAGAAACGTCTTGCGGTATCCCCTACAGGGAAAGTGCCAGGAGGGAAAAGTGAGGATTATGCTTAGACTTTCTCGGAACTGCTTCAAATCAACTAGATATCTTTCTGCTGTAAACCTCCCAACAGCCAAACGTAAAAGCAGCAAACATCTCGCTGTATGTCCCACATCCAAAGTGCCAAGAGAGAGCTTGCTCTCCCTGTCTTTGAGTACTGTTTGCACTGTCCCGATTACCTCTTTGCTAACATTCTCTTCAGAGCTGCAGTGAAACCAGGAACCACGTGGAGAAGGCACCCACACTGAAAGTGCCTGGAAGGAACGTTGGGGCTTCTTCTCAGTGTCTCTGATATAGGGTTTCACTGTCCCGGGAAAGTCTCTGCTAACACCCTGCAGAGCGCTGTGCCCAATATACAGAAACGTCTTGCGGTATCCCCTACAGGGAAAGTGCCAGGAGGGAAAAGTGAGGATTATGTTTAGACTTTCTCGGAACTGCTTCAAATCAACTAGATATCTTTGTGCTGTAAACCTCCCAACAGCCAAATGTAAAAGCAGCAAACATCTCGCTGTATGTCCCACATCCAAAGTGCCAAGAGAGAGCTTGCTCTCCCTGTCTTTGAGTACTGTTTGCACTGTCCCGATTACCTCTTTGCTAACATTCTCTTCAGAGCTGCAGTGAAACCAGGAACCACGTGGAGAAGGCACCCACACTGAAAGTGCCTGGAAGGAACGTTGGGGCTTCTTCTCAGTGTCTCTGATATAGGGTTTCACTGTCCCGGGAAAGTCTCTCCTAACAGCCTGCAGAGCGCTGTGCCCAATATACAGAAACGTCTTGCGGTATCCCCTACAGGGAAAGTGCCAGGAGGGAAAAGTGAGGATTATGTTTAGACTTTCTCGGAACTGCTTCAAATCAACTAGATATCTTTGTGCTGTAAACCTCCCAACAGCCAAATGTAAAAGCAGCAAACATCTCGCTGTATGTCCCACATCCAAAGTGCCAAGAGAGAGCTTGCTCTCCCTGTCTTTGAGTACTGTTTGCACTGTCCCGATTACCTCTTTGCTAACATTCTCTTCAGAGCTGCAGTGAAACCAGGAACCACGTGGAGAAGGCACCAACTCTGAAAGTGCCTGGAATGAACGTTGGGACTTCTTCTCAGTGTCTCTGATATAGGGTTTCACTGTCCCGGGAAAGTCTCTGCTAACACCCTGCAGAGCGCTGTGCCCAATATACAGAAACGTCTTGCGGTATCTCCTACAGGGAAAGTGCCAGGAGGGAAAAGTGAGGATTATGTTTAGACTTTCTCGGAACTGCTTCAAATCAACTAGATATCTTTGTGCTGTAAATCTCCCAACAGCCAAACGCAAAAGCAGCAAACATCTCGCTGTATGTCCCACATCCAAAGTGCCAAGAGAGAGCTTGCTCTCCCTGTCTTTGAGTACTGTTTGCACTGTCCCGATTACCTCTTTGCTAACATTCTCTTCAGAGCTGCAGTGAAACCAGGAACCACGTGAAGAAGGCACCCACACTGAAAGTGCCTGGAAGGAACGTTGGGGCTTCTTCTCAGTGTCTCTGATATAGGGTTTCACTGTCCCGGGAAAGTCTCTGCTAACACCCTGCAGAGCGCTGTGCCCAATATACAGAAACGTCTTGCGGTATCTCCTACAGGGAAAGTGCCAGGAGGGAAAAGTGAGGATTATGCTTATACTTTCTCGGAACTGCTTCAAATCAACTAGATATCTTTGTGCTGTAAACCTCCCAACAGCCAAATGTAAAAGCAGCAAACATCTCGCTGTATGTCCCACATCCAAAGTGCCAAGAGAGAGCTTGCTCTCCCTGTCTTTGAGTACTGTTTGCACTGTCCGGATTACCTCTTTGCTAACATTCTCTTCAGAGCTGCACTGAAACCAGGAACCACGTGGAGAAGGCACCCACACTGAAAGTGCCTGGAAGGAACGTTGGGGCTTCTTCTCAGTGTCTCTGATATAGGGTTTCACTGTCCCGGGAAAGTCTCTGCTAACACCCTGCAGAGCGCTGTTCCCAATATACAGAAACGTCTTGCGGTATCCCCTACAGGGAAAGTGCCAGGAGGGAAAAGTGAGGATTATGTTTAGACTTTCTCGGAACTGCTTCAAATCAACTGGATATCTTTGTGCTGTAAATCTCCCAACAGCCAAACGCAAAAGCAGCAAACATCTCGCTGTATGTCCCACATCCAAAGTGCCAAGAGAGTAATGTAGAGCTTGCTCTCCCTGTCTTTGAGTACTGTTTGCACTGTCCCGATTACCTCTTTGCTAACATTCTCTTCAGAGCTGCAGTGAAACCAGGAACCACGTGGAGAAGGCACCAACTCTGAAAGTGCCTGGAATGAACGTTGGGACTTCTTCTCAGTGTCTCTGATATAGGGTTTCACTGTCCCGGGAAAGTCTCTCCTAACAGCCTGCAGAGCGCTGTGCCCAATATACAGAAACGTCTTGCGGTATCCCCTACAGGGAAAGTGCCAGGAGGGAAAAGTGAGGATTATGTTTAGACTTTCTCGGAACTGCTTCAAATCAACTGGATATCTTTGTGCTGTAAATCTCCCAACAGCCAAACGCAAAAGCAGCAAACATCTCGCTGTATGTCCCACATCCAAAGTGCCAAGAGAGTAATGTAGAGCTTGCTCTCCCTGTCTTTGAGTACTGTTTGCACTGTCCCGATTACCTCTTTGCTAACATTCTCTTCAGAGCTGCAGTGAAACCAGGAACCACGTGGAGAAGGCACCAACTCTGAAAGTGCCTGGAATGAACGTTGGGACTTCTTCTCAGTGTCTCTGATATAGGGTTTCACTGTCCCGGGAAAGTCTCTCCTAACAGCCTGCAGAGCGCTGTGCCCAATATACAGAAACGTCTTGCGGTATCCCCTACAGGGAAAGTGCCAGGAGGGAAAAGTGAGGATTATGTTTAGACTTTCTCGGAACTGCTTCAAATCAACTAGATATCTTTGTGCTGTAAACCTCCCAACAGCCAAATGTAAAAGCAGCAAACATCTCGCTGTATGTTCCACATCCAAAGTGCCAAGAGAGAGCTTGCTCTCCCTGTCTTTGAGTACTGTTTGCACTGTCCCGATTACCTCTTTGCTAACATTCTCTTCAGAGCTGCAGTGAAACCAGGAACCACGTGGAGAAGGCACCCACACTGAAAATGCCTGGAAGGAACGTTGGGGCTTCTTCTCAGTGTCTCTGATATAGGGTTTCACTGTCCCGGGAAAGTCTCTGCTAACACCCTGCAGAGCGCTGTGCCCAATATACAGAAACGTCTTGCGGTATCCCCTACAGGGAAAGTGCCAGGAGGGAAAAGTGAGGATTATGTTTAGACTTTCTCTGAACTGCTTCAAATCAACTGGATATCTTTGTGCTGTAAATCTCGCAACAGCCAAACGCAAAAGCAGCAAACATCTCGCTGTATGTCCCACATCCAAAGTGCCAAGAGAGTAATATAGAGCTTGCTCTCCCTGTCTTTGAGTACTGTTTGCACTGTCCCGATTACCTCTTTGCTAACATTCTCTTCAGAGCTGCAGTGAAACCAGGAACCACGTGGAGAAGGCACCAACTCTGAAAGTGCCTGGAATGAACGTTGGGACTTCTTCTCAGTGTCTCTGATATAGGGTTTCACTGTCCCGGGAAAGTCTCTGCTAACACCCTGCAGAGCGCTGTGCCCAATATACAGAAACGTCTTGCGGTATCTCCTACAGGGAAAGTGCCAGGAGGGAAAAGTGAGGATTATGCTTAGACTTTCTCGGAACTGCTTCAAATCAACTAGATATCTTTCTGCTGTAAAGCTCCCAACAGCCAAATGCAAAAGCAGCAAACATCTCGCTGTATGTCCCACATCCAAAGTGCCAAGAGAGAGCTTGCTCTCCCTGTCTTTGAGTACTGTTTGCACTGTCCCGATTACCTCTTTGCTAACATTCTCTTCAGAGCTGCAGTGAAACCAGGAACCACGTGGAGAAGGCACCCACACTGAAAGTGCCTGGAAGGAACGTTGGGGCTTCTTCTCAGTGTCTCTGATATAGGGTTTCACTGTCCCGGGAAAGTCTCTGCTAACACCCTGCAGAGCGCTGTGCCCAATATACAGAAACGTCTTGCGGTATCTCCTACAGGGAAAGTGCCAGGAGGGAAAATTGAGGATTATGTTTAGACTTTCTCGGAACTGCTTCAAATCAACTGGATATCTTTGTGCTGTAAATCTCCCAACAGCCAAACGTAAAAGCAGCAAACATCTCGCTGTATGTCCCACATCCAAAGTGCCAAGAGAGTAATGTAGAGCTTGCTCTCCCTGTCTTTGAGTACTGTTTGCACTGTCCCGATTACCTCTTTGCTAACATTCTCTTCAGAGCTGCAGTGAAACCAGGAACCACGTGGAGAAGGCACCAACTCTGAAAGTGCCTGGAAGGAACGTTGGGGCTTCTTCTCAGTGTCTCTGATATAGGGTTTCACTGTCCCGGGAAAGTCTCTCCTAACAGCCTGCAGAGCGCTGTGCCCAATATACAGAAACGTCTTGCGGTATCCCCTACAGGGAAAGTGCCAGGAGGGAAAAGTGAGGATTATGTTTAGACTTTCTCGGAACTGCTTCAAATCAACTAGATATCTTTGTGCTGTAAATCTCCCAACAGCCAAACGCAAAAGCAGCAAACATCTCGCTGTATGTTCCACATCCAAAGTGCCAAGAGAGAGCTTGCTCTCCCTGTCTTTGAGTACTGTTTGCACTGTCCCGATTACCTCTTTGCTAACATTCTCTTCAGAGCTGCAGTGAAACCAGGAACCACGTGGAGAAGGCACCCACACTGAAAGTGCCTGGAAGGAACGTTGGGGCTTCTTCTCAGTGTCTCTGATATAGGGTTTCACTGTCCCGGGAAAGTCTCTGCTAACACCCTGCAGAGCGCTGTGCCCAATATACAGAAACGTCTTGCGGTATCCCCTACAGGGAAAGTGCCAGGAGGGAAAAGTGAGGATTATGTTTAGACTTTCTCGGAACTGCTTCAAATCAACTGGATATCTTTGTGCTGTAAATCTCCCAACAGCCAAACGCAAAAGCAGCAAACATCTCGCTGTATGTCCCACATCCAAAGTGCCAAGAGAGTAATGTAGAGCTTGCTCTCCCTGTCTTTGAGTACTGTTTGCACTGTCCCGATTACCTCTTTGCTAACATTCTCTTCAGAGCTGCAGTGAAACCAGGAACCACGTGGAGAAGGCACCAACTCTGAAAGTGCCTGGAATGAACGTTGGGACTTCTTCTCAGTGTCTCTGATATAGGGTTTCACTGTCCCGGGAAAGTCTCTCCTAACAGCCTGCAGAGCGCTGTGCCCAATATACAGAAACGTCTTGCGGTATCCCCTACAGGGAAAGTGCCAGGAGGGAAAAGTGAGGATTATGTTTAGACTTTCTCGGAACTGCTTCAAATCAACTGGATATCTTTGTGCTGTAAACCTCCCAACAGCCAAATGTAAAAGCAGCAAACATCTCGCTGTATGTCCCACATCCAAAGTGCCAAGAGAGAGCTTGCTCTCCCTGTCTTTGAGTACTGTTTGCACTGTCCCGATTACCTCTTTGCTAACATTCTCTTCAGAGCTGCACTGAAACCAGGAACCACGTGGAGAAGGCACCAACTCTGAAAGTGCCTGGAATGAACGTTGGGACTTCTTCTCAGTGTCTCTGATATAGGGTTTCACTGTCCCGGGAAAGTCTCTGCTAACACCCTGCAGAGCGCTGTGCCCAATATACAGAAACGTCTTGCGGTATCTCCTACAGGGAAAGTGCCAGGAGGGAAAAGTGAGGATTATGCTTAGACTTTCTCGGAACTGCTTCAAATCAACTAGATATCTTTCTGCTGTAAATCTCCCAACAGCCAAATGCAAAAGCAGCAAACATCTCGCTGTATGTCCCACATCCAAAGTGCCAAGAGAGAGCTTGCTCTCCCTGTCTTTGAGTACTGTTTGCACTGTCCCGATTACCTCTTTGCTAACATTCTCTTCAGAGCTGCAGTGAAACCAGGAACCACGTGGAGAAGGCACCAACTCTGAAAGTGCCTGGAAGGAACGTTGGGGCTTCTTCTCAGTGTCTCTGATATAGGGTTTCACTGTCCCGGGAAAGTCTCTCCTAACACCCTGCAGAGCGCTGTGCCCAATATACAGAAACGTCTTGCGGTATCCCCTACAGGGAAAGTGCCAGGAGGGAAAAGTGAGGATTATGTTTAGACTTTCTCGGAACTGCTTCAAATCAACTAGATATCTTTGTGCTGTAAATCTCCCAACAGCCAAATGTAAAAGCAGCAAACATCTCGCTGTATGTTCCACATCCAAAGTGCCAAGAGAGAGCTTGCTCTCCCTGTCTTTGAGTACTGTTTGCACTGTCCCGATTACCTCTTTGCTAACATTCTCTTCAGAGCTGCAGTGAAACCAGGAACCACGTGGAGAAGGCACCCACACTGAAAGTGCCTGGAAGGAACGTTGGGGCTTCTTCTCAGTGTCTCTGATATAGGGTTTCACTGTCCCGGGAAAGTCTCTGCTAACACCCTGCAGAGCGCTGTGCCCAATATACAGAAACGTCTTGCGGTATCCCCTACAGGGAAAGTGCCAGGAGGGAAAAGTGAGGATTATGTTTAGACTTTCTCGGAACTGCTTCAAATCAACTGGATATCTTTGTGCTGTAAATCTCCCAACAGCCAAACGCAAAAGCAGCAAACATCTCGCTGTATGTTCCACATCCAAAGTGCCAAGAGAGTAATGTAGAGCTTGCTCTCCCTGTCTTTGAGTACTGTTTGCACTGTCCCGATTACCTCTTTGCTAACATTCTCTTCAGAGCTGCAGTGAAACCAGGAACCACGTGGAGAAGGCACCAACTCTGAAAGTGCCTGGAATGAACGTTGGGACTTCTTCTCAGTGTCTCTGATATAGGGTTTCACTGTCCCGGGAAAGTCTCTCCTAACAGCCTGCAGAGCGCTGTGCCCAATATACAGAAACGTCTTGCGGTATCCCCTACAGGGAAAGTGCCAGGAGGGAAAAGTGAGGATTATGTTTAGACTTTCTCGGAACTGCTTCAAATCAACTAGATATCTTTGTGCTGTAAACCTCCCAACAGCCAAATGTAAAAGCAGCAAACATCTCGCTGTATGTTCCACATCCAAAGTGCCAAGAGAGAGCTTGCTCTCCCTGTCTTTGAGTACTGTTTGCACTGTCCCGATTACCTCTTTGCTAACATTCTCTTCAGAGCTGCAGTGAAACCAGGAACCACGTGGAGAAGGCACCCACACTGAAAATGCCTGGAAGGAACGTTGGGGCTTCTTCTCAGTGTCTCTGATATAGGGTTTCACTGTCCCGGGAAAGTCTCTCCTAACAGCCTGCAGAGCGCTGTGCCCAATATACAGAAACGTCTTGCGGTATCCCCTACAGGGAAAGTGCCAGGAGGGAAAAGTGAGGATTATGCTTAGACTTTCTCGGAACTGCTTCAAATCAACTGGATATCTTTGTGCTGTAAATCTCCCAACAGCCAAACGCAAAAGCAGCAAACATCTCGCTGTATGTCCCACATCCAAAGTGCCAAGAGAGTAATGTAGAGCTTGCTCTCCCTGTCTTTGAGTACTGTTTGCACTGTCCCGATTACCTCTTTGCTAACATTCTCTTCAGAGCTGCAGTGAAACCAGGAACCACGTGGAGAAGGCACCCACACTGAAAATGCCTGGAAGGAACGTTGGGGCTTCTTCTCAGTGTCTCTGATATAGGGTTTCACTGTCCCGGGAAAGTCTCTGCTAACACCCTGCAGAGCGCTGTGCCCAATATACAGAAACGTCTTGCGGTATCCCCTACAGGGAAAGTGCCAGGAGGGAAAAGTGAGGATTATGTTTAGACTTTCTCGGAACTGCTTCAAATCAACTAGATATCTTTGTGCTGTAAATCTCCCAACAGCCAAATGTAAAAGCAGCAAACATCTCGCTGTATGTTCCACATCCAAAGTGCCAAGAGAGAGCTTGCTCTCCCTGTCTTTGAGTACTGTTTGCACTGTCCCGATTACCTCTTTGCTAACATTCTCTTCAGAGCTGCAGTGAAACCAGGAACCACGTGGAGAAGGCACCCACACTGAAAGTGCCTGGAAGGAAGGTTGGGGCTTCTTCTCAGTGTCTCTGATATAGGGTTTCACTGTCCCGGGAAAGTCTCTGCTAACACCCTGCAGAGCGCTGTGCCCAATATACAGAAACGTCTTGCGGTATCCCCTACAGGGAAAGTGCCAGGAGGGAAAATTGAGGATTATGTTTAGACTTTCTCGGAACTGCTTCAAATCAACTGGATATCTTTGTGCTGTAAATCTCCCAACAGCCAAACGTAAAAGCAGCAAACATCTCGCTGTATGTCCCACATCCAAAGTGCCAAGAGAGTAATGTAGAGCTTGCTCTCCCTGTCTTTGAGTACTGTTTGCACTGTCCCGATTACCTCTTTGCTAACATTCTCTTCAGAGCTGCAGTGAAACCAGGAACCACGTGGAGAAGGCACCAACTCTGAAAGTGCCTGGAAGGAACGTTGGGGCTTCTTCTCAGTGTCTCTGATATAGGGTTTCACTGTCCCGGGAAAGTCTCTCCTAACAGCCTGCAGAGCGCTGTGCCCAATATACAGAAACGTCTTGCGGTATCCCCTACAGGGAAAGTGCCAGGAGGGAAAAGTGAGGATTATGTTTAGACTTTCTCGGAACTGCTTCAAATCAACTAGATATCTTTGTGCTGTAAATCTCCCAACAGCCAAACGCAAAAGCAGCAAACATCTCGCTGTATGTTCCACATCCAAAGTGCCAAGAGAGAGCTTGCTCTCCCTGTCTTTGAGTACTGTTTGCACTGTCCCGATTACCTCTTTGCTAACATTCTCTTCAGAGCTGCAGTGAAACCAGGAACCACGTGGAGAAGGCACCCACACTGAAAGTGCCTGGAAGGAACGTTGGGGCTTCTTCTCAGTGTCTCTGATATAGGGTTTCACTGTCCCGGGAAAGTCTCTGCTAACACCCTGCAGAGCGCTGTGCCCAATATACAGAAACGTCTTGCGGTATCCCCTACAGGGAAAGTGCCAGGAGGGAAAAGTGAGGATTATGTTTAGACTTTCTCGGAACTGCTTCAAATCAACTGGATATCTTTGTGCTGTAAATCTCCCAACAGCCAAACGCAAAAGCAGCAAACATCTCGCTGTATGTCCCACATCCAAAGTGCCAAGAGAGTAATGTAGAGCTTGCTCTCCCTGTCTTTGAGTACTGTTTGCACTGTCCCGATTACCTCTTTGCTAACATTCTCTTCAGAGCTGCAGTGAAACCAGGAACCACGTGGAGAAGGCACCAACTCTGAAAGTGCCTGGAATGAACGTTGGGACTTCTTCTCAGTGTCTCTGATATAGGGTTTCACTGTCCCGGGAAAGTCTCTCCTAACAGCCTGCAGAGCGCTGTGCCCAATATACAGAAACGTCTTGCGGTATCCCCTACAGGGAAAGTGCCAGGAGGGAAAAGTGAGGATTATGTTTAGACTTTCTCGGAACTGCTTCAAATCAACTGGATATCTTTGTGCTGTAAACCTCCCAACAGCCAAATGTAAAAGCAGCAAACATCTCGCTGTATGTCCCACATCCAAAGTGCCAAGAGAGAGCTTGCTCTCCCTGTCTTTGAGTACTGTTTGCACTGTCCGGATTACCTCTTTGCTAACATTCTCTTCAGAGCTGCACTGAAACCAGGAACCACGTGGAGAAGGCACCAACTCTGAAAGTGCCTGGAATGAACGTTGGGACTTCTTCTCAGTGTCTCTGATATAGGGTTTCACTGTCCCGGGAAAGTCTCTGCTAACACCCTGCAGAGCGCTGTGCCCAATATACAGAAACGTCTTGCGGTATCTCCTACAGGGAAAGTGCCAGGAGGGAAAAGTGAGGATTATGCTTAGACTTTCTCGGAACTGCTTCAAATCAACTAGATATCTTTCTGCTGTAAATCTCCCAACAGCCAAATGCAAAAGCAGCAAACATCTCGCTGTATGTCCCACATCCAAAGTGCCAAGAGAGAGCTTGCTCTCCCTGTCTTTGAGTACTGTTTGCACTGTCCCGATTACCTCTTTGCTAACATTCTCTTCAGAGCTGCAGTGAAACCAGGAACCACGTGGAGAAGGCACCAACTCTGAAAGTGCCTGGAAGGAACGTTGGGGCTTCTTCTCAGTGTCTCTGATATAGGGTTTCACTGTCCCGGGAAAGTCTCTCCTAACACCCTGCAGAGCGCTGTGCCCAATATACAGAAACGTCTTGCGGTATCCCCTACAGGGAAAGTGCCAGGAGGGAAAAGTGAGGATTATGTTTAGACTTTCTCGGAACTGCTTCAAATCAACTAGATATCTTTGTGCTGTAAATCTCCCAACAGCCAAATGTAAAAGCAGCAAACATCTCGCTGTATGTTCCACATCCAAAGTGCCAAGAGAGAGCTTGCTCTCCCTGTCTTTGAGTACTGTTTGCACTGTCCCGATTACCTCTTTGCTAACATTCTCTTCAGAGCTGCAGTGAAACCAGGAACCACGTGGAGAAGGCACCCACACTGAAAGTGCCTGGAAGGAACGTTGGGGCTTCTTCTCAGTGTCTCTGATATAGGGTTTCACTGTCCCGGGAAAGTCTCTGCTAACACCCTGCAGAGCGCTGTGCCCAATATACAGAAACGTCTTGCGGTATCCCCTACAGGGAAAGTGCCAGGAGGGAAAAGTGAGGATTATGTTTAGACTTTCTCGGAACTGCTTCAAATCAACTGGATATCTTTGTGCTGTAAATCTCCCAACAGCCAAACGCAAAAGCAGCAAACATCTCGCTGTATGTCCCACATCCAAAGTGCCAAGAGAGTAATGTAGAGCTTGCTCTCCCTGTCTTTGAGTACTGTTTGCACTGTCCCGATTACCTCTTTGCTAACATTCTCTTCAGAGCTGCAGTGAAACCAGGAACCACGTGGAGAAGGCACCAACTCTGAAAGTGCCTGGAATGAACGTTGGGACTTCTTCTCAGTGTCTCTGATATAGGGTTTCACTGTCCCGGGAAAGTCTCTCCTAACAGCCTGCAGAGCGCTGTGCCCAATATACAGAAACGTCTTGCGGTATCCCCTACAGGGAAAGTGCCAGGAGGGAAAAGTGAGGATTATGTTTAGACTTTCTCGGAACTGCTTCAAATCAACTGGATATCTTTGTGCTGTAAATCTCCCAACAGCCAAACGCAAAAGCAGCAAACATCTCGCTGTATGTCCCACATCCAAAGTGCCAAGAGAGTAATGTAGAGCTTGCTCTCCCTGTCTTTGAGTACTGTTTGCACTGTCCCAATTACCTCTTTGCTAACATTCTCTTCAGAGCTGCAGTGAAACCAGGAACCACGTGGAGAAGGCACCCACACTGAAAATGCCTGGAAGGAACGTTGGGGCTTCTTCTCAGTGTCTCTGATATAGGGTTTCACTGTCCCGGGAAAGTCTCTCCTAACAGCCTGCAGAGCGCTGTGCCCAATATACAGAAACGTCTTGCGGTATCCCCTACAGGGAAAGTGCCAGGAGGGAAAAGTGAGGATTATGTTTAGACTTTCTCGGAACTGCTTCAAATCAACTAGATATCTTTGTGCTGTAAATCTCCCAACAGCCAAATGTAAAAGCAGCAAACATCTCGCTGTATGTTCCACATCCAAAGTGCCAAGAGAGAGCTTGCTCTCCCTGTCTTTGAGTACTGTTTGCACTGTCCCGATTACCTCTTTGCTAACATTCTCTTCAGAGCTGCAGTGAAACCAGGAACCACGTGGAGAAGGCACCCACACTGAAAGTGCCTGGAAGGAACGTTGGGGCTTCTTCTCAGTGTCTCTGATATAGGGTTTCACTGTCCCGGGAAAGTCTCTGCTAACACCCTGCAGAGCGCTGTGCCCAATATACAGAAACGTCTTGCGGTATCCCCTACAGGGAAAGTGCCAGGAGGGAAAAGTGAGGATTATGTTTAGACTTTCTCTGAACTGCTTCAAATCAACTGGATATCTTTGTGCTGTAAATCTCCCAACAGCCAAACGCAAAAGCAGCAAACATCTCGCTGTATGTCCCACATCCAAAGTGCCAAGAGAGTAATGTAGAGCTTGCTCTCCCTGTCTTTCAGTACTGTTTGCACTGTCCCGATTACCTCTTTGCTAACATTCTCTTCAGAGCTGCAGTGAAACCAGGAAACACGTGGAGAAGGCACCAACTCTGAAAGTGCCTGGATTGAACGTTGGGACTTCTTCTCAGTGTCTCTGATATAGGGTTTCACTGTCCCGGGAAAGTCTCTCCTAACAGCCTGCAGAGCGCTGTGCCCAATATACAGAAACGTCTTGCGGTATCCCCTACAGGGAAAGTGCCAGGAGGGAAAAGTGAGGATTATGCTTAGACTTTCTCGGAACTGCTTCAAATCAACTAGATATCTTTCTGCTGTAAACCTCCCAACAGCCAAACGTAAAAGCAGCAAACATCTCGCTGTATGTCCCACATCCAAAGTGCCAAGAGAGAGCTTGCTCTCCCTGTCTTTGAGTACTGTTTGCACTGTCCCGATTACCTCTTTGCTAACATTCTCTTCAGAGCTGCAGTGAAACCAGGAACCACGTGGAGAAGGCACCAACTCTGAAAGTGCCTGGAAGGAACGTTGGGGCTTCTTCTCAGTGTCTCTGATATAGGGTTTCACTGTCCCGGGAAAGTCTCTGCTAACACCCTGCAGAGCGCTGTGCCCAATATACAGAAACGTCTTGCGGTATCCCCTACAGGGAAAGTGCCAGGAGGGAAAAGTGAGGATTATGTTTAGACTTTCTCGGAACTGCTTCAAATCAACTAGATATCTTTGTGCTGTAAACCTCCCAACAGCCAAATGTAAAAGCAGCAAACATCTCGCTGTATGTCCCACATCCAAAGTGCCAAGAGAGAGCTTGCTCTCCCTGTCTTTGAGTACTGTTTGCACTGTCCCGATTACCTCTTTGCTAACATTCTCTTCAGAGCTGCAGTGAAACCAGGAACCACGTGGAGAAGGCACCCACACTGAAAGTGCCTGGAAGGAACGTTGGGGCTTCTTCTCAGTGTCTCTGATATAGGGTTTCACTGTCCCGGGAAAGTCTCTGCTAACACCCTGCAGAGCGCTGTGCCCAATATACAGAAACGTCTTGCGGTATCCCCTACAGGGAAAGTGCCAGGAGGGAAAAGTGAGGATTATGTTTAGACTTTCTCGGAACTGCTTCAAATCAACTAGATATCTTTGTGCTGTAAACCTCCCAACAGCCAAATGTAAAAGCAGCAAAAATCTCGCTGTATGTCCCACATCCAAAGTGCCAAGAGAGAGCTTGCTCTCCCTGTCTTTGAGTACTGTTTGCACTGTCCCGATTACCTCTTTGCTAACATTCTCTTCAGAGCTGCAGTGAAACCAGGAACCACGTGGAGAAGGCACCAACTCTGAAAGTGCCTGGAATGAACGTTGGGACTTCTTCTCAGTGTCTCTGATATAGGGTTTCACTGTCCCGGGAAAGTCTCTGCTAACACCCTGCAGAGCGCTGTGCCCAATATACAGAAACGTCTTGCGGTATCTCCTACAGGGAAAGTGCCAGGAGGGAAAAGTGAGGATTATGTTTAGACTTTCTCGGAACTGATTCAAATCAACTAGATATCTTTGTGCTGTAAATCTCCCAACAGCCAAACGCAAAAGCAGCAAACATCTCGCTGTATGTCCCACATCCAAAGTGCCAAGAGAGAGCTTGCTCTCCCTGTCTTTGAGTACTGTTTGCACTGTCCCGATTACCTCTTTGCTAACATTCTTTTCAGAGCTGCAGTGAAACCAGGAACCACGTGAAGAAGGCACCCACACTGAAAGTGCCTGGAAGGAACGTTGGGGCTTCTTCTCAGTGTCTCTGATATAGGGTTTCACTGTCCCGGGAAAGTCTCTGCTAACACCCTGCAGAGCGCTGTGCCCAATATACAGAAACGTCTTGCGGTATCTCCTACAGGGAAAGTGCCAGGAGGGAAAAGTGAGGATTATGCTTATACTTTCTCGGAACTGCTTCAAATCAACTAGATATCTTTGTGCTGTAAACCTCCCAACAGCCAAATGTAAAAGCAGCAAACATCTCGCTGTATGTCCCACATCCAAAGTGCCAAGAGAGAGCTTGCTCTCCCTGTCTTTGAGTACTGTTTGCACTGTCCCGATTACCTCTTTGCTAACATTCTCTTCAGAGCTGCACTGAAACCAGGAACCACGTGGAGAAGGCACCCACACTGAAAGTGCCTGGAAGGAACGTTGGGGCTTCTTCTCAGTGTCTCTGATATAGGGTTTCACTGTCCCGGGAAAGTCTCTGCTAACACCCTGCAGAGCGCTGTTCCCAATATACAGAAACGTCTTGCGGTATCCCCTACAGGGAAAGTGCCAGGAGGGAAAAGTGAGGATTATGTTTAGACTTTCTCGGAACTGCTTCAAATCAACTGGATATCTTTGTGCTGTAAATCTCCCAACAGCCAAACGCAAAAGCAGCAAACATCTCGCTGTATGTCCCACATCCAAAGTGCCAAGAGAGTAATGTAGAGCTTGCTCTCCCTGTCTTTGAGTACTGTTTGCACTGTCCCGATTACCTCTTTGCTAACATTCTCTTCAGAGCTGCAGTGAAACCAGGAACCACGTGGAGAAGGCACCAACTCTGAAAGTGCCTGGAATGAACGTTGGGACTTCTTCTCAGTGTCTCTGATATAGGGTTTCACTGTCCCGGGAAAGTCTCTCCTAACAGCCTGCAGAGCGCTGTGCCCAATATACAGAAACGTCTTGCGGTATCCCCTACAGGGAAAGTGCCAGGAGGGAAAAGTGAGGATTATGTTTAGACTTTCTCTGAACTGCTTCAAATCAACTGGATATCTTTGTGCTGTAAATCTCCCAACAGCCAAACGCAAAAGCAGCAAACATCTCGCTGTATGTCCCACATCCAAAGTGCCAAGAGAGTAATGTAGAGCTTGCTCTCCCTGTCTTTGAGTACTGTTTGCACTGTCCCGATTACCTCTTTGCTAACATTCTCTTCAGAGCTGCAGTGAAACCAGGAACCACGTGGAGAAGGCACCAACTCTGAAAGTGCCTGGAATGAACGTTGGGACTTCTTCTCAGTGTCTCTGATATAGGGTTTCACTGTCCCGGGAACGTCTCTCCTAACAGCCTGCAGAGCGCTGTGCCCAATATACAGAAACGTCTTGCGGTATCCCCTACAGGGAAAGTGCCAGGAGGGAAAAGTGAGGATTATGTTTAGACTTTCTCGGAACTGCTTCAAATCAACTAGATATCTTTGTGCTGTAAACCTCCCAACAGCCAAATGTAAAAGCAGCAAACATCTCGCTGTATGTTCCACATCCAAAGTGCCAAGAGAGAGCTTGCTCTCCCTGTCTTTGAGTACTGTTTGCACTGTCCCGATTACCTCTTTGCTAACATTCTCTTCAGAGCTGCAGTGAAACCAGGAACCACGTGGAGAAGGCACCCACACTGAAAATGCCTGGAAGGAACGTTGGGGCTTCTTCTCAGTGTCTCTGATATAGGGTTTCACTGTCCCGGGAAAGTCTCTGCTAACACCCTGCAGAGCGCTGTGCCCAATATACAGAAACGTCTTGCGGTATCCCCTACAGGGAAAGTGCCAGGAGGGAAAAGTGAGGATTATGTTTAGACTTTCTCTGAACTGCTTCAAATCAACTGGATATCTTTGTGCTGTAAATCTCGCAACAGCCAAACGCAAAAGCAGCAAACATCTCGCTGTATGTCCCACATCCAAAGTGCCAAGAGAGTAATATAGAGCTTGCTCTCCCTGTCTTTGAGTACTGTTTGCACTGTCCCGATTACCTCTTTGCTAACATTCTCTTCAGAGCTGCAGTGAAACTAGGAACCACGTGGAGAAGGCACCAACTCTGAAAGTGCCTGGAATGAACGTTGGGACTTCTTCTCAGTGTCTCTGATATAGGGTTTCACTGTCCCGGGAAAGTCTCTGCTAACACCCTGCAGAGCGCTGTGCCCAATATACAGAAACGTCTTGCGGTATCTCCTACAGGGAAAGTGCCAGGAGGGAAAAGTGAGGATTATGCTTAGACTTTCTCGGAACTGCTTCAAATCAACTAGATATCTTTCTGCTGTAAAGCTCCCAACAGCCAAATGCAAAAGCAGCAAACATCTCGCTGTATGTCCCACATCCAAAGTGCCAAGAGAGAGCTTGCTCTCCCTGTCTTTGAGTACTGTTTGCACTGTCCCGATTACCTCTTTGCTAACATTCTCTTCAGAGCTGCAGTGAAACCAGGAACCACGTGGAGAAGGCACCCACACTGAAAGTGCCTGGAAGGAACGTTGGGGCTTCTTCTCAGTGTCTCTGATATAGGGTTTCACTGTCCCGGGAAAGTCTCTGCTAACACCCTGCAGAGCGCTGTGCCCAATATACAGAAACGTCTTGCGGTATCTCCTACAGGGAAAGTGCCAGGAGGGAAAATTGAGGATTATGTTTAGACTTTCTCGGAACTGCTTCAAATCAACTGGATATCTTTGTGCTGTAAATCTCCCAACAGCCAAACGTAAAAGCAGCAAACATCTCGCTGTATGTCCCACATCCAAAGTGCCAAGAGAGTAATGTAGAGCTTGCTCTCCCTGTCTTTGAGTACTGTTTGCACTGTCCCGATTACCTCTTTGCTAACATTCTCTTCAGAGCTGCAGTGAAACCAGGAACCACGTGGAGAAGGCACCAACTCTGAAAGTGCCTGGAAGGAACGTTGGGGCTTCTTCTCAGTGTCTCTGATATAGGGTTTCACTGTCCCGGGAAAGTCTCTCCTAACAGCCTGCAGAGCGCTGTGCCCAATATACAGAAACGTCTTGCGGTATCCCCTACAGGGAAAGTGCCAGGAGGGAAAAGTGAGGATTATGTTTAGACTTTCTCGGAACTGCTTCAAATCAACTAGATATCTTTGTGCTGTAAATCTCCCAACAGCCAAACGCAAAAGCAGCAAACATCTCGCTGTATGTTCCACATCCAAAGTGCCAAGAGAGAGCTTGCTCTCCCTGTCTTTGAGTACTGTTTGCACTGTCCCGATTACCTCTTTGCTAACATTCTCTTCAGAGCTGCAGTGAAACCAGGAACCACGTGGAGAAGGCACCCACACTGAAAGTGCCTGGAAGGAACGTTGGGGCTTCTTCTCAGTGTCTCTGATATAGGGTTTCACTGTCCCGGGAAAGTCTCTGCTAACACCCTGCAGAGCGCTGTGCCCAATATACAGAAACGTCTTGCGGTATCCCCTACAGGGAAAGTGCCAGGAGGGAAAAGTGAGGATTATGTTTAGACTTTCTCGGAACTGCTTCAAATCAACTGGATATCTTTGTGCTGTAAATCTCCCAACAGCCAAACGCAAAAGCAGCAAACATCTCGCTGTATGTCCCACATCCAAAGTGCCAAGAGAGAGCTTGCTCTCCCTGTCTTTGAGTACTGTTTGCACTGTCCCGATTACCTCTTTGCTAACATTCTCTTCAGAGCTGCAGTGAAACCAGGAACCACGTGGAGAAGGCACCCACACTGAAAGTGCCTGGAAGGAACGTTGGGGCTTCTTCTCAGTGTCTCTGATATAGGGTTTCACTGTCCCGGGAAAGTCTCTGCTAACACCCTGCAGAGCGCTGTGCCCAATATACAGAAACGTCTTGCGGTATCCCCTACAGGGAAAGTGCCAGGAGGGAAAAGTGAGGATTATGTTTAGACTTTCTCGGAACTGCTTCAAATCAACTGGATATCTTTGTGCTGTAAATCTCCCAACAGCCAAACGCAAAAGCAGCAAACATCTCGCTGTATGTTCCACATCCAAAGTGCCAAGAGAGTAATGTAGAGCTTGCTCTCCCTGTCTTTGAGTACTGTTTGCACTGTCCCGATTACCTCTTTGCTAACATTCTCTTCAGAGCTGCAGTGAAACCAGGAACCACGTGGAGAAGGCACCAACTCTGAAAGTGCCTGGAATGAACGTTGGGACTTCTTCTCAGTGTCTCTGATATAGGGTTTCACTGTCCCGGGAAAGTCTCTCCTAACAGCCTGCAGAGCGCTGTGCCCAATATACAGAAACGTCTTGCGGTATCCCCTACAGGGAAAGTGCCAGGAGGGAAAAGTGAGGATTATGTTTAGACTTTCTCGGAACTGCTTCAAATCAACTAGATATCTTTGTGCTGTAAACCTCCCAACAGCCAAATGTAAAAGCAGCAAACATCTCGCTGTATGTTCCACATCCAAAGTGCCAAGAGAGAGCTTGCTCTCCCTGTCTTTGAGTACTGTTTGCACTGTCCCGATTACCTCTTTGCTAACATTCTCTTCAGAGCTGCAGTGAAACCAGGAACCACGTGGAGAAGGCACCCACACTGAAAATGCCTGGAAGGAACG
Source organism: Chroicocephalus ridibundus (assembly GCF_963924245.1). Classification (NCBI taxonomy): domain Eukaryota; kingdom Metazoa; phylum Chordata; class Aves; order Charadriiformes; family Laridae; genus Chroicocephalus; species Chroicocephalus ridibundus. The sequence goes on along the minus strand of NW_026961236.1, from coordinate 1,227,302 downwards.
TTGGGGCTTCTTCTCAGTGTCTCTGATATAGGGTTTCACTGTCCCGGGAAAGTCTCTCCTAACAGCCTGCAGAGCGCTGTGCCCAATATACAGAAACGTCTTGCGGTATCCCCTACAGGGAAAGTGCCAGGAGGGAAAAGTGAGGATTATGTTTAGACTTTCTCGGAACTGCTTCAAATCAACTAGATATCTTTGTGCTGTAAACCTCCCAACAGCCAAATGTAAAAGCAGCAAACATCTCGCTGTATGTCCCACATCCAAAGTGCCAAGAGAGAGCTTGCTCTCCCTGTCTTTGAGTACTGTTTGCACTGTCCCGATTACCTCTTTGCTAACATTCTCTTCAGAGCTGCAGTGAAACCAGGAACCACGTGGAGAAGGCACCAACTCTGAAAGTGCCTGGAATGAACGTTGGGACTTCTTCTCAGTGTCTCTGATATAGGGTTTCACTGTCCCGGGAAAGTCTCTGCTAACACCCTGCAGAGCGCTGTGCCCAATATACAGAAACGTCTTGCGGTATCTCCTACAGGGAAAGTGCCAGGAGGGAAAAGTGAGGATTATGTTTAGACTTTCTCGGAACTGCTTCAAATCAACTAGATATCTTTGTGCTGTAAATCTCCCAACAGCCAAACGCAAAAGCAGCAAACATCTTGCTGTATGTCCCACATCCAAAGTGCCAAGAGAGAGCTTGCTCTCCCTGTCTTTGAGTACTGTTTGCACTGTCCCGATTACCTCTTTGCTAACATTCTCTTCAGAGCTGCAGTGAAACCAGGAACCACGTGAAGAAGGCACCCACACTGAAAGTGCCTGGAAGGAACGTTGGGGCTTCTTCTCAGTGTCTCTGATATAGGGTTTCACTGTCCCGGGAAAGTCTCTGCTAACACCCTGCAGAGCGCTGTGCCCAATATACAGAAACGTCTTGCGGTATCTCCTACAGGGAAAGTGCCAGGAGGGAAAAGTGAGGATTATGCTTATACTTTCTCGGAACTGCTTCAAATCAACTAGATATCTTTGTGCTGTAAACCTCCCAACAGCCAAATGTAAAAGCAGCAAACATCTCGCTGTATGTCCCACATCCAAAGTGCCAAGAGAGAGCTTGCTCTCCCTGTCTTTGAGTACTGTTTGCACTGTCCGGATTACCTCTTTGCTAACATTCTCTTCAGAGCTGCACTGAAACCAGGAACCACGTGGAGAAGGCACCCACACTGAAAGTGCCTGGAAGGAACGTTGGGGCTTCTTCTCAGTGTCTCTGATATAGGGTTTCACTGTCCCGGGAAAGTCTCTGCTAACACCCTGCAGAGCGCTGTTCCCAATATACAGAAACGTCTTGCGGTATCCCCTACAGGGAAAGTGCCAGGAGGGAAAAGTGAGGATTATGTTTAGACTTTCTCGGAACTGCTTCAAATCAACTGGATATCTTTGTGCTGTAAATCTCCCAACAGCCAAACGCAAAAGCAGCAAACATCTCGCTGTATGTCCCACATCCAAAGTGCCAAGAGAGTAATGTAGAGCTTGCTCTCCCTGTCTTTGAGTACTGTTTGCACTGTCCCGATTACCTCTTTGCTAACATTCTCTTCAGAGCTGCAGTGAAACCAGGAACCACGTGGAGAAGGCACCAACTCTGAAAGTGCCTGGAATGAACGTTGGGACTTCTTCTCAGTGTCTCTGATATAGGGTTTCACTGTCCCGGGAAAGTCTCTCCTAACAGCCTGCAGAGCGCTGTGCCCAATATACAGAAACGTCTTGCGGTATCCCCTACAGGGAAAGTGCCAGGAGGGAAAAGTGAGGATTATGTTTAGACTTTCTCGGAACTGCTTCAAATCAACTGGATATCTTTGTGCTGTAAATCTCCCAACAGCCAAACGCAAAAGCAGCAAACATCTCGCTGTATGTCCCACATCCAAAGTGCCAAGAGAGTAATGTAGAGCTTGCTCTCCCTGTCTTTGAGTACTGTTTGCACTGTCCCGATTACCTCTTTGCTAACATTCTCTTCAGAGCTGCAGTGAAACCAGGAACCACGTGGAGAAGGCACCAACTCTGAAAGTGCCTGGAATGAACGTTGGGACTTCTTCTCAGTGTCTCTGATATAGGGTTTCACTGTCCCGGGAAAGTCTCTCCTAACAGCCTGCAGAGCGCTGTGCCCAATATACAGAAACGTCTTGCGGTATCCCCTACAGGGAAAGTGCCAGGAGGGAAAAGTGAGGATTATGTTTAGACTTTCTCGGAACTGCTTCAAATCAACTAGATATCTTTGTGCTGTAAACCTCCCAACAGCCAAATGTAAAAGCAGCAAACATCTCGCTGTATGTTCCACATCCAAAGTGCCAAGAGAGAGCTTGCTCTCCCTGTCTTTGAGTACTGTTTGCACTGTCCCGATTACCTCTTTGCTAACATTCTCTTCAGAGCTGCACTGAAACCAGGAACCACGTGGAGAAGGCACCCACACTGAAAATGCCTGGAAGGAACGTTGGGGCTTCTTCTCAGTGTCTCTGATATAGGGTTTCACTGTCCCGGGAAAGTCTCTGCTAACACCCTGCAGAGCGCTGTGCCCAATATACAGAAACGTCTTGCGGTATCCCCTACAGGGAAAGTGCCAGGAGGGAAAAGTGAGGATTATGTTTAGACTTTCTCTGAACTGCTTCAAATCAACTGGATATCTTTGTGCTGTAAATCTCGCAACAGCCAAACGCAAAAGCAGCAAACATCTCGCTGTATGTCCCACATCCAAAGTGCCAAGAGAGTAATGTAGAGCTTGCTCTCCCTGTCTTTGAGTACTGTTTGCACTGTCCCGATTACCTCTTTGCTAACATTCTCTTCAGAGCTGCAGTGAAACCAGGAACCACGTGGAGAAGGCACCAACTCTGAAAGTGCCTGGAATGAACGTTGGGACTTCTTCTCAGTGTCTCTGATATAGGGTTTCACTGTCCCGGGAAAGTCTCTGCTAACACCCTGCAGAGCGCTGTGCCCAATATACAGAAACGTCTTGCGGTATCTCCTACAGGGAAAGTACCAGGAGGGAAAAGTGAGGATTATGCTTAGACTTTCTCGGAACTGCTTCAAATCAACTAGATATCTTTCTGCTGTAAAGCTCCCAACAGCCAAACGCAAAAGCAGCAAACATCTCGCTGTATGTCCCACATCCAAAGTGCCAAGAGAGAGCTTGCTCTCCCTGTCTTTGAGTACTGTTTGCACTGTCCCGATTACCTCTTTGCTAACATTCTCTTCAGAGCTGCAGTGAAACCAGGAACCACGTGGAGAAGGCACCCACACTGAAAGTGCCTGGAAGGAACGTTGGGGCTTCTTCTCAGTGTCTCTGATATAGGGTTTCACTGTCCCGGGAAAGTCTCTGCTAACACCCTGCAGAGCGCTGTGCCCAATATACAGAAACGTCTTGCGGTATCTCCTACAGGGAAAGTGCCAGGAGGGAAAATTGAGGATTATGTTTAGACTTTCTCGGAACTGCTTCAAATCAACTGGATATCTTTGTGCTGTAAATCTCCCAACAGCCAAACGTAAAAGCAGCAAACATCTCGCTGTATGTCCCACATCCAAAGTGCCAAGAGAGTAATGTAGAGCTTGCTCTCCCTGTCTTTGAGTACTGTTTGCACTGTCCCGATTACCTCTTTGCTAACATTCTCTTCAGAGCTGCAGTGAAACCAGGAACCACGTGGAGAAGGCACCAACTCTGAAAGTGCCTGGAAGGAACGTTGGGGCTTCTTCTCAGTGTCTCTGATATAGGGTTTCACTGTCCCGGGAAAGTCTCTCCTAACAGCCTGCAGAGCGCTGTGCCCAATATACAGAAACGTCTTGCGGTATCTCCTACAGGGAAAGTGCCAGGAGGGAAAAGTGAGGATTATGCTTAGACTTTCTCGGAACTGCTTCAAATCAACTAGATATCTTTCTGCTGTAAATCTCCCAACAGCCAAATGCAAAAGCAGCAAACATCTCGCTGTATGTCCCACATCCAAAGTGCCAAGAGAGAGCTTGCTCTCCCTGTCTTTGAGTACTGTTTGCACTGTCCCGATTACCTCTTTGCTAACATTCTCTTCAGAGCTGCAGTGAAACCAGGAACCACGTGGAGAAGCCACCAACTCTGAAAGTGCCTGGAAGGAACGTTGGGGCTTCTTCTCAGTGTCTCTGATATAGGGTTTCACTGTCCCAGGAAAGTCTCTCCTAACACCCTGCAGAGCGCTGTGCCCAATATACAGAAACGTCTTGCGGTATCCCCTACAGGGAAAGTGCCAGGAGGGAAAAGTGAGGATTATGTTTAGACTTTCTCGGAACTGCTTCAAATCAACTAGGTATCTTTGTGCTGTAAATCTCCCAACAGCCAAACGTAAAAGCAGCAAACATCTCGCTGTATGTCCCACATCCAAAGTGCCAAGAGAGAGCTTGCTCTCCCTGTCTTTGAGTACTGTTTGCACTGTCCCGATTACCTCTTTGCTAACATTCTCTTCAGAGCTGCACTGAAACCAGGAACCACGTGGAGAAGGCACCCACACTGAAAGTGCCTGGAAGGAACGTTGGGGCTTCTTCTCAGTGTCTCTGATATAGGGTTTCACTGTCCCGGGAAAGTCTCTGCTAACACCCTGCAGAGCGCTGTGCCCAATATACAGAAACGTCTTGCGGTATCCCCTACAGGGAAAGTGCCAGGAGGGAAAAGTGAGGATTATGTTTAGACTTTCTCGGAACTGCTTCAAATCAACTGGATATCTTTGTGCTGTAAATCTCGCAACAGCCAAACGCAAAAGCAGCAAACATCTCGCTGTATGTCCCACATCCAAAGTGCCAAGAGAGTAATATAGAGCTTGCTCTCCCTGTCTTTGAGTACTGTTTGCACTGTCCCGATTACCTCTTTGCTAACATTCTCTTCAGAGCTGCAGTGAAACCAGGAACCACGTGGAGAAGGCACCAACTCTGAAAGTGCCTGGAATGAACGTTGGGACTTCTTCTCAGTGTCTCTGATATAGGGTTTCACTGTCCCGGGAAAGTCTCTGCTAACACCCTGCAGAGCGCTGTGCCCAATATACAGAAACGTCTTGCGGTATCTCCTACAGGGAAAGTGCCAGGAGGGAAAAGTGAGGATTATGCTTAGACTTTCTCGGAACTGCTTCAAATCAACTAGATATCTTTCTGCTGTAAATCTCCCAACAGCCAAACGCAAAAGCAGCAAACATCTCGCTGTATGTCCCACATCCAAAGTGCCAAGAGAGAGCTTGCTCTCCCTGTCTTTGAGTACTGTTTGCACTGTCCCGATTACCTCTTTGCTAACATTCTCTTCAGAGCTGCAGTGAAACCAGGAACCACGTGGAGAAGGCACCCACACTGAAAATGCCTGGAAGGAACGTTGGGGCTTCTTCTCAGTGTCTCTGATATAGGGTTTCACTGTCCCGGGAAAGTGTCTGCTAACACCCTGCAGAGCGCTGTGCCCAATATACAGAAACGTCTTGCGGTATCTCCTACAGGGAAAGTGCCAGGAGGGAAAATTGAGGATTATGCTTAGACTTCCTCGGAACTGCTTCAAATCAACTGGATATCTTTGTGCTGTAAATCTCCCAACAGCCAAACGCAAAAGCAGCAAACATCTCGCTGTATGTCCCACATCCAAAGTGCCAAGAGAGTAATGTAGAGCTTGCTCTCCCTGTCTTTGAGTACTGTTTGCACTGTCCCGATTACCTCTTTGCTAACATTCTCTTCAGAGCTGCAGTGAAACCAGGAACCACGTGGAGAAGCCACCAACTCTGAAAGTGCCTGGAAGGAACGTTGGGGCTTCTTCTCAGTGTCTCTGATATAGGGTTTCACTGTCCCGGGAAAGTCTCTCCTAACAGCCTGCAGAGCGCTGTGCCCAATATACAGAAACGTCTTGCGGTATCCCCTACAGGGAAAGTGCCAGGAGGGAAAAGTGAGGATTATGTTTAGACTTTCTCGGAACTGCTTCAAATCAACTAGATATCTTTGTGCTGTAAATCTCCCAACAGCCAAATGTAAAAGCAGCAAACATCTCGCTGTATGTTCCACATCCAAAGTGCCAAGAGAGAGCTTGCTCTCCCTGTCTTTGAGTACTGTTTGCACTGTCCCGATTACCTCTTTGCTAACATTCTCTTCAGAGCTGCAGTGAAACCAGGAACCACGTGGAGAAGGCACCCACACTGAAAGTGCCTGGAAGGAACGTTGGGGCTTCTTCTCAGTGTCTCTGATATAGGGTTTCACTGTCCCGGGAAAGTCTCTGCTAACACCCTGCAGAGCGCTGTGCCCAATATACAGAAACGTCTTGCGGTATCCCCTACAGGGAAAGTGCCAGGAGGGAAAAGTGAGGATTATGTTTAGACTTTCTCTGAACTGCTTCAAATCAACTGGATATCTTTGTGCTGTAAATCTCGCAACAGCCAAACGCAAAAGCAGCAAACATCTCGCTGTATGTCCCACATCCAAAGTGCCAAGAGAGTAATGTAGAGCTTGCTCTCCCTGTCTTTGAGTACTGTTTGCACTGTCCCGATTACCTCTTTGCTAACATTCTCTTCAGAGCTGCAGTGAAACCAGGAACCACGTGGAGAAGGCACCCACACTGAAAGTGCCTGGAAGGAACCTTGGGGCTTCTTCTCAGTGTCTCTGATATAGGGATTCACTCTCCCGGGAAAGTCTCTCCTAACACCCTGCAGAGCGCTGTGCCCAATATACAGAAACGTCTTGCGGTATCCCCTACAGGGAAAGTGCCAGGAGGGAAAAGTGAGGATTATGTTTAGACTTTCTCGGAACTGCTTCAAATCAACTGGATATCTTTGTGCTGTAAACCTCCCAACAGCCAAATGTAAAAGCAGCAAACATCTCGCTGTATGTCCCACATCCAAAGTGCCAAGAGAGAGCTTGCTCTCCCTGTCTTTGAGTACTGTTTGCACTGTCCGGATTACCTCTTTGCTAACATTCTCTTCAGAGCTGCACTGAAACCAGGAACCACGTGGAGAAGGCACCAACTCTGAAAGTGCCTGGAATGAACGTTGGGACTTCTTCTCAGTGTCTCTGATATAGGGTTTCACTGTCCCGGGAAAGTCTCTGCTAACACCCTGCAGAGCGCTGTGCCCAATATACAGAAACGTCTTGCGGTATCTCCTACAGGGAAAGTGCCAGGAGGGAAAAGTGAGGATTATGCTTAGACTTTCTCGGAACTGCTTCAAATCAACTAGATATCTTTCTGCTGTAAATCTCCCAACAGCCAAATGTAAAAGCAGCAAACATCTCGCTGTATGTCCCACATCCAAAGTGCCAAGAGAGAGCTTGCTCTCCCTGTCTTTGAGTACTGTTTGCACTGTCCCGATTACCTCTTTGCTAACATTCTCTTCAGAGCTGCAGTGAAACCAGGAACCACGTGGAGAAGCCACCAACTCTGAAAGTGCCTGGAAGGAACGTTGGGGCTTCTTCTCAGTGTCTCTGATATAGGGTTTCACTGTCCCGGGAAAGTCTCTCCTAACACCCTGCAGAGCGCTGTGCCCAATATACAGAAACGTCTTGCGGTATCCCCTACAGGGAAAGTGCCAGGAGGGAAAAGTGAGGATTATGTTTAGACTTTCTCGGAACTGCTTCAAATCAACTAGATATCTTTGTGCTGTAAATCTCCCAACAGCCAAATGTAAAAGCAGCAAACATCTCGCTGTATGTTCCACATCCAAAGTGCCAAGAGAGAGCTTGCTCTCCCTGTCTTTGAGTACTGTTTGCACTGTCCCGATTACCTCTTTGCTAACATTCTCTTCAGAGCTGCAGTGAAACCAGGAACCACGTGGAGAAGGCACCCACACTGAAAGTGCCTGGAAGGAACGTTGGGGCTTCTTCTCAGTGTCTCTGATATAGGGTTTCACTGTCCCGGGAAAGTCTCTGCTAACACCCTGCAGAGCGCTGTGCCCAATATACAGAAACGTCTTGCGGTATCCCCTACAGGGAAAGTGCCAGGAGGGAAAAGTGAGGATTATGTTTAGACTTTCTCGGAACTGCTTCAAATCAACTGGATATCTTTGTGCTGTAAATCTCCCAACAGCCAAACGCAAAAGCAGCAAACATCTCGCTGTATGTTCCACATCCAAAGTGCCAAGAGAGTAATGTAGAGCTTGCTCTCCCTGTCTTTGAGTACTGTTTGCACTGTCCCGATTACCTCTTTGCTAACATTCTCTTCAGAGCTGCAGTGAAACCAGGAACCACGTGGAGAAGGCACCAACTCTGAAAGTGCCTGGAATGAACGTTGGGACTTCTTCTCAGTGTCTCTGATATAGGGTTTCACTGTCCCGGGAAAGTCTCTGCTAACACCCTGCAGAGCGCTGTGCCCAATATACAGAAACGTCTTGCGGTATCTCCTACAGGGAAAGTGCCAGGAGGGAAAAGTGAGGATTATGCTTAGACTTTCTCGGAACTGCTTCAAATCAACTAGATATCTTTGTGCTGTAAATCTCCCAAAAGCCAAACGTAAAAGCAGCAAACATCTCGCTGTATGTCCCACATCCAAAGTGCCAAGAGAGAGCTTGCTCTCCCTGTCTTTGAGTACTGTTTGCACTGTCCCGATTACCTCTTTGCTAACATTCTCTTCAGAGCTGCACTGAAACCAGGAACCACGTGGAGAAGGCACCCACACTGAAAGTGCCTGGAAGGAACGTTGGGGCTTCTTCTCAGTGTCTCTGATATAGGGTTTCACTGTCCCGGGAAAGTCTCTGCTAACACCCTGCAGAGCGCTGTGCCCAATATACAGAAACGTCTTGCGGTATCCCCTACAGGGAAAGTGCCAGGAGGGAAAAGTGAGGATTATGTTTAGACTTTCTCGGAACTGCTTCAAATCAACTGGATATCTTTGTGCTGTAAATCTCGCAACAGCCAAACGCAAAAGCAGCAAACATCTCGCTGTATGTCCCACATCCAAAGTGCCAAGAGAGTAATATAGAGCTTGCTCTCCCTGTCTTTGAGTACTGTTTGCACTGTCCCGATTACCTCTTTGCTAACATTCTCTTCAGAGCTGCAGTGAAACCAGGAACCACGTGGAGAAGGCACCAACTCTGAAAGTGCCTGGAATGAACGTTGGGACTTCTTCTCAGTGTCTCTGATATAGGGTTTCACTGTCCCGGGAAAGTCTCTGCTAACACCCTGCAGAGCGCTGTGCCCAATATACAGAAACGTCTTGCGGTATCTCCTACAGGGAAAGTGCCAGGAGGGAAAAGTGAGGATTATGCTTAGACTTTCTCGGAACTGCTTCAAATCAACTAGATATCTTTCTGCTGTAAATCTCCCAACAGCCAAACGCAAAAGCAGCAAACATCTCGCTGTATGTCCCACATCCAAAGTGCCAAGAGAGAGCTTGCTCTCCCTGTCTTTGAGTACTGTTTGCACTGTCCCGATTACCTCTTTGCTAACATTCTCTTCAGAGCTGCAGTGAAACCAGGAACCACGTGGAGAAGGCACCCACACTGAAAATGCCTGGAAGGAACGTTGGGGCTTCTTCTCAGTGTCTCTGATATAGGGTTTCACTGTCCCGGGAAAGTGTCTGCTAACACCCTGCAGAGCGCTGTGCCCAATATACAGAAACGTCTTGCGGTATCTCCTACAGGGAAAGTGCCAGGAGGGAAAATTGAGGATTATGCTTAGACTTTCTCGGAACTGCTTCAAATCAACTGGATATCTTTGTGCTGTAAATCTCCCAACAGCCAAACGCAAAAGCAGCAAACATCTCGCTGTATGTCCCACATCCAAAGTGCCAAGAGAGTAATGTAGAGCTTGCTCTCCCTGTCTTTGAGTACTGTTTGCACTGTCCCGATTACCTCTTTGCTAACATTCTCTTCAGAGCTGCAGTGAAACCAGGAACCACGTGGAGAAGCCACCAACTCTGAAAGTGCCTGGAAGGAACGTTGGGGCTTCTTCTCAGTGTCTCTGATATAGGGTTTCACTGTCCCGGGAAAGTCTCTCCTAACAGCCTGCAGAGCGCTGTGCCCAATATACAGAAACGTCTTGCGGTATCCCCTACAGGGAAAGTGCCAGGAGGGAAAAGTGAGGATTATGTTTAGACTTTCTCGGAACTGCTTCAAATCAACTAGATATCTTTGTGCTGTAAATCTCCCAACAGCCAAATGTAAAAGCAGCAAACATCTCGCTGTATGTTCCACATCCAAAGTGCCAAGAGAGAGCTTGCTCTCCCTGTCTTTGAGTACTGTTTGCACTGTCCCGATTACCTCTTTGCTAACATTCTCTTCAGAGCTGCAGTGAAACCAGGAACCACGTGGAGAAGGCACCCACACTGAAAGTGCCTGGAAGGAACGTTGGGGCTTCTTCTCAGTGTCTCTGATATAGGGTTTCACTGTCCCGGGAAAGTCTCTGCTAACACCCTGCAGAGCGCTGTGCCCAATATACAGAAACGTCTTGCGGTATCCCCTACAGGGAAAGTGCCAGGAGGGAAAAGTGAGGATTATGTTTAGACTTTCTCTGAACTGCTTCAAATCAACTGGATATCTTTGTGCTGTAAATCTCGCAACAGCCAAACGCAAAAGCAGCAAACATCTCGCTGTATGTCCCACATCCAAAGTGCCAAGAGAGTAATGTAGAGCTTGCTCTCCCTGTCTTTGAGTACTGTTTGCACTGTCCCGATTACCTCTTTGCTAACATTCTCTTCAGAGCTGCAGTGAAACCAGGAACCACGTGGAGAAGGCACCCACACTGAAAGTGCCTGGAAGGAACCTTGGGGCTTCTTCTCAGTGTCTCTGATATAGGGATTCACTCTCCCGGGAAAGTCTCTCCTAACACCCTGCAGAGCGCTGTGCCCAATATACAGAAACGTCTTGCGGTATCTCCTACAGGGAAAGTGCCAGGAGGGAAAAGTGAGGATTATGCTTAGACTTTCTCGGAACTGCTTCAAATCAACTAGATATCTTTCTGCTGTAAATCTCCCAACAGCCAAACGCAAAAGCAGCAAACATCTCGCTGTATGTCCCACATCCAAAGTGCCAAGAGAGAGCTTGCTCTCCCTGTCTTTGAGTACTGTTTGCGCTGTCCCGATTACCTCTTTGCTAACATTCTCTTCAGAGCTGCAGTGAAACCAGGAACCACGTGGAGAAGGCACCCACACTGAAAATGCCTGGAAGGAACGTTGGGGCTTCTTCTCAGTGTCTCTGATATAGGGTTTCACTGTCCCGGGAAAGTGTCTGCTAACACCCTGCAGAGCGCTGTGCCCAATATACAGAAACGTCTTGCGGTATCTCCTACAGGGAAAGTGCCAGGAGGGAAAATTGAGGATTATGCTTAGACTTTCTCGGAACTGCTTCAAATCAACTGGATATCTTTGTGCTGTAAATCTCCCAACAGCCAAACGCAAAAGCAGCAAACATCTCGCTGTATGTCCCACATCCAAAGTGCCAAGAGAGTAATGTAGAGCTTGCTCTCCCTGTCTTTGAGTACTGTTTGCACTGTCCCGATTACCTCTTTGCTAACATTCTCTTCAGAGCTGCAGTGAAACCAGGAACCACGTGGAGAAGCCACCAACTCTGAAAGTGCCTGGAAGGAACGTTGGGGCTTCTTCTCAGTGTCTCTGATATAGGGTTTCACTGTCCCGGGAAAGTCTCTCCTAACAGCCTGCAGAGCGCTGTGCCCAATATACAGAAACGTCTTGCGGTATCCCCTACAGGGAAAGTGCCAGGAGGGAAAAGTGAGGATTATGTTTAGACTTTCTCGGAACTGCTTCAAATCAACTAGATATCTTTGTGCTGTAAATCTCCCAACAGCCAAATGTAAAAGCAGCAAACATCTCGCTGTATGTTCCACATCCAAAGTGCCAAGAGAGAGCTTGCTCTCCCTGTCTTTGAGTACTGTTTGCACTGTCCCGATTACCTCTTTGCTAACATTCTCTTCAGAGCTGCACTGAAACCAGGAACCACGTGGAGAAGGCACCCACACTGAAAGTGCCTGGAAGGAACGTTGGGGCTTCTTCTCAGTGTCTCTGATATAGGGTTTCACTGTCCCGGGAAAGTCTCTCCTAACAGCCTGCAGAGCGCTGTGCCCAATATACAGAAACGTCTTGCGGTATCCCCTACAGGGAAAGTGCCAGGAGGGAAAAGTGAGGATTATGTTTAGACTTTCTCGGAACTGCTTCAAATCAACTAGATATCTTTGTGCTGTAAACCTCCCAACAGCCAAATGTAAAAGCAGCAAACATCTCGCTGTATGTTCCACATCCAAAGTGCCAAGAGAGAGCTTGCTCTCCCTGTCTTTGAGTACTGTTTGCGCTGTCCCGATTACCTCTTTGCTAACATTCTCTTCAGAGCTGCAGTGAAACCAGGAACCACGTGGAGAAGGCACCCACACTGAAAATGCCTGGAAGGAACGTTGGGGCTTCTTCTCAGTGTCTCTGATATAGGGTTTCACTGTCCCGGGAAAGTCTCTCCTAACAGCCTGCAGAGCGCTGTGCCCAATATACAGAAACGTCTTGCGGTATCTCGTACAGGGAAAGTGCCAGGAGGGAAAAGTGAGGATTATGCTTAGACTTTCTCGGAACTGCTTCAAATCAACTAGATATCTTTGTGCTGTAAATCTCCCAACAGCCAAACGTAAAAGCAGCAAACATCTCGCTGTATGTCCCACATCCAAAGTGCCAAGAGAGAGCTTGCTCTCCCTGTCTTTGAGTACTGTTTGCACTGTCCCGATTACCTCTTTGCTAACATTCTCTTCAGAGCTGCACTGAAACCAGGAACCACGTGGAGAAGGCACCCACACTGAAAGTGCCTGGAAGGAACGTTGGGGCTTCTTCTCAGTGTCTCTGATATAGGGTTTCACTGTCCCGGGAAAGTCTCTGCTAACACCCTGCAGAGCGCTGTGCCCAATATACAGAAACGTCTTGCGGTATCTCCTACAGGGAAAGTGCCAGGAGGGAAAAGTGAGGATTATGCTTAGACTTTCTCGGAACTGCTTCAAATCAACTAGATATCTTTGTGCTGTAAACCTCCCAACAGCCAAATGTAAAAGCAGCAAACATCTCGCTGTATGTCCCACATCCAAAGTGCCAAGAGAGAGCTTGCTCTCCCTGTCTTTGAGTACTGTTTGCACTGTCCCGATTACCTCTTTGCTAACATTCTCTTCAGAGCTGCACTGAAACCAGGAACCACGTGGAGAAGGCACCCACACTGAAAGTGCCTGGAAGGAACGTTGGGGCTTCTTCTCAGTGTCTCTGATATAGGGTTTCACTGTCCCGGGAAAGTCTCTGCTAACACCCTGCAGAGCGCTGTGCCCAATATACAGAAACGTCTTGCGGTATCCCCTACAGGGAAAGTGCCAGGAGGGAAAAGTGAGGATTATGTTTAGACTTTCTCTGAACTGCTTCAAATCAACTGGATATCTTTGTGCTGTAAATCTCGCAACAGCCAAACGCAAAAGCAGCAAACATCTCGCTGTATGTCCCACATCCAAAGTGCCAAGAGAGTAATGTAGAGCTTGCTCTCCCTGTCTTTGAGTACTGTTTGCACTGTCCCGATTACCTCTTTGCTAACATTCTCTTCAGAGCTGCAGTGAAACCAGGAACCACGTGGAGAAGGCACCAACTCTGAAAGTGCCTGGAATGAACGTTGGGACTTCTTCTCAGTGTCTCTGATATAGGGTTTCACTGTCCCGGGAAAGTCTCTGCTAACACCCTGCAGAGCGCTGTGCCCAATATACAGAAACGTCTTGCGGTATCTCCTACAGGGAAAGTGCCAGGAGGGAAAAGTGAGGATTATGCTTAGACTTTCTCGGAACTGCTTCAAATCAACTAGATATCTTTCTGCTGTAAAGCTCCCAACAGCCAAACGCAAAAGCAGCAAACATCTCGCTGTATGTCCCACATCCAAAGTGCCAAGAGAGAGCTTGCTCTCCCTGTCTTTGAGTACTGTTTGCACTGTCCCGATTACCTCTTTGCTAACATTCTCTTCAGAGCTGCAGTGAAACCAGGAACCACGTGGAGAAGGCACCCACACTGAAAATGCCTGGAAGGAACGTTGGGGCTTCTTCTCAGTGTCTCTGATATAGGGTTTCACTGTCCCGGGAAAGTGTCTGCTAACACCCTGCAGAGCGCTGTGCCCAATATACAGAAACGTCTTGCGGTATCTCCTACAGGGAAAGTGCCAGGAGGGAAAATTGAGGATTATGCTTAGACTTTCTCGGAACTGCTTCAAATCAACTGGATATCTTTGTGCTGTAAATCTCCCAACAGCCAAACGCAAAAGCAGCAAACATCTCGCTGTATGTCCCACATCCAAAGTGCCAAGAGAGTAATGTAGAGCTTGCTCTCCCTGTCTTTGAGTACTGTTTGCACTGTCCCGATTACCTCTTTGCTAACATTCTCTTCAGAGCTGCAGTGAAACCAGGAACCACGTGGAGAAGGCACCAACTCTGAAAGTGCCTGGATTGAACGTTGGGGCTTCTTCTCAGTGTCTCTGATATAGGGTTTCACTGTCCCGGGAAAGTCTCTCCTAACAGCCTGCAGAGCGCTGTGCCCAATATACAGAAACGTCTTGCGGTATCCCCTACAGGGAAAGTGCCAGGAGGGAAAAGTGAGGATTATGTTTAGACTTTCTCGGAACTGCTTCAAATCAACTAGATATCTTTGTGCTGTAAATCTCCCAACAGCCAAATGTAAAAGCAGCAAACATCTCGCTGTATGTTCCACATCCAAAGTGCCAAGAGAGAGCTTGCTCTCCCTGTCTTTGAGTACTGTTTGCACTGTCCCGATTACCTCTTTGCTAACATTCTCTTCAGAGCTGCACTGAAACCAGGAACCACGTGGAGAAGGCACCCACACTGAAAGTGCCTGGAAGGAACGTTGGGGCTTCTTCTCAGTGTCTCTGATATAGGGTTTCACTGTCCCGGGAAAGTCTCTCCTAACAGCCTGCAGAGCGCTGTGCCCAATATACAGAAACGTCTTGCGGTATCCCCTACAGGGAAAGTGCCAGGAGGGAAAAGTGAGGATTATGTTTAGACTTTCTCGGAACTGCTTCAAATCAACTAGATATCTTTGTGCTGTAAATCTCCCAACAGCCAAATGTAAAAGCAGCAAACATCTCGCTGTATGTTCCACATCCAAAGTGCCAAGAGAGAGCTTGCTCTCCCTGTCTTTGAGTACTGTTTGCACTGTCCCGATTACCTCTTTGCTAACATTCTCTTCAGAGCTGCACTGAAACCAGGAACCACGTGGAGAAGGCACCCACACTGAAAGTGCCTGGAAGGAACGTTGGGGCTTCTTCTCAGTGTCTCTGATATAGGGTTTCACTGTCCCGGGAAAGTCTCTGCTAACACCCTGCAGAGCGCTGTGCCCAATATACAGAAACGTCTTGCGGTATCCCCTACAGGGAAAGTGCCAGGAGGGAAAAGTGAGGATTATGTTTAGACTTTCTCGGAACTGCTTCAAATCAACTGGATATCTTTGTGCTGTAAATCTCGCAACAGCCAAACGCAAAAGCAGCAAACATCTCGCTGTATGTCCCACATCCAAAGTGCCAAGAGAGTAATGTAGAGCTTGCTCTCCCTGTCTTTGAGTACTGTTTGCACTGTCCCGATTACCTCTTTGCTAACATTCTCTTCAGAGCTGCAGTGAAACCAGGAACCACGTGGAGAAGGCACCCACACTGAAAGTGCCTGGAAGGAACGTTGGGGCTTCTTCTCAGTGTCTCTGATATAGGGTTTCACTGTCCCGGGAAAGTCTCTCCTAACAGCCTGCAGAGCGCTGTGCCCAATATACAGAAACGTCTTGCGGTATCCCCTACAGGGAAAGTGCCAGGAGGGAAAAGTGAGGATTATGCTTATACTTTCTCGGAACTGCTTCAAATCAACTAGATATCTTTGTGCTGTAAACCTCCCAACAGCCAAATGTAAAAGCAGCAAACATCTCGCTGTATGTTCCACATCCAAAGTGCCAAGAGAGAGCTTGCTCTCCCTGTCTTTGAGTACTGTTTGCGCTGTCCCGATTACCTCTTTGCTAACATTCTCTTCAGAGCTGCAGTGAAACCAGGAACCACGTGGAGAAGGCACCCACACTGAAAATGCCTGGAAGGAACGTTGGGGCTTCTTCTCAGTGTCTCTGATATAGGGTTTCACTGTCCCGGGAAAGTCTCTGCTAACACCCTGCAGAGCGCTGTGCCCAATATACAGAAACGTCTTGCGGTATCTCCTACAGGGAAAGTGCCAGGAGGGAAAAGTGAGGATTATGCTTATACTTTCTCGGAACTGCTTCAAATCAACTAGATATCTTTGTGCTGTAAACCTCCCAACAGCCAAATGTAAAAGCAGCAAACATCTCGCTGTATGTCCCACATCCAAAGTGCCAAGAGAGAGCTTGCTCTCCCTGTCTTTGAGTACTGTTTGCACTGTCCCGATTACCTCTTTGCTAACATTCTCTTCAGAGCTGCAGTGAAACCAGGAACCACGTGGAGAAGGCACCCACACTGAAAGTGCCTGGAAGGAACGTTGGGGCTTCTTCTCAGTGTCTCTGATATAGGGTTTCACTGTCCCGGGAAAGTCTCTCCTAACACCCTGCAGAGCGCTGTGCCCAATATACAGAAACGTCTTGCGGTATCCCCTACAGGGAAAGTGCCAGGAGGGAAAAGTGAGGATTATGTTTAGACTTTCTCGGAACTGCTTCAAATCAACTGGATATCTTTGTGCTGTAAATCTCGCAACAGCCAAACGCAAAAGCAGCAAACATCTCGCTGTATGTTCCACATCCAAAGTGCCAAGAGAGAGCTTGCTCTCCCTGTCTTTGAGTACTGTTTGCACTGTCCCGATTACCTCTTTGCTAACATTCTCTTCAGAGCTGCACTGAAACCAGGAACCACGTGGAGAAGGCACCCACACTGAAAGTGCCTGGAAGGAACGTTGGGGCTTCTTCTCAGTGTCTCTGATATAGGGTTTCACTGTCCCGGGAAAGTCTCTCCTAACAGCCTGCAGAGCGCTGTGCCCAATATACAGAAACGTCTTGCGGTATCTCGTACAGGGAAAGTGCCAGGAGGGAAAAGTGAGGATTATGCTTAGACTTTCTCGGAACTGCTTCAAATCAACTAGATATCTTTGTGCTGTAAATCTCCCAACAGCCAAACGTAAAAGCAGCAAACATCTCGCTGTATGTCCCACATCCAAAGTGCCAAGAGAGAGCTTGCTCTCCCTGTCTTTGAGTACTGTTTGCACTGTCCCGATTACCTCTTTGCTAACATTCTCTTCAGAGCTGCACTGAAACCAGGAACCACGTGGAGAAGGCACCCACACTGAAAGTGCCTGGAAGGAACGTTGGGGCTTCTTCTCAGTGTCTCTGATATAGGGTTTCACTGTCCCGGGAAAGTCTCTGCTAACACCCTGCAGAGCGCTGTGCCCAATATACAGAAACGTCTTGCGGTATCTCCTACAGGGAAAGTGCCAGGAGGGAAAAGTGAGGATTATGCTTAGACTTTCTCGGAACTGCTTCAAATCAACTAGATATCTTTGTGCTGTAAACCTCCCAACAGCCAAATGTAAAAGCAGCAAACATCTCGCTGTATGTCCCACATCCAAAGTGCCAAGAGAGAGCTTGCTCTCCCTGTCTTTGAGTACTGTTTGCACTGTCCCGATTACCTCTTTGCTAACATTCTCTTCAGAGCTGCACTGAAACCAGGAACCACGTGGAGAAGGCACCCACACTGAAAGTGCCTGGAAGGAACGTTGGGGCTTCTTCTCAGTGTCTCTGATATAGGGTTTCACTGTCCCGGGAAAGTCTCTGCTAACACCCTGCAGAGCGCTGTGCCCAATATACAGAAACGTCTTGCGGTATCCCCTACAGGGAAAGTGCCAGGAGGGAAAAGTGAGGATTATGTTTAGACTTTCTCTGAACTGCTTCAAATCAACTGGATATCTTTGTGCTGTAAATCTCGCAACAGCCAAACGCAAAAGCAGCAAACATCTCGCTGTATGTCCCACATCCAAAGTGCCAAGAGAGTAATGTAGAGCTTGCTCTCCCTGTCTTTGAGTACTGTTTGCACTGTCCCGATTACCTCTTTGCTAACATTCTCTTCAGAGCTGCAGTGAAACCAGGAACCACGTGGAGAAGGCACCAACTCTGAAAGTGCCTGGAATGAACGTTGGGACTTCTTCTCAGTGTCTCTGATATAGGGTTTCACTGTCCCGGGAAAGTCTCTGCTAACACCCTGCAGAGCGCTGTGCCCAATATACAGAAACGTCTTGCGGTATCTCCTACAGGGAAAGTGCCAGGAGGGAAAAGTGAGGATTATGCTTAGACTTTCTCGGAACTGCTTCAAATCAACT
This sequence comes from Chroicocephalus ridibundus, assembly GCF_963924245.1. Lineage (NCBI taxonomy): Eukaryota > Metazoa > Chordata > Aves > Charadriiformes > Laridae > Chroicocephalus > Chroicocephalus ridibundus. The sequence continues at coordinate 1,209,038 of NW_026961236.1, read as the reverse complement.
AGATATCTTTCTGCTGTAAAGCTCCCAACAGCCAAACGCAAAAGCAGCAAACATCTCGCTGTATGTCCCACATCCAAAGTGCCAAGAGAGAGCTTGCTCTCCCTGTCTTTGAGTACTGTTTGCACTGTCCCGATTACCTCTTTGCTAACATTCTCTTCAGAGCTGCAGTGAAACCAGGAACCACGTGGAGAAGGCACCCACACTGAAAATGCCTGGAAGGAACGTTGGGGCTTCTTCTCAGTGTCTCTGATATAGGGTTTCACTGTCCCGGGAAAGTGTCTGCTAACACCCTGCAGAGCGCTGTGCCCAATATACAGAAACGTCTTGCGGTATCTCCTACAGGGAAAGTGCCAGGAGGGAAAATTGAGGATTATGCTTAGACTTTCTCGGAACTGCTTCAAATCAACTGGATATCTTTGTGCTGTAAATCTCCCAACAGCCAAACGCAAAAGCAGCAAACATCTCGCTGTATGTCCCACATCCAAAGTGCCAAGAGAGTAATGTAGAGCTTGCTCTCCCTGTCTTTGAGTACTGTTTGCACTGTCCCGATTACCTCTTTGCTAACATTCTCTTCAGAGCTGCAGTGAAACCAGGAACCACGTGGAGAAGGCACCAACTCTGAAAGTGCCTGGATTGAACGTTGGGGCTTCTTCTCAGTGTCTCTGATATAGGGTTTCACTGTCCCGGGAAAGTCTCTCCTAACAGCCTGCAGAGCGCTGTGCCCAATATACAGAAACGTCTTGCGGTATCCCCTACAGGGAAAGTGCCAGGAGGGAAAAGTGAGGATTATGTTTAGACTTTCTCGGAACTGCTTCAAATCAACTAGATATCTTTGTGCTGTAAATCTCCCAACAGCCAAATGTAAAAGCAGCAAACATCTCGCTGTATGTTCCACATCCAAAGTGCCAAGAGAGAGCTTGCTCTCCCTGTCTTTGAGTACTGTTTGCACTGTCCCGATTACCTCTTTGCTAACATTCTCTTCAGAGCTGCACTGAAACCAGGAACCACGTGGAGAAGGCACCCACACTGAAAGTGCCTGGAAGGAACGTTGGGGCTTCTTCTCAGTGTCTCTGATATAGGGTTTCACTGTCCCGGGAAAGTCTCTCCTAACAGCCTGCAGAGCGCTGTGCCCAATATACAGAAACGTCTTGCGGTATCCCCTACAGGGAAAGTGCCAGGAGGGAAAAGTGAGGATTATGTTTAGACTTTCTCGGAACTGCTTCAAATCAACTAGATATCTTTGTGCTGTAAATCTCCCAACAGCCAAATGTAAAAGCAGCAAACATCTCGCTGTATGTTCCACATCCAAAGTGCCAAGAGAGAGCTTGCTCTCCCTGTCTTTGAGTACTGTTTGCACTGTCCCGATTACCTCTTTGCTAACATTCTCTTCAGAGCTGCACTGAAACCAGGAACCACGTGGAGAAGGCACCCACACTGAAAGTGCCTGGAAGGAACGTTGGGGCTTCTTCTCAGTGTCTCTGATATAGGGTTTCACTGTCCCGGGAAAGTCTCTGCTAACACCCTGCAGAGCGCTGTGCCCAATATACAGAAACGTCTTGCGGTATCCCCTACAGGGAAAGTGCCAGGAGGGAAAAGTGAGGATTATGTTTAGACTTTCTCGGAACTGCTTCAAATCAACTGGATATCTTTGTGCTGTAAATCTCGCAACAGCCAAACGCAAAAGCAGCAAACATCTCGCTGTATGTCCCACATCCAAAGTGCCAAGAGAGTAATGTAGAGCTTGCTCTCCCTGTCTTTGAGTACTGTTTGCACTGTCCCGATTACCTCTTTGCTAACATTCTCTTCAGAGCTGCAGTGAAACCAGGAACCACGTGGAGAAGGCACCCACACTGAAAGTGCCTGGAAGGAACGTTGGGGCTTCTTCTCAGTGTCTCTGATATAGGGTTTCACTGTCCCGGGAAAGTCTCTCCTAACAGCCTGCAGAGCGCTGTGCCCAATATACAGAAACGTCTTGCGGTATCCCCTACAGGGAAAGTGCCAGGAGGGAAAAGTGAGGATTATGCTTATACTTTCTCGGAACTGCTTCAAATCAACTAGATATCTTTGTGCTGTAAACCTCCCAACAGCCAAATGTAAAAGCAGCAAACATCTCGCTGTATGTTCCACATCCAAAGTGCCAAGAGAGAGCTTGCTCTCCCTGTCTTTGAGTACTGTTTGCGCTGTCCCGATTACCTCTTTGCTAACATTCTCTTCAGAGCTGCAGTGAAACCAGGAACCACGTGGAGAAGGCACCCACACTGAAAATGCCTGGAAGGAACGTTGGGGCTTCTTCTCAGTGTCTCTGATATAGGGTTTCACTGTCCCGGGAAAGTCTCTGCTAACACCCTGCAGAGCGCTGTGCCCAATATACAGAAACGTCTTGCGGTATCTCCTACAGGGAAAGTGCCAGGAGGGAAAAGTGAGGATTATGCTTATACTTTCTCGGAACTGCTTCAAATCAACTAGATATCTTTGTGCTGTAAACCTCCCAACAGCCAAATGTAAAAGCAGCAAACATCTCGCTGTATGTCCCACATCCAAAGTGCCAAGAGAGAGCTTGCTCTCCCTGTCTTTGAGTACTGTTTGCACTGTCCCGATTACCTCTTTGCTAACATTCTCTTCAGAGCTGCAGTGAAACCAGGAACCACGTGGAGAAGGCACCCACACTGAAAGTGCCTGGAAGGAACGTTGGGGCTTCTTCTCAGTGTCTCTGATATAGGGTTTCACTGTCCCGGGAAAGTCTCTCCTAACACCCTGCAGAGCGCTGTGCCCAATATACAGAAACGTCTTGCGGTATCCCCTACAGGGAAAGTGCCAGGAGGGAAAAGTGAGGATTATGTTTAGACTTTCTCGGAACTGCTTCAAATCAACTGGATATCTTTGTGCTGTAAATCTCGCAACAGCCAAACGCAAAAGCAGCAAACATCTCGCTGTATGTCCCACATCCAAAGTGCCAAGAGAGTAATGTAGAGCTTGCTCTCCCTGTCTTTGAGTACTGTTTGCACTGTCCCGATTACCTCTTTGCTAACATTCTCTTCAGAGCTGCAGTGAAACCAGGAACCACGTGGAGAAGGCACCCACACTGAAAATGCCTGGAAGGAACGTTGGGGCTTCTTCTCAGTGTCTCTGATATAGGGTTTCACTGTCCCGGGAAAGTGTCGGCTAACACCCTGCAGAGCGCTGTGCCCAATATACAGAAACGTCTTGCGGTATCTCCTACAGGGAAAGTGCCAGGAGGGAAAAGTGAGGATTATGCTTAGACTTTCTTGGAACTGCTTCAAATCAACTAGATATTATTCTGCTGTAAATCTCCCAACAGCCAAACGCAAAAGCAGCAAACATCTCGCTGTATGTCCCACATCCAAAGTGCCAAGAGAGAGCTTGCTCTCCCTGTCTTTGAGTACTGTTTGCACTGTCCCGATTACCTCTTTGCTAACATTCTCTTCAGAGCTGCAGTGAAACCAGGAACCACGTGGAGAAGGCACCAACTCTGAAAGTGCCTGGAAGGAACGTTGGGGCTTCTTCTCAGTGTCTCTGATATAGGGTTTCACTGTCCCGGGAAAGTCTCTCCTAACAGCCTGCAGAGCGCTGTGCCCAATATACAGAAACGTCTTGCGGTATCTCCTACAGGGAAAGTGCCAGGAGGGAAAAGTGAGGATTATGTTTAGACTTTCTCGGAACTGCTTCAAATCAACTAGATATCTTTGTGCTGTAAACCTCCCAACAGCCAAATGTAAAAGCAGCAAACATCTCGCTGTATGTTCCACATCCAAAGTGCCAAGAGAGAGCTTGCTCTCCCTGTCTTTGAGTACTGTTTGCACTGTCCCGATTACCTCTTTGCTAACATTCTCTTCAGAGCTGCAGTGAAACCAGGAACCACGTGGAGAAGGCACCCACACTGAAAATGCCTGGAAGGAACGTTGGGGCTTCTTCTCAGTGTCTCTGATATAGGGTTTCACTGTCCCGGGAAAGTCTCTGCTAACACCCTGCAGAGCGCTGTGCCCAATATACAGAAACGTCTTGCGGTATCTCCTACAGGGAAAGTGCCAGGAGGGAAAAGTGAGGATTATGCTTAGACTTTCTCGGAACTGCTTCAAATCAACTAGATATCTTTGTGCTGTAAATCTCCCAACAGCCAAACGTAAAAGCAGCAAACATCTCGCTGTATGTCCCACATCCAAAGTGCCAAGAGAGAGCTTGCTCTCCCTGTCTTTGAGTACTGTTTGCACTGTCCCGATTACCTCTTTGCTAACATTCTCTTCAGAGCTGCAGTGAAACCAGGAACCACGTGGAGAAGGCACCCACACTGAAAGTGCCTGGAAGGAACGTTGGGGCTTCTTCTCAGTGTCTCTGATATAGGGTTTCACTGTCCCGGGAAAGTCTCTGCTAACACCCTGCAGAGCGCTGTGCCCAATATACAGAAACGTCTTGCGGTATCCCCTACAGGGAAAGTGCCAGGAGGGAAAAGTGAGGATTATGTTTAGACTTTCTCGGAACTGCTTCAAATCAACTAGATATCTTTGTGCTGTAAACCTCCCAACAGCCAAATGTAAAAGCAGCAAACATCTCGCTGTATGTCCCACATCCAAAGTGCCAAGAGAGAGCTTGCTCTCCCTGTCTTTGAGTACTGTTTGCACTGTCCCGATTACCTCTTTGCTAACATTCTCTTCAGAGCTGCAGTGAAACCAGGAACCACGTGGAGAAGGCACCCACACTGAAAGTGCCTGGAAGGAACGTTGGGGCTTCTTCTCAGTGTCTCTGATATAGGGTTTCACTGTCCCGGGAAAGTCTCTGCTAACACCCTGCAGAGCGCTGTGCCCAATATACAGAAACGTCTTGCGGTATCCCCTACAGGGAAAGTGCCAGGAGGGAAAAGTGAGGATTATGTTTAGACTTTCTCTGAACTGCTTCAAATCAACTGGATATCTTTGGGCTGTAAATCTCGCAACAGCCAAACGCAAAAGCAGCAAACATCTCGCTGTATGTCCCACATCCAAAGTGCCAAGAGAGAGCTTGCTCTCCCTGTCTTTGAGTACTGTTTGCACTGTCCCGATTACCTCTTTGCTAACATTCTCTTCAGAGCTGCAGTGAAACCAGGAACCACGTGGAGAAGGCACCCACACTGAAAATGCCTGGAAGGAACGTTGGGGCTTCTTCTCAGTGTCTCTGATATAGGGTTTCACTGTCCCGGGAAAGTGTCTGCTAACACCCTGCAGAGCGCTGTGCCCAATATACAGAAACGTCTTGCGGTATCTCCTACAGGGAAAGTGCCAGGAGGGAAAATTGAGGATTATGCTTAGACTTTCTCGGAACTGCTTCAAATCAACTGGATATCTTTGTGCTGTAAATCTCCCAACAGCCAAACGCAAAAGCAGCAAACATCTCGCTGTATGTCCCACATCCAAAGTGCCAAGAGAGTAATGTAGAGCTTGCTCTCCCTGTCTTTGAGTACTGTTTGCACTGTCCCGATTACCTCTTTGCTAACATTCTCTTCAGAGCTGCAGTGAAACCAGGAACCACGTGGAGAAGGCACCAACTCTGAAAGTGCCTGGAAGGAACGTTGGGGCTTCTTCTCAGTGTCTCTGATATAGGGTTTCACTGTCCCGGGAAAGTCTCTCCTAACAGCCTGCAGAGCGCTGTGCCCAATATACAGAAACGTCTTGCGGTATCCCCTACAGGGAAAGTGCCAGGAGGGAAAAGTGAGGATTATGTTTAGACTTTCTCGGAACTGCTTCAAATCAACTAGATATCTTTGTGCTGTAAATCTCCCAACAGCCAAATGTAAAAGCAGCAAACATCTCGCTGTATGTTCCACATCCAAAGTGCCAAGAGAGAGCTTGCTCTCCCTGTCTTTGAGTACTGTTTGCACTGTCCCGATTACCTCTTTGCTAACATTCTCTTCAGAGCTGCAGTGAAACCAGGAACCACGTGGAGAAGGCACCAACTCTGAAAGTGCCTGGAATGAACGTTGGGACTTCTTCTCAGTGTCTCTGATATAGGGTTTCACTGTCCCGGGAAAGTCTCTCCTAACAGCCTGCAGAGCGCTGTGCCCAATATACAGAAACGTCTTGCGGTATCCCCTACAGGGAAAGTGCCAGGAGGGAAAAGTGAGGATTATGTTTAGACTTTCTCGGAACTGCTTCAAATCAACTAGATATCTTTGTGCTGTAAACCTCCCAACAGCCAAATGTAAAAGCAGCAAACATCTCGCTGTATGTTCCACATCCAAAGTGCCAAGAGAGAGCTTGCTCTCCCTGTCTTTGAGTACTGTTTGCACTGTCCCGATTACCTCTTTGCTAACATTCTCTTCAGAGCTGCAGTGAAACCAGGAACCACGTGGAGAAGGCACCCACACTGAAAATGCCTGGAAGGAACGTTGGGGCTTCTTCTCAGTGTCTCTGATATAGGGTTTCACTGTCCCGGGAAAGTCTCTCCTAACAGCCTGCAGAGCGCTGTGCCCAATATACAGAAACGTCTTGCGGTATCTCCTACAGGGAAAGTGCCAGGAGAGAAAAGTGAGGATTATGCTTAGACTTTCTCGGAACTGCTTCAAATCAACTAGATATCTTTGTGCTGTAAATCTCCCAACAGCCAAACGTAAAAGCAGCAAACATCTCGCTGTATGTCCCACATCCAAAGTGCCAAGAGAGAGCTTGCTCTCCCTGTCTTTGAGTACTGTTTGCACTGTCCCGATTACCTCTTTGCTAACATTCTCTTCAGAGCTGCAGTGAAACCAGGAACCACGTGGAGAAGGCACCCACACTGAAAGTGCCTGGAAGGAACGTTGGGGCTTCTTCTCAGTGTCTCTGATATAGGGTTTCACTGTCCCGGGAAAGTCTCTGCTAACACCCTGCAGAGCGCTGTGCCCAATATACAGAAACGTCTTGCGGTATCCCCTACAGGGAAAGTGCCAGGAGGGAAAAGTGAGGATTATGTTTAGACTTTCTCGGAACTGCTTCAAATCAACTAGATATCTTTGTGCTGTAAACCTCCCAACAGCCAAATGTAAAAGCAGCAAACATCTCGCTGTATGTCCCACATCCAAAGTGCCAAGAGAGAGCTTGCTCTCCCTGTCTTTGAGTACTGTTTGCACTGTCCCGATTACCTCTTTGCTAACATTCTCTTCAGAGCTGCACTGAAACCAGGAACCACGTGGAGAAGGCACCCACACTGAAAGTGCCTGGAAGGAACGTTGGGGCTTCTTCTCAGTGTCTCTGATATAGGGTTTCACTGTCCCGGGAAAGTCTCTCCTAACACCCTGCAGAGCGCTGTGCCCAATATACAGAAACGTCTTGCGGTATCCCCTACAGGGAAAGTGCCAGGAGGGATAAGTGAGGATTATGTTTAGACTTTCTCTGAACTGCTTCAAATCAACTGGATATCTTTGTGCTGTAAATCTCGCAACAGCCAAACGCAAAAGCAGCAAACATCTCGCTGTATGTCCCACATCCAAAGTGCCAAGAGAGAGCTTGCTCTCCCTGTCTTTGAGTACTGTTTGCACTGTCCCGATTACCTCTTTGCTAACATTCTCTTCAGAGCTGCAGTGAAACCAGGAACCACGTGGAGAAGGCACCCACACTGAAAATGCCTGGAAGGAACGTTGGGGCTTCTTCTCAGTGTCTCTGATATAGGGTTTCACTGTCCCGGGAAAGTGTCTGCTAACACCCTGCAGAGCGCTGTGCCCAATATACAGAAACGTCTTGCGGTATCTCCTACAGGGAAAGTGCCAGGAGGGAAAATTGAGGATTATGCTTAGACTTTCTCGGAACTGCTTCAAATCAACTGGATATCTTTGTGCTGTAAATCTCCCAACAGCCAAACGCAAAAGCAGCAAACATCTCGCTGTATGTCCCACATCCAAAGTGCCAAGAGAGTAATGTAGAGCTTGCTCTCCCTGTCTTTGAGTACTGTTTGCACTGTCCCGATTACCTCTTTGCTAACATTCTCTTCAGAGCTGCAGTGAAACCAGGAACCACGTGGAGAAGGCACCAACTCTGAAAGTGCCTGGAAGGAACGTTGGGGCTTCTTCTCAGTGTCTCTGATATAGGGTTTCACTGTCCCGGGAAAGTCTCTCCTAACAGCCTGCAGAGCGCTGTGCCCAATATACAGAAACGTCTTGCGGTATCCCCTACAGGGAAAGTGCCAGGAGGGAAAAGTGAGGATTATGTTTAGACTTTCTCGGAACTGCTTCAAATCAACTAGATATCTTTGTGCTGTAAATCTCCCAACAGCCAAATGTAAAAGCAGCAAACATCTCGCTGTATGTTCCACATCCAAAGTGCCAAGAGAGAGCTTGCTCTCCCTGTCTTTGAGTACTGTTTGCACTGTCCCGATTACCTCTTTGCTAACATTCTCTTCAGAGCTGCACTGAAACCAGGAACCACGTGGAGAAGGCACCCACACTGAAAGTGCCTGGAAGGAACGTTGGGGCTTCTTCTCAGTGTCTCTGATATAGGGTTTCACTGTCCCGGGAAAGTCTCTGCTAACACCCTGCAGAGCGCTGTTCCCAATATACAGAAACGTCTTGCGGTATCCCCTACAGGGAAAGTGCCAGGAGGGAAAAGTGAGGATTATGTTTAGACTTTCTCGGAACTGCTTCAAATCAACTGGATATCTTTGTGCTGTAAATCTCCCAACAGCCAAACGCAAAAGCAGCAAACATCTCGCTGTATGTCCCACATCCAAAGTGCCAAGAGAGTAATGTAGAGCTTGCTCTCCCTGTCTTTGAGTACTGTTTGCACTGTCCCGATTACCTCTTTGCTAACATTCTCTTCAGAGCTGCAGTGAAACCAGGAACCACGTGGAGAAGGCACCAACTCTGAAAGTGCCTGGAATGAACGTTGGGACTTCTTCTCAGTGTCTCTGATATAGGGTTTCACTGTCCCGGGAAAGTCTCTCCTAACAGCCTGCAGAGCGCTGTGCCCAATATACAGAAACGTCTTGCGGTATCCCCTACAGGGAAAGTGCCAGGAGGGAAAAGTGAGGATTATGTTTAGACTTTCTCGGAACTGCTTCAAATCAACTAGATATCTTTGTGCTGTAAACCTCCCAACAGCCAAATGTAAAAGCAGCAAACATCTCGCTGTATGTTCCACATCCAAAGTGCCAAGAGAGAGCTTGCTCTCCCTGTCTTTGAGTACTGTTTGCACTGTCCCGATTACCTCTTTGCTAACATTCTCTTCAGAGCTGCAGTGAAACCAGGAACCACGTGGAGAAGGCACCCACACTGAAAATGCCTGGAAGGAACGTTGGGGCTTCTTCTCAGTGTCTCTGATATAGGGTTTCACTGTCCCGGGAAAGTCTCTCCTAACAGCCTGCAGAGCGCTGTGCCCAATATACAGAAACGTCTTGCGGTATCTCGTACAGGGAAAGTGCCAGGAGGGAAAAGTGAGGATTATGCTTAGACTTTCTCGGAACTGCTTCAAATCAACTAGATATCTTTCTGCTGTAAATCTCCCAACAGCCAAACGTAAAAGCAGCAAACATCTCGCTGTATGTCCCACATCCAAAGTGCCAAGAGAGAGCTTGCTCTCCCTGTCTTTGAGTACTGTTTGCACTGTCCCGATTACCTCTTTGCTAACATTCTCTTCAGAGCTGCAGTGAAACCAGGAACCACGTGGAGAAGGCACCCACACTGAAAGTGCCTGGAAGGAACGTTGGGGCTTCTTCTCAGTGTCTCTGATATAGGGTTTCACTGTCCCGGGAAAGTCTCTGCTAACACCCTGCAGAGCGCTGTGCCCAATATACAGAAACGTCTTGCGGTATCTCCTACAGGGAAAGTGCCAGGAGGGAAAAGTGAGGATTATGCTTATACTTTCTCGGAACTGCTTCAAATCAACTAGATATCTTTGTGCTGTAAATCTCCCAACAGCCAAACGTAAAAGCAGCAAACATCTCGCTGTATGTCCCACATCCAAAGTGCCAAGAGAGAGCTTGCTCTCCCTGTCTTTGAGTACTGTTTGCACTGTCCCGATTACCTCTTTGCTAACATTCTCTTCAGAGCTGCAGTGAAACCAGGAACCACGTGGAGAAGGCACCAACTCTGAAAGTGCCTGGAATGAACGTTGGGACTTCTTCTCAGTGTCTCTGATATAGGGTTTCACTGTCCCGGGAAAGTCTCTCCTAACAGCCTGCAGAGCGCTGTGCCCAATATACAGAAACGTCTTGCGGTATCCCCTACAGGGAAAGTGCCAGGAGGGAAAAGTGAGGATTATGTTTAGACTTTCTCGGAACTGCTTCAAATCAACTAGATATCTTTGTGCTGTAAACCTCCCAACAGCCAAATGTAAAAGCAGCAAACATCTCGCTGTATGTTCCACATCCAAAGTGCCAAGAGAGAGCTTGCTCTCCCTGTCTTTGAGTACTGTTTGCACTGTCCCGATTACCTCTTTGCTAACATTCTCTTCAGAGCTGCAGTGAAACCAGGAACCACGTGGAGAAGGCACCCACACTGAAAATGCCTGGAAGGAACGTTGGGGCTTCTTCTCAGTGTCTCTGATATAGGGTTTCACTGTCCCGGGAAAGTCTCTCCTAACAGCCTGCAGAGCGCTGTGCCCAATATACAGAAACGTCTTGCGGTATCTCGTACAGGGAAAGTGCCAGGAGGGAAAAGTGAGGATTATGCTTAGACTTTCTCGGAACTGCTTCAAATCAACTAGATATCTTTCTGCTGTAAATCTCCCAACAGCCAAACGTAAAAGCAGCAAACATCTCGCTGTATGTCCCACATCCAAAGTGCCAAGAGAGAGCTTGCTCTCCCTGTCTTTGAGTACTGTTTGCACTGTCCCGATTACCTCTTTGCTAACATTCTCTTCAGAGCTGCAGTGAAACCAGGAACCACGTGGAGAAGGCACCCACACTGAAAGTGCCTGGAAGGAACGTTGGGGCTTCTTCTCAGTGTCTCTGATATAGGGTTTCACTGTCCCGGGAAAGTCTCTGCTAACACCCTGCAGAGCGCTGTGCCCAATATACAGAAACGTCTTGCGGTATCTCCTACAGGGAAAGTGCCAGGAGGGAAAAGTGAGGATTATGCTTATACTTTCTCGGAACTGCTTCAAATCAACTAGATATCTTTGTGCTGTAAATCTCCCAACAGCCAAACGTAAAAGCAGCAAACATCTCGCTGTATGTCCCACATCCAAAGTGCCAAGAGAGAGCTTGCTCTCCCTGTCTTTGAGTACTGTTTGCACTGTCCCGATTACCTCTTTGCTAACATTCTCTTCAGAGCTGCAGTGAAACCAGGAACCACGTGGAGAAGGCACCAACTCTGAAAGTGCCTGGAAGGAACGTTGGGACTTCTTCTCAGTGTCTCTGATATAGGGTTTCACTGTCCCGGGAAAGTCTCTCCTAACAGCCTGCAGAGCGCTGTGCCCAATATACAGAAACGTCTTGCGGTATCCCCTACAGGGAAAGTGCCAGGAGGGAAAAGTGAGGATTATGTTTAGACTTTCTCTGAACTGCTTCAAATCAACTGGATATCTTTGTGCTGTAAATCTCGCAACAGCCAAACGCAAAAGCAGCAAACATCTCGCTGTATGTCCCACATCCAAAGTGCCAAGAGAGTAATGTAGAGCTTGCTCTCCCTGTCTTTCAGTACTGTTTGCACTGTCCCGATTACCTCTTTGCTAACATTCTCTTCAGAGCTGCAGTGAAACCAGGAACCACGTGGAGAAGGCACCCACACTGAAAGTGCCTGGAAGGAACGTTGGGGCTTCTTCTCAGTGTCTCTGATATAGGGTTTCACTGTCCCGGGAAAGTGTCGGCTAACACCCTGCAGAGCGCTGTGCCCAATATACAGAAACGTCTTGCGGTATCTCCTACAGGGAAAGTGCCAGGAGGGAAAAGTGAGGATTATGCTTAGACTTTCTTGGAACTGCTTCAAATCAACTAGATATTATTCTGCTGTAAATCTCCCAACAGCCAAACGCAAAAGCAGCAAACATCTCGCTGTATGTCCCACATCCAAAGTGCCAAGAGAGAGCTTGCTCTCCCTGTCTTTGAGTACTGTTTGCACTGTCCCGATTACCTCTTTGCTAACATTCTCTTCAGAGCTGCAGTGAAACCAGGAACCACGTGGAGAAGGCACCAACTCTGAAAGTGCCTGGAAGGAACGTTGGGACTTCTTCTCAGTGTCTCTGATATAGGGTTTCACTGTCCCGGGAAAGTCTCTCCTAACAGCCTGCAGAGCGCTGTGCCCAATATACAGAAACGTCTTGCGGTATCCCCTACAGGGAAAGTGCCAGGAGGGAAAAGTGAGGATTATGTTTAGACTTTCTCTGAACTGCTTCAAATCAACTGGATATCTTTGTGCTGTAAATCTCCCAACAGCCAAATGTAAAAGCAGCAAACATCTCGCTGTATGTCCCACATCCAAAGTGCCGAGAGAGCTTGCTCTCCCTGTCTTTGAGTACTGTTTGCACTGTCCCGATTACCTCTTTGCTAACATTCTCTTCAGAGCTGCACTGAAACCAGGAACCACGTGGAGAAGGCACCCACACTGAAAGTGCCTGGAAGGAACGTTGGGGCTTCTTCTCAGTGTCTCTGATATAGGGTTTCACTGTCCCGGGAAAGTCTCTCCTAACAGCCTGCAGAGCGCTGTGCCCAATATACAGAAACGTCTTGCGGTATCCCCTACAGGGAAAGTGCCAGGAGGGAAAAGTGAGGATTATGTTTAGACTTTCTCTGAACTGCTTCAAATCAACTGGATATCTTTGTGCTGTAAATCTCGCAACAGCCAAACGCAAAAGCAGCAAACATCTCGCTGTATGTCCCACATCCAAAGTGCCAAGAGAGTAATGTAGAGCTTGCTCTCCCTGTCTTTGAGTACTGTTTGCACTGTCCCGATTACCTCTTTGCTAACATTCTCTTCAGAGCTGCAGTGAAACCAGGAACCACGTGGAGAAGGCACCCACACTGAAAGTGCCTGGAAGGAACGTTGGGGCTTCTTCTCAGTGTCTCTGATATAGGGTTTCACTGTCCCGGGAAAGTGTCGGCTAACACCCTGCAGAGCGCTGTGCCCAATATACAGAAACGTCTTGCGGTATCTCCTACAGGGAAAGTGCCAGGAGGGAAAAGTGAGGATTATGCTTAGACTTTCTTGGAACTGCTTCAAATCAACTAGATATTATTCTGCTGTAAATCTCCCAACAGCCAAACGCAAAAGCAGCAAACATCTCGCTGTATGTCCCACATCCAAAGTGCCAAGAGAGAGCTTGCTCTCCCTGTCTTTGAGTACTGTTTGCACTGTCCCGATTACCTCTTTGCTAACATTCTCTTCAGAGCTGCAGTGAAACCAGGAACCACGTGGAGAAGGCACCAACTCTGAAAGTGCCTGGAAGGAACGTTGGGACTTCTTCTCAGTGTCTCTGATATAGGGTTTCACTGTCCCGGGAAAGTCTCTCCTAACAGCCTGCAGAGCGCTGTGCCCAATATACAGAAACGTCTTGCGGTATCCCCTACAGGGAAAGTGCCAGGAGGGAAAAGTGAGGATTATGTTTAGACTTTCTCTGAACTGCTTCAAATCAACTGGATATCTTTGTGCTGTAAATCTCCCAACAGCCAAATGTAAAAGCAGCAAACATCTCGCTGTATGTCCCACATCCAAAGTGCCGAGAGAGCTTGCTCTCCCTGTCTTTGAGTACTGTTTGCACTGTCCCGATTACCTCTTTGCTAACATTCTCTTCAGAGCTGCAGTGAAACCAGGAACCACGTGGAGAAGGCACCCACACTGAAAATGCCTGGAAGGAACGTTGGGGCTTCTTCTCAGTGTCTCTGATATAGGGTTTCACTGTCCCGGGAAAGTCTCTGCTAACACCCTGCAGAGCGCTGTGCCCAATATACAGAAACGTCTTGCGGTATCCCCTACAGGGAAAGTGCCAGGAGGGAAAAGTGAGGATTATGTTTAGACTTTCTCTGAACTGCTTCAAATCAACTGGATATCTTTGTGCTGTAAATCTCGCAACAGCCAAACGCAAAAGCAGCAAACATCTCGCTGTATGTCCCACATCCAAAGTGCCAAGAGAGAGCTTGCTCTCCCTGTCTTTGAGTACTGTTTGCACTGTCCCGATTACCTCTTTGCTAACATTCTCTTCAGAGCTGCAGTGAAACCAGGAACCACGTGGAGAAGGCACCAACTCTGAAAGTGCCTGGAAGGAACGTTGGGACTTCTTCTCAGTGTCTCTGATATAGGGTTTCACTGTCCCGGGAAAGTCTCTCCTAACAGCCTGCAGAGCGCTGTGCCCAATATACAGAAACGTCTTGCGGTATCCCCTACAGGGAAAGTGCCAGGAGGGAAAAGTGAGGATTATGTTTAGACTTTCTCTGAACTGCTTCAAATCAACTGGATATCTTTGTGCTGTAAATCTCCCAACAGCCAAATGTAAAAGCAGCAAACATCTCGCTGTATGTCCCACATCCAAAGTGCCGAGAGAGCTTGCTCTCCCTGTCTTTGAGTACTGTTTGCACTGTCCCGATTACCTCTTTGCTAACATTCTCTTCAGAGCTGCACTGAAACCAGGAACCACGTGGAGAAGGCACCCACACTGAAAGTGCCTGGAAGGAACGTTGGGGCTTCTTCTCAGTGTCTCTGATATAGGGTTTCACTGTCCCGGGAAAGTCTCTCCTAACAGCCTGCAGAGCGCTGTGCCCAATATACAGAAACGTCTTGCGGTATCCCCTACAGGGAAAGTGCCAGGAGGGAAAAGTGAGGATTATGTTTAGACTTTCTCTGAACTGCTTCAAATCAACTGGATATCTTTGTGCTGTAAATCTCGCAACAGCCAAACGCAAAAGCAGCAAACATCTCGCTGTATGTCCCACATCCAAAGTGCCAAGAGAGTAATGTAGAGCTTGCTCTCCCTGTCTTTGAGTACTGTTTGCACTGTCCCGATTACCTCTTTGCTAACATTCTCTTCAGAGCTGCAGTGAAACCAGGAACCACGTGGAGAAGGCACCCACACTGAAAGTGCCTGGAAGGAACGTTGGGGCTTCTTCTCAGTGTCTCTGATATAGGGTTTCACTGTCCCGGGAAAGTGTCGGCTAACACCCTGCAGAGCGCTGTGCCCAATATACAGAAACGTCTTGCGGTATCTCCTACAGGGAAAGTGCCAGGAGGGAAAAGTGAGGATTATGCTTAGACTTTCTTGGAACTGCTTCAAATCAACTAGATATTATTCTGCTGTAAATCTCCCAACAGCCAAACGCAAAAGCAGCAAACATCTCGCTGTATGTCCCACATCCAAAGTGCCAAGAGAGAGCTTGCTCTCCCTGTCTTTGAGTACTGTTTGCACTGTCCCGATTACCTCTTTGCTAACATTCTCTTCAGAGCTGCAGTGAAACCAGGAACCACGTGGAGAAGGCACCAACTCTGAAAGTGCCTGGAAGGAACGTTGGGACTTCTTCTCAGTGTCTCTGATATAGGGTTTCACTGTCCCGGGAAAGTCTCTCCTAACAGCCTGCAGAGCGCTGTGCCCAATATACAGAAACGTCTTGCGGTATCCCCTACAGGGAAAGTGCCAGGAGGGAAAAGTGAGGATTATGTTTAGACTTTCTCTGAACTGCTTCAAATCAACTGGATATCTTTGTGCTGTAAATCTCCCAACAGCCAAATGTAAAAGCAGCAAACATCTCGCTGTATGTCCCACATCCAAAGTGCCAAGAGAGAGCTTGCTCTCCCTGTCTTTGAGTACTGTTTGCACTGTCCCGATTACCTCTTTGCTAACATTCTCTTCAGAGCTGCAGTGAAACCAGGAACCACGTGGAGAAGGCACCCACACTGAAAATGCCTGGAAGGAACGTTGGGGCTTCTTCTCAGTGTCTCTGATATAGGGTTTCACTGTCCCGGGAAAGTCTCTGCTAACACCCTGCAGAGCGCTGTGCCCAATATACAGAAACGTCTTGCGGTATCCCCTACAGGGAAAGTGCCAGGAGGGAAAAGTGAGGATTATGTTTAGACTTTCTCTGAACTGCTTCAAATCAACTGGATATCTTTGTGCTGTAAATCTCGCAACAGCCAAACGCAAAAGCAGCAAACATCTCGCTGTATGTCCCACATCCAAAGTGCCAAGAGAGTAATGTAGAGCTTGCTCTCCCTGTCTTTGAGTACTGTTTGCACTGTCCCGATTACCTCTTTGCTAACATTCTCTTCAGAGCTGCAGTGAAACCAGGAACCACGTGGAGAAGGCACCCACACTGAAAGTGCCTGGAAGGAACGTTGGGGCTTCTTCTCAGTGTCTCTGATATAGGGTTTCACTGTCCCGGGAAAGTGTCGGCTAACACCCTGCAGAGCGCTGTGCCCAATATACAGAAACGTCTTGCGGTATCTCCTACAGGGAAAGTGCCAGGAGGGAAAAGTGAGGATTATGCTTAGACTTTCTTGGAACTGCTTCAAATCAACTAGATATTATTCTGCTGTAAATCTCCCAACAGCCAAACGCAAAAGCAGCAAACATCTCGCTGTATGTCCCACATCCAAAGTGCCAAGAGAGAGCTTGCTCTCCCTGTCTTTGAGTACTGTTTGCACTGTCCCGATTACCTCTTTGCTAACATTCTCTTCAGAGCTGCAGTGAAACCAGGAACCACGTGGAGAAGGCACCAACTCTGAAAGTGCCTGGAAGGAACGTTGGGACTTCTTCTCAGTGTCTCTGATATAGGGTTTCACTGTCCCGGGAAAGTCTCTCCTAACAGCCTGCAGAGCGCTGTGCCCAATATACAGAAACGTCTTGCGGTATCCCCTACAGGGAAAGTGCCAGGAGGGAAAAGTGAGGATTATGTTTAGACTTTCTCTGAACTGCTTCAAATCAACTGGATATCTTTGTGCTGTAAATCTCCCAACAGCCAAATGTAAAAGCAGCAAACATCTCGCTGTATGTCCCACATCCAAAGTGCCGAGAGAGCTTGCTCTCCCTGTCTTTGAGTACTGTTTGCACTGTCCCGATTACCTCTTTGCTAACATTCTCTTCAGAGCTGCAGTGAAACCAGGAACCACGTGGAGAAGGCACCCACACTGAAAATGCCTGGAAGGAACGTTGGGGCTTCTTCTCAGTGTCTCTGATATAGGGTTTCACTGTCCCGGGAAAGTCTCTGCTAACACCCTGCAGAGCGCTGTGCCCAATATACAGAAACGTCTTGCGGTATCTCCTACAGGGAAAGTGCCAGGAGGGAAAAGTGAGGATTATGTTTAGACTTTCTCTGAACTGCTTCAAATCAACTGGATATCTTTGTGCTGTAAACCTCCCAACAGCCAAATGTAAAAGCAGCAAACATCTCGCTGTATGTTCCACATCCAAAGTGCCAAGAGAGACCTTGCTCTCCCTGTCTTTGAGTACTGTTTGCAGTGTCCGGATTACCTCTTTGCTAACATTCTCTTCAGAGCTGCAGTGAAACCAGGAACCACGTGAAGAAGGCACCCACACTGAAAATGCCTGGAAGGAACGTTGGGGCTTCTTCTCAGTGTCTCTGATATAGGGTTTCACTGTCCCGGGAAAGTCTCTGCTAACACCCTGCAGAGCGCTGTGCCCAATATACAGAAACGTCTTGCAGTATCTCCTACAGGGAAAGTGCCAGGAGGGAAAAGTGAGGATTATGTTTAGACTTTCTCTGAACTGCTTCAAATCAACTGGATATCTTTGTGCTGTAAATCTCCCAACAGCCAAACGCAAAAGCAGCAAACATCTCGCTGTATGTCCCACATCCAAATTGCCAAGAGAGTAATGTAGAGCTTGCTCTCCCTGTCTTTGAGTACTGTTTGCACTGTCCCGATTACCTCTTTGCTAACATTCTCTTCAGAGCTGCAGTGAAACCAGGAACCACGTGGAGAAGGCACCCACACTGAAAGTGCCTGGAAGGAACGTTGGGGCTTCTTCTCAGTGTCTCTGATATAGGGTTTCACTGTCCCGGGAAAGTCTCTCCTAACAGCCTGCAGAGCGCTGTGCCCAATATACAGAAACGTCTTGCGGTATCCCCTACAGGGAAAGTGCCAGGAGGGAAAAGTGAGGATTATGTTTAGACTTTCTCTGAACTGCTTCAAATCAACTGGATATCTTTGTGCTGTAAATCTCCCAACAGCCAAACGCAAAAGCAGCAAACATCTCGCTGTATGTCCCACATCCAAAGTGCCAAGAGAGAGCTTGCTCTCCCTGTCTTTGAGTACTGTTTGCACTGTCCCGATTACCTCTTTGCTAACATTCTCTTCAGAGCTGCAGTGAAACCAGGAACCACGTGGAGAAGGCACCAACTCTGAAAGTGCCTGGAAGGAACGTTGGGACTTCTTCTCAGTGTCTCTGATATAGGGTTTCACTGTCCCGGGAAAGTCTCTCCTAACAGCCTGCAGAGCGCTGTGCCCAATATACAGAAACGTCTTGCGGTATCCCCTACAGGGAAAGTGCCAGGAGGGAAAAGTGAGGATTATGTTTAGACTTTCTCTGAACTGCTTCAAATCAACTGGATATCTTTGTGCTGTAAATCTCCCAACAGCCAAATGTAAAAGCAGCAAACATCTCGCTGTATGTCCCACATCCAAAGTGCCGAGAGAGCTTGCTCTCCCTGTCTTTGAGTACTGTTTGCACTGTCCCGATTACCTCTTTGCTAACATTCTCTTCAGAGCTGCAGTGAAACCAGGAACCACGTGGAGAAGGCACCCACACTGAAAATGCCTGGAAGGAACGTTGGGGCTTCTTCTCAGTGTCTCTGATATAGGGTTTCACTGTCCCGGGAAAGTCTCTGCTAACACCCTGCAGAGCGCTGTGCCCAATATACAGAAACGTCTTGCGGTATCTCCTACAGGGAAAGTGCCAGGAGGGAAAAGTGAGGATTATGTTTAGACTTTCTCTGAACTGCTTCAAATCAACTGGATATCTTTGTGCTGTAAACCTCCCAACAGCCAAATGTAAAAGCAGCAAACATCTCGCTGTATGTTCCACATCCAAAGTGCCAAGAGAGACCTTGCTCTCCCTGTCTTTGAGTACTGTTTGCACTGTCCCGATTACCTCTTTGCTAACATTCTCTTCAGAGCTGCAGTGAAACCAGGAACCACGTGAAGAAGGCACCCACACTGAAAATGCCTGGAAGGAACGTTGGGGCTTCTTCTCAGTGTCTCTGATATAGGGTTTCACTGTCCCGGGAAAGTCTCTGCTAACACCCTGCAGAGCGCTGTGCCCAATATACAGAAACGTCTTGCAGTATCTCCTACAGGGAAAGTGCCAGGAGGGAAAAGTGAGGATTATGTTTAGACTTTCTCTGAACTGCTTCAAATCAACTGGATATCTTTGTGCTGTAAATCTCCCAACAGCCAAACGCAAAAGCAGCAAACATCTCGCTGTATGTCCCACATCCAAATTGCCAAGAGAGTAATGTAGAGCTTGCTCTCCCTGTCTTTGAGTACTGTTTGCACTGTCCCGATTACCTCTTTGCTAACATTCTCTTCAGAGCTGCAGTGAAACCAGGAACCACGTGGAGAAGGCACCCACACTGAAAATGCCTGGAAGGAACGTTGGGGCTTCTTCTCAGTGTCTCTGATATAGGGTTTCACTGTCCCGGGAAAGTCTCTCCTAACAGCCTGCAGAGCGCTGTGCCCAATATACAGAAACGTCTTGCGGTATCCCCTACAGGGAAAGTGCCAGGAGGGAAAAGTGAGGATTATGTTTAGACTTTCTCTGAACTGCTTCAAATCAACTGGATATCTTTGTGCTGTAAATCTCCCAACAGCCAAACGCAAAAGCAGCAAACATCTCGCTGTATGTCCCACATCCAAAGTGCCAAGAGAGAGCTTGCTCTCCCTGTCTTTGAGTACTGTTTGCACTGTCCCGATTACCTCTTTGCTAACATTCTCTTCAGAGCTGCAGTGAAACCAGGAACCACGTGGAGAAGGCACCCACACTGAAAATGCCTGGAAGGAACGTTGGGGCTTCTTCTCAGTGTCTCTGATATAGGGTTTCACTGTCCCGGGAAAGTCTCTGCTAACACCCTGCAGAGCGCTGTGCCCAATATACAGAAACGTCTTGCGGTATCCCCTACAGGGAAAGTGCCAGGAGGGAAAAGTGAGGATTATGTTTAGACTTTCTCTGAACTGCTTCAAATCAACTGGATATCTTTGTGCTGTAAATCTCCCAACAGCCAAACGCAAAAGCAGCAAACATCTCGCTGTATGTCCCACATCCAAAGTGCCAAGAGAGTAATGTAGAGCTTGCTCTCCCTGTCTTTGAGTACTGTTTGCACTGTCCCGATTACCTCTTTGCTAACATTCTCTTCAGAGCTGCAGTGAAACCAGGAACCACGTGGAGAAGGCACCCACACTGAAAATGCCTGGAAGGAACGTTGGGGCTTCTTCTCAGTGTCTCTGATATAGGGTTTCACTGTCCCGGGAAAGTGTCGGCTAACACCCTGCAGAGCGCTGTGCCCAATATACAGAAACGTCTTGCGGTATCTCCTACAGGGAAAGTGCCAGGAGGGAAAAGTGAGGATTATGCTTAGACTTTCTTGGAACTGCTTCAAATCAACTAGATATTATTCTGCTGTAAATCTACCAACAGCCAAATGTAAAAGCAGCAAACATCTCGCTGTATGTTCCACATCCAAAGTGCCAAGAGAGAGCTTGCTCTCCCTGTCTTTGAGTACTGTTTGCAGTGTCCGGATTACCTCTTTGCTAACATTCTCTTCAGAGCTGCAGTGAAACCAGGAACCACGTGAAGAAGGCACCCACACTGAAAATGCCTGGAAGGAACGTTGGGGCTTCTTCTCAGTGTCTCTGATATAGGGTTTCACTGTCCCGGGAAAGTCTCTGCTAACACCCTGCAGAGCGCTGTGCCCAATATACAGAAACGTCTTGCAGTATCTCCTACAGGGAAAGTGCCAGGAGGGAAAAGTGAGGATTATGCTTAGACTTTCTCTGAACTGCTTCAAATCAACTGGATATCTTTGTGCTGTAAATCTCCCAACAGCCAAACGCAAAAGCAGCAAACATCTCGCTGTATGTCCCACATCCAAATTGCCAAGAGAGTAATGTAGAGCTTGCTCTCCCTGTCTTTGAGTACTGTTTGCACTGTCCCGATTACCTCTTTGCTAACATTCTCTTCAGAGCTGCAGTGAAACCAGGAACCACGTGGAGAAGGCACCCACACTGAAAGTGCCTGGAAGGAACGTTGGGGCTTCTTCTCAGTGTCTCTGATATAGGGTTTCACTGTCCCGGGAAAGTCTCTCCTAACAGCCTGCAGAGCGCTGTGCCCAATATACAGAAACGTCTTGCGGTATCCCCTACAGGGAAAGTGCCAGGAGGGAAAAGTGAGGATTATGTTTAGACTTTCTCGGAACTGCTTCAAATCAACTGGATATCTTTGTGCTGTAAATCTCCCAACAGCCAAATGTAAAAGCAGCAAACATCTCGCTGTATGTCCCACATCCAAAGTGCCAAGAGAGAGCTTGCTCTCCCTGTCTTTGAGTACTGTTTGCACTGTCCCGATTACCTCTTTGCTAACATTCTCTTCAGAGCTGCAGTGAAACCAGGAACCACGTGGAGAAGGCACCCACACTGAAAATGCCTGGAAGGAACGTTGGGGCTTCTTCTCAGTGTCTCTGATATAGGGTTTCACTGTCCCGGGAAAGTCTCTGCTAACACCCTGCAGAGCGCTGTGCCCAATATACAGAAACGTCTTGCGGTATCTCCTACAGGGAAAGTGCCAGGAGGGAAAAGTGAGGATTATGCTTAGACTTTCTCGGAACTGCTTCAAATCAACTAGATATCTTTCTGCTGTAAAGCTCCCAACAGCCAAACGTAAAAGCAGCAAACATCTCGCTGTATGTCCCACATCCAAAGTGCCAAGAGAGAGCTTGCTCTCCCTGTCTTTGAGTACTGTTTGCACTGTCCCAATTACCTCTTTGCTAACATTCTCTTCAGAGCTGCAGTGAAACCAGGAACCACGTGGAGAAGGCACCCACACTGAAAGTGCCTGGAAGGAACGTTGGGGCTTCTTCTCAGTGTCTCTGATATAGGGTTTCACTGTCCCGGGAAAGTGTCGGCTAACACCCTGCAGAGCGCTGTGCCCAATATACAGAAACGTCTTGCGGTATCTCCTACAGGGAAAGTGCCAGGAGGGAAAAGTGAGGATTATGCTTAGACTTTCTTGGAACTGCTTCAAATCAACTAGATATTATTCTGCTGTAAATCTCCCAACAGCCAAACGCAAAAGCAGCAAACATCTCGCTGTATGTCCCACATCCAAAGTGCCAAGAGAGAGCTTGCTCTCCCTGTCTTTGAGTACTGTTTGCACTGTCCCGATTACCTCTTTGCTAACATTCTCTTCAGAGCTGCAGTGAAACCAGGAACCACGTGGAGAAGGCACCAACTCTGAAAGTGCCTGGAAGGAACGTTGGGACTTCTTCTCAGTGTCTCTGATATAGGGTTTCACTGTCCCGGGAAAGTCTCTCCTAACAGCCTGCAGAGCGCTGTGCCCAATATACAGAAACGTCTTGCGGTATCCCCTACAGGGAAAGTGCCAGGAGGGAAAAGTGAGGATTATGTTTAGACTTTCTCTGAACTGCTTCAAATCAACTGGATATCTTTGTGCTGTAAATCTCCCAACAGCCAAATGTAAAAGCAGCAAACATCTCGCTGTATGTCCCACATCCAAAGTGCCGAGAGAGCTTGCTCTCCCTGTCTTTGAGTACTGTTTGCACTGTCCCGATTACCTCTTTGCTAACATTCTCTTCAGAGCTGCACTGAAACCAGGAACCACGTGGAGAAGGCACCCACACTGAAAGTGCCTGGAAGGAACGTTGGGGCTTCTTCTCAGTGTCTCTGATATAGGGTTTCACTGTCCCGGGAAAGTCTCTCCTAACACCCTGCAGAGCGCTGTGCCCAATATACAGAAACGTCTTGCGGTATCCCCTACAGGGAAAGTGCCAGGAGGGAAAAGTGAGGATTATGTTTAGACTTTCTCTGAACTGCTTCAAATCAACTGGATATCTTTGTGCTGTAAATCTCGCAACAGCCAAACGCAAAAGCAGCAAACATCTCGCTGTATGTCCCACATCCAAAGTGCCAAGAGAGTAATGTAGAGCTTGCTCTCCCTGTCTTTGAGTACTGTTTGCACTGTCCCGATTACCTCTTTGCTAACATTCTCTTCAGAGCTGCAGTGAAACCAGGAACCACGTGGAGAAGGCACCCACACTGAAAGTGCCTGGAAGGAACGTTGGGGCTTCTTCTCAGTGTCTCTGATATAGGGTTTCACTGTCCCGGGAAAGTGTCGGCTAACACCCTGCAGAGCGCTGTGCCCAATATACAGAAACGTCTTGCGGTATCTCCTACAGGGAAAGTGCCAGGAGGGAAAAGTGAGGATTATGCTTAGACTTTCTTGGAACTGCTTCAAATCAACTAGATATTATTCTGCTGTAAATCTCCCAACAGCCAAACGCAAAAGCAGCAAACATCTCGCTGTATGTCCCACATCCAAAGTGCCAAGAGAGAGCTTGCTCTCCCTGTCTTTGAGTACTGTTTGCACTGTCCCGATTACCTCTTTGCTAACATTCTCTTCAGAGCTGCAGTGAAACCAGGAACCACGTGGAGAAGGCACCAACTCTGAAAGTGCCTGGAAGGAACGTTGGGACTTCTTCTCAGTGTCTCTGATATAGGGTTTCACTGTCCCGGGAAAGTCTCTCCTAACAGCCTGCAGAGCGCTGTGCCCAATATACAGAAACGTCTTGCGGTATCCCCTACAGGGAAAGTGCCAGGAGGGAAAAGTGAGGATTATGTTTAGACTTTCTCTGAACTGCTTCAAATCAACTGGATATCTTTGTGCTGTAAATCTCCCAACAGCCAAATGTAAAAGCAGCAAACATCTCGCTGTATGTCCCACATCCAAAGTGCCGAGAGAGCTTGCTCTCCCTGTCTTTGAGTACTGTTTGCACTGTCCCGATTACCTCTTTGCTAACATTCTCTTCAGAGCTGCAGTGAAACCAGGAACCACGTGGAGAAGGCACCCACACTGAAAATGCCTGGAAGGAACGTTGGGGCTTCTTCTCAGTGTCTCTGATATAGGGTTTCACTGTCCCGGGAAAGTCTCTGCTAACACCCTGCAGAGCGCTGTGCCCAATATACAGAAACGTCTTGCGGTATCTCCTACAGGGAAAGTGCCAGGAGGGAAAAGTGAGGATTATGTTTAGACTTTCTCTGAACTGCTTCAAATCAACTGGATATCTTTGTGCTGTAAACCTCCCAACAGCCAAATGTAAAAGCAGCAAACATCTCGCTGTATGTTCCACATCCAAAGTGCCAAGAGAGACCTTGCTCTCCCTGTCTTTGAGTACTGTTTGCAGTGTCCGGATTACCTCTTTGCTAACATTCTCTTCAGAGCTGCAGTGAAACCAGGAACCACGTGAAGAAGGCACCCACACTGAAAATGCCTGGAAGGAACGTTGGGGCTTCTTCTCAGTGTCTCTGATATAGGGTTTCACTGTCCCGGGAAAGTCTCTGCTAACACCCTGCAGAGCGCTGTGCCCAATATACAGAAACGTCTTGCAGTATCTCCTACAGGGAAAGTGCCAGGAGGGAAAAGTGAGGATTATGTTTAGACTTTCTCTGAACTGCTTCAAATCAACTGGATATCTTTGTGCTGTAAATCTCCCAACAGCCAAACGCAAAAGCAGCAAACATCTCGCTGTATGTCCCACATCCAAAGTGCCAAGAGAGAGCTTGCTCTCCCTGTCTTTGAGTACTGTTTGCACTGTCCCGATTACCTCTTTGCTAACATTCTCTTCAGAGCTGCAGTGAAACCAGGAACCACGTGGAGAAGGCACCCACACTGAAAATGCCTGGAAGGAACGTTGGGGCTTCTTCTCAGTGTCTCTGATATAGGGTTTCACTGTCCCGGGAAAGTCTCTGCTAACACCCTGCAGAGCGCTGTGCCCAATATACAGAAACGTCTTGCGGTATCCCCTACAGGGAAAGTGCCAGGAGGGAAAAGTGAGGATTATGTTTAGACTTTCTCTGAACTGCTTCAAATCAACTGGATATCTTTGTGCTGTAAATCTCGCAACAGCCAAACGCAAAAGCAGCAAACATCTCGCTGTATGTCCCACATCCAAAGTGCCAAGAGAGTAATGTAGAGCTTGCTCTCCCTGTCTTTGAGTACTGTTTGCACTGTCCCGATTACCTCTTTGCTAACATTCTCTTCAGAGCTGCAGTGAAACCAGGAACCACGTGGAGAAGGCACCCACACTGAAAATGCCTGGAAGGAACGTTGGGGCTTCTTCTCAGTGTCTCTGATATAGGGTTTCACTGTCCCGGGAAAGTGTCGGCTAACACCCTGCAGAGCGCTGTGCCCAATATACAGAAACGTCTTGCGGTATCTCCTACAGGGAAAGTGCCAGGAGGGAAAAGTGAGGATTATGCTTAGACTTTCTTGGAACTGCTTCAAATCAACTAGATATTATTCTGCTGTAAATCTACCAACAGCCAAATGTAAAAGCAGCAAACATCTCGCTGTATGTTCCACATCCAAAGTGCCAAGAGAGAGCTTGCTCTCCCTGTCTTTGAGTACTGTTTGCAGTGTCCGGATTACCTCTTTGCTAACATTCTCTTCAGAGCTGCAGTGAAACCAGGAACCACGTGAAGAAGGCACCCACACTGAAAATGCCTGGAAGGAACGTTGGGGCTTCTTCTCAGTGTCTCTGATATAGGGTTTCACTGTCCCGGGAAAGTCTCTGCTAACACCCTGCAGAGCGCTGTGCCCAATATACAGAAACGTCTTGCAGTATCTCCTACAGGGAAAGTGCCAGGAGGGAAAAGTGAGGATTATGCTTAGACTTTCTCTGAACTGCTTCAAATCAACTGGATATCTTTGTGCTGTAAATCTCCCAACAGCCAAACGCAAAAGCAGCAAACATCTCGCTGTATGTCCCACATCCAAAGTGCCAAGAGAGTAATGTAGAGCTTGCTCTCCCTGTCTTTCAGTACTGTTTGCACTGTCCCGATTACCTCTTTGCTAACATTCTCTTCAGAGCTGCAGTGAAACCAGGAACCACGTGGAGAAGGCACCCACACTGAAAGTGCCTGGAAGGAACGTTGGGGCTTCTTCTCAGTGTCTCTGATATAGGGTTTCACTGTCCCGGGAAAGTCTCTCCTAACAGCCTGCAGAGCGCTGTGCCCAATATACAGAAACGTCTTGCGGTATCCCCTACAGGGAAAGTGCCAGGAGGGAAAAGTGAGGATTATGTTTAGACTTTCTCGGAACTGCTTCAAATCAACTGGATATCTTTGTGCTGTAAATCTCCCAACAGCCAAATGTAAAAGCAGCAAACATCTCGCTGTATGTCCCACATCCAAAGTGCCAAGAGAGAGCTTGCTCTCCCTGTCTTTGAGTACTGTTTGCACTGTCCCGATTACCTCTTTGCTAACATTCTCTTCAGAGCTGCAGTGAAACCAGGAACCACGTGGAGAAGGCACCCACACTGAAAATGCCTGGAAGGAACGTTGGGGCTTCTTCTCAGTGTCTCTGATATAGGGTTTCACTGTCCCGGGAAAGTCTCTGCTAACACCCTGCAGAGCGCTGTGCCCAATATACAGAAACGTCTTGCGGTATCTCCTACAGGGAAAGTGCCAGGAGGGAAAAGTGAGGATTATGCTTAGACTTTCTCGGAACTGCTTCAAATCAACTAGATATCTTTCTGCTGTAAATCTCCCAACAGCCAAACGTAAAAGCAGCAAACATCTCGCTGTATGTCCCACATCCAAAGTGCCAAGAGAGAGCTTGCTCTCCCTGTCTTTGAGTACTGTTTGCACTGTCCCGATTACCTCTTTGCTAACATTCTCTTCAGAGCTGCAGTGAAACCAGGAACCACGTGGAGAAGGCACCCACACTGAAAGTGCCTGGAAGGAACGTTGGGGCTTCTTCTCAGTGTCTCTGATATAGGGTTTCACTGTCCCGGGAAAGTCTCTGCTAACACCCTGCAGAGCGCTGTGCCCAATATACAGAAACGTCTTGCGGTATCTCCTACAGGGAAAGTGCCAGGAGGGAAAAGTGAGGATTATGCTTAGACTTTCTCGGAACTGCTTCAAATCAACTAGATATCTTTGTGCTGTAAATCTCCCAACAGCCAAACGTAAAAGCAGCAAACATCTCGCTGTATGTCCCACATCCAAAGTGCCAAGAGAGAGCTTGCTCTCCCTGTCTTTGAGTACTGTTTGCACTGTCCCGATTACCTCTTTGCTAACATTCTCTTCAGAGCTGCAGTGAAACCAGGAACCACGTGGAGAAGGCACCAACTCTGAAAGTGCCTGGAATGAACGTTGGGACTTCTTCTCAGTGTCTCTGATATAGGGTTTCACTGTCCCGGGAAAGTCTCTCCTAACAGCCTGCAGAGCGCTGTGCCCAATATACAGAAACGTCTTGCGGTATCTCGTACAGGGAAAGTGCCAGGAGGGAAAAGTGAGGATTATGTTTAGACTTTCTCGGAACTGCTTCAAATCAACTAGATATCTTTGTGCTGTAAACCTCCCAACAGCCAAATGTAAAAGCAGCAAACATCTCGCTGTATGTCCCACATCCAAAGTGCCAAGAGAGAGCTTGCTCTCCCTGTCTTTGAGTACTGTTTGCACTGTCCCGATTACCTCTTTGCTAACATTCTCTTCAGAGCTGCAGTGAAACCAGGAACCACGTGGAGAAGGCACCCACACTGAAAATGCCTGGAAGGAACGTTGGGGCTTCTTCTCAGTGTCTCTGATATAGGGTTTCACTGTCCCGGGAAAGTGTCGGCTAACACCCTGCAGAGCGCTGTGCCCAATATACAGAAACGTCTTGCGGTATCTCCTACAGGGAAAGTGCCAGGAGGGAAAAGTGAGGATTATGCTTAGACTTTCTTGGAACTGCTTCAAATCAACTAGATATTATTCTGCTGTAAATCTCCCAACAGCCAAACGCAAAAGCAGCAAACATCTCGCTGTATGTCCCACATCCAAAGTGCCAAGAGAGAGCTTGCTCTCCCTGTCTTTGAGTACTGTTTGCACTGTCCCGATTACCTCTTTGCTAACATTCTCTTCAGAGCTGCAGTGAAACCAGGAACCACGTGGAGAAGGCACCAACTCTGAAAGTGCCTGGAAGGAACGTTGGGACTTCTTCTCAGTGTCTCTGATATAGGGTTTCACTGTCCCGGGAAAGTCTCTCCTAACAGCCTGCAGAGCGCTGTGCCCAATATACAGAAACGTCTTGCGGTATCCCCTACAGGGAAAGTGCCAGGAGGGAAAAGTGAGGATTATGTTTAGACTTTCTCTGAACTGCTTCAAATCAACTGGATATCTTTGTGCTGTAAATCTCCCAACAGCCAAATGTAAAAGCAGCAAACATCTCGCTGTATGTCCCACATCCAAAGTGCCAAGAGAGTAATGTAGAGCTTGCTCTCCCTGTCTTTGAGTACTGTTTGCACTGTCCCGATTACCTCTTTGCTAACATTCTCTTCAGAGCTGCAGTGAAACCAGGAACCACGTGGAGAAGGCACCCACACTGAAAGTGCCTGGAAGGAACGTTGGGGCTTCTTCTCAGTGTCTCTGATATAGGGTTTCACTGTCCCGGGAAAGTCTCTGCTAACACCCTGCAGAGCGCTGTGCCCAATATACAGAAACGTCTTGCGGTATCTCCTACAGGGAAAGTGCCAGGAGGGAAAAGTGAGGATTATGTTTAGACTTTCTCTGAACTGCTTCAAATCAACTGGATATCTTTGTGCTGTAAACCTCCCTACAGCCAAATGTAAAAGCAGCAAACATCTCGCTGTATGTTCCACATCCAAAGTGCCAAGAGAGAGCTTGCTCTCCCTGTCTTTGAGTACTGTTTGCAGTGTCCGGATTACCTCTTTGCTAACATTCTCTTCAGAGCTGCAGTGAAACCAGGAACCACGTGAAGAAGGCACCCACACTGAAAATGCCTGGAAGGAACGTTGGGGCTTCTTCTCAGTGTCTCTGATATAGGGTTTCACTGTCCCGGGAAAGTCTCTGCTAACACCCTGCAGAGCGCTGTGCCCAATATACAGAAACGTCTTGCAGTATCTCCTACAGGGAAAGTGCCAGGAGGGAAAAGTGAGGATTATGCTTAGACTTTCTCTGAACTGCTTCAAATCAACTGGATATCTTTGTGCTGTAAATCTCGCAACAGCCAAACGCAAAAGCAGCAAACATCTCGCTGTATGTCCCACATCCAAAGTGCCAAGAGAGTAATGTAGAGCTTGCTCTCCCTGTCTTTGAGTACTGTTTGCACTGTCCCGATTACCTCTTTGCTAACATTCTCTTCAGAGCTGCAGTGAAACCAGGAACCACGTGGAGAAGGCACCAACTCTGAAAGTGCCTGGAAGGAACTTTGGGGCTTCTTCTCAGTGTCTCTGATATAGGGTTTCACTGTCCCGGGAAAGTCTCTGCTAACACCCTGCAGAGCGCTGTGCCCAATATACAGAAACGTCTTGCGGTATCTCCTACAGGGAAAGTGCCAGGAGGGAAAAGTGAGGATTATGCTTATACTTTCTCAGAACTGCTTCAAATCAACTAGATATCTTTGTGCTGTAAATCTCCCAACAGCCAAACGTAAAAGCAGCAAACATCTCGCTGTATGTCCCACATCCAAAGTGCCAAGAGAGAGCTTGCTCTCCCTGTCTTTGAGTACTGTTTGCACTGTCCCGATTACCTCTTTGCTAACATTCTCTTCAGAGCTGCAGTGAAACCAGGAACCACGTGGAGAAGGCACCAACTCTGAAAGTGCCTGGAATGAACGTTGGGACTTCTTCTCAGTGTCTCTGATATAGGGTTTCACTGTCCCGGGAAAGTCTCTCCTAACAGCCTGCAGAGCGCTGTGCCCAATATACAGAAACGTCTTGCGGTATCCCCTACAGGGAAAGTGCCAGGAGGGAAAAGTGAGGATTATGTTTAGACTTTCTCGGAACTGCTTCAAATCAACTAGATATCTTTGTGCTGTAAACCTCCCAACAGCCAAATGTAAAAGCAGCAAACATCTCGCTGTATGTCCCACATCCAAAGTGCCAAGAGAGAGCTTGCTCTCCCTGTCTTTGAGTACTGTTTGCACTGTCCCGATTACCTCTTTGCTAACATTCTCTTCAGAGCTGCACTGAAACCAGGAACCACGTGGAGAAGGCACCCACACTGAAAGTGCCTGGAAGGAACGTTGGGGCTTCTTCTCAGTGTCTCTGATATAGGGTTTCCCTGTCCCGGGAAAGTCTCTCCTAACAGCCTGCAGAGCGCTGTGCCCAATATACAGAAACGTCTTGCGGTATCCCCTACAGGGAAAGTGCCAGGAGGGAAAAGTGAGGATTATGTTTAGACTTTCTCTGAACTGCTTCAAATCAACTGGATATCTTTGTGCTGTAAATCTCGCAACAGCCAAACGCAAAAGCAGCAAACATCTCGCTGTATGTCCCACATCC
The DNA here is from genome assembly GCF_963924245.1 of Chroicocephalus ridibundus. Lineage (NCBI taxonomy): Eukaryota > Metazoa > Chordata > Aves > Charadriiformes > Laridae > Chroicocephalus > Chroicocephalus ridibundus. Next base: position 1,178,633 of record NW_026961236.1, on the reverse strand, counting down.
AAAGTGCCAAGAGAGTAATGTAGAGCTTGCTCTCCCTGTCTTTGAGTACTGTTTGCACTGTCCCGATTACCTCTTTGCTAACATTCTCTTCAGAGCTGCAGTGAAACCAGGAACCACGTGGAGAAGGCACCCACACTGAAAATGCCTGGAAGGAACGTTGGGGCTTCTTCTCAGTGTCTCTGATATAGGGTTTCACTGTCCCGGGAAAGTGTCTGCTAACACCCTGCAGAGCGCTGTGCCCAATATACAGAAACGTCTTGCGGTATCTCCTACAGGGAAAGTGCCAGGAGGGAAAAGTGAGGATTATGCTTAGACTTTCTCGGAACTGCTTCAAATCAACTAGATATCTTTCTGCTGTAAATCTCCCAACAGCCAAACGCAAAAGCAGCAAACATCTCGCTGTATGTCCCACATCCAAAGTGCCAAGAGAGAGCTTGCTCTCCCTGTCTTTGAGTACTGTTTGCACTGTCCCGATTACCTCTTTGCTAACATTCTCTTCAGAGCTGCAGTGAAACCAGGAACCACGTGGAGAAGGCACGAACTCTGAAAGTGCCTGGAAGGAACTTTGGGGCTTCTTCTCAGTGTCTCTGATATAAGGTTTCACTGTCCCGGGAAAGTCTCTCCAGCAGCCTGCAGAGCACTGTGCCCAATATACAGAAACGTCTTGCGGTATCCCCTACAGGGAAAGTGCCAGGAGGGAAAAGTGAGGATTATGTTTAGACTTTCTCTGAACTGCTTCAAATCAACTGGATATCTTTGTGCTGTAAATCTCCCAACAGCCAAACGTAAAAGCAGCAAACATCTCGCTGTATGTCCCACATCCAAAGTGCCAAGAGAGAGCTTGCTCTCCCTGTCTTTGAGTACTGTTTGCACTGTCCCGATTACCTCTTTGCTAACATTCTCTTCAGAGCTGCAGTGAAACCAGGAACCACGTGGAGAAGGCACCAACTCTGAAAGTGCCTGGAATGAACGTTGGGACTTCTTCTCAGTGTCTCTGATATAGGGTTTCACTGTCCCGGGAAAGTCTCTCCTAACAGCCTGCAGAGCGCTGTGCCCAATATACAGAAACGTCTTGCGGTATCTCGTACAGGGAAAGTGCCAGGAGGGAAAAGTGAGGATTATGTTTAGACTTTCTCGGAACTGCTTCAAATCAACTAGATATCTTTGTGCTGTAAACCTCCCAACAGCCAAATGTAAAAGCAGCAAACATCTCGCTGTATGTCCCACATCCAAAGTGCCAAGAGAGAGCTTGCTCTCCCTGTCTTTGAGTACTGTTTGCACTGTCCCGATTACCTCTTTGCTAACATTCTCTTCAGAGCTGCACTGAAACCAGGAACCACGTGGAGAAGGCACCCACACTGAAAGTGCCTGGAAGGAACGTTGGGGCTTCTTCTCAGTGTCTCTGATATAGGGTTTCACTGTCCCGGGAAAGTCTCTCCTAACAGCCTGCAGAGCGCTGTGCCCAATATACAGAAACGTCTTGCGGTATCCCCTACAGGGAAAGTGCCAGGAGGGAAAAGTGAGGATTATGTTTAGACTTTCTCTGAACTGCTTCAAATCAACTGGATATCTTTGTGCTGTAAATCTCGCAACAGCCAAACGCAAAAGCAGCAAACATCTCGCTGTATGTCCCACATCCAAAGTGCCAAGAGAGTAATGTAGAGCTTGCTCTCCCTGTCTTTGAGTACTGTTTGCACTGTCCCGATTACCTCTTTGCTAACATTCTCTTCAGAGCTGCAGTGAAACCAGGAACCACGTGGAGAAGGCACCCACACTGAAAATGCCTGGAAGGAACGTTGGGGCTTCTTCTCAGTGTCTCTGATATAGGGTTTCACTGTCCCGGGAAAGTGTCTGCTAACACCCTGCAGAGCGCTGTGCCCAATATACAGAAACGTCTTGCGGTATCTCCTACAGGGAAAGTGCCAGGAGGGAAAAGTGAGGATTATGCTTAGACTTTCTCGGAACTGCTTCAAATCAACTAGATATCTTTCTGCTGTAAATCTCCCAACAGCCAAACGCAAAAGCAGCAAACATCTCGCTGTATGTCCCACATCCAAAGTGCCAAGAGAGAGCTTGCTCTCCCTGTCTTTGAGTACTGTTTGCAGTGTCCGGATTACCTCTTTGCTAACATTCTCTTCAGAGCTGCAGTGGAACCAGGAACCACGTGGAGAAGGCACGAACTCTGAAAGTGCCTGGAAGGAACTTTGGGGCTTCTTCTCAGTGTCTCTGATATAAGGTTTCACTTTCCCGGGAAAGTCTCTCCTAACAGCCTGCAGAGCACTGTGCCCAATATACAGAAACGTCTTGCGGTATCTCCTACAGGGAAAGTGCCAGGAGGGAAAAGTGAGGATTATGTTTAGACTTTCTCTGAACTGCTTCAAATCAACTGGATATCTTTGTGCTGTAAACCTCCCAACAGCCAAATGTAAAAGCAGCAAACATCTCGCTGTATGTTCCACATCCAAAGTGCCAAGAGAGAGCTTGCTCTCCCTGTCTTTGAGTACTGTTTGCAGTGTCCGGATTACCTCTTTGCTAACATTCTCTTCAGAGCTGCAGTGAAACCAGGAACCACGTGAAGAAGGCACCCACACTGAAAATGCCTGGAAGGAACGTTGGGGCTTCTTCTCAGTGTCTCTGATATAGGGTTTCACTGTCCCGGGAAAGTCTCTGCTAACACCCTGCAGAGCGCTGTGCCCAATATACAGAAACGTCTTGCAGTATCTCCTACAGGGAAAGTGCCAGGAGGGAAAAGTGAGGATTATGCTTAGACTTTCTCTGAACTGCTTCAAATCAACTGGATATCTTTGTGCTGTAAATCTCCCAACAGCCAAACGCAAAAGCAGCAAACATCTCGCTGTATGTCCCACATCCAAAGTGCCAAGAGAGTAATGTAGAGCTTGCTCTCCCTGTCTTTGAGTACTGTTTGCACTGTCCCGATTACCTCTTTGCTAACATTCTCTTCAGAGCTGCAGTGAAACCAGGAACCACGTGGAGAAGGCACCCACACTGAAAATGCCTGGAAGGAACGTTGGGGCTTCTTCTCAGTGTCTCTGATATAGGGTTTCACTGTCCCGGGAAAGTGTCGGCTAACACCCTGCAGAGCGCTGTGCCCAATATACAGAAACGTCTTGCGGTATCTCCTACAGGGAAAGTGCCAGGAGGGAAAAGTGAGGATTATGTTTAGACTTTCTCTGAACTGCTTCAAATCAACTGGATATCTTTGTGCTGTAAACCTCCCAACAGCCAAATGTAAAAGCAGCAAACATCTCGCTGTATGTTCCACATCCAAAGTGCCAAGAGAGACCTTGCTCTCCCTGTCTTTGAGTACTGTTTGCAGTGTCCGGATTACCTCTTTGCTAACATTCTCTTCAGAGCTGCAGTGAAACCAGGAACCACGTGAAGAAGGCACCCACACTGAAAATGCCTGGAAGGAACGTTGGGGCTTCTTCTCAGTGTCTCTGATATAGGGTTTCACTGTCCCGGGAAAGTCTCTGCTAACACCCTGCAGAGCGCTGTGCCCAATATACAGAAACGTCTTGCGGTATCTCCTACAGGGAAAGTGCCAGGAGGGAAAAGTGAGGATTATGCTTAGACTTTCTCGGAACTGCTTCAAATCAACTGGATATCTTTGTGCTGTAAATCTCCCAACAGCCAAACGCAAAAGCAGCAAACATCTCGCTGTATGTCCCACATCCAAAGTGCCAAGAGAGTAATGTAGAGCTTGCTCTCCCTGTCTTTGAGTACTGTTTGCACTGTCCCGATTACCTCTTTGCTAACATTCTCTTCAGAGCTGCAGTGAAACCAGGAACCACGTGGAGAAGGCACCCACACTGAAAGTGCCTGGAAGGAACGTTGGGGCTTCTTCTCAGTGTCTCTGATATAGGGTTTCACTGTCCCGGGAAAGTCTCTCCTAACAGCCTGCAGAGCGCTGTGCCCAATATACAGAAACGTCTTGCGGTATCCCCTACAGGGAAAGTGCCAGGAGGGAAAAGTGAGGATTATGTTTAGACTTTCTCTGAACTGCTTCAAATCAACTGGATATCTTTGTGCTGTAAATCTCCCAACAGCCAAATGTAAAAGCAGCAAACATCTCGCTGTATGTCCCACATCCAAAGTGCCAAGAGAGAGCTTGCTCTCCCTGTCTTTGAGTACTGTTTGCACTGTCCCGATTACCTCTTTGCTAACATTCTCTTCAGAGCTGCAGTGAAACCAGGAACCACGTGGAGAAGGCACCCACACTGAAAGTGCCTGGAAGGAACGTTGGGGCTTCTTCTCAGTGTCTCTGATATAGGGTTTCACTGTCCCGGGAAAGTCTCTGCTAACACCCTGCAGAGCGCTGTGCCCAATATACAGAAACGTCTTGCGGTATCTCCTACAGGGAAAGTGCCAGGAGGGAAAAGTGAGGATTATGTTTAGACTTTCTCTGAACTGCTTCAAATCAACTGGATATCTTTGTGCTGTAAACCTCCCAACAGCCAAATGTAAAAGCAGCAAACATCTCGCTGTATGTTCCACATCCAAAGTGCCAAGAGAGAGCTTGCTCTCCCTGTCTTTGAGTACTGTTTGCACTGTCCCGATTACCTCTTTGCTAACATTCTCTTCAGAGCTGCAGTGAAACCAGGAACCACGTGAAGAAGGCACCCACTCTGAAAATGCCTGGAAGGAACGTTGGGGCTTCTTCTCAGTGTCTCTGATATAGGGTTTCACTGTCCCGGGAAAGTCTCTGCTAACACCCTGCAGAGCGCTGTGCCCAATATACAGAAACGTCTTGCAGTATCTCCTACAGGGAAAGTGCCAGGAGGGAAAAGTGAGGATTATGCTTAGACTTTCTCTGAACTGCTTCAAATCAACTGGATATCTTTGTGCTGTAAATCTCCCAACAGCCAAACGCAAAAGCAGCAAACATCTCGCTGTATGTCCCACATCCAAAGTGCCAAGAGAGTAATGTAGAGCTTGCTCTCCCTGTCTTTGAGTACTGTTTGCACTGTCCCGATTACCTCTTTGCTAACATTCTCTTCAGAGCTGCAGTGAAACCAGGAACCACGTGGAGAAGGCACCCACACTGAAAATGCCTGGAAGGAACGTTGGGGCTTCTTCTCAGTGTCTCTGATATAGGGTTTCACTGTCCCGGGAAAGTGTCGGCTAACACCCTGCAGAGCGCTGTGCCCAATATACAGAAACGTCTTGCGGTATCTCCTACAGGGAAAGTGCCAGGAGGGAAAAGTGAGGATTATGTTTAGACTTTCTCGGAACTGCTTCAAATCAACTAGATATCTTTGTGCTGTAAATCTCCCAACAGCCAAACGCAAAAGCAGCAAACATCTCGCTGTATGTCCCACATCCAAAGTGCCAAGAGAGAGCTTGCTCTCCCTGTCTTTGAGTACTGTTTGCACTGTCCCGATTACCTCTTTGCTAACATTCTCTTCAGAGCTGCAGTGAAACCAGGAACCACGTGGAGAAGGCACCCACACTGAAAGTGCCTGGAAGGAACGTTGGGGCTTCTTCTCAGTGTCTCTGATATAGGGTTTCACTGTCCCGGGAAAGTCTCTGCTAACACCCTGCAGAGCGCTGTGCCCAATATACAGAAACGTCTTGCGGTATCTCCTACAGGGAAAGTGCCAGGAGGGAAAAGTGAGGATTATGTTTAGACTTTCTCTGAACTGCTTCAAATCAACTGGATATCTTTGTGCTGTAAACCTCCCAACAGCCAAATGTAAAAGCAGCAAACATCTCGCTGTATGTTCCACATCCAAAGTGCCAAGAGAGAGCTTGCTCTCCCTGTCTTTGAGTACTGTTTGCAGTGTACGGATTACCTCTTTGCTAACATTCTCTTCAGAGCTGCAGTGAAACCAGGAACCACGTGAAGAAGGCACCCACACTGAAAATGCCTGGAAGGAACGTTGGGGCTTCTTCTCAGTGTCTCTGATATAGGGTTTCACTGTCCCGGGAAAGTCTCTGCTAACACCCTGCAGAGCGCTGTGCCCAATATACAGAAACGTCTTGCGGTATCTCCTACAGGGAAAGTGCCAGGAGGGAAAAGTGAGGATTATGCTTAGACTTTCTCTGAACTGCTTCAAATCAACTGGATATCTTTGTGCTGTAAATCTCCCAACAGCCAAACGCAAAAGCAGCAAACATCTCGCTGTATGTCCCACATCCAAAGTGCCAAGAGAGTAATGTAGAGCTTGCTCTCCCTGTCTTTGAGTACTGTTTGCACTGTCCCGATTACCTCTTTGCTAACATTCTCTTCAGAGCTGCAGTGAAACCAGGAACCACGTGGAGAAGGCACCCACACTGAAAGTGCCTGGAAGGAACGTTGGGGCTTCTTCTCAGTGTCTCTGATATAGGGTTTCCCTGTCCCGGGAAAGTCTCTCCTAACAGCCTGCAGAGCGCTGTGCCCAATATACAGAAACGTCTTGCGGTATCCCCTACAGGGAAAGTGCCAGGAGGGAAAAGTGAGGATTATGTTTAGACTTTCTCTGAACTGCTTCAAATCAACTGGATATCTTTGTGCTGTAAATCTCCCAACAGCCAAATGTAAAAGCAGCAAACATCTCGCTGTATGTCCCACATCCAAAGTGCCAAGAGAGAGCTTGCTCTCCCTGTCTTTGAGTACTGTTTGCACTGTCCCGATTACCTCTTTGCTAACATTCTCTTCAGAGCTGCAGTGAAACCAGGAACCACGTGGAGAAGGCACCCACACTGAAAATGCCTGGAAGGAACGTTGGGGCTTCTTCTCAGTGTCTCTGATATAGGGTTTCACTGTCCCGGGAAAGTCTCTGCTAACACCCTGCAGAGCGCTGTGCCCAATATACAGAAACGTCTTGCGGTATCTCCTACAGGGAAAGTGCCAGGAGGGAAAAGTGAGGATTATGTTTAGACTTTCTCTGAACTGCTTCAAATCAACTAGATATCTTTCTGCTGTAAATCTCCCAACAGCCAAACGTAAAAGCAGCAAACATCTCGCTGTATGTCCCACATCCAAAGTGCCAAGAGAGAGCTTGCTCTCCCTGTCTTTGAGTACTGTTTGCACTGTCCCGATTACCTCTTTGCTAACATTCTCTTCAGAGCTGCAGTGAAACCAGGAACCACGTGGAGAAGGCACCCACACTGAAAATGCCTGGAAGGAACGTTGGGGCTTCTTCTCAGTGTCTCTGATATAGGGTTTCACTGTCCCGGGAAAGTCTCTGCTAACACCCTGCAGAGCGCTGTGCCCAATATACAGAAACGTCTTGCGGTATCCCCTACAGGGAAAGTGCCAGGAGGGAAAAGTGAGGATTATGTTTAGACTTTCTCGGAACTGCTTCAAATCAACTAGATATCTTTGTGCTGTAAACCTCCCAACAGCCAAATGTAAAAGCAGCAAACATCTCGCTGTATGTCCCACATCCAAAGTGCCAAGAGAGAGCTTGCTCTCCCTGTCTTTGAGTACTGTTTGCACTGTCCCGATTACCTCTTTGCTAACATTCTCTTCAGAGCTGCACTGAAACCAGGAACCACGTGGAGAAGGCACCCACACTGAAAGTGCCTGGAAGGAACGTTGGGGCTTCTTCTCAGTGTCTCTGATATAGGGTTTCCCTGTCCCGGGAAAGTCTCTCCTAACAGCCTGCAGAGCGCTGTGCCCAATATACAGAAACGTCTTGCGGTATCCCCTACAGGGAAAGTGCCAGGAGGGAAAAGTGAGGATTATGTTTAGACTTTCTCTGAACTGCTTCAAATCAACTGGATATCTTTGTGCTGTAAATCTCGCAACAGCCAAACGCAAAAGCAGCAAACATCTCGCTGTATGTCCCACATCCAAAGTGCCAAGAGAGTAATGTAGAGCTTGCTCTCCCTGTCTTTGAGTACTGTTTGCACTGTCCCGATTACCTCTTTGCTAACATTCTCTTCAGAGCTGCAGTGAAACCAGGAACCACGTGGAGAAGGCACCCACACTGAAAATGCCTGGAAGGAACGTTGGGGCTTCTTCTCAGTGTCTCTGATATAGGGTTTCACTGTCCCGGGAAAGTGTCTGCTAACACCCTGCAGAGCGCTGTGCCCAATATACAGAAACGTCTTGCGGTATCTCCTACAGGGAAAGTGCCAGGAGGGAAAAGTGAGGATTATGCTTATACTTTCTCGGAACTGCTTCAAATCAACTAGATATCTTTCTGCTGTAAATCTCCCAACAGCCAAACGCAAAAGCAGCAAACATCTCGCTGTATGTCCCACATCCAAAGTGCCAAGAGAGAGCTTGCTCTCCCTGTCTTTGAGTACTGTTTGCACTGTCCCGATTACCTCTTTGCTAACATTCTCTTCAGAGCTGCAGTGAAACCAGGAACCACGTGGAGAAGGCACCAACTCTGAAAGTGCCTGGAAGGAACGTTGGGACTTCTTCTCAGTGTCTCTGATATAAGGTTTCACTGTCCCGGGAAAGTCTCTCCTAACAGCCTGCAGAGCACTGTGCCCAATATACAGAAACGTCTTGCGGTATCCCCTACAGGGAAAGTGCCAGGAGGGAAAAGTGAGGATTATGTTTAGACTTTCTCTGAACTGCTTCAAATCAACTGGATATCTTTGTGCTGTAAATCTCCCAACAGCCAAATGTAAAAGCAGCAAACATCTCGCTGTATGTCCCACATCCAAAGTGCCAAGAGAGAGCTTGCTCTCCCTGTCTTTGAGTACTGTTTGCACTGTCCCGATTACCTCTTTGCTAACATTCTCTTCAGAGCTGCAGTGAAACCAGGAACCACGTGGAGAAGGCACCCACACTGAAAGTGCCTGGAAGGAACGTTGGGGCTTCTTCTCAGTGTCTCTGATATAGGGTTTCACTGTCCCGGGAAAGTCTCTGCTAACACCCTGCAGAGCGCTGTGCCCAATATACAGAAACGTCTTGCGGTATCTCCTACAGGGAAAGTGCCAGGAGGGAAAAGTGAGGATTATGTTTAGACTTTCTCTGAACTGCTTCAAATCAACTGGATATCTTTGTGCTGTAAACCTCCCAACAGCCAAGTGTAAAAGCAGCAAACATCTCGCTGTATGTTCCACATCCAAAGTGCCAAGAGAGAGCTTGCTCTCCCTGTCTTTGAGTACTGTTTGCAGTGTCCGGATTACCTCTTTGCTAACATTCTCTTCAGAGCTGCAGTGAAACCAGGAACCACGTGAAGAAGGCACCCACACTGAAAATGCCTGGAAGGAACGTTGGGGCTTCTTCTCAGTGTCTCTGATATAGGGTTTCACTGTCCCGGGAAAGTCTCTGCTAACACCCTGCAGAGCGCTGTGCCCAATATACAGAAACGTCTTGCAGTATCTCCTACAGGGAAAGTGCCAGGAGGGAAAAGTGAGGATTATGTTTAGACTTTCTCTGAACTGCTTCAAATCAACTGGATATCTTTGTGCTGTAAATCTCCCAACAGCCAAACGCAAAAGCAGCAAACATCTCGCTGTATGTCCCACATCCAAAGTGCCAAGAGAGTAATGTAGAGCTTGCTCTCCCTGTCTTTGAGTACTGTTTGCACTGTCCCGATTACCTCTTTGCTAACATTCTCTTCAGAGCTGCAGTGAAACCAGGAACCACGTGGAGAAGGCACCCACACTGAAAGTGCCTGGAAGGAACGTTGGGGCTTCTTCTCAGTGTCTCTGATATAGGGTTTCACTGTCCCGGGAAAGTCTCTGCTAACACCCTGCAGAGCGCTGTGCCCAATATACAGAAACGTCTTGCGGTATCCCCTACAGGGAAAGTGCCAGGAGGGAAAAGTGAGGATTATGTTTAGACTTTCTCTGAACTGCTTCAAATCAACTGGATATCTTTGTGCTGTAAATCTCCCAACAGCCAAACGCAAAAGCAGCAAACATCTCGCTGTATGTCCCACATCCAAAGTGCCAAGAGAGTAATGTAGAGCTTGCTCTCCCTGTCTTTGAGTACTGTTTGCACTGTCCCGATTACCTCTTTGCTAACATTCTCTTCAGAGCTGCAGTGAAACCAGGAACCACGTGGAGAAGGCACCCACACTGAAAATGCCTGGAAGGAACGTTGGGGCTTCTTCTCAGTGTCTCTGATATAGGGTTTCACTGTCCCGGGAAAGTCTCTGCTAACACCCTGCAGAGCGCTGTGCCCAATATACAGAAACGTCTTGCGGTATCTCCTACAGGGAAAGTGCCAGGAGGGAAAAGTGAGGATTATGCTTAGACTTTCTCGGAACTGCTTCAAATCAACTAGATATCTTTCTGCTGTAAATCTCCCAACAGCCAAATGTAAAAGCAGCAAACATCTCGCTGTATGTCCCACATCCAAAGTGCCAAGAGAGAGCTTGCTCTCCCTGTCTTTGAGTACTGTTTGCACTGTCCCGATTACCTCTTTGCTAACATTCTCTTCAGAGCTGCAGTGAAACCAGGAACCACGTGGAGAAGGCACCCACACTGAAAGTGCCTGGAAGGAACGTTGGGGCTTCTTCTCAGTGTCTCTGATATAGGGTTTCACTGTCCCGGGAAAGTCTCTGCTAACACCCTGCAGAGCGCTGTGCCCAATATACAGAAACGTCTTGCGGTATCTCCTACAGGGAAAGTGCCAGGAGGGAAAAGTGAGGATTATGTTTAGACTTTCTCTGAACTGCTTCAAATCAACTGGATATCTTTGTGCTGTAAATCTCCCAACAGCCAAACGTAAAAGCAGCAAACATCTCGCTGTATGTCCCACATCCAAAGTGCCAAGAGAGAGCTTGCTCTCCCTGTCTTTGAGTACTGTTTGCACTGTCCCGATTACCTCTTTGCTAACATTCTCTTCAGAGCTGCAGTGAAACCAGGAACCACGTGGAGAAGGCACCAACTCTGAAAGTGCCTGGAATGAACGTTGGGACTTCTTCTCAGTGTCTCTGATATAGGGTTTCACTGTCCCGGGAAAGTCTCTCCTAACAGCCTGCAGAGCGCTGTGCCCAATATACAGAAACGTCTTGCGGTATCCCCTACAGGGAAAGTGCCAGGAGGGAAAAGTGAGGATTATGTTTAGACTTTCTCGGAACTGCTTCAAATCAACTAGATATCTTTGTGCTGTAAACCTCCCAACAGCCAAATGTAAAAGCAGCAAACATCTCGCTGTATGTCCCACATCCAAAGTGCCAAGAGAGAGCTTGCTCTCCCTGTCTTTGAGTACTGTTTGCACTGTCCCGATTACCTCTTTGCTAACATTCTCTTCAGAGCTGCACTGAAACCAGGAACCACGTGGAGAAGGCACCCACACTGAAAGTGCCTGGAAGGAACGTTGGGGCTTCTTCTCAGTGTCTCTGATATAGGGTTTCACTGTCCCGGGAAAGTCTCTCCTAACAGCCTGCAGAGCGCTGTGCCCAATATACAGAAACGTCTTGCGGTATCCCCTACAGGGAAAGTGCCAGGAGGGAAAAGTGAGGATTATGTTTAGACTTTCTCTGAACTGCTTCAAATCAACTGGATATCTTTGTGCTGTAAATCTCGCAACAGCCAAACGCAAAAGCAGCAAACATCTCGCTGTATGTCCCACATCCAAAGTGCCAAGAGAGTAATGTAGAGCTTGCTCTCCCTGTCTTTGAGTACTGTTTGCACTGTCCCGATTACCTCTTTGCTAACATTCTCTTCAGAGCTGCAGTGAAACCAGGAACCACGTGGAGAAGGCACCCACACTGAAAATGCCTGGAAGGAACGTTGGGGCTTCTTCTCAGTGTCTCTGATATAGGGTTTCACTGTCCCGGGAAAGTGTCTGCTAACACCCTGCAGAGCGCTGTGCCCAATATACAGAAACGTCTTGCGGTATCTCCTACAGGGAAAGTGCCAGGAGGGAAAAGTGAGGATTATGCTTAGACTTTCTCGGAACTGCTTCAAATCAACTAGATATCTTTGTGCTGTAAATCTCCCAACAGCCAAACGCAAAAGCAGCAAACATCTCGCTGTATGTCCCACATCCAAAGTGCCAAGAGAGAGCTTGCTCTCCCTGTCTTTGAGTACTGTTTGCAGTGTCCGGATTACCTCTTTGCTAACATTCTCTTCAGAGCTGCAGTGGAACCAGGAACCACGTGGAGAAGGCACGAACTCTGAAAGTGCCTGGAAGGAACTTTGGGGCTTCTTCTCAGTGTCTCTGATATAAGGTTTCACTTTCCCGGGAAAGTCTCTCCTAACAGCCTGCAGAGCACTGTGCCCAATATACAGAAACGTCTTGCGGTATCTCCTACAGGGAAAGTGCCAGGAGGGAAAAGTGAGGATTATGTTTAGACTTTCTCTGAACTGCTTCAAATCAACTGGATATCTTTGTGCTGTAAACCTCCCAACAGCCAAATGTAAAAGCAGCAAACATCTCGCTGTATGTTCCACATCCAAAGTGCCAAGAGAGAGCTTGCTCTCCCTGTCTTTGAGTACTGTTTGCAGTGTCCGGATTACCTCTTTGCTAACATTCTCTTCAGAGCTGCAGTGAAACCAGGAACCACGTGAAGAAGGCACCCACACTGAAAATGCCTGGAAGGAACGTTGGGGCTTCTTCTCAGTGTCTCTGATATAGGGTTTCACTGTCCCGGGAAAGTCTCTGCTAACACCCTGCAGAGCGCTGTGCCCAATATACAGAAACGTCTTGCAGTATCTCCTACAGGGAAAGTGCCAGGAGGGAAAAGTGAGGATTATGCTTAGACTTTCTCTGAACTGCTTCAAATCAACTGGATATCTTTGTGCTGTAAATCTCCCAACAGCCAAACGCAAAAGCAGCAAACATCTCGCTGTATGTCCCACATCCAAAGTGCCAAGAGAGTAATGTAGAGCTTGCTCTCCCTGTCTTTGAGTACTGTTTGCACTGTCCCGATTACCTCTTTGCTAACATTCTCTTCAGAGCTGCAGTGAAACCAGGAACCACGTGGAGAAGGCACCCACACTGAAAATGCCTGGAAGGAACGTTGGGGCTTCTTCTCAGTGTCTCTGATATAGGGTTTCACTGTCCCGGGAAAGTGTCGGCTAACACCCTGCAGAGCGCTGTGCCCAATATACAGAAACGTCTTGCGGTATCTCCTACAGGGAAAGTGCCAGGAGGGAAAAGTGAGGATTATGTTTAGACTTTCTCTGAACTGCTTCAAATCAACTGGATATCTTTGTGCTGTAAACCTCCCAACAGCCAAATGTAAAAGCAGCAAACATCTCGCTGTATGTTCCACATCCAAAGTGCCAAGAGAGACCTTGCTCTCCCTGTCTTTGAGTACTGTTTGCAGTGTCCGGATTACCTCTTTGCTAACATTCTCTTCAGAGCTGCAGTGAAACCAGGAACCACGTGAAGAAGGCACCCACACTGAAAATGCCTGGAAGGAACGTTGGGGCTTCTTCTCAGTGTCTCTGATATAGGGTTTCACTGTCCCGGGAAAGTCTCTGCTAACACCCTGCAGAGCGCTGTGCCCAATATACAGAAACGTCTTGCGGTATCTCCTACAGGGAAAGTGCCAGGAGGGAAAAGTGAGGATTATGCTTAGACTTTCTCGGAACTGCTTCAAATCAACTGGATATCTTTGTGCTGTAAATCTCCCAACAGCCAAACGCAAAAGCAGCAAACATCTCGCTGTATGTCCCACATCCAAAGTGCCAAGAGAGTAATGTAGAGCTTGCTCTCCCTGTCTTTGAGTACTGTTTGCACTGTCCCGATTACCTCTTTGCTAACATTCTCTTCAGAGCTGCAGTGAAACCAGGAACCACGTGGAGAAGGCACCCACACTGAAAGTGCCTGGAAGGAACGTTGGGGCTTCTTCTCAGTGTCTCTGATATAGGGTTTCACTGTCCCGGGAAAGTCTCTCCTAACAGCCTGCAGAGCGCTGTGCCCAATATACAGAAACGTCTTGCGGTATCCCCTACAGGGAAAGTGCCAGGAGGGAAAAGTGAGGATTATGTTTAGACTTTCTCTGAACTGCTTCAAATCAACTGGATATCTTTGTGCTGTAAATCTCCCAACAGCCAAATGTAAAAGCAGCAAACATCTCGCTGTATGTCCCACATCCAAAGTGCCAAGAGAGAGCTTGCTCTCCCTGTCTTTGAGTACTGTTTGCACTGTCCCGATTACCTCTTTGCTAACATTCTCTTCAGAGCTGCAGTGAAACCAGGAACCACGTGGAGAAGGCACCCACACTGAAAGTGCCTGGAAGGAACGTTGGGGCTTCTTCTCAGTGTCTCTGATATAGGGTTTCACTGTCCCGGGAAAGTCTCTGCTAACACCCTGCAGAGCGCTGTGCCCAATATACAGAAACGTCTTGCGGTATCTCCTACAGGGAAAGTGCCAGGAGGGAAAAGTGAGGATTATGTTTAGACTTTCTCTGAACTGCTTCAAATCAACTGGATATCTTTGTGCTGTAAACCTCCCAACAGCCAAATGTAAAAGCAGCAAACATCTCGCTGTATGTTCCACATCCAAAGTGCCAAGAGAGAGCTTGCTCTCCCTGTCTTTGAGTACTGTTTGCACTGTCCCGATTACCTCTTTGCTAACATTCTCTTCAGAGCTGCAGTGAAACCAGGAACCACGTGAAGAAGGCACCCACTCTGAAAATGCCTGGAAGGAACGTTGGGGCTTCTTCTCAGTGTCTCTGATATAGGGTTTCACTGTCCCGGGAAAGTCTCTGCTAACACCCTGCAGAGCGCTGTGCCCAATATACAGAAACGTCTTGCAGTATCTCCTACAGGGAAAGTGCCAGGAGGGAAAAGTGAGGATTATGTTTAGACTTTCTCTGAACTGCTTCAAATCAACTGGATATCTTTGTGCTGTAAATCTCCCAACAGCCAAACGCAAAAGCAGCAAACATCTCGCTGTATGTCCCACATCCAAAGTGCCAAGAGAGTAATGTAGAGCTTGCTCTCCCTGTCTTTGAGTACTGTTTGCACTGTCCCGATTACCTCTTTGCTAACATTCTCTTCAGAGCTGCAGTGAAACCAGGAACCACGTGGAGAAGGCACCCACACTGAAAATGCCTGGAAGGAACGTTGGGGCTTCTTCTCAGTGTCTCTGATATAGGGTTTCACTGTCCCGGGAAAGTCTCTGCTAACACCCTGCAGAGCGCTGTGCCCAATATACAGAAACGTCTTGCGGTATCTCCTACAGGGAAAGTGCCAGGAGGGAAAAGTGAGGATTATGTTTAGACTTTCTCGGAACTGCTTCAAATCAACTAGATATCTTTGTGCTGTAAATCTCCCAACAGCCAAACGCAAAAGCAGCAAACATCTCGCTGTATGTCCCACATCCAAAGTGCCAAGAGAGAGCTTGCTCTCCCTGTCTTTGAGTACTGTTTGCACTGTCCCGATTACCTCTTTGCTAACATTCTCTTCAGAGCTGCAGTGAAACCAGGAACCACGTGGAGAAGGCACCCACACTGAAAGTGCCTGGAAGGAACGTTGGGGCTTCTTCTCAGTGTCTCTGATATAGGGTTTCACTGTCCCGGGAAAGTCTCTGCTAACACCCTGCAGAGCGCTGTGCCCAATATACAGAAACGTCTTGCGGTATCTCCTACAGGGAAAGTGCCAGGAGGGAAAAGTGAGGATTATGTTTAGACTTTCTCTGAACTGCTTCAAATCAACTGGATATCTTTGTGCTGTAAACCTCCCAACAGCCAAATGTAAAAGCAGCAAACATCTCGCTGTATGTTCCACATCCAAAGTGCCAAGAGAGAGCTTGCTCTCCCTGTCTTTGAGTACTGTTTGCAGTGTACGGATTACCTCTTTGCTAACATTCTCTTCAGAGCTGCAGTGAAACCAGGAACCACGTGAAGAAGGCACCCACACTGAAAATGCCTGGAAGGAACGTTGGGGCTTCTTCTCAGTGTCTCTGATATAGGGTTTCACTGTCCCGGGAAAGTCTCTGCTAACACCCTGCAGAGCGCTGTGCCCAATATACAGAAACGTCTTGCGGTATCTCCTACAGGGAAAGTGCCAGGAGGGAAAAGTGAGGATTATGCTTAGACTTTCTCTGAACTGCTTCAAATCAACTGGATATCTTTGTGCTGTAAATCTCCCAACAGCCAAACGCAAAAGCAGCAAACATCTCGCTGTATGTCCCACATCCAAAGTGCCAAGAGAGTAATGTAGAGCTTGCTCTCCCTGTCTTTGAGTACTGTTTGCACTGTCCCGATTACCTCTTTGCTAACATTCTCTTCAGAGCTGCAGTGAAACCAGGAACCACGTGGAGAAGGCACCCACACTGAAAGTGCCTGGAAGGAACGTTGGGGCTTCTTCTCAGTGTCTCTGATATAGGGTTTCCCTGTCCCGGGAAAGTCTCTCCTAACAGCCTGCAGAGCGCTGTGCCCAATATACAGAAACGTCTTGCGGTATCCCCTACAGGGAAAGTGCCAGGAGGGAAAAGTGAGGATTATGTTTAGACTTTCTCTGAACTGCTTCAAATCAACTGGATATCTTTGTGCTGTAAATCTCCCAACAGCCAAATGTAAAAGCAGCAAACATCTCGCTGTATGTCCCACATCCAAAGTGCCAAGAGAGAGCTTGCTCTCCCTGTCTTTGAGTACTGTTTGCACTGTCCCGATTACCTCTTTGCTAACATTCTCTTCAGAGCTGCAGTGAAACCAGGAACCACGTGGAGAAGGCACCCACACTGAAAATGCCTGGAAGGAACGTTGGGGCTTCTTCTCAGTGTCTCTGATATAGGGTTTCACTGTCCCGGGAAAGTCTCTGCTAACACCCTGCAGAGCGCTGTGCCCAATATACAGAAACGTCTTGCGGTATCTCCTACAGGGAAAGTGCCAGGAGGGAAAAGTGAGGATTATGCTTAGACTTTCTCGGAACTGCTTCAAATCAACTAGATATCTTTCTGCTGTAAATCTCCCAACAGCCAAACGTAAAAGCAGCAAACATCTCGCTGTATGTCCCACATCCAAAGTGCCAAGAGAGAGCTTGCTCTCCCTGTCTTTGAGTACTGTTTGCACTGTCCCGATTACCTCTTTGCTAACATTCTCTTCAGAGCTGCAGTGAAACCAGGAACCACGTGGAGAAGGCACCCACACTGAAAATGCCTGGAAGGAACGTTGGGGCTTCTTCTCAGTGTCTCTGATATAGGGTTTCACTGTCCCGGGAAAGTCTCTGCTAACACCCTGCAGAGCGCTGTGCCCAATATACAGAAACGTCTTGCGGTATCCCCTACAGGGAAAGTGCCAGGAGGGAAAAGTGAGGATTATGTTTAGACTTTCTCGGAACTGCTTCAAATCAACTAGATATCTTTGTGCTGTAAACCTCCCAACAGCCAAATGTAAAAGCAGCAAACATCTCGCTGTATGTCCCACATCCAAAGTGCCAAGAGAGAGCTTGCTCTCCCTGTCTTTGAGTACTGTTTGCACTGTCCCGATTACCTCTTTGCTAACATTCTCTTCAGAGCTGCACTGAAACCAGGAACCACGTGGAGAAGGCACCCACACTGAAAGTGCCTGGAAGGAACGTTGGGGCTTCTTCTCAGTGTCTCTGATATAGGGTTTCCCTGTCCCGGGAAAGTCTCTCCTAACAGCCTGCAGAGCGCTGTGCCCAATATACAGAAACGTCTTGCGGTATCCCCTACAGGGAAAGTGCCAGGAGGGAAAAGTGAGGATTATGTTTAGACTTTCTCGGAACTGCTTCAAATCAACTGGATATCTTTGTGCTGTAAATCTCGCAACAGCCAAACGCAAAAGCAGCAAACATCTCGCTGTATGTCCCACATCCAAAGTGCCAAGAGAGTAATGTAGAGCTTGCTCTCCCTGTCTTTGAGTACTGTTTGCACTGTCCCGATTACCTCTTTGCTAACATTCTCTTCAGAGCTGCAGTGAAACCAGGAACCACGTGGAGAAGGCACCCACACTGAAAATGCCTGGAAGGAACGTTGGGGCTTCTTCTCAGTGTCTCTGATATAGGGTTTCACTGTCCCGGGAAAGTGTCTGCTAACACCCTGCAGAGCGCTGTGCCCAATATACAGAAACGTCTTGCGGTATCTCCTACAGGGAAAGTGCCAGGAGGGAAAAGTGAGGATTATGCTTATACTTTCTCGGAACTGCTTCAAATCAACTAGATATCTTTCTGCTGTAAATCTCCCAACAGCCAAACGCAAAAGCAGCAAACATCTCGCTGTATGTCCCACATCCAAAGTGCCAAGAGAGAGCTTGCTCTCCCTGTCTTTGAGTACTGTTTGCACTGTCCCGATTACCTCTTTGCTAACATTCTCTTCAGAGCTGCAGTGAAACCAGGAACCACGTGGAGAAGGCACCAACTCTGAAAGTGCCTGGAAGGAACGTTGGGACTTCTTCTCAGTGTCTCTGATATAAGGTTTCACTGTCCCGGGAAAGTCTCTCCTAACAGCCTGCAGAGCACTGTGCCCAATATACAGAAACGTCTTGCGGTATCCCCTACAGGGAAAGTGCCAGGAGGGAAAAGTGAGGATTATGTTTAGACTTTCTCTGAACTGCTTCAAATCAACTGGATATCTTTGTGCTGTAAATCTCCCAACAGCCAAATGTAAAAGCAGCAAACATCTCGCTGTATGTCCCACATCCAAAGTGCCAAGAGAGAGCTTGCTCTCCCTGTCTTTGAGTACTGTTTGCACTGTCCCGATTACCTCTTTGCTAACATTCTCTTCAGAGCTGCAGTGAAACCAGGAACCACGTGGAGAAGGCACCCACACTGAAAGTGCCTGGAAGGAACGTTGGGGCTTCTTCTCAGTGTCTCTGATATAGGGTTTCACTGTCCCGGGAAAGTCTCTGCTAACACCCTGCAGAGCGCTGTGCCCAATATACAGAAACGTCTTGCGGTATCTCCTACAGGGAAAGTGCCAGGAGGGAAAAGTGAGGATTATGTTTAGACTTTCTCTGAACTGCTTCAAATCAACTGGATATCTTTGTGCTGTAAACCTCCCAACAGCCAAATGTAAAAGCAGCAAACATCTCGCTGTATGTTCCACATCCAAAGTGCCAAGAGAGAGCTTGCTCTCCCTGTCTTTGAGTACTGTTTGCAGTGTACGGATTACCTCTTTGCTAACATTCTCTTCAGAGCTGCAGTGAAACCAGGAACCACGTGAAGAAGGCACCCACACTGAAAATGCCTGGAAGGAACGTTGGGGCTTCTTCTCAGTGTCTCTGATATAGGGTTTCACTGTCCCGGGAAAGTCTCTGCTAACACCCTGCAGAGCGCTGTGCCCAATATACAGAAACGTCTTGCGGTATCTCCTACAGGGAAAGTGCCAGGAGGGAAAAGTGAGGATTATGTTTAGACTTTCTCTGAACTGCTTCAAATCAACTGGATATCTTTGTGCTGTAAATCTCCCAACAGCCAAACGCAAAAGCAGCAAACATCTCGCTGTATGTCCCACATCCAAAGTGCCAAGAGAGTAATGTAGAGCTTGCTCTCCCTGTCTTTGAGTACTGTTTGCACTGTCCCGATTACCTCTTTGCTAACATTCTCTTCAGAGCTGCAGTGAAACCAGGAACCACGTGGAGAAGGCACCCACACTGAAAGTGCCTGGAAGGAACGTTGGGGCTTCTTCTCAGTGTCTCTGATATAGGGTTTCCCTGTCCCGGGAAAGTCTCTCCTAACAGCCTGCAGAGCGCTGTGCCCAATATACAGAAACGTCTTGCGGTATCCCCTACAGGGAAAGTGCCAGGAGGGAAAAGTGAGGATTATGTTTAGACTTTCTCTGAACTGCTTCAAATCAACTGGATATCTTTGTGCTGTAAATCTCCCAACAGCCAAATGTAAAAGCAGCAAACATCTCGCTGTATGTCCCACATCCAAAGTGCCAAGAGAGAGCTTGCTCTCCCTGTCTTTGAGTACTGTTTGCACTGTCCCGATTACCTCTTTACTAACATTCTCTTCAGAGCTGCAGTGAAACCAGGAACCACGTGGAGAAGGCACCCACACTGAAAATGCCTGGAAGGAACGTTGGGGCTTCTTCTCAGTGTCTCTGATATAGGGTTTCACTGTCCCGGGAAAGTCTCTGCTAACACCCTGCAGAGCGCTGTGCCCAATATACAGAAACGTCTTGCGGTATCTCCTACAGGGAAAGTGCCAGGAGGGAAAAGTGAGGATTATGCTTAGACTTTCTCGGAACTGCTTCAAATCAACTAGATATCTTTCTGCTGTAAATCTCCCAACAGCCAAACGTAAAAGCAGCAAACATCTCGCTGTATGTCCCACATCCAAAGTGCCAAGAGAGAGCTTGCTCTCCCTGTCTTTGAGTACTGTTTGCACTGTCCCGATTACCTCTTTGCTAACATTCTCTTCAGAGCTGCAGTGAAACCAGGAACCACGTGGAGAAGGCACCCACACTGAAAATGCCTGGAAGGAACGTTGGGGCTTCTTCTCAGTGTCTCTGATATAGGGTTTCACTGTCCCGGGAAAGTCTCTGCTAACACCCTGCAGAGCGCTGTGCCCAATATACAGAAACGTCTTGCGGTATCCCCTACAGGGAAAGTGCCAGGAGGGAAAAGTGAGGATTATGTTTAGACTTTCTCGGAACTGCTTCAAATCAACTAGATATCTTTGTGCTGTAAACCTCCCAACAGCCAAATGTAAAAGCAGCAAACATCTCGCTGTATGTCCCACATCCAAAGTGCCAAGAGAGAGCTTGCTCTCCCTGTCTTTGAGTACTGTTTGCACTGTCCCGATTACCTCTTTGCTAACATTCTCTTCAGAGCTGCAGTGAAACCAGGAACCACGTGGAGAAGGCACCCACACTGAAAGTGCCTGGAAGGAACGTTGGGGCTTCTTCTCAGTGTCTCTGATATAGGGTTTCCCTGTCCCGGGAAAGTCTCTCCTAACAGCCTGCAGAGCGCTGTGCCCAATATACAGAAACGTCTTGCGGTATCCCCTACAGGGAAAGTGCCAGGAGGGAAAAGTGAGGATTATGTTTAGACTTTCTCGGAACTGCTTCAAATCAACTGGATATCTTTGTGCTGTAAATCTCGCAACAGCCAAACGCAAAAGCAGCAAACATCTCGCTGTATGTCCCACATCCAAAGTGCCAAGAGAGTAATGTAGAGCTTGCTCTCCCTGTCTTTGAGTACTGTTTGCACTGTCCCGATTACCTCTTTGCTAACATTCTCTTCAGAGCTGCAGTGAAACCAGGAACCACGTGGAGAAGGCACCCACACTGAAAATGCCTGGAAGGAACGTTGGGGCTTCTTCTCAGTGTCTCTGATATAGGGTTTCACTGTCCCGGGAAAGTGTCTGCTAACACCCTGCAGAGCGCTGTGCCCAATATACAGAAACGTCTTGCGGTATCTCCTACAGGGAAAGTGCCAGGAGGGAAAAGTGAGGATTATGTTTAGACTTTCTCTGAACTGCTTCAAATCAACTGGATATCTTTGTGCTGTAAATCTCCCAACAGCCAAATGTAAAAGCAGCAAACATCTCGCTGTATGTCCCACATCCAAAGTGCCAAGAGAGAGCTTGCTCTCCCTGTCTTTGAGTACTGTTTGCACTGTCCCGATTACCTCTTTGCTAACATTCTCTTCAGAGCTGCAGTGAAACCAGGAACCACGTGGAGAAGGCACCCACACTGAAAGTGCCTGGAAGGAACGTTGGGGCTTCTTCTCAGTGTCTCTGATATAGGGTTTCACTGTCCCGGGAAAGTCTCTGCTAACAGCCTGCAGAGCGCTGTGCCCAATATACAGAAACGTCTTGCGGTATCTCCTACAGGGAAAGTGCCAGGAGGGAAAAGTGAGGATTATGTTTAGACTTTCTCTGAACTGCTTCAAATCAACTGGATATCTTTGTGCTGTAAACCTCCCAACAGCCAAATGTAAAAGCAGCAAACATCTCGCTGTATGTTCCACATCCAAAGTGCCAAGAGAGAGCTTGCTCTCCCTGTCTTTGAGTACTGTTTGCACTGTCCCGATTACCTCTTTGCTAACATTCTCTTCAGAGCTGCAGTGAAACCAGGAACCACGTGAAGAAGGCACCCACACTGAAAATGCCTGGAAGGAACGTTGGGGCTTCTTCTCAGTGTCTCTGATATAGGGTTTCACTGTCCCGGGAAAGTCTCTGCTAACACCCTGCAGAGCGCTGTGCCCAATATACAGAAACGTCTTGCAGTATCTCCTACAGGGAAAGTGCCAGGAGGGAAAAGTGAGGATTATGTTTAGACTTTCTCTGAACTGCTTCAAATCAACTGGATATCTTTGTGCTGTAAATCTCCCAACAGCCAAACGCAAAAGCAGCAAACATCTCGCTGTATGTCCCACATCCAAAGTGCCAAGAGAGTAATGTAGAGCTTGCTCTCCCTGTCTTTGAGTACTGTTTGCACTGTCCCGATTACCTCTTTGCTAACATTCTCTTCAGAGCTGCAGTGAAACCAGGAACCACGTGGAGAAGGCACCCACACTGAAAGTGCCTGGAAGGAACGTTGGGGCTTCTTCTCAGTGTCTCTGATATAGGGTTTCACTGTCCCGGGAAAGTCTCTGCTAACACCCTGCAGAGCGCTGTGCCCAATATACAGAAACGTCTTGCGGTATCCCCTACAGGGAAAGTGCCAGGAGGGAAAAGTGAGGATTATGTTTAGACTTTCTCTGAACTGCTTCAAATCAACTGGATATCTTTGTGCTGTAAATCTCCCAACAGCCAAACGCAAAAGCAGCAAACATCTCGCTGTATGTCCCACATCCAAAGTGCCAAGAGAGTAATGTAGAGCTTGCTCTCCCTGTCTTTGAGTACTGTTTGCACTGTCCCGATTACCTCTTTGCTAACATTCTCTTCAGAGCTGCAGTGAAACCAGGAACCACGTGGAGAAGGCACCCACACTGAAAATGCCTGGAAGGAACGTTGGGGCTTCTTCTCAGTGTCTCTGATATAGGGTTTCACTGTCCCGGGAAAGTCTCTGCTAACACCCTGCAGAGCGCTGTGCCCAATATACAGAAACGTCTTGCGGTATCTCCTACAGGGAAAGTGCCAGGAGGGAAAAGTGAGGATTATGCTTAGACTTTCTCGGAACTGCTTCAAATCAACTAGATATCTTTCTGCTGTAAATCTCCCAACAGCCAAATGTAAAAGCAGCAAACATCTCGCTGTATGTCCCACATCCAAAGTGCCAAGAGAGAGCTTGCTCTCCCTGTCTTTGAGTACTGTTTGCACTGTCCCGATTACCTCTTTGCTAACATTCTCTTCAGAGCTGCAGTGAAACCAGGAACCACGTGGAGAAGGCACCCACACTGAAAGTGCCTGGAAGGAACGTTGGGGCTTCTTCTCAGTGTCTCTGATATAGGGTTTCACTGTCCCGGGAAAGTCTCTGCTAACACCCTGCAGAGCGCTGTGCCCAATATACAGAAACGTCTTGCGGTATCTCCTACAGGGAAAGTGCCAGGAGGGAAAAGTGAGGATTATGCTTATACTTTCTCGGAACTGCTTCAAATCAACTAGATATCTTTGTGCTGTAAATCTCCCAACAGCCAAACGTAAAAGCAGCAAACATCTCGCTGTATGTCCCACATCCAAAGTGCCAAGAGAGAGCTTGCTCTCCCTGTCTTTGAGTACTGTTTGCACTGTCCCGATTACCTCTTTGCTAACATTCTCTTCAGAGCTGCAGTGAAACCAGGAACCACGTGGAGAAGGCACCAACTCTGAAAGTGCCTGGAATGAACGTTGGGACTTCTTCTCAGTGTCTCTGATATAGGGTTTCACTGTCCCGGGAAAGTCTCTCCTAACACCCTGCAGAGCGCTGTGCCCAATATACAGAAACGTCTTGCGGTATCCCCTACAGGGAAAGTGCCAGGAGGGAAAAGTGAGGATTATGTTTAGACTTTCTCGGAACTGCTTCAAATCAACTAGATATCTTTGTGCTGTAAACCTCCCAACAGCCAAATGTAAAAGCAGCAAACATCTCGCTGTATGTCCCACATCCAAAGTGCCAAGAGAGAGCTTGCTCTCCCTGTCTTTGAGTACTGTTTGCACTGTCCCGATTACCTCTTTGCTAACATTCTCTTCAGAGCTGCAGTGAAACCAGGAACCACGTGGAGAAGGCACCCACACTGAAAGTGCCTGGAAGGAACGTTGGGGCTTCTTCTCAGTGTCTCTGATATAGGGTTTCACTGTCCCGGGAAAGTCTCTGCTAACACCCTGCAGAGCGCTGTGCCCAATATACAGAAACGTCTTGCGGTATCCCCTACAGGGAAAGTGCCAGGAGGGAAAAGTGAGGATTATGTTTAGACTTTCTCTGAACTGCTTCAAATCAACTGGATATCTTTGTGCTGTAAATCTCGCAACAGCCAAACGCAAAAGCAGCAAACATCTCGCTGTATGTCCCACATCCAAAGTGCCAAGAGAGTAATGTAGAGCTTGCTCTCCCTGTCTTTGAGTACTGTTTGCACTGTCCCGATTACCTCTTTGCTAACATTCTCTTCAGAGCTGCACTGAAACCAGGAACCACGTGGAGAAGGCACCCACACTGAAAATGCCTGGAAGGAACGTTGGGGCTTCTTCTCAGTGTCTCTGATATAGGGTTTCACTGTCCCGGGAAAGTCTCTGCTAACACCCTGCAGAGCGCTGTGCCCAATATACAGAAACGTCTTGCGGTATCTCCTACAGGGAAAGTGCCAGGAGGGAAAAGTGAGGATTATGCTTATACTTTCTCGGAACTGCTTCAAATCAACTAGATATCTTTGTGCTGTAAATCTCCCAACAGCCAAACGTAAAAGCAGCAAACATCTCGCTGTATGTCCCACATCCAAAGTGCCAAGAGAGAGCTTGCTCTCCCTGTCTTTGAGTACTGTTTGCACTGTCCCGATTACCTCTTTGCTAACATTCTCTTCAGAGCTGCAGTGAAACCAGGAACCACGTGGAGAAGGCACCCACACTGAAAGTGCCTGGAAGGAACGTTGGGGCTTCTTCTCAGTGTCTCTGATATAGGGTTTCCCTGTCCCGGGAAAGTCTCTCCTAACAGCCTGCAGAGCGCTGTGCCCAATATACAGAAACGTCTTGCGGTATCTCCTACAGGGAAAGTGCCAGGAGGGAAAAGTGAGGATTATGTTTAGACTTTCTCGGAACTGCTTCAAATCAACTAGATATCTTTGTGCTGTAAATCTCCCAACAGCCAAATGTAAAAGCAGCAAACATCTCGCTGTAAGTTCCACATCCAAAGTGCCAAGAGAGAGCTTGCTCTCCCTGTCTTTGAGTACTGTTTGCACTGTCCCGATTACCTCTTTGCTAACATTCTCTTCAGAGCTGCAGTGAAACCAGGAACCACGTGGAGAAGGCACCCACACTGAAAGTGCCTGGAAGGAACGTTGGGGCTTCTTCTCAGTGTCTCTGATATAGGGTTTCACTGTCCCGGGAAAGTCTCTGCTAACAGCCTGCAGAGCGCTGTGCCCAATATACAGAAACGTCTTGCGGTATCCCCTACAGGGAAAGTGCCAGGAGGGAAAAGTGAGGATTATGTTTAGACTTTCTCTGAACTGCTTCAAATCAACTGGATATCTTTGTGCTGTAAATCTCGCAACAGCCAAACGCAAAAGCAGCAAACATCTCGCTGTATGTCCCACATCCAAAGTGCCAAGAGAGTAATGTAGAGCTTGCTCTCCCTGTCTTTGAGTACTGTTTGCACTGTCCCGATTACCTCTTTGCTAACATTCTCTTCAGAGCTGCAGTGAAACCAGGAACCACGTGGAGAAGGCACCCACACTGAAAGTGCCTGGAAGGAACGTTGGGGCTTCTTCTCAGTGTCTCTGATATAGGGTTTCACTGTCCCGGGAAAGTCTCTCCTAACACCCTGCAGAGCGCTGTGCCCAATATACAGAAACGTCTTGCGGTATCCCCTACAGGGAAAGTGCCAGGAGGGAAAAGTGAGGATTATGCTTAGACTTTCTCTGAACTGCTTCAAATCAACTGGATATCTTTGTGCTGTAAATCTCCCAACAGCCAAACGCAAAAGCAGCAAACATCTCGCTGTATGTCCCACATCCAAAGTGCCAAGAGAGTAATGTAGAGCTTGCTCTCCCTGTCTTTGAGTACTGTTTGCACTGTCCCGATTACCTCTTTGCTAACATTCTCTTCAGAGCTGCAGTGAAACCAGGAACCACGTGGAGAAGGCACCCACACTGAAAATGCCTGGAAGGAACGTTGGGGCTTCTTCTCAGTGTCTCTGATATAGGGTTTCACTGTCCCGGGAAAGTGTCTGCTAACACCCTGCAGAGCGCTGTGCCCAATATACAGAAACGTCTTGCGGTATCTCCTACAGGGAAAGTGCCAGGAGGGAAAAGTGAGGATTATGTTTAGACTTTCTCTGAACTGCTTCAAATCAACTGGATATCTTTGTGCTGTAAATCTCCAAACAGCCAAATGTAAAAGCAGCAAACATCTCGCTGTATGTCCCACATCCAAAGTGCCAAGAGAGAGCTTGCTCTCCCTGTCTTTGAGTACTGTTTGCACTGTCCCGATTACCTCTTTGCTAACATTCTCTTCAGAGCTGCAGTGAAACCAGGAACCACGTGGAGAAGGCACCCACACTGAAAGTGCCTGGAAGGAACGTTGGGGCTTCTTCTCAGTGTCTCTGATATAGGGTTTCACTGTCCCGGGAAAGTCTCTGCTAACAGCCTGCAGAGCGCTGTGCCCAATATACAGAAACGTCTTGCGGTATCTCCTACAGGGAAAGTGCCAGGAGGGAAAAGTGAGGATTATGTTTAGACTTTCTCTGAACTGCTTCAAATCAACTGGATATCTTTGTGCTGTAAACCTCCCAACAGCCAAATGTAAAAGCAGCAAACATCTCGCTGTATGTTCCACATCCAAAGTGCCAAGAGAGAGCTTGCTCTCCCTGTCTTTGAGTACTGTTTGCACTGTCCCGATTACCTCTTTGCTAACATTCTCTTCAGAGCTGCAGTGAAACCAGGAACCACGTGAAGAAGGCACCCACACTGAAAATGCCTGGAAGGAACGTTGGGGCTTCTTCTCAGTGTCTCTGATATAGGGTTTCACTGTCCCGGGAAAGTCTCTGCTAACACCCTGCAGAGCGCTGTGCCCAATATACAGAAACGTCTTGCAGTATCTCCTACAGGGAAAGTGCCAGGAGGGAAAAGTGAGGATTATGTTTAGACTTTCTCTGAACTGCTTCAAATCAACTGGATATCTTTGTGCTGTAAATCTCCCAACAGCCAAACGCAAAAGCAGCAAACATCTCGCTGTATGTCCCACATCCAAAGTGCCAAGAGAGTAATGTAGAGCTTGCTCTCCCTGTCTTTGAGTACTGTTTGCACTGTCCCGATTACCTCTTTGCTAACATTCTCTTCAGAGCTGCAGTGAAACCAGGAACCACGTGGAGAAGGCACCCACACTGAAAGTGCCTGGAAGGAACGTTGGGGCTTCTTCTCAGTGTCTCTGATATAGGGTTTCACTGTCCCGGGAAAGTCTCTGCTAACACCCTGCAGAGCGCTGTGCCCAATATACAGAAACGTCTTGCGGTATCCCCT
Source organism: Chroicocephalus ridibundus (assembly GCF_963924245.1). NCBI lineage: Eukaryota > Metazoa > Chordata > Aves > Charadriiformes > Laridae > Chroicocephalus > Chroicocephalus ridibundus. The sequence goes on along the minus strand of NW_026961236.1, from coordinate 1,151,259 downwards.
ACAGGGAAAGTGCCAGGAGGGAAAAGTGAGGATTATGTTTAGACTTTCTCTGAACTGCTTCAAATCAACTGGATATCTTTGTGCTGTAAATCTCCCAACAGCCAAACGCAAAAGCAGCAAACATCTCGCTGTATGTCCCACATCCAAAGTGCCAAGAGAGTAATGTAGAGCTTGCTCTCCCTGTCTTTGAGTACTGTTTGCACTGTCCCGATTACCTCTTTGCTAACATTCTCTTCAGAGCTGCAGTGAAACCAGGAACCACGTGGAGAAGGCACCCACACTGAAAATGCCTGGAAGGAACGTTGGGGCTTCTTCTCAGTGTCTCTGATATAGGGTTTCACTGTCCCGGGAAAGTCTCTGCTAACACCCTGCAGAGCGCTGTGCCCAATATACAGAAACGTCTTGCGGTATCTCCTACAGGGAAAGTGCCAGGAGGGAAAAGTGAGGATTATGCTTAGACTTTCTCGGAACTGCTTCAAATCAACTAGATATCTTTCTGCTGTAAATCTCCCAACAGCCAAATGTAAAAGCAGCAAACATCTCGCTGTATGTCCCACATCCAAAGTGCCAAGAGAGAGCTTGCTCTCCCTGTCTTTGAGTACTGTTTGCACTGTCCCGATTACCTCTTTGCTAACATTCTCTTCAGAGCTGCAGTGAAACCAGGAACCACGTGGAGAAGGCACCCACACTGAAAGTGCCTGGAAGGAACGTTGGGGCTTCTTCTCAGTGTCTCTGATATAGGGTTTCACTGTCCCGGGAAAGTCTCTGCTAACACCCTGCAGAGCGCTGTGCCCAATATACAGAAACGTCTTGCGGTATCTCCTACAGGGAAAGTGCCAGGAGGGAAAAGTGAGGATTATGCTTATACTTTCTCGGAACTGCTTCAAATCAACTAGATATCTTTGTGCTGTAAATCTCCCAACAGCCAAACGTAAAAGCAGCAAACATCTCGCTGTATGTCCCACATCCAAAGTGCCAAGAGAGAGCTTGCTCTCCCTGTCTTTGAGTACTGTTTGCACTGTCCCGATTACCTCTTTGCTAACATTCTCTTCAGAGCTGCAGTGAAACCAGGAACCACGTGGAGAAGGCACCAACTCTGAAAGTGCCTGGAATGAACGTTGGGACTTCTTCTCAGTGTCTCTGATATAGGGTTTCACTGTCCCGGGAAAGTCTCTCCTAACACCCTGCAGAGCGCTGTGCCCAATATACAGAAACGTCTTGCGGTATCCCCTACAGGGAAAGTGCCAGGAGGGAAAAGTGAGGATTATGTTTAGACTTTCTCGGAACTGCTTCAAATCAACTAGATATCTTTGTGCTGTAAACCTCCCAACAGCCAAATGTAAAAGCAGCAAACATCTCGCTGTATGTCCCACATCCAAAGTGCCAAGAGAGAGCTTGCTCTCCCTGTCTTTGAGTACTGTTTGCACTGTCCCGATTACCTCTTTGCTAACATTCTCTTCAGAGCTGCAGTGAAACCAGGAACCACGTGGAGAAGGCACCCACACTGAAAGTGCCTGGAAGGAACGTTGGGGCTTCTTCTCAGTGTCTCTGATATAGGGTTTCACTGTCCCGGGAAAGTCTCTGCTAACACCCTGCAGAGCGCTGTGCCCAATATACAGAAACGTCTTGCGGTATCCCCTACAGGGAAAGTGCCAGGAGGGAAAAGTGAGGATTATGTTTAGACTTTCTCTGAACTGCTTCAAATCAACTGGATATCTTTGTGCTGTAAATCTCGCAACAGCCAAACGCAAAAGCAGCAAACATCTCGCTGTATGTCCCACATCCAAAGTGCCAAGAGAGTAATGTAGAGCTTGCTCTCCCTGTCTTTGAGTACTGTTTGCACTGTCCCGATTACCTCTTTGCTAACATTCTCTTCAGAGCTGCACTGAAACCAGGAACCACGTGGAGAAGGCACCCACACTGAAAATGCCTGGAAGGAACGTTGGGGCTTCTTCTCAGTGTCTCTGATATAGGGTTTCACTGTCCCGGGAAAGTCTCTGCTAACACCCTGCAGAGCGCTGTGCCCAATATACAGAAACGTCTTGCGGTATCTCCTACAGGGAAAGTGCCAGGAGGGAAAAGTGAGGATTATGCTTATACTTTCTCGGAACTGCTTCAAATCAACTAGATATCTTTGTGCTGTAAATCTCCCAACAGCCAAACGTAAAAGCAGCAAACATCTCGCTGTATGTCCCACATCCAAAGTGCCAAGAGAGAGCTTGCTCTCCCTGTCTTTGAGTACTGTTTGCACTGTCCCGATTACCTCTTTGCTAACATTCTCTTCAGAGCTGCAGTGAAACCAGGAACCACGTGGAGAAGGCACCCACACTGAAAGTGCCTGGAAGGAACGTTGGGGCTTCTTCTCAGTGTCTCTGATATAGGGTTTCCCTGTCCCGGGAAAGTCTCTCCTAACAGCCTGCAGAGCGCTGTGCCCAATATACAGAAACGTCTTGCGGTATCTCCTACAGGGAAAGTGCCAGGAGGGAAAAGTGAGGATTATGTTTAGACTTTCTCGGAACTGCTTCAAATCAACTAGATATCTTTGTGCTGTAAATCTCCCAACAGCCAAATGTAAAAGCAGCAAACATCTCGCTGTAAGTTCCACATCCAAAGTGCCAAGAGAGAGCTTGCTCTCCCTGTCTTTGAGTACTGTTTGCACTGTCCCGATTACCTCTTTGCTAACATTCTCTTCAGAGCTGCAGTGAAACCAGGAACCACGTGGAGAAGGCACCCACACTGAAAGTGCCTGGAAGGAACGTTGGGGCTTCTTCTCAGTGTCTCTGATATAGGGTTTCACTGTCCCGGGAAAGTCTCTGCTAACAGCCTGCAGAGCGCTGTGCCCAATATACAGAAACGTCTTGCGGTATCCCCTACAGGGAAAGTGCCAGGAGGGAAAAGTGAGGATTATGTTTAGACTTTCTCTGAACTGCTTCAAATCAACTGGATATCTTTGTGCTGTAAATCTCGCAACAGCCAAACGCAAAAGCAGCAAACATCTCGCTGTATGTCCCACATCCAAAGTGCCAAGAGAGTAATGTAGAGCTTGCTCTCCCTGTCTTTGAGTACTGTTTGCACTGTCCCGATTACCTCTTTGCTAACATTCTCTTCAGAGCTGCAGTGAAACCAGGAACCACGTGGAGAAGGCACCCACACTGAAAGTGCCTGGAAGGAACGTTGGGGCTTCTTCTCAGTGTCTCTGATATAGGGTTTCACTGTCCCGGGAAAGTCTCTCCTAACACCCTGCAGAGCGCTGTGCCCAATATACAGAAACGTCTTGCGGTATCCCCTACAGGGAAAGTGCCAGGAGGGAAAAGTGAGGATTATGCTTAGACTTTCTCTGAACTGCTTCAAATCAACTGGATATCTTTGTGCTGTAAATCTCCCAACAGCCAAACGCAAAAGCAGCAAACATCTCGCTGTATGTCCCACATCCAAAGTGCCAAGAGAGTAATGTAGAGCTTGCTCTCCCTGTCTTTGAGTACTGTTTGCACTGTCCCGATTACCTCTTTGCTAACATTCTCTTCAGAGCTGCAGTGAAACCAGGAACCACGTGGAGAAGGCACCCACTCTGAAAATGCCTGGAAGGAACGTTGGGGCTTCTTCTCAGTGTCTCTGATATAGGGTTTCACTGTCCCGGGAAAGTCTCTGCTAACACCCTGCAGAGCGCTGTGCCCAATATACAGAAACGTCTTGCGGTATCTCCTACAGGGAAAGTGCCAGGAGGGAAAAGTGAGGATTATGCTTAGACTTTCTCGGAACTGCTTCAAATCAACTAGATATCTTTGTGCTGTAAATCTCCCAACAGCCAAACGTAAAAGCAGCAAACATCTCGCTGTATGTCCCACATCCAAAGTGCCAAGAGAGAGCTTGCTCTCCCTGTCTTTGAGTACTGTTTGCACTGTCCCGATTACCTCTTTGCTAACATTCTCTTCAGAGCTGCACTGAAACCAGGAACCACGTGGAGAAGGCACCAACTCTGAAAGTGCCTGGAAGGAACGTTGGGACTTCTTCTCAGTGTCTCTGATATAGGGTTTCACTGTCCCGGGAAAGTCTCTCCTAACAGCCTGCAGAGCGCTGTGCCCAATATACAGAAACGTCTTGCGGTATCTCCTACAGGGAAAGTGCCAGGAGGGAAAAGTGAGGATTATGTTTAGACTTTCTCGGAACTGCTTCAAATCAACTAGATATCTTTGTGCTGTAAACCTCCCAACAGCCAAATGTAAAAGCAGCAAACATCTCGCTGTATGTCCCACATCCAAAGTGCCAAGAGAGAGCTTGCTCTCCCTGTCTTTGAGTACTGTTTGCACTGTCCCGATTACCTCTTTGCTAACATTCTCTTCAGAGCTGCAGTGAAACCAGGAACCACGTGGAGAAGGCACCCACACTGAAAGTGCCTGGAAGGAACGTTGGGGCTTCTTCTCAGTGTCTCTGATATAGGGTTTCACTGTCCCGGGAAAGTCTCTGCTAACACCCTGCAGAGCGCTGTGCCCAATATACAGAAACGTCTTGCAGTATCTCCTACAGGGAAAGTGCCAGGAGGGAAAAGTGAGGATTATGCTTAGACTTTCTCTGAACTGCTTCAAATCAACTGGATATCTTTGTGCTGTAAATCTCCCAACAGCCAAACGCAAAAGCAGCAAACATCTCGCTGTATGTCCCACATCCAAAGTGCCAAGAGAGTAATGTAGAGCTTGCTCTCCCTGTCTTTGAGTACTGTTTGCACTGTCCCGATTACCTCTTTGCTAACATTCTCTTCAGAGCTGCAGTGAAACCAGGAACCACGTGGAGAAGGCACCCACACTGAAAATGCCTGGAAGGAACGTTGGGGCTTCTTCTCAGTGTCTCTGATATAGGGTTTCACTGTCCCGGGAAAGTCTCTGCTAACACCCTGCAGAGCGCTGTGCCCAATATACAGAAACGTCTTGCGGTATCACCTACAGGGAAAGTGCCAGGAGGGAAAAGTGAGGATTATGTTTAGACTTTCTCGGAACTGCTTCAAATCAACTGGATATCTTTGTGCTGTAAACCTCCCAACAGCCAAATGTAAAAGCAGCAAACATCTCGCTGTATGTTCCACATCCAAAGTGCCAAGAGAGAGCTTGCTCTCCCTGTCTTTGAGTACTGTTTGCACTGTCCCGATTACCTCTTTGCTAACATTCTCTTCAGAGCTGCAGTGAAACCAGGAACCACGTGGAGAAGGCACCCACACTGAAAGTGCCTGGAAGGAACGTTGGGGCTTCTTCTCAGTGTCTCTGATATAGGGTTTCACTGTCCCGGGAAAGTCTCTGCTAACACCCTGCAGAGCGCTGTGCCCAATATACAGAAACGTCTTGCGGTATCCCCTACAGGGAAAGTGCCAGGAGGGAAAAGTGAGGATTATGTTTAGACTTTCTCTGAACTGCTTCAAATCAACTGGATATCTTTGTGCTGTAAATCTCCCAACAGCCAAACGCAAAAGCAGCAAACATCTCGCTGTATGTCCCACATCCAAAGTGCCAAGAGAGTAATGTAGAGCTTGCTCTCCCTGTCTTTGAGTACTGTTTGCACTGTCCCGATTACCTCTTTGCTAACATTCTCTTCAGAGCTGCAGTGAAACCAGGAACCACGTGGAGAAGGCACCCACACTGAAAATGCCTGGAAGGAACGTTGGGGCTTCTTCTCAGTGTCTCTGATATAGGGTTTCACTGTCCCGGGAAAGTCTCTGCTAACACCCTGCAGAGCGCTGTGCCCAATATACAGAAACGTCTTGCGGTATCTCCTACAGGGAAAGTGCCAGGAGGGAAAAGTGAGGATTATGCTTATACTTTCTCGGAACTGCTTCAAATCAACTAGATATCTTTGTGCTGTAAATCTCCCAACAGCCAAACGTAAAAGCAGCAAACATCTCGCTGTAAGTTCCACATCCAAAGTGCCAAGAGAGTAATGTAGAGCTTGCTCTCCCTGTCTTTGAGTACTGTTTGCACTGTCCCGATTACCTCTTTGCTAACATTCTCTTCAGAGCTGCAGTGAAACCAGGAACCACGTGGAGAAGGCACCCACACTGAAAATGCCTGGAAGGAACGTTGGGGCTTCTTCTCAGTGTCTCTGATATAGGGTTTCACTGTCCCGGGAAAGTCTCTGCTAACACCCTGCAGAGCGCTGTGCCCAATATACAGAAACGTCTTGCGGTATCTCCTACTGGGAAAGTGCCAGGAGGGAAAAGTGAGGATTATGTTTAGACTTTCTCTGAACTGCTTCAAATCAACTGGATATCTTTGTGCTGTAAACCTCCCAACAGCCAAATGTAAAAGCAGCAAACATCTCCCTGTATTTTCCACATCCAAAGTGCCAAGAGAGAGCTTGCTCTCCCTGTCTTTGAGTACTGTTTGCACTGTCCCGATTACCTCTTTGCTAACATTCTCTTCAGAGCTGCAGTGAAACCAGGAACCACGTGGAGAAGGCACCCACTCTGAAAATGCCTGGAAGGAACGTTGGGGCTTCTTCTCAGTGTCTCTGATATAGGGTTTCACTGTCCCGGGAAAGTCTCTCCTAACAGCCTGCAGAGCGCTGTGCCCAATATACAGAAACGTCTTGCGGTATCTCCTACAGGGAAAGTGCCAGGAGGGAAAAGTGAGGATTATGCTTAGACTTTCTCGGAACTGCTTCAAATCAACTAGATATCTTTGTGCTGTAAATCTCCCAACAGCCAAACGTAAAAGCAGCAAACATCTCGCTGTATGTCCCACATCCAAAGTGCCAAGAGAGAGCTTGCTCTCCCTGTCTTTGAGTACTGTTTGCACTGTCCCGATTACCTCTTTGCTAACATTCTCTTCAGAGCTGCACTGAAACCAGGAACCACGTGGAGAAGGCACCCACACTGAAAGTGCCTGGAAGGAACGTTGGGGCTTCTTCTCAGTGTCTCTGATATAGGGTTTCACTGTCCCGGGAAAGTCTCTCCTAACAGCCTGCAGAGCGCTGTGCCCAATATACAGAAACGTCTTGCGGTATCCCCTACAGGGAAAGTGCCAGGAGGGAAAAGTGAGGATTATGTTTAGACTTTCTCTGAACTGCTTCAAATCAACTGGATATCTTTGTGCTGTAAATCTCCCAACAGCCAAACGCAAAAGCAGCAAACATCTCGCTGTATGTCCCACATCCAAAGTGCCAAGAGAGTAATGTAGAGCTTGCTCTCCCTGTCTTTGAGTACTGTTTGCACTGTCCCGATTACCTCTTTGCTAACATTCTCTTCAGAGCTGCAGTGAAACCAGGAACCACGTGGAGAAGGCACCCACACTGAAAGTGCCTGGAAGGAACGTTGGGGCTTCTTCTCAGTGTCTCTGATATAGGGTTTCACTGTCCCGGGAAAGTCTCTGCTAACACCCTGCAGAGCGCTGTGCCCAATATACAGAAACGTCTTGCGGTATCCCCTACAGGGAAAGTGCCAGGAGGGAAAAGTGAGGATTATGTTTAGACTTTCTCTGAACTGCTTCAAATCAACTGGATATCTTTGTGCTGTAAATCTCCCAACAGCCAAACGCAAAAGCAGCAAACATCTCGCTGTATGTCCCACATCCAAAGTGCCAAGAGAGTAATGTAGAGCTTGCTCTCCCTGTCTTTGAGTACTGTTTGCACTGTCCCGATTACCTCTTTGCTAACATTCTCTTCAGAGCTGCACTGAAACCAGGAACCACGTGGAGAAGGCACCCACACTGAAAATGCCTGGAAGGAACGTTGGGGCTTCTTCTCAGTGTCTCTGATATAGGGTTTCACTGTCCCGGGAAAGTCTCTGCTAACACCCTGCAGAGCGCTGTGCCCAATATACAGAAACGTCTTGCGGTATCTCCTACAGGGAAAGTGCCAGGAGGGAAAAGTGAGGATTATGCTTATACTTTCTCGGAACTGCTTCAAATCAACTGGATATCTTTGTGCTGTAAATCTCCCAACAGCCAAACGCAAAAGCAGCAAACATCTCGCTGTATGTCCCACATCCAAAGTGCCAAGAGAGTAATGTAGAGCTTGCTCTCCCTGTCTTTGAGTACTGTTTGCACTGTCCCGATTACCTCTTTGCTAACATTCTCTTCAGAGCTGCAGTGAAACCAGGAACCACGTGGAGAAGGCACCCACTCTGAAAATGCCTGGAAGGAACGTTGGGGCTTCTTCTCAGTGTCTCTGATATAGGGTTTCACTGTCCCGGGAAAGTCTCTGCTAACACCCTGCAGAGCGCTGTGCCCAATATACAGAAATGTCTTGCGGTATCTCCTACAGGGAAAGTGCCAGGAGGAAAAAGTGAGGATTATGCTTAGACTTTCTCGGAACTGCTTCAAATCAACTAGATATCTTTGTGCTGTAAATCTCCCAACAGCCAAACGTAAAAGCAGCAAACATCTCGCTGTATGTCCCACATCCAAAGTGCCAAGAGAGAGCTTGCTCTCCCTGTCTTTGAGTACTGTTTGCACTGTCCCGATTACCTCTTTGCTAACATTCTCTTCAGAGCTGCAGTGAAACCAGGAACCACGTGGAGAAGGCACCCACACTGAAAGTGCCTGGAAGGAACGTTGGGGCTTCTTCTCAGTGTCTCTGATATAGGGTTTCACTGTCCCGGGAAAGTCTCTGCTAACACCCTGCAGAGCGCTGTGCCCAATATACAGAAACGTCTTGCGGTATCCCCTACAGGGAAAGTGCCAGGAGGGAAAAGTGAGGATTATGTTTAGACTTTCTCTGAACTGCTTCAAATCAACTGGATATCTTTGTGCTGTAAATCTCCCAACAGCCAAACGCAAAAGCAGCAAACATCTCGCTGTATGTCCCACATCCAAAGTGCCAAGAGAGTAATGTAGAGCTTGCTCTCCCTGTCTTTGAGTACTGTTTGCAGTGTCCGGATTACCTCTTTGCTAACATTCTCTTCAGAGCTGCAGTGAAACCAGGAACCACGTGGAGAAGGCACCCACACTGAAAGTGCCTGGAAGGAACGTTGGGGCTTCTTCTCAGTGTCTCTGATATAGGGTTTCACTGTCCCGGGAAAGTCTCTGCTAACACCCTGCAGAGCGCTGTGCCCAATATACAGAAACGTCTTGCGGTATCCCCTACAGGGAAAGTGCCAGGAGGGAAAAGTGAGGATTATGTTTAGACTTTCTTGGAACTGCTTCAAATCAACTAGATATCTTTGTGCTGTAAATCTCCCAACAGCCAAACGTAAAAGCAGCAAACATCTCACTGTATGTCCCACATCCAAAGTGCCAAGAGAGAGCTTGCTCTCCCTGTCTTTGAGTACTGTTTGCACTGTCCCGATTACCTCTTTGCTAACATTCTCTTCAGAGCTGCAGTGAAACCAGGAACCACGTGGAGAAGGCACCAACTCTGAAAGTGCCTGGAAGGAACGTTGGGACTTCTTCTCAGTGTCTCTGATATAGGGTTTCACTGTCCCGGGAAAGTCTCTCCTAACAGCCTGCAGAGCGCTGTGCCCAATATACAGAAACGTCTTGCGGTATCTCCTACAGGGAAAGTGCCAGGAGGGAAAAGTGAGGATTATGTTTAGACTTTCTCGGAACTGCTTCAAATCAACTAGATATCTTTGTGCTGTAAATCTCCCAACAGCCAAATGTAAAAGCAGCAAACATCTCGCTGTAAGTTCCACATCCAAAGTGCCAAGAGAGAGCTTGCTCTCCCTGTCTTTGAGTACTGTTTGCACTGTCCCGATTACCTCTTTGCTAACATTCTCTTCAGAGCTGCAGTGAAACCAGGAACCACGTGGAGAAGGCACCCACACTGAAAGTGCCTGGAAGGAACGTTGGGGCTTCTTCTCAGTGTCTCTGATATAGGGTTTCACTGTCCCGGGAAAGTCTCTGCTAACACCCTGCAGAGCGCTGTGCCCAATATACAGAAACGTCTTGCGGTATCTCCTACAGGGAAAGTGCCAGGAGGGAAAAGTGAGGATTATGTTTAGACTTTCTCTGAACTGCTTCAAATCAACTGGATATCTTTGTGCTGTAAATCTCGCAACAGCCAAACGCAAAAGCAGCAAACATCTCGCTGTATGTCCCACATCCAAAGTGCCAACAGAGTAATGTAGAGCTTGCTCTCCCTGTCTTTGAGTACTGTTTGCACTGTCCCGATTACCTCTTTGCTAACATTCTCTTCAGAGCTGCACTGAAACCAGGAACCACGTGGAGAAGGCACCCACACTGAAAATGCCTGGAAGGAACGTTGGGGCTTCTTCTCAGTGTCTCTGATATAGGGTTTCACTGTCCCGGGAAAGTCTCTGCTAACACCCTGCAGAGCGCTGTGCCCAATATACAGAAACGTCTTGCGGTATCTCCTACAGGGAAAGTGCCAGGAGGGAAAAGTGAGGATTATGCTTAGACTTTCTCGGAACTGCTTCAAATCAACTAGATATCTTTCTGCTGTAAATCTCCCAACAGCCAAACGTAAAAGCAGCAAACATCTCGCTGTATGTCCCACATCCAAAGTGCCAAGAGAGTAATGTAGAGCTTGCTCTCCCTGTCTTTGAGTACTGTTTGCACTGTCCCGATTACCTCTTTGCTAACATTCTCTTCAGAGCTGCAGTGAAACCAGGAACCACGTGGAGAAGGCACCCACAATGAAAATGCCTGGAAGGAACGTTGGGGCTTCTTCTCAGTGTCTCTGATATAGGGTTTCACTGTCCCGGGAAAGTCTCTGCTAACACCCTGCAGAGTGCTGTGCCCAATATACAGAAACGTCTTGCGGTATCTCCTACAGGGAAAGTGCCAGGAGGGAAAAGTGAGGATTATGCTTAGACTTTCTCGGAACTGCTTCAAATCAACTGGATATCTTTGTGCTGTAAATCTCCCAACAGCCAAACGCAAAAGCAGCAAACATCTCGCTGTATGTCCCACATCCAAAGTGCCAAGAGAGTAATGTAGAGCTTGCTCTCCCTGTCTTTGAGTACTGTTTGCACTGTCCCGATTACCTCTTTGCTAACATTCTCTTCAGAGCTGCAGTGAAACCAGGAACCACGTGGAGAAGGCACCAACTCTGAAAGTGCCTGGAAGGAACGTTGGGACTTCTTCTCAGTGTCTCTGATATAGGGTTTCACTGTCCCGGGAAAGTCTCTGCTAACACCCTGCAGAGCGCTGTGCCCAATATACAGAAACGTCTTGCGGTATCCCCTACAGGTAAAGTGCCAGGAGGGAAAAGTGAGGATTATGTTTAGACTTTCTCTGAACTGCTTCAAATCAACTAGATATCTTTCTGCTGTAAATCTCCCAACAGCCAAATGTAAAAGCAGCAAACATCTCGCTGTAAGTTCCACATCCAAAGTGCCAAGAGAGAGCTTGCTCTCCCTGTCTTTGAGTACTGTTTGCACTGTCCCGATTACCTCTTTGCTAACATTCTCTTCAGAGCTGCAGTGAAACCAGGAACCACGTGGAGAAGGCACCAACTCTGAAAGTGCCTGGAAGGAACGTTGGGACTTCTTCTCAGTGTCTCTGATATAGGGTTTCACTGTCCCGGGAAAGTCTCTCCTAACAGCCTGCAGAGCGCTGTGCCCAATATACAGAAACGTCTTGCGGTATCTCCTACAGGGAAAGTGCCAGGAGGGAAAAGTGAGGATTATGTTTAGACTTTCTCGGAACTGCTTCAAATCAACTAGATATCTTTGTGCTGTAAATCTCCCAACAGCCAAATGTAAAAGCAGCAAACATCTCGCTGTATGTTCCACATCCAAAGTGCCAAGAGAGAGCTTGCTCTCCCTGTCTTTGAGTACTGTTTGCACTGTCCCGATTACCTCTTTGCTAACATTCTCTTCAGAGCTGCAGTGAAACCAGGAACCACGTGGAGAAGGCACCCACACTGAAAATGCCTGGAAGGAACGTTGGGGCTTCTTCTCAGTGTCTCTGATATAGGGTTTCACTGTCCCGGGAAAGTCTCTGCTAACACCCTGCAGAGCGCTGTGCCCAATATACAGAAACGTCTTGCGGTATCCCCTACAGGGAAAGTGCCAGGAGGGAAAAGTGAGGATTATGTTTAGACTTTCTCTGAACTGCTTCAAATCAACTGGATATCTTTGTGCTGTAAATCTCCCAACAGCCAAACGCAAAAGCAGCAAACATCTCGCTGTATGTCCCACATCCAAAGTGCCAAGAGAGTAATGTAGAGCTTGCTCTCCCTGTCTTTGAGTACTGTTTGCACTGTCCCGATTACCTCTTTGCTAACATTCTCTTCAGAGCTGCAGTGAAACCAGGAACCACGTGGAGAAGGCACCCACACTGAAAGTGCCTGGAAGGAACGTTGGGGCTTCTTCTCAGTGTCTCTGATATAGGGATTCACTCTCCCGGGAAAGTCTCTCCTAACACCCTGCAGAGCGCTGTGCCCAATATACAGAAACGTCTTGCGGTATCCCCTACAGGGAAAGTGCCAGGAGGGAAAAGTGAGGATTATGCTTAGACTTTCTCGGAACTGCTTCAAATCAACTAGATATCTTTCTGCTGTAAATCTCCCAACAGCCAAACGTAAAAGCAGCAAACATCTCGCTGTATGTCCCACATCCAAAGTGCCAAGAGAGAGCTTGCTCTCCCTGTCTTTGAGTACTGTTTGCACTGTCCCGATTACCTCTTTGCTAACATTCTCTTCAGAGCTGCACTGAAACCAGGAACCACGTGGAGAAGGCACCCACACTGAAAATGCCTGGAAGGAACGTTGGGGCTTCTTCTCAGTGTCTCTGATATAGGGTTTCACTGTCCCGGGAAAGTCTCTGCTAACACCCTGCAGAGCGCTGTGCCCAATATACAGAAACGTCTTGCGGTATCTCCTACAGGGAAAGTGCCAGGAGGGAAAAGTGAGGATTATGCTTAGACTTTCTCGGAACTGCTTCAAATCAACTAGATATCTTTGTGCTGTAAATCTCCCAACAGCCAAACGTAAAAGCAGCAAACATCTCGCTGTATGTCCCACATCCAAAGTGCCAAGAGAGTAATCTAGAGCTTGCTCTCCCTGTCTTTGAGTACTGTTTGCACTGTCCCGATTACCTCTTTGCTAACATTCTCTTCAGAGCTGCAGTGAAACCAGGAACCACGTGGAGAAGGCACCCACACTGAAAGTGCCTGGAAGGAACGTTTGGGCTTCTTCTCAGTGTCTCTGATATAGGGTTTCACTGTCCCGGGAAAGTCTCTGCTAACACCCTGCAGAGTGCTGTGCCCAATATACAGAAACGTCTTGCGGTATCTCCTACAGGGAAAGTGCCAGGAGGGAAAAGTGAGGATTATGCTTAGACTTTCTCGGAACTGCTTCAAATCAACTGGATATCTTTGTGCTGTAAATCTCCCAACAGCCAAACGCAAAAGCAGCAAACATCTCGCTGTATGTCCCACATCCAAAGTGCCAAGAGAGTAATGTAGAGCTTGCTCTCCCTGTCTTTGAGTACTGTTTGCACTGTCCCGATTACCTCTTTGCTAACATTCTCTTCAGAGCTGCAGTGAAACCAGGAACCACGTGGAGAAGGCACCAACTCTGAAAGTGCCTGGAAGGAACGTTGGGACTTCTTCTCAGTGTCTCTGATATAGGGTTTCACTGTCCCGGGAAAGTCTCTCCTAACAGCCTGCAGAGCGCTGTGCCCAATATACAGAAACGTCTTGCGGTATCCCCTACAGGGAAAGTGCCAGGAGGAAAAAGTGAGGATTATGTTTAGACTTTCTCGGAACTGCTTCAAATCAACTAGATATCTTTGTGCTGTAAATCTCCCAACAGCCAAATGTAAAAGCAGCAAACATCTCGCTGTAAGTTCCACATCCAAAGTGCCAAGAGAGAGCTTGCTCTCCCTGTCTTTGAGTACTGTTTGCACTGTCCCGATTACCTCTTTGCTAACATTCTCTTCAGAGCTGCAGTGAAACCAGGAACCACGTGGAGAAGGCACCAACTCTGAATGTGCCTGGAAGGAACGTTGGGACTTCTTCTCAGTGTCTCTGATATAGGGTTTCACTGTCCCGGGAAAGTCTCTCCTAACAGCCTGCAGAGCGCTGTGCCCAATATACAGAAACGTCTTGCGGTATCTCCTACAGGGAAAGTGCCAGGAGGGAAAAGTGAGGATTATGTTTAGACTTTCTCGGAACTGCTTCAAATCAACTGGATATCTTTGTGCTGTAAATCTCCCAACAGCCAAATGTAAAAGCAGCAAACATCTCGCTGTAAGTTCCACATCCAAAGTGCCAAGAGAGAGCTTGCTCTCCCTGTCTTTGAGTACTGTTTGCACTGTCCCGATTACCTCTTTGCTAACATTCTCTTCAGAGCTGCAGTGAAACCAGGAACCACGTGGAGAAGGCACCAACTCTGAATGTGCCTGGAAGGAACGTTGGGGCTTCTTCTCAGTGTCTCTGATATAGGGATTCACTCTCCCGGGAAAGTCTCTCCTAACACCCTGCAGAGCGCTGTGCCCAATATACAGAAACGTCTTGCGGTATCTCCTACAGGGAAAGTGCCAGGAGGGAAAAGTGAGGATTATGCTTAGACTTTCTCGGAACTGCTTCAAATCAACTAGATATCTTTGTGCTGTAAATCTCCCAACAGCCAAATGTAAAAGCAGCAAACATCTCGCTGTAAGTTCCACATCCAAAGTGCCAAGAGAGAGCTTGCTCTCCCTGTCTTTGAGTACTGTTTGCACTGTCCCGATTACCTCTTTGCTAACATTCTCTTCAGAGCTGCAGTGAAACCAGGAACCACGTGGAGAAGGCACCAACTCTGAATGTGCCTGGAAGGAACGTTGGGACTTCTTCTCAGTGTCTCTGATATAGGGTTTCACTGTCCCGGGAAAGTCTCTCCTAACAGCCTGCAGAGCGCTGTGCCCAATATACAGAAACGTCTTGCGGTATCTCCTACAGGGAAAGTGCCAGGAGGGAAAAGTGAGGATTATGTTTAGACTTTCTCGGAACTGCTTCAAATCAACTGGATATCTTTGTGCTGTAAATCTCCCAACAGCCAAATGTAAAAGCAGCAAACATCTCGCTGTAAGTTCTACATCCAAAGTGCCAAGAGAGAGCTTGCTCTCCCTGTCTTTGAGTACTGTTTGCACTGTCCCGATTACCTCTTTGCTAACATTCTCTTCAGAGCTGCAGTGAAACCAGGAACCACGTGGAGAAGGCACCCACACTGAAAATGCCTGGAAGGAACGTTGGGGCTTCTTCTCAGTGTCTCTGATATAGGGTTTCACTGTCCCGGGAAAGTCTCTGCTAACACCCTGCAGAGCGCTGTGCCCAATATACAGAAACGTCTTGCGGTATCCCCTACAGGGAAAGTGCCAGGAGGGAAAAGTGAGGATTATGTTTAGACTTTCTCTGAACTGCTTCAAATCAACTGGATATCTTTGTGCTGTAAATCTCCCAACAGCCAAACGCAAAAGCAGCAAACATCTCGCTGTATGTCCCACATCCAAAGTGCCAAGAGAGTAATGTAGAGCTTGCTCTCCCTGTCTTTGAGTACTGTTTGCACTGTCCCGATTACCTCTTTGCTAACATTCTCTTCAGAGCTGCAGTGAAACCAGGAACCACGTGGAGAAGGCACCCACACTGAAAGTGCCTGGAAGGAACCTTGGGGCTTCTTCTCAGTGTCTCTGATATAGGGATTCACTCTCCCGGGAAAGTCTCTCCTAACACCCTGCAGAGCGCTGTGCCCAATATACAGAAACGTCTTGCGGTATCTCCTACAGGGAAAGTGCCAGGAGGGAAAAGTGAGGATTATGCTTAGACTTTCTCGGAACTGCTTCAAATCAACTAGATATCTTTGTGCTGTAAATCTCCCAACAGCCAAACGTAAAAGCAGCAAACATCTCGCTGTATGTCCCACATCCAAAGTGCCAAGAGAGAGCTTGCTCTCCCTGTCTTTGAGTACTGTTTGCACTGTCCCGATTACCTCTTTGCTAACATTCTCTTCAGAGCTGCAGTGAAACCAGGAACCACGTGGAGAAGGCACCAACTCTGAAAGTGCCTGGAAGGAACGTTGGGGCTTCTTCTCAGTGTCTCTGATATAGGGTTTCACTGTCCCGGGAAAGTCTCTGCTAACACCCTGCAGAGCGCTGTGCCCAATATACAGAAACGTCTTGCGGTATCCCCTACAGGGAAAGTGCCAGGAGGGAAAAGTGAGGATTATGTTTAGACTTTCTCGGAACTGCTTCAAATCAACTGGATATCTTTGTGCTGTAAATCTCCCAACAGCCAAACGCAAAAGCAGCAAACATCTCGCTGTATGTCCCACATCCAAAGTGCCAAGAGAGTAATGTAGAGCTTGCTCTCCCTGTCTTTGAGTACTGTTTGCACTGTCCCGATTACCTCTTTGCTAACATTCTCTTCAGAGCTGCAGTGAAACCAGGAACCACGTGGAGAAGGCACCCACACTGAAAGTGCCTGGAAGGAACGTTGGGGCTTCTTCTCAGTGTCTCTGATATAGGGTTTCACTGTCCCGGGAAAGTCTCTGCTAACACCCTGCAGAGCGCTGTGCCCAATATACAGAAACGTCTTGCGGTATCCCCTACAGGGAAAGTGCCAGGAGGGAAAAGTGAGGATTATGTTTAGACTTTCTCTGAACTGCTTCAAATCAGCTGGATATCTTTGTGCTGTAAATCTCCCAACAGCCAAACGCAAAAGCAGCAAACATCTCGCTGTATGTCCCACATCCAAAGTGCCAAGAGAGTAATGTAGAGCTTGCTCTCCCTGTCTTTGAGTACTGTTTGCACTGTCCCGATTACCTCTTTGCTAACATTCTCTTCAGAGCTGCAGTGAAACCAGGAACCACGTGGAGAAGGCACCCACTCTGAATGTGCCTGGAAGGAACGTTGGGGCTTCTTCTCAGTGTCTCTGATATAGGGTTTCACTGTCCCGGGAAAGTCTCTGCTAACACCCTGCAGAGCGCTGTGCCCAATATACAGAAACGTCTTGCGGTATCTCCTACAGGGAAAGTGCCAGGAGGGAAAAGTGAGGATTATGTTTAGACTTTCTCTGAACTGCTTCAAATCAGCTGGATATCTTTGTGCTGTAAATCTCCCAACAGCCAAACGCAAAAGCAGCAAACATCTCGCTGTATGTCCCACATCCAAAGTGCCAAGAGAGTAATGTAGAGCTTGCTCTCCCTGTCTTTGAGTACTGTTTGCACTGTCCCGATTACCTCTTTGCTAACATTCTCTTCAGAGCTGCAGTGAAACCAGGAACCACGTGGAGAAGGCACCAACTCTGAATGTGCCTGGAAGGAACGTTGGGACTTCTTCTCAGTGTCTCTGATATAGGGTTTCACTGTCCCGGGAAAGTCTCTCCTAACAGCCTGCAGAGCGCTGTGCCCAATATACAGAAACGTCTTGCGGTATCTCCTACAGGGAAAGTGCCAGGAGGGAAAAGTGAGGATTATGTTTAGACTTTCTCTGAACTGCTTCAAATCAACTGGATATCTTTGTGCTGTAAATCTCCCAACAGCCAAATGTAAAAGCAGCAAACATCTCGCTGTAAGTTCCACATCCAAAGTGCCAAGAGAGAGCTTGCTCTCCCTGTCTTTGAGTACTGTTTGCACTGTCCCGATTACCTCTTTGCTAACATTCTCTTCAGAGCTGCAGTGAAACCAGGAATCACGTGGAGAAGGCACCCACACTGAAAATGCCTGGAAGGAACGTTGGGGCTTCTTCTCAGTGTCTCTGATATAGGGTTTCACTGTCCCGGGAAAGTCTCTGCTAACACCCTGCAGAGCGCTGTGCCCAATATACAGAAACGTCTTGCGGTATCCCCTACAGGGAAAGTGCCAGGAGGGAAAAGTGAGGATTATGTTTAGACTTTCTCTGAACTGCTTCAAATCAACTGGATATCTTTGTGCTGTAAATCTCCCAACAGCCAAACGCAAAAGCAGCAAACATCTCGCTGTATGTCCCACATCCAAAGTGCCAAGAGAGTAATGTAGAGCTTGCTCTCCCTGTCTTTGAGTACTGTTTGCACTGTCCCGATTACCTCTTTGCTAACATTCTCTTCAGAGCTGCAGTGAAACCAGGAACCACGTGGAGAAGGCACCCACACTGAAAGTGCCTGGAAGGAACCTTGGGGCTTCTTCTCAGTGTCTCTGATATAGGGATTCACTCTCCCGGGAAAGTCTCTCCTAACACCCTGCAGAGCGCTGTGCCCAATATACAGAAACGTCTTGCGGTATCTCCTACAGGGAAAGTGCCAGGAGGGAAAAGTGAGGATTATGCTTAGACTTTCTCGGAACTGCTTCAAATCAACTAGATATCTTTGTGCTGTAAATCTCCCAACAGCCAAACGTAAAAGCAGCAAACATCTCGCTGTATGTCCCACATCCAAAGTGCCAAGAGAGAGCTTGCTCTCCCTGTCTTTGAGTACTGTTTGCACTGTCCCGATTACCTCTTTGCTAACATTCTCTTCAGAGCTGCAGTGAAACCAGGAACCACGTGGAGAAGGCACCAACTCTGAAAGTGCCTGGAAGGAACGTTGGGGCTTCTTCTCAGTGTCTCTGATATAGGGTTTCACTGTCCCGGGAAAGTCTCTCCTAACAGCCTGCAGAGCGCTGTGCCCAATATACAGAAACGTCTTGCGGTATCCCCTACAGGGAAAGTGCCAGGAGGGAAAAGTGAGGATTATGTTTAGACTTTCTCGGAACTGCTTCAAATCAACTGGATATCTTTGTGCTGTAAATCTCCCAACAGCCAAACGCAAAAGCAGCAAACATCTCGCTGTATGTCCCACATCCAAAGTGCCAAGAGAGTAATGTAGAGCTTGCTCTCCCTGTCTTTGAGTACTGTTTGCACTGTCCCGATTACCTCTTTGCTAACATTCTCTTCAGAGCTGCAGTGAAACCAGGAACCACGTGGAGAAGGCACCCACACTGAAAGTGCCTGGAAGGAACGTTGGGGCTTCTTCTCAGTGTCTCTGATATAGGGTTTCACTGTCCCGGGAAAGTCTCTCCTAACAGCCTGCAGAGCGCTGTGCCCAATATACAGAAACGTCTTGCGGTATCCCCTACAGGGAAAGTGCCAGGAGGGAAAAGTGAGGATTATGTTTAGACTTTCTCTGAACTGCTTCAAATCAGCTGGATATCTTTGTGCTGTAAATCTCCCAACAGCCAAACGCAAAAGCAGCAAACATCTCGCTGTATGTCCCACATCCAAAGTGCCAAGAGAGTAATGTAGAGCTTGCTCTCCCTGTCTTTGAGTACTGTTTGCACTGTCCCGATTACCTCTTTGCTAACATTCTCTTCAGAGCTGCAGTGAAACCAGGAACCACGTGGAGAAGGCACCCACTCTGAATGTGCCTGGAAGGAACGTTGGGGCTTCTTCTCAGTGTCTCTGATATAGGGTTTCACTGTCCCGGGAAAGTCTCTGCTAACACCCTGCAGAGCGCTGTGCCCAATATACAGAAACGTCTTGCGGTATCTCCTACAGGGAAAGTGCCAGGAGGGAAAAGTGAGGATTATGTTTAGACTTTCTCTGAACTGCTTCAAATCAGCTGGATATCTTTGTGCTGTAAATCTCCCAACAGCCAAACGCAAAAGCAGCAAACATCTCGCTGTATGTCCCACATCCAAAGTGCCAAGAGAGTAATGTAGAGCTTGCTCTCCCTGTCTTTGAGTACTGTTTGCACTGTCCCGATTACCTCTTTGCTAACATTCTCTTCAGAGCTGCAGTGAAACCAGGAACCACGTGGAGAAGGCACCAACTCTGAATGTGCCTGGAAGGAACGTTGGGACTTCTTCTCAGTGTCTCTGATATAGGGTTTCACTGTCCCGGGAAAGTCTCTCCTAACAGCCTGCAGAGCGCTGTGCCCAATATACAGAAACGTCTTGCGGTATCTCCTACAGGGAAAGTGCCAGGAGGGAAAAGTGAGGATTATGTTTAGACTTTCTCGGAACTGCTTCAAATCAACTGGATATCTTTGTGCTGTAAATCTCCCAACAGCCAAATGTAAAAGCAGCAAACATCTCGCTGTAAGTTCCACATCCAAAGTGCCAAGAGAGAGCTTGCTCTCCCTGTCTTTGAGTACTGTTTGCACTGTCCCGATTACCTCTTTGCTAACATTCTCTTCAGAGCTGCAGTGAAACCAGGAACCACGTGGAGAAGGCACCCACACTGAAAATGCCTGGAAGGAACGTTGGGGCTTCTTCTCAGTGTCTCTGATATAGGGTTTCACTGTCCCGGGAAAGTCTCTGCTAACACCCTGCAGAGCGCTGTGCCCAATATACAGAAACGTCTTGCGGTATCCCCTACAGGGAAAGTGCCAGGAGGGAAAAGTGAGGATTATGTTTAGACTTTCTCTGAACTGCTTCAAATCAACTGGATATCTTTGTGCTGTAAATCTCCCAACAGCCAAACGCAAAAGCAGCAAACATCTCGCTGTATGTCCCACATCCAAAGTGCCAAGAGAGTAATGTAGAGCTTGCTCTCCCTGTCTTTGAGTACTGTTTGCACTGTCCCGATTACCTCTTTGCTAACATTCTCTTCAGAGCTGCAGTGAAACCAGGAACCACGTGGAGAAGGCACCCACACTGAAAGTGCCTGGAAGGAACGTTGGGGCTTCTTCTCAGTGTCTCTGATATAGGGTTTCACTGTCCCGGGAAAGTCTCTCCTAACACCCTGCAGAGCGCTGTGCCCAATATACAGAAACGTCTTGCGGTATCTCCTACAGGGAAAGTGCCAGGAGGGAAAAGTGAGGATTATGCTTAGACTTTCTCGGAACTGCTTCAAATCAACTAGATATCTTTGTGCTGTAAATCTCCCAACAGCCAAACGTAAAAGCAGCAAACATCTCGCTGTATGTCCCACATCCAAAGTGCCAAGAGAGAGCTTGCTCTCCCTGTCTTTGAGTACTGTTTGCACTGTCCCGATTACCTCTTTGCTAACATTCTCTTCAGAGCTGCAGTAAAACCAGGAACCACGTGGAGAAGGCACCAACTCTGAAAGTGCCTGGAAGGAACGTTGGGGCTTCTTCTCAGTGTCTCTGATATAGGGTTTCACTGTCCCGGGAAAGTCTCTCCTAACAGCCTGCAGAGCGCTGTGCCCAATATACAGAAACGTCTTGCGGTATCCCCTACAGGGAAAGTGCCAGGAGGGAAAAGTGAGGATTATGTTTAGACTTTCTCGGAACTGCTTCAAATCAACTGGATATCTTTGTGCTGTAAATCTCCCAACAGCCAAACGCAAAAGCAGCAAACATCTCGCTGTATGTCCCACATCCAAAGTGCCAAGAGAGTAATGTAGAGCTTGCTCTCCCTGTCTTTGAGTACTGTTTGCACTGTCCCGATTACCTCTTTGCTAACATTCTCTTCAGAGCTGCAGTGAAACCAGGAACCACGTGGAGAAGGCACCCACACTGAAAGTGCCTGGAAGGAACGTTGGGGCTTCTTCTCAGTGTCTCTGATATAGGGTTTCACTGTCCCGGGAAAGTCTCTGCTAACACCCTGCAGAGCGCTGTGCCCAATATACAGAAACGTCTTGCGGTATCCCCTACAGGGAAAGTGCCAGGAGGGAAAAGTGAGGATTATGTTTAGACTTTCTCTGAACTGCTTCAAATCAGCTGGATATCTTTGTGCTGTAAATCTCCCAACAGCCAAACGCAAAAGCAGCAAACATCTCGCTGTATGTCCCACATCCAAAGTGCCAAGAGAGTAATGTAGAGCTTGCTCTCCCTGTCTTTGAGTACTGTTTGCACTGTCCCGATTACCTCTTTGCTAACATTCTCTTCAGAGCTGCAGTGAAACCAGGAACCACGTGGAGAAGGCACCCACTCTGAAAGTGCCTGGAAGGAACGTTGGGGCTTCTTCTCAGTGTCTCTGATATAGGGTTTCACTGTCCCGGGAAAGTCTCTGCTAACACCCTGCAGAGCGCTGTGCCCAATATACAGAAACGTCTTGCGGTATCCCCTACAGGGAAAGTGCCAGGAGGGAAAAGTGAGGATTATGTTTAGACTTTCTCTGAACTGCTTCAAATCAGCTGGATATCTTTGTGCTGTAAATCTCCCAACAGCCAAACGCAAAAGCAGCAAACATCTCGCTGTATGTCCCACATCCAAAGTGCCAAGAGAGTAATGTAGAGCTTGCTCTCCCTGTCTTTGAGTACTGTTTGCACTGTCCCGATTACCTCTTTGCTAACATTCTCTTCAGAGCTGCAGTGAAACCAGGAACCACGTGGAGAAGGCACCAACTCTGAATGTGCCTGGAAGGAACGTTGGGACTTCTTCTCAGTGTCTCTGATATAGGGTTTCACTGTCCCGGGAAAGTCTCTCCTAACAGCCTGCAGAGCGCTGTGCCCAATATACAGAAACGTCTTGCGGTATCTCCTACAGGGAAAGTGCCAGGAGGGAAAAGTGAGGATTATGCTTAGACTTTCTCGGAACTGCTTCAAATCAACTGGATATCTTTGTGCTGTAAATCTCCCAACAGCCAAATGTAAAAGCAGCAAACATCTCGCTGTAAGTTCCACATCCAAAGTGCCAAGAGAGAGCTTGCTCTCCCTGTCTTTGAGTACTGTTTGCACTGTCCCGATTACCTCTTTGCTAACATTCTCTTCAGAGCTGCAGTGAAACCAGGAACCACGTGGAGAAGGCACCCACACTGAAAGTGCCTGGAAGGAACGTTGGGGCTTCTTCTCAGTGTCTCTGATATAGGGTTTCACTGTCCCGGGAAAGTCTCTGCTAACACCCTGCAGAGCGCTGTGCCCAATATACAGAAACGTCTTGCGGTATCTCCTACAGGGAAAGTGCCAGGAGGGAAAAGTGAGGATTATGCTTAGACTTTCTCGGAACTGCTTCAAATCAACTAGATATCTTTGTGCTGTAAATCTCCCAACAGCCAAACGTAAAAGCAGCAAACATCTCGCTGTATGTCCCACATCCAAAGTGCCAAGAGAGAGCTTGCTCTCCCTGTCTTTGAGTACTGTTTGCACTGTCCCGATTACCTCTTTGCTAACATTCTCTTCAGAGCTGCAGTGAAACCAGGAACCACGTGGAGAAGGCACCAACTCTGAAAGTGCCTGGAAGGAACGTTGGGGCTTCTTCTCAGTGTCTCTGATATAGGGTTTCACTGTCCCGGGAAAGTCTCTCCTAACAGCCTGCAGAGCGCTGTGCCCAATATACAGAAACGTCTTGCGGTATCCCCTACAGGGAAAGTGCCAGGAGGGAAAAGTGAGGATTATGTTTAGACTTTCTCGGAACTGCTTCAAATCAACTGGATATCTTTGTGCTGTAAATCTCCCAACAGCCAAACGCAAAAGCAGCAAACATCTCGCTGTATGTCCCACATCCAAAGTGCCAAGAGAGTAATGTAGAGCTTGCTCTCCCTGTCTTTGAGTACTGTTTGCACTGTCCCGATTACCTCTTTGCTAACATTCTCTTCAGAGCTGCAGTGAAACCAGGAACCACGTGAAGAAGGCACCCACACTGAAAATGCCTGGAAGGAACGTTGGGGCTTCTTCTCAGTGTCTCTGATATAGGGTTTCACTGTCCCGGGAAAGTCTCTGCTAACACCCTGCAGAGCGCTGTGCCCAATATACAGAAACGTCTTGCGGTATCTCCTACAGGGAAAGTGCCAGGAGGGAAAAGTGAGGATTATGCTTAGACTTTCTCGGAACTGCTTCAAATCAACTGGATATCTTTGTGCTGTAAATCTCCCAACAGCCAAACGCAAAAGCAGCAAACATCTCGCTGTATGTGCCACATCCAAAGTGCCAAGAGAGTAATGTAGAGCTTGCTCTCCCTGTCTTTGAGTACTGTTTGCACTGTCCCGATTACCTCTTTGCTAACATTCTCTTCAGAGCTGCAGTGAAACCAGGAACCACGTGGAGAAGGCACCAACTCTGAAAGTGCCTGGAAGGAACGTTGGGACTTCTTCTCAGTGTCTCTGATATAGGGTTTCACTGTCCCGGGAAAGTCTCTGCTAACACCCTGCAGAGCGCTGTGCCCAATATACAGAAACGTCTTGCGGTATCTCCTACAGGGAAAGTGCCAGGAGGGAAAAGTGAGGATTATGCTTAGACTTTCTCGGAACTGCTTCAAATCAACTAGATATCTTTGTGCTGTAAATCTCCCAACAGCCAAATGTAAAAGCAGCAAACATCTCGCTGTATGTTCCACATCGAAAGTGCCAAGAGAGAGCTTGCTCTCCCTGTCTTTGAGTACTGTTTGCACTGTCCCGATTACCTCTTTGCTAACATTCTCTTCAGAGCTGCAGTGAAACCAGGAACCACGTGGAGAAGGCACCCACACTGAAAGTGCCTGGAAGGAACGTTGGGGCTTCTTCTCAGTGTCTCTGATATAGGGTTTCACTGTCCCGGGAAAGTCTCTGCTAACACCCTGCAGAGCGCTGTGCCCAATATACAGAAACGTCTTGCGGTATCTCCTACAGGGAAAGTGCCAGGAGGGAAAAGTGAGGATTATGCTTAGACTTTCTCGGAACTGCTTCAAATCAACTAGATATCTTTGTGCTGTAAATCTCCCAACAGCCAAACGTAAAAGCAGCAAACATCTCGCTGTATGTCCCACATCCAAAGTGCCAAGAGAGAGCTTGCTCTCCCTGTCTTTGAGTACTGTTTGCACTGTCCCGATTACCTCTTTGCTAACATTCTCTTCAGAGCTGCACTGAAACCAGGAACCACGTGGAGAAGGCACCAACTCTGAAAGTGCCTGGAAGGAACGTTGGGACTTCTTCTCAGTGTCTCTGATATAGGGTTTCACTGTCCCGGGAAAGTCTCTGCTAACACCCTGCAGAGCGCTGTGCCCAATATACAGAAACGTCTTGCGGTATCCCCTACAGGGAAAGTGCCAGGAGGGAAAAGTGAGGATTATGTTTAGACTTTCTCGGAACTGCTTCAAATCAACTAGATATCTTTGTGCTGTAAACCTCCCAACAGCCAAATGTAAAAGCAGCAAACATCTCGCTGTATGCTCCACATCCAAAGTGCCAAGAGAGAGCTTGCTCTCCCTGTCTTTGAGTACTGTTTGCACTGTCCCGATTACCTCTTTGCTAACATTCTCTTCAGAGCTGCAGTGAAACCAGGAACCACGTGGAGAAGGCACCCACACTGAAAATGCCTGGAAGGAACCTTGGGGCTTCCTCTCAGTGTCTCTGATATAGGGTTTCACTGTCCCGGGAAAGTCTCTCCTAACAGCCTGCAGAGCGCTGTGCCCAATATACAGAAACGTCTTGCAGTATCTCCTACAGGGAAAGTGCCAGGAGGGAAAAGTGAGGATTATGTTTAGACTTTCTCGGAACTGCTTCAAATCAACTAGATATCTTTGTGCTGTAAACCTCCCAACAGCCAAATGTAAAAGCAGCAAACATCTCGCTGTATGCTCCACATCCAAAGTGCCAAGAGAGAGCTTGCTCTCCCTGTCTTTGAGTACTGTTTGCACTGTCCCGATTACCTCTTTGCTAACATTCTCTTCAGAGCTGCAGTGAAACCAGGAACCACGTGGAGAAGGCACCCACACTGAAAATGCCTGGAAGGAACCTTGGGGCTTCCTCTCAGTGTCTCTGATATAGGGTTTCACTGTCCCGGGAAAGTCTCTCCTAACAGCCTGCAGAGCGCTGTGCCCAATATACAGAAACGTCTTGCGGTATCCCCTACAGGGAAAGTGCCAGGAGGGAAAAGTGAGGATTATGTTTAGACTTTCTCGGAACTGCTTCAAATCAACTAGATATCTTTGTGCTGTAAACCTCCCAACAGCCAAATGTAAAAGCAGCAAACATCTCGCTGTATGTTCCACATCGAAAGTGCCAAGAGAGAGCTTGCTCTCCCTGTCTTTGAGTACTGTTTGCACTGTCCCGATTACCTCTTTGCTAACATTCTCTTCAGAGCTGCAGTGAAACCAGGAACCACGTGGAGAAGGCACCCACACTGAAAGTGCCTGGAAGGAACGTTGGGGCTTCTTCTCAGTGTCTCTGATATAGGGTTTCACTGTCCCGGGAAAGTCTCTGCTAACACCCTGCAGAGCGCTGTGCCCAATATACAGAAACGTCTTGCGGTATCTCCTACAGGGAAAGTGCCAGGAGGGAAAAGTGAGGATTATGCTTAGACTTTCTCGGAACTGCTTCAAATCAACTAGATATCTTTGTGCTGTAAATCTCCCAACAGCCAAACGTAAAAGCAGCAAACATCTCGCTGTATGTCCCACATCCAAAGTGCCAAGAGAGAGCTTGCTCTCCCTGTCTTTCAGTACTGTTTGCACTGTCCCAATTACCTCTTTGCTAACATTCTCTTCAGAGCTGCAGTGAAACCAGGAACCACGTGGAGAAGGCACCAACTCTGAAAGTGCCTGGAAGGAACGTTGGGACTTCTTCTCAGTGTCTCTGATATAGGGTTTCACTGTCCCGGGAAAGTCTCTCCTAACAGCCTGCAGAGCGCTGTGCCCAATATACAGAAACGTCTTGCGGTATCCCCTACAGGGAAAGTGCCAGGAGGGAAAAGTGAGGATTATGTTTAGACTTTCTCGGAACTGCTTCAAATCAACTAGATATCTTTGTGCTGTAAACCTCCCAACAGCCAAATGTAAAAGCAGCAAACATCTCGCTGTATGTTCCACATCCAAAGTGCCAAGAGAGAGCTTGCTCTCCCTGTCTTTGAGTACTGTTTGCACTGTCCCGATTACCTCTTTGCTAACATTCTCTTCAGAGCTGCAGTGAAACCAGGAACCACGTGGAGAAGGCACCCACACTGAAAGTGCCTGGAAGGAACCTTGGGGCTTCTTCTCAGTGTCTCTGATATAGGGTTTCACTGTCCCGGGAAAGTCTCTCCTAACACCCTGCAGAGCGCTGTGCCCAATATACAGAAACGTCTTGCGGTATCCCCTACAGGGAAAGTGCCAGGAGGGAAAAGTGAGGATTATGTTTAGACTTTCTCTGAACTGCTTCAAATCAACTGGATATCTTTGTGCTGTAAATCTCCCAACAGCCAAATGTAAAAGCAGCAAACATCTCGCTGTATGTCCCACATCCAAAGTGCCAAGAGAGAGCTTGCTCTCCCTGTCTTTGAGTACTGTTTGCACTGTCCCGATTACCTCTTTGCTAACATTCTCTTCAGAGCTGCAGTGAAACCAGGAACCACGTGAAGGAGGCACCCACACTGAAAATGCCTGGAAGGAACGTTGGGGCTTCTTCTCAGTGTCTCTGATATAGGGTTTCACTGTCCCGGGAAAGTCTCTGCTAACACCCTGCAGAGCGCTGTGCCCAATATACAGAAACGTCTTGCGGTATCTCCTACAGGGAAAGTGCCAGGAGGGAAAAGTGAGGATTATGCTTAGACTTTATCGGAACTGCTTCAAATCAACTGGATATCTTTGTGCTGTAAATCTCCCAACAGCCAAACGCAAAAGCAGCAAACATCTCGCTGTATGTCCCACATCCAAAGTGCCAAGAGAGTAATGTAGAGCTTGCTCTCCCTGTCTTTGAGTACTGTTTGCACTGTCCCGATTACCTCTTTGCTAACATTCTCTTCAGAGCTGCAGTGAAACCAGGAACCACGTGGAGAAGGCACCCACACTGAAAGTGCCTGGAAGGAACGTTGGGGCTTCTTCTCAGTGTCTCTGATATAGGGTTTCACTGTCCCGGGAAAGTCTCTGCTAACACCCTGCAGAGCGCTGTGCCCAATATACAGAAACGTCTTGCGGTATCTCCTACAGGGAAAGTGCCAGGAGGGAAAAGTGAGGATTATGCTTAGACTTTCTCGGAACTGCTTCAAATCAACTAGATATCTTTGTGCTGTAAATCTCCCAACAGCCAAACGTAAAAGCAGCAAACATCTCGCTGTATGTCCCACATCCAAAGTGCCAAGAGAGAGCTTGCTCTCCCTGTCTTTCAGTACTGTTTGCACTGTCCCAATTACCTCTTTGCTAACATTCTCTTCAGAGCTGCAGTGAAACCAGGAACCACGTGGAGAAGGCACCAACTCTGAAAGTGCCTGGAAGGAACGTTGGGACTTCTTCTCAGTGTCTCTGATATAGGGTTTCACTGTCCCGGGAAAGTCTCTCCTAACAGCCTGCAGAGCGCTGTGCCCAATATACAGAAACGTCTTGCGGTATCCCCTACAGGGAAAGTGCCAGGAGGGAAAAGTGAGGATTATGTTTAGACTTTCTCGGAACTGCTTCAAATCAACTAGATATCTTTGTGCTGTAAACCTCCCAACAGCCAAATGTAAAAGCAGCAAACATCTCGCTGTATGTTCCACATCCAAAGTGCCAAGAGAGAGCTTGCTCTCCCTGTCTTTGAGTACTGTTTGCACTGTCCCGATTACCTCTTTGCTAACATTCTCTTCAGAGCTGCAGTGAAACCAGGAACCACGTGGAGAAGGCACCCACACTGAAAGTGCCTGGAAGGAACCTTGGGGCTTCTTCTCAGTGTCTCTGATATAGGGTTTCACTGTCCCGGGAAAGTCTCTCCTAACACCCTGCAGAGCGCTGTGCCCAATATACAGAAACGTCTTGCGGTATCCCCTACAGGGAAAGTGCCAGGAGGGAAAAGTGAGGATTATGTTTAGACTTTCTCTGAACTGCTTCAAATCAACTGGATATCTTTGTGCTGTAAATCTCCCAACAGCCAAATGTAAAAGCAGCAAACATCTCGCTGTATGTCCCACATCCAAAGTGCCAAGAGAGAGCTTGCTCTCCCTGTCTTTGAGTACTGTTTGCACTGTCCCGATTACCTCTTTGCTAACATTCTCTTCAGAGCTGCAGTGAAACCAGGAACCACGTGAAGGAGGCACCCACACTGAAAATGCCTGGAAGGAACGTTGGGGCTTCTTCTCAGTGTCTCTGATATAGGGTTTCACTGTCCCGGGAAAGTCTCTGCTAACACCCTGCAGAGCGCTGTGCCCAATATACAGAAACGTCTTGCGGTATCTCCTACAGGGAAAGTGCCAGGAGGGAAAAGTGAGGATTATGCTTAGACTTTATCGGAACTGCTTCAAATCAACTGGATATCTTTGTGCTGTAAATCTCCCAACAGCCAAACGCAAAAGCAGCAAACATCTCGCTGTATGTCCCACATCCAAAGTGCCAAGAGAGTAATGTAGAGCTTGCTCTCCCTGTCTTTGAGTACTGTTTGCACTGTCCCGATTACCTCTTTGCTAACATTCTCTTCAGAGCTGCACTGAAACCAGGAACCACGTGGAGAAGGCACCCACACTGAAAATGCCTGGAAGGAACCATGGGGCTTCTTCTCAGTGTCTCTGATATAGGGTTTCACTGTCCCGGGAAAGTCTCTGCTAACAGCCTGCAGAGCGCTGTGCCCAATATACAGAAACGTCTTGCGGTATCTCCTACAGGGAAAGTGCCAGGAGGGAAAAGTGAGGATTATGTTTAGACTTTCTCGGAACTGCTTCAAATCAACTAGATATCTTTGTGCTGTAAATCTCCCAACAGCCAAATGTAAAAGCAGCAAACATCTCGCTGTATGTCCCACATCCAAAGTGCCAAGAGAGAGCTTGCTCTCCCTGTCTTTGAGTACTGTTTGCACTGTCCCAATTACCTCTTTGCTAACATTCTCTTCAGAGCTGCAGTGAAACCAGGAACCACGTGGAGAAGGCACCCACACTGAAAGTGCCTGGAAGGAACGTTGGGGCTTCTTCTCAGTGTCTCTGATATAGGGTTTCACTGTCCCGGGAAAGTCTCTCCTAACACCCTGCAGAGCGCTGTGCCCAATATACAGAAACGTCTTGCGGTATCCCCTACAGGGAAAGTGCCAGGAGGGAAAAGTGAGGATTATGTTTAGACTTTCTCGGAACTGCTTCAAATCAACTGGATATCTTTGTGCTGTAAATCTCGCAACAGCCAAATGTAAAAGCAGCAAACATCTCGCTGTATGTCCCACATCCAAAGTGCCAAGAGAGTAATGTAGAGCTTGCTCTCCCTGTCTTTGAGTACTGTTTGCACTGTCCCGATTACCTCTTTGCTAACATTCTCTTCAGAGCTGCAGTGAAACCAGGAACCACGTGGAGAAGGCACCAACTCTGAAAGTGCCTGGAAGGAACGTTGGGACTTCTTCTCAGTGTCTCTGATATAGGGTTTCACTGTCCCGGGAAAGTCTCTGCTAACAGCCTGCAGAGCGCTGTGCCCAATATACAGAAACGTCTTGCGGTATCCCCTACAGGGAAAGTGCCAGGAGGGAAAAGTGAGGATTATGTTTAGACTTTCTCGGAACTGCTTCAAATCAACTAGATATCTTTGTGCTGTAAACCTCCCAACAGCCAAATGTAAAAGCAGCAAACATCTCGCTGTATGTTCCACATCCAAAGTGCCAAGAGAGAGCTTGCTCTCCCTGTCTTTGAGTACTGTTTGCACTGTCCCGATTACCTCTTTGCTAACATTCTCTTCAGAGCTGCAGTGAAACCAGGAACCACGTGGAGAAGGCACCCACACTGAAAGTGCCTGGAAGGAACCTTGGGGCTTCTTCTCAGTGTCTCTGATATAGGGTTTCACTGTCCCGGGAAAGTCTCTCCTAACACCCTGCAGAGCGCTGTGCCCAATATACAGAAACGTCTTGCGGTATCCCCTACAGGGAAAGTGCCAGGAGGGAAAAGTGAGGATTATGTTTAGACTTTCTCTGAACTGCTTCAAATCAACTGGATATCTTTGTGCTGTAAATCTCCCAACAGCCAAATGTAAAAGCAGCAAACATCTCGCTGTATGTCCCACATCCAAAGTGCCAAGAGAGAGCTTGCTCTCCCTGTCTTTGAGTACTGTTTGCACTGTCCCGATTACCTCTTTGCTAACATTCTCTTCAGAGCTGCAGTGAAACCAGGAACCACGTGAAGGAGGCACCCACACTGAAAATGCCTGGAAGGAACGTTGGGGCTTCTTCTCAGTGTCTCTGATATAGGGTTTCACTGTCCCGGGAAAGTCTCTGCTAACACCCTGCAGAGCGCTGTGCCCAATATACAGAAACGTCTTGCGGTATCTCCTACAGGGAAAGTGCCAGGAGGGAAAAGTGAGGATTATGCTTAGACTTTATCGGAACTGCTTCAAATCAACTGGATATCTTTGTGCTGTAAATCTCCCAACAGCCAAACGCAAAAGCAGCAAACATCTCGCTGTATGTCCCACATCCAAAGTGCCAAGAGAGTAATGTAGAGCTTGCTCTCCCTGTCTTTGAGTACTGTTTGCACTGTCCCGATTACCTCTTTGCTAACATTCTCTTCAGAGCTGCAGTGAAACCAGGAACCACGTGGAGAAGGCACCCACACTGAAAATGCCTGGAAGGAACGTTGGGGCTTCCTCTCAGTGTCTCTGATATAGGGTTTCACTGTCCCGGGAAAGTCTCTCCTAACAGCCTGCAGAGCGCTGTGCCCAATATACAGAAACGTCTTGCAGTATCTCCTACAGGGAAAGTGCCAGGAGGGAAAAGTGAGGATTATGTTTAGACTTTCTCGGAACTGCTTCAAATCAACTAGATATCTTTGTGCTGTAAACCTCCCAACAGCCAAATGTAAAAGCAGCAAACATCTCGCTGTATGCTCCACATCCAAAGTGCCAAGAGAGAGCTTGCTCTCCCTGTCTTTGAGTACTGTTTGCACTGTCCCGATTACCTCTTTGCTAACATTCTCTTCAGAGCTGCAGTGAAACCAGGAACCACGTGGAGAAGGCACCCACACTGAAAATGCCTGGAAGGAACCTTGGGGCTTCCTCTCAGTGTCTCTGATATAGGGTTTCACTGTCCCGGGAAAGTCTCTCCTAACAGCCTGCAGAGCGCTGTGCCCAATATACAGAAACGTCTTGCGGTATCCCCTACAGGGAAAGTGCCAGGAGGGAAAAGTGAGGATTATGTTTAGACTTTCTCGGAACTGCTTCAAATCAACTAGATATCTTTGTGCTGTAAACCTCCCAACAGCCAAATGTAAAAGCAGCAAACATCTCGCTGTATGTTCCACATCGAAAGTGCCAAGAGAGAGCTTGCTCTCCCTGTCTTTGAGTACTGTTTGCACTGTCCCGATTACCTCTTTGCTAACATTCTCTTCAGAGCTGCAGTGAAACCAGGAACCACGTGGAGAAGGCACCCACACTGAAAGTGCCTGGAAGGAACGTTGGGGCTTCTTCTCAGTGTCTCTGATATAGGGTTTCACTGTCCCGGGAAAGTCTCTGCTAACACCCTGCAGAGCGCTGTGCCCAATATACAGAAACGTCTTGCGGTATCTCCTACAGGGAAAGTGCCAGGAGGGAAAAGTGAGGATTATGCTTAGACTTTCTCGGAACTGCTTCAAATCAACTAGATATCTTTGTGCTGTAAATCTCCCAACAGCCAAACGTAAAAGCAGCAAACATCTCGCTGTATGTCCCACATCCAAAGTGCCAAGAGAGAGCTTGCTCTCCCTGTCTTTCAGTACTGTTTGCACTGTCCCAATTACCTCTTTGCTAACATTCTCTTCAGAGCTGCAGTGAAACCAGGAACCACGTGGAGAAGGCACCAACTCTGAAAGTGCCTGGAAGGAACGTTGGGACTTCTTCTCAGTGTCTCTGATATAGGGTTTCACTGTCCCGGGAAAGTCTCTCCTAACAGCCTGCAGAGCGCTGTGCCCAATATACAGAAACGTCTTGCGGTATCCCCTACAGGGAAAGTGCCAGGAGGGAAAAGTGAGGATTATGTTTAGACTTTCTCGGAACTGCTTCAAATCAACTAGATATCTTTGTGCTGTAAACCTCCCAACAGCCAAATGTAAAAGCAGCAAACATCTCGCTGTATGTTCCACATCCAAAGTGCCAAGAGAGAGCTTGCTCTCCCTGTCTTTGAGTACTGTTTGCACTGTCCCGATTACCTCTTTGCTAACATTCTCTTCAGAGCTGCAGTGAAACCAGGAACCACGTGGAGAAGGCACCCACACTGAAAGTGCCTGGAAGGAACCTTGGGGCTTCTTCTCAGTGTCTCTGATATAGGGTTTCACTGTCCCGGGAAAGTCTCTCCTAACACCCTGCAGAGCGCTGTGCCCAATATACAGAAACGTCTTGCGGTATCCCCTACAGGGAAAGTGCCAGGAGGGAAAAGTGAGGATTATGTTTAGACTTTCTCTGAACTGCTTCAAATCAACTGGATATCTTTGTGCTGTAAATCTCCCAACAGCCAAATGTAAAAGCAGCAAACATCTCGCTGTATGTCCCACATCCAAAGTGCCAAGAGAGAGCTTGCTCTCCCTGTCTTTGAGTACTGTTTGCACTGTCCCGATTACCTCTTTGCTAACATTCTCTTCAGAGCTGCAGTGAAACCAGGAACCACGTGAAGGAGGCACCCACACTGAAAATGCCTGGAAGGAACGTTGGGGCTTCTTCTCAGTGTCTCTGATATAGGGTTTCACTGTCCCGGGAAAGTCTCTGCTAACACCCTGCAGAGCGCTGTGCCCAATATACAGAAACGTCTTGCGGTATCTCCTACAGGGAAAGTGCCAGGAGGGAAAAGTGAGGATTATGCTTAGACTTTATCGGAACTGCTTCAAATCAACTGGATATCTTTGTGCTGTAAATCTCCCAACAGCCAAACGCAAAAGCAGCAAACATCTCGCTGTATGTCCCACATCCAAAGTGCCAAGAGAGTAATGTAGAGCTTGCTCTCCCTGTCTTTGAGTACTGTTTGCACTGTCCCGATTACCTCTTTGCTAACATTCTCTTCAGAGCTGCAGTGAAACCAGGAACCACGTGGAGAAGGCACCCACACTGAAAGTGCCTGGAAGGAACGTTGGGGCTTCTTCTCAGTGTCTCTGATATAGGGTTTCACTGTCCCGGGAAAGTCTCTGCTAACACCCTGCAGAGCGCTGTGCCCAATATACAGAAACGTCTTGCGGTATCTCCTACAGGGAAAGTGCCAGGAGGGAAAAGTGAGGATTATGCTTAGACTTTCTCGGAACTGCTTCAAATCAACTAGATATCTTTGTGCTGTAAATCTCCCAACAGCCAAACGTAAAAGCAGCAAACATCTCGCTGTATGTCCCACATCCAAAGTGCCAAGAGAGAGCTTGCTCTCCCTGTCTTTCAGTACTGTTTGCACTGTCCCAATTACCTCTTTGCTAACATTCTCTTCAGAGCTGCAGTGAAACCAGGAACCACGTGGAGAAGGCACCAACTCTGAAAGTGCCTGGAAGGAACGTTGGGACTTCTTCTCAGTGTCTCTGATATAGGGTTTCACTGTCCCGGGAAAGTCTCTCCTAACAGCCTGCAGAGCGCTGTGCCCAATATACAGAAACGTCTTGCGGTATCCCCTACAGGGAAAGTGCCAGGAGGGAAAAGTGAGGATTATGTTTAGACTTTCTCGGAACTGCTTCAAATCAACTAGATATCTTTGTGCTGTAAACCTCCCAACAGCCAAATGTAAAAGCAGCAAACATCTCGCTGTATGTTCCACATCCAAAGTGCCAAGAGAGAGCTTGCTCTCCCTGTCTTTGAGTACTGTTTGCACTGTCCCGATTACCTCTTTGCTAACATTCTCTTCAGAGCTGCAGTGAAACCAGGAACCACGTGGAGAAGGCACCCACACTGAAAGTGCCTGGAAGGAACCTTGGGGCTTCTTCTCAGTGTCTCTGATATAGGGTTTCACTGTCCCGGGAAAGTCTCTCCTAACACCCTGCAGAGCGCTGTGCCCAATATACAGAAACGTCTTGCGGTATCCCCTACAGGGAAAGTGCCAGGAGGGAAAAGTGAGGATTATGTTTAGACTTTCTCTGAACTGCTTCAAATCAACTGGATATCTTTGTGCTGTAAATCTCCCAACAGCCAAATGTAAAAGCAGCAAACATCTCGCTGTATGTCCCACATCCAAAGTGCCAAGAGAGAGCTTGCTCTCCCTGTCTTTGAGTACTGTTTGCACTGTCCCGATTACCTCTTTGCTAACATTCTCTTCAGAGCTGCAGTGAAACCAGGAACCACGTGAAGGAGGCACCCACACTGAAAATGCCTGGAAGGAACGTTGGGGCTTCTTCTCAGTGTCTCTGATATAGGGTTTCACTGTCCCGGGAAAGTCTCTGCTAACACCCTGCAGAGCGCTGTGCCCAATATACAGAAACGTCTTGCGGTATCTCCTACAGGGAAAGTGCCAGGAGGGAAAAGTGAGGATTATGCTTAGACTTTATCGGAACTGCTTCAAATCAACTGGATATCTTTGTGCTGTAAATCTCCCAACAGCCAAACGCAAAAGCAGCAAACATCTCGCTGTATGTCCCACATCCAAAGTGCCAAGAGAGTAATGTAGAGCTTGCTCTCCCTGTCTTTGAGTACTGTTTGCACTGTCCCGATTACCTCTTTGCTAACATTCTCTTCAGAGCTGCACTGAAACCAGGAACCACGTGGAGAAGGCACCCACACTGAAAATGCCTGGAAGGAACCATGGGGCTTCTTCTCAGTGTCTCTGATATAGGGTTTCACTGTCCCGGGAAAGTCTCTGCTAACAGCCTGCAGAGCGCTGTGCCCAATATACAGAAACGTCTTGCGGTATCTCCTACAGGGAAAGTGCCAGGAGGGAAAAGTGAGGATTATGTTTAGACTTTCTCGGAACTGCTTCAAATCAACTAGATATCTTTGTGCTGTAAATCTCCCAACAGCCAAATGTAAAAGCAGCAAACATCTCGCTGTATGTCCCACATCCAAAGTGCCAAGAGAGAGCTTGCTCTCCCTGTCTTTGAGTACTGTTTGCACTGTCCCAATTACCTCTTTGCTAACATTCTCTTCAGAGCTGCAGTGAAACCAGGAACCACGTGGAGAAGGCACCCACACTGAAAGTGCCTGGAAGGAACGTTGGGGCTTCTTCTCAGTGTCTCTGATATAGGGTTTCACTGTCCCGGGAAAGTCTCTCCTAACACCCTGCAGAGCGCTGTGCCCAATATACAGAAACGTCTTGCGGTATCCCCTACAGGGAAAGTGCCAGGAGGGAAAAGTGAGGATTATGTTTAGACTTTCTCGGAACTGCTTCAAATCAACTGGATATCTTTGTGCTGTAAATCTCGCAACAGCCAAATGTAAAAGCAGCAAACATCTCGCTGTATGTCCCACATCCAAAGTGCCAAGAGAGTAATGTAGAGCTTGCTCTCCCTGTCTTTGAGTACTGTTTGCACTGTCCCGATTACCTCTTTGCTAACATTCTCTTCAGAGCTGCAGTGAAACCAGGAACCACGTGGAGAAGGCACCAACTCTGAAAGTGCCTGGAAGGAACGTTGGGACTTCTTCTCAGTGTCTCTGATATAGGGTTTCACTGTCCCGGGAAAGTCTCTGCTAACAGCCTGCAGAGCGCTGTGCCCAATATACAGAAACGTCTTGCGGTATCCCCTACAGGGAAAGTGCCAGGAGGGAAAAGTGAGGATTATGTTTAGACTTTCTCTGAACTGCTTCAAATCAACTAGATATCTTTGTGCTGTAAACCTCCCAACAGCCAAATGTAAAAGCAGCAAACATCTCGCTGTATGTTCCACATCCAAAGTGCCAAGAGAGAGCTTGCTCTCCCTGTCTTTGAGTACTGTTTGCACTGTCCCGATTACCTCTTTGCTAACATTCTCTTCAGAGCTGCAGTGAAACCAGGAACCACGTGGAGAAGGCACCCACACTGAAAGTGCCTGGAAGGAACCTTGGGGCTTCTTCTCAGTGTCTCTGATATAGGGTTTCACTGTCCCGGGAAAGTCTCTCCTAACACCCTGCAGAGCGCTGTGCCCAATATACAGAAACGTCTTGCGGTATCCCCTACAGGGAAAGTGCCAGGAGGGAAAAGTGAGGATTATGTTTAGACTTTCTCTGAACTGCTTCAAATCAACTGGATATCTTTGTGCTGTAAATCTCCCAACAGCCAAATGTAAAAGCAGCAAACATCTCGCTGTATGTCCCACATCCAAAGTGCCAAGAGAGAGCTTGCTCTCCCTGTCTTTGAGTACTGTTTGCACTGTCCCGATTACCTCTTTGCTAACATTCTCTTCAGAGCTGCAGTGAAACCAGGAACCACGTGAAGGAGGCACCCACACTGAAAATGCCTGGAAGGAACGTTGGGGCTTCTTCTCAGTGTCTCTGATATAGGGTTTCACTGTCCCGGGAAAGTCTCTGCTAACACCCTGCAGAGCGCTGTGCCCAATATACAGAAACGTCTTGCGGTATCTCCTACAGGGAAAGTGCCAGGAGGGAAAAGTGAGGATTATGCTTAGACTTTATCGGAACTGCTTCAAATCAACTGGATATCTTTGTGCTGTAAATCTCCCAACAGCCAAACGCAAAAGCAGCAAACATCTCGCTGTATGTCCCACATCCAAAGTGCCAAGAGAGTAATGTAGAGCTTGCTCTCCCTGTCTTTGAGTACTGTTTGCACTGTCCCGATTACCTCTTTGCTAACATTCTCTTCAGAGCTGCAGTGAAACCAGGAACCACGTGGAGAAGGCACCCACACTGAAAGTGCCTGGAAGGAACGTTGGGGCTTCTTCTCAGTGTCTCTGATATAGGGTTTCACTGTCCCGGGAAAGTCTCTGCTAACACCCTGCAGAGCGCTGTGCCCAATATACAGAAACGTCTTGCGGTATCTCCTACAGGGAAAGTGCCAGGAGGGAAAAGTGAGGATTATGCTTAGACTTTCTCGGAACTGCTTCAAATCAACTAGATATCTTTGTGCTGTAAATCTCCCAACAGCCAAACGTAAAAGCAGCAAACATCTCGCTGTATGTCCCACATCCAAAGTGCCAAGAGAGAGCTTGCTCT
Organism: Chroicocephalus ridibundus; assembly: GCF_963924245.1. Classification (NCBI taxonomy): domain Eukaryota; kingdom Metazoa; phylum Chordata; class Aves; order Charadriiformes; family Laridae; genus Chroicocephalus; species Chroicocephalus ridibundus. The sequence goes on along the minus strand of NW_026961236.1, from coordinate 1,113,649 downwards.
CCCTGTCTTTCAGTACTGTTTGCACTGTCCCAATTACCTCTTTGCTAACATTCTCTTCAGAGCTGCAGTGAAACCAGGAACCACGTGGAGAAGGCACCAACTCTGAAAGTGCCTGGAAGGAACGTTGGGACTTCTTCTCAGTGTCTCTGATATAGGGTTTCACTGTCCCGGGAAAGTCTCTCCTAACAGCCTGCAGAGCGCTGTGCCCAATATACAGAAACGTCTTGCGGTATCCCCTACAGGGAAAGTGCCAGGAGGGAAAAGTGAGGATTATGTTTAGACTTTCTCGGAACTGCTTCAAATCAACTAGATATCTTTGTGCTGTAAACCTCCCAACAGCCAAATGTAAAAGCAGCAAACATCTCGCTGTATGTTCCACATCCAAAGTGCCAAGAGAGAGCTTGCTCTCCCTGTCTTTGAGTACTGTTTGCACTGTCCCGATTACCTCTTTGCTAACATTCTCTTCAGAGCTGCAGTGAAACCAGGAACCACGTGGAGAAGGCACCCACACTGAAAGTGCCTGGAAGGAACCTTGGGGCTTCTTCTCAGTGTCTCTGATATAGGGTTTCACTGTCCCGGGAAAGTCTCTCCTAACACCCTGCAGAGCGCTGTGCCCAATATACAGAAACGTCTTGCGGTATCCCCTACAGGGAAAGTGCCAGGAGGGAAAAGTGAGGATTATGTTTAGACTTTCTCTGAACTGCTTCAAATCAACTGGATATCTTTGTGCTGTAAATCTCCCAACAGCCAAATGTAAAAGCAGCAAACATCTCGCTGTATGTCCCACATCCAAAGTGCCAAGAGAGAGCTTGCTCTCCCTGTCTTTGAGTACTGTTTGCACTGTCCCGATTACCTCTTTGCTAACATTCTCTTCAGAGCTGCAGTGAAACCAGGAACCACGTGAAGGAGGCACCCACACTGAAAATGCCTGGAAGGAACGTTGGGGCTTCTTCTCAGTGTCTCTGATATAGGGTTTCACTGTCCCGGGAAAGTCTCTGCTAACACCCTGCAGAGCGCTGTGCCCAATATACAGAAACGTCTTGCGGTATCTCCTACAGGGAAAGTGCCAGGAGGGAAAAGTGAGGATTATGCTTAGACTTTATCGGAACTGCTTCAAATCAACTGGATATCTTTGTGCTGTAAATCTCCCAACAGCCAAACGCAAAAGCAGCAAACATCTCGCTGTATGTCCCACATCCAAAGTGCCAAGAGAGTAATGTAGAGCTTGCTCTCCCTGTCTTTGAGTACTGTTTGCACTGTCCCGATTACCTCTTTGCTAACATTCTCTTCAGAGCTGCACTGAAACCAGGAACCACGTGGAGAAGGCACCCACACTGAAAATGCCTGGAAGGAACCATGGGGCTTCTTCTCAGTGTCTCTGATATAGGGTTTCACTGTCCCGGGAAAGTCTCTGCTAACAGCCTGCAGAGCGCTGTGCCCAATATACAGAAACGTCTTGCGGTATCTCCTACAGGGAAAGTGCCAGGAGGGAAAAGTGAGGATTATGTTTAGACTTTCTCGGAACTGCTTCAAATCAACTAGATATCTTTGTGCTGTAAATCTCCCAACAGCCAAATGTAAAAGCAGCAAACATCTCGCTGTATGTCCCACATCCAAAGTGCCAAGAGAGAGCTTGCTCTCCCTGTCTTTGAGTACTGTTTGCACTGTCCCGATTACCTCTTTGCTAACATTCTCTTCAGAGCTGCAGTGAAACCAGGAACCACGTGGAGAAGGCACCCACACTGAAAGTGCCTGGAAGGAACGTTGGGGCTTCTTCTCAGTGTCTCTGATATAGGGTTTCACTGTCCCGGGAAAGTCTCTCCTAACACCCTGCAGAGCGCTGTGCCCAATATACAGAAACGTCTTGCGGTATCCCCTACAGGGAAAGTGCCAGGAGGGAAAAGTGAGGATTATGTTTAGACTTTCTCGGAACTGCTTCAAATCAACTGGATATCTTTGTGCTGTAAATCTCGCAACAGCCAAATGTAAAAGCAGCAAACATCTCGCTGTATGTCCCACATCCAAAGTGCCAAGAGAGTAATGTAGAGCTTGCTCTCCCTGTCTTTGAGTACTGTTTGCACTGTCCCGATTACCTCTTTGCTAACATTCTCTTCAGAGCTGCAGTGAAACCAGGAACCACGTGGAGAAGGCACCAACTCTGAAAGTGCCTGGAAGGAACGTTGGGACTTCTTCTCAGTGTCTCTGATATAGGGTTTCACTGTCCCGGGAAAGTCTCTGCTAACAGCCTGCAGAGCGCTGTGCCCAATATACAGAAACGTCTTGCGGTATCCCCTACAGGGAAAGTGCCAGGAGGGAAAAGTGAGGATTATGTTTAGACTTTCTCGGAACTGCTTCAAATCAACTAGATATCTTTGTGCTGTAAACCTCCCAACAGCCAAATGTAAAAGCAGCAAACATCTCGCTGTATGTTCCACATCCAAAGTGCCAAGAGAGAGCTTGCTCTCCCTGTCTTTGAGTACTGTTTGCACTGTCCCGATTACCTCTTTGCTAACATTCTCTTCAGAGCTGCAGTGAAACCAGGAACCACGTGGAGAAGGCACCCACACTGAAAGTGCCTGGAAGGAACCTTGGGGCTTCTTCTCAGTGTCTCTGATATAGGGTTTCACTGTCCCGGGAAAGTCTCTCCTAACACCCTGCAGAGCGCTGTGCCCAATATACAGAAACGTCTTGCGGTATCCCCTACAGGGAAAGTGCCAGGAGGGAAAAGTGAGGATTATGTTTAGACTTTCTCTGAACTGCTTCAAATCAACTGGATATCTTTGTGCTGTAAATCTCCCAACAGCCAAATGTAAAAGCAGCAAACATCTCGCTGTATGTCCCACATCCAAAGTGCCAAGAGAGAGCTTGCTCTCCCTGTCTTTGAGTACTGTTTGCACTGTCCCGATTACCTCTTTGCTAACATTCTCTTCAGAGCTGCAGTGAAACCAGGAACCACGTGAAGGAGGCACCCACACTGAAAATGCCTGGAAGGAACGTTGGGGCTTCTTCTCAGTGTCTCTGATATAGGGTTTCACTGTCCCGGGAAAGTCTCTGCTAACACCCTGCAGAGCGCTGTGCCCAATATACAGAAACGTCTTGCGGTATCTCCTACAGGGAAAGTGCCAGGAGGGAAAAGTGAGGATTCTGCTTAGACTTTATCGGAACTGCTTCAAATCAACTGGATATCTTTGTGCTGTAAATCTCCCAACAGCCAAACGCAAAAGCAGCAAACATCTCGCTGTATGTCCCACATCCAAAGTGCCAAGAGAGTAATGTAGAGCTTGCTCTCCCTGTCTTTGAGTACTGTTTGCACTGTCCCGATTACCTCTTTGCTAACATTCTCTTCAGAGCTGCACTGAAACCAGGAACCACGTGGAGAAGGCACCCACACTGAAAATGCCTGGAAGGAACCATGGGGCTTCTTCTCAGTGTCTCTGATATAGGGTTTCACTGTCCCGGGAAAGTCTCTGCTAACAGCCTGCAGAGCGCTGTGCCCAATATACAGAAACGTCTTGCGGTATCTCCTACAGGGAAAGTGCCAGGAGGGAAAAGTGAGGATTATGTTTAGACTTTCTCGGAACTGCTTCAAATCAACTAGATATCTTTGTGCTGTAAATCTCCCAACAGCCAAATGTAAAAGCAGCAAACATCTCGCTGTATGTCCCACATCCAAAGTGCCAAGAGAGAGCTTGCTCTCCCTGTCTTTGAGTACTGTTTGCACTGTCCCAATTACCTCTTTGCTAACATTCTCTTCAGAGCTGCAGTGAAACCAGGAACCACGTGGAGAAGGCACCCACACTGAAAGTGCCTGGAAGGAACGTTGGGGCTTCTTCTCAGTGTCTCTGATATAGGGTTTCACTGTCCCGGGAAAGTCTCTCCTAACAGCCTGCAGAGCGCTGTGCCCAATATACAGAAACGTCTTGCGGTATCCCCTACAGGGAAAGTGCCAGGAGGGAAAAGTGAGGATTATGTTTAGACTTTCTCGGAACTGCTTCAAATCAACTGGATATCTTTGTGCTGTAAATCTCGCAACAGCCAAATGTAAAAGCAGCAAACATCTCGCTGTATGTCCCACATCCAAAGTGCCAAGAGAGTAATGTAGAGCTTGCTCTCCCTGTCTTTGAGTACTGTTTGCACTGTCCCGATTACCTCTTTGCTAACATTCTCTTCAGAGCTGCAGTGAAACCAGGAACCACGTGGAGAAGGCACCAACTCTGAAAGTGCCTGGAATGAACGTTGGGACTTCTTCTCAGTGTCTCTGATATAGGGATTCACTCTCCCGGGAAAGTCTCTGCTAACACCCTGCAGAGCGCTGTGCCCAATATACAGAAACGTCTTGCGGTATCTCCTACAGGGAAAGTGCCAGGAGGGAAAAGTGAGGATTATGCTTAGACTTTCTCGGAACTGCTTCAAATCAACTAGATATCTTTGTGCTGTAAATCTCCCAACAGCCAAACGTAAAAGCAGCAAACATCTCGCTGTATGTCCCACATCCAAAGTGCCAAGAGAGAGCTTGCTCTCCCTTTCTTTGAGTACTGTTTGCACTGTCCCGATTACCTCTTTGCTAACATTCTCTTCAGAGCTGCAGTGAAACCAGGAACCACGTGGAGAAGGCACCCACACTGAAAGTGCCTGGAAGGAACGTTGGGGCTTCTTCTCAGTGTCTCTGATATAGGGTTTCACTGTCCCGGGAAAGTCTCTGCTAACAGCCTGCAGAGCGCTGTGCCCAATATACAGAAACGTCTTGCGGTATCCCCTACAGGGAAAGTGCCAGGAGGGAAAAGTGAGGATTATGTTTAGACTTTCTCTGAACTGCTTCAAATCAACTGGATATCTTTGTGCTGTAAATCTCCCAACAGCCAAACGCAAAAGCAGCAAACATCTCGCTGTATGTCCCACATCCAAAGTGCCAAGAGAGTAATGTAGAGCTTGCTCTCCCTGTCTTTGAGTACTGTTTGCACTGTCCCGATTACCTCTTTGCTAACATTCTCTTCAGAGCTGCAGTGAAACCAGGAACCACGTGGAGAAGGCACCAACTCTGAAAGTGCCTGGAATGAACGTTGGGACTTCTTCTCTGTGTCTCTGATATAGGGTTTCACTGTCCCGGGAAAGTCTCTGCTAACAGCCTGCAGAGCGCTGTGCCCAATATACAGAAACGTCTTGCAGTATCTCCTACAGGGAAAGTGCCAGGAGGGAAAAGTGAGGATTATGCTTAGACTTTCTCGGAACTGCTTCAAATCAACTAGATATCTTTGTGCTGTAAATCTCCCAACAGCCAAACGTAAAAGCAGCAAACATCTCGCTGTATGTCCCACATCCAAAGTGCCAAGAGAGAGCTTGCTCTCCCTGTCTTTGAGTACTGTTTGCACTGTCCCGATTACCTCTTTGCTAACATTCTCTTCAGAGCTGCACTGAAACCAGGAACCACGTGGAGAAGGCACCAACTCTGAAAGTGCCTGGAATGAACGTTGGGACTTCTTCTCAGTGTCTCTGATATAGGGTTTCACTGTCCCGGGAAAGTCTCTCCTAACAGCCTGCAGAGCGCTGTGCCCAATATACAGAAACGTCTTGCGGTATCCCCTACAGGGAAAGTGCCAGGAGGGAAAAGTGAGGATTATGTTTAGACTTTCTCGGAACTGCTTCAAATCAACTGGATATCTTTGTGCTGTAAACCTCCCAACAGCCAAATGTAAAAGCAGCAAACATCTCGCTGTATGTCCCACATCCAAAGTGCCAAGAGAGAGCTTGCTCTCCCTGTCTTTGAGTACTGTTTGCACTGTCCCGATTACCTCTTTGCTAACATTCTCTTCAGAGCTGCAGTGAAACCAGGAACCACGTGGAGAAGGCACCCACACTGAAAGTGCCTGGAAGGAACGTTGGGGCTTCTTCTCAGTGTCTCTGATATAGGGTTTCACTGTCCCGGGAAAGTCTCTGCTAACACCCTGCAGAGCGCTGTGCCCAATATACAGAAACGTCTTGCGGTATCTCCTACAGGGAAAGTGCCAGGAGGGAAAAGTGAGGATTATGCTTAGACTTTCTCGGAACTGCTTCAAATCAACTAGATATCTTTGTGCTGTAAACCTCCCAACAGCCAAACGTAAAAGCAGCAAACATCTCGCTGTATGTCCCACATCCAAAGTGCCAAGAGAGAGCTTGCTCTCCCTGTCTTTCAGTACTGTTTGCACTGTCCCGATTACCTCTTTGCTAACATTCTCTTCAGAGCTGCACTGAAACCAGGAACCACGTGGAGAAGGCACCAACTCTGAAAGTGCCTGGAATGAACGTTGGGACTTCTTCTCAGTGTCTCTGATATAGGGTTTCACTGTCCCGGGAAAGTCTCTCCTAACAGCCTGCAGAGCGCTGTGCCCAATATACAGAAACGTCTTGCGGTATCCCCTACAGGGAAAGTGCCAGGAGGGAAAAGTGAGGATTATGTTTAGACTTTCTCGGAACTGCTTCAAATCAACTAGATATCTTTGTGCTGTAAACCTCCCAACAGCCAAATGTAAAAGCAGCAAACATCTCGCTGTATGTCCCACATCCAAAGTGCCAAGAGAGAGCTTGCTCTCCCTGTCTTTGAGTACTGTTTGCACTGTCCCGATTACCTCTTTGCTAACATTCTCTTCAGAGCTGCACTGAAACCAGGAACCACGTGGAGAAGGCACCCACACTGAAAGTGCCTGGAAGGAACGTTGGGGCTTCTTCTCAGTGTCTCTGATATAGGGTTTCACTGTCCCGGGAAAGTCTCTGCTAACACCCTGCAGAGCGCTGTGCCCAATATACAGAAACGTCTTGCGGTATCCCCTACAGGGAAAGTGCCAGGAGGGAAAAGTGAGGATTATGTTTAGACTTTCTCTGAACTGCTTCAAATCAACTGGATATCTTTGTGCTGTAAATCTCCCAACAGCCAAATGTAAAAGCAGCAAACATCTCGCTGTATGTCCCACATCCAAAGTGCCAAGAGAGAGCTTGCTCTCCCTGTCTTTGAGTACTGTTTGCACTGTCCCGATTACCTCTTTGCTAACATTCTCTTCAGAGCTGCAGTGAAACCAGGAACCACGTGGAGAAGGCACCCACACTGAAAGTGCCTGGAAGGAACGTTGGGGCTTCTTCTCAGTGTCTCTGATATAGGGTTTCACTGTCCCGGGAAAGTCTCTGCTAACACCCTGCAGAGCGCTGTGCCCAATATACAGAAACGTCTTGCGGTATCCCCTACAGGGAAAGTGCCAGGAGGGAAAAGTGAGGATTATGCTTAGACTTTCTCGGAACTGCTTCAAATCAACTAGATATCTTTGTGCTGTAAATCTCCCAACAGCCAAATGTAAAAGCAGCAAACATCTCGCTGTATGTCCCACATCCAAAGTGCCAAGAGAGAGCTTGCTCTCCCTGTCTTTGAGTACTGTTTGCACTGTCCCGATTACCTCTTTGCTAACATTCTCTTCAGAGCTGCACTGAAACCAGGAACCACGTGGAGAAGGCACCAACTCTGAAAGTGCCTGGAATGAACGTTGGGACTTCTTCTCAGTGTCTCTGATATAGGGTTTCACTGTCCCGGGAAAGTCTCTCCTAACAGCCTGCAGAGCGCTGCGCCCAATATACAGAAACGTCTTGCGGTATCCCCTACAGGGAAAGTGCCAGGAGGGAAAAGTGAGGATTATGTTTAGACTTTCTCTGAACTGCTTCAAATCAACTGGATATCTTTGTGCTGTAAATCTCCCAACAGCCAAACGCAAAAGCAGCAAACATCTCGCTGTATGTCCCACATCCAAAGTGCCAAGAGAGTAATGTAGAGCTTGCTCTCCCTGTCTTTGAGTACTGTTTGCACTGTCCCGATTACCTCTTTGCTAACATTCTCTTCAGAGCTGCAGTGAAACCAGGAACCACGTGAAGAAGGCACCAACTCTGAAAGTGCCTGGAAGGAACGTTGGGGCTTCTTCTCAGTGTCTCTGATATAGGGTTTCACTGTCCCGGGAAAGTCTCTGCTAACACCCTGCAGAGCGCTGTGCCCAATATACAGAAACGTCTTGCGGTATCTCCTACAGGGAAAGTGCCAGGAGGGAAAAGTGAGGATTATGTTTAGACTTTCTCGGAACTGCTTCAAATCAACTAGATATCTTTGTGCTGTAAACCTCCCAACAGCCAAATGTAAAAGCAGCAAACATCTCGCTGTATGTCCCACATCCAAAGTGCCAAGAGAGAGCTTGCTCTCCCTGTCTTTGAGTACTGTTTGCACTGTCCCAATTACCTCTTTGCTAACATTCTCTTCAGAGCTGCAGTGAAACCAGGAACCACGTGGAGAAGGCACCCACACTGAAAGTGCCTGGAAGGAACGTTGGGGCTTCTTCTCAGTGTCTCTGATATAGGGTTTCACTGTCCCGGGAAAGTCTCTCCTAACACCCTGCAGAGCGCTGTGCCCAATATACAGAAACGTCTTGCGGTATCCCCTACAGGGAAAGTGCCAGGAGGGAAAAGTGAGGATTATGTTTAGACTTTCTCGGAACTGCTTCAAATCAACTGGATATCTTTGTGCTGTAAATCTCGCAACAGCCAAACGCAAAAGCAGCAAACATCTCGCTGTATGTCCCACATCCAAAGTGCCAAGAGAGTAATGTAGAGCTTGCTCTCCCTGTCTTTGAGTACTGTTTGCACTGTCCCGATTACCTCTTTGCTAACATTCTCTTCAGAGCTGCAGTGAAACCAGGAACCACGTGGAGAAGGCACCAACTCTGAAAGTGCCTGGAATGAACGTTGGGACTTCTTCTCAGTGTCTCTGATATAGGGTTTCACTGTCCCGGGAAAGTCTCTGCTAACACCCTGCAGAGCGCTGTGCCCAATATACAGAAACGTCTTGCAGTATCTCCTACAGGGAAAGTGCCAGGAGGGAAAAGTGAGGATTATGCTTAGACTTTCTCGGAACTGCTTCAAATCAACTAGATATCTTTGTGCTGTAAATCTCCCAACAGCCAAACGTAAAAGCAGCAAACATCTCGCTGTATGTCCCACATCCAAAGTGCCAAGAGAGAGCTTGCTCTCCCTTTCTTTGAGTACTGTTTGCACTGTCCCGATTACCTCTTTGCTAACATTCTCTTCAGAGCTGCACTGAAACCAGGAACCACGTGAAGAAGGCACCCACACTGAAAATGCCTGGAAGGAACGTTGGGGCTTCTTCTCAGTGTCTCTGATATAGGGTTTCACTGTCCCGGGAAAGTCTCTGCTAACAGCCTGCAGAGCGCTGTGCCCAATATACAGAAACGTCTTGCAGTATCTCCTACAGGGAAAGTGCCAGGAGGGAAAAGTGAGGATTATGCTTAGACTTTCTCGGAACTGCTTCAAATCAACTGGATATCTTTGTGCTGTAAATCTCCCAACAGCCAAACGCAAAAGCAGCAAACATCTCGCTGTATGTCCCACATCCAAAGTGCCAAGAGAGTAATGTAGAGCTTGCTCTCCCTGTCTTTGAGTACTGTTTGCACTGTCCCGATTACCTCTTTGCTAACATTCTCTTCAGAGCTGCAGTGAAACCAGGAACCACGTGGAGAAGGCACCAACACTGAAAGTGCCTGGAAGGAACGTTGGGACTTCTTCTCAGTGTCTCTGATATAGGGTTTCACTGTCCCGGGAAAGTCTCTGCTAACACCCTGCAGAGCGCTGTGCCCAATATACAGAAACGTCTTGCGGTATCTCCTACAGGGAAAGTGCCAGGAGGGAAAAGTGAGGATTATGTTTAGACTTTCTCGGAACTGCTTCAAATCAACTAGATATCTTTGTGCTGTAAACCTCCCAACAGCCAAATGTAAAAGCAGCAAACATCTCGCTGTATGTTCCACATCCAAAGTGCCAAGAGAGAGCTTGCTCTCCCTGTCTTTGAGTACTGTTTGCACTGTCCCGATTACCTCTTTGCTAACATTCTCTTCAGAGCTGCAGTGAAACCAGGAACCACGTGGAGAAGGCACCCACACTGAAAGTGCCTGGAAGGAACGTTGGGGCTTCTTCTCAGTGTCTCTGATATAGGGTTTCACTGTCCCGGGAAAGTCTCTGCTAACAGCCTGCAGAGCGCTGTGCCCAATATACAGAAACGTCTTGCGGTATCCCCTACAGGGAAAGTGCCAGGAGGGAAAAGTGAGGATTATGTTTAGACTTTCTCTGAACTGCTTCAAATCAACTGGATATCTTTGTGCTGTAAATCTCCCAACAGCCAAACGCAAAAGCAGCAAACATCTCGCTGTATGTCCCACATCCAAAGTGCCAAGAGAGTAATGTAGAGCTTGCTCTCCCTGTCTTTGAGTACTGTTTGCACTGTCCCGATTACCTCTTTGCTAACATTCTCTTCAGAGCTGCACTGAAACCAGGAACCACGTGGAGAAGGCACCAACTCTGAAAGTGCCTGGAATGAACGTTGGGACTTCTTCTCAGTGTCTCTGATATAGGGTTTCACTGTCCCGGGAAAGTCTCTGCTAACAGCCTGCAGAGCGCTGTGCCCAATATACAGAAACGTCTTGCGGTATCCCCTACAGGGAAAGTGCCAGGAGGGAAAAGTGAGGATTATGTTTAGACTTTCTCGGAACTGCTTCAAATCAACTAGATATCTTTGTGCTGTAAACCTCCCAACAGCCAAATGTAAAAGCAGCAAACATCTCGCTGTATGTCCCACATCCAAAGTGCCAAGAGAGAGCTTGCTCTCCCTGTCTTTGAGTACTGTTTGCACTGTCCCGATTACCTCTTTGCTAACATTCTCTTCAGAGCTGCAGTGAAACCAGGAACCACGTGGAGAAGGCACCCACACTGAAAATGCCTGGAAGGAACCATGGGGCTTCTTCTCAGTGTCTCTGATATAGGGTTTCACTGTCCCGGGAAAGTCTCTCCTAACAGCCTGCAGAGCGCTGTGCCCAATATACAGAAACGTCTTGCGGTATCCCCTACAGGGAAAGTGCCAGGAGGGAAAAGTGAGGATTATGCTTAGACTTTCTCGGAACTGCTTCAAATCAACTAGATATCTTTGTGCTGTAAATCTCCCAACAGCCAAATGTAAAAGCAGCAAACATCTCGCTGTATGTCCCACATCCAAAGTGCCAAGAGAGAGCTTGCTCTCCCTGTCTTTGAGTACTGTTTGCACTGTCCCGATTACCTCTTTGCTAACATTCTCTTCAGAGCTGCACTGAAACCAGGAACCACGTGGAGAAGGCACCAACTCTGAAAGTGCCTGGAATGAACGTTGGGACTTCTTCTCAGTGTCTCTGATATAGGGTTTCACTGTCCCGGGAAAGTCTCTCCTAACAGCCTGCAGAGCGCTGCGCCCAATATACAGAAACGTCTTGCGGTATCTCCTACAGGGAAAGTGCCAGGAGGGAAAAGTGAGGATTATGTTTAGACTTTCTCGGAACTGCTTCAAATCAACTGGATATCTTTGTGCTGTAAATCTCGCAACAGCCAAACGCAAAAGCAGCAAACATCTCGCTGTATGTCCCACATCCAAAGTGCCAAGAGAGTAATGTAGAGCTTGCTCTCCCTGTCTTTGAGTACTGTTTGCACTGTCCCGATTACCTCTTTGCTAACATTCTCTTCAGAGCTGCAGTGAAACCAGGAACCACGTGGAGAAGGCACCAACTCTGAAAGTGCCTGGAATGAACGTTGGGACTTCTTCTCAGTGTCTCTGATATAGGGTTTCACTGTCCCGGGAAAGTCTCTGCTAACACCCTGCAGAGCGCTGTGCCCAATATACAGAAACGTCTTCCAGTATCTCCTACAGGGAAAGTGCCAGGAGGGAAAAGTGAGGATTATGCTTAGACTTTCTCGGAACTGCTTCAAATCAACTAGATATCTTTGTGCTGTAAATCTCCCAACAGCCAAATGTAAAAGCAGCAAACATCTCGCTGTATGTCCCACATCCAAAGTGCCAAGAGAGAGCTTGCTCTCCCTGTCTTTGAGTACTGTTTGCACTGTCCCGATTACCTCTTTGCTAACATTCTCTTCAGAGCTGCACTGAAACCAGGAACCACGTGGAGAAGGCACCCACACTGAAAGTGCCTGGAAGGAACGTTGGGGCTTCTTCTCAGTGTCTCTGATATAGGGTTTCACTGTCCCGGGAAAGTCTCTGCTAACACCCTGCAGAGCGCTGTGCCCAATATACAGAAACGTCTTGCGGTATCCCCTACAGGGAAAGTGCCAGGAGGGAAAAGTGAGGATTATGCTTAGACTTTCTCGGAACTGCTTCAAATCAACTAGATATCTTTGTGCTGTAAATCTCCCAACAGCCAAATGTAAAAGCAGCAAACATCTCGCTGTATGTCCCACATCCAAAGTGCCAAGAGAGAGCTTGCTCTCCCTGTCTTTGAGTACTGTTTGCACTGTCCCGATTACCTCTTTGCTAACATTCTCTTCAGAGCTGCAGTGAAACCAGGAACCACGTGGAGAAGGCACCAACTCTGAAAGTGCCTGGAAGGAACGTTGGGGCTTCTTCTCAGTGTCTCTGATATAGGGTTTCACTGTCCCGGGAAAGTCTCTGCTAACACCCTGCAGAGCGCTGTGCCCAATATACAGAAACGTCTTGCGGTATCTCCTACAGGGAAAGTGTCAGGAGGGAAAAGTGAGGATTATGTTTAGACTTTCTCGGAACTGCTTCAAATCAACTAGATATCTTTGTGCTGTAAACCTCCCAACAGCCAAATGTAAAAGCAGCAAACATCTCGCTGTATGTCCCACATCCAAAGTGCCAAGAGAGAGCTTGCTCTCCCTGTCTTTGAGTACTGTTTGCACTGTCCCGATTACCTCTTTGCTAACATTCTCTTCAGAGCTGCAGTGAAACCAGGAACCACGTGGAGAAGGCACCCACACTGAAAGTGCCTGGAAGGAACGTTGGGGCTTCTTCTCAGTGTCTCTGATATAGGGTTTCACTGTCCCGGGAAAGTCTCTCCTAACACCCTGCAGAGCGCTGTGCCCAATATACAGAAACGTCTTGCGGTATCCCCTACAGGGAAAGTGCCAGGAGGGAAAAGTGAGGATTATGTTTAGACTTTCTCGGAACTGCTTCAAATCAACTGGATATCTTTGTGCTGTAAATCTCGCAACAGCCAAACGCAAAAGCAGCAAACATCTCGCTGTATGTCCCACATCCAAAGTGCCAAGAGAGTAATGTAGAGCTTGCTCTCCCTGTCTTTGAGTACTGTTTGCACTGTCCCGATTACCTCTTTGCTAACATTCTCTTCAGAGCTGCAGTGAAACCAGGAACCACGTGGAGAAGGCACCAACTCTGAAAGTGCCTGGAATGAACGTTGGGACTTCTTCTCAGTGTCTCTGATATAGGGTTTCACTGTCCCGGGAAAGTCTCTGCTAACACCCTGCAGAGCGCTGTGCCCAATATACAGAAACGTCTTCCAGTATCTCCTACAGGGAAAGTGCCAGGAGGGAAAAGTGAGGATTATGCTTAGACTTTCTCGGAACTGCTTCAAATCAACTAGATATCTTTGTGCTGTAAATCTCCCAACAGCCAAACGTAAAAGCAGCAAACATCTCGCTGTATGTCCCACATCCAAAGTGCCAAGAGAGAGCTTGCTCTCCCTTTCTTTGAGTACTGTTTGCACTGTCCCGATTACCTCTTTGCTAACATTCTCTTCAGAGCTGCAGTGAAACCAGGAACCACGTGAAGAAGGCACCCACACTGAAAATGCCTGGAAGGAACGTTGGGGCTTCTTCTCAGTGTCTCTGATATAGGGTTTCACTGTCCCGGGAAAGTCTCTGCTAACACCCTGCAGAGCGCTGTGCCCAATATACAGAAACGTCTTGCGGTATCTCCTACAGGGAAAGTGCCAGGAGGGAAAAGTGAGGATTATGCTTAGACTTTCTCGGAACTGCTTCAAATCAACTGGATATCTTTGTGCTGTAAATCTCCCAACAGCCAAACGCAAAAGCAGCAAACATCTCGCTGTATGTCCCACATCCAAAGTGCCAAGAGAGTAATGTAGAGCTTGCTCTCCCTGTCTTTGAGTACTGTTTGCACTGTCCCGATTACCTCTTTGCTAACATTCTCTTCAGAGCTGCAGTGAAACCAGGAACCACGTGGAGAAGGCACCAACACTGAAAGTGCCTGGAAGGAACGTTGGGACTTCTTCTCAGTGTCTCTGATATAGGGTTTCACTGTCCCGGGAAAGTCTCTGCTAACACCCTGCAGAGCGCTGTGCCCAATATACAGAAACGTCTTGCGGTATCTCCTACAGGGAAAGTGCCAGGAGGGAAAAGTGAGGATTATGTTTAGACTTTCTCGGAACTGCTTCAAATCAACTAGATATCTTTGTGCTGTAAACCTCCCAACAGCCAAATGTAAAAGCAGCAAACATCTCGCTGTATGTTCCACATCCAAAGTGCCAAGAGAGAGCTTGCTCTCCCTGTCTTTGAGTACTGTTTGCACTGTCCCGATTACCTCTTTGCTAACATTCTCTTCAGAGCTGCAGTGAAACCAGGAACCACGTGGAGAAGGCACCCACACTGAAAGTGCCTGGAAGGAACGTTGGGGCTTCTTCTCAGTGTCTCTGATATAGGGTTTCACTGTCCCGGGAAAGTCTCTGCTAACACCCTGCAGAGCGCTGTGCCCAATATACAGAAACGTCTTGCGGTATCCCCTACAGGGAAAGTGCCAGGAGGGAAAAGTGAGGATTATGTTTAGACTTTCTCTGAACTGCTTCAAATCAACTGGATATCTTTGTGCTGTAAATCTCCCAACAGCCAAACGCAAAAGCAGCAAACATCTCGCTGTATGTCCCACATCCAAAGTGCCAAGAGAGTAATGTAGAGCTTGCTCTCCCTGTCTTTGAGTACTGTTTGCACTGTCCCGATTACCTCTTTGCTAACATTCTCTTCAGAGCTGCAGTGAAACCAGGAACCACGTGGAGAAGGCACCAACTCTGAAAGTGCCTGGAATGAACGTTGGGACTTCTTCTCAGTGTCTCTGATATAGGGTTTCACTGTCCCGGGAAAGTCTCTGCTAACAGCCTGCAGAGCGCTGTGCCCAATATACAGAAACGTCTTGCGGTATCTCCTACAGGGAAAGTGCCAGGAGGGAAAAGTGAGGATTATGCTTAGACTTTCTCGGAACTGCTTCAAATCAACTAGATATCTTTGTGCTGTAAATCTCCCAACAGCCAAACGTAAAAGCAGCAAACATCTCGCTGTATGTCCCACATCCAAAGTGCCAAGAGAGAGCTTGCTCTCCCTGTCTTTGAGTACTGTTTGCACTGTCCCGATTACCTCTTTGCTAACATTCTCTTCAGAGCTGCACTGAAACCAGGAACCACGTGGAGAAGGCACCAACTCTGAAAGTGCCTGGAATGAACGTTGGGACTTCTTCTCAGTGTCTCTGATATAGGGTTTCACTGTCCCGGGAAAGTCTCTCCTAACAGCCTGCAGAGCGCTGTGCCCAATATACAGAAACGTCTTGCGGTATCCCCTACAGGGAAAGTGCCAGGAGGGAAAAGTGAGGATTATGTTTAGACTTTCTCGGAACTGCTTCAAATCAACTAGATATCTTTGTGCTGTAAAGCTCCCAACAGCCAAATGTAAAAGCAGCAAACATCTCGCTGTATGTCCCACATCCAAAGTGCCAAGAGAGAGCTTGCTCTCCCTGTCTTTGAGTACTGTTTGCACTGTCCCGATTACCTCTTTGCTAACATTCTCTTCAGAGCTGCAGTGAAACCAGGAACCACGTGGAGAAGGCACCCACACTGAAAATGCCTGGAAGGAACCATGGGGCTTCTTCTCAGTGTCTCTGATATAGGGTTTCACTGTCCCGGGAAAGTCTCTCCTAACAGCCTGCAGAGCGCTGCGCCCAATATACAGAAACGTCTTGCGGTATCCCCTACAGGGAAAGTGCCAGGAGGGAAAAGTGAGGATTATGTTTAGACTTTCTCGGAACTGCTTCAAATCAACTGGATATCTTTGTGCTGTAAATCTCCCAACAGCCAAACGCAAAAGCAGCAAACATCTCGCTGTATGTCCCACATCCAAAGTGCCAAGAGAGTAATGTAGAGCTTGCTCTCCCTGTCTTTGAGTACTGTTTGCACTGTCCCGATTACCTCTTTGCTAACATTCTCTTCAGAGCTGCAGTGAAACCAGGAACCACGTGGAGAAGGCACCCACACTGAAAATGCCTGGAAGGAACCATGGGGCTTCTTCTCAGTGTCTCTGATATAGGGTTTCACTGTCCCGGGAAAGTCTCTCCTAACAGCCTGCAGAGCGCTGTGCCCAATATACAGAAACATCTTGCGGTATCCCCTACAGGGAAAGTGCCAGGAGGGAAAAGTGAGGATTATGTTTAGACTTTCTCGGAACTGCTTCAAATCAACTAGATATCTTTGTGCTGTAAATCTCCCAACAGCCAAATGTAAAAGCAGCAAACATCTCGCTGTATGTTCCACATCCAAAGTGCCAAGAGAGAGCTTGCTCTCCCTGTCTTTGAGTACTGTTTGCACTGTCCCGATTACCTCTTTGCTAACATTCTCTTCAGAGCTGCAGTGAAACCAGGAACCACGTGAAGAAGGCACCCACACTGAAAATGCCTGGAAGGAACCTTGGGGCTTCTTCTCAGTGTCTCTGATATAGGGTTTCACTGTCCCGGGAAAGTCTCTGCTAACACCCTGCAGAGCGCTGTGCCCAATATACAGAAACGTCTTGCGGTATCCCCTACAGGGAAAGTGCCAGGAGGGAAAAGTGAGGATTATGTTTAGACTTTCTCTGAACTGCTTCAAATCAACTGGATATCTTTGTGCTGTAAATCTCCCAACAGCCAAATGTAAAAGCAGCAAACATCTCGCTGTATGTCCCACATCCAAAGTGCCAAGAGAGAGCTTGCTCTCCCTGTCTTTGAGTACTGTTTGCACTGTCCCGATTACCTCTTTGCTAACATTCTCTTCAGAGCTGCAGTGAAACCAGGAACCACGTGGAGAAGGCACCCACACTGAAAGTGCCTGGAAGGAACGTTGGGGCTTCTTCTCAGTGTCTCTGATATAGGGTTTCACTGTCCCGGGAAAGTCTCTGCTAACAGCCTGCAGAGCGCTGTGCCCAATATACAGAAACGTCTTGCGGTATCCCCTACAGGGAAAGTGCCAGGAGGGAAAAGTGAGGATTATGTTTAGACTTTCTCGGAACTGCTTCAAATCAACTGGATATCTTTGTGCTGTAAATCTCCCAACAGCCAAATGTAAAAGCAGCAAACATCTCGCTGTATGTCCCACATCCAAAGTGCCAAGAGAGAGCTTGCTCTCCCTGTCTTTGAGTACTGTTTGCACTGTCCCGATTACCTCTTTGCTAACATTCTCTTCAGAGCTGCAGTGAAACCAGGAACCACGTGGAGAAGGCACCCACACTGAAAGTGCCTGGAATGAACGTTGGGACTTCTTCTCAGTGTCTCTGATATAGGGTTTCACTGTCCCGGGAAAGTCTCTGCTAACACCCTGCAGAGCGCTGTGCCCAATATACAGAAACGTCTTGCGGTATCCCCTACAGGGAAAGTGCCAGGAGGGAAAAGTCAGGATTATGTTTAGACTTTCTCGGAACTGCTTCAAATCAACTAGATATCTTTGTGCTGTAAATCTCCCAACAGCCAAACGCAAAAGCAGCAAACATCTCGCTGTATGTCCCACATCCAAAGTGCCAAGAGAGTAATGTAGAGCTTGCTCTCCCTGTCTTTGAGTACTGTTTGCACTGTCCCGATTACCTCTTTGCTAACATTCTCTTCAGAGCTGCAGTGAAACCAGGAACCACGTGAAGAAGGCACCAACTCTGAAAGTGCCCGGAAGGAACGTTGGGGCTTCTTCTCAGTGTCTCTGATATAGGGTTTCACTGTCCCGGGAAAGTCTCTGCTAACACCCTGCAGAGCGCTGTGCCCAATATACAGAAACGTCTTGCGGTATCCCCTACAGGGAAAGTGCCAGGAGGGAAAAGTGAGGATTATGTTTAGACTTTCTCGGAACTGCTTCAAATCAACTAGATATCTTTGTGCTGTAAATCTCCCAACAGCCAAATGTAAAAGCAGCAAACATCTCGCTGTATGTTCCACATCCAAAGTGCCAAGAGAGAGCTTGCTCTCCCTGTCTTTGAGTACTGTTTGCACTGTCCCAATTACCTCTTTGCTAACATTCTCTTCAGAGCTGCAGTGAAACCAGGAACCACGTGGAGAAGGCACCCACACTGAAAGTGCCTGGAAGGAACGTTGGGGCTTCTTCTCAGTGTCTCTGATATAGGGTTTCACTGTCCCGGGAAAGTCTCTCCTAACAACCTGCAGAGCGCTGTGCCCAATATACAGAAACGTCTTGCGGTATCCCCTACAGGGAAAGTGCCAGGAGGGAAAAGTGAGGATTATGTTTAGACTTTCTCTGAACTGCTTCAAATCAACTGGATATCTTTGTGCTGTAAATCTCCCAACAGCCAAACGCAAAAGCAGCAAACATCTCGCTGTATGTCCCACATCCAAAGTGCCAAAAGAGTAATGTAGAGCTTGCTCTCCCTGTCTTTGAGTACTGTTTGCACTGTCCCGATTACCTCTTTGCTAACATTCTCTTCAGAGCTGCAGTGAAACCAGGAACCACGTGGAGAAGGCACCAACTCTGAAAGTGCCTGGAATGAACGTTGGGACTTCTTCTCAGTGTCTCTGATATAGGGTTTCACTGTCCCGGGAAAGTCTCTGCTAACACCCTGCAGAGCGCTGTGCCCAATATACAGAAACGTCTTGCGGTATCTCCTACAGGGAAAGTGCCAGGAGGGAAAAGTGAGGATTATGTTTAGACTTTCTCGGAACTGCTTCAAATCAACTAGATATCTTTGTGCTGTAAACCTCCCAACAGCCAAATGTAAAAGCAGCAAACATCTCGCTGTATGTTCCACATCCAAAGTGCCAAGAGAGAGCTTGCTCTCCCTGTCTTTGAGTACTGTTTGCACTGTCCCGATTACCTCTTTGCTAACATTCTCTTCAGAGCTGCAGTGAAACCAGGAACCACGTGGAGAAGGCACCCACACTGAAAATGCCTGGAAGGAACCATGGGGCTTCTTCTCAGTGTCTCTGATATAGGGTTTCACTGTCCCGGGAAAGTCTCTGCTGACACCCTGCAGAGCGCTGTGCCCAATATACAGAAACGTCTTGCGGTATCCCCTACAGGGAAAGTGCCAGGAGGGAAAAGTGAGGATTATGTTTAGACTTTCTCTGAACTGCTTCAAATCAACTGGATATCTTTGTGCTGTAAATCTCCCAACAGCCAAACACAAAAGCAGCAAACATCTCGCTGTATGTCCCACATCCAAAGTGCCAAGAGAGTAATGTAGAGCTTGCTCTCCCTGTCTTTGAGTACTGTTTGCACTGTCCCGATTACCTCTTTGCTAACATTCTCTTCAGAGCTGCAGTGAAACCAGGAACCACGTGGAGAAGGCACCAACTCTGAAAGTGCCTGGAATGAACGTTGGGGCTTCTTCTCAGTGTCTCTGATATAGGGTTTCACTGTCCCGGGAAAGTCTCTGCTAACAGCCTGCAGAGCGCTGTGCCCAATATACAGAAACGTCTTGCGGTATCCCCTACAGGGAAAGTGCCAGGAGGGAAAAGTGAGGATTATGTTTAGACTTTCTCGGAACTGCTTCAAATCAACTAGATATCTTTGTGCTGTAAACCTCCCAACAGCCAAATGTAAAAGCAGCAAACATCTCGCTGTATGTCCCACATCCAAAGTGCCAAGAGAGAGCTTGCTCTCCCTGTCTTTGAGTACTGTTTGCACTGTCCCGATTACCTCTTTGCTAACATTCTCTTCAGAGCTGCAGTGAAACCAGGAACCACGTGGAGAAGGCACCCACACTGAAAGTGCCTGGAAGGAACGTTGGGGCTTCTTCTCAGTGTCTCTGATATAGGGTTTCACTGTCCCGGGAAAGCCTCTGCTAACACCCTGCAGAGCGCTGTGCCCAATATACAGAAACGTCTTGCGGTATCACCTACAGGGAAAGTGCCAGGAGGGAAAAGTGAGGATTATGCTTATACTTTCTCGGAACTGCTTCAAATCAACTAGATATCTTTGTGCTGTAAATCTCCCAACAGCCAAACGTAAAAGCAGCAAACATCTCGCTGTATGTCCCACATCCAAAGTGCCAAGAGAGAGCTTGCTCTCCCTGTCTTTGAGTACTGTTTGCACTGTCCCGATTACCTCTTTGCTAACATTCTCTTCAGAGCTGCACTGAAACCAGGAACCACGTGGAGAAGGCACCAACTCTGAAAGTGCCTGGAAGGAACTGGGGGCTGCAGGCTTTCCTGCTGCCTTCAGCCTCAAAACCACCCTTTCCCACTTGGCGTCGCGCCAGGCACAAAAATGGCCATATGTCTGGAGACTGGTCCCACGCCCAAAGAGCCAGCAGGGAAAACTATGCCTTTTTCTAAAGCTCTTTGGGAACCGCTTGCGTAGCCCCACACACCTGGGGGCTGCAGGCTTTCCTGCTGCCTTCAGCCTCAAAACCACCCTTTCCCACATGGCGTCACGCCAGGCACAAAAATGGCCATATGTCTGGAGATTGGTCCCACGCCCAAAGAGCCAGCAGGGAAAACTGTGCCTTGTTCTAAAGCTCTTTGGGAACCGCTTGCGTAGCCCCACACACATGGGGGCTGCAGGCTTTCCTGCTGCCTTCAGCCTCAAAACCACCCTTTCCCACTTGGCGCCGCGCCAGGTCCAGAAAAGGCCATATGACTGGAGATTGGTTCCACGCCGAAAGAGCCAGCAGGGAAAACTATGCCTTGTTCTAAATCTCTTTGGGAACCGCTTGCGTAGCCCCACACACCTGGGGGCTGCAGGCTTTCCTGCTGCCTTCAGCCTCAAAACCACCCTTTCCCACATGCCGTCACCCCAGGCCCAAAAATGGCCATATATCTGGAGACTGGTCCCACGCCGAAAGAGCCAGCAGGGAAAACTATGCCTTGTTCTAAAGCTCTTTGGGAACCGCTTGCGTAGCCCCACACACCTGGGGGCTGCAGGCTTTCCTGCTGCCTTCAGCCTCAAAACAACCCTTTCCCACTTGGCGTCGCGCCAGGCACAAAAATGGCCATATGTCTGGAGATTGGTCCTACGCCCAAAGAGCCAGCAGGGAAAACTATGCCTTGTTCTAAAGCTCTTTGGGAACCGCTTGCGTAGCCCCACACACCTGGGGGCTGCAGGCTTTCCTGCTGTCTTCAGCCTCAAAACAACCCTTTCCCACATGGCGTCACGCCAGGCACAAAAATGGCCATATGTCTGGAGGTTGGTCCCACGCCCAAAGAGCCAGCAGGGAAAACTATGCCTTGTTCTAAAGCTCTTTGGGAACCGCTTGCGTAGCCCCACACACCTGGGGGCTGCAGGATTTCCTGCTGCCTTCAGCCTCAAAACCTCCATTTCCCACGTGGCCCCGCGCCAGGCACAAAAACGGCCATATATCTGGAGACTGGTCCCACGCCCAAAGAGCCAGCAGGGAAAACTATGCCTTGTTCTAAAGCTCTTTGGGAACCGCTTGCGTAGCCCCACACACCTGGGGGCTGCAGGCTTTCCTGCTGCCTTCAGCCTCAAAACCACCCTTTCCCACTTGTCCCAGCGCCAGGCACAAAAACGGCCATATGTCTGGAGATTGGTCCCACGCCGAAAGAGCCAGCAGGGAAAACTATGCCTTGTTCTAAAGCTCTTTGGGAACCGCTTGCGTAGCCCCACACACCTGGGGGCTGCAGGCTTTCCTGCTGCCTTCAGCCTCAAAACCACCCTTTCCCACATGGCGTCACGCCAGGCACAAAAATGGCCATATGTCTGGAGACTGGTCCCACGCCCAAAGAGCCAGCAGGGAAAACTATGCCTTGTTCTAAAGCTCTTTGGGAACCGCTTGCGTAGCCCCACACACCTGGGGGCTGCAGGCTTTCCTGCTGCCTTCAGCCTCAAAACCACCCTTTCCCACTTGTCCCAGCGCCAGGCACAAAAATGGCCATATGTCTGGAGACTGGTCCCACGCTCAAAGAGCCAGCAGGGAAAACTATGCCTTGTTCTAAAGCTCTTTGGGAACCGCTTGCGTAGCCCCACACACCTGGGGGCTGCAGGATTTCCTGCTGCCTTCAGCCTCAAAACCACCCTTTCCCACATGCCGTCACCCTAGGCCCAAAAATGGCCATATGTCTGGAGATTGGTCCCACGCCCAAAGAGCCAGCAGGGAAAACTATGCCTTGTTCTAAAGCTCTTTGGGAACCGCTTGCATAGCCCCACATACCTGGTGGCTGCAGGCTTTCCTGCTCTGTTCAGCCTCAAAACAACCCTTTCCCACTTGGCGCCGCGCCAGGCACAAAAATGGCCATATGTCTAGAGATTGGTCCCACGCCCAAAGAGCCAGCAGGGAAAGCTATGCCTTGTTCTAAAGCTCTTTGGGAACCGCTTGCGTAGCCCCACACACCTGGGGGCTGCAGGCTTTCCTGCTGCCTTCAGTCTCAAAACCACCCTTTCCCACTTGGCGTCGCGCCAGGCACAAAAATGGCCATATGTCTGGAGATTGGTCCCACGCCCAAAGAGCCAGCAGGGAAAACTATGCCTTGTTCTAAAGCTCTTTGGGAACCGCTTGCGTAGCCCCACACACCTGGGGGCTGCAGGCTTTCCTGCTGTCTTCAGCCTCAAAACCACCCTTTCCCACTTGGCGCCGCGCCAGGTCCAGAAAAGGCCATATGACTGGAGATTGGTTCCACGCCCAAAGAGCCAGCAGGGAAAACTATGCCTTGTTCTAAATCTCTTTGGGAACCGCTTGCGTAGCCCCACACACCTGGGGGCTGCAGGCTTTCCTGCTGCCTTCAGCCTCAAAACCACCCTTTCCCACATGCCGTCATCCCAGGCCCAAAAATGGCCATATGTCTGGAGACTGGTCCCACGCCCAAAGAGCCAGCAGGGAAAGCTATGCCTTGTTCTAAAGCTCTTTGGGAACCGCTTGCGTAGCCCCACAGACCTGGGGGCTGCAGGCTTTCCTGCTGCCTTCAGCCTCAAAACAACCCTTTCCCACTTGGCGTCGCGCCAGGCACAAAAATGGCCATATGTCTGGAGATTGGTCCCACGCCAAAAGAGCCAGCAGGGAAAACTATGCCTTGTTCTAAAGCTCTTTGGGAACCGCTTGCGTAGACCCACACACCTGGGGGCTGCAGGCTTTCCTGCTCTCTTCAGCCTCAAAAAAACCCTTTCCCACTTGGCGCCGCGCCAGGTCCAGAAAAGGCCATATGTCTGGAGATTGGTCCCACGCCCAAAGAGCCAGCAGGGAAAACTATGCCTTGTTCTAAAGCTCTTTGGGAACCGCTTCCGTAGCCCCACACACCTGGGGGCTGCAGGCTTTTCTCGCGCTTTCAGCCTCAAAACGACACTTTCCCTCATGGCATCACGCCAGGCACAAAAATGGCCAGATGTCTGGAGACTGGTCCCTTTCCCAAAGAGCCAGCAGGGAAAACTATGCCTTGTTCTAAAGCTCTTTGGGAACCGCTTGCGTAGCCCCACACACCTGGGGGCTGCAGGCTTTCCTGCTCTCTTCAGCCTTAAAACAACCCTTTCCCACTTGGCGCCGCGCCAGGCCCAAAAATGGCCATATGTCTGGAGACTGGTCCCACGCCCAAAGAGCCAGCAGGGAAAGCTATGCCTTGTTCTAAAGCTCTTTGGGAACCGCTTGCGTAGCCCCACACACCTGGGGGCTGCAGGCTTTCCTGCTGCCTTCAGCCTCAAAACAACCCTTTCCCACTTGGCGTCGCGCCAGGCCCAAAAATGGCCATATGTCTGGAGATTGGTCCCACGCCCAAAGAGCCAGCAGGGAAAACTATGCCTTGTTCTAAAGCTCTTTGGGAACCGCTTGCGTAGCCCCACACACCTGGGGGCTGCAGGCTTTCCTGCTGCCTTCAGCCTCAAAACCACCCTTTCCCACTTGTCCCAGCGCCAGGCACAAAAACGGCCATATGTCTGGAGATTGGTCCCACGCCGAAAGAGCCAGCAGGGAAAACTATGCCTTGTTCTAAAGCTCTTTGGGAACCGCTTGCGTAGCCCCACACACCTGGGGGCTGCAGGCTTTCCTGCTGCCTTCAGCCTCAAAACCACCCTTTCCCACATGGCGTCACGCCAGGCACAAAAATGGCCATATGTCTGGAGACTGGTCCCACGCCCAAAGAGCCAGCAGGGAAAACTATGCCTTGTTCTAAAGCTCTTTGGGAACCGCTTGCGTAGCCCCACACACCTGGGGGCTGCAGGCTTTCCTGCTGCCTTCAGCCTCAAAACCACCCTTTCCCACTTGTCCCAGCGCCAGGCACAAAAATGGCCATATGTCTGGAGGTTGGTCCCACGCTCAAAGAGCCAGCAGGGAAAACTATGCCTTGTTCTAAAGCTCTTTGGGAACCGCTTGCGTAGCCCCACACACCTGGGGGCTGCAGGATTTCCTGCTGCCTTCAGCCTCAAAACCACCCTTTCCCACATGCCGTCACCCTAGGCCCAAAAATGGCCATATGTCTGGAGATTGGTCCCTTTCCCAAAGAGCCAGCAGGGAAAACTATGCCTTGTTCTAAAGCTCTTTGGGAACCGCTTGCGTAGCCCCACATACCTGGGGGCTGCAGGCTTTCCTGCTGCCTTCAGCCTCAAAACAACCCTTTCCCACTTGGCGCGGCGCCAGGCACAAAAATGGCCATATGTCTAGAGATTGGTCCCACGCCCAAAGAGCCAGCAGGGAAAGCTATGCCTTGTTCTAAAGCTCTTTGGGAACCGCTTGCGTAGCCCCACACACCTGGGGGCTGCAGGCTTTCCTGCTGCCTTCAGCCTCAAAACCACCCTTTCCCACATGGCGTCACGCCAGGCACAAAAATGGCCATATGTCTGGAGGTTGGTCCCACGCCCAAAGAGCCAGCAGGGAAAACTGTGCCTTGTTCTAAAGCTCTTTGGGAACCGCTTGCGTAGCCCCACACACCTGGGGGCTGCAGGCTTTCCTGCTGCCTTCAGCCTCAAAACCACCCTTTCCCACTTGGCGCCGCGCCAGCTCCAGAAAAGGCCATATGTCTGGAGATTGGTCCCTTTCCCAAAGAGCCAGCAGGGAAAACTATGCCTTGTTCTAAAGCTCTTTGGGAACCGCTTGCGTAGCCCCACACACCTGGGGGCTGCAGGCTTTTCTCGCGCTTTCAGCCTCAAAACGACACTTTCCCTCATGGCATCACGCCAGGCACAAAAATGGCCAGATGTCTGGAGACTGGTCCCTTTCCCAAAGAGCCAGCAGGGAAAACTATGCCTTGTTCTAAAGCTCTTTGGGAACCGCTTCCGTAGCCCCACACACCTGGGGGCTGCAGGCTTTCCTGCTGCCTTCAGCCTCAAAACCACCCTTTCCCACTTGGTGCCGCGCCAGGCACAAAAATGGCCATATGTCTGGAGACTGGTCCCACGCCCAAGAGCCAGCAGGGAAAACTCTGCCTTGTTGTAAAGCTATTTGGGAACCGCTTGCGTAGCCCCACAGACCTGGGGGCTGCAGGCTTTCCTGCTGCCTTCAGCCTCTAAACCTCCCCTTCCCACTTGGCCCTGCTACAGGCACACAAATGGCCATATGTCTGGAGATTGGTCCCACGCCCAAAGAGCCAGCAGGGAAAACTATGCCTTGTACTAAAGCTCTTTGGGAACCGCTTGCGTAGCCCCACACACCTGGGGGCTGCAGGCTTTCCTGCTGCCTTCAGCCTCAAAACCACCCTTTCCCACATGCCGTCACCCCAGGCCCAAAAAGGCCATATATCTGGAGATTGGTCCCACGCCCAAAGAGCCAGCAGGGAAAACTATGCCTTGTTCTAAAGCTCTTTGGGAACCGCTTGCGTAGCCCCACACACCTGGGGGCTGCAGGCTTTCCTGCTGCCTTCAGCCTCAAAACAACCCTTTCCCACTTGGCGCCGCGCCAGGCCCAAAAATGGCCATATGTCTAGAGATTGGTCCCACGCCCAAAGAGCCAGCAGGGAAAGCTATGCCTTGTTCTAAAGCTCTTTGGGAACCGCTTGCGTAGCCCCACACACCTGGGGGCTGCAGGCTTTCCTGCTGCCTTCAGCCTCAAAACAACCCTTTCACACTTGGCGTCGCGCCAGGCACAAAATTGGCCATATGTCTGGAGACTGGTCCCACGCCCAAAGAGCCAGCAGGGAAAACTATGCCTTGTTCTAAAGCTCTTTGGGAACCGCTTGCGTAGCCCCACACACCTGGGGGCTGCAGGCTTTCCTGCTGCCTTCAGCCTCAAAACAACCCTTTCCCACATGGCGTCACGCCAGGCACAAAAATGGCCATATGTCTGGAGGTTGGTCCCACGCCCAAAGAGCCAGCAGGGAAAACTATGCCTTGTTCTAAAGCTCTTTGGGAACCGCTTGCGTAGCCCCACACACCTGGGGGCTGCAGGCTTTCCTGCTGCCTTCAGCCTCAAAACCACCCTTTCCCACTTGGCGCCGCGCCAGGCACAAAAATGGCCATATGTCTGGAGACTGGTCCCACGCCCAAGAGCCAGCAGGGAAAACTATGCCTTGTTGTAAAGCTCTTTGGGAACCGCTTGCGTAGCCCCACACACCTGGGGGCTGCAGGCTTTCCTGCTGCCTTCAGCCTCAAAACCTCCCTTTCCCACTTGGCCCTGCTCCAGGCACAAAAATGGCCATATGTCTGGAGATTGGTCCCACGCCCAAAGAGCCAGCAGGGAAAACTATGCCTTGTTCTAAAGCTCTTTGGGAACAGCTAGCGTAGCCCCACACACCTGGGGGCTGCAGGCTTTCCTGCTGCCTTCAGCCTCAAAACCACCCTTTCCCACATGGCATCACGCCAGGCACAAAAATGGCCAGATGTCTGGAGACTGGTCCCTTTCCCAAAGAGCCAGCAGGGAAAACTATGCCTTGTTCTAAAGCTCTTTGGGAACCGCTTGCATAGCCCTACACACCTGGGGGCTGCAGGCTTTCCTGCTGCCTTCAGCCTCAAAACCACCCTTTCCCACTTGGCCCCGCGCCAGGCACAAAAATGGCCATATGTCTGGAGATTGGTCCCACGCCCAAAGAGCCAGCAGGGAAAACTATGCCTTGTACTAAAGCTCTTTGGGAACAGCTTGCGTAGCCCCACACACCTGGGGGCTGCAGGCTTTCCTGCTGCCTTCAGCCTCAAAACCTCCATTTCCCACGTGGCCCCGCGCCAGGCACAAAAACGGCCATATGTCTGGAGGTTGGTCCCACGCCCAAAGAGCCAGCAGGGAAAACTATGCCTTGTAATAAAGCTCTTTGGGAACCGCTTGCGTAGCCCAACACACCTGGGGGCTGCAGGCTTTCCTGCTCTCTTCAGCCTCAAAACCACCCTTTCCCACTTGTCCCAGCGCCAGGCACAAAAATGGCCATATGTGTGGAGACTGGTCCCACGCTCAAAGAGCCAGCAGGGAAAACTATGCCTTGTTCTAAAGCTCTTTGGGAACGGCTTGCGTAGCCCCACACACCTGGGGGCTGCAGGCTTTCCTGCTGCCTTCAGCCTCAAAACCACCCTTTCCCACTTGGCCCCGCGCCAGGCACAAAAATGGCCATATGTCTGGAGACTGGTCCCTTTCCCAAAGAGCCAGGAGGGAAAACTATGCCTTGTTCTAAAGCTCTTTGGGAACCGCTTGCGTGGCCTCACACACCTGGGGGCTGCAGGCTTTCCTGCTGCCTTCAGCCTCAAAACCACCCTTTCCCACATGGCGTCACGCCAGGCACAAAAATGGCCATAAGTCTGGAGATTGGTCCCACGCCCAAAGAGCCAGCAGGGAAAACTATGCCTTGTTCTAAAGCTCTTTGGGAACCGCTTCCGTAGCCCCACAGACCTGCGGGCTGCAGGCTTTCCTGCTGCCTTCAGCCTCAAAACCACCCTTTCCCACTTGTCCCAGCGCCAGGCACAAAAATGGCCATATGTGTGGAGACTGGTCCCACGCTCAAAGAGCCAGCAGGGAAAACTATGCCTTGTTCTAAAGCTCTTTGGGAACCGCTTGCGTAGCCCCACACACCTGGGGGCTGCAGGCTTTCCTGCTGCCTTCAGCCTCAAAACCACCCTTTCCCACTTGGCCCCGTGCCAGGCACGAAAATGGCCATATGTCTGGAGACTGGTCCCACGCCCAAAGAGCCAGCAGGGAAAGCTATGCCTTGTTCTAAAGCTCTTTGGGAACCGCTTGCGTGGCCCCACAGACCTGGGGGCTGCAGGCTTTCCTGCTGCCTTCAGCCTCAAAACCACCCTTTCCCACATGGCGTCACGCCAGGCACAAAAATGGCCATATGTCTGGAGATTGGTCCCACGCCCAAAGAGCCAGCAGGGAAAACTATGCCTTGTTCTAAAGCTCTTTGGGAATGGCTTGCGTAGCCCCACAGACCTGGGGGCTGCAGGCTTTCCTGCTGCCTTCAGCCTCAAAACCACCCTTTCCCACATGCCGTCACCCTAGGCCCAAAAATGGCCATATGTCTGGAGATTGGTCCCACGCCCAAAGAGCCAGCAGGGAAAACTATGCCTTGTTCTAAAGCTCTTTGGGAACCGCTTGCATAGCCCCACATACCTGGGGGCTGCAGGCTTTCCTGCTCTCTTCAGCCTCAAAACAACCCTTTCCCACTTGGCGCCGCGCCAGGCCCAAAAATGGCCATATGTCTGGAGACTGGTCCCACGCCCAAAGAGCCAGCAGGGAAAACTATGGCTTGTTCTAAAGCTCTTTGGGAACCGCTTGCGTAGCCCCACAGACCTGGGGGCTGCAGGCTTTCCTGCTGCCTTCAGCCTCACAACCACCCTTTCCCACATGCCGTCACCCTAGGCCCAAAAATGGCCATATGTCTGGAGATTGGTCCCACGCCCAAAGAGCCAGCAGGGAAAGCTATGCCTTGTTCTAAAGCTCTTTGGGAACCGCTTGCGTAGCCCCACACACCTGGGGGCTGCAGGCTT
This sequence comes from Chroicocephalus ridibundus, assembly GCF_963924245.1. Taxonomy (NCBI): domain Eukaryota; kingdom Metazoa; phylum Chordata; class Aves; order Charadriiformes; family Laridae; genus Chroicocephalus; species Chroicocephalus ridibundus. Next base: position 1,084,745 of record NW_026961236.1, on the reverse strand, counting down.
TCCTGCTGCCTTCAGCCTCAAAACCACCCTTTCCCACTTGGCCCCGTGCCAGGCACAAAAATGGCCATATGTCTGGAGACTGGTCCCTTTCCCAAAGAGCCAGGAGGGAAAACTATGCCTTGTTCTAAAGCTCTTTGGGAACCGCTTGCGTGGCCCCACACACCTGGGGGCTGCAGGCTTTCCTGCTGCCTTCAGCCTCAAAACCACCCTTTCCCACATGGCGTCACGCCAGGCACAAAAATGGCCATAAGTCTGGAGATTGGTCCCACGCCCAAAGAGCCAGCAGGGAAAACTATGCCTTGTTGTAAAGCTCTTTGGGAACCGCTTCCGTAGCCCCACAGACCTGCGGGCTGCAGGCTTTCCTGCTGCCTTCAGCCTCAAAACCACCCTTTCCCACTTGTCCCAGCGCCAGGCACAAAAATGGCCATATGTGTGGAGACTGGTCCCACGCTCAAAGAGCCAGCAGGGAAAACTATGCCTTGTTCTAAAGCTCTTTGGGAACCGCTTGCGTAGCCCCACACACCTGGGGGCTGCAGGCTTTCCTGCTGCCTTCAGCCTCAAAACCACCCTTTCCCACTTGGCCCCGTGCCAGGCACGAAAATGGCCATATGTCTGGAGACTGGTCCCACGCCCAAAGAGCCAGCAGGGAAAGCTATGCCTTGTTCTAAAGCTCTTTGGGAACCGCTTGCGTGGCCCCACAGACCTGGGGGCTGCAGGCTTTCCTGCTGCCTTCAGCCTCAAAACCACCCTTTCCCACATGGCGTCACGCCAGGCAAAAAAATGGCCATATGTCTGGAGATTGGTCCCACGCCCAAAGAGCCAGCAGGGAAAACTATGCCTTGTTCTAAAGCTCTTTGGGAATGGCTTGCGTAGCCCCACAGACCTGGGGGCTGCAGGCTTTCCTGCTGCCTTCAGCCTCAAAACCACCCTTTCCCACATGCCGTCACCCTAGGCCCAAAAATGGCCATATGTCTGGAGATTGGTCCCACGCCCAAAGAGCCAGCAGGGAAAACTATGCCTTGTTCTAAAGCTCTTTGGGAACCGCTTGCATAGCCCCACATACCTGGGGGCTGCAGGCTTTCCTGCTCTCTTCAGCCTCAAAACAACCCTTTCCCACTTGGCGCCGCGCCAGGCCCAAAAATGGCCATATGTCTGGAGACTGGTCCCACGCCCAAAGAGCCAGCAGGGAAAACTATGGCTTTTTCTAAAGCTCTTTGGGAACCGCTTGCGTAGCCCCACAGACCTGGGGGCTGCAGGCTTTCCTGCTGCCTTCAGCCTCACAACCACCCTTTCCCACATGCCGTCACCCTAGGCCCAAAAATGGCCATATGTCTGGAGATTGGTCCCACGCCCAAAGAGCCAGCAGGGAAAGCTATGCCTTGTTCTAAAGCTCTTTGGGAACCGCTTGCGTAGCCCCACACACCTGGGGGCTGCAGGCTTTCCTGCTGCCTTCAGCCTCAAAAACACCCTTTCCCACTTGGCGTCGCACCAGGCACAAAAATGGCCATATGTCTGGAGACTGGTCCCACGCCCAAAGAGCCAGCAGGGAAAACTATGCCTTTTTCTAAAGCTCCTTGGGAACCGCTTGCGTGGCCCCACAGACCTGGGGGCTGCAGGCTTTCCTGCTGCCTTCAGCCTCAAAACCACCCTTTCCCACATGGCGTCACGCCAGGCACAAAAATGGCCATATGTCTGGAGGTTGGTCCCACGCCCAAAGAGCCAGCAGGGAAAACTATGCCTTGTTCTAAAGCTCTTTGGGAACCGCTTGCGTAGCCCCACAGACCTGGGGGCTGCAGGCTTTCCTGCTGCCTTCAGCCTCAAAACCACCCTTTCCCACTTGGCGTCGCGCCAGGCACAAAAATGGCCATATGTCTGGAGACTGGTCCCACGCCCAAGAGTCAGCAGGGAAAACTATGCCTTGTTCTAAAGCTCTTTGGGAACCGCTTGCGTAGCCCCACACACCTGGGGGCTGCAGGCTTTCCTGCTGCCTTCAGCCTCAAAACCTCCCTTTCCCACTTGGCGCCGCGCCAGGCACAAAAATGGCCATATGTCTGGAGATTGGTCCCACGCCCAAAGAGCCAGCAGGGAAAACTATGCCTTGTACTAAAGCTCTTTGGGAACGGCTTGCGTAGCCCCACACACCTTGGGGGTGCAGGCTTTCCTGCTGCCTTCAGCCTCAAAACCACCCTTTCCCACATGGCGTCACGCCAGGCACAATAATGGCCATATGTCTGGAGGTTGGTCCCACGCCCAAAGAGCCAGCAGGGAAAACTATGCCTTGTTCTAAAGCTCTTTGGGAACCGCTTGCGTAGCCCCACACACCTGGGGGCTGCAGGCTTTCCTGCTGCCTTCAGCCTCAAAACCACCCTTTCCCACATGGCGTCACGCCAGGCACAAAAATGGCCATATGTCTGGAGGTTGGTCCCACGCCCAAAGAGCCAGCAGGGAAAACTATGCCTTGTTCTAAAGCTCTTTGGGAACCGCTTGCGTAGCCCCACACACCTGGGGGCTGCAGGCTTTCCTGCTGCCTTCAGCCTCAAAACCACCCTTTCCCACTTGGCCCCGCGCCAGGCACAAAAATGGCCATATGTCTGGAGACTGGTCCCACGCCCAAGAGTCAGCAGGGAAAACTATGCCTTGTTCTAAAGCTCTTTGGGAACCGCTTGCGTAGCCCCACACACCTGGGGGCTGCAGGCTTTCCTGCTGCCTTCAGCCTCAAAACCTCCCTTTCCCTCTTGGCGCCGCGCCAGGCACAAAAACGGCCATATGTCTGGAGATTGGTCCCACGCCCAAAGAGCCAGCAGGGAAAACTATGCCTTGTACTAAAGCTCTTTGGGAACGGCTTGCGTAGCCCCACACACCTGGGGGCTGCAGGCTTTCCTGCTCTCTTCAGCCTCAAAACCACCCTTTCCCACTTGTCCCAGCGCCAGGCACAAAAATGGCCATATGTGTGGAGACTGGTCCCACGCTCAAAGAGCCAGCAGGGAAAACTATGCCTTGTTCTAAAGCTCTTTGGGAACGGCTTGCGTAGCCCCACACACCTGGGGGCTGCAGGCTTTCCTGCTGCCTTCAGCCTCAAAACCACCCTTTCCCACTTGGCCCTGTGCCAGGCACGAAAATGGCCATATGTCTGGAGACTGGTCCCACGCCCAAAGAGCCAGGAGGGAAAACTATGCCTTGTTCTAAAGCTCTTTGGGAACCGCTTGCGTGGCCCCACACACCTGGGGGCTGCAGGCTTTCCTGCTGCCTTCAGCCTCAAAATCACCCTTTCCCACATGGCGTCACGCCAGGCACAAAAATGGCCATAAGTCTGGAGATTGGTCCCACGCCCAAAGAGCCAGCAGGGAAAACTATGCCTTGTACTAAAGCTCTTTGGGAACCGCTTCCGTAGCCCCACAGACCTGCGCGCTGCAGGCTTTCCTGCTGCCTTCAGCTTCAAAACCACCCTTTCCCACTTGTCCCAGCGCCAGGCACAAAAATGGCCATATGTGTGGAGACTGGTCCCACGCTCAAAGAGCCAGCAGGGAAAACTATGCCTTGTTCTAAAGCTCTTTGGGAACCGCTTGCGTAGCCCCACACACCTGGGGGCTGCAGGCTTTCCTGCTGCCTTCAGCCTCAAAACCACCCTTTCCCACTTGGCCCCGTGCCAGGCACGAAAATGGCCATATGTCTGGAGAATGGTCCCACGCCCAAAGAGCCAGCAGGGAAAAATATGCCTTGTTCTAAAGCTCTTTGGGAACCGCTTGCGTGGCCCCACAGACCTGGGGGCTGCAGGCTTTCCTGCTGCCTTCAGCCTCAAAACCACCCTTTCCCACATGGCGTCACGCCAGGCACAAAAATGGCCATATGTCTGGAGATTGGTCCCACGCCCAAAGAGCCAGCAGGGAAAACTGTGCCTTGTTCTAAAGCTCTTTGGGAATGGCTTGCGTAGCCCCACAGACCTGGGGGCTGCAGGCTTTCCTGCTGCCTTCAGCCTCAAAACCACCCTTTCCCACATGCCGTCATCCTAGGCCCAAAAATGGCCATATGTCTGGAGACTGGTCCCACGCCCAAAGAGCCAGCAGGGAAAACTATGCCTTTTTCTAAAGCTCTTTGGGAACCGCTTGCGTGGCCCCACAGACCTGGGGGCTGCAGGCTTTCCTGCTGCCTTCAGCCTCAAAACCACCCTTTCCCACATGGCGTCACGCCAGGCACAAAAATGGCCATATGTCTGGAGGTTGGTCCCACGCCCAAAGAGCCAGCAGGGAAAACTATGCCTTGTTCTAAAGCTCTTTGGGAACCGCTTGCGTAGCCCCACACACCTGGGGGCTGCAGGCTTTCCTGCTGCCTTCAGCCTCAAAACCTCCCTTTCCCACTTGGCGCCGCGCCAGGCACAAAAATGGCCATATGTCTGGAGATTGGTCCCACGCCCAAAGAGCCAGCAGGGAAAACTATGCCTTGTACTAAAGCTCTTTGGGAACGGCTTGCGTAGCCCCACACACCTGGGGGCTGCAGGCTTTCCTGCTGCCTTCAGCCTCAAAACCACCCTTTCCCACATGGCGTCACGCCAGGCACAAAAATGGCCATATGTCTGGAGATTGGTCCCACGCCCAAAGAGCCAGCAGGGAAAACTATGCCTTGTTCTAAAGCTCTTTGGGAATGGCTTGCGTAGCCCCACACACCTGGGGGCTGCAGGCTTTCCTGCTGCCTTCAGCCTCAAAACCACCCTTTCCCACATGCCGTCACCCTAGGCCCAAAAATGGCCATATTTCTGGAGATTGGTCCCACGCCCAAAGAGCCAGCAGGGAAAACTATGCCTTGTTCTAAAGCTCTTTGGGAACCGCTTGCGTAGCCCCACACACCTGGGGGCTGCAGGCTTTCCTGCTGCCTTCAGCCTCAAAACCTCCCTTTCCCACTTGGCGCCGCGCCAGGCCCAAAAATGGCCATATGTCTAGAGATTGGTCCCACGCCCAAAGAGCCAGCAGGGAAAGATATGCCTTGTTCTAAAGCTCTTTGGGAACCGCTTGCGTAGCCCCACACACCTGGGGGCTGCAGGCTTTCCTGCTGCCTTCAGCCTCAAAACCACCCTTTCCCACTTGGCGCCGCGCCAGGCACAAAAATGGCCATATGTCTGGAGACTGGTCCCACGCCCAAGAGCCAGCAGGGAAAACTATGCCTTGTTGTAAAGCTCTTTGGGAACCGCTTGCGTAGCCCCACACACCTGGGGGCTGCAGGCTTTCCTGCTGCCTTCAGCCTCAAAACCTCCCTTTCCCACTTGGCTGTGCTCCAGGCACAAAAATGGCCATATGTCTGGAGATTGGTCCCACGCCCAAAGAGCCAGCAGGGAAAACTATGCCTTGTACTAAAGCTCTTTGTGAACAGCTAGCGTAGCCCCACACACCTGGGGGCTGCAGGCTTTCCTGCTGCCTTCAGCCTCAAAACCACCCTTTCCCACATGGCATCACGCCAGGCACAAAAATGGCCAGATGTCTGGAGACTGGTCCCTTTCCCAAAGAGCCAGCAGGGAAAACTATGCCTTGTTCTAAAGCTCTTTGGGAACCGCTTGCATAGCCCCACACACCTGGGGGCTGCAGGCTTTCCTGCTGCCTTCAGCCTCAAAAGCACCCTTTCCCACTTGGCCCCGCGCCAGGCACAAAAATGGCCATATGTCTGGAGATTGGTCCCACGCCCAAAGAGCCAGCAGGGAAAACTATGCCTTGTACTAAAGCTCTTTGGGAACGGCTTGCGTAGCCCCACACACCTGGGGGCTGCAGGCTTTCCTGCTGCCTTCAGCCTCAAAACCACCCTTTCCCACTTGGCCCCGCGCCAGGCACAAAAACGGCCATATGTCTGGAGGTTGGTCCCACGCCCAAAGAGCCAGCAGGGAAAACTATGCCTTGTACTAAAGCTCTTTGGGAACCGCTTGCGTAGCCCCACACACCTGGGGGCTGCAGGCTTTCCTGCTCTCTTCAGCCTCAAAACCACCCTTTCCCACTTGTCCCAGCGCCAGGCACAAAAATGGCCATATGTGTGGAGACTAGTCCCACGCTCAAAGAGCCAGCAGGGAAAACTATGCCTTGTTCTAAAGCTCTTTGGGAACGGCTTGCGTAGCCCCACACACCTGGGGGCTGCAGGCTTTCCTGCTGCCTTCAGCCTCAAAACCACCCTTTCCCACTTGGCCCTGTGCCAGGCACGAAAATGGCCATATGTCTGGAGACTGGTCCCTTTCCCAAAGAGCCAGCAGGGAAAACTATGCCTTGTTCTAAAGCTCTTTGGGAACCGCTTGCGTAGCCCCACACACCTGGGGGCTGCAGGCTTTCCTGCTGCCTTCAGCCTCAAAACCACCCTTTCCCACATGGCGTCACGCCAGGCACAAAAATGGCCATAAGTCTGGAGATTGGTCCCACGCCCAAAGAGCCAGCAGGGAAAACTATGCCTTGTTCTAAAGCTCTTTGGGAACGGCTTCCGTAGCCCCACAGACCTGCGGGCTGCAGGCTTTCCTGCTGCCTTCAGCCTCAAAACCACCCTTTCCCACTTGTCCCAGCACCAGGCCCAAAAATGGCCATATGTGTGGAGACTCGTCCCACGCTCAAAGAGCCAGCAGGGAAAACTATGCCTTGTTCTAAAGCTCTTTGGGAACCGCTTGCGTAGCCCCACACACCTGGGGGCTGCAGGCTTTCCTGCTGCCTTCAGCCTCAAAACCACCCTTTCCCACTTGGCCCCGTGCCAGGCACGAAAATGGCCATATGTCTGGAGAATGGTCCCACGCCCAAAGAACCAGCACGGAAAACTATGCCTTGTTCTAAAGCTCTTTGGGAACCGCTTGCGTGGCCCCACAGACCTGGGGGCTGCAGGCTTTCCTGCTGCCTTCAGCCTCAAAACCACCCTTTCCCACATGGCGTCACGCCAGGCACAAAAATGGCCATATGTCTGGAGATTGGTCCCACGCCCAAAGAGCCAGCAGGGAAAACTATGCCTTGTTCTAAAGCTCTTTGGGAATGGCTTGCGTAGCCCCACAGACCTGGGGGCTGCAGGCTTTCCTGCTGCCTTCAGCCTCAAAACCACCCTTTCCCACATGCCGTCACCCTAGGCCCAAAAATGGCCATATGTCTGGAGATTGGTCCCACGCCCAAAGAGCCAGCAGGGAAAGATATGCCTTGTTCTAAAGCTCTTTGGGAACCGCTTGCGTAGCCCCACACACCTGGGGGCTGCAGGCTTTCCTGCTGCCTTCAGCCTCAAAACCTCCCTTTCCCACTTGGCGCCGCGCCAGGCACAAAAATGGCCATATGTCTAGAGATTGGTCCCACGCCCAAAGAGCCAGCAGGGAAAGATATGCCTTGTTCTAAAGCTCTTTGGGAACCGCTTGCGTAGCCCCACACACCTGGGGGCTGCAGGCTTTCCTGCTGCCTTCAGCCTCAAAACCACCCTTTCCCACTTGGCGCCGCGCTAGGCACAAAAATGGCCATATGTCTGGAGACTGGTCCCACGCCCAAGAGCCAGCAGGGAAAACTATGCCTTGTTGTAAAGCTCTTTGGGAACCGCTTGCGTAGCCCCACACACCTGGGGGCTGCAGGCTTTCCTGCTGCCTTCAGCCTCAAAACCTCCCTTTCCCACTTGGCTCTGCTCCAGGCACAAAAATGGCCATATGTCTGGAGATTGGTCCCACGCCCAAAGAGCCAGCAGGGAAAACTATGCCTTGTACTAAAGCTCTTTGGGAACAGCTAGCGTAGCCCCACACACCTGGGGGCTGCAGGCTTTCCTGCTGCCTTCAGCCTCAAAACCACCCTTTCCCACATGGCATCACGCCAGGCACAAAAATGGCCAGATGTCTGGAGACTGGTCCCTTTCCCAAAGAGCCAGCAGGGAAAACTATGCCTTGTTCTAAAGCTCTTTGGGAACCGCTTGCATAGCCCCACACACCTGGGGGCTGCAGGCTTTCCTGCTGCCTTCAGCCTCAAAAGCACCCTTTCCCACTTGGCCCCGCGCCAGGCACAAAAATGGCCATATGTCTGGAGATTGGTCCCACGCCCAAAGAGCCAGCAGGGAAAACTATGCCTTGTACTAAAGCTCTTTGGGAACGGCTTGCGTAGCCCCACACACCTGGGGGCTGCAGGCTTTCCTGCTGCCTTCAGCCTCAAAACCACCCTTTCCCACTTGGCCCCGCGCCAGGCACAAAAACGGCCATATGTCTGGAGGTTGGTCCCACGCCCAAAGAGCCAGCAGGGAAAACTATGCCTTGTACTAAAGCTCTTTGGGAACCGCTTGCGTAGCCCCACACACCTGGGGGCTGCAGGCTTTCCTGCTCTCTTCAGCCTCAAAACCACCCTTTCCCACTTGTCCCAGCGCCAGGCACAAAAATGGCCATATGTGTGGAGACTGGTCCCACGCTCAAAGAGCCAGCAGGGAAAACTATGCCTTGTTCTAAAGCTCTTTGGGAACGGCTTGCGTAGCCCCACACACCTGGGGGCTGCAGGCTTTCCTGCTGCCTTCAGCCTCAAAAACACCCTTTCCCACTTGGCCCTGTGCCAGGCACGAAAATGGCCATATGTCTGGAGACTGGTCCCTTTCCCAAAGAGCCAGGAGGGAAAACTATGCCTTGTTCTAAAGCTCTTTGGGAACCGCTTGCGTGGCCCCACACACCTGGGGGCTGCAGGCTTTCCTGCTGCCTTCAGCCTCAAAACCACCCTTTCCCACATGGCGTCACGCCAGGCACAAAAATGGCCATAAGTCTGGAGATTGGTCCCACGCCCAAAGAGCCAGCAGGGAAAACTATGCCTTGTACTAAAGCTCTTTGGGAACCGCTTCCGTAGCCCCACAGACCTGCGGGCTGCAGGCTTTCCTGCTGCCTTCAGCCTCAAAACCACCCTTTCCCACTTGTCCCAGCACCAGGCCCAAAAATGGCCATATGTGTGGAGACTCGTCCCACGCTCAAAGAGCCAGCAGGGAAAACTATGCCTTGTTCTAAAGCTCTTTGGGAACCGCTTGCGTAGCCCCACACACCTGGGGGCTGCAGGCTTTCCTGCTGCCTTCAGCCTCAAAACCTCCCTTTCCCACTTGGCCCCGTGCCAATCACGAAAATGGCCAGATGTCTGGAGAATGGTCCCACGCCCAAAGAGCCAGCACGGAAAACTATGCCTTGTTCTAAAGCTCTTTGGGAACCGCTTGCGTGGCCCCACAGACCTGGGGGCTGCAGGCTTTCCTGCTGCCTTCAGCCTCAAAACCACCCTTTCCCACATGGCGTCACGCCAGGCACAAAAATGGCCATATGTCTGGAGATTGGTCCGACGCCCAAAGAGCCAGCAGGGAAAACTATGCCTTGTTCTAAAGCTCTTTGGGAATGGCTTGCGTAGCCCCACACACCAGGGGGCTGCAGGCTTTCCTGCTGCCTTCAGCCTCAAAACCACCCTTTCCCACATGCCGTCACCCTAGGCCCAAAAATGGCCATATGTCTGGAGATTGGTCCCACGCCCAAAGAGCCAGCAGGGAAAACTATGCCTTGTTCTAAAGCTCTTTGGGAACCGCTTGCATAGCCCCACATACCTGGGGGCTGCAGGCTTTCCTGCTCTCTTCAGCCTCAAAACAACCCTTTCCCACTTGGCGCCGCGCCAGGCCCAAAAATGGCCATATGTCTGGAGACTGGTCCCACGCCCAAAGAGCCAGCAGGGAAAACTATGCCTTTTTCTAAAGCTCTTTGGGAACCGCTTGCGTAGCCCCACACACCTGGGGGCTGCAGGCTTTCCTGCTGCCTTCAGCCTCAAAACCACCCTTTCCCACATGCCGTCACCCTAGGCCCAAAAATGGCCATATGTCTGGAGATTGGTCCCACGCCCAAAGAGCCAGCAGGGAAAACTATGCCTTGTTCTAAAGCTCTTTGGGAACCGCTTGCGTAGCCCCACACACCTGGGGGCTGCAGGCTTTCCTGCTGCCTTCAGCCTCAAAAACACCCTTTCCCACTTGGTATCACGCCAGGCACAAAAATGGCCGTATGTCTGGAGACTGGTCCCACGCCCAAAGAGCCAGCAGGGAAAACTATGCCTTTTTCTAAAGCTCTTTGGGAACCGCTTGCGTAGCCCCACAGACCTGGGGGCTGCAGGCTTTCCTGCTGCCTTCAGCCTCAAAACCACCCTTTCCCACATGGCGTCACGCCAGGCACAAAAATGGCCATATGTCTGGAGATTGGTCCCACGCCCAAAGAGCCAGCAGGGAAAACTATGCCTTGTTCTAAAGCTCTTTGGGAATGGCTTGCGTAGCCCCACACACATGGGGGCTGCAGGCTTTCCTCCTGCCTTCAGCCTCAAAACCACCCTTTCCCACATGCCGTCACCCTAGGCCCAAAAATGGCCATATTTCTGGAGATTGGTCCCACGCCCAAAGAGCCAGCAGGGAAAACTATGCCTTGTTCTAAAGCTCTTTGGGAACCGCTTGCGTAGCCACACACACCTGGGGGGTGCAGGCTTTCCTGCTGCCTTCAGCCTCAAAACCTCCCTTTCCCACTTGGCGCCGCGCCAGGCCCAAAAATGGCCATATGTCTAGAGATTGGTCCCACGCCCAAAGAGCCAGCAGGGAAAGCTATGCCTTGTTCTAAAGCTCTTTGGGAACCGCTTGCGTAGCCCCACACACCTGGGGGCTGCAGGCTTTCCTGCTGCCTTCAGCCTCAAAACCACCCTTTCCCACTTGGCGTCACGCCAGGCACAAAAATGGCCATATGTCTGGAGGTTGGTCCCACGACCAAAGAGCCAGCAGGGAAAACTGTGCCTTGTTCTAAAGCTCTTTGGGAACCGCTTGCGTAGCCCCACACACCTGGGGGCTGCAGGCTTTCCTGCTGCCTTCAGCCTCAAAACCACCCTTTCCCACTTGGCGCCGCGCCAGGTCCAGAAAAGGCCATATGACTGGAGACTGGTCCCACGCCCAAAGAGCCAGCAGGGAAAACTATGCCTTGTTCTAAAGCTCTTTGGGAACCGCTTGCGTAGCCCCACACACATGGGGGCTGCAGGCTTTCCTGCTGCCTTAAGCCTCAAAACCACCCTTTCCCACTTGGCGCCGCGCCAGGCCCAAAAATGGCCATATGTCTGGAGACTGGTCCCACGCCCAAGAGCCAGCAGGGAAAACTATGCCTTGTTGTAAAGCTCTTTGGGAACCGCTTGCGTAGCCCCACACACCTGGGGGCTGCAGGCTTTCCTGCTGCCTTCAGCCTCAAAACCTCCATTTCCCACGTGGCCCCGCGCCAGGCACAAAAACGGCCATATGTCTGGAGGTTGGTCCCACGCCCAAAGAGCCAGCAGGGAAAACTATGCCTTGTTCTAAAGCTCTTTGGGAACCGCTTCCGTAGCCCCACACACCTGGGGGCTGCAGGCTTTCCTGCTGCCTTCAGCCTCAAAACCACCCTTTCCCACATGGCGTCACGCCAGGCACAAAAATGGCCATATGTCTGGAGGTTGGTCCCACGCCCAAAGAGCCAGCAGGGAAAACTATGCCTTGTTCTAAAGCTCTTTGGGAACCGCTTGCGTAGCCCCACACACCTGGGGGCTGCAGGCTTTCCTGCTGCCTTCAGCCTCAAAACCACCCTTTCCCACTTGGCCCCGCGCCAGGCACAAAAATGGCCATATGTCTGGAGACTGGTCCCACGCCCAAGAGTCAGCAGGGAAAACTATGCCTTGTTCTAAAGCTCTTTGGGAACCGCTTGCGTAGCCCCACACACCTGGGGGCTGCAGGCTTTCCTGCTGCCTTCAGCCTCAAAACCTCCCTTTCCCACTTGGCGCCGCGCCAGGCACAAAAATGGCCATATGTCTGGAGATTGGTCCCACGCCCAAAGAGCCAGCAGGGAAAACTATGCCTTGTACTAAAGCTCTTTGGGAACGGCTTGCGTAGCCCCACACACCTGGGGGCTGCAGGCTTTCCTGCTGCCTTCAGCCTCAAAACCACCCTTTCCCACATGGCGTCACGCCAGGCTCAAAAATGGTCATATGTCTGGAGATTGGTCCCACGCCCAAAGAGCCAGCAGGGAAAACTATGCCTTGTTCTAAAGCTCTTTGGGAATGGCTTGCGTAGCCCCAAACACATGGGGGCTGCAGGCTTTCCTGCTGCCTTCAGCCTCAAAACCACCCTTTCCCACATGCCGTCACCCTAGGCCCAAAAATGGCCATATGTCTGGAGATTGGTCCCACGCCCAAAGAGCCAGCAGGGAAAACTATGCCTTGTTCTAAAGCTCTTTGGGAACCGCTTGCGTAGCCCCACACACCTGGGGGCTGCAGGCTTTCCTGCTGCCTTCAGCCTCAAAACCTCCCTTTCCCACTTGGCGCCGCGCCAGGCCCAAAAATGGCCATATGTCTAGAGATTGGTCCCACGCCCAAAGAGCCAGCAGGGAAAGCTATGCCTTGTTCTAAAGCTCTTTGGGAACCGCTTGCATAGCCCCACACACCTGGGGGCTGCAGGCTTTCCTGCTGCCTTCAGCCTCAAAACCACCCTTTCCCACTTGGCGCCGCGCCAGGCACAAAAATGGACATATGTCTGGAGACTGGTCCCACGCCCAAGAGCCAGCAGGGAAAACTATGCCTTGTTCTAAAGCTCTTTGGGAACCGCTTGCGTAGCCCCACACACCTGGGGGCTGCAGGCTTTCCTGCTGCCTTCAGCCTCAAAACCTCCCTTTCCCACTTGGCCCTGCTCCAGGCACAAAAATGGCCATATGTCTGGAGATTGGTCCCACGCCCAAGAGTCAGCAGGGAAAACTATGCCTTGTTCTAAAGCTCTTTGGGAACCGCTTGCGTAGCCCCACACACCTGGGGGCTGCAGGCTTTCCTGCTGCCTTCAGCCTCAAAACCTCCCTTTCCCACTTGGCCCTGCTCCAGGCCCAAAAATGGCCATATGTCTGGAGATTGGTCCCACGCCCAAGAGTCAGCAGGGAAAACTATGCCTTGTTCTAAAGCTCTTTGGGAACCGCTTGCGTAGCCCCACACACCTGGGGGCTGCAGGCTTTCCTGCTGCCTTCAGCCTCAAAACCTCCCTTTCCCACTTGGCGTCGCGCCAGGCACAAAAATGGCCATATTTCTGGAGATTGGTCCCACGCCCAAAGAGCCAGCAGGGAAAACTATGCCTTGTACTAAAGCTCTTTGGGAACGGCTTGCGTAGCCCCACACACCTGGGGGCTGCAGGCTTTCCTGCTGCCTTCAGCCTCAAAACCACCCTTTCCCACATGGCGTCACGCCAGGCACAAAAATGGCCATATGTCTGGAGATTGGTCCCACGCCCAAAGAGCCAGCAGGGAAAACGATGCCTTGTTCTAAAGCTCTTTGGGAATGGCTTGCGTAGCCCCACAGACCTGGGGGCTGCAGGCTTTCCTGCTGCCTTCAGCCTCAAAACCACCCTTTCCCACATGCCGTCACCCTAGGCCCAAAAATGGCCATATTTCTGGAGATTGGTCCCACGCCCAAAGAGCCAGCAGGGAAAACTATGCCTTGTTCTAAAGCTCTTTGGGAACCGCTTGCGTAGCCCCACACACCTGGGGGCTGCAGGCTTTCCTGCTGCCTTCAGCCTCAAAACCTCCCTTTCCCACTTGGCGCCGCACCAGGCCCAAAAATGGCCATATGTCTAGAGATTGGTCCCACGCCCAAAGAGCCAGCAGGGAAAGCTATGCCTTGTTCTAAAGCTCTTTGGGAACCGCTTGCGTAGCCCCACACACCTGGGGGCTGCAGGCTTTCCTGCTGCCTTCAGCCTCAAAACCACCCTTTCCAACTTGGCGCCGCGCCAGGCACAAAAATGGCCATATGTCTGGAGACTGGTCCCACGCCCACGAGCCAGCAGGGAAAACTATGCCTTGTTCTAAAGCTCTTTGGGAACCGCTTGCGTAGCCCCACACACCTGGGGGCTGCAGGCTTTCCTGCTGCCTTCAGCCTCAAAACCTCCCTTTCCCACTTGGCTCTGCTCCAGGCACAAAAATGGCCATATGTCTGGAGATTGGTCCCACGCCCAAAGAGCCAGCAGGGAAAACTATGCCTTGTACTAAAGCTCTTTGGGAACAGCTAGCGTAGCCCCACACACCTGGGGGCTGCAGGCTTTCCTGCTGCCTTCAGCCTCAAAACCACCCTTTCCCACATGGCATCACGCCAGGCACAAAAATGGCCAGATGTCTGGAGACTGGTCCCTTTCCCAAAGAGCCAGCAGGGAAAACTATGCCTTGTTCTAAAGCTCTTTGGGAACCGCTTGCATAGCCCCACACACCTGGGGGCTGCAGGCTTTCCTGCTGCCTTCAGCCTCAAAAGCACCCTTTCCCACTTGGCCCCGCGCCAGGCACAAAAATGGCCATATGTCTGGAGATTGGTCCCACGCCCAAAGAGCCAGCAGGGAAAACTATGCCTTGTACTAAAGCTCTTTGGGAACGGCTTGCGTAGCCCCACACTCCTGGGGGCTACAGGCTTTCCTGCTGCCTTCAGCCTCAAAACCACCCTTTCCCACGTGGCCCCGCGCCAGGCAGAAAAACGGCCATATGTCTGGAGGTTGGTCCCACGCCCAAAGAGCCAGCAGGGAAAACTATGCCTTGTACTAAAGCTCTTTGGGAACCGCTTCCGTAGCCCCACACACCTGGGGGCTGCAGGCTTTCCTGCTGCCTTCAGCCTCAAAACCACCCTTTCCCACATGCCGTCACCCTAGGCCCAAAAATGGCCATATGTCTGGAGATTGGTCCCACGCCCAAAGAGCCAGCAGGGAAAGCTATGCCTTGTTCTAAAGCTCTTTGGGAACCGCTTGCGTAGCCCCACACACCTGGGGGCTGCAGGCTTTCCTGCTGCCTTCAGCCTCAAAAACACCCTTTCCCACTTGGCGTCGCGCCAGGCACAAAAATGGCCATATGTCTGGAGACTGGTCCCACGCCCAAAGAGCCAGCAGGGAAAACTATGCCTTTTTCTAAAGCTCTTTGGGAACCGCTTGCGTAGCCCCACACACCTGCGGGCTGCAGGCTTTCCTGCTGCCTTCAGCCTCAAAACCACCCTTTCCTACATGGCGTCACGCCAGGCACAAAAATGGCCATATGTCTGGAGATTGGTCCCACGCCCAAAGAGCCAGCAGGGAAAACTATGCCTTGTTCTAAAGCTCTTTGGGAATGGCTTGCGTAGCCCCACACACATGGGGACTGCAGGCTTTCCTGCTGCCTTCAGCCTCAAAACCACCCTTTCCCACATGCCGTCACCCTAGGCCCAAAAATGGCCATATTTCTGGAGATTGGTCCCACGCCCAAAGAGCCAGCAGGGAAAACTATGCCTTGTTCTAAAGCTCTTTGGGAACCGCTTGCGTAGCCCCACACACCTGGGGGCTGCAGGCTTTCCTGCTGCCTTCAGCCTCAAAACCTCCCTTTCCCACTTGGCGCCGCGCCAGGCCCAAAAATGGCCATATGTCTAGAGATTGGTCCCACGCCCAAAGAGCCAGCAGGGAAAGCTATGCCTTGTTCTAAAGCTCTTTGGGAACCGCTTGCGTAGCCCCACACACCTGGGGGCTGCAGGCTTTCCTGCTGCCTTCAGCCTCAAAAACACCCTTTCCACATGGCGTCGCGCCAGGCACAAAAATGGCCATATGTCTGGAGACTGGTCCCACGCCCAAAGAGCCAGCAGGGAAAACTATGCCTTTTTCTAAAGCTCTTTGGGAACCGCTTGCGTAGCCCCACAGACCTGGGGGCTGCAGGCTTTCCTGCTGCCTTCAGCCTCAAACCACCCTTTCCCACTTGGCGTCACGCCAGGCACAAAAATGGCCATATGTCTGGAGGTTGGTCCCACACCAAAGAGCCAGCAGGGAAAACTGTGCCTTGTTCTAAAGCTCTTTGGGAACCGCTTGCGTAGCCCCACACACCTGGGGGCTGCAGGCTTTCCTGCTGCCTTCAGCCTCAAAACCACCCTTTCCCACTTGGCGCCGCGCCAGGTCCAGAAAAGGCCATATGACTGGAGATTGGTCCCACGCCCAAAGAGCCAGCAGGGAAAACTATGCCTTGTTCTAAAGCTCTTTGGGAACCGCTTGCGTAGCCCCACACACCTGGGGGCTGCAGGCTTTCCTGCTGCCTTCAGCCTCAAAACAACCCTTTCCCACTTGGCATCGCGCCAGGCACAAAAATGGCCATATGTCTGGAGACTGGTCCCACGCCCAAAGAGCTAGCAGGGAAAACTATGCCTTGTTCTAAAGCTCTTTGGGAACCGCTTGCGTAGCCCCACACACCTGGGGGCTGCAGGCTTTCCTGCTGCCTTCAGCCTCAAAACAACCCTTTCCCACATGGCGTCACGCCAGGCACAAAAATGGCCATATGTCTGGAGGTTGGTCCCACTCCCAAAGAGCCAGCAGGGAAAACTATGCCTTGTTCTAAAGCTCTTTGGGAACCGCTTGCGTAGCCCCACACACCTGGGGGCTGCAGGCTTTCCTGCTGCCTTCAGCCTCAAAACCACCCTTTCCCACTTGGCCCCGCGCCAGGCACAAAAATGGCCATATGTCTGGAGACTGGTCCCACGCCCAAGAGCCAGCAGGGAAAACTATGCCTTGTTGTAAAGCTCTTTGGGAACCGCTTGCGTAGCCCCACACACCTGGGGGCTGCAGGCTTTCCTGCTGCCTTCAGCCTCAAAACCACCCTTTCCCACATGGCGTCACGCCAGGCACAAAAATGGCCATATGTCTGGAGATTGGTCCCACGCCCAAAGAGCCAGCAGGGAAAACTATGCCTTGTACTAAAGCTCTTTGGGAACAGCTTGTGTAGCCCCACACACCTGGGGGCTGCAGGCTTTCCTGCTGCCTTCAGCCTCAAAACCACCCTTTCCCACATGGCGTCACGCCAGGCACAAAAATGGCCATATGTCTGGAGGTTGGTCCCACGCCCAAAGAGCCAGCAGGGAAAAATATGCCTTGTTCTAAAGCTCTTTGGGAACGGCTTGCGTAGCCCCACAGACCTGCGGGCTGCAGGCTTTCCTGCTGCCTTAAGCCTCAAAAGCACCCATTCCCACATGCCGTCACGCCAGGCACAAAAATGGCCATATGTCTGGAGATTGGTCCCACGCCCAAAGAGCCAGCAGGGAAAACTATGCCTTGTTCTAAAGCTCTTTGGGAACCGCTTGCGTAGCCCCACACACCTGGGGGCTGCAGGCTTTCCTGCTGCCTTCAGCCTCAAAACCACCCTTTCCCACTTGGTGCCGCGCCAGGCACAAAAATGGCCATATGTCTGGAGACTGGTCCCACGCCCAAAGAGCCAGCAGGGAAAACTATGCCTTGTTCTAAAGCTCTTTGGGAACCGCTTGCGTAGCCCCACACACCTGGGGGCTGCAGGCTTTTCTCGCGCTTTCAGTCTCAAAACCACACTTTCCCTCACGGCATCACGCCAGGCACAAAAATGGCCAGATGTCTGGAGACTGGTCCCTTTCCCAAAGAGCCAGGAGGGAAAACTATGCCTTGTTCTAAAGCTCTTTGGGAACCGCTTGCGTGGCCCCACAGACCTGGGGGGTGCAGGCTTTCCTGCTGCCTTCAGCCTCAAAACCACCCTTTCCCACATGGCGTCGCGCCAGGCACAAAAATGGCCATATGTCTGGAGATTGGTCCCACGCCCAAAGAGCCAGCAGGGAAAACTATGCCTTGTTCTAAAGCTCTTTGGGAACCGCTTGCATAGCCCCACATACCTGGAGGCTGCAGGCTTTCCTGCTCTCTTCAGCCTCAAAACAACCCTTTCCCACTTGGCGCCACGCCAGGCCCAAAAATGGCCATATGTCTAGAGATTGGTCCCACGCCCAAAGAGCCAGCAGGGAAAGCTATGCCTTGTTCTAAAGCTCTTTGGGATCCGCTTGCGTAGCCCCACACACCTGGGGGCTGCAGGCTTTCCTGCTGCCTTCAGCCTCAAAACCACCCTTTCCCACTTGGCGTCGCGCCAGGCACAAAAATGGCCATATGTCTGGAGACTGGTCCCACGCCCAAAGAGCCAGCAGGGAAAACTATGCCTTGTTCTAAAGCTCTTTGGGAACCGCTTGCGTAGCCCCACACACCTGGGGGCTGCAGGCTTTCCTGCTGCCTTCAGCCTCAAAACCACCCTTTCCCACTTGGCGCCGCGCCAGGCCCAAAGATGGCCATATGTCTGGAGACTGGTCCCACGCCCAAGAGCCAGCAGGGAAAACTATGCCTTGTTCTAAAGCTCTTTGGGAACCGCTTGCGTAGCCCCACACACCTGGGGGCTGCAGGCTTTCCTGCTGACTTCAGCCTCAAAACCACCCTTTCCCACTTGTCCCAGCGCCAGGCACAAAAATGGCCATATGTCTGGAGATTGGTACCACGCCCAAAGAGCCAGCAGGGAAAAATATGCCTTGTTCTAAAGCTCTTTGGGAACGGCTTGCGTAGCCCCACAGACCTGCGTGCTGCAGGCTTTCCTGCTGCCTTCAGCCTCAAAAGCACCCTTTCCCACATGGCGTCACGCCAGGCACAAAAATGGCCATATGTCTGGAGATTGGTCCCATGCCCAAAAAGCGAGCAGGGAAAACTACGCCTTGTTCTAAAGCTCTTTGGGAACCGCTTGCGTAGCCCCACACACCTGGGGGCTGCAGGCTTTCCTGCTCTCTTCAGCCTCAAAACAACCCTTTCCCACTTGGCGCCGCGCCAGGCCCAAAAATGGCCATATGTCTAGAGATTGGTCCCACGCCCAAAGAGCCAGCAGGGAAAACTATGCCTTGTTCTAAAGCTCTTTGGGAACGGCTTGCGTATCCCCACAGACCTGGGGGCTGCAGGCTTTCCTGCTCTCTTCAGCCTCAAAACAACCCTTTCCCACATGGCGTCACGCCCGGCTTAAAAATGGCCATATGTCTGGAGATTGGTCCCACGCCCAAAGAGCCAGCAGGGAAAACTATGCCTTGTTCTAAAGCTCTTTGGGAACCGCTTGCATAGCCCCACACACCTGGGGGCTGCAGGCTTTCCTGCTCTCTTCAGCCTCAAAACAACCCTTTCCCACTTGGAGACGCGCCAGGCACAAAAATGGCCATATGTCTAGAGATTGGTCCCACGCCCAAAGAGCCAGCAGGGAAAACTATGCCTTGTTCTAAAGCTCTTTGGGAACCGCTTGCGTAGCCCCACAGACCTGGGGGCTGCAGGCTTTTCTCGCGCTTTCAGTCTCAAAACCACACTTTCCCTCACGGCATCACGCCAGGCACAAAAATGGCCAGATGTCTGGAGACTGGTCCCTTTCCCAAAGAGCCAGGAGGGAAAACTATGCCTTGTTCTAAAGCTCTTTGGGAACCGCTTGCGTGGCCCCACAGACCTGGGGGGTGCAGGCTTTCCTGCTGCCTTCAGCCTCAAAACCACCCTTTCCCACATGGCGTCGCGCCAGGCACAAAAATGGCCATATGTCTGGAGATTGGTCCCACGCCCAAAGAGCCAGCAGGGAAAACTATGCCTTGTTCTAAAGCTCTTTGGGAACCGCTTGCATAGCCCCACATACCTGGAGGCTGCAGGCTTTCCTGCTCTCTTCAGCCTCAAAACAACCCTTTCCCACTTGGCGCCACGCCAGGCCCAAAAATGGCCATATGTCTAGAGATTGGTCCCACGCCCAAAGAGCCAGCAGGGAAAGCTATGCCTTGTTCTAAAGCTCTTTGGGATCCGCTTGCGTAGCCCCACACACCTGGGGGCTGCAGGCTTTCCTGCTGCCTTCAGCCTCAAAACCACCCTTTCCCACTTGGCGTCGCGCCAGGCACAAAAATGGCCATATGTCTGGAGACTGGTCCCACGCCCAAAGAGCCAGCAGGGAAAACTATGCCTTGTTCTAAAGCTCTTTGGGAACCGCTTGCGTAGCCCCACACACCTGGGGGCTGCAGGCTTTCCTGCTGCCTTCAGCCTCAAAACCACCCTTTCCCACTTGGCGCCGCGCCAGGCCCAAAGATGGCCATATGTCTGGAGACTGGTCCCACGCCCAAGAGCCAGCAGGGAAAACTATGCCTTGTTCTAAAGCTCTTTGGGAACCGCTTGCGTAGCCCCACACACCTGGGGGCTGCAGGCTTTCCTGCTGACTTCAGCCTCAAAACCACCCTTTCCCACTTGTCCCAGCGCCAGGCACAAAAATGGCCATATGTCTGGAGATTGGTACCACGCCCAAAGAGCCAGCAGGGAAAAATATGCCTTGTTCTAAAGCTCTTTGGGAACGGCTTGCGTAGCCCCACAGACCTGCGTGCTGCAGGCTTTCCTGCTGCCTTCAGCCTCAAAAGCACCCTTTCCCACATGGCGTCACGCCAGGCACAAAAATGGCCATATGTCTGGAGATTGGTCCCATGCCCAAAAAGCGAGCAGGGAAAACTACGCCTTGTTCTAAAGCTCTTTGGGAACCGCTTGCGTAGCCCCACACACCTGGGGGCTGCAGGCTTTCCTGCTCTCTTCAGCCTCAAAACAACCCTTTCCCACTTGGCGCCGCGCCAGGCCCAAAAATGCCCATATGTCTAGAGATTGGTCCCACGCCCAAAGAGCCAGCAGGGAAAACTATGCCTTGTTCTAAAGCTCTTTGGGAACGGCTTGCGTATCCCCACAGACCTGGGGGCTGCAGGCTTTCCTGCTCTCTTCAGCCTCAAAACAACCCTTTCCCACATGGCGTCACGCCCGGCTTAAAAATGGCCATATGTCTGGAGATTGGTCCCACGCCCAAAGAGCCAGCAGGGAAAACTATGCCTTGTTCTAAAGCTCTTTGGGAACCGCTTGCATAGCCCCACACACCTGGGGGCTGCAGGCTTTCCTGCTCTCTTCAGCCTCAAAACAACCCTTTCCCACTTGGAGACGCGCCAGGCACAAAAATGGCCATATGTCTAGAGATTGGTCCCACGCCCAAAGAGCCAGCAGGGAAAACTATGCCTTGTTCTAAAGCTCTTTGGGAACCGCTTGCGTAGCCCCACAGACCTGGGGGGTGCAGGCTTTCCTGCTGCCTTCAGCCTCAAAACCACCCTTTCCCACTTGGCGCCGCGCCAGGCACAAAAATGGCCATATGTCTGGAGACTGGTCCCACGCCCAAAGAGCCAGCAGGGAAAACTATGCCTTGTTCTAAAGCTCTTTGGGAACCGCTTGCGTAGCCCCACACACCTGGGGGCTGCAGGCTTTCCTGCTGCCTTCAGCCTCAAAACCACCCTTTCCCACTTGGCGCCGCGCCAGGCCCAAAGATGGCCATATGTCTGGAGACTGGTCCCACGCCCAAGAGCCAGCAGGGAAAACTATGCCTTGTTCTAAAGCTCTTTGGGAACCACTTGCGTAGCCCCACACACCTGGGGGCTGCAGGCTTTCCTGCTGACTTCAGCCTCAAAACCACCCTTTCCCACTTGTCCCAGCGCCAGGCACAAAAATGGCCATATGTCTGGAGATTGGTCCCACGCCCAAAGAGCCAGCAGGGAAAACTATGCCTTGTTCTAAAGCTCTTTGGGAACCGCTTGCGTAGCCCCACAGACCTGCGTGCTGCAGGCTTTCCTGCTGCCTTCAGCCTCAAAAGCACCCTTTCCCACATGGCGTCACGCCAGGCACAAAAATGGCCATATGTCTGGAGATTGGTCCCACGCCCAAAAAGCGAGCAGGGAAAACTATGCCTTGTTCTAAAGCTCTTTGGGAACCGCTTGCGTAGCCCCACACATCTGGGGGCTGCAGGCTTTCCTGCTCTCTTCAGCCTCAAAACAACCCTTTCCCACTTGGCGCCGCGCCAGGCCCAAAAATGGCCATATGTCTAGAGATTGGTCCCACGCCCAAAGAGCCAGCAGGGAAAACTATGCCTTGTTCTAAAGCTCTTTGGGAACGGCTTGCGTAGCCCCACAGACCTGGGGGCTGCAGGCTTTCCTGCTCTCTTCAGCCTCAAAACAACCCTTTCCCACATGGCGTCACGCCCGGCTTAAAAATGGCCATATGTCTGGAGATTGGTCCCACGCCCAAAGAGCCAGCAGGGAAAACTATGCCTTGTTCTAAAGCTCTTTGGGAACCTCTTGCGTAGCCCCACACACCTGGGGGCTGCAGGCTTTCCTGCTCTCTTCAGCCTCAAAACAACCCTTTCCCACTTGGAGACGCGCCAGGCACAAAAATGGCCATATGTCTAGAGATTGGTCCCACGCCCAAAGAGCCAGCAGGGAAAACTATGCCTTGTTCTAAAGCTCTTTGGGAACCGCTTGCGTAGCCCCACAGACCTGGGGGCTGCAGGCTTTCCTGCTGCCTTCAACCTCAAAACCACCCTTTCCCACTTGGCGCCGCGCCAGGCACAAAAATGGCCATATGTCTGGAGACTGGTCCCACGCCCAAAGAGCCAGCAGGGAAAACTATGCCTTGTTCTAAAGCTCTCTGGGAACCGCTTGCGTAGACCCAGACACCTGGGGGCTGCAGGCTTTTCTCGCACTTTCAGCCTCAAAACCACCCTTTCCCTCATGGCCTCACGCCAGGCACAAAAATGGCCAGATGTCTGGAGACTGGTCCCTTTCCCAAAGAGCCAGCAGGGAAAACTATGCCTTGTTCTAAAGCTCTTTGGGAACCGCTTGCGTAGCCCCACACACCTGGGGGCTGCAGGCTTTCCTGCTGCCTTAAGCCTCAAAACCACCCTTTCCCACATGCCGTCACGCCAGGCACAAAAATGGCCATATGTCTGGAGGTTGGTCCCACGCCCAAAGAGCCAGCAGGGAAAACTGTGCCTTGTTCTAAAGCTCTTTGGGAACCGCTTGCGTAGCCCCACACACCTGGGGGCTGCAGGCTTTCCTGCTGCCTTCAGCCTCAAAACCACCCTTTCCCACTTGGCGCCGCACCAGGTCCAGAAAAGGCCATATGTCTAGAGATTGGTCCCATGCCCAAAGAGCCAGCAGGGAAAGCTATGCCTTGTTCTAAAGCTCTTTGGGAACCGCTTGCGTGGCCCCACACACCTGGGGGCTGCAGGCTTTCCTGCTCTCTTCAGCCTCAAAACAACCCTTTCCCACTTGGCGCCGCGCCAGGCCCAAAAATGGCCATATGTCTAGAGATTGGTCCCACGCCCAAAGATCCAGCAGGGAAAACTATGCCTTGTTCTAAAGCTCTTTGGGAACCGCTTGCGTAGCCCCACACACCTGGGGGCTGCAGGCTTTCCTGCTGCCTTCAGCCTCAAAACCACCCTTTCCCACTTGGAGACGCGCCAGGCACAAAAATGGCCATATGTCTGGAGACTGGTACCACGCCCAAAGAGCCAGCAGGGAAAACTATGCCTTTTTCTAAAGCTCTTTGGGAACCGCTTGCGTAGCCCCACACACCTGGGGGCTGCAGGCTTTCCTGCTGCCTTCAGCCTCAAAACCACCCTTTCCCACATGGCGTCACGCCAGGCACAAAAATGGCCATATGTCTGGAGGTTGGTCCCACGCCCAAAGAGCCAGCAGGGAAAACTGTGCCTTGTTCTAAAGCTCTTTGGAAACCGCTTGCGTAGCCCCACACACCTGGGGGCTGCAGGCTTTCCTGCTGCCTTCAGCCTCAAAACCACCCTTTCCCACTTGGCGCAGCACCAGGTACAGAAAAGGCCATATGTCTAGAGATTGGTCCCATGCCCAAAGAGCCAGCAGGGAAAGCTATGCCTTGTTCTAAAGCTCTTTGGGAACCGCTTGCGTAGCCCCACACACCTGGGGGCTGCAGGCTTTCCTGCTGCCTTCAGCCTCAAAACCACCCTTTCCCACATGCCGTCACCCCAGGCCCAAAAATGGCCATATATCTGGAGATTGGTCCCACGCCCAAAGAGCCAGCAGGGAAAACTATGCCTTGTACTAAAGCTCTTTGGGAACCGCTTGCGTAGCCCCACAGACCTGGGGGCTGCAGGCTTTCCTGCTGCCTTCAGCCTCAAAACAACCCTTTCCCACTTGGCGTCGCGCCAGGCACAAAAATGGCCATATATCTGGAGACTGGTCCCACGCCCAAAGAGCCAGCAGGGAAAACTATGCCTTGTACTAAAGCTCTTTGGGAACCGCTTGCGTAGACCCACAGACCTGGGGGCTGCAGGCTTTCCTGCTGCCTTCAGCCTCAAAACCACCCTTTCCCACATGGCGTCACGCCAGGCACAATAATGGCCATATGTCTGGAGACTGGTCCCACGCCCAAAGAGCCAGCAGGGAAAACTATGCCTTGTTCTAAAGCTCTTTGGGAACCGCTTGCGTAGCCCCACACACCTGCGGGCTGCAGGCTTTCCTGCTGCCTTAAGCCTCAAAACCACCCTTTCCCACATGCCGTCACGCCAGGCACAAAAATGGCCATATGTCTGGAGGTTGGTCCCACGCCCAAAGAGCCAGCAGGGAAAACTGTGCCTTGTTCTAAAGCTCTTTGGGAACCGCTTGCGTAGCCCCACACACCTGGGGGCTGCAGGCTTTCCTGCTGCCTTCAGCCTCAAAACCACCCTTTCCCACTTGGCGCCGCACCAGGTCCAGAAAAGGCCATATGTCTAGAGATTGGTCCCATGCCCAAAGAGCCAGCAGGGAAAGCTATGCCTTGTTCTAAAGCTCTTTGGGAACCGCTTGCGTAGCCCCACACACCTGGGGGCTGCAGGCTTTCCTGCTGCCTTCAGCCTCAAAACCACCCTTTCCCACTTGGTGTCACGCCAGGCCCAAAAATGGCCATATATCTGGAGATTGGTCCCACGCCCAAAGAGCCAGCAGGGAAAACTATGCCTTGTTCTAAAGCTCTTTGGGAACCGCTTGCGTAGCCCCACAGACCTGGGGGCTGCAGGCTTTCCTGCTCTCTTCAGCCTCAAAACAACCCTTTCCCACTTGGCGCCGCGCCAGGCCCAAAAATGGCCATATGTCTGGAGGTTGGTCCCACGCCCAAAGAGCCAGCAGGGAAAACTATGCCTTGTTCTAAAGCTCTTTGGGAACCGCTTGCGTAGCCCCACACAGCTGGGGGCTGCAGGCTTTCCTGCTGCCTTCAGCCTCAAAACAACCCTTTCCCACTTGGCGTCGCGCCAGGCACAAAAATGGCCATATGTCTGGAGACTGGTCCCACGCCCAAAGAGCCAGCAGGGAAAACTATGCCTTGTACTAAAGCTCTTTGGGAACCGCTTGCGTAGCCCCACAGACCTGGGGGCTGCAGGCTTTCCTGCTGCCTTCAGCCTCAAAACCACCCTTTCCCACATGGCGTCACGCCAGGCACAAAAATGGCCATATGTCTGGAGGTTAGTCCCACGCCCAAAGAGCCAGCAGGGAAAACTATGCCTTGTTCTAAAGCTCTTTGGGAACCGCTTGCGTAGCCCCACACACCTGGGGGCTGCAGGCTTTCCTGCTGCCTTCAGCCTCAAAACCACCCTTTCCCACTTGGCGCCGCGCCAGGTCCAGAAAAGGCCATATGTCTGGAGATTGGTCCCACGCCCAAAGAGCCAGCAGGGAAAACTATGCCTTGTTCTAAAGCTCTTTGGGAACCGCTTGCGTAGCCCCACACACCTGGGGGCTGCAGGCTTTCCTGCTGCCTTCAGCCTCAAAACCACCCTTTCCCACTTGGCGCCGCGCCAGGCACAAAAATGGCCATATGTCTGGAGACTGGTCCCACGCCCAAGAGCCAGCAGGGAAAACTATGCCTTGTTGTAAAGCTCTTTGGGAACCGCTTGCGTAGCCCCACACACCTGGGGGCTGCAGGCTTTCCTGCTGCATTCAGCCTCAAAACCTCCCTTTCCCACTTGGCCCCGCTCCAGGCACAAAAATGGCCATATGCCTGGAGACTGGTCCCACGCCGAAAGAGCCAGCAGGGAAAACTATGCCTTGTACTAAAGCTCTTTGGGAACGGCTTGCGTAGCCCCACACACCTGGGGGCTGCAGGCTTTCCTGCTGCCTTCAGCCTCAAAACCACCCTTTCCCACATGGCGTCGCGCCAGGCACAAAAATGGCCATATGTCTGGAGATTGGTCCCACGCCCAAAGAGCCAGCAGGGAAAACTATGCCTTGTTCTAAAGCTCTTTGGGAATGGCTTGCGTAGCCACACAGACCTGGGGGCTGCAGGCTTTCCTGCTGCCTTCAGCCTCAAAACCACCCTTTCCCACATGCCGTCACCCTAGGCCCAAAAATGGCCATATGTTGGAGATTGGTCCCACGCCCAAAGAGCCAGCAGGGAAAACTATGCCTTGTACTAAAGCTCTTTGGGAACCGCTTGCGTAGCCCCACACACCTGGGGGCTGCAGGCTTTCCTGCTGCCTTCAGCCTCAAAACCACCCTTTCCCACATGGCGTCACGCCAGGCACAAAAATGGCCATATGTCTGGAGATTGGTCCCACGCCCAAAGAGCCAGCAGGGAAAACTATGCCTTGTTCTAAAGCTCTTTGGGAACCGCTTGCGTGGCCCCACAGACCTGGGGGCTGCAGGCTTTCCTGCTCTCTTCAGCCTCAAAACAACCCTTTCCCACTTGGAGACGCGCCAGGCACAAAAATGGCCATATGTCTAGAGATTGGTCCCACGCCCAAAGAGCCAGCAGGGAAAACTATGCCTTGTTCTAAAGCTCTTTGGGAACCGCTTGCGTAGCCCCACACACCTGGGGGCTGCAGGCTTTCCTGCTGCCTTCAGCCTCAAAACCACCCTTTCCCACTTGGCGCCGCGCCAGGCACAAAAATGGCCATATGTCTGGAGACTGGTCCCACGCCCAAAGAGCCAGCAGGGAAAACTATGCCTTGTTCTAAAGCTCTTTGGGAACCGCTTGCGTAGCCCCACACACCTGGGGGCTGCAGTCTTTTCTGGCACCTTCAGCCTCAAAACCACCCTTTCCCACATGGCGTCGCGCCAGGCACAAAAATGGCCATATGTCTGGAGACTGGTCCCACGCCCAAAGAGCCAGCAGGGAAAACTATGCCTTGTTCTAAAGCTCTTTGGGAATGGCTTGCGTAGCCGCACAGACCTGGGGGCTGCAGGCTTTCCTGCTGCCTTCAGCCTCAAAACCACCCTTTCCCACTTGGCGCCGCGCCAGGCCCAAAAATGGCCATATGTCTGGAGACTGGTCCCACGCCCAAAGAGCCAGCAGGGAAAACTATGCCTTGTTCTAAAGCTCTTTGGGAACCGCTTGCGTAGCCCCACAGACCTGGGGGCTGCAGGATTTCCTGCTGCCTTCAGCCTCAAAACCACCCTTTCCCACTTGGAGACGCGCCAGGCCCAAAAATGGCCATATGTCTGGAGACTGGTCCCACGCCCAAAGAGCCAGCAGGGAAAACTATGCCTTGTTCTAAAGCTCTTTGGGAACCGCTTGCGTAGCCCCACACACCTGGGGGCTGCAGGCTTTTCTCGCGCTTTCAGCCTCAAAACCACACTTTCCCTCATGGCATCACGCCAGGCACATAAATGGCCAGATGTCTGGAGACTGGTCCCTTTCCCAAAGAGCCAGGAGGGAAAATTATGCCTTGTTCTAAAGCTCTTTGGGAACCGCTTGCGTGGCCCCACAGACCTGGGGGCTGCAGGCTTTTCTCGCGCTTTCAGCCTCAAAACCACCCTTTCCCACATGGCGTCGCGCCAGGCACAAAAATGGCCATATGTCTGGAGATTGGTCCCACGCCCAAAGAGCCAGCAGGGAAAACTATGCCTTGTTCTAAAGCTCTTTGGGAACCGCTTGCGTAGCCACACAGACCTGGGGGCTGCAGGCTTTCCTGCTGCCTTCAGCCTCAAAACCACACTTTCCCACATGGCGTCGCGCCAGGCACAAAAATGGCCATATGTCTGGAGATTGGTCCCACGCCCAAAGAGCCAGCAGGGAAAACTATGCCTTGTTCTAAAGCTCTTTGGGAACCGCTTGCGTAGCCCCACACACCTGGGGGCTGCAGGCTTTCCTGCTGCCTTCAGCCTCAAAACCACCCTTTCCCACTTGGCACCGCGCCAGGCACAAAAATGGCCATATGTCTGGAGACTGGTCCCACGCCCAAGAGCCAGCAGGGAAAACTATGCCTTGTTGTAAAGCTCTTTGGGAACCGCTTGCGTAGCCCCACACACCTGGGGGCTGCAGGCTTTCCTGCTGCCTTCAGCCTCAAAACCTCCCTTTCCCACTTGGCCCCGCTCCAGGCACAAAAATGGCCATATGCCTGGAGACTGGTCCCACGCCGAAAGAGCCAGCAGGGAAAACTATGCCTTGTTCTAAAGCTCTTTGGGAACGGCTTGCGTAGCCCCACACACCTGGGGGCTGCAGGCTTTCCTGCTGCCTTCAGCCTCAAAACCACCCTTTCCCACATGCCGTCACGCCAGGCACAAAAATGGCCATATGTCTGGAGATTGGTCCCACGCCCAAAGAGCCAGCAGGGAAAACTGTGCCTTGTTCTAAAGCTCTTTTGGAACCGCTTGCATAACCCACAGACCTGGGGGCTGCAGGCCTTTCCTGCTGCCTTCAGCCTCAAAACAACCCTTTCCCACTTGGTGCCGCGCCAGGCACAAAAATGGCCATATGGTCGGAGATTGGTCCCACGCCCAAAGAGCCAGCAGGGGAAAACTATGCCTTGTTCTAAAGCTCTTTGGGAACCGCTTGCGTAGCCCACACACCTGGGGGCTGCAGGCTTTCCTGCTGCCTTCAGCCTCAAAACCACCCTTTCCCACTTGGCGCCGCGCCAGGCACAAAAATGGCCATATGTCTGGAGACTGGTCCCACGCCCAAGAGCCAGCAGGGAAAACTATGCCTTGTTGTAAAGCTCTTTGGGAACCGCTTTGCGTAGCCCCACACACCTGGGGGGCTGCAGGCTTTCCTGCTGCCTTCAGCCTCAAAACCACCCTTTCCCACTTGGAGACGCGCCAGGCCCAAAAATGGCCATATGTCTGGAGACTGGTCCCACGCCCAAAGAGCCAGCAGGGAAAACTATGCCTTGTTCTAAAGCTCTTTGGGAACCGCTTGCGTAGCCCCACACACCTGGGGGCTGCAGGCTTTTCTCGCGCTTTCAGCCTCAAAACCACACTTTCCCTAATGGCATCACGCCAGGCACATAAATGGCCAGATGTCTGGAGACTGGTCCCTTTCCCAAACAGCCAGGAGGGAAAACTATGCCTTGTTCTAAAGCTCTTTGGGAACCGCTTGCGTGGCCCCACAGACCTGGGGGCTGCAGGCTTTTCTCGCGCTTTCAGCCTCAAAACCACCCTTTCCCACATGGCGTCGCGCCAGGCACAAAAATGGCCATATGTCTGGAGATTGGTCCCACGCCCAAAGAGCCAGCAGGGAAAACTATGCCTTGTTCTAAAGCTCTTTGGGAACCGCTTGCGTAGCCACACACACCTGGGGGCTGCAGGCTTTCCTGCTGCCTTCAGCCTCAAAACCACCCTTTCCCACTTGGCGTCACGCCAGGCACAAAAATGGCCATATGTCTGGAGATTGGTCCCACGCCCAAAGAGCCAGCAGGGAAAACTATGCCTTGTTCTAAAGCTCTTTGGGAACCGCTTGCGTAGCCCCACACACCTGGGGGCTGCAGGCTTTCCTGCTGCCTTCAGCCTCAAAACCACCCTTTCCCACTTGGCGCCGCGCCAGGCACAAAAATGGCCATATGTCTGGAGACTGGTCCCACGCCCAAGAGCCAGCAGGGAAAACTATGCCTTGTTCTAAAGCTCTTTGGGAACCGCTTGCGTAGCCCCACACACCTGGGGGCTGCAGGCTTTCCTGCTGCCTTCAGCCTCAAAACCTCCCTTTCCCACTTGGCCCCGCTCCAGGCACAAAAATGGCCATATGCCTGGAGACTGGTCCCACGCCGAAAGAGCCAGCAGGGAAAACTATGCCTTGTACTAAAGCTCTTTGGGAACGGCTTGCGTAGCCCCACACACCTGGGGGCTGCAGGCTTTCCTGCTGCCTTCAGCCTCAAAACCACCCTTTCCCACATGCCGTCACGCCAGGCACAAAAATGGCCATATGTCTGGAGACTGGTCCCACGCCCAAAGAGCCAGCAGGGAAAACTATGCCTTGTTCTAAAGCTCTTTGGGAACCGCTTGCATAACCCCACAGAACTGGGGGCTGCAGGCTTTCCTGCTGCCTTCAGCCTCAAAACAACCCTTTCCCACTTGGTGCCGCGCCAGGCACAAAAATGGCCATATGTCTGGAGACTGGTCCCACGCCCAAAGAGCCAGCAGGGAAAACTATGCCTTCTTCTAAAGCTCTTTGGGAACCGCTTGCGTAGCCCCACACACCTGGGGGCTGCAGGCTTTCCTGCTGCCTTCAGCCTCAAAACCACCCTTTCCCACATGCCGTCACGCCAGTCCCAAAGATGGCCATATGTCTGGAGACTGGTCCCACGCCCAAAGAGCCAGCAGGGAAAACTATGCCTTGTTCTAAAGCTCTTTGGGAACCACTTGCGTAGCCCCACACACCTGGGGGCTGCAGGCTTTCCTGCTGCCTTCAGCCTCAAAACCACCCTTTCCGACTTGGCCACGCGCCAGGCCCAAAGATGGCCATATGTCTGGAGACTGGTCCCACGCCCAAAGAGCCAGCAGGGAAAACTATGCCTTGTTCTAAAGCTCTTTGGGAACCGCTTGCGTAGCCCCACAGACCTGCGGGCTGCAGGCTTTCCAGCTGCCTTCAGCCTCAAAAACACCCTTTCCCACATGCCGTCACGCCAGGCACAAAAATGGCCATATGTCTGGAGATTGGTCCCACGCCCAAAGAGCCAGCAGGGAAAACTATGCCTTGTTCTAAAGCTCTTTGGGAACCGCTTGCGTGGCCCCACAGACCTGGGGGCTGCAGGCTTTCCTGCTCTCTTCAGCCTCAAAACAACCCTTTCCCACTTGGAGACGCGACAGGCACAAAAATGGCCATATGTCTAGAGATTGGTCCCACGCCCAAAGAGCCAGCAGGGAAAACTATGCCTTGTTCTAAAGCTCTTTGGGAACCGCTTGCGTAGCCCCACACACCTGGGGGCTGCAGGTTTCCTGATGCCTTCAGCCTCAAAACCACCCTTTCCCACTTGGCGCCGCGCCAGGCACAAAAATGGCCATATGTCTGGAGACTGGTCCCACGCCCAAAGAGCCAGCAGGGAAAACTATGCCTTGTTCTAAAGCTCTTTGGGAACCGCTTGCGTAGCCCCACACACCTGGGGGCTGCAGGCTTTTCTCGCGCTTTCAGCCTCAAAACCACCCTTTCCCTCATGGCATCACGCCAGGCCCAAAAATGGCCATATGTCTGGAGACTGGTCCCACGCCCAAAGAGCCAGCAGGGAAAACTATGCCTTGTTCTAAAGCTCTTTGGGAACCGCTTGCGTAGCCCCACACACCTGGGGGCTGCAGGCTTTTCTGGCACCTTAAGCCTCAAAACCACCCTTTCCCACATGGCGTCACGCCAGGCAAAAAAATGGCCATTTATATGGAGACTGGTCCCACGCCCAAAGAGCCAGCAGGGAAAACTATGCCTTGTTCTAAAGCTCTTTGGGAATGGCTTGCGTAGCCCCACAGACCTGGGGGCTGCAGGCTTTCCTGCTGCCTTCAGCCTCAAAACCACCCTTTCCCACATGCCGTCACCCTAGGCCAAAAATGGCCATATGTTGGAGATTGGTCCCACGCCCAAAGAGCCAGCAGGGAAAACTATGCCTTGTTCTAAAGCTCTTTGGGAACTGCTTGCATAGCCCCACACACCTGGAGGCTGCAGGCTTTCCTGCTCTCTTCAGCCTCAAAACAACCCTTTCCCACTTGGAGACGCGCCAGGCACAAAAATGGCCATATGTCTGGAGACTGGTCCCACGCCCAAGGAGCCAGCAGGGAAAACTATGCCTTGTTCTAAAGCTCTTTGGGAACCGCTTGCGTAGCCCCACACACCTGGGGGGTGCAGGCTTTCCTGCTGCCTTCAGCC
The DNA here is from genome assembly GCF_963924245.1 of Chroicocephalus ridibundus. Classification (NCBI taxonomy): domain Eukaryota; kingdom Metazoa; phylum Chordata; class Aves; order Charadriiformes; family Laridae; genus Chroicocephalus; species Chroicocephalus ridibundus. Next base: position 1,053,071 of record NW_026961236.1, on the reverse strand, counting down.
TCAAAACCACCCTTTCCCACTTGGCGCCGCGCCAGGCCCAAAAATGGCCATATGTCTGGAGACTGGTCCCACGCCCAAAGAGCCAGCAGGGAAAACTATGCCTTGTTCTAAAGCTCTTTGGGAACCGCTTGCGTAGCCCCACACACCTGGGGGCTGCAGGCTTTTCTCGCGCTTTCAGCCTCAAAACCACCCTTTCCCTCATGGCATCACGCCAGGCACAAAAATGGCCATATGTCTGGAGACTGGTCCCACGCCCAAAGAGCCAGCAGGGAAAACTATGCCTTGTTCTAAAGCTCTTTGGGAACCGCTTGCGTAGCCCCACACACCTGGGGGCTGCAGGCTTTTCTGGCACCTTCAGCCTCAAAACCACCCTTTCCCACATGGCGTCACGCCAGGCAAAAAAATGGCCATATGTCTGGAGACTGGTCCCACGCCCAAAGAGCCAGCAGGGAAAACTATGCCTTGTTCTAAAGCTCTTTGGGAATGGCTTGCGTAGCCCCACAGACCTGGGGGCTGCAGGCTTTCCTGCTGACTTCAGCCTCAAAACCACCCTTTCCCACTTGGCGCCGCGCCAGGCCCAAAAATGGCCATATGTCTGGAGACTGGTCCCACGCCCAAAGAGCCAGCAGGGAAAACTATGCCTTGTTCTAAAGCTCTTTGGGAACCGCTTTCGTAGCCCCACAGACCTGGGGGCTGCAGGCTTTCCTGCTGCCTTCAGCCTCAAAACCACCCTTTCCCACTTGGAGACGCGCCAGGCACAAAAATGGCCATATGTCTGGAGACTGGTCCCACGCCCAAAGAGCCAGCAGGGAAAACTATGCCTTGTTCTAAAGCTCTTTGGGAACCGCTTGCGTAGCCCCACACACCTGGGGGCTGCAGGCTTTTCTCGCGCTTTCAGCCTCAAAACCACACTTTCCCTCATGGCATCACGCCAGGCACAAAAATGGCCATATGTCTGGAGACTGGTCCCACGCCCAAAGAGCCAGCAGGGAAAACTATGCCTTGTTCTAAAGCTCTTTGGGAACCGCTTGCGTAGCCCCACAGACCTGGGGGCTGCAGGCTTTCCTGCTGCTTTCAGCCTCAAAACCACCCTTTCCCACATGCCGTCACCCTAGGCCCAAAAATGGCCATATGTTGGAGATTGGTCCCACGCCCAAAGAGCCAGCAGGGAAAACTATGCCTTGTTCTAAAGCTCTTTGGGAACCGCTTGCGTAGCCCCACTCACCTGGGGGCTGCAGGCTTTCCTGCTGCCTTCAGCCTCAAAACCACCCTTTCCCACTTGGCGCCGCGCCAGGCCTAAAAATGGCCATATGTCTGGAGACTGGTCCCACGCCCAAGAGTCAGCAGGGAAAACTATGCCTTGTTCTAAAGCTCTTTGGGAACGGCTTGCGTAGCCCCACACACCTGGGGGCTGCAGGCTTTCCTGCTGCCTTCAGCCTCAAAACCACCCTTTCCCACTTGGCGCCGACCCAGGTCCAGAAAAGGCCATATGTCTGGAGATTGGTCCCACGCCCAAAGAGCCAGCAGGGAAAACTATGCCTTGTTCTAAAGCTCTTTGGGAACCGCTTGCGTAGCCCCACTCACCTGGGGGCTGCAGGCTTTCCTGCTGCCTTCAGCCTCAAAACCACCCTTTCCCACTTGGCCACGCGCCAGGCCCAGAGATGGCCATATGTCTGGAGATTCGTCCCACGCCCAAAGAGCCAGCAGGGAAAACTATGCCTTGTTCTAAAGCTCTTTGGGAACCGCTTGCGTAGCCCCACAGACCTGCGGGCTGCAGGCTTTCCAGCTCCCTTCAGCCTCAAAAACACCCTTTCCCACATTCCGTCACGCCAGGCACAAAAAGGGCCATATGGCTGGAGATTGGTCCCACGCCCAAAGAGCCAGCAGGGAAAACTATGCCTTGTTCTAAAGCTCTTTGGGAACCGCTTGCGTGGCCCCACAGACCTGGGGGCTGCAGGCTTTCCTGCTCTCTTCAGCCTCAAAACAACCCTTTCCCACTTGGAGACGCGCCAGGCACAAAAATGGCCATATGTCTAGAGATTGGTCCCACGCCCAAAGAGCCAGCAGGGAAAACTATGCCTTGTTCTAAAGCTCTTTGGGAACCGCTTGCGTAGCCCCACACACCTGGGGGCTGCAGGTTTCCTGATGCCTTCAGCCTCAAAACCACCCTTTCCCACTTGGCGCCGCGCCAGGCACAAAAATGGCCATATGTCTGGAGACTGGTCCCACGCCCAAAGAGCCAGCAGGGAAAACTATGCCTTGTTCTAAAGCTCTTTGGGAACCGCTTGCGTAGCCCCACACACCTGGGGGCTGCAGGCTTTTCTCGCGCTTTCAGCCTCAAAACCACCCTTTCCCTCATGGCATCACGCCAGGCACAAAAATGGCCATATGTCTGGAGACTGGTCCCACGCCCAAAGAGCCAGCAGGGAAAACTATGCCTTGTTCTAAAGCTCTTTGGGAACCGCTTGCGTAGCCCCACAGACCTGGGGGCTGCAGGCCTTTCTGGCACCTTCAGCCTCAAAACCACCCTTTCCCACATGGCGTCACGCCAGGCAAAAAAATGGCCATTTATATGGAGACTGGTCCCACGCCCAAAGAGCCAGCAGGGAAAACTATGCCTTGTTCTAAAGCTCTTTGGGAACCGCTTGCGTAGCCCCACACACCTGGGGGCTGCAGGCTTTCCTGCTGCCTTCAGCCTCAAAACCACCCTTTCCCACTTGGCGCCGCGCCAGGCCCAAAAATGGCCATATGTCTGGAGACTGGTCCCACGCCCAAAGAGCCAGCAGGGAAAACTATGCCTTGTTCTAAAGCTCTTTGGGAACCGCTTGCGTAGCCCCACAGACCTGGGGGCTGCAGGATTTCCTGCTGCCTTCAGCCTCAAAACCACCCTTTCCCACTTGGAGACGCGCCAGGCCCAAAAATGGCCATATGTCTGGAGACTGGTCCCACGCCCAAAGAGCCAGCAGGGAAAACTATGCCTTGTTCTAAAGCTCTTTGGGAACCGCTTGCGTAGCCCCACACACCTGGGGGCTGCAGGCTTTTCTCGCGCTTTCAGCCTCAAAACCACACTTTCCCTCATGGCATCACGCCAGGCACAAAAATGGCAGGATGTCTGGAGACTGGTCCCACGCCCAAAGAGCCAGCAGGGAAAAATATGCCTTGTTCTAAAGCTCTTTGGGAACCGCTTGCGTAGCCCCACACACCTGGGGGCTGCAGGCTTTCCTGCTGCCTTCAGCCTCAAAACCACCCTTTCCCACATGCCGTCACCCTAGGCCCAAAAATGGCCATATGTTGGAGATTGGTCCCTTTCCCAAAGAGCCAGCAGGGAAAACTATGCCTTGTTCTAAAGCTCTTTGGGAACCGCTTGCATAGCCCCACAGACCTGGAGGCTGCAGGCTTTCCTGCTCTCTTCAGCCTCAAAACAACCCTTTCCCACTTGGAGACGCGCCAGGCACAAAAATGGCCATATGTCTGGAGATTGGTCCCACGCCCAAAGAGCCAGCAGGGAAAACTATGCCTTGTTCTAAAGCTCTTTGGGAACCGCTTGCGTAGCCCCACACACCTGGGGGCTGCAGGCTTTCCTGCTGCCTTCAGCCTCAAAACCACCCTTTCCCACATGGCGTCACGCCAGGCAAAAAAATGGCCATATGTCTGGAGACTGGTCCCACGCCCAAAGAGCCAGCAGGGAAAACTATGCCTTGTTCTAAAGCTCTTTGGGAATGGCTTGCGTAGCCCCACAGACCTGGGGGCTGCAGGCTTTTCTCGCGCTTTCAGCCTCAAAACCACCCTTTCCCACTTGGCGCCGCGCCAGGCCCAAAAATGGCCATATGTCTGGAGACTGGTCCCACGCCCAAAGAGCCAGCAGGGAAAACTATGCCTTGTTCTAAAGCTCTTTGGGAACGGCTTGCGTAGCCCCACACACCTGGGGGCTGCAGGATTTCCTGCTGCCTTCAGCCTCAAAACCACCCTTTCCCACTTGGAGACGCGCCAGGCCCAAAAATGGCCATATGTCTGGAGACTGGTCCCACGCCCAAAGAGCCAGCAGGGAAAACTATGCCTTGTTCTAAAGCTCTTTGGGAACCGCTTGCGTAGCCCCACACACCTGGGGGCTGCAGGCTTTTCTCGCGCTTTCAGCCTCAAAACCACACTTTCCCTCATGGCATCACGCCAGGCACAAAAATGGCCAGATGTCTGGAGACTGGTCCCACGCCCAAAGAGCCAGCAGGGAAAACTATGCCTTGTTCTAAAGCTCTTTGGGAACCGCTTGCGTAGCCCCACAGACCTGGGGGCTGCAGGCTTTCATGCTGCTTTCAGCCTCAAAACCACCCTTTCCCACATGCCGTCACGCCAGGCACAAAAATGGCCATATGTTGGAGATTGGTCCCACGCCCAAAGAGCCAGCAGGGAAAACTATGCCTTGTTCTAAAGCTCTTTGGGAACCGCTTGCGTAGCCCCACACACCTGGGGGCTGCAGGCTTTCCTGCTGCCTTCAGCCTCAAAACCACCCTTTCCCACTTGGCGCCGCGCCAGGCCCAAAAATGGCCATATGTCTGGAGACTGGTCCCACGCCCAAGAGCCAGCAGGGAAAACTATGCCTTGTTCTAAAGCTCTTTGGGAACGGCTTGCGTAGCCCCACACACCTGGGGGCTGCAGGCTTTCCTGCTGCCTTCAGCCTCAAAACCACCCTTTCCCACTTGGCGCCAACCCAGGTCCAGAAAAGGCCATATGTCTGGAGATTGGTCCCACGCCCAAAGAGCCAGCAGGGAAAACTATGCCTTGTTCTAAAGCTCTTTGGGAACCGCTTGCGTAGCCCCACACACCTGGGGGCTGCAGGCCTTCCTGCTGCCTTCAGCCTCAAAACCACCCTTTCCCACTTGGCGCCGCGCCAGGCCCAAAAATGGCCATATGTCTGGAGACTGGTCCCACGCCCAAAGAGCCAGCAGGGAAAACTATGCCTTGTTCTAAAGCTCTTTGGGAACCGCTTGCGTAGCCCCACAGACCTGGGGGCTGCAGGATTTCCTGCTGCCTTCAGCCTCAAAACCACCCTTTCCCACTTGGAGACGCGCCAGGCCCAAAAATGGCAATATGTCTGGAGACTGGTCCCACGCCCAAAGAGCCAGCAGGGAAAACTATGCCTTGTTCTAAAGCTCTTTGGGAACCGCTTGCGTAGCCCCACACACCTGGGGGCTGCAGGCTTTTCTCGCGCTTTCAGCCTCAAAACCACACTTTCCCTCATGGCATCACGCCAGGCCCAAAAATGGCCAGATGTCTGGAGACTGGTCCCACGCCCAAAGAGCCAGCAGGGAAAACTATGCCTTGTTCTAAAGCTCTTTGGGAACCGCTTGCGTAGCCCCACACACCTGGGGGCTGCAGGCTTTCCTGCTGCCTTCAGCCTCAAAACCACCCTTTCCCACATGCCGTCACCCTAGGCCCAAAAATGGCCATATGTTGGAGATTGGTCCCACGCCCAAAGAGCCAGCAGGGAAAACTATGCCTTGTTCTAAAGCTCTTTGGGAACCGCTTGCGTAGCCCCACTCACCTGGGGGCTGCAGGCTTTCCTGCTGCCTTCAGCCTCAAAACCACCCTTTCCCACTTGGCACCGCGCCAGGCCCAAAAATGGCCATATGTCTGGAGACTGGTCCCACGCCCAAGAGCCAGCAGGGAAAACTATGCCTTGTTCTAAAGCTCTTTGGGAACCGCTTGCGTAGCCCCACACACCTGGGGGCTGCAGGCTTTCCTGCTGCCTTCAGCCTCAAAACCACCCTTTCCCACTTGGCGCCGACCCAGGTCCAGAAAAGGCCATATGTCTGGAGATTGGTCCCACGCCCAAAGAGCCAGCAGGGAAAACTATGCCTTGTTCTAAAGCTCTTTGGGAACCGCTTGCGTAGCCCCACACACCTGGGGGCTGCAGGCTTTCCTGCTGCCTTCAGCCTCAAAGCCACCCTTTCCCACTTGGCGCCGCGCCAGGCCCAAAAATGGCCATATGTCTGGAGACTGGTCCCACGCCCAAGAGCCAGCAGGGAAAACTATGCCTTGTTCTAAAGCTCTATGGGAACCGCTTGCGTAGCCCCACACACCTGGGGGCTGCAGGCTTTCCTGCTGACTTCAGCCTCAAAACCACCCTTTTCCACTTGTCACAGCGCGAGGCACAAAAATGGCCATATGTCTGGAGATTGGTCCCACGCCCAAAGAGCCAGCAGGGAAAACTATGCCTTGTACTAAAGCTCTTTGGGAACCGCTTGCGTAGCCCCACAGACCTGCGGGCTGCAGGCTTTCCTGCTGCCTTCAGCCTCAAAACCACCCTTTCCCACTTGGCGCCGCGCCAGGCCCAAAAATGGCCATATGTCTGGAGACTGGTCCCACGCCCAAGAGCCAGCAGGGAAAACTATGCCTTGTTCTAAAGCTCTTTGGGAACGGCTTGCGTAGCCCCACACACCTGGGGGCTGCAGGCTTTCCTGCTGCCTTCAGCCTCAAAACCACCCTTTCCCACTTGGCGCCGACCCAGGTCCAGAAAAGGCCATATGCTGGAGATTGGTCCCACGCCCAAAGAGCCAGCAGGGAAAACTATGCCTTGTTCTAAAGCTCTTTGGGAACCGCTTGCGTAGCCCCACACACCTGGGGGCTGCAGGCTTTCCTGCTGCCTTCAGCCTCAAAACCACCCTTTCCCACTTGGCACCGCGCCAGGCCCAAAAATGGCCATATGTCTGGAGACTGGTCCCACGCCCAAGAGCCAGCAGGGAAAACTATGCCTTGTTCTAAAGCTCTTTGGGAACCGCTTGCGTAGCCCCACACACCTGGGGGCTGCAGGCTTTCCTGCTGCCTTCAGCCTCAAAACCACCCTTTCCCACTTGGCGCCGACCCAGGTCCAGAAAAGGCCATATGTCTGGAGATTGGTCCCACGCCCAAAGAGCCAGCAGGGAAAACTATGCCTTGTTCTAAAGCTCTTTGGGAACCGCTTGCGTAGCCCCACACACCTGGGGGCTGCAGGCTTTCCTGCTGCCTTCAGCCTCAAAGCCACCCTTTCCCACTTGGCGCCGCGCCAGGCCCAAAAATGGCCATATGTCTGGAGACTGGTCCCACGCCCAAGAGCCAGCAGGGAAAACTATGCCTTGTTCTAAAGCTCTATGGGAACCGCTTGCGTAGCCCCACACACCTGGGGGCTGCAGGCTTTCCTGCTGACTTCAGCCTCAAAACCACCCTTTTCCACTTGTCACAGCGCGAGGCACAAAAATGGCCATATGTCTGGAGATTGGTCCCACGCCCAAAGAGCCAGCAGGGAAAACTATGCCTTGTACTAAAGCTCTTTGGGAACCGCTTGCGTAGCCCCACAGACCTGCGGGCTGCAGGCTTTCCTGCTGCCTTCAGCCTCAAAACCACCCTTTCCCACTTGGCGCCGCGCCAGGCCCAAAAATGGCCATATGTCTGGAGACTGGTCCCACGCCCAAGAGCCAGCAGGGAAAACTATGCCTTGTTCTAAAGCTCTTTGGGAACGGCTTGCGTAGCCCCACACACCTGGGGGCTGCAGGCTTTCCTGCTGCCTTCAGCCTCAAAACCACCCTTTCCCACTTGGCGCCGACCCAGGTCCAGAAAAGGCCATATGCTGGAGATTGGTCCCACGCCCAAAGAGCCAGCAGGGAAAACTATGCCTTGTTCTAAAGCTCTTTGGGAACCGCTTGCGTGGCCCCACACACCTGGGGGCTGCAGGCTTTCCTGCTGCCTTCAGCCTCAAAACCACCCTTTCCCACATGGCGTCGCGCCAGGCACAAAAATGGCCATATGTCTGGAGATTGGTCCCACGCCCAAAGAGCCAGCAGGGAAAACTATGCCTTGTTCTAAAGCTCTTTGGGAATGGCTTGCGTAGCCACACAGACCTGGGGGCTGCAGGCTTTCCTGCTGCCTTCAGCCTCAAAACCACCCTTTCCCACATGCCGTCACCCTAGGCCCAAAAATGGCCATATGTTGGAGATTGGTCCCACGCCCAAAGAGCCAGCAGGGAAAACTATGCCTTGTTCTAAAGCTCTTTGGGAACCGCTTGCATAGCCCCACAGACCTGGAGGCTGCAGGCTTTCCTGCTCTCTTCAGCCTCAAAACCACCCTTTCCCACTTGGCGCCGACCCAGGTCCAGAAAAGGCCATATGTCTGGAGATTGGTCCCACGCCCAAAGAGCCAGCAGGGAAAACTATGCCTTGTTCTAAAGCTCTTTGGGAATGGCTTGCGTAGCCCCACAGACCTGGGGGCTGCAGGCTTTCCTGCTGCCTTCAGCCTCAAAACCACCCTTTCCCACTTGGCGCCGCGCCAGGCCCAAAAATGGCCATATGTCTGGAGACTGGTCCCACGCCCAAAGAGCCAGCAGGGAAAACTATGCCTTGTTCTAAAGCTCTTTGGGAACTGCTTTCGTAGCCCCACAGACCTGGGGGCTGCAGGATTTCCTGCTGCCTTCAGCCTCAAAACCACCCTTTCCCACTTGGAGACGCGCCAGGCCCAAAAATGGCCATATGTCTGGAGACTGGTCCCACGCCCAAAGAGCCAGCAGGGAAAACTATGCCTTGTTCTAAAGCTCTTTGGGAACCGCTTGCGTAGCCCCACACACCTGGGGGCTGCAGGCTTTTTTCGCGCTTTCAGCCTCAAAACCACACTTTCCCTCATGGCATCACGCCAGGCACAAAAATGGCCATATGTCTGGAGACTGGTCCCACGCCCAAAGAGCCAGCAGGGAAAACTATGCCTTGTTCTAAAGCTCTTTGGGAACCGCTTGCGTAGCCCCACACACCTGGGGGCTGCAGGCTTTCCTGCTGCCTTCAGCCTCAAAACCACCCTTTCCCACATGCCGTCACCCTAGGCCCAAAAATGGCCATATGTTGGAGATTGGTCCCACGCCCAAAGAGCCAGCAGGGAAAACTATGCCTTGTTCTAAAGCTCTTTGGGAACCGGTTGCGTAGCCCCACACACCTGGGGGCTGCAGGCTTTCCTGCTGCCTTCAGCCTCAAAACCACCCTTTCCCACTTGGCGCCGCGCCAGGCACAAAAATGGCCATATGTCTGGAGACTGGTCCCACGCCCAAAGAGCCAGCAGGGAAAACTATGCCTTGTTCTAAAGCTCTTTGGGAACCGCTTGCGTAGCCCCACACACCTGGGGGCTGCAGGCTTTTCTCGCGCTTTCAGCCTCAAAACCAACCTTTCCCTCATGGCATCACGCCAGGCACAAAAATGGCCAGATGTCTGGAGACTGGTCCCTTTCCCAAAGAGCCAGCAGGGAAAACTATGCCTTGTTCTAAAGCTCTTTGGGAACCGCTTGCGTAGCCCCACACACCTGGGGGCTGCAGGCTTTTCTGGCACCTTCAGCCTCAAAACCACCCTTTCCCACTTGGAGACGCGCCAGGCAAAAAAATGGCCATATGTCTGGAGACTGGTCCCACGCCCAAAGAGCCAGCAGGGAAAACTATGCCTTGTTCTAAAGCTCTTTGGGAATGGCTTGCGTAGCCCCACAGACCTGGGGGCTGCAGGCTTTCCTGCTGCCTTCAGCCTCAAAACCACCCTTTCCCACTTGGCGCCGCGCCAGGCCCAAAAATGGCCATATGTCTGGAGACTGGTCCCTTTCTCAAAGAGCCAGGAGGGAAAACTATGCCTTGTTCTAAAGCTCTTTGGGAACCGCTTGCGTGGCCCCACACACCTGGGGGCTGCAGGCTTTCCTGCTGCCTTCAGCCTCAAAACCACCCTTTCCCACATGGCGTCGCGCCAGGCACAAAAATGGCCATATGTCTGGAGATTGGTCCCACGCCCAAAGAGCCAGCAGGGAAAACTATGCCTTGTTCTAAAGCTCTTTGGGAATGGCTTGCGTAGCCACACAGACCTGGGGGCTGCAGGCTTTCCTGCTGCCTTCAGCCTCAAAACCACCCTTTCCCACATGCCGTCACCCTAGTCCCAAAAATGGCCATATGTTGGAGATTGGTCCCACGCCCAAAGAGCCAGCAGGGAAAACTATGCCTTGTTCTAAAGCTCTTTGGGAACCGCTTGCATAGCCCCACAGACCTGGAGGCTGCAGGCTTTCCTGCTCTCTTCAGCCTCAAAACCACCCTTTCCCACTTGGCGCCGACCCAGGTCCAGAAAAGGCCATATGTCTGGAGATTGGTCCCACGCCCAAAGAGCCAGCAGGGAAAACTATGCCTTGTTCTAAAGCTCTTTGGGAACCGCTTGCGTAGCCCCACACACCTGGGGGCTGCAGGCTTTCCTGCTGCCTTCAGCCTCAAAACCACCCTTTCCCACTTGGCGCCACGCCAGGCACAAAAATGGCCATATGTCTGGAGACTGGTCCCACGACCAAAGAGCCAGCAGGGAAAACTATGCCTTGTTCTAAAGCTCTTTGGGAACCGCTTGCGTGGCCCCACACACCTGGGGGCTGCAGGCTTTCCTGCTGCCTTCAGCCTCAAAACCACCCTTTCCCACATGGCGTCGCGCCAGGCACAAAAATGGCCATATGTCTGGAGATTGGTCCCACGCCCAAAGAGCCAGCAGGGAAAACTATGCCTTGTTCTAAAGCTCTTTGGGAATGGCTTGCGTAGCCACACAGACCTGGGGGCTGCAGGCTTTCCTGCTGCCTTCAGCCTCAAAACCACCCTTTCCCACAGGCCGTCACCCTAGGCCCAAAAATGGCCATATGTTGGAGATTGGTCCCACGCCCAAAGAGCCAGCAGGGAAAACTATGCCTTGTTCTAAAGCTCTTTGGGAACCGCTTGCATAGCCCCACAGACCTGGAGGCTGCAGGCTTTCCTGCTCTCTTCAGCCTCAAAACCACCCTTTCCCACTTGGCGCCGACCCAGGTCCAGAAAAGGCCATATGTCTGGAGATTGGTCCCACGCCCAAAGAGCCAGCAGGGAAAACTATGCCTTGTTCTAAAGCTCTTTGGCAACCGCTTGCGTAGCCCCACAGACCTGGGGGCTGCAGGCTTTCCTGCTGCCTTCAGCCTCAAAACCACCCTTTCCCACATGCCGTCACCCTAGGCCCAAAAATGGCCATATGTTGGAGATTGGTCCCACGCCCAAAGAGCCAGCAGGGAAAACTATGCCTTGTTCTAAAGCTCTTTGGGAACCGCTTGCATAGCCCCACAGACCTGGAGGCTGCAGGCTTTCCTGCTCTCTTCAGCCTCAAAACAACCCTTTCCCACTTGGCGCCGCGCCAGGCCCAAAAATGGCCATATGTCTGGAGACTGGTCCCTTTCCCAAAGAGCCAGGAGGGAAAACTATGCCTTGTTCTAAAGCTCTTTGGGAACCGCTTGCGTGGCCCCACACACCTGGGGGCTGCAGGCTTTCCTGCTGCCTTCAGCCTCAAAACCACCCTTTCCCACTTGGAGACGCGCCAGGCAAAAAAATGGCCATATGTATGGAGACTGGTCCCACGCCCAAAGAGCCAGCAGGGAAAACTATGCCTTGTTCTAAAGCTCTTTGGGAATGGCTTGCGTAGCCCCACAGACCTGGGGGCTGCAGGCTTTCCTGCTGCCTTCAGCCTCAAAACCACCCTTTCCCACTTGGCGCCGCGCCAGGCCCAAAAATGGCCATATGTCTGGAGACTGGTCCCTTTCCCAAAGAGCCAGGAGGGAAAACTATGCCTTGTTCTAAAGCTCTTTGGGAACCGCTTGCGTGGCCCCACACACCTGGGGGCTGCAGGCTTTCCTGCTGCCTTCAGCCTCAAAACCACCCTTTCCCACATGGCGTCGCGCCAGGCACAAAAATGGCCATATGTCTGGAGATTGGTCCCACGCCCAAAGAGCCAGCAGGGAAAACTATGCCTTGTTCTAAAGCTCTTTGGGAATGGCTTGCGTAGCCACACAGACCTGGGGGCTGCAGGCTTTCCTGCTGCCTTCAGCCTCAAAACCACCCTTTCCCACATGGCGTCACCCTAGGCCCAAAAATGGCCATATGTTGGAGATTGGTCCCACGCCCAAAGAGCCAGCAGGGAAAACTATGCCTTGTTCTAAAGCTCTTTGGGAACCGCTTGCATAGCCCCACAGACCTGGAGGCTGCAGGCTTTCCTGCTGCCTTCAGCCTCAAAACCACCCTTTCCCACTTGGCGCCGACCCAGGTCCAGAAAAGGCCATATGTCTGGAGATTGGTCCCACGCCCAAAGAGCCAGCAGGGAAAACTATGCCTTGTTCTAAAGCTCTTTGGGAACCGCTTGCGTAGCCCCACACACCTGGGGGCTGCAGGCTTTCCTGCTGCCTTCAGCCTCAAAACCACCCTTTCCCACTTGGCGCCGCGCCAGGCCCAAAAATGGCCATATGTCTGGAGACTGGTCCCACGCCCAAAGAGCCAGCAGGGAAAACTATGCCTTGTTCTAAAGCTCTTTGGGAACCGCTTGCGTGGCCCCACAGACCTGGGGGGTGCAGGCTTTCCTGCTGCCTTCAGCCTCAAAACCACCCTTTCCCACATGGCGTCGCGCCAGGCACAAAAATGGCCATACGTCTGGAGATTGGTCCCACGCCGAAAGAGCCAGCAGGGAAAACTATGCCTTGTTCTAAAGCTCTTTGGGAACCGCTTGCGTAGCCCCACACACCTGGGGGCTGCAGGCTTTCCTGCTGCCTTCAGCCTCAAAACCACCCTTTCCCACTTGGCGCCACGCCAGGCACAAAAATGGCCATATGTCTGGAGACTGGTCCCACGCCCAAAGAGCCAGCAGGGAAAACTATGCCTTGTTCTAAAGCTCTTTGGGAACCGCTTGCGTAGCCCCACACACCTGGGGGCTGCAGGCTTTTCTCGCGCTTTCAGCCTCAAAACCACCCTTTCCCACATGGCGTCACGCCAGGCAAAAAAATGGCCATATGTCTGGAGACTGGTCCCACGCCCAAAGAGCCAGCAGGGAAAACTATGCCTTGTTCTAAAGCTCTTTGGGAATGGCTTGCGTAGCCCCACAGACCTGGGGGCTGCAGGCTTTCCTGCTGCCTTCAGCCTCAAAACCACCCTTTCCCACTTGGCGCCGCGCCAGGCCCAAAAATGGCCATATGTCTGGAGACTGGTCCCACGCCCAAAGAGCCAGCAGGGAAAACTATGCCTTGTTCTAAAGCTCTTTGGGAACGGCTTGCGTAGCCCCACAGACCTGGGGGCTGCAGGATTTCCTGCTGCCTTCAGCCTCAAAACCACCCTTTCCCACTTGGAGACGCGCCAGGCCCAAAAATGGCCATATGTCTGGAGACTGGTCCCACGCCCAAAGAGCCAGCAGGGAAAACTATGCCTTGTTCTAAAGCTCTTTGGGAACCGCTTGCGTAGCCCCACACACCTGGGGGCTGCAGGCTTTTCTCGCGCTTTCAGCCTCAAAACCACACTTTCCCTCATGGCATCACGCCAGGCACAAAAATAACCAGATGTCTGGAGACTGGTCCCACGCCCAAAGAGCCAGCAGGGAAAACTATGCCTTGTTCTAAAGCTCTTTGGGAACCGCTTGCGTAGCCCCACAGACCTGGGGGCTGCAGGCTTTCCTGCTGCTTTCAGCCTCAAAACCACCCTTTCCCACATGCCGTCACGCCAGGCACAAAAATGGCCATATGTCTGGAGACTGGTCCCACGCCCAAAGAGCCAGCAGGGAAAACTATGCCTTGTTCTAAAGCTCTTTGGGAACCGCTTGCGTAGCCCCACTCACCTGGGGGCTGCAGGCTTTCCTGCTGCCTTCAGCCTCAAAACCACCCTTTCCCACTTGGCGCCGCGCCAGGCACAAAAATGGCCATATGTCTGGAGACTGGTCCCACGCCCAAAGAGCCAGCAGGGAAAACTATGCCTTGTTCTAAAGCTCTTTGGGAACCGCTTGCGTAGCCCCACACACCTGGGGGCTGCAGGCTTTCCTGCTGCCTTCAGCCTCAAAACCACCCTTTCCCACTTGGCGCCGACCCAGGTCCAGAAAAGGCCATATGTCTGGAGATTGGTCCCACGCACAAAGAGCCAGCAGGGAAAACTATGCCTTGTTCTAAAGCTCTTTGGGAACCGCTTGCGTAGCCCCACACACCTGGGGGCTGCAGGCTTTCCTGCTGCCTTCAGCCTCAAAGCCACCCTTTCCCACTTGGCGCCGCGCCAGGCCCAAAAATGGCCATATGTCTGGAGACTGGTCCCACGCCCAAGAGCCAGCAGGGAAAACTATGCCTTGTTCTAAAGCTCTTTGGGAACCGCTTGCGTAGCCCCACACACCTGGGGGCTGCAGGCTTTCCTGCTGACTTCAGCCTCAAAACCACCCTTTTCCACTTGTCCCAGCGCGAGGCACAAAAATGGCCATATGTCTGGAGATTGGTCCCACGCCCAAAGAGCCAGCAGGGAAAACTATGCCTTGTACTAAAGCTCTTTGGGAACCGCTTGCGTTGCCCCACACACATGTGGGCTGCAGGCTTTCCTGCTGCCTTCAGCCTCAAAACCACCCTTTCCCACATGGCGTCACGCCAGGCACAAAAATGACCATATGTCTGGAGATTGGTCCCACGCCCAAAGAGCCAGCAGGGAAAAATATGCCTTGTTCTAAAGCTCTTTGGGAACCGCTTGCGTAGCCCCACACACCTTGGGGCTGCAGGCTTTCCTGCTCTCTTCAGCCTCAAAACAACCCTTTCCCACTTGGCCCCGCGCCAGGCCCAAAAATGGCCATATGTCTGGAGATTGGTCCCACGCCCAAAGAGCCAGCAGGGAAAACTATGCCTTGTTCTAAAGCTCTTTGGGAACGGCTTGCGTAGCCCCACACACCTGGGGGCTGCAGGCTTTCCTGCTGCCTTCAGCCTCAAAACCACCGTTTCCCACTTGGCGCCGACCCAGGTCCAGAAAAGGCCATATGTCTGGAGATTGGTCCCACGCCCAAAGAGCCAGCAGGGAAAACTATGCCTTGTTCTAAAGCTCTTTGGGAACCGCTTGCGTAGCCCCACTCACCTGGGGGCTGCAGGCTTTCCTGCTGCCTTCAGCCTCAAAACCACCCTTTCCCACTTGGCCACGCGCCAGGCCCAGAGATGGCCATATGTCTGGAGATTGGTCCCACGCCCAAAGAGCCAGCAGGGAAAACTATGCCTTGTTCTAAAGCTCTTTGGGAACCGCTTGCGTAGCCCCACAGACCTGCGGGCTGCAGGCTTTCCAGCTCCCTTCAGCCTCAAAAACACCCTTTCCCACATGCCGTCACGCCAGGCACAAAAATGGCCATATGTCTGGAGATTGGTCCCACGCCCAAAGAGCCAGCAGGGAAAACTATGCCTTGTTCTAAAGCTCTTTGGGAACCGCTTGCGTAGCCCCACACACCTGGGGGCTGCAGGTTTCCTGATGCCTTCAGCCTCAAAACCACCCTTTCCCACTTGGCGCCGCGCCAGGCACAAAAATGGCCATATGTCTGGAGACTGGTCCCACGCCCAAAGAGCCAGCAGGGAAAACTATGCCTTGTTCTAAAGCTCTTTGGGAACCGCTTGCGTAGCCCCACACACCTGGGGGCTGCAGGCTTTTCTCGCGCTTTCAGCCTCAAAACCACCCTTTCCCTCATGGCATCACGCCAGGCACAAAAATGGCCATATGTCTGGAGACTGGTCCCACGCCCAAAGAGCCAGCAGGGAAAACTATGCCTTGTTCTAAAGCTCTTTGGGAACCGCTTGCGTAGCCCCACAGACCTGGGGGCTGCAGGCCTTTCTGGCACCTTCAGCCTCAAAACCACCCTTTCCCACATGGCGTCACGCCAGGCAAAAAAATGGCCATTTATATGGAGACTGGTCCCACGCCCAAAGAGCCAGCAGGGAAAACTATGCCTTGTTCTAAAGCTCTTTGGGAATGGCTTGCGTAGCCCCACAGACCTGGGGGCTGCAGGCTTTCCTGCTGCCTTCAGCCTCAAAACCACCCTTTCCCACTTGGCGCCGCGCCAGGCCCAAAAATGGCCATATGTCTGGAGACTGGTCCCACGCCCAAAGAGCCAGCAGGGAAAACTATGCCTTGTTCTAAAGCTCTTTGGGAACCGCTTGCGTAGCCCCACAGACCTGGGGGCTGCAGGATTTCCTGCTGCCTTCAGCCTCAAAACCACCCTTTCCCACTTGGAGACGCGCCAGGCCCAAAAATGGCCATATGTCTGGAGACTGGTCCCACGCCCAAAGAGCCAGCAGGGAAAACTATGCCTTGTTCTAAAGCTCTTTGGGAACCGCTTGCGTAGCCCCACACACCTGGGGGCTGCAGGCTTTTCTCGCGCTTTCAGCCTCAAAACCACACTTTCCCTCATGGCATCACGCCAGGCACAAAAATGGCCAGATGTCTGGAGACTGGTCCCACGCCCAAAGAGCCAGCAGGGAAAACTATGCCTTGTTCTAAAGCTCTTTGGGAACCGCTTGCGTAGCCCCACACACCTGGGGGCTGCAGGCTTTCCTGCTGCCTTCAGCCTCAAAACCACCCTTTCCCACATGCCGTCACCCTAGGCCCAAAAATGGCCATATGTTGGAGATTGGTCCCACGCCCAAAGAGCCAGCAGGGAAAACTATGCCTTGTTCTAAAGCTCTTTGGGAACCGCTTGCATAGTCCCACAGACCTGGAGGCTGCAGGCTTTCCTGCTCTCTTCAGCCTCAAAACAACCCTTTCCCACTTGGAGACGCGCCAGGCACAAAAATGGCCATATGTCTGGAGATTGGTCCCACGCCCAAAGAGCCAGCAGGGAAAACTATGCCTTGTTCTAAAGCTCTTTGGGAACCGCTTGCGTAGCCCCACACACCTGGGGGCTGCAGGCTTTCCTGCTGCCTTCAGCCTCAAAACCACCCTTTCCCACTTGGCGCCGCGCCAGGCCCAAAAATGGCCATATGTCTGGAGACTGGTCCCACGCCCAAAGAGCCAGCAGGGAAAACTATGCCTTGTTCTAAAGCTCTTTGGGAACCGCTTGCGTAGCCCCACACACCTGGGGGCTGCAGGCTTTTCTCGCGCTTTCAGCCACAAAAGCACCCTTTCCCACATGGCGTCACGCCAGGCAAAAAAATGGCCATATGTCTGGAGACTGGTCCCACGCCCAAAGAGCCAGCAGGGAAAACTATGCCTTGTTCTAAAGCTCTTTGGGAACCGCTTGCGTAGCCCCACAGACCTGGGGGCTGCAGGCTTTCCTGCTGCCTTCAGCCTCAAAACCACCCTTTCCCACTTGGCGCCGCGCCAGGCCCAAAAATGGCCATATGTCTGGAGACTGGTCCCACGCCCAAAGAGCCAGCAGGGAAAACTATGCCTTGTTCTAAAGCTCTTTGGGAACGGCTTGCGTAGCCCCACAGACCTGGGGGCTGCAGGATTTCCTGCTGCCTTCAGCCTCAAAACCACCCTTTCCCACTTGGAGACGCGCCAGGCCCAAAAATGGCCATATGTCTGGAGACTGGTCCCACGCCCAAAGAGCCAGCAGGGAAAACTATGCCTTGTTCTAAAGCTCTTTGGGAACCGCTTGCGTAGCCCCACACACCTGGGGGCTGCAGGCTTTTCTCGCGCTTTCAGCCTCAAAACCACACTTTCCCTCATGGCATCACGCCAGGCACAAAAATGGCCAGATGTCTGGAGACTGGTCCCACGCCCAAAGAGCCAGCAGGGAAAACTATGCCTTGTTCTAAAGCTCTTTGGGAACCGCTTGCGTAGCCCCACAGACCTGGGGGCTGCAGGCTTTCCTGCTGCTTTCAGCCTCAAAACCACCCTTTCCCACATGCCGTCACCCTAGGCCCAAAAATGGCCATATGTTGGAGATTGGTCCCACGCCCAAAGAGCCAGCAGGGAAAACTATGCCTTGTTCTAAAGCTCTTTGGGAACCGCTTGCGTAGCCCCACACACCTGGGGGCTGCAGGCTTTCCTGCTGCCTTCAGCCTCAAAACCACCCTTTCCCACTTGGCGCCGACCCAGGTCCAGAAAAGGCCATATGTCTGGAGATTGGTCCCACGCCCAAAGAGCCAGCAGGGAAAACTATGCCTTGTTCTAAAGCTCTTTGGGAACCGCTTGCGTAGCCCCACACACCTGGGGGCTGCAGGCTTTCCTGCTGCCTTCAGCCTCAAAGCCACCCTTTCCCACTTGGCGCCGCGCCAGGCCCAAAAATGGCCATATGTCTGGAGATTTGTCCCACGCCCAAGAGCCAGCAGGGAAAACTATGCCTTGTTCTAAAGCTCTATGGGAACCGCTTGCGTAGCCCCACACACCTGGGGGCTGCAGGCTTTCCTGCTGACTTCAGCCTCAAAACCACCCTTTTCCACTTGTCCCAGCGCGAGGCACAAAAATGGCCATATGTCTGGAGATTGGTCCCACGCCCAAAGAGCCAGCAGGGAAAACTATGCCTTGTACTAAAGCTCTTTGGGAACCGCTTGCGTAGCCCCACACACATGGGGGCTGCAGGCTTTCCTGCTGCCTTCAGCCTCAAAACCACCCTTTCCCACATGGCGTCACGCCAGGCCCAAAAATGACCATATGTCTGGAGATTGGTCCCACGCCCAAAGAGCCAGCAGGGAAAAATATGCCTTGTTCTAAAGCTCTTTGGGAACGGCTTGCGTAGCCCCACACACCTGCGGGCTGCAGGCTTTCCTGCTGCCTTAAGCCTCAAAAGCACCCTTTCCCACATGGCGTCACGCCAGGCACAAAAATGGCCATATGTCTGGAGATTGGTCCCACGCCCAAAAAGCCAGCAGGGAAAACTAAGCCTTGTTCTAAAGCTCTTTGGGAACCGCTTGCGTGGCCCCACAGACCTGGGGGCTGCAGGCTTTCCTGCTCTCTTCAGCCTCAAAACAACCCTTTCCCACTTGGCCCCGCGCCAGGCCCAAAAATGGCCATATGTCTAGAGATTGGTCCCACGCCCAAAGAGCCAGCAGGGAAAACTATGCCTTGTTCTAAAGCTCTTTGGGAACCGCTTGCGTAGCCCCACAGACCTGGGGGGTGCAGGCTTTCCTGCTGCCTTCAGCCTCATAACCACCGTTTCCCACATGGCGTCACGCCAGGCACAAAAATGGCCATGTGTCTGGACGTTGGTCCCACGCCCAAAGAGCCAGCAGGGAAAACTATGCCTTTTTCTAAAGCTCTTTGGGAACGGCTTGCGTAGCCCCACAGACCTGCGGGCTGCAGGCTTTCCTGCTGCCTTCAGCCTCAAAACCACCCTTTCCCACATGGCGTCACGCCAGGCACAAAAATGGCCATATGTCTGGAGATTGGTCCCACGCAAAAAGAGCCAGCAGGGAAAAATATGCCTTGTTCTAAAGCTCTTTGGGAACCGCTTGCGTAGCCCCACAGACCTGCGGGCTGCAGGCTTTCCTGCTGCCTTAAGCCTCAAAAGCACCCTTTCCCACATGCCGTCACGCCAGGCACAAAAATGGCCATATGTCTGGAGATTGGTCCCACGCCCAAAGAGCCAGCAGGGAAAACTATGCCTTGTTCTAAAGCTCTTTGGGAACCGCTTGCGTAGCCCCACACACCTGGGGGCTGCAGGCTTTCCTGCTGCCTTCAGCCTCAAAACCACCCTTTCCCACTTGGCGCCGCGCCAGGCACAAAAATGGCCATATGTCTGGAGACTGGTCCCACGACCAAAGAGCCAGCAGGGAAAACTATGCCTTGTTCTAAAGCTCTTTGGGAACCGCTTGCGTAGCCCCACACACCTGGGGGCTGCAGGCTTTTCTCGCGCTTTCAGCCTCAAAACCACCCTTTCCCTCATGGCATCACGCCAGGCACAAAAATGGCCAGATGTCTGGAGACTGGTCCCTTTCCCAAAGAGCCAGCAGGGAAAACTATGCCTTGTTCTAAAGCTCTTTGGGAACCGCTTGCGTAGCCCCACACACCTGGGGGCTGCAGGCTTTTCTGGCACCTTCAGCCTCAAAACCACCCTTTCCCACTTGGAGACGCGCCAGGCAAAAAAATGGCCATATGTCTGGAGACTGGTCCCACGCCCAAAGAGCCAGCAGGGAAAACTATGCCTTGTTCTAAAGCTCTTTGGGAATGGCTTGCGTAGCCCCACAGACCTGGGGGCTGCAGGCTTTCCTGCTGCCTTCAGCCTCAAAACCACCCTTTCCCACTTGGCGCCGCGCCAGGCCCAAAAATGGCCATATGTCTGGAGACTGGTCCCTTTCCCAAAGAGCCAGGAGGGAAAACTATGCCTTGTTCTAAAGCTCTTTGGGAACCGCTTGCGTGGCCCCACAGACCTGGGGGCTGCAGGCTTTCCTGCTGCCTTCAGCCTCAAAACCACCCTTTCCCACTTGGCGCCGCGCCAGGCACAAAAATGGCCATATGTCTGGAGACTGGTCCCACGCCCAAAGAGCCAGCAGGGAAAACTATGCCTTGTTCTAAAGCTCTTTGGGAACCGCTTGCGTAGCCCCACACACCTGGGGGCTGCAGGCTTTTCTCGCGCTTTCAGCCTCAAAACCACCCTTTCCCACATGGCGTCACGCCAGGCAAAAAAATGGCCATATGTCTGGAGACTGGTCCCACGCCCAAAGAGCCAGCAGGGAAAACTATGCCTTGTTCTAAAGCTCTTTGGGAATGGCTTGCGTAGCCCCACAGACCTGGGGGCTGCAGGCTTTCCTGCTGCCTTCAGCCTCAAAACCACCCTTTCCCACTTGGCGCCGCGCCAGGCCCAAAAATGGCCATATGTCTGGAGACTGGTCCCTTTCCCAAAGAGCCAGCAGGGAAAACTATGCCTTGTTCTAAAGCTCTTTGGGAACGGCTTGCGTAGCCCCACAGACCTGGGGGCTGCAGGATTTCCTGCTGCCTTCAGCCTCAAAACCACCCTTTCCCACTTGGAGACGCGCCAGGCCCAAAAATGGCCATATGTCTGGAGACTGGTCCCACGCCCAAAGAGCCAGCAGGGAAAACTATGCCTTGTTCTAAAGCTCTTTGGGAACCGCTTGCGTAGCCCCACACACCTGGGGGCTGCAGGCTTTTCTCGCGCTTTCAGCCTCAAAACCACACTTTCCCTCATGGCATCACGCCAGGCACAAAAATGGCCAGATGTCTGGAGACTTGTCCCACGCCCAAAGAGCCAGCAGGGAAAACTATGCCTTGTTCTAAAGCTCTTTGGGAACCGCTTGCGTAGCCCCACAGACCTGGGGGCTGCAGTCTTTCCTGCTGCTTTCAGCCTCAAAACCACCCTTTCCCACTTGGCGCCGCGCCAGGCCCAAAAATGGCCATATGGCTGGAGATTGGTCCCACGCCCAAAGAGCCAGCAGGGAAAACTATGCCTTGTTCTAAAGCTCTTTGGGAACCGCTTGCGTAGCCCCACTCACCTGGGGGCTGCAGGCTTTCCTGCTGCCTTCAGCCTCAAAACCACCCTTTCCCACTTGGCGCCGCGCCAGGCCCAAAAATGGCCATATGTCTGGAGACTGGTCCCACGCCCAAGAGCCAGCAGGGAAAACTATGCCTTGTTCTAAAGCTCTTTGGGAACCGCTTGCGTAGCCCCACACACCTGGGGGCTGCAGGCTTTCCTGCTGCCTTCAGCCTCAAAACCACCCTTTCCCACTTGGCGCCGACCCAGGTCCAGAAAAGGCCATATGTCTGGAGATTGGTCCCACGCCCAAAGAGCCAGCAGGGAAAACTATGCCTTGTTCTAAAGTTCTTTGGGAACCGCTTGCGTAGCCCCACACACCTGGGGGCTGCAGGCTTTCCTGCTGCCTTCAGCCTCAAAGCCACCCTTTTCCACTTGTCCCAGCGCGAGGCACAAAAATGGCCATATGTCTGGAGATTGGTCCCACGCCCAAAGAGCCAGCAGGGAAAACTATGCCTTGTACTAAAGCTCTTTGGGAACCGCTTGCGTAGCCCCAAACACATGGGGGCTGCAGGCTTTCCTGCTGCCTTCAGCCTCAAAACCACCCTTTCCCACATGGCGTCACGCCAGGCCCAAAAATGACCATATGTCTGGAGATTGGTCCCACGCCAAAAGAGCCAGCAGGGAAAAATATGCCTTGTTCTAAAGCTCTTTGGGAACGGCTTGCGTAGCCCCACAGACCTGCGGGCTGCAGGCTTTCCTGCTGCCTTAAGCCTCAAAAGCACCCTTTCCCACATGGCGTCACGCCAGGCACAAAAATGGCCATATGTCTGGAGATTGGTCCCACGCCCAAAAAGCCAGCAGGGAAAACTAAGCCTTGTTCTAAAGCTCTTTGGGAACCGCTTGCGTAGCCCCACACACCTGGGGGCTGCAGGCTTTCCTGCTCTCTTCAGCCTCAAAACAACCCTTTCCCACTTGGCCCCGCGCCAGGCACAAAAATGGCCATATGTCTAGAGATTGGTCCCACGCCCAAAGAGCCAGCAGGGAAAACTATGCCTTGTTCTAAAGCTCTTTGGGAACGGCTTGCGTAGCCCCACAGACCTGGGGGGTGCAGGCTTTCCTGCTGCCTTCAGCCTCATAACCACAGTTTCCCACATGGCGTCACGCCAGGCACAAAAATGGCCATGTGTCTGGACGTTGGTCCCACGCCCAAAGAGCCAGCAGGGAAAACTATGCCTTTTTCTAAAGCTCTTTGGGAACGGCTTGCGTAGCCCCACAGACCTGCGGGCTGCAGGCTTTCCTGCTGCCTTCAGCCTCAAAACCGCCCTTTCCCACATGGCGTCACGCCAGGCACAAAAATGGCCATATGTCTGGACATTGGTCCCACGCAAAAAGAGCCAGCAGGGAAAAATATGCCTTGTTCTAAAGCTCTTTGGGAACCGCTTGCGTAGCCCCACAGACCTGCGGGCTGCAGGCTTTCCTGCTGCCTTCAGCCTCAAAAGCACCCTTTCCCACATGCCGTCACGCCAGGCACAAAAATGGCCATATGTCTGGAGATTGGTCCCACGCCCAAAGAGCCAGCAGGGAAAACTATGCCTTGTTCTAAAGCTCTTTGGGAACCGCTTGCGTAGCCCCACACACCTGGGGGCTGCAGGCTTTCCTGCTGCCTTCAGCCTCAAAACCACCCTTTCCCACTTGGCGCCGCGCCAGGCACAAAAATGGCCATATGTCTGGAGACTGGTCCCACGCCCAAAGAGCCAGCAGGGAAAACTATGCCTTGTTCTAAAGCTCTTTGGGAACCGCTTGCGTAGCCCCACACACCTGGGGGCTGCAGGCTTTTCTCGCGCTTTCAGCCTCAAAACCACCCTTTCCCTCATGGCATCACGCCAGGCACAAAAATGGCCAGATGTCTGGAGACTGGTCCCTTTCCCAAAGAGCCAGCAGGGAAAACTATGCCTTGTTCTAAAGCTCTTTGGGAAACGCTTGCGTAGCCCCACACACCTGGGGGCTGCAGGCTTTCCTGCTGCCTTCAGCCTCAAAACCACCCTTTCCCACTTGGCGCCGACCCAGGTCCAGAAAAGGCCATATGTCTGGAGATTGGTCCCACGCCCAAAGAGCCAGCAGGGAAAACTATGCCTTGTTCTAAAGTTCTTTGGGAACCGCTTGCGTAGCCCCACACACCTGGGGGCTGCAGGCTTTCCTGCTGCCTTCAGCCTCAAAGCCACCCTTTTCCACTTGTCCCAGCGCGAGGCACAAAAATGGCCATATGTCTGGAGATTGGTCCCACGCCCAAAGAGCCAGCAGGGAAAACTATGCCTTGTACTAAAGCTCTTTGGGAACCGCTTGCGTAGCCCCAAACACATGGGGGCTGCAGGCTTTCCTGCTGCCTTCAGCCTCAAAACCACCCTTTCCCACATGGCGTCACGCCAGGCCCAAAAATGACCATATGTCTGGAGATTGGTCCCACGCCCAAAGAGCCAGCAGGGAAAAATATGCCTTGTTCTAAAGCTCTTTGGGAACGGCTTGCGTAGCCCCACAGACCTGCGGGCTGCAGGCTTTCCTGCTGCCTTAAGCCTCAAAAGCACCCTTTCCCACATGGCGTCACGCCAGGCACAAAAATGGCCATATGTCTGGAGATTGGTCCCACGCCCAAAAAGCCAGCAGGGAAAACTAAGCCTTGTTCTAAAGCTCTTTGGGAACCGCTTGCGTAGCCCCACACACCTGGGGGCTGCAGGCTTTCCTGCTCTCTTCAGCCTCAAAACAACCCTTTCCCACTTGGCCCCGCGCCAGGCACAAAAATGGCCATATGTCTAGAGATTGGTCCCACGCCCAAAGAGCCAGCAGGGAAAACTATGCCTTGTTCTAAAGCTCTTTGGGAACGGCTTGCGTAGCCCCACAGACCTGGGGGGTGCAGGCTTTCCTGCTGCCTTCAGCCTCATAACCACAGTTTCCCACATGGCGTCACGCCAGGCACAAAAATGGCCATGTGTCTGGACGTTGGTCCCACGCCCAAAGAGCCAGCAGGGAAAACTATGCCTTTTTCTAAAGCTCTTTGGGAACGGCTTGCGTAGCCCCACAGACCTGCGGGCTGCAGGCTTTCCTGCTGCCTTCAGCCTCAAAACCGCCCTTTCCCACATGGCGTCACGCCAGGCACAAAAATGGCCATATGTCTGGACATTGGTCCCACGCAAAAAGAGCCAGCAGGGAAAAATATGCCTTGTTCTAAAGCTCTTTGGGAACCGCTTGCGTAGCCCCACAGACCTGCGGGCTGCAGGCTTTCCTGCTGCCTTCAGCCTCAAAAGCACCCTTTCCCACATGCCGTCACGCCAGGCACAAAAATGGCCATATGTCTGGAGATTGGTCCCACGCCCAAAGAGCCAGCAGGGAAAACTATGCCTTGTTCTAAAGCTCTTTGGGAACCGCTTGCGTAGCCCCACACACCTGGGGGCTGCAGGCTTTCCTGCTGCCTTCAGCCTCAAAACCACCCTTTCCCACTTGGCGCCGCGCCAGGCACAAAAATGGCCATATGTCTGGAGACTGGTCCCACGCCCAAAGAGCCAGCAGGGAAAACTATGCCTTGTTCTAAAGCTCTTTGGGAACCGCTTGCGTAGCCCCACACACCTGGGGGCTGCAGGCTTTTCTCGCGCTTTCAGCCTCAAAACCACCCTTTCCCTCATGGCATCACGCCAGGCACAAAAATGGCCAGATGTCTGGAGACTGGTCCCTTTCCCAAAGAGCCAGCAGGGAAAACTATGCCTTGTTCTAAAGCTCTTTGGGAACCGCTTGCGTAGCCCCACACACCTGGGGGCTGCAGGCTTTTCTGGCACCTTCAGCCTCAAAACCACCCTTTCCCACATGGCGTCGCGCCAGGCACAAAAATGGCCATATGTCTGGAGATTGGTCCCACGCCCAAAGAGCCAGCAGGGAAAACTATGCCTTGTTCTAAAGCTCTTTGGGAATGGCTTGCGTAGCCACACAGACCTGGGGGCTGCAGGCTTTCCTGCTGCCTTCAGCCTCAAAACCACCCTTTCCCACATGCCGTCACCCTAGGCCCAAAAATGGCCATATGTTGGAGATTGGTCCCACGCCCAAAGAGCCAGCAGGGAAAACTATGCCTTGTTCTAAAGCTCTTTGGGAACCGCTTGCATAGCCCCACAGACCTGGAGGCTGCAGGCTTTCCTGCTCTCTTCAGCCTCAAAACCACCCTTTCCCACTTGGCGCCGACCCAGGTCCAGAAAAGGCCATATGTCTGGAGGTTGGTCCCACGCCCAAAGAGCCAGCAGGGAAAACTATGCCTTGTTCTAAAGCTCTTTGGGAATGGCTTGCGTAGCCCCACAGACCTGGGGGCTGCAGGCTTTCCTGCTGCCTTCAGCCTCAAAACCACCCTTTCCCACTTGGCGCCGCGCCAGGCCCAAAAATGGCCATATGTCTGGAGACTGGTCCCACGCCCAAAGAGCCAGCAGGGAAAACTATGCCTTGTTCTAAAGCTCTTTGGGAACCGCTTTCGTAGCCCCACAGACCTGGGGGCTGCAGGCTTTCCTGCTGCCTTCAGCCTCAAAACCACCCTTTCCCACTTGGAGACGCGCCAGGCCCAAAAATGGCCATATGTCTGCAGACTGGTCCCACGCCC
The DNA here is from genome assembly GCF_963924245.1 of Chroicocephalus ridibundus. NCBI lineage: Eukaryota > Metazoa > Chordata > Aves > Charadriiformes > Laridae > Chroicocephalus > Chroicocephalus ridibundus. Next base: position 1,027,283 of record NW_026961236.1, on the reverse strand, counting down.
AAAGAGCCAGCAGGGAAAACTATGCCTTGTTCTAAAGCTCTTTGGGAACCGCTTGCGTAGCCCCACACACCTGGGGGCTGCAGGCTTTTCTCGCGCTTTCAGCCTCAAAACCACCCTTTCCCACATGGCGTCGCGCCAGGCACAAAAATGGCCATATGTCTGGAGATTGGTCCCACGCCCAAAGAGCCAGCAGGGAAAACTATGCCTTGTTCTAAAGCTCTTTGGGAATGGCTTGCGTAGCCACACAGACCTGGGGGCTGCAGGCTTTCCTGCTGCCTTCAGCCTCAAAACCACCCTTTCTCACATGCCGTCACCCTAGGCCCAAAAATGGCCATATGTTGGAGATTGGTCCCACGCCCAAAGAGCCAGCAGGGAAAACTATGCCTTGTTCTAAAGCTCTTTGGGAACCGCTTGCATAGCCCCACAGACCTGGAGGCTGCAGGCTTTCCTGCTCTCTTCAGCCTCAAAACCACCCTTTCCCACTTGGCGCCGACCCAGGTCCAGAAAAGGCCATATGTCTGGAGATTGGTCCCACGCCCAAAGAGCCAGCAGGGAAAACTATGCCTTGTTCTAAAGCTCTTTGGGAACCGCTTGCGTAGCCCCACACACCTGGGGGCTGCAGGCTTTCCTGCTGCCTTCAGCCTCAAAACCACCCTTTCCCACTTGGCGCCGCGCCAGGCCCAAAAATGGCCATATGTCTGGAGACTGGTCCCACGCCCAAAGAGCCAGCAGGGAAAACTATGCCTTGTTCTAAAGCTCTTTGGGAACCGCTTGCGTGGCCCCACACACCTGGGGGCTGCAGGCTTTCCTGTTGCCTTCAGCCTCAAAACCACCCTTTCCCACATGGCGTCGCGCCAGGCACAAAAATGGCCATATGTCTGGAGATTGGTCCCACGCCCAAAGAGCCAGCAGGGAAAACTATGCCTTGTTCTAAAGCTCTTTGGGAATGGCTTGCGTAGCCACACAGACCTGGGGGCTGCAGGCTTTCCTGCTGCCTTCAGCCTCAAAACCACCCTTTCCCACAGGCCGTCACCCTAGGCCCAAAAATGGCCATATGTTGGAGATTGGTCCCACGCCCAAAGAGCCAGCAGGGAAAACTATGCCTTGTTCTAAAGCTCTTTGGGAACCGCTTGCATAGCCCCACAGACCTGGAGGCTGCAGGCTTTCCTGCTCTCTTCAGCCTCAAAACCACCCTTTCCCACTTGGCGCCGACCCAGGTCCAGAAAAGGCCATATGTCTGGAGATTGGTCCCACGCCCAAAGAGCCAGCAGGGAAAACTATGCCTTGTTCTAAAGCTCTTTGGGAACCGCTTGCGTAGCCCCACACACCTGGGGGCTGCAGGCTTTCCTGCTGCCTTCAGCCTCAAAACCACCCTTTCCCACATGCCGTCACCCTAGGCCCAAAAATGGCCATATGTTGGAGATTGGTCCCACGCCCAAAGAGCCAGCAGGGAAAACTATGCCTTGTTCTAAAGCTCTTTGGGAACCGCTTGCATAGCCCCACAGACCTGGAGGCTGCAGGCTTTCCTGCTCTCTTCAGCCTCAAAACAACCCTTTCCCACTTGGCGCCGCGCCAGGCCCAAAAATGGCCATATGTCTGGAGACTGGTCCCTTTCCCAAAGAGCCAGGAGGGAAAACTATGCCTTGTTCTAAAGCTCTTTGGGAACCGCTTGCGTGGCCCCACACACCTGGGGGCTGCAGGCTTTCCTGCTGCCTTCAGCCTCAAAACCACCCTTTCCCACTTGGAGACGCGCCAGGCAAAAAAATGGCCATATGTCTGGAGACTGGTCCCACGCCCAAAGAGCCAGCAGGGAAAACTATGCCTTGTTCTAAAGCTCTTTGGGAATGGCTTGCGTAGCCCCACAGACCTGGGGGCTGCAGGCTTTCCTGCTGCCTTCAGCCTCAAAACCACCCTTTCCCACTTGGCGCCGCGCCAGGCCCAAAAATGGCCATATGTCTGGAGACTGGTCCCTTTCCCAAAGAGCCAGGAGGGAAAACTATGCCTTGTTCTAAAGCTCTTTGGGAACCGCTTGCGTGGCCCCACACACCTGGGGGCTGCAGGCTTTCCTGCTGCCTTCAGCCTCAAAACCACCCTTTCCCACATGGCGTCGCGCCAGGCACAAAAATGGCCATATGTCTGGAGATTGGTCCCACGCCCAAAGAGCCAGCAGGGAAAACTATGCCTTGTTCTAAAGCTCTTTGGGAATGGCTTGCGTAGCCACACAGACCTGGGGGCTGCAGGCTTTCCTGCTGCCTTCAGCCTCAAAACCACCCTTTCCCACATGCCGTCACCCTAGGCCCAAAAATGGCCATATGTCTGGAGATTGGTCCGACGCCCAAAGAGCCAGCAGGGAAAACTATGCCTTGTTCTAAAGCTCTTTGGGAACCGCTTGCATAGCCCCACAGACCTGGAGGCTGCAGGCTTTCCTGCTCTCTTCAGCCTCAAAACCACCCTTTCCCACTTGGCGCCGCGCCAGGCCCAAAAATGGCCATATGTCTGGAGACTGGTCCCACGCCCAAAGAGCCAGCAGGGAAAACTATGCCTTGTTCTAAAGCTCTTTGGGAACCACTTTCGTAGCCCCAAAGACCTGGGGGCTGCAGGCTTTCCTGCTGCCTTCAGCCTCAAAACCACCCTTTCCCACTTGGAGACGCGCCAGGCCCAAAAATGGCCATATGTCTGCAGACTGGTCCCACGCCCAAAGAGCCAGCAGGGAAAACTATGCCTTGTTCTAAAGCTCTTTGGGAACCGCTTGCGTAGCCCCACACACCTGGGGGCTGCAGGCTTTTCTCGCGCTTTCAGCCTCAAAACCACACTTTCCCTCATGGCATCACGCCAGGCACAAAAATGGCCATATGTCTGGAGACTGGTCCCACGCCCAAAGAGCCAGCAGGGAAAACTATGCCTTGTTCTAAAGCTCTTTGGGAACCGCTTGCGTAGCCCCACAGACCTGGGGGCTGCAGGCTTTCCTGCTGCCTTCAGCCTCAAAACCACCCTTTCCCACATGCCGTCACCCTAGGCCCAAAAATGGCCATATGTTGGAGATTGGTCCCACGCCCAAAGAGCCAGCAGGGAAAACTATGCCTTGTTCTAAAGCTCTTTGGGAACCGCTTGCGTAGCCCCACACACCTGGGGGCTGCAGGCTTTCCTGCTGCCTTCAGCCTCAAAACCACCCTTTCCCACTTGGCGCCGCGCCAGGCACAAAAATGGCCATATGTCTGGAGACTGGTCCCACGCCCAAAGAGCCAGCAGGGAAAACTATGCCTTGTTCTAAAGCTCTTTGGGAACCGCTTGCGTAGCCCCACACACCTGGGGGCTGCAGGCTTTTCTCGCGCTTTCAGCCTCAAAACCACCCTTTCCCTCATGGCATCACGCCAGGCACAAAAATGGCCAGATGTCTGGAGACTGGTCCCTTTCCCAAAGAGCCAGCAGGGAAAACTATGCCTTGTTCTAAAGCTCTTTGGGAACCGCTTGCGTAGCCCCACACACCTGGGGGCTGCAGGCTTTTCTGGCACCTTCAGCCTCAAAACCACCCTTTCCCACTTGGAGACGCGCCAGGCAAAAAAATGGCCATATGTCTGGAGACTGGTCCCACGCCCAAAGAGCCAGCAGGGAAAACTATGCCTTGTTCTAAAGCTCTTTGGGAATGGCTTGCGTAGCCCCACAGACCTGGGGGCTGCAGGCTTTCCTGCTGCCTTCAGCCTCAAAACCACCCTTTCCCACTTGGCGCCGCGCCAGGCACAAAAATGGCCATATGTCTGGAGACTGGTCCCACGCCCAAAGAGCCAGCAGGGAAAACTATGCCTTGTTCTAAAGCTCTTTGGGAACCGCTTGCGTGGCCCCACACACCTGGGGGCTGCAGGCTTTCCTGCTGCCTTCAGCCTCAAAACCACCCTTTCCCACATGGCGTCGCGCCAGGCACAAAAATGGCCATATGTCTGGAGATTGGTCCCACGCCCAAAGAGCCAGCAGGGAAAACTATGCCTTGTTCTAAAGCTCTTTGGGAATGGCTTGCGTAGCCACACAGACCTGGGGGCTGCAGGCTTTCCTGCTGCCTTCAGCCTCAAAACCACCCTTTCCCACATGCCGTCACCCTAGGCCCAAAAATGGCCATATGTTGGAGATTGGTCCCACGCCCAAAGAGCCAGCAGGGAAAACTATGCCTTGTTCTAAAGCTCTTTGGGAACCGCTTGCATAGCCCCACAGACCTGGAGGCTGCAGGCTTTCCTGCTCTCTTCAGCCTCAAAACCACCCTTTCCCACTTGGCGCCGACCCAGGTCCAGAAAAGGCCATATGTCTGGAGATTGGTCCCACGCCCAAAGAGCCAGCAGGGAAAACTATGCCTTGTTCTAAAGCTCTTTGGGAACCGCTTGCGTGGCCCCACACACCTGGGGGCTGCAGGCTTTCCTGCTGCCTTCAGCCTCAAAACCACCCTTTCCCACATGGCGTCACGCCAGGCACAAAAATGGCCATATGTCTGGAGATTGGTCCCACGCCCAAAGAGCCAGCAGGGAAAACTATGCCTTGTTCTAAAGCTCTTTGGGAATGGCTTGCGTAGCCACACAGACCTGGGGGCTGCAGGCTTTCCTGCTGCCTTCAGCCTCAAAACCACCCTTTCCCACAGGCCGTCACCCTAGGCCCAAAAATGGCCATATGTTGGAGATTGGTCCCACGCCCAAAGAGCCAGCAGGGAAAACTATGCCTTGTTCTAAAGCTCTTTGGGAACCGCTTGCATAGCCCCACAGACCTGGAGGCTGCAGGCTTTCCTGCTCTCTTCAGCCTCAAAACCACCCTTTCCCACTTGGCGCCGACCCAGGTCCAGAAAAGGCCATATGTCTGGAGATTGGTCCCACGCCCAAAGAGCCAGCAGGGAAAACTATGCCTTGTTCTAAAGCTCTTTGGGAACCGCTTGCGTAGCCCCACAGACCTGGGGGCTGCAGGCTTTCCTGCTGCCTTCAGCCTCAAAACCACCCTTTCCCACATGCCGTCACCCTAGGCCCAAAAATGGCCATATGTTGGAGATTGGTCCCACGCCCAAAGAGCCAGCAGGGAAAACTATGCCTTGTTCTAAAGCTCTTTGGGAACCGCTTGCATAGCCCCACAGACCTGGAGGCTGCAGGCTTTCCTGCTCTCTTCAGCCTCAAAACAACCCTTTCCCACTTGGCGCCGCGCCAGGCCCAAAAATGGCCATATGTCTGGAGACTGGTCCCTTTCCCAAAGAGCAAGGAGGGAAAACTATGCCTTGTTCTAAAGCTCTTTGGGAACCGCTTGCGTGGCCCCACACACCTGGGGGCTGCAGGCTTTCCTGCTGCCTTCAGCCTCAAAACCACCCTTTCCCACTTGGAGACGCGCCAGGCAAAAAAATGGCCATATGTCTGGAGACTGGTCCCACGCCCAAAGAGCCAGCAGGGAAAACTATGCCTTGTTCTAAAGCTCTTTGGGAATGGCTTGCGTAGCCCCACAGACCTGGGGGCTGCAGGCTTTCCTGCTGCCTTCAGCCTCAAAACCACCCTTTCCCACTTGGCGCCGCGCCAGGCCCAAAAATGGCCATATGTCTGGAGACTGGTCCCTTTCCCAAAGAGCCAGGAGGGAAAACTATGCCTTGTTCTAAAGCTCTTTGGGAACCGCTTGCGTGGCCCCACACACCTGGGGGCTGCAGGCTTTCCTGCTGCCTTCAGCCTCAAAACCACCCTTTCCCACATGGCGTCGCGCCAGGCACAAAAATGGCCATATGTCTGGAGATTGGTCCCACGCCCAAAGAGCCAGCAGGGAAAACTATGCCTTGTTCTAAAGCTCTTTGGGAATGGCTTGCGTAGCCACACAGACCTGGGGGCTGCAGGCTTTCCTGCTGCCTTCAGCCTCAAAACCACCCTTTCCCACATGCCGTCACCCTAGGCCCAAAAATGGCCATATGTTGGAGATTGGTCCCACGCCCAAAGAGCCAGCAGGGAAAACTATGCCTTGTTCTAAAGCTCTTTGGGAACCGCTTGCATAGCCCCACAGACCTGGAGGCTGCAGGCTTTCCTGCTCTCTTCAGCCTCAAAACCACCCTTTCCCACTTGGCGCCGACCCAGGTCCAGAAAAGGCCATATGTCTGGAGATTGGTCCCACGCCCAAAGAGCCAGCAGGGAAAACTATGCCTTGTTCTAAAGCTCTTTGGGAACCGCTTGCGTAGCCCCACACACCTGGGGGCTGCAGGCTTTCCTGCTGCCTTCAGCCTCAAAACCACCCTTTCCCACTTGGCGCCGCGCCAGGCCCAAAAATGGCCATATGTCTGGAGACTGGTCCCTTTCCCAAAGAGCCAGCAGGGAAAACTATGCCTTGTTCTAAAGCTCTTTGGGAACCGCTTGCGTGGCCCCACACACCTGGGGGGTGCAGGCTTTCCTGCTGCCTTCAGCCTCAAAACCACCCTTTCCCACATGGCGTCACGCCAGGCACAAAAATGGCCATACGTCTGGAGATTGGTCCCACGCCGAAAGAGCCAGCAGGGAAAACTATGCCTTGTTCTAAAGCTCTTTGGGAATGGCTTGCGTAGCCACACAGACCTGGGGGCTGCAGGCTTTCCTGCTGCCTTCAGCCTCAAAACCACCCTTTCCCACATGCCGTCACCCTAGGCCCAAAAATGGCCATATGTTGGAGATTGGTCCCACGCCCAAAGAGCCAGCAGGGAAAACTATGCCTTGTTCTAAAGCTCTTTGGGAACCGCTTGCATAGCCCCACAGACCTGGAGGCTGCAGGCTTTCCTGCTCTCTTCAGCCTCAAAACCACCCTTTCCCACTTGGCGCCGACCCAGGTCCAGAAAAGGCCATATGTCTGGAGATTGGTCCCACGCCCAAAGAGCCAGCAGGGAAAACTATGCCTTGTTCTAAAGCTCTTTGGGAACCGCTTGCGTAGCCCCACAGACCTGGGGGCTGCAGGCTTTCCTGCTGCCTTCAGCCTCAAAACCACCCTTTCCCACATGCCGTCACCCTAGGCCCAAAAATGGCCATATGTTGGAGATTGGTCCCACGCCCAAAGAGCCAGCAGGGAAAACTATGCCTTGTTCTAAAGCTCTTTGGGAACCGCTTGCATAGCCCCACAGACCTGGAGGCTGCAGGCTTTCCTGCTCTCTTCAGCCTCAAAACAACCCTTTCCCACTTGGAGACGCGCCAGGCACAAAAATGGCCATATGTCTGGAGACTGGTCCCACGCCCAAAGAGCCAGCAGGGAAAACTATGCCTTGTTCTAAAGCTCTTTGGGAACCGCTTGCGTAGCCCCACACACCTGGGGGCTGCAGGCTTTCCTGCTGCCTTCAGCCTCAAAACCACCCTTTCCCACTTGGCGCCGCGCCAGGCACAAAAATGGCCATATGTCTGGAGACTGGTCCCACGCCCAAAGAGCCAGCAGGGAAAACTATGCCTTGTTCTAAAGCTCTTTGGGAACCGCTTGCGTAGCCCCACACACCTGGGGGCTGCAGGCTTTTCTCGCGCTTTCAGCCTCAAAACCACCCTTTCCCACATGGCGTCACGCCAGGCAAAAAAATGGCCATATGTCTGGAGACTGGTCCCACGCCCAAAGAGCCAGCAGGGAAAACTATGCCTTGTTCTAAAGCTCTTTGGGAATGGCTTGCGTAGCCCCACACACCTGGGGGCTGCAGGCTTTCCTGCTGCCTTCAGCCTCAAAACCACCCTTTCCCACTTGGCGCCGCGCCAGGCCCAAAAATGGCCATATGTCTGGAGACTGGTCCCACGCCCAAAGAGCCAGCAGGGAAAACTATGCCTTGTTCTAAAGCTCTTTGGGAACCGCTTTCGTAGCCCCACAGACCTGGGGGCTGCAGGATTTCCTGCTGCCTTCAGCCTCAAAACCACCCTTTCCCACTTGGAGACGCGCCAGGCCCAAAAATGGCCATATGTCTGGAGACTGGTCCCACGCCCAAAGAGCCAGCAGGGAAAACTATGCCTTGTTCTAAAGCTCTTTGGGAACCGCTTGCGTAGCCCCACACACCTGGGGGCTGCAGGCTTTTCTCGCGCTTTCAGCCTCAAAACCACACTTTCCCTCATGGCATCACGCCAGGCACAAAAATGGCCAGATGTCTGGAGACTGGGCCCACGCCCAAAGAGCCAGCAGGGAAAACTATGCCTTGTTCTAAAGCTCTTTGGGAACCGCTTGCGTAGCCCCACAGACCTGGGGGCTGCAGGCTTTCCTGCTGCTTTCAGCCTCAAAACCACCCTTTCCCACTTGGCGCCGACCCAGGTCCAGAAAAGGCCATATGTCTGGAGATTGGTCCCACGCCCAAAGAGCCAGCAGGGAAAACTATGCCTTGTTCTAAAGCTCTTTGGGAACCGCTTGCGTAGCCCCACACACCTGGGGGCTGCAGGCTTTCCTGCTGCCTTCAGCCTCAAAGCCACCCTTTCCCACTTGGCGCCGCGCCGGCCCCAAAAATGGCCATATGTCTGGAGACTGGTCCCACGCCCAAGAGCCAGCAGGGAAAAATATGCCTTGTTCTAAAGCTCTATGGGAACCGCTTGCGTAGCCCCACACACCTGGGGGCTGCAGGCTTTCCTGCTGACTTCAGCCTCAAAACCACCCTTTTCCACTTGTCCCAGCGCGAGGCACAAAAATGGCCATATGTCTGGAGATTGGTCCCACGCCCAAAGAGCCAGCAGGGAAAACTATGCCTTGTACTAAAGCTCTTTGGGAACCGCTTGCGTAGCCCCACACACATGGGGGCTGCAGGCTTTCCTGCTGCCTTCAGCCTCAAAACCACCCTTTCCCACATGGCGTCACGCCAGGCCCAAAAATGACCATATGTCTGGAGATTGGTCCCACGCCCAAAGAGCCAGCAGGGAAAAATATGCCTTGTTCTAAAGCTCTTTGGGAACGGCTTGCGTAGCCCCACAGACCTGGGGGGTGCAGGCTTTCCTGCTGCCTTCAGCCTCATAACCACCGTTTCCCACATGGCGTCACGCCAGGCACAAAAATGGCCATGTGTCTGGACGTTGGTCCCACGCCCAAAGAGCCAGCAGGGAAAACTATGCCTTTTTCTAAAGCTCTTTGGGAACGGCTTGCGTAGCCCCACACACCTGGGGGCTGCAGGCTTTCCTGCTGCCTTCAGCCTCAAAACCACCCTTTCCCACATGGCGTCACGCCAGGCACAAAAATGGCCATATGTCTGGAGATTGGTCCCACGCAAAAAGAGCCAGCAGGGAAAACTATGCCTTGTTCTAAAGCTCTTTGGGAACCGCTTGCGTAGCCCCACACACCTGCGGGCTGCAGGCTTTCCTGCTGCCTTAAGCCTCAAAAGCACCCTTTCCCACATGCCGTCACGCCAGGCACAAAAATGGCCATATGTCTGGAGATTGGTCCCACGCCCAAAGAGCCAGCAGGGAAAACTATGCCTTGTTCTAAAGCTCTTTGGGAACCGCTTGCGTAGCCCCACACACCTGGGGGCTGCAGGCTTTCCTGCTGCCTTCAGCCTCAAAACCACCCTTTCCCACTTGGCGCCGCGCCAGGCACAAAAATGGCCATATGTCTGGAGACTGGTCCCACGACCAAAGAGCCAGCAGGGAAAACTATGCCTTGTTCTAAAGCTCTTTGGGAACCGCTTGCGTAGCCCCACACACCTGGGGGCTGCAGGCTTTCCTGCTGCCTTCAGCCTCAAAACCACCCTTTCCCTCATGGCATCACGCCAGGCACAAAAATGGCCAGATGTCTGGAGACTGGTCCCTTTCCAAAGAGCCAGCAGGGAAAACTATGCCTTGTTCTAAAGCTCTTTGGGAACCGCTTGCGTAGCCCCACACACCTGGGGGCTGCAGGCTTTTCTGGCACCTTCAGCCTCAAAACCACCCTTTCCCACTTGGAGACGCGCCAGGCAAAAAAATGGCCATATGTCTGGAGACTGGTCCCACGCCCAAAGAGCCAGCAGGGAAAACTATGCCTTGTTCTAAAGCTCTTTGGGAATGGCTTGCGTAGCCCCACAGACCTGGGGGCTGCAGGCTTTCCTGCTGCCTTCAGCCTCAAAACCACCCTTTCCCACTTGGCGCCGCGCCAGGCCCAAAAATGGCCATATGTCTGGAGACTGGTCCCTTTCCCAAAGAGCCAGGAGGGAAAACTATGCCTTGTTCTAAAGCTCTTTGGGAACCGCTTGCGTGGCCCCACACACCTGGGGGCTGCAGGCTTTCCTGCTGCCTTCAGCCTCAAAACCACCCTTTCCCACATGGCGTCACGCCAGGCACAAAAATGGCCATATGTCTGGAGATTGGTCCCACGCCCAAAGAGCCAGCAGGGAAAACTATGCCTTGTTCTAAAGCTCTTTGGGAATGGCTTGCGTAGCCACACAGACCTGGGGGCTGCAGGCTTTCCTGCTGCCTTCAGCCTCAAAACCACCCTTTCCCACATGCCGTCACCCTAGGCCCAAAAATGGCCATATGTTGGAGATTGGTCCCACGCCCAAAGAGCCAGCAGGGAAAACTATGCCTTGTTCTAAAGCTCTTTGGGAACCGCTTGCATAGCCCCACAGACCTGGAGGCTGCAGGCTTTCCTGCTCTCTTCAGCCTCAAAACCACCCTTTCCCACTTGGCGCCGACCCAGGTCCAGAAAAGGCCATATGTCTGGAGATTGGTCCCACGCCCAAAGAGCCAGCAGGGAAAACTATGCCTTGTTCTAAAGCTCTTTGGGAACCGCTTGCGTAGCCCCACAGACCTGGGGGCTGCAGGCTTTCCTGCTGCCTTCAGCCTCAAAACCACCCTTTCCCACTTGGCGCCGCGCCAGGCCCAAAAATGGCCATATGTCTGGAGACTGGTCCCACGCCCAAAGAGCCAGCAGGGAAAACTATGCCTTGTTCTAAAGCTCTTTGGGAACCGCTTTCGTAGCCCCACACACCTGGGGGCTGCAGGATTTCCTGCTGCCTTCAGCCTCAAAACCACCCTTTCCCACTTGGAGACGCGCCAGGCCCAAAAATGGCCATATGTCTGGAGACTGGTCCCACGCCCAAAGAGCCAGCAGGGAAAACTATGCCTTGTTCTAAAGCTCTTTGGGAACCGCTTGCATAGCCCCACAGACCTGGAGGCTGCAGGCTTTCCTGCTCTCTTCAGCCTCAAAACAACCCTTTCCCACTTGGAGACGCGCCAGGCACAAAAATGGCCATATGTCTGGAGACTGGTCCCACGCCCAAAGAGCCAGCAGGGAAAACTATGCCTTGTTCTAAAGCTCTTTGGGAACCGCTTGCGTAGCCCCACACACCTGGGGGCTGCAGGCTTTCCTGCTGCCTTCAGCCTCAAAACCACCCTTTCCCACTTGGCGCCGCGCCAGGCACAAAAATGGCCATATGTCTGGAGACTGGTCCCACGCCCAAAGAGCCAGCAGGGAAAACTATGCCTTGTTCTAAAGCTCTTTGGGAACCGCTTGCGTAGCCCCACACACCTGGGGGCTGCAGGCTTTTCTCGCGCTTTCAGCCTCAAAACCACCCTTTCCCACATGCCGTCACGCCAGGCACAAAAATGGCCATATGTCTGGAGACTGGTCCCACGCCCAAAGAGCCAGCAGGGAAAACTATGCCTTGTTCTAAAGCTCTTTGGGAATGGCTTGCGTAGCCCCACACACCTGGGGGCTGCAGGCTTTCCTGCTGCCTTCAGCCTCAAAACCACCCTTTCCCACTTGGCGCCGCGCCAGGCCCAAAAATGGCCATATGTCTGGAGACTGGTCCCACGCCCAAAGAGCCAGCAGGGAAAACTATGCCTTGTTCTAAAGCTCTTTGGGAACCGCTTTCGTAGCCCCACAGACCTGGGGGCTGCAGGATTTCCTGCTGCCTTCAGCCTCAAAACCACCCTTTCCCACTTGGAGACGCGCCAGGCCCAAAAATGGCCATATGTCTGGAGACTGGTCCCACGCCCAAAGAGCCAGCAGGGAAAACTATGCCTTGTTCTAAAGCTCTTTGGGAACCGCTTGCGTAGCCCCACAGACCTGGGGGCTGCAGGCTTTCCTGCTGCTTTCAGCCTCAAGACCACCCTTTCCCACTTGGCGCCGACCCAGGTCCAGAAAAGGCCATATGTCTGGAGATTGGTCCCACGCCCAAAGAGCCAGCAGGGAAAACTATGCCTTGTTCTAAAGCTCTTTGGGAACCGCTTGCGTAGCCCCACACATCTGGGGGCTGCAGGCTTTCCTGCTGCCTTCAGCCTCAAAGCCACCCTTTCCCACTTGGCGCCGCGCCAGCCCCAAAAATGGCCATATGTCTGGAGACTGGTCCCACGCCCAAGAGCCAGCAGGGAAAACTATGCCTTGTTCTAAAGCTCTATGGGAACCGCTTGCGTAGCCCCACACACCTGGGGGCTGCAGGCTTTCCTGCTGACTTCAGCCTCAAAACCACCCTATTCCACTTGTCCCAGCGCGAGGCACAAAAATGGCCATATGTCTGGAGATTGGTCCCACGCCCAAAGAGCCAGCAGGGAAAACTATGCCTTGTACTAAAGCTCTTTGGGAACCGCTTGCGTAGCCCCACACACATGGGGGCTGCAGGCTTTCCTGCTGCCTTCAGCCTCAAAACCACCCTTTCCCACATGGCGTCACGCCAGGCCCAAAAATGACCATATGTCTGGAGATTGGTCCCACGCCCAAAGAGCCAGCAGGGAAAAATATGCCTTGTTCTAAAGCTCTTTGGGAACGGCTTGCGTAGCCCCACAGACCTGCGGGCTGCAGGCTTTCCTGCTCTCTTCAGCCTCAAAACAACCCTTTCCCACTTGGCGCCGCGCCAGGCCCAAAAATGGCCATATGTCTAGAGATTGGTCCCACGCCCAAAGAGCCAGCAGGGAAAACTATGCCTTGTTCTAAAGCTCTTTGGGAACCGCTTGCGTAGCCCCACAGACCTGGGGGGTGCAGGCTTTCCTGCTGCCTTCAGCCTCATAACCACCGTTTCCCACATGGCGTCACGCCAGGCACAAAAATGGCCATGTGTCTGGACGTTGGTCCCACGCCCAAAGAGCCAGCAGGGAAAACTATGCCTTTTTCTAAAGCTCTTTGGGAACGGCTTGCGTAGCCCCACACACCTGGGGGCTGCAGGCTTTCCTGCTGCCTTCAGCCTCAAAACCACCCTTTCCCACATGGCGTCACGCCAGGCACAAAAATGGCCATATGTCTGGAGATTGGTCCCACGCAAAAAGAGCCAGCAGGGAAAACTATGCCTTGTTCTAAAGCTCTTTGGGAACCGCTTGCGTAGCCCCACAGACCTGCGGGCTGCAGGCTTTCCTGCTGCCTTAAGCCTCAAAAGCACCCTTTCCCACATGCCGTCACGCCAGGCACAAAAATGGCCATATGTCTGGAGATTGGTCCCACGCCCAAAGAGCCAGCAGGGAAAACTATGCCTTGTTCTAAAGCTCTTTGGGAACCGCTTGCGTAGCCCCACACACCTGGGGGCTGCAGGCTTTCCTGCTGCCTTCAGCCTCAAAACCACCCTTTCCCACTTGGCGCCGCGCCAGGCACAAAAATGGCCATATGTTGGAGATTGGTCCCACGCCCAAAGAGCCAGCAGGGAAAACTATGCCTTGTTCTAAAGCTCTTTGGGAACCGCTTGCATAGCCCCACAGACCTGGAGGCTACAGGCTTTCCTGCTCTCTTCAGCCTCAAAACCACCCTTTCCCACTTGGCGCCGACCCAGGTCCAGAAAAGGCCATATGTCTGGAGATTGGTCCCACGCCCAAAGAGCCAGCAGGGAAAACTATGCCTTGTTCTAAAGCTCTTTGGGAATGGCTTGCGTAGCCCCACAGACCTGGGGGCTGCAGGCTTTCCTGCTGCCTTCAGCCTCAAAACCACCCTTTCCCACTTGGCGCCGCGCCAGGCCCAAAAATGGCCATATGTCTGGAGACTGGTCCCACGCCCAAAGAGCCAGCAGGGAAAACTATGCCTTGTTCTAAAGCTCTTTGGGAACCGCTTTCGTAGCCCCACAGACCTGGGGGCTGCAGAATTTCCTGCTGCCTTCAGCCTCAAAACCACACTTTCCCTCATGGCATCACGCCAGGCCCAAAAATGGCCATATGTCTGGGACTGGTCCCACGCCCAAAGAGCCAGCAGGGAAAACTATGCCTTGTTCTAAAGCTCTTTGGGAACCGCTTGCGTAGCCCCACACACCTGGGGGCTGCAGGCTTTTCTCGCGCTTTCAGCCTCAAAACCACACTTTCCCTCATGGCATCACGCCAGGCACAAAAATGGCCATATGTCTGGAGACTGGTCCCACGCCCAAAGAGCCAGCAGGGAAAACTATGCCTTGTTCTAAAGCTCTTTGGGAACCGCTTGCGTAGCCCCACACACCTGGGGGCTGCAGGCTTTCCTGCTGCCTTCAGCCTCAAAACCTCCCTTTCCCACTTGGCGCCGCGCCAGGCCCAGAAAAGGCCATATGTCTGGAGATTGGTCCCACGCCCAAAGAGCCAGCAGGGAAAACTATGCCTTGTTCTAAAGCTCTTTGGGAACCGCTTGCGTAGCCCCACACACCTGGGGGCTGCAGGCTTTCCTGCTGCCTTCAGCCTCAAAGCCACCCTTTCCCACTTGGCGCCGCGCCAGGCGCAAAAATGGCCATATGTCTGGAGACTGGTCCCACGCCCAAGAGCCAGCAGGGGAAACTATGCCTTGTTCTAAAGCTCTTTGGGAACCGCTTGCGTAGCCCCACACACCTGGGGGCTGCAGGCTTTCCTGCTGACTTCAGCCTCAAAACCACCCTTTCCCACTTGTCCCAGCGCCAGGCACAAAAATGCCCATATGTCTGGAGATTGGTCCCACGCCCAAAGAGCCAGCAGGGAAAACTATGCCTTGTTCTAAAGCTCTTTGGGAACCGCTTGCGTAGCCCCACACACCTGGGGGCTGCAGGCTTTCCTGCTGCCTTCAGCCTCAAAACCACCCTTTCCCACTTGGCGCCGCGCCAGGCCCAAAAATGGCCATATGTCTGGAGACTGGTCCCTTTCGCAAAGAGCCAGCAGGGAAAACTATGCCTTGTTCTAAAGCTCTTTGGGAACCGCTTGCGTGGCCCCACACACCTGGGGGCTGCAGGCTTTCCTGCTGCCTTCAGCCTCAAAACCACCCTTTCCCACATGGCGTCGCGCCAGGCCCAAAAATGGCCATATGTCTGGAGATTGGTCCCACGCCCAAAGAGCCAGCAGGGAAAACTATGCCTTGTTCTAAAGCTCTTTGGGAACCGCTTGCGTGGCCCCACAGACCTGGGGGCTGCAGGCTTTCCTGCTGCCTTCAGCCTCAAAACCACCCTTTCCCACTTGGCGTCGCGCCAGGAACAAAAATGGCCATATGTCTGGAGACTGGTCCCACGCCCAAAGAGCCAGCAGGGAAAACTATGCCTT
Source organism: Chroicocephalus ridibundus (assembly GCF_963924245.1). Classification (NCBI taxonomy): domain Eukaryota; kingdom Metazoa; phylum Chordata; class Aves; order Charadriiformes; family Laridae; genus Chroicocephalus; species Chroicocephalus ridibundus. The sequence continues at coordinate 1,011,972 of NW_026961236.1, read as the reverse complement.
GTTCTAAAGCTCTTTGGGAACCGCTTGCGTAGCTCCACAGACCTGGGGGCTGCAGGCTTTCCTGCTCTCTTCAGCCTCAAAACCACCCTTTCCCACATGCCGTCACCCCAGGCCCAAAAATGGCCATATGTCTGGAGATTGGTCCCACGCCCAAAGAGCCAGCAGGGAAAACTATGCCTTGTTCTAAAGCTCTTTGGGAACCGCTTGCGTAGCCCCACACACCTGGGGGCTGCAGGCTTTCCTGCTGCCTTCAGCCTCAAAGCCACCCTTTCCCACTTGGCGCCGCGCCAGGCCCAAAAATGGCCATATGTCTAGAGATTGGTCCCACGCCCAAAGAGCCAGCAGGGAAAGCTATCCCTTGTTCTAAAGCTCTTTGGGAACCGCTTGCGTAGCCCCACACAGCTGGGGGCTGCAGGCTTTCCTGCTGCCTTCAGCCTCAAAACAACCCTTTCCCACATGGCGTCACGCCAGGCCCAAAAATGGCCATATGTGTGGAGATTGGTCCCACGCCCAAAGAGCCAGCAGGGAAAACTATGCCTTGTTCTAAAGCTCTTTGGGAACGGCTTGCGTAGCCCCACACACCTGGGGGCTGCAGGCTTTCCTGCTGCCTTCAGCCTCAAAACCACCCTTTCCCACTTGGCGCCGCGCCAGGTCCAGATAAGGCCATATGTCTGGAGATTGGTCCCACGCCCAAAGAGCCAGCAGGGAAAACTATGCCTTGTTCTAAAGCTCTTTGGGAACCGCTTGCGTAGCCCCAAAGAACTGGGGGCTGCAGGCTTTCCTGCTGCCTTCAGCCTCAAAACCACCCTTTCCCACTTGGAGCCGTGCCAGGCACAAAAATGGCCATATGTCTGGAGACTGGTCCCACGCCCAAGAGCCAGCAGGGAAAACTATGCCTTGTTGTAAAGCTCTTTGGGAACCGCTTGCGTAGCCCCACACACCTGGGGGCTGCAGGCTTTCCTGCTGCCTTCAGCCTCAAAACCTCCCTTTCCCACTTGGCCCCGCTCCAGGCACAAAAATGGCCATATGTCTGGAGATTGGTCCCACGCCCAAAGAGCCAGCAGGGAAAACTATGGCTTGTACTAAAGCTCTTTGGGAACGGCTTGCGTAGCCCCACACACCTGGGGGCTGCAGGCTTTCCTGCTGCCTTCAGCCTCAAAACCACCCTTTCCCACATGGCGTCACGCCAGGCACAAAAATGGCCATATGTCTGGAGATTGGTCCCACGCCCAAAGAGCCAGCAGGGAACAATATGCCTTGTTCTAAAGCTCTTTGGGAACCGCTTGCGTAGCCCCACACACCTGGGGGCTGCAGGCTTTCCTGCTGCCTTCAGCCTCAAAACAACCCTTTCCCACTTGGCGCCGCGCCAGGCACAAAAATGGCCATATGTCTGGAGACTGGTCCCACGCCCAAAGAGCCAGGAGGGAAAATTATGCCTTGTTCTAAAGCTCTTTGGGAACCGCTTGCGTGGCCCCACACACCTGGGGGCTGCAGGCTTTCCTGCTGCCTTCAGCCTCAAAACCACCCTTTCCCACTTGGCGTCGCGCCAGGCATAAAAATGGCCATATGTCTGGAGATTGGTCCCACGCCCAAAGAGCCAGCAGGGAAAATTATGCCTTGTACTAAAGCTCTTTGGGAACCGCTTGCGTAGCCCCACAGACCTGGGGGCTGCAGGCTTTCCTGCTGCCTTCAGCCTCACACCACCCTTTCCCACATGCCGTCACGCCAGGCCCAAAAATGGCCATATGTCTGGAGACTGGTCCCACGCTCAAGAGCCAGCAGGGAAAACTATGCCTTGTTCTAAAGCTCTTTGGGAACCGCTTGCGTAGCCCCACACACCTGGGGTCTGCAGGCTTTCCTGCTGCCTTCAGCCTCAAAACCACCCTTTCCCACTTGGCACCGCGCCAGGCACAAAAATGGCCATATGTCTGGAGACTGGTCCCTTTCTCAAAGAGCCAGCAGGGAAAACTATGCCTTGTTCTAAAGCTCTTTGGGAACCGCTTGCGTAGCCCCACACACCTGGGTGCTGCAGGCTTTCCTGCTGCCTTCAGCCTCAAAATCTCCATTTCCCACGTGGCCCCGCGCCAGGCACAAAAACGGCCATATGTCTGGAGGTTGGTCCCACGCCCAAAGAGCCAGCAGGGAAAACTATGCCTTGTACTAAAGCTCTATGGGAACCACTTGCGTAGCCCCACACACCTGGGGGCTGCAGGCTTTCCTGCTGCCTTCAGCCTCAAAACCACCCTTTCCCACTTGTCCCCGCGCCAGGCCCAAAAATGGCCATATGTCTGGAGACTGGTCCCACGCTCAAGAGCCAGCAGGGAAAACTATGCCTTGTTCTAAAGCTCTTTGGGAACCGCTTCCGTAGCCCCACACACCTGGGGTCTGCAGGCTTTCCTGCTGCCTTCAGCCTCAAAACCACCCTTTCCCACTTGGCACCGCGCCAGGCACAAAATTGGCCATATGTCTGGAGACTGGTCCCTTTCTCAAAGAGCCAGCAGGGAAAACTATGCCTTGTTCTAAAGCTCTTTGGGAACCGCTTGCGTAGCCCCACACACCTGGGGGCTGCAGGCTTTCCTGCTGCCTTCAGCCTCAAAATCTCCATTTCCCACGTGGCCCCGCGCCAGGCACAAAAACGGCCATATGTCTGGAGGTTGGTCCCACGCCCAAAGAGCCAGCAGGGAAAACTATGCCTTGTACTAAAGCTCTATGGGAACCACTTGCGTAGCCCCACACACCTGGGGGCTGCAGGCTTTCCTGCTGCCTTCAGCCTCAAAACCACCCTTTCCCACTTGTCCCCGCGCCAGGCCCAAAAATGGCCATATGTCTGGAGACTGGTCCCACGCCCAAAGAGCCAGCAGGGAAAACTATGTCTTGTTCTAAAGCTCTTTGGGAACCGTTTGCGTAGCCCCACACACCTGGGGGCTGCAGGCTTTCCTGCTGCCTTCAGCCTCACAACCACCCTTTCCCACTTGGCACCGTGCCAGGCACGAAAATGGCCATATGTCTGGAGACTGGTCCCTTTCCCAAAGAGCCAGCAGGGAAAACTATGCCTTGTTATAAAGCTCTTTGGGAACCGCTTGCGTGGCCCCACAGACCTGGGGGCTGCAGGCTTTCCTGCTGCCTTCAGCCTCAAAACCACCCTATCCCACATGGCGTCACGCCAGGCATAAAAATGGCCATATGTCAGGAGACTGGTCCCACGCCCAAAGAGCCAGGAGGGAAAACTATGCCTTGTTCTAAAGCTCTTTGGGAACGGCTTGCGTAGCCCCACAGACCTGCGGGCTGCAGGCTTTCCTGCTGCCTTAAGCCTCAAAACCACCCTTTCCCAATTGGCGTCACGCCAGGCACAAAAATGGCCATATGGCTGGAGATTGGTCCCACGCCCATAGAGCCAGCAGGGAAAACTATGCCTTGTTCTAAAGCTCTTTGGGAACCGCTTGCATAGCCGCACAGACCTGGGGGCTGCAGGCTTTCCTGCTCTCTTCAGCCTCAAAACAACCCTTTCCCACTTGGCGCCGCGCCAGGCCCAAAAATGGCCATATGTCTGGAGACTGGTCCCACGCCCAAAGAGCCAGGAGGGAAAATTATGCCTTGTTCTAAAGCTCTTTGGGAACCGCTTGCGTGGCCCCACACACCTGGGGGGTGCAGGCTTTCCTGCTGCCTTCAGCCTCAAAACCACCCTTTCCCACTTGGCGTCGCGCCAGGCATAAAAATGGCCATATGTCTGGAGATTGGTCCCACGCTCAAAGAGCCAGCAGGGAAAACTATGCCTTGTACTAAAGCTCTTTGGGAACCGCTTGCGTAGCCCCACAGACCTGGGGGCTGCAGGCTTTCCTGCTGCCTTCAGCCTCACACCACCCTTTCCCACATGCCGTCACGCCAGGCCCAAAAATGGCCATATGTCTGGAGACAGGTCCCACGCTCAAGAGCCAGCAGGGAAAACTATGCCTTGTTGTAAAGCTCTTTGGGAACCGCTTGCGTAGCCCCACACACCTGGGGGCTGCAGGCTTTCCTGCTGCCTTCAGCCTCAAAACCACCCTTTCCCACTTGGCCCCGCGCCAGGCACAAAAATGGCCATATGTCTGGAGACTGGTCCCTTTCTCAAAGAGCCAGCAGGGAAAACTATGCCTTGTTCTAAAGCTCTTTGGGAACCGCTTGCATAGCCCCACAGACCTGGAGGCTGCAGGCTTTCCTGCTCTCTTCAGCCTCAAAACAACCCTTTCCCACTTGGCGCCACGCCAGGCCCAAAAATGGCCATATGTGTGGAGATTGGTCCCACGCCCAAAGAGCCAGCAGGGAAAGCTATGCCTTGTTCTAAAGCTCTTTGGGAACCGCTTGCGTAGCCCCACACACCTGGGGGCTGCAGGCTTTCCTGCTGCCTTCAGCCTCAAAACCACCCTTTCCCACTTGGCGCCGACCCAGGTCCAGAAAAGGCCATATGTCTGGAGATTGGTCCCTTTCCCAAAGAGCCAGCAGGGAAAACTATGCCTTGTTCTAAAGCTCTTTGGGAACCGCTTGCGTAGCCCCACACACCTGGGGGCTGCAGGCTTTCCTGCTGCCTTCAGCCTCAAAGCCACCCTTTCCCACTTGGCGCCGCGCCAGGCACAAAAATGGCCATATGTCTGGAGACTGGTCCCACGCCCAAGAGCCAGCAGGGAAAACTATGCCTTGTTCTAAAGCTCTTTGGGAACCGCTTCCGTGGCCCCACAGACCTGGGGGCTGCAGGCTTTCCTGCTCTCTTCAGCCTCAAAACCACCCTTTCCCACACGGCGTCACGCCAGGCACAAAAATGGCCATATGTCTGGAGATTGGTCCCACGCCCAAAGAGCCAGCAGGGAAAATTATGCCTGGTTCTAAGGCTCTTTGGGAACCGCTTGCGTGGCCCCACAGACCTGGGGGCTGCAGGCTTTCCTGCTGCCTTCAGCCTCAAAACCACCCTTTCCCACTTGGCGCCGCGCCAGGCCCAAAAATGGCCATATGTCTGGAGACTGGTCCCACGCCGAAAGAGCCAGCAGGGAAAACTATGCCTTGTTCTAAAGCTCTTTGGGAACCGCTTGCGTGGCCCCACACACCTGCGGGCTGCAGACTTTCCTGCTGCCTTCAGCCTCAAAACCACCCTTTCCCAATTGGCGTCACGCCAGGCACAAAAATGGCCATATGTCTGGAGATTGGTCCCACGCCCAAAGAGCCAGCAGGGAAAACTATGCCTTGTTCTAAAGCTCTTTGGGAACCGCTTGTGTAGCCCCACACACCTGGGGGCTGCAGGTTTCCTGATGCCTTCAGCCTCAAAACCACCCTTTCCCACTTGGCGCCGCGCCAGGCCCAGAAACGGCCATATGTCTGGAGATTGGTCCCACGACCAAAGAGCCAGCAGGGAAAACTATGCCTTGTTCTAAAGCTCTTTGGGAACCGCTTGCGTAGCCCCACAGACCTGGGGGCTGCAGGCTTTCCTGCTGCCTTCAGCCTCAAAACCACCCTTTCCCACTTGGAGACGCGCCAGGCACAAAAATGGCCATATGGCTGGAGACTGGTCCCACGCCCAAAGAGCCAGCAGGGAAAACTATGCCTTGTTCTAAAGCTCTTTGGGAACCGCTTGCGTAGCCCCACACACCTGGGGGCTGCAGGCTTTCCTGCTGCCTTCAGCCTGAAAACCACCCTTTCCCACATGGCGTCATGCCAGGCCCAAAAATGGCCATATGTCTGGAGACTGGTCCCACGCCCAAGAGCCAGCAGGGAAAACTATGCCTTGTTCTAAAGCTCTTTGGGAACCGCTTGCGTCGCCCCACACACCTGGGGGCTGCAGGCTTTCCTGCTGCCTTCAGCCTCAAAACCACCCTTTCCCACTTGGCGCCGCACCAGGCACAAAAATGGCCATATGTCAGGAGACTGGTCCCACACCCAAAGAGCCAGCAGGGAAAACTATGCCTTGTTCTAAAGCTCTTTGGGAACCGCTTGCGTAGCCCCACACACCTGGGGGCTGCAGGCTTTCCTGCTGCCTTCAGCCTCAAAGCCACCCTTTCCCACTTGGCGCCGCGCCAGGCACAAAAATGGCCATATGTCTGGAGACTGGTCCCACGCCCAAGAGCCAGCAGGGAAAACTATGCCTTGTTCTAAAGCTCTTTGGGAACCGCTTCCGTGGCCCCACAGACCTGGGGGCTGCAGGCTTTCCTGCTCTCTTCAGCCTCAAAACCACCCTTTCCCACACGGCGTCACGCCAGGCACAAAAATGGCCATATGTCTGGAGATTGGTCCCACGCCCAAAGAGCCAGCAGGGAAAATTATGCCTGGTTCTAAGGCTCTTTGGGAACCGCTTGCGTGGCCCCACAGACCTGGGGGCTGCAGGCTTTCCTGCTGCCTTCAGCCTCAAAACCACCCTTTCCCACTTGGCGCCGCGCCAGGCCCAAAAATGGCCATATGTCTGGAGACTGGTCCCACGCCGAAAGAGCCAGCAGGGAAAACTATGCCTTGTTCTAAAGCTCTTTGGGAACCGCTTGCGTGGCCCCACACACCTGCGGGCTGCAGACTTTCCTGCTGCCTTCAGCCTCAAAACCACCCTTTCCCAATTGGCGTCACGCCAGGCACAAAAATGGCCATATGTCTGGAGATTGGTCCCACGCCCAAAGAGCCAGCAGGGAAAACTATGCCTTGTTCTAAAGCTCTTTGGGAACCGCTTGTGTAGCCCCACACACCTGGGGGCTGCAGGTTTCCTGCTGCCTTCAGCCTCAAAACCACCCTTTCCCACTTGGCGCCGCGCCAGGCCCAGAAACGGCCATATGTCTGGAGATTGGTCCCACGACCAAAGAGCCAGCAGGGAAAACTATGCCTTGTTCTAAAGCTCTTTGGGAACCGCTTGCGTAGCCCCACAGACCTGGGGGCTGCAGGCTTTCCTGCTGCCTTCAGCCTCAAAACCACCCTTTCCCACTTGGCGCCGCGCCAGGCACAAAAATGGCCATATGGCTGGAGACTGGTCCCACGCCCAAAGAGCCAGCAGGGAAAACTATGCCTTGTTCTAAAGCTCTTTGGGAACCGCTTGCGTAGCCCCACACACCTGGGGGCTGCAGGCTTTCCTGCTGCCTTCAGCCTCAAAACCACCCTTTCCCACATGGCGTCATGCCAGGCCCAAAAATGGCCATATGTCTGGAGACTGGTCCCACGCCCAAGAGCCAGCAGGGAAAACTATGCCTTGTTCTAAAGCTCTTTGGGAACCGCTTGCGTCGCCCCACACACCTGGGGGCTGCAGGCTTTCCTGCTGCCTTCAGCCTCAAAACCACCCTTTCCCACTTGGCGCCGCACCAGGCACAAAAATGGCCATATGTCAGGAGACTGGTCCCACACCCAAAGAGCCAGCAGGGAAAACTATGCCTTGTTCTAAAGCTCTTTGGGAACCGCTTGCATAGCCCCACACACCTGGGGGCTGCAGGCTTTCCTGCTGCCTTCAGCCTCAAAACCTCCATTTCCCACGTGGCCCCGCGCCAGGCACAAAACCGGCCATAAGTCTGGAGGTTGGTCCCACGCCGAAAGAGCCAGCAGGGAAAACTATGCCTTGTTCTAAAGCTCTTTGGGAACCGTTTGCGTGGCCCCACAGACCTGCGGGCTGCAGACTTTCCTGCTGCCTTCAGCCTCAAAACCACCCTTTCCCAATTGGCGTCACGCCAGGCACAAAAATGGCCATATGTCTGGAGATTGGTCCCACGCCCAAAGAGCCAGCAGGGAAAACTATGCCTTGTTCTAAAGCTCTTTGGGAACCGCTTGCGTAGCCCCACACACCTGGGGGCTGCAGGCTTTCCTGCTGCCTTCAGCCTCAAAACCACCCTTTCCCACATGGCGTCATGCCAGGCCCAAAAATGGCCATATGTCTGGAGACTGGTCCCACGCCCAAGAGCCATCAGGGAAAACTATGCCTTGTTCTAAAGCTCTTTGGGAACCGCTTGCGTCGCCCCACACACCTGGGGGCTGCAGGCTTTCCTGCTGCCTTCAGCCTCAAAACCACCCTTTCCCACTTGGCGCCGCACCAGGCACAAAGATGGCCATATGTCAGGAGACTGGTCCCACACCCAAAGAGCCAGCAGGGAAAACTATGCCTTGTTCTAAAGCTCTTTGGGAACCGCTTGCGTAGCCCCACACACCTGGGGGCTGCAGGCTTTCCTGCTGCCTTCAGCCTCAAAACATCCATTTCCCACGTGGCCCCGCGCCAGGCACAAAAACGGCCATATGTCTGGAGGTTGGTCCCACGCCGAAAGAGCCAGCAGGGAAAACTATGCCTTGTTCTAAAGCTCTTTGGGAACCGTTTGCGTGGCCCCACAGACCAGCGGGCTGCAGACATTCCTGCTGCCTTCAGCCTCAAAACCACCCTTTCCCAATTGGCGTCACGCCAGGCCCAAAAATGGCCATATGTGTGGAGATTGGTCCCACGCCCAAAGAGCCAGCAGGGAAAACTATGCCTTGTTCTAAAGCTCTTTGGGAACCGCTTGCGTAGCCCCACACACCTGGGGGCTGCAGGTTTCCTGATGCCTTCAGCCTCAAAATCACGCTTTCCCACTTGGCGCCGCGCCAGGCCCAGAAACGGCCATATGTCTGGAGATTGGTCCCACGCCCAAAGAGCCAGCAGGGAAAACTATGCCTTGTTGTAAAGCTCTTTGGGAACCGCTTGCGTAGCCCCACACACCTGGGGGCTGCAGGCTTCCCTGCTGCCTTCAGCCTCAAAACCACCCTTTCCCACTTGGCGTCGCGCCAGGCACAAAAATGGCTATATTTCTGGAGACTGGTCCCTTTCCCAAAGAGCCAGCAGGGAAAACTATGCCTTGTTCTAAAGCTCTTTGGGAACCGCTTGCGTAGCCCCACACACCTGGGGGCTGCAGCCTTTCCTGCTGCCTTCAGCCTCAAAAAAACCCTTTCCCACTTGGCGTCACGCCAGGCACAAAAATGGCCATATGTCTGGAGATTGGTCCCACGCCGAAAGAGCCAGCAGGGAAAACTATGCCTTGTTCTAAAGCTCTTTGGGAACCGCTTGCGTAGCCTCACAGACCTGGTGGCTGCAGGCTTTCCTGCTGCCTTCAGCCTCAAAACCACCCTTTCCCACTTGGCGCCGCGCCAGGCCCAGAAACGGCCATATGTCTGGAAACTGGTCCCACGCCCAAAGAGCCAGCAGGGAAAACTATGCCTTGTTCTAAAGCTCTTTGGGAACGGCTTGCATAGCCCCACACACCTGGGGGCTGCAAGCTTTCCTGCTGCCTTCAGCCTCAAAACCACCCTTTCCCACTTGGCGCCGCGCCAGGCCCAAAAATGGCCATATATCTGGAGATTGATTCCACGCCGAAAGAGCCAGCAGGGAAAACTATGCCTTGTTCTAAAGCTCTTTGGGAACCGCTTGCGTGGCCCCACAGACCTGGGGGCTGCAGGCTTTCCTGCTGCCTTCAGCCTCAAAACCACCCTTTCCCACTTGGCGCCGCGCCAGGCACAAAAATGGCCATATGTCTGGAGATTGGTCCCACGCCCAAAGAGCCAGCAGGGAAAACTATGCCTGGTTCTAAAGCTCTTTGGGAACCGCTTGCGTAGCCCCACACACCTGGGGGCTGCAGGCTTTCCTGCTGCCTTCAGCCTCAAAACCACCCTTTCCCACTTGGCGCCGCGCCAGGCACAAAAATGGCCATATGTCTGGAGATTGGTTCCACGCCCAAAGAGCCAGCAGGGAAAACGATGCCTTATTCTAAAGCTCTTTGGGAACCGCTTGCGTGGCCCCACAGACCAGCGGGCTGCAGGCTTTCCTGCTGCCTTCAGCCTGAAAACCACCCTTTCCCACTTGGCGCCGCGCCAGGCACAAAAATGGCCATATGTCTGGAGATTGGTCCCACGCCCAAAGAGCCAGCAGGGAAAACTATGCCTTGTTCTAAAGCTCTTTGGGAACCGCTTGCGTGGCCCCACAGACCTGGGGGCTGCAGGCTTTCCTGCTGCCTTCAGCCTCAAAACCACCCTTTCCCCCTTGGCGTCGCGCCAGGCACAAAAATGGCTATATTTCTGGAGACTGGTCCCTTTCCCAAAGAGCCAGGAGGGAAAACTATGCCTTGTTCTAAAGCTCTTTGGGAACCGCTTGCGTGGCCCCACACACCTGCGGGCTGCAGACTTTCCTGCTGCCTTCAGCCTCAAAACTACCCTTTCCCACATGGCGTCACGCCAGGCACAAAAATGGTCATATGGCTGGAGATTGGTCCCACGCCAAAGAGCCAGCAGGGAAAACTATGCCTTGTTGTAAAGCTCTTTGGGAACCGCTTGCGTAGCCCCACACACCTGGGGGCTGCAGGCTTTCCTCCTGCCTTCAGCCTGAAAACCACCCTTTCCGACATGGCATCACGCCAGGCACAAAAATGGCCATATATCTGGAGACTGGTCCCACGCCCAAAGAGCCAGCAGGGAAAACTATGCCTTGTTCTAAAGCTCTTTGGGAACGGCTTGCATAGCCCCACACACCTGCGGGCTGCAAGCTTTCCTGCTGCCTTCAGCCTCAAAACCACCCTTTCCCACACGGCGTCACCCCAGGCACAAAAATGGCCATATGTCTGGAGATTGGTCCCACGCCCAAAGAGCCAGCAGGGAAAACTATGCCTTGTTCTAAAGCTCTTTGGGAACCGCTTGCGTAGCCCCACACACCTGGGGGCTGCAGGCTTTCCTGCTGCCTTCAGCCTCAAAACCACCCTTTCCCTCTTGGCATCGCGCCAGGCCCAAGAATGGCCATATGTCTGGAGACTGGTCCCACGCCCAAAGAGCCAGCAGGGAAAACTATGCCTTGTTCTAAAGCTCTTTGGGAACCGCTTGCGTGGCCCCACACACCTGGGGGCTGCAGGCTTTCCTGCTGCCTTCAGCCTCAAAACCACCCTTTCCCACTTGGCGTCGCGCCAGGCACAAAAATGGCTATATTTCTGGAGACTGGTCCCTTTCCCAAAGAGCCAGCAGGGAAAACTATGCCTTGTTCTAAAGCTCTTTGGGAACGGCTTGCATAGCCCCACACACCTGGGGGCTGCAAGCTTTCCTGCTGCCTTCAGCCTCAAAACAACCCTTTCCCACTTGGCGCCGCGCCAGGCACAAAAATGGCCATATATCTGGAGATTGGTCCCACGCCGAAAGAGCCAGCAGGGAAAACTATGCCTTGTTCTAAAGCTCTTTGGGAACCGCTTGCGTGGCCCCACAGACCTGGGGGCTGCAGGCTTTCCTGCTGCCTTCAGCCTCAAAACCACCCTTTCCCACTTGGCGCCGCGCCAGGCACAAAAATGGCCATATGTCTGGAGATTGGTCCCACGCCCAAAGAGCCAGCAGGGAAAACTATGCCTGGTTCTAAAGCTCTTTGGGAACCGCTTGCGTAGCCCCACACACCTGGGGGCTGCAGGCTTTCCTGCTGCCTTCAGCCTCAAAACCACCCTTTCCCACTGGCGCCGCGCCAGGCACAAAAATGGCCATATGTCTGGAGATTGGTTCCACGCCCAAAGAGCCAGCAGGGAAAACGATGCCTTATTCTAAAGCTCTTTGGGAACCGCTTGCGTGGCCCCACAGACCTGCGGGCTGCAGGCTTTCCTGCTGCCTTCAGCCTGAAAACCACCCTTTCCCACTTGGCGCCGCGCCAGGCACAAAAATGGCCATATGTCTGGAGATTGGTCCCACGCCCAAAGAGCCAGCAGGGAAAACTATGCCTTGTTCTAAAGCTCTTTGGGAACCGCTTGCGTAGCCCCACACACCTGGGGGCTGCAGGCTTTCCTGCTGCCTTCAGCCTCAAAACCACCCTTTCCCTCTTGGCATCGCGCCAGGCCCAAGAATGGCCATATGTCTGGAGACTGGTCCGACGCCCAAAGAGCCAGCAGGGAAAACTATGCCTTGTTCTAAAGCTCTTTGGGAACCGCTTGCGTGGCCCCACACACCTGGGGGCTGCAGGCTTTCCTGCTGCCTTCAGCCTCAAAACCACCCTTTCCCACTTGGCGTCGCGCCAGGCACAAAAATGGCTATATTTCTGGAGACTGGTCCCTTTCCCAAAGAGCCAGCAGGGAAAACTATGCCTTGTTCTAAAGCTCTTTGGGAACCGCTTGCGTGGCCCCACAGACCTGCGGGCTGCAGACTTTCCTGCTGCCTTCAGCCTCAAAACTACCCTTTCCCACTTGGCGCCGCGCCAGGCCCAAAAATGGTCATATGGCTGGAGATTGGTCCCACGCCAAAGAGCCAGCAGGGAAAACTATGCCTTGTTCTAAAGCTCTTTGGGAACCGCTTGCGTAGCCCCACACACCTGGGGGCTGCAGGCTTTCCTCCTGCCTTCAGCCTCAAAACCACCCTTTCCGACATGGCGTCACGCCAGGCACAAAAATGGCCATATGTCTGGAGACTGGTCCCACGCCCAAAGAGCCAGCAGGGAAAACTATGCCTTGTTCTAAAGCTCTTTGGGAACCGCTTGTGTGGCCCCACAGACCTGCGGGCTGCAGACTTTCCTGCTGCCTTCAGCCTCAAAACCACCCTTTCCCACTTGGCGTCGCGCCAGGCACAAAAATGGCCATATGTCTGGAGACTGGTCCCACGCCCAAAGAGCCAGCAGGGAAAACTATGCCTTGTTCTAAAGCTCTTTGGGAACCGCTTGCGTAGCCCCACACACCTGGGGGCTGCAGGCTTTCCTGCTGCCTTCAGCCTCAGACGCACCCTTTCCCACTTGGTGCCGCGCCAGGCCCAAAAATGGCCATATGTCTGGAGATTGGTCCCACGCCCAAAGAGCCAGCAGGGAAAACTATGCCTTGTTCTAAAGCTCTTTGGGAACGGCTTGCGTAGCCCCACAGACCTTGGGGCTGCAAGCTCTCCTGCTGCCTTCAGCCTCAAAACCACCCTTTCCCACTTGGCGCCGCGCCAGGCCCAAAAATGGCCATATGTCTGGAGACTGGTCCCACGCCCAAAGAGCCAGCAGGGAAAACTATGCCTTGTTCTAAAGCTCTTTGGGAACCGCTTGCGTAGCCCCACAGAGCTGGGGGCTGCAGGCTTTCCTGCTGCCTTCAGCCTCAAAACCACCCTTTCCCACTTGGCGCCGCGCCAGGCACAAAAATGGCCATATGTCTGGAGACTGGTCCCACGCCCAAAGAGCCAGCAGGGAAAACTATGCCTTGTTCTAAAGCTCTTTGGGAACCGCTTGCGTGGCCCCACAGACCTGGGGGGTGCAGGCTTTCCTGCTGCCTTCAGCCTCAAAACCACCCTTTCCCACTTGGCGCCGCGCCAGGCACAAAAATGGCCATATGGCTGGAGATTGGTCCCACGCCCATAGAGACAGCAGGGAAAACTATGCCTTGTTCTAAAGCTCTTTGGGAACCGCTTGCGTGGCCCCACACACCTGGGGGCTGCAGGCTTTCCTGCTGCCTTCAGCCTCAAAACCACCCTTTCCCACTTGGCGTCGCGCCAGGCACAAAAATGGCTATATTTCTGGAGACTGGTCCCACGCCGAAAGAGCCAGCAGGGAAAACTATGCCTTGTTCTAAAGCTCTTTGGGAACAGCTTGCGTGGCCCCACACACCTGGGGGCTGCAGGCTTTCCTGCTGCCTTCAGCCTCAAAACCACCCTTTCCCACATGGCGCCGCGCCAGGCCCAAAAATGGCCATATGGCTGGAGATTGGTCCCACGCCGAAAGAGCCAGCAGGGAAAACTATGCCTTGTTCTAAAGCTCTTTGGGAACCGCTTGCGTGGCCCCACAGACCTGGGGGCTGCAGGCTTTCCTGCTGCCTTCAGCCTCAAAACCACCCTTTCCCACTTGGCGCCGCGCCAGGCACAAAAATGGCCATATGTCTGGAGATTGGTCCCACGCCCAAAGAGCCAGCAGGGAAAACTATGCCTGGTTCTAAAGCTCTTTGGGAACCGCTTGCGTAGCCCCACACACCTGGGGGCTGCAGGCTTTCCTCCTGCCTTCAGCCTGAAAACCACCCTTTCCGACATGGCGTCACGCCAGGCACAAAAATGGCCATATATCTGGAGACTGGTCCCACGCCCAAAGAGCCAGCAGGGAAAACTATGCCTTGTTCTAAAGCTCTTTGGGAACGGCTTGCATAGCCCCACACACCTGCGGGCTGCAAGCTTTCCTGCTGCCTTCAGCCTCAAAACCACCCTTTCCCACACGGCGTCACGCCAGGCACAAAAATGGCCATATGTCTGGAGATTGGTCCCACGCCCAAAGAGCCAGCAGGGAAAACTATGCCTTGTTCTAAAGCTCTTTGGGAACCGCTTGCGTAGCCCCACACACCTGGGGGCTGCAGGCTTTCCTGCTGCCTTCAGCCTCAAAACCACCCTTTCCCTCTTGCCATCGCGCCAGGCCCAAGAATGGCCATATGTCTGGAGACTGGTCCGACGCCCAAAGAGCCAGCAGGGAAAACTATGCCTTGTTCTAAAGCTCTTTGGGAACCGCTTGCGTGGCCCCACACACCTGGGGGCTGCAGGCTTTCCTGCTGCCTTCAGCCTCAAAACCACCCTTTCCCACTTGGCGTCGCGCCAGGCACAAAAATGGCTATATTTCTGGAGACTGGTCCCTTTCCCAAAGAGCCAGCAGGGAAAACTATGCCTTGTTCTAAAGCTCTTTGGGAACCGCTTGCGTAGCCCCACAGACCTGCGGGCTGCAGACTTTCCTGCTGCCTTCAGCCTCAAAACCACCCTTTCCCACTTGGCGCCGCGCCAGGCCCAAAAATGGTCATATGGCTGGAGATTGGTCCCACGCCAAAGAGCCAGCAGGGAAAACTATGCCTTGTTCTAAAGCTCTTTGGGAACCGCTTGCGTAGCCCCACACACCTGGGGGCTGCAGGCTTTCCTCCTGCCTTCAGCCTCAAAACCACCCTTTCCGACATGGCGTCACGCCAGGCACAAAAATGGCCATATGTCTGGAGACTGGTCCCACGCCCAAAGAGCCAGCAGGGAAAACTATGCCTTGTTCTAAAGCTCTTTGGGAACGGCTTGCATAGCCCCACACCCCTGGGGGCTGCAAGCTTTCCTGCTGCCTTCAGCCTCAAAACCACCCTTTCCCACTTGGCGTCATGCCAGGCCCAAAAATGGCCATATGTCTGGAGACTGGTCCCACGCCGAAAGAGCCAGCAGGGAAAACTATGCCTTGTTCTAAAGCTCTTTGGGAACGGTTTGCGTAGCCCCACAGACCTTGGGGCTGCAGGCTTTCCTGCTGCCTTCAGCCTCAAAACCACCCTTTCCCACTTGGCGCCGCGCCAGGCCCAAAAATGGCCATATCTCTGGAGACTGGTCCCACGCCCAAAGAGCCAGCAGGGAAAACTATGCCTTGTTCTAAAGCTCTTTGGGAACCGCTTGCGTAGCCCCACACACCTGGGGGCTGCAGGCTTTCCTGCTGCCTTCAGCCTCAAAACCACCCTTTCCCACTTGGCGCCGCGCCAGGCACAAAAATGGCCATATGGCTGGAGATTGGTCCCACGCCCAAAGAGCCAGCAGGGAAAACTATGCCTTGTTCTAAAGCTCTTTGGGAACCGCTTGCGTAGCCCCACACACCTGCGGGCTGCAGACTTTCCTGCTGCCTTCAGCCTCAAAACCACCCTTTCCCACTTGGCGTCGCGCCAGGCACAAAAATGGCCATATGTCTGGAGACTGGTCCCACGCCCAAAGAGCCAGCAGGGAAAACTATGCCTTGTTCTAAAGCTCTTTGGGAACCGCTTGCGTAGCCCCACACACCTGGGGGCTGCAGGCTTTCCTGCTGCCTTCAGCCTCAGACGCACCCTTTCCCACTTGGCGCCGCGCCAGGCCCAAAAATGGCCATATGTCTGGAGATTGGTCCCACGCCCAAAGAGCCAGCAGGGAAAACTATGCCTTGTTCTAAAGCTCTTTGGGAACGGCTTGCGTAGCCCCACAGACCTTGGGGCTGCAAGCTCTCCTGCTGCCTTCAGCCTCAAAACCACCCTTTCCCACTTGGCGCCGCGCCAGGCCCAAAAATGGCCATATGTCTGGAGACTGGTCCCACGCCCAAAGAGCCAGCAGGGAAAACTATGCCTTGTTCTAAAGCTCTTTGGGAACCGCTTGCGTAGCCCCACAGAGCTGGGGGCTGCAGGCTTTCCTGCTGCCTTCAGCCTCAAAACCACCCTTTCCCACTTGGCGCCGCGCCAGGCACAAAAATGGCCATATGTCTGGAGACTGGTCCCACGCCCAAAGAGCCAGCAGGGAAAACTATGCCTTGTTCTAAAGCTCTTTGGGAACCGCTTGCGTGGCCCCACAGACCTGGGGGGTGCAGGCTTTCCTGCTGCCTTCAGCCTCAAAACCACCCTTTCCCACTTGGCGCCGCGCCAGGCACAAAAATGGCCATATGGCTGGAGATTGGTCCCACGCCCATAGAGACAGCAGGGAAAACTATGCCTTGTTCTAAAGCTCTTTGGGAACCGCTTGCGTGGCCCCACACACCTGGGGGCTGCAGGCTTTCCTGCTGCCTTCAGCCTCAAAACCACCCTTTCCCACTTGGCGTCGCGCCAGGCACAAAAATGGCTATATTTCTGGAGACTGGTCCCACGCCGAAAGAGCCAGCAGGGAAAACTATGCCTTGTTCTAAAGCTCTTTGGGAACAGCTTGCGTGGCCCCACACACCTGGGGGCTGCAGGCTTTCCTGCTGCCTTCAGCCTCAAAACCACCCTTTCCCACATGGCGCCGCGCCAGGCCCAAAAATGGCCATATGGCTGGAGATTGGTCCCACGCCGAAAGAGCCAGCAGGGAAAACTATGCCTTGTTCTAAAGCTCTTTGGGAACCGCTTGCGTAGCCCCACAGAGCTGGGGGCTGCAGCCTTTCCTGCTGCCTTCAGCCTCAAAAAAACCCTTTCCCACTTGGCGTCACGCCAGGCACAAAAATGGCCATATGTCTGGAGATTGGTCCCACGCCGAAAGAGCCAGCAGGGAAAACTATGCCTTGTTCTAAAGCTCTTTGGGAACCGCTTGCGTAGCCTCACAGACCTGGTGGCTGCAGGCTTTCCTGCTGCCTTCAGCCTCAAAACCATCCTTTCCCACTTGGCGCCGCGCCAGGCCCAGAAACGGCCATATGTCTGGAGACTGGTCCCACGCCCAAAGAGCCAGCAGGGAAAACTATGCCTTGTTCTAAAGCTCTTTGGGAACGGCTTGCATAGCCCCACACACCTGGGGGCTGCAAGCTTTCCTGCTGCCTTCAGCCTCAAAACCACCCTTTCCCACTTGGCGCCGCGCCAGGCCCAAAAATGGCCATATATCTGGAGATTGATTCCACGCCGAAAGAGCCAGCAGGGAAAACTATGCCTTGTTCTAAAGCTCTTTGGGAACCGCTTGCGTGGCCCCACAGACCTGGGGGCTGCAGGCTTTCCTGCTGCCTTCAGCCTCAAAACCACCCTTTCCCACTTGGCGCCGCGCCAGGCACAAAAATGGCCATATGTCTGGAGATTGGTCCCACACCCAAAGAGCCAGCAGGGAAAACTATGCCTGGTTCTAAAGCTCTTTGGGAACCGCTTGCGTAGCCCCACACACCTGGGGGCTGCAGGCTTTCCTGCTGCCTTCAGCCTCAAAACCACCCTTTCCCACTTGGCGCCGCGCCAGGCCCAAAAATGGCCATATGTCTGGAGATTGGTTCCACGCCCAAAGAGCCAGCAGGGAAAACGATGCCTTATTCTAAAGCTCTTTGGGAACCGCTTGCGTGGCCCCACAGACCTGCGGGCTGCAGGCTTTCCTGCTGCCTTCAGCCTCAAAACCACCCTTTCCCACTTGGCGCCGCGCCAGGCACAAAAATGGCCATATGTCTGGAGATTGGTCCCACGCCCAAAGAGCCAGCAGGGAAAACTATGCCTTGTTCTAAAGCTCTTTGGGAACCGCTTGCGTGGCCCCACAGACCTGGGGGCTGCAGGCTTTCCTGCTGCCTTCAGCCTCAAAACCACCCTTTCCCCCTTGGCGTCGCGCCAGGCACAAAAATGGCTATATTTCTGGAGACTGGTCCCTTTCCCAAAGAGCCAGCAGGGAAAACTATGCCTTGTTCTAAAGCTCTTTGGGAACCGCTTGCGTGGCCCCACACACCTGCGGGCTGCAGACTTTCCTGCTGCCTTCAGCCTCAAAACTACCCTTTCCCACATGGCGTCACGCCAGGCACAAAAATGGTCATATGGCTGGAGATTGGTCCCACGCCAAAGAGCCAGCAGGGAAAACTATGCCTTGTTGTAAAGCTCTTTGGGAACCGCTTGCGTAGCCCCACACACCTGGGGGCTGCAGGCTTTCCTCCTGCCTTCAGCCTGAAAACCACCCTTTCCGACATGGCGTCACGCCAGGCACAAAAATGGCCATATATCTGGAGACTGGTCCCACGCCCAAAGAGCCAGCAGGGAAAACTATGCCTTGTTCTAAAGCTCTTTGGGAACGGCTTGCGTAGCCCCACACACCTGCGGGCTGCAAGCTTTCCTGCTGCCTTCAGCCTCAAAACCACCCTTTCCCACACGGCGTCACGCCAGGCACAAAAATGGCCATATGTCTGGAGATTGGTCCCACGCCCAAAGAGCCAGCAGGGAAAACTATGCCTTGTTCTAAAGCTCTTTGGGAACCGCTTGCGTAGCCCCACACACCTGGGGGCTGCAGGCTTTCCTGCTGCCTTCAGCCTCAAAACCACCCTTTCCCTCTTGGCATCGCGCCAGGCCCAAGAATGGCCATATGTCTGGAGACTGGTCCGACGCCCAAAGAGCCAGCAGGGAAAACTATGCCTTGTTCTAAAGCTCTTTGGGAACCGCTTGCGTGGCCCCACACACCTGGGGGCTGCAGGCTTTCCTGCTGCCTTCAGCCTCAAAACCACCCTTTCCCACTTGGCGCCGCGCCAGGCACAAAAATGGCCATATGTCTGGAGATTGGTCCCACACCCAAAGAGCCAGCAGGGAAAACTATGCCTGGTTCTAAAGCTCTTTGGGAACCGCTTGCATAGCCCCACACCCCTGGGGGCTGCAAGCTTTCCTGCTGCCTTCAGCCTCAAAACCACCCTTTCCCACTTGGCGTCATGCCAGGCCCAAAAATGGCCATATGTCTGGAGACTGGTCCCACGCCCAAAGAGCCAGCAGGGAAACTATGCCTTGTTCTAAACTCTTTGGGAACGGTTTGCGTAGCCCCACAGACCTTGGGGCTGCAGGCTTTCCTGCTGCCTTCAGCCTCAAAACCACCCTTTCCCACTTGGCGCCGCGCCAGGCCCAAAAATGGCCATATGTCTGGAGACTGGTCCCACGCCCAAAGAGCCAGCAGGGAAAACTATGCCTTGTTCTAAAGCTCTTTGGGAACCGCTTGCGTAGCCCCACACACCTGGGGGCTGCAGGCTTTCCTGCTCTCTTCAGCCTCAGAGGCACCCTTTCCCACTTGGTGCCACGCCAGGCACAAAAATGGCCATATGTCTGGAGGTTGGTCCCACGCCCAAAGAGCCAGCAGGGAAAACTATGCCTTGTTCTAAAGCTCTTTGGGAACCGCTTGCGTAGCCCCACACACCTGGGGGCTGCAGGCTCTCCTGCTGCCTTCAGCCTCAAAACCACCCTTTCCCACTTGGCGCTGCGCCAGGCAAAAAAATGGCCATATGTCTGGAGGTTGGTCCCACGCCCAAAGAGACAGCAGGGAAAACTATGCCTTGTTCTAAAGCTCTTTGGGAACCGCTTGCGTAGCCCCACACACCTGGGGGCTGCAGGCTTTCCTGCTGCCTTCAGCCTCAAAGGCACCCTTTCTCACTTGGTGCCGCGCCAGGCTCAAAAATGGCCATATGTCTGGAGGTTGGTCCCACGCCCAAAGAGCCAGCAGGGAAAACTATGCCTTGTTCTAAAGCTCTTTGGGAACCGCTTGCGTAGCCTCACACACCTGGGGGCTGCAGGCTTTCCTGCTCTCTTCAGCCTCAAAGGCACCATTTCCCACTTGGCGCTGCGCGAGGCCCAAAAATGGCCATATGTCTGGAGACTGGTCCCACGCTCAAAGAGCCAGCAGGGAAAACTATGCCTTGTTCTAAAGCTCTTTGGGAACGGCTTGCGTAGCCCCACACACCTGGGGGCTGCAGACCTTCCTGCTGCCTTCAGCCTCAAAACCACCCTTTCCCACTTGGTGTCACGCCAGGCACAAAAATGGCCATATGTCTGGAGATTGGTCCCACGCCGAAAGAGCCAGCAGGGAAAACTATGCCTTGTACTAAAGCTCTTTGGAAACGGCTTGCGTAGCCCCACACACCTGGGGGCTGCAGGCTTTCCTACTGCCTTCAGCCTCAAAACCACCCTTTCCCACATGGCGTCACGCCAGGCACAAAAATGGCCATATGTCTGGAGGTTGGTCCCACGCCCAAAGAGCCAGCAGGGAAAACTATGCCTTGTTCTAAAGCTCTTTGGGAACCGCTTGCGTAGCCCCACAGACCTTGGGGCTGCAGGCTTTCCTGCTGCCTTCAGCCTCAAAACCACCCTTTCCCACATGGCGTCACGCCAGGCACAAAAATGGCCATATGTCTGGAGATTGGTCCCACGCCCAAAGAGCCAGCAGGGAAAACTATGCCTTGTTCTAAAGCTCTTTGGGAACCGCTTGCGTAGCCCCACACACCTGGGGGCTGCAGGCTTTCCTGCTGCCTTCAGCCTCAAAACCACCCTTTCCCACATGGCGTGACACCAGGCACAAAAATGGCCATATGTCTGGAGATTGGTCCCACGCCCAAAGAGCCAGCAGGGAAAACTATGCCTTGTTCTAAAGCTCTTTGGGAACCGCTTGCGTAGCCCCACAGACCTTGGGGCTGCAGGCTTTCCTGCTGCCTTCAGCCTCAAAACCACCCTTTCCCACTTGGCGCCACGCCAGGCCCAAAAATGACCATATGTCTGGAGGTTGGTCCCACGCCCAAAGAGTCAGCAGGGAAAACTATGCCTTGTTCTAAAGCTCTTTGGGAACCGCTTGCGTAGCCCCACACACCTGGGGGCTGCAGGCTTTCCTGCTCTCTTCAGCCTCAGAGGCACCCTTTCCCACTTGGTGCCGCGCCAGGCCCAAAAATGGCCATATGTCTGGAGACTGGTCCCACGCCCATAGAGCCAGCAGGGAAAACTATGCCTTGTTCTAAAGCTCTTTGGGAACCGCTTGCATAGCCCCACACACCTGGGGGCTGCAGGCTTTCCTGCTGCCTTCAGCCTGAAAACCACCCTTTCCCACATGGCGTCACGCCAGGCCCAAAAATGGCCATATGTCTGGAGATTGGTCCGACGCCCAAAGAGCCAGCAGGGAAAACTATGCCTTGTTCTAAAGCTCTTTGGGAACGGCTTGCGTAGCCCCACAGACCAGGGGGCTGCAGGATTTCCTGCTGCCTTCAGCCTCAAAACCACCCTTTCCCACTTGGCGCCGCGCCAGGCCCAAAAATGGCCATATGTCTGGAGACTGGTCCCACGCCGAAAGAGCCAACAGGGAAAACTATGCCTTGTTCTAAAGCTCTTTGGGAACCGCTTGCGTAGCCCCACACACCTGGGGGCTGCAGGCTTTCCTGCTGCCTTCAGCCTCAAAACCACCCTTTCCCACTTGTCGCCGCACCAGGCCCAGAAATGGCCATATGTCTGGAGACTGGTCCCACGCCCAAAGAGGCAACAGGGAAAACTATGCCTTGTTCTAAAGCTCTTTGTGAACCACTTGCGTAGCCCCACAGACCTGGGGGCTGCAGGCTTTCCTGCTGCCTTCAGCCTCAAAACCACCCTTTCCCACTTGGTGCCGCGCCAGGCCCAAAAATGACCATATGTCTGGAGGTTGGTCCCACGCCCAAAGAGCCAGCAGGGAAAACTATGCCTTGTTCTAAAGCTCTTTGGGAACGGCTTGCGTAGCCCCACACACCTGGGGGCTGCAGGCTTTCCTGCTCTCTTCAGCCTCAGAGGCACCCTTTCCCACTTGGTGCCGCGCCAGGCCCAAAAATGGCCATATGTCTGGAGACTGGTCCCACGCCCATAGAGCCAGCAGGGAAAACTATGCCTTGTTCTAAAGCTCTTTGGGAACCGCTTGCATAGCCCCACACACCTGGGGGCTGCAGGCTTTCCTGCTGCCTTCAGCCTCAAAACCACCCTTTCCCACATGGCGTCACGCCAGGCCCAAAAATGGCCATATGTCTGGAGATTGGTCCCACGCCCAAAGAGCCAGCAGGGAAAACTATGCCTTGTTCTAAAGCTCTTTGGGAACGGCTTGCGTAGCCCCACAGACCAGGGGGCTGCAAGCTTTCCTGCTGCCTTCAGCCTCAAAACCACCCTTTCCCACTTGGAGCCGCGCCAAGCACAAAAATGGCCATATGTCTGGAGACTGGTCCCACGCCGAAAGAGCCAACAGGGAAAACTATGCCTTGTTCTAAAGCTCTTTGGGAACCGCTTGCGTAGCCCCACACACCTGGGGGCTGCAGGCTTTCCTGCTGCCTTCAGCCTCAAAACCACCCTTTCCCACTTGTCGCCGCACCAGGCCCAGAAATGGCCATATGTCTGGAGACTGGTCCCACGCCCAAAGAGCCAACAGGGAAAACTATGCCTTGTTCTAAAGCTCTTTGGGAACCGCTTGCGTAGCCCCACACACCTGGGGGCTACAGGCTTTCCTGCCGCCTTCAGCCTCAAAACCACCCTTTCCCACTTGGCCCCGCACCAGGCCCAAAAATGGCCATATGTCTGGAGACTGGTCCCACGCTCAAAGAGCCAGCAGGGAAAACTATGCCTTGTTCTAAAGCTCTTTGGGAACGACTTGCGTAGCCCCACAGACCTGGGGGCTGAAGGCTTTCCTGCTGCCTTCAGCCTCAAAACCACCCTTTCCCACTTGGCGCCGCGCCAGGCCCAAAAATGACCATATGTCTGGAGGTTGGTCCCACGCCCAAAGAGCCAGCAGGGAAAACTATGCCTTGTTCTAAAGCTCTTTGGGAACCGCTTGCGTAGCCCCACAGACCTGGGGGCTGCAGGCTTTCCTGCTGCCTTCAGCCTCAAAACCACCCTTTCCCACTTAGTGTCACGCCAGGCACAAAAATGGCCATATGTCTGGAGATTGGTCCCACGCCCAAAGAGCCAGCAGGGAAAACTATGCCTTGTTCTAAAGCTCTTTGGGAACCACTTGCATAGCCCCACACACCTGGGGGCTGCAGGCTTTCCTGCTGCCTTCAGCCTCAAAACCACCCTTTCCCACATGGCGTCACGCCAGGCATAAAAATGGCCATATGTCTGGAGGTTGGTCCCACGCCCAAAGAGCCAGCAGGGAAAACTATGCCTTGTTCTAAAGCTCTTTGGGAACTGCTTGCGTAGCCCCACACACCTGGGGGCTGCAGGCTTTCCTGCTGCCTTCAGCCTCAAAACCACCCTTTCCCACTTGGCGCTGCGCGAGGCCCAAAAATGGCCATATGTCTGGAGACTGGTCAAACGCTCAAAGAGCCAGCAGGGAAAACTATGCCTTGTTCTAAAGCTCTTTGGGAACGGCTTGCGTAGCCCCACACACCTGGGGGCTGCAGACCTTCCTGCTGCCTTCAGCCTCAAAACCACCCTTTCCCACATGGCGTCACGCCAGGCACAAAAACGGCCATATGTCTGGAGGTTGGTCCCACGCCCAAAGAGCCAGCAGGGAAAACTATGCCTTGTTCTAAAGCTCTTTGGGAACCGCTTGCGTAGCCCCACACACCTGGGGGCTACAGGCTTTCCTGCTGCCTTCAGCCTCAAAACCACCCTTTCCCACATGGCGTGACACCAGGCACAAAAATGGCCATATGTCTGGAGCTTGGTCCCACGCCCAAAGAGCCAGCAGGGAAAACTATGCCTTGTTCTAAAGCTCTTTGGGAACCGCTTGCGTAGCCCCACAGACCTTGGGGCTGCAGGCTCTCCTGCTGCCTTCAGCCTCAAAACCACCCTTTCCCACTTGGCGCCACGCCAGGCCCAAAAATGGCCATATGTCTGGAGACTGGTCCCACGCCCAAAGAGCCAGCAGGGAAAACTATGCCTTGTTCTAAAGCACTTTGGGAACCGCTTGCATAGCCCCACACACCTGGGGGCTGCAGGCTTTCCTGCTGCCTTCAGCCTCAAAACCACCCTTTCCCACATTGCGTCACGCCAGGCCCAAAAATGGCCATCTGTCTGGAGATTGGTCCGATGCCCAAAGAGCCAGCAGGGAAAACTATGCCTTGTTCTAAAGCTCTTTGGGAACGGCTTGCGTAGCCCCACAGACCAGGGGGCTGCAGGCTTTCCTGCTGCCTTCAGCCTCAAAACCACCCTTTCCCACTTGGCGCCGCGCCAGGCCCAAAAATGGCCATATGTCTGGAGACTGGTCCCACGCCCAAAGAGCCAGCAGGGAAAACTATGCCTTGTTCTAAAGCTCTTTGGGAACCGCTTGCGTAGCCCCACACACCTGGGGGCTGCAGGCTTTCCTGCTGCCTTCAGCCTCAAAACCACCCTTTCCCACTTGTCGCCGCACCAGGCCCAAAAATGGCCATATGTCTGGAGACTGGTCCCACGCCCAAAGAGTCAACAGGGAAAACTATGCCTTGTTCTAAAGCTCTTTGGGAACCGCTTGCGTAGCCCCACACACCTGGGGGCTATAGGCTTTCCTGCTGCCTTCAGCCTCAAAACCACCCTTTCCCACTTGGCCCCGCGCCAGGCCCAAAAATGGCCATATGTCTGGAGACTGGTCCCTTTCCCAAAGAGCCAGCAGGGAAAACTATGCCTTGTTCTAAAGCTCTTTGGGAACCGCTTGCGTGGCCCCACAGACCTGCGGGCTGCAGACTTTCCTGCTGCCTTCAGCCTCAAAACTACCCTTTCCCACTTGGCGCCGCGCCAGGCCCAAAAATGGTCATATGGCTGGAGATTGGTCCCACGCCAAAGAGCCAGCAGGGAAAACTATGCCTTGTTCTAAAGCTCTTTGGGAACCGCTTGCGTAGCCCCACACACCTGGGGGCTGCAGGCTTTCCTCCTGCCTTCAGCCTCAAAACCACCCTTTCCGACATGGCGTCACGCCAGGCACAAAAATGGCCATATGTCTGGAGACTGGTCCCACGCCCAAAGAGCCAGCAGGGAAAACTATGCCTTGTTCTAAAGCTCTTTGGGAACCGCTTGTGTGGCCCCACAGACCTGCGGGCTGCAGACTTTCCTGCTGCCTTCAGCCTCAAAACCACCCTTTCCCACTTGGCGTCGCGCCAGGCACAAAAATGGCCATATGTCTGGAGACTGGTCCCACGCCCAAAGAGCCAGCAGGGAAAACTATGCCTTGTTCTAAAGCTCTTTGGGAACCGCTTGCGTAGCCCCACACACCTGGGGGCTGCAGGCTTTCCTGCTGCCTTCAGCCTCAGACGCACCCTTTCCCACTTGGTGCCGCGCCAGGCCCAAAAATGGCCATATGTCTGGAGATTGGTCCCACGCCCAAAGAGCCAGCAGGGAAAACTATGCCTTGTTCTAAAGCTCTTTGGGAACGGCTTGCGTAGCCCCACAGACCTTGGGGCTGCAAGCTCTCCTGCTGCCTTCAGCCTCAAAACCACCCTTTCCCACTTGGCGCCGCGCCAGGCCCAAAAATGGCCATATGTCTGGAGACTGGTCCCACGCCCAAAGAGCCAGCAGGGAAAACTATGCCTTGTTCTAAAGCTCTTTGGGAACCGCTTGCGTAGCCCCACAGACCTGGGGGCTGCAGGCTTTCCTGCTGCCTTCAGCCTCAAAACCACCCTTTCCCACTTGGCGCCGCGCCAGGCACAAAAATGGCCATATGTCTGGAGACTGGTCCCACGCCCAAAGAGCCAGCAGGGAAAACTATGCCTTGTTCTAAAGCTCTTTGGGAACCGCTTGCGTGGCCCCACAGACCTGGGGGGTGCAGGCTTTCCTGCTGCCTTCAGCCTCAAAACCACCCTTTCCCACTTGGCGCCGCGCCAGGCACAAAAATGGCCATATGGCTGGAGATTGGTCCCACGCCCATAGAGACAGCAGGGAAAACTATGCCTTGTTCTAAAGCTCTTTGGGAACCGCTTGCGTGGCCCCACACACCTGGGGGCTGCAGGCTTTCCTGCTGCCTTCAGCCTCAAAACCACCCTTTCCCACTTGGCGTCGCGCCAGGCACAAAAATGGCTATATTTCTGGAGACTGGTCCCACGCCGAAAGAGCCAGCAGGGAAAACTATGCCTTGTTCTAAAGCTCTTTGGGAACAGCTTGCGTGGCCCCACACACCTGGGGGCTGCAGGCTTTCCTGCTGCCTTCAGCCTCAAAACCACCCTTTCCCACATGGCGCCGCGCCAGGCCCAAAAATGGCCATATGGCTGGAGATTGGTCCCACGCCGAAAGAGCCAGCAGGGAAAACTATGCCTTGTTCTAAAGCTCTTTGGGAACCGCTTGCGTGGCCCCACAGACCTGGGGGCTGCAGGCTTTCCTGCTGCCTTCAGCCTCAAAACCACCCTTTCCCACTTGGCGCCGCGCCAGGCACAAAAATGGCCATATGTCTGGAGATTGGTCCCACGCCCAAAGAGCCAGCAGGGAAAACTATGCCTGGTTCTAAAGCTCTTTGGGAACCGCTTGCGTAGCCCCACACACCTGGGGGCTGCAGGCTTTCCTCCTGCCTTCAGCCTGAAAACCACCCTTTCCGACATGGCGTCACGCCAGGCACAAAAATGGCCATATATCTGGAGACTGGTCCCACGCCCAAAGAGCCAGCAGGGAAAACTATGCCTTGTTCTAAAGCTCTTTGGGAACGGCTTGCATAGCCCCACACACCTGCGGGCTGCAAGCTTTCCTGCTGCCTTCAGCCTCAAAACCACCCTTTCCCACACGGCGTCACGCCAGGCACAAAAATGGCCATATGTCTGGAGATTGGTCCCACGCCCAAAGAGCCAGCAGGGAAAACTATGCCTTGTTCTAAAGCTCTTTGGGAACCGCTTGCGTAGCCCCACACACCTGGGGGCTGCAGGCTTTCCTGCTGCCTTCAGCCTCAAAACCACCCTTTCCCTCTTGCCATCGCGCCAGGCCCAAGAATGGCCATATGTCTGGAGACTGGTCCGACGCCCAAAGAGCCAGCAGGGAAAACTATGCCTTGTTCTAAAGCTCTTTGGGAACCGCTTGCGTGGCCCCACACACCTGGGGGCTGCAGGCTTTCCTGCTGCCTTCAGCCTCAAAACCACCCTTTCCCACTTGGCGTCGCGCCAGGCACAAAAATGGCTATATTTCTGGAGACTGGTCCCTTTCCCAAAGAGCCAGCAGGGAAAACTATGCCTTGTTCTAAAGCTCTTTGGGAACCGCTTGCGTAGCCCCACAGACCTGCGGGCTGCAGACTTTCCTGCTGCCTTCAGCCTCAAAACCACCCTTTCCCACTTGGCGCCGCGCCAGGCCCAAAAATGGTCATATGGCTGGAGATTGGTCCCACGCCAAAGAGCCAGCAGGGAAAACTATGCCTTGTTCTAAAGCTCTTTGGGAACCGCTTGCGTAGCCCCACACACCTGGGGGCTGCAGGCTTTCCTCCTGCCTTCAGCCTCAAAACCACCCTTTCCGACATGGCGTCACGCCAGGCACAAAAATGGCCATATGTCTGGAGACTGGTCCCACGCCCAAAGAGCCAGCAGGGAAAACTATGCCTTGTTCTAAAGCTCTTTGGGAACGGCTTGCATAGCCCCACACCCCTGGGGGCTGCAAGCTTTCCTGCTGCCTTCAGCCTCAAAACCACCCTTTCCCACTTGGCGTCATGCCAGGCCCAAAAATGGCCATATGTCTGGAGACTGGTCCCACGCCGAAAGAGCCAGCAGGGAAAACTATGCCTTGTTCTAAAGCTCTTTGGGAACGGTTTGCGTAGCCCCACAGACCTTGGGGCTGCAGGCTTTCCTGCTGCCTTCAGCCTCAAAACCACCCTTTCCCACTTGGCGCCGCGCCAGGCCCAAAAATGGCCATATCTCTGGAGACTGGTCCCACGCCCAAAGAGCCAGCAGGGAAAACTATGCCTTGTTCTAAAGCTCTTTGGGAACCGCTTGCGTAGCCCCACACACCTGGGGGCTGCAGGCTTTCCTGCTGCCTTCAGCCTCAAAACCACCCTTTCCCACTTGGCGCCGCGCCAGGCACAAAAATGGCCATATGGCTGGAGATTGGTCCCACGCCCAAAGAGCCAGCAGGGAAAACTATGCCTTGTTCTAAAGCTCTTTGGGAACCGCTTGCGTAGCCCCACACACCTGCGGGCTGCAGACTTTCCTGCTGCCTTCAGCCTCAAAACCACCCTTTCCCACTTGGCGTCGCGCCAGGCACAAAAATGGCCATATGTCTGGAGACTGGTCCCACGCCCAAAGAGCCAGCAGGGAAAACTATGCCTTGTTCTAAAGCTCTTTGGGAACCGCTTGCGTAGCCCCACACACCTGGGGGCTGCAGGCTTTCCTGCTGCCTTCAGCCTCAGACGCACCCTTTCCCACTTGGCGCCGCGCCAGGCCCAAAAATGGCCATATGTCTGGAGATTGGTCCCACGCCCAAAGAGCCAGCAGGGAAAACTATGCCTTGTTCTAAAGCTCTTTGGGAACGGCTTGCGTAGCCCCACAGACCTTGGGGCTGCAAGCTCTCCTGCTGCCTTCAGCCTCAAAACCACCCTTTCCCACTTGGCGCCGCGCCAGGCCCAAAAATGGCCATATGTCTGGAGACTGGTCCCACGCCCAAAGAGCCAGCAGGGAAAACTATGCCTTGTTCTAAAGCTCTTTGGGAACCGCTTGCGTAGCCCCACAGAGCTGGGGGCTGCAGGCTTTCCTGCTGCCTTCAGCCTCAAAACCACCCTTTCCCACTTGGCGCCGCGCCAGGCACAAAAATGGCCATATGTCTGGAGACTGGTCCCACGCCCAAAGAGCCAGCAGGGAAAACTATGCCTTGTTCTAAAGCTCTTTGGGAACCGCTTGCGTGGCCCCACAGACCTGGGGGGTGCAGGCTTTCCTGCTGCCTTCAGCCTCAAAACCACCCTTTCCCACTTGGCGCCGCGCCAGGCACAAAAATGGCCATATGGCTGGAGATTGGTCCCACGCCCATAGAGACAGCAGGGAAAACTATGCCTTGTTCTAAAGCTCTTTGGGAACCGCTTGCGTGGCCCCACACACCTGGGGGCTGCAGGCTTTCCTGCTGCCTTCAGCCTCAAAACCACCCTTTCCCACTTGGCGTCGCGCCAGGCACAAAAATGGCTATATTTCTGGAGACTGGTCCCACGCCGAAAGAGCCAGCAGGGAAAACTATGCCTTGTTCTAAAGCTCTTTGGGAACAGCTTGCGTGGCCCCACACACCTGGGGGCTGCAGGCTTTCCTGCTGCCTTCAGCCTCAAAACCACCCTTTCCCACATGGCGCCGCGCCAGGCCCAAAAATGGCCATATGGCTGGAGATTGGTCCCACGCCGAAAGAGCCAGCAGGGAAAACTATGCCTTGTTCTAAAGCTCTTTGGGAACCGCTTGCGTAGCCCCACAGAGCTGGGGGCTGCAGCCTTTCCTGCTGCCTTCAGCCTCAAAAAAACCCTTTCCCACTTGGCGTCACGCCAGGCACAAAAATGGCCATATGTCTGGAGATTGGTCCCACGCCGAAAGAGCCAGCAGGGAAAACTATGCCTTGTTCTAAAGCTCTTTGGGAACCGCTTGCGTAGCCTCACAGACCTGGTGGCTGCAGGCTTTCCTGCTGCCTTCAGCCTCAAAACCATCCTTTCCCACTTGGCGCCGCGCCAGGCCCAGAAACGGCCATATGTCTGGAGACTGGTCCCACGCCCAAAGAGCCAGCAGGGAAAACTATGCCTTGTTCTAAAGCTCTTTGGGAACGGCTTGCATAGCCCCACACACCTGGGGGCTGCAAGCTTTCCTGCTGCCTTCAGCCTCAAAACCACCCTTTCCCACTTGGCGCCGCGCCAGGCCCAAAAATGGCCATATATCTGGAGATTGATTCCACGCCGAAAGAGCCAGCAGGGAAAACTATGCCTTGTTCTAAAGCTCTTTGGGAACCGCTTGCGTGGCCCCACAGACCTGGGGGCTGCAGGCTTTCCTGCTGCCTTCAGCCTCAAAACCACCCTTTCCCACTTGGCGCCGCGCCAGGCACAAAAATGGCCATATGTCTGGAGATTGGTCCCACACCCAAAGAGCCAGCAGGGAAAACTATGCCTGGTTCTAAAGCTCTTTGGGAACCGCTTGCGTAGCCCCACACACCTGGGGGCTGCAGGCTTTCCTGCTGCCTTCAGCCTCAAAACCACCCTTTCCCACTTGGCGCCGCGCCAGGCCCAAAAATGGCCATATGTCTGGAGATTGGTTCCACGCCCAAAGAGCCAGCAGGGAAAACGATGCCTTATTCTAAAGCTCTTTGGGAACCGCTTGCGTGGCCCCACAGACCTGCGGGCTGCAGGCTTTCCTGCTGCCTTCAGCCTCAAAACCACCCTTTCCCACTTGGCGCCGCGCCAGGCACAAAAATGGCCATATGTCTGGAGATTGGTCCCACGCCCAAAGAGCCAGCAGGGAAAACTATGCCTTGTTCTAAAGCTCTTTGGGAACCGCTTGCGTGGCCCCACAGACCTGGGGGCTGCAGGCTTTCCTGCTGCCTTCAGCCTCAAAACCACCCTTTCCCCCTTGGCGTCGCGCCAGGCACAAAAATGGCTATATTTCTGGAGACTGGTCCCTTTCCCAAAGAGCCAGCAGGGAAAACTATGCCTTGTTCTAAAGCTCTTTGGGAACCGCTTGCGTGGCCCCACACACCTGCGGGCTGCAGACTTTCCTGCTGCCTTCAGCCTCAAAACTACCCTTTCCCACATGGCGTCACGCCAGGCACAAAAATGGTCATATGGCTGGAGATTGGTCCCACGCCAAAGAGCCAGCAGGGAAAACTATGCCTTGTTGTAAAGCTCTTTGGGAACCGCTTGCGTAGCCCCACACACCTGGGGGCTGCAGGCTTTCCTCCTGCCTTCAGCCTGAAAACCACCCTTTCCGACATGGCGTCACGCCAGGCACAAAAATGGCCATATATCTGGAGACTGGTCCCACGCCCAAAGAGCCAGCAGGGAAAACTGTGCCTTGTTCTAAAGCTCTTTGGGAACGGCTTGCGTAGCCCCACACACCTGCGGGCTGCAAGCTTTCCTGCTGCCTTCAGCCTCAAAACCACCCTTTCCCACACGGCGTCACGCCAGGCACAAAAATGGCCATATGTCTGGAGATTGGTCCCACGCCCAAAGAGCCAGCAGGGAAAACTATGCCTTGTTCTAAAGCTCTTTGGGAACCGCTTGCGTAGCCCCACACACCTGGGGGCTGCAGGCTTTCCTGCTGCCTTCAGCCTCAAAACCACCCTTTCCCTCTTGGCATCGCGCCAGGCCCAAGAATGGCCATATGTCTGGAGACTGGTCCGACGCCCAAAGAGCCAGCAGGGAAAACTATGCCTTGTTCTAAAGCTCTTTGGGAACCGCTTGCGTGGCCCCACACACCTGGGGGCTGCAGGCTTTCCTGCTGCCTTCAGCCTCAAAACCACCCTTTCCCACTTGGCGCCGCGCCAGGCACAAAAATGGCCATATGTCTGGAGATTGGTCCCACACCCAAAGAGCCAGCAGGGAAAACTATGCCTGGTTCTAAAGCTCTTTGGGAACCGCTTGCATAGCCCCACACCCCTGGGGGCTGCAAGCTTTCCTGCTGCCTTCAGCCTCAAAACCACCCTTTCCCACTTGGCGTCATGCCAGGCCCAAAAATGGCCATATGTCTGGAGACTGGTCCCACGCCCAAAGAGCCAGCAGGGAAACTATGCCTTGTTCTAAACTCTTTGGGAACGGTTTGCGTAGCCCCACAGACCTTGGGGCTGCAGGCTTTCCTGCTGCCTTCAGCCTCAAAACCACCCTTTCCCACTTGGCGCCGCGCCAGGCCCAAAAATGGCCATATGTCTGGAGACTGGTCCCACGCCCAAAGAGCCAGCAGGGAAAACTATGCCTTGTTCTAAAGCTCTTTGGGAACCGCTTGCGTAGCCCCACAGACCTGGGGGCTGCAGGCTTTCCTGCTGCCTTCAGCCTCAAAACCACCCTTTCCCACTTGGCGCCGCGCCAGGCACAAAAATGGCCATATGGCTGGAGATTGGTCCCACGCCCAAAGAGCCAGCAGGGAAAACTATGCCTTGTTCTAAAGCTCTTTGGGAACCGCTTGCGTAGCCCCACACACCTGTGGGATGCAGGCTTTCCTGCTGCCTTCAGCCTCAAAACCACCCTTTCCCACTTGGCGTCGCGCCAGGCACAAAAATGGCCATATGTCTGGAGACTGGTCCCACGCCCAAAGAGCCAGCAGGGAAAACTATGCCTTGTTCTAAAGCTCTTTGGGAACCGCTTGTGTGGCCCCACAGACCTGCGGGCTGCAGACTTTCCTGCTGCCTTCAGCCTCAAAACCACCCTTTCCCACTTGGCGTCGCGCCAGGCACAAAAATGGCCATATGTCTGGAGACTGGTCCCACGCCCAAAGAGCCAGCAGGGAAAATTATGCCTTGTTCTAAAGCTCTTTGGGAACCGCTTGCGTAGCCCCACACACCTGGGGGCTGCAGGCTTTCCTGCTGCCTTCAGCCTCAGACGCACCCTTTCCCACTTGGTGCCGCGCCAGGCCCAAAAATGGCCATATGTCTGGAGATTGGTCCCACGCCCAAAGAGCCAGCAGGGAAAACTATGCCTTGTTCTAAAGCTCTTTGGGAACGGCTTGCGTAGCCCCACAGACCTTGGGGCTGCAAGCTCTCCTGCTGCCTTCAGCCTCAAAACCACCCTTTCCCACTTGGCGCCGCGCCAGGCCCAAAAATGGCCATATGTCTGGAGACTGGTCCCACGCCCAAAGAGCCAGCAGGGAAAACTATGCCTTGTTCTAAAGCTCTTTGGGAACCGCTTGCGTGGCCCCACAGACCTGGGGGCTGCAGGCTTTCCTGCTGCCTTCAGCCTCAAAACCACCCTTTCCCCCTTGGCGTCGCGCCAGGCACAAAAATGGCTATATTTCTGGAGACTGGTCCCTTTCCCAAAGAGCCAGCAGGGAAAACTATGCCTTGTTCTAAAGCTCTTTGGGAACCGCTTGCGTGGCCCCACACACCTGCGGGCTGCAGACTTTCCTGCTGCCTTCAGCCTCAAAACTACCCTTTCCCACATGGCGTCACGCCAGGCACAAAAATGGTCATATGGCTGGAGATTGGTCCCACGCCAAAGAGCCAGCAGGGAAAACTATGCCTTGTTGTAAAGCTCTTTGGGAACCGCTTGCGTAGCCCCACACACCTGGGGGCTGCAGGCTTTCCTCCTGCCTTCAGCCTGAAAACCACCCTTTCCGACATGGCGTCACGCCAGGCACAAAAATGGCCATATATCTGGAGACTGGTCCCACGCCCAAAGAGCCAGCAGGGAAAACTATGCCTTGTTCTAAAGCTCTTTGGGAACGGCTTGCGTAGCCCCACACACCTGCGGGCTGCAAGCTTTCCTGCTGCCTTCAGCCTCAAAACCACCCTTTCCCACACGGCGTCACGCCAGGCACAAAAATGGCCATATGTCTGGAGATTGGTCCCACGCCCAAAGAGCCAGCAGGGAAAACTATGCCTTGTTCTAAAGCTCTTTGGGAACCGCTTGCGTAGCCCCACACACCTGGGGGCTGCAGGCTTTCCTGCTGCCTTCAGCCTCAAAACCACCCTTTCCCTCTTGGCATCGCGCCAGGCCCAAGAATGGCCATATGTCTGGAGACTGGTCCGACGCCCAAAGAGCCAGCAGGGAAAACTATGCCTTGTTCTAAAGCTCTTTGGGAACCGCTTGCGTGGCCCCACACACCTGGGGGCTGCAGGCTTTCCTGCTGCCTTCAGCCTCAAAACCACCCTTTCCCACTTGGCGCCGCGCCAGGCACAAAAATGGCCATATGTCTGGAGATTGGTCCCACACCCAAAGAGCCAGCAGGGAAAACTATGCCTGGTTCTAAAGCTCTTTGGGAACCGCTTGCATAGCCCCACACCCCTGGGGGCTGCAAGCTTTCCTGCTGCCTTCAGCCTCAAAACCACCCTTTCCCACTTGGCGTCATGCCAGGCCCAAAAATGGCCATATGTCTGGAGACTGGTCCCACGCCCAAAGAGCCAGCAGGGAAACTATGCCTTGTTCTAAACTCTTTGGGAACGGTTTGCGTAGCCCCACAGACCTTGGGGCTGCAGGCTTTCCTGCTGCCTTCAGCCTCAAAACCACCCTTTCCCACTTAGCGCCGCGCCAGGCCCAAAAATGGCCATATGTCTGGAGACTGGTCCCACGCCCAAAGAGCCAGCAGGGAAAACTATGCCTTGTTCTAAAGCTCTTTGGGAACCGCTTGCGTAGCCCCACACACCTGGGGGCTGCAGGCTTTCCTGCTGCCTTCAGCCTCAAAACCACCCTTTCCCACTTGGCGCCGCGCCAGGCACAAAAATGGCCATATGGCTGGAGATTGGTCCCACGCCCAAAGAGCCAGCAGGGAAAACTATGCCTTGTTCTAAAGCTCTTTGGGAACGGCTTGCGTAGCCCCACAGACCTTGGGGCTGCAAGCTCTCCTGCTGCCTTCAGCCTCAAAACCACCCTTTCCCACTTGGCGCCGCGCCAGGCCCAAAAATGGCCATATGTCTGGAGACTGGTCCCACGCCCAAAGAGCCAGCAGGGAAAACTATGCCTTGTTCTAAAGCTCTTTGGGAACCGCTTGCGTGGCCCCACAGACCTGGGGGCTGCAGGCTTTCCTGCTGCCTTCAGCCTCAAAACCACCCTTTCCCCCTTGGCGTCGCGCCAGGCACAAAAATGGCTATATTTCTGGAGACTGGTCCCACGCCGAAAGAGCCAGGAGGGAAAACTATGCCTTGTTCTAAAGCTCTTTGGGAACCGCTTGCGTGGCCCCACACACCTGCGGGCTGCAGGCTTTCCTGCTGCCTTCAGCCTCAAAACCACCCTTTCCCACTTGGCGCCGTGCCAGGCCCAAAAATGGCCATATGTCTGGAGATTGGTCCCTTTCCCAAAGAGCCAGCAGGGAAAACTATGCCTTGTTCTAAAGCTCTTTGGGAACCGCTTCCGTAGCCCCACACACCTGGGGGCTGCAGGCTTTCCTGCTGCCTTCAGCCTCAAAACCACCCTTTCCCACTTGGCGCCGCGCCAGGCACAAAAATGGCCATATGTCTGGAGACTGGTCCCACGCGCAAAGAGCCAGCAGGGAAAACTATGCCTTGTTCTAAAGCTCTTTGGGAACCGCTTGCGTAGCCCCACACACCTGGGGGCTGCAGGCTTTCCTGCTGCCTTCAGCCTCAAAACCACCCTTTCCCTCTTGGCATCGCGCCAGGCCCAAGAATGGCCATATGTCTGGAGACTGGTCCGACGCCCAAAGAGCCAGCAGGGAAAACTATGCCTTGTTCTAAAGCTCTTTGGGAACCGCTTGCGTGGCCCCACACACCTGGGGGCTGCAGGCTTTCCTGCTGCCTTCAGCCTCAAAACCACCCTTTCCCACTTGGCGCCGCGCCAGGCACAAAAATGGCCATATGTCTGGAGATTGGTCCCACACCCAAAGAGCCAGCAGGGAAAACTATGCCTGGTTCTAAAGCTCTTTGGGAACCGCTTGCATAGCCCCACACCCCTGGGGGCTGCAAGCTTTCCTGCTGCCTTCAGCCTCAAAACCACCCTTTCCCACTTGGCGTCATGCCAGGCCCAAAAATGGCCATATGTCTGGAGACTGGTCCCACGCCCAAAGAGCCAGCAGGGAAACTATGCCTTGTTCTAAACTCTTTGGGAACGGTTTGCGTAGCCCCACAGACCTTGGGGCTGCAGGCTTTCCTGCTGCCTTCAGCCTCAAAACCACCCTTTCCCACTTGGCGCCGCGCCAGGCCCAAAAATGGCCATATGTCTGGAGACTGGTCCCACGCCCAAAGAGCCAGCAGGGAAAACTATGCCTTGTTCTAAAGCTCTTTGGGAACCGCTTGCGTAGCCCCACAGACCTGGGGGCTGCAGGCTTTCCTGCTGCCTTCAGCCTCAAAACCACCCTTTCCCACTTGGCGCCGCGCCAGGCACAAAAATGGCCATATGGCTGGAGATTGGTCCCACGCCCAAAGAGCCAGCAGGGAAAACTATGCCTTGTTCTAAAGCTCTTTGGGAACGGCTTGCGTAGCCCCACAGACCTTGGGGCTGCAAGCTCTCCTGCTGCCTTCAGCCTCAAAACCACCCTTTCCCACTTGGCGCCGCGCCAGGCACAAAAATGGCCATATGGCTGGAGATTGGTCCCACGCCCAAAGAGCCAGCAGGGAAAACTATGCCTTGTTCTAAAGCTCTTTGGG
This sequence comes from Chroicocephalus ridibundus, assembly GCF_963924245.1. Lineage (NCBI taxonomy): Eukaryota > Metazoa > Chordata > Aves > Charadriiformes > Laridae > Chroicocephalus > Chroicocephalus ridibundus. Next base: position 975,805 of record NW_026961236.1, on the reverse strand, counting down.
AACCGCTTGCGTGGCCCCACAGACCTGGGGGCTGCAGGCTTTCCTGCTGCCTTCAGCCTCAAAACCACCCTTTCCCCCTTGGCGTCGCGCCAGGCACAAAAATGGCTATATTTCTGGAGACTGGTCCCACGCCGAAAGAGCCAGGAGGGAAAACTATGCCTTGTTCTAAAGCTCTTTGGGAACCGCTTGCGTGGCCCCACACACCTGCGGGCTGCAGGCTTTCCTGCTGCCTTCAGCCTCAAAACCACCCTTTCCCACTTGGCGCCGTGCCAGGCCCAAAAATGGCCATATGTCTGGAGATTGGTCCCTTTCCCAAAGAGCCAGCAGGGAAAACTATGCCTTGTTCTAAAGCTCTTTGGGAACCGCTTCCGTAGCCCCACACACCTGGGGGCTGCAGGCTTTCCTGCTGCCTTCAGCCTCAAAACCACCCTTTCCCACTTGGCGCCGCGCCAGGCACAAAAATGGCCATATGTCTGGAGACTGGTCCCACGCGCAAAGAGCCAGCAGGGAAAATTATGCCTTGTTCTAAAGCTCTTTGGGAACCTCTTGCGTAGCCCCACACACCTGGGGGCTGCAGGCTTTCCTGCTGCCTTCAGCCTCAAAACCACCCTTTCCCACTTGGCGCCGCGCCAGGCACAAAAATGGCCATATGTCTGGAGACTGGTCCCACGCCCAAAGAGCCAGCAGGGAAAATTATGCCTTGTTCTAAAGCTCTTTGGGAACCTCTTGCGTAGCCCCACACACCTGGGGGCTGCAGGCTTTCCTGCTGCCTTCAGCCTGAAAACCACCCTTTCCCACTTGGCTTCGCTTCAGGCACAAAAATGGCCATATGTCTGGAGATTGGTCCCACGCCCAAAGAGCCAGCAGGGAAAACTATGCCTTGTTCTAAAGCTCTTTGGGAACAGCTTGCGTGGCCCCACACACCTGGGGGCTGCAGGCTTTCCTGCTGCCTTCAGCCTCAAAACCACCCTTTCCCACATGGCGCCGCGCCAGGCCCAAAAATGGCCATATGGCTGGAGATTGGTCCCACGCCCAAAGAGCCAGCAGGGAAAACTATGCCTTGTTCTAAAGCTCTTTGGGAACCGCTTGCGTAGCCCCACAGACCTTGGGGCTGCAAGCTCTCCTGCTGCCTTCAGCCTCAAAACCACCCTTTCCCACTTGGCGCCGCGCCAGGCCCAAAAATGGCCATATGTCTGGAGACTGGTCCCACGCCCAAAGAGCCAGCAGGGAAAATTATGCCTTGTTCTAAAGCTCTTTGGGAACCTCTTGCGTAGCCCCACACACCTGGGGGCTGCAGGCTTTCCTGCTGCCTTCAGCCTGAAAACCACCCTTTCCCACTTGGCTTCGCTTCAGTCACAAAAATGGCCATATGGCTGGAGATTGGTCCCACGCCCAAAGAGACAGCAGGGAAAACTATGCCTTGTTCTAAAGCTCTTTGGGAACAGCTTGCGTGGCCCCACACACCTGGGGGCTGCAGGCTTTCCTGCTGCCTTAAGCCTCAAAACCACCCTTTCCCACATGGCGCCGCGCCAGGCCCAAAAATGGCCATATGGCTGGAGATTGGTCCCACGCCGAAAGAGCCAGCAGGGAAAACTATGCCTTGTTCTAAAGCTCTTTGGGAACCGCTTGCGTAGCCTCACAGACCTGGTGGCTGCAGGCTTTCCTGCTGCCTTCAGCCTCAAAACCATCCTTTCCCACTTGGCGCCGCGCCAGGCCCAGAAACGGCCATATGTCTGGAGACTGGTCCCACGCCCAAAGAGCCAGCAGGGAAAACTATGCCTTGTTCTAAAGCTCTTTGGGAACGGCTTGCATAGCCCCACACACCTGGGGGCTGCAAGCTTTCCTGCTGCCTTCAGCCTCAAAACCACCCTTTCCCACTTGGCGCCGCGCCAGGCCCAAAAATGGCCATATATCTGGAGATTGATTCCACGCCGAAAGAGCCAGCAGGGAAAACTATGCCTTGTTCTAAAGCTCTTTGGGAACCGCTTGCGTGGCCCCACAGACCTGGGGGCTGCAGGCTTTCCTGCTGCCTTCAGCCTCAAAACCACCCTTTCCCACTTGGCGCCGCGCCAGGCACAAAAATGGCCATATGTCTGGAGATTGGTCCCACACCCAAAGAGCCAGCAGGGAAAACTATACCTGGTTCTAAAGCTCTTTGGGAACCGCTTGCGTGGCCCCACAGACCTGGGGGCTGCAGGCTTTCCTGCTGCCTTCAGCCTCAAAACCACCCTTTCCCCCTTGGCGTCGCGCCAGGCACAAAAATGGCTATATTTCTGGAGACTGGTCCCTTTCCCAAAGAGCCAGCAGGGAAAACTATGCCTTGTTCTAAAGCTCTTTGGGAACCGCTTGCGTGGCCCCACACACCTGCGGGCTGCAGACTTTCCTGCTGCCTTCAGCCTCAAAACTACCCTTTCCCACATGGCGTCACGCCAGGCACAAAAATGGTCATATGGCTGGAGATTGGTCCCACGCCAAAGAGCCAGCAGGGAAAACTATGCCTTGTTGTAAAGCTCTTTGGGAACCGCTTGCGTAGCCCCACACACCTGGGGGCTGCAGGCTTTCCTCCTGCCTTCAGCCTGAAAACCACCCTTTCCGACATGGCGTCACGCCAGGCACAAAAATGGCCATATATCTGGAGACTGGTCCCACGCCCAAAGAGCCAGCAGGGAAAACTATGCCTTGTTCTAAAGCTCTTTGGGAACGGCTTGCGTAGCCCCACACACCTGCGGGCTGCAAGCTTTCCTGCTGCCTTCAGCCTCAAAACCACCCTTTCCCACACGGCGTCACGCCAGGCACAAAAATGGCCATATGTCTGGAGATTGGTCCCACGCGCAAAGAGCCAGCAGGGAAAACTATGCCTTGTTCTAAAGCTCTTTGGGAACCGCTTGCGTAGCCCCACACACCTGGGGGCTGCAGGCTTTCCTGCTGCCTTCAGCCTCAAAACCACCCTTTCCCTCTTGGCATCGCGCCAGGCCCAAGAATGGCCATATGTCTGGAGACTGGTCCGACGCCCAAAGAGCCAGCAGGGAAAACTATGCCTTGTTCTAAAGCTCTTTGGGAACCGCTTGCGTGGCCCCACACACCTGGGGGCTGCAGGCTTTCCTGCTGCCTTCAGCCTCAAAACCACCCTTTCCCACTTGGCGCCGCGCCAGGCACAAAAATGGCCATATGTCTGGAGATTGGTCCCACACCCAAAGAGCCAGCAGGGAAAACTATGCCTGGTTCTAAAGCTCTTTGGGAACCGCTTGCATAGCCCCACACCCCTGGGGGCTGCAAGCTTTCCTGCTGCCTTCAGCCTCAAAACCACCCTTTCCCACTTGGCGTCATGCCAGGCCCAAAAATGGCCATATGTCTGGAGACTGGTCCCACGCCCAAAGAGCCAGCAGGGAAACTATGCCTTGTTCTAAACTCTTTGGGAACGGTTTGCGTAGCCCCACAGACCTTGGGGCTGCAGGCTTTCCTGCTGCCTTCAGCCTCAAAACCACCCTTTCCCACTTGGCGCCGCGCCAGGCCCAAAAATGGCCATATGTCTGGAGACTGGTCCCACGCCCAAAGAGCCAGCAGGGAAAACTATGCCTTGTTCTAAAGCTCTTTGGGAACCGCTTGCGTAGCCCCACAGACCTGGGGGCTGCAGGCTTTCCTGCTGCCTTCAGCCTCAAAACCACCCTTTCCCACTTGGCGCCGCGCCAGGCACAAAAATGGCCATATGGCTGGAGATTGGTCCCACGCCCAAAGAGCCAGCAGGGAAAACTATGCCTTGTTCTAAAGCTCTTTGGGAACCGCTTGCGTAGCCCCACACACCTGTGGGATGCAGGCTTTCCTGCTGCCTTCAGCCTCAAAACCACCCTTTCCCACTTGGCGTCGCGCCAGGCACAAAAATGGCCATATGTCTGGAGACTGGTCCCACGCCCAAAGAGCCAGCAGGGAAAACTATGCCTTGTTCTAAAGCTCTTTGGGAACCGCTTGTGTGGCCCCACAGACCTGCGGGCTGCAGACTTTCCTGCTGCCTTCAGCCTCAAAACCACCCTTTCCCACTTGGCGTCGCGCCAGGCACAAAAATGGCCATATGTCTGGAGACTGGTCCCACGCCCAAAGAGCCAGCAGGGAAAACTATGCCTTGTTCTAAAGCTCTTTGGGAACCGCTTGCGTAGCCCCACACACCTGGGGGCTGCAGGCTTTCCTGCTGCCTTCAGCCTCAGACGCACCCTTTCCCACTTGGTGCCGCGCCAGGCCCAAAAATGGCCATATGTCTGGAGATTGGTCCCACGCCCAAAGAGCCAGCAGGGAAAACTATGCCTTGTTCTAAAGCTCTTTGGGAACGGCTTGCGTAGCCCCACAGACCTTGGGGCTGCAAGCTCTCCTGCTGCCTTCAGCCTCAAAACCACCCTTTCCCACTTGGCGCCGCGCCAGGCCCAAAAATGGCCATATGTCTGGAGACTGGTCCCACGCCCAAAGAGCCAGCAGGGAAAACTATGCCTTGTTCTAAAGCTCTTTGGGAACCGCTTGCGTAGCCCCACAGACCTGGGGGCTGCAGGCTTTCCTGCTGCCTTCAGCCTCAAAACCACCCTTTCCCACTTGGCGCCGCGCCAGGCACAAAAATGGCCATATGTCTGGAGACTGGTCCCACGCCCAAAGAGCCAGCAGGGAAAATTATGCCTTGTTCTAAAGCTCTTTGGGAACCTCTTGCGTAGCCCCACACACCTGGGGGCTGCAGGCTTTCCTGCTGCCTTCAGCCTGAAAACCACCCTTTCCCACTTGGCTTCGCTTCAGTCACAAAAATGGCCATATGGCTGGAGATTGGTCCCACGCCCAAAGAGACAGCAGGGAAAACTATGCCTTGTTCTAAAGCTCTTTGGGAACAGCTTGCGTGGCCCCACACACCTGGGGGCTGCAGGCTTTCCTGCTGCCTTCAGCCTCAAAACCACCCTTTCCCACATGGCGCCGCGCCAGGCCCAAAAATGGCCATATGGCTGGAGATTGGTCCCACGCCGAAAGAGCCAGCAGGGAAAACTATGCCTTGTTCTAAAGCTCTTTGGGAACCGCTTGCGTAGCCCCACACACCTGGGGGCTGCAAGCTCTCCTGCTGCCTTCAGCCTCAAAACCACCCTTTCCCACTTGGCGCCGCGCCAGGCACAAAAATGGCCATATGTCTGGAGACTGGTCCCACGCCCAAAGAGCCAGCAGGGAAAACTATGCCTTGTTCTAAAGCTCTTTGGGAACCGCTTGCGTGGCCCCACAGACCTGGGGGGTGCAGGCTTTCCTACTGCCTTCAGCCTCAAAACCACCCTTTCCCACTTGGCGCTGCGCCAGGCACTAAAATGGCCATATGGCTGGAGATTGGTCCCACGCCCAAAGAGCCAGCAGGGAAAACTATGCCTTGTTCTAAAGCTCTTTGGGAACAGCTTGCGTGGCCCCACACACCTGGGGGCTGCAGGCTTTCCTGCTGCCTTCAGCCTCAAAACCAGCCTTTCCCACTTGGCGTCGCGCCAGGCACAAAAATGGCTATATTTCTGGAGACTGGTCCCACGCCGAAAGAGCCAGCAGGGAAAACTATGCCTTGTTCTAAAGCTCTTTGGGAACCGCTTGCGTGGCCGCACAGACCTGGGGGCTGCAGGCTTTCCTGCTGCCTTCAGCCTCAAAACCACCCTTTCCCACTTGGCGCCGTGCCAGGCCCAAAAATGGCCATATGTCTGGAGATTGGTCCCTTTCCCAAAGAGCCAGCAGGGAAAACTATGCCTTGTTCTAAAGCTCTTTGGGAACCGCTTCCGTAGCCCCACACACCTGGGGGCTGCAGGCTTTCCTGCTGCCTTCAGCCTCAAAACCACCCTTTCCCACTTGGCGCCGCGCCAGGCACAAAAATGGCCATATGTCTGGAGACTGGTCCCACGCGCAAAGAGCCAGCAGGGAAAATTATGCCTTGTTCTAAAGCTCTTTGGGAACCTCTTGCGTAGCCCCACACACCTGGGGGCTGCAGGCTTTCCTGCTGCCTTCAGCCTCAAAACCACCCTTTCCCACTTGGCGCCGCGCCAGGCACAAAAATGGCCATATGTCTGGAGACTGGTCCCACGCCCAAAGAGCCAGCAGGGAAAATTATGCCTTGTTCTAAAGCTCTTTGGGAACCTCTTGCGTAGCCCCACACACCTGGGGGCTGCAGGCTTTCCTGCTGCCTTCAGCCTGAAAACCACCCTTTCCCACTTGGCTTCGCTTCAGGCACAAAAATGGCCATATGGCTGGAGATTGGTCCCACGCCCAAAGAGCCAGCAGGGAAAACTATGCCTTGTTCTAAAGCTCTTTGGGAACAGCTTGCGTGGCCCCACACACCTGGGGGCTGCAGGCTTTCCTGCTGCCTTCAGCCTCAAAACCACCCTTTCCCACATGGCGCCGCGCCAGGCCCAAAAATGGCCATATGGCTGGAGATTGGTCCCACGCCCAAAGAGCCAGCAGGGAAAACTATGCCTTGTTCTAAAGCTCTTTGGGAACCGCTTGCATAGCCCCACAGACCTTGGGGCTGCAAGCTCTCCTGCTGCCTTCAGCCTCAAAACCACCCTTTCCCACTTGGCGCCGCGCCAGGCCCAAAAATGGCCATATGTCTGGAGACTGGTCCCACGCCCAAAGAGCCAGCAGGGAAAATTATGCCTTGTTCTAAAGCTCTTTGGGAACAGCTTGCGTGGCCCCACACACCTGGGGGCTGCAGGCTTTCCTGCTGCCTTCAGCCTCAAAACCACCCTTTCCCACATGGCGCCGCGCCAGGCCCAAAAATGGCCATATGGCTGGAGATTGGTCCCACGCCGAAAGAGCCAGCAGGGAAAACTATGCCTTGTTCTAAAGCTCTTTGGGAACCGCTTGCGTAGCCCCACACACCTGGGGGCTGCAAGCTCTCCTGCTGCCTTCAGCCTCAAAACCACCCTTTCCCACTTGGCGCCGCGCCAGGCACAAAAATGGCCATATGTCTGGAGACTGGTCCCACGCCCAAAGAGCCAGCAGGGAAAACTATGCCTTGTTCTAAAGCTCTTTGGGAACCGCTTCCGTAGCCCCACAGACCTGGGGGGTGCAGGCTTTCCTACTGCCTTCAGCCTCAAAACCACCCTTTCCCACTTGGCGCCGCGCCAGGCACAAAAATGGCCATATGTCTGGAGACTGGTCCCACGCGCAAAGAGCCAGCAGGGAAAATTATGCCTTGTTCTAAAGCTCTTTGGGAACCTCTTGCGTAGCCCCACACACCTGGGGGCTGCAGGCTTTCCTGCTGCCTTCAGCCTGAAAACCACCCTTTCCCACTTGGCTTCGCTTCAGGCACAAAAATGGCCATATGGCTGGAGATTGGTCCCACGCCCAAAGAGACAGCAGGGAAAACTATGCCTTGTTCTAAAGCTCTTTGGGAACCGCTTGCGTAGCCCCACACACCTGGGGGCTGCAGGCTTTCCTGCTGCCTTCAGCCTCAAAACCACCCTTTCCCACTTGGCGCCGCGCCAGGCACAAAAATGGCCATATGTCTGGAGACTGGTCCCACGCCCAAAGAGCCAGCAGGGAAAATTATGCCTTGTTCTAAAGCTCTTTGGGAACCTCTTGCGTAGCCCCACACACCTGGGGGCTGCAGGCTTTCCTGCTGCCTTCAGCCTGAAAACCACCCTTTCCCACTTGGCTTCGCTTCAGGCACAAAAATGGCCATATGTCTGGAGATTGGTCCCACGCCCAAAGAGCCAGCAGGGAAAACTATGCCTTGTTCTAAAGCTCTTTGGGAACCGCTTGCGTAGCCCCACAGACCTGGGGGCTGCAAGCTCTCCTGCTGCCTTCAGCCTCAAAACCACCCTTTCCCACTTGGCTTCGCTTCAGGCACAAAAATGGCCATATGGCTGGAGATTGGTCCCACGCCCAAAGAGACAGCAGGGAAAACTATGCCTTGTTCTAAAGCTCTTTGGGAACCGCTTGCGTAGCCCCACAGACCTTGGGGCTGCAAGCTCTCCTGCTGCCTTCAGCCTCAAAACCACCCTTTCCCACTTGGCGCCGCGCCAGGCACAAAAATGGCCATATGTCTGGAGACTGGTCCCACGCCCAAAGAGCCAGCAGGGAAAATTATGCCTTGTTCTAAAGCTCTTTGGGAACCTCTTGCGTAGCCCCACACACCTGGGGGCTGCAGGCTTTCCTGCTGCCTTCAGCCTGAAAACCACCCTTTCCCACTTGGCTTCGCTTCAGGCACAAAAATGGCCATATGGCTGGAGATTGGTCCCACGCCCAAAGAGACAGCAGGGAAAACTATGCCTTGTTCTAAAGCTCTTTGGGAACAGCTTGCGTGGCCCCACACCCCTGGGGGCTGCAGGCTTTCCTGCTGCCTTCAGCCTCAAAACCACCCTTTCCCACATGGCGCCGCGCCAGGCCCAAAAATGGCCATATGGCTGGAGATTGGTCCCACGCCCAAAGAGACAGCAGGGAAAACTATGCCTTGTTCTAAAGCTCTTTGGGAACCGCTTGCGTAGCCCCACAGACCTTGGGGCTGCAAGCTCTCCTGCTGCCTTCAGCCTCAAAACCACCCTTTCCCACTTGGCGCCGCGCCAGGCCCAAAAATGGCCATATGTCTGGAGACTGGTCCCACGCGCAAAGAGCCAGCAGGGAAAACTATGCCTTGTTCTAAAGCTCTTTGGGAACCGCTTGCGTGGCCCCACAGACCTGGGGGGTGCAGGCTTTCCTGCTGCCTTCAGCCTCAAAACCACCCTTTCCCACTTGGCGCTGCGCCAGGCACAAAAATGGCCATATGTCTGGAGATTGGTCCCACGCCCAAAGAGCCAGCAGGGAAAACTATGCCTTGTTCTAAAGCTCTTTGGGAACCGCTTGCGTGGCCCCACACACCTGGGGGCTGCAGGCTTTCCTGCTGCCTTCAGCCTCAAAACCAGCCTTTCCCACTTGGCGTCGCGCCAGGCACAAAAATGGCTATATTTCTGGAGACTGGTCCCACGCCGAAAGAGCCAGCAGGGAAAACTATGCCTTGTTCTAAAGCTCTTTGGGAACCGCTTGCGTGGCCCCACACACCTGCGGGCTGCAGGCTTTCCTGCTGCCTTCAGCCTCAAAAGCACCCTTTCCCACTTGGCGCCGTGCCAGGCCCAAAAATGGCCATATGTCTGGAGATTGGTCCCTTTCCCAAAGAGCCAGCAGGGAAAACTATGCCTTGTTCTAAAGCTCTTTGGGAACCGCTTCCGTAGCCCCACACACCTGGGGGCTGCAGGCTTTCCTGCTGCCTTCAGCCTCAAAACCACCCTTTCCCACTTGGCGCCGCGCCAGGCACAAAAATGGCCATATGTCTGGAGATTGGTCCCATGCGCAAAGAGCCAGCAGGGAAAATTATGCCTTGTTCTAAAGCTCTTTGGGAACCTCTTGCGTAGCCCCACAGAACTGCGGGCTGCAGGCTTTCCTGCTGCCTTCAGCCTCAGAGGCACCCTTTCCCACTTGGTGCCGCGCCAGGCCCAAAAATGGCTATATTTCTGGAGACTGGTCCCACGCCCAAAGAGCCAGCAGGGAAAACTATGCCTTGTTCTAAAGCTCTTTGGGAACCGCTTGCGTGGCCCCACACACCTGCGGGCTGCAGACTTTCCTGCTGCCTTCAGCCTCAAAACCACCCTTTCCCACTTGGCGTCGCGCCAGGCACAAAAATGGCCATATGTCTGGAGATTGGTCCCACGCCCAAAGAGCCAGCAGGGAAAACTATGCCTTGTTCTAAAGCTCTTTGGGAACCGCTTGCGTAGCCCCACAGACCTGGGGGCTGCAAGCTCTCCTGCTGCCTTCAGCCTCAAAACCACCCTTTCCCACTTGGCGCCGCGCCAGGACCAAAAATGGCCATATGTCTGGAGACTGGACCCACGCCGAAAGAGCAAGCAGGGAAAACTATGCCTTGTTCTAAAGCTCTTTGGGAACCGCTTCCGTGGCCCCACACACCTGGGGGCTGCAAGCTCTCCTGCTGCCTTCAGCCTCAAAACCACCCTTTCCCACTTGGCGCCGCGCCAGGCACAAAAATGGCCATATGTCTGGAGACTGGTCCCACGCCCAAAGAGCCAGCAGGGAAAACTATGCCTTGTTCTAAAGCTCTTTGGGAACCTCTTGCGTAGCCCCACACACCTGGGGGCTGCAGGCTTTCCTGCTGCCTTCAGCCTCAAAACCACCCTTTCCCACTTGGCTTCGCTCCAGGCACAAAAATGGCCATATGTCTGGAGACTGGTCCCACGCCCAAAGCGCCAGCAGGGAAAACGATGCCTTGTTCTAAAGCTCTTTGGGAACCGCTTGCGTAGCCCCACAGACCTCGGGGCTGCAGGCTTTCCTGCTGCCTTCAGCCTCAAAACCACCCTTTCCCACTTGGCGCCGCGCCAGGCACAAAAATGGCCATATGTCTGGAGATTGGTCCCACGCAAAAAGAGCCAGCAGGGAATTCTATGCCTTGTTCTAAAGCTCTTTGGGAACCGCTTGCGTAGCCCCACACACCTGGGGGCTGCAGGCTTTCCTGCTGCCTTCAGCCTCAAAACCACCCTTTCCCACTTGGCGCCGTGCCAGGCCCAGAAACGGCCATACGTCTGGAGACTGGTCCCACGCCCAAAGAGCCAGCAGGGAAAACTATGCCTTGTTCTAAAGCTCTTTGGGAACCGCTTGCGTCGCCCAACACACCGGGGGGCTGCAGGCTTTCCTGCTGCCTTCAGCCTCAAAACCACCCTTTCCCACTTGGCACCGCGCCAGGCACAAAAATGGCCATATGTCTGGAGACTGGTCCCTCGCCCAAAGAGCCAGCAGGGAAAACTATGCCTTGTTCTAAAGCTCTTTGGGAACCGCTTGCGTGGCCCCACACACCTGGGGGCTGCAGGCTTTCCTGCTGCCTTCAGCCTCAAAACCACCCTTTCCCACTTGGCTTCGCTCCAGGCACAAAAATGGTCATATGTCTGGAGACTGGTCCCACGCCCAAAGAGCCAGCAGGGAAAACTATGCCTTGTTCTAAAGCTCTTTGGGAACCGCTTGCGTAGCCACACAGACCTGGGGGCTGCAGGCTTTCCTCCTGCCTTCAGCCTCAAAACCACCCTTTCTAACTTGGCGCCGCGCCAGGCACAAAAATGGCCATATATCTGAAGACTGGTTCCACGACCAAAGAGCCAGCAGGGAAAACTATGCCTTGTTCTAAAGCTCTTTGGGAACCGCTTGCGTGGCCCACAGACCTGGGGGGTGCAGGCTTTCCTGCTGCCTTCAGCCTCAAAACCACCCTTTCCCACTTGGCGCCGCGCCAGGCCCAAAAATGGTCATATGGCTAGTGATTGGTCCCACGCCCAAAGAGCCAGCAGGGAAAACTATGCCTTGTTCTAAAGCTCTTTGGGAACCGCTTGCGTGGCCCCACACACCTGCGGGCTGCAGACTTTCCTGCTGCCTTCAGCCTCAAAACCACCCTTTCCCACTTGGCGTCGCGCCAGGCACAAAAATGGCCATATGTCTGGAGACTGGTCCCACGCCGAAAGAGCCAGCAGGGAAAACTATGCCTTGTTCTAAAGCTCTTTGGGAACCGCTTGCGTAGCCCCACACACCTGGGGGCTGCAGGCTTTCCTGCTGCCTTCAGCCTCAAAACCACCCTTTCCCACTTAGCGCCGCGCCAGGCCCAAAAATGGCCATATGTCTGGAGACTGGTCCCACGGCCAAAGAGCCAGCAGGGAAAACTATGCCTTGTTCTAAAGCTCTTTGGGAACGGCTTGCGTAGCCCCACAGACCTTGGGGCTGCAAGCTCTCCTGCTGCCTTCAGCCTCAAAACCACCCTTTCCCACTTGGCGCCGCGCCAGGAACAAAAATGGCCATATGTCTGGAGACTGGACCCACGCCGAAAGAGCAAGCAGGGAAAACTATGCCTTGTTCTAAAGCTCTTTGGGAACCGCTTGCGTAGCCCCACAGACCTTGGGGCTGCAAGCTCTCCTGCTGCCTTCAGCCTCAAAACCACCCTTTCCCACTTGGCGCCGCGCCAGGCACAAAAATGGCCATATGTCTGGAGACTGGTCCCACGCCCAAAGAGCCAGCAGGGAAAACTATGCCTTGTTCTAAAGCTCTTTGGGAACCTCTTGCGTAGCCCCACACACCTGGGGGCTGCAGGCTTTCCTGCTGCCTTCAGCCTCAAAACCACCCTTTCCCACTTGGCTTCGCTCCAGGCACAAAAATGGCCATATGTCTGGAGACTGGTCCCACGCCCAAAGCGCCAGCAGGGAAAACGATGCCTTGTTCTAAAGCTCTTTGGGAACCGCTTGCGTAGCCCCACACACCTGGGGGCTGCAGGCTTTCCTGCTGCCTTCAGCCTCAAAACCACCCTTTCCCACTTGGCCCCGCGCCAGGCCCAAAAATGGACATATGTCTGGAGATTGGTCCCACGCCCAAAGAGCCAGCAGGGAAAACTATGCCTTGTTCTAAAGCTCTTTGGGAACCGCTTGCGTAGCCCCACAGACCTTGGGGCTGCAAGCTCTCCTGCTGCCTTCAGCCTCAAAACCACCCTTTCCCACTTGGCGCCGCGCCAGGCACAAAAATGGCCATATGTCTGGAGACTGGTCCCACGCCCAAAGAGCCAGCAGGGAAAACTATGCCTTGTTCTAAAGCTCTTTGGGAACCGCTTGCGTCGCCCAACACACCTGGGGGCTGCAGGCTTTCCTGCTGCCTTCAGCCTCAAAACCACCCTTTCCCACTTGGCACCGCGCCAGGTACAAAAATGGCCATATGTCTGGAGACTGGTCCCTCGCCCAAAGAGCCAGGAGGGAAAACTATGCCTTGTTCTAAAGCTCTTTGGGAACCTCTTGCGTAGCCCCACAGACCTGCGGGCTGCAGGCTTTCCTGCTGCCTTCAGCCTCAAAACCACCCTTTCCCACTTGGCTTCGCTCCAGGCACAAAAATGGTCATATGTCTGGAGACTGGTCCCACGCCCAAAGAGCCAGCAGGGAAAACTATGCCTTGTTCTAAAGCTCTTTGGGAACCGCTTGCGTAGCCCCACACACCTGGGGGCTGCAGGCTTTCCTCCTGCCTTCAGCCTCAAAACCACCCTTTCCCACTTGGCGCCGCGCCAGGCACAAAAATGGCCATATATCTGAAGACTGGTTCCACGCCCAAAGAGCCAGCAGGAAAAACTATGCCTTGTTCTAAAGCTCTTTGGGAACCGCTTGCGTGGCCCACAGACCTGGGGGGTGCAGGCTTTCCTGCTGCCTTCAGCCTCAAAACCACCCTTTCCCACTTGGCGCCGCGCCAGGCACAAAAATGGTCATATGGCTAGTGATTGGTCCCACGCCCAAAGAGCCAGCAGGGAAAACTATGCCTTGTTCTAAAGCTCTTTGGGAACTGCTTGCGTGGCCCCACAGACCTGGGGGCTGCAGGCTTTCCTGCTGCCTTCAGCCTCAAAACCACCCTTTCCCACTTGGCCCCGCGCCAGGCCCAAAAATGGCTATATTTCTGGAGACTGGTCCCACGCCGAAAGAGCCAGCAGGGAAAACTATGCCTTGTTCTAAAGCTCTTTAGGAACCGCTTGCGTGGCCCCACACACCTGCGGGCTGCAGGTTTCCTGATGCCTTCAGCCTCAAAACCACCCTTTCCCACTTGGCGTCGCGCCAGGCACAAAAATGGTCATATGTCTGGAGATTGGTCCCACGCCCAAAGAGCCAGCAGGGAAAACTATGCCTTGTTCTAAAGCTCTTTGGGAACCGCTTGCGTAGCCCCACACACCTGGGGGCTGCAGGCTTTCCTGCTGCCTTCAGCCTCAAAGCCACCCTTTCCCACTTGGCGCCGCGCCAAGACCAAAAATGGCCATATGTCTGGAGACTGGTCCCACGCCCAAGAGCCAGCAGGGAAAACTATGCCTTGTTCTAAAGCTCTTTGGGAACCGCTTGCGTAGCCCCACACACCTGGGGGCTGCAGGCTTTCCTGCTGACTTCAGCCTCAAAACCACCCTTCACCACTTGGCGCCGCGCCAGGCCCAAAAATGGCCATATGTGTGGAGACTGGTCCCTCGCCCAAAGAGCCAGCAGGGAAAATTATGCCTTGTTCTAAAGCTCTTTGGGAACCGCTTCCGTGGCCCCACACACCTGGGGGCTGCAGGCTTTCCTGCTGCCTTCAGCCTCAAAACCACCCTTTCCCACTTGGCGCCGCGCCAGGCACAAAAATGGCCATATGTCTGGAGACTGGTCCCACGCCCAAAGAGCCAGCAGGGAAAACTATGCCTTGTTCTAAAGCTCTTTGGGAACCGCTTGCGTCGCCCAACACACCTGGGGGCTGCAGGCTTTCCTGCTGCCTTCAGCCTCAAAACCACCCTTTCCCACTTGGCACCGCGCCAGGTACAAAAATGGCCATATGTCTGGAGACTGGTCCCTCGCCCAAAGAGCCAGCAGGGAAAACTATGCCTTGTTCTAAAGCTCTTTGGGAACCTCTTGCGTAGCCCCACACACCTGGGGGCTGCAGGCTTTCCTGCTGCCTTCAGCCTCAAAACCACCCTTTCCCACTTGGCTTCGCTCCAGGCACAAAAATGGTCATATGTCTGGAGACTGGTCCCACGCCCAAAGAGCCAGCAGGGAAAACTATGCCTTGTTCTAAAGCTCTTTGGGAACCGCTTGCGTAGCCCCACACACCTGGGGGCTGCAGGCTTTCCTCCTGCCTTCAGCCTCAAAACCACCCTTTCCCACTTGGCGCCGCGCCAGGCACAAAAATGGCCATATATCTGAAGACTGGTTCCACGCCCAAAGAGCCAGCAGGAAAAACTATGCCTTGTTCTAAAGCTCTTTGGGAACCGCTTGCGTGGCCCACAGACCTGGGGGGTGCAGGCTTTCCTGCTGCCTTCAGCCTCAAAACCACCCTTTCCCACTTGGCGCCGCGCCAGGCACAAAAATGGTCATATGGCTAGTGATTGGTCCCACGCCCAAAGAGCCAGCAGGGAAAACTATGCCTTGTTCTAAAGCTCTTTGGGAACTGCTTGCGTGACCCCACAGACCTGGGGGCTGCAGGCTTTCCTGCTGCCTTCAGCCTCAAAACCACCCTTTCCCACTTGGCCCCGCGCCAGGCCCAATAAATGGCTATATTTCTGGAGACTGGTCCCACGCCGAAAGAGCCAGCAGGGAAAACTATGCCTTGTTCTAAAGCTCTTTAGGAACCGCTTGCGTGGCCCCACACACCTGCGGGCTGCAGGTTTCCTGATACCTTCAGCCTCAAAACCACCCTTTCCCACTTGGCGTCGCGCCAGGCACAAAAATGGTCATATGTCTGGAGATTGGTCCCACGCCCAAAGAGCCAGCAGGGAAAACTATGCCTTGTTCTAAAGCTCTTTAGGAACCGCTTGCGTGGCCCCACAGACCTGGGGGCTGCAGGCTTTCCTGCTGCCTTCAGCCTCAAAACCACCCTTTCCCACTTGGCGCCGCGCCAGGCCCAAAAATGGCCATATGTCTGGAGACTGGTCCCACGCCGAAAGAGCCAGCAGGGAAAACTATGCCTTGTTCTAAAGCTCTTTGGGAACCGCGTGCGTGGCCCCACACACCTGGGGGCTGCAGGCTTTCCTGCTCTCTTCAGCCTCAAAACCACCCTTTCCCACACGGCGTCACGCCAGGCACAAAAATGGCCATATGTCTGGAGATTGGTCCCACGCCCAAAGAGCCAGCAGGGAAAATTATGCCTGGTTCTAAAGCTCTTTGGGAACGGCTTGCGTTGCCCCACACACCTGGGGGCTGCAGGCTTTCCTGCTGCCTTCAGCCTCAAAACCACCCTTTCCCACTTGGCGCCGCGCCAGGCACAAAAATGGCCATATGTCTGGAGGTTGGTCCCACGCCGAAAGAGCCAGCAGGGAAAACTATGCCTTGTTCTAAAGCTCTTTGGGAACCGCTTGCGTGGCCCCACAGACCTGCGGGCTGCAGACTTTCCTGCTGCCTTCAGCCTCAAAACCACCCTTTCCCACTTGGCCCCGCGCCAGGCCCAAAAATGGCCATATGTCTGGAGATTGGTCCCACGCCGAGAGAGCCAGCAGGGAAAACTATGCCTTGTTCTAAAGCTCTTTGGGAACCGCTTGCGTAGCCCCACAGACCTGGGGGCTGCAGGCTTTCCTGCTGCCTTCAGCCTCAAAACCACCCTTTCCCACTTGGCGCCGCGCCAGGCACAAAAATGGCCATATGTCTGGAGATTGGTCCCACGCACAAAGAGCCAGCAGGGAATTCTATGCCTTGTTCTAAAGCTCTTTGGGAACCGCTTGCGTGGCCCCACAGACCTGCGGGCTGCAGGCTTTCCTGCTGCCTTCAGCCTCAAAACCACCCTTTCCCACTTGGCGCCGTGCCAGGCCCAGAAATGGACATATGTCTGGAGACTGGTCCCACGCCCAAAGAGCCAGCAGGGAAAACTATGCCTTGTTCTAAAGCTCTTTGGGAACCGCTTGCGTCGCCCAACACACCGGGGGGCTGCAGGCTTTCCTGCTGCCTTCAGCGTCAAAACCACCCTTTCCCACTTGGCACCGCGCCAGGCCCAAAAATGGCCATATGTCTGGAGACTGGTCCCTCGCCGAAAGAGCCAGCAGGGAAAACTATGCCTTGTTCTAAAGCTCTTTGGGAACCTCTTGCGTAGCCCCACACACCTGGGGGCTGCAGGCTTTCCTGCTGCCTTCAGCCTCCAAACCACCCTTTCCCACTTGGCTTCGCTCCAGGCACAAAAATGGTCATATGTCTGGAGACTGGTCCCACGCCCAAAGAGCCAGCAGGGAAAACTATGCCTTGTTCTAAAGCTCTTTGGGAACTGCTTGCGTAGCCCCACACACCTGGGGGCTGCAGGCTTTCCTCCTGCCTTCAGCCTCAAAACCACCCTTTCCCACTTGGCGCCGCGCCAGGCACAAAAATGGCCATATATCTGAAGACTGGTTCCACGCCCAAAGAGCCGGCAGGGAAAACTATGCCTTGTTCTAAAGCTCTTTGGGAACCGCTTGCGTGGCCCACAGACCTGGGGGTGCAGGCTTTCCTGCTGCCTTCAGCCTCAAAACCACCCTTTCCCACTTGGCGCCGCGCCAGGCACAAAAATGGTCATATGGCTAGTGATTGGTCCCACGCCCAAAGAGCCAGCAGGGAAAACTATGCCTTGTTCTAAAGCTCTTTGGGAACTGCTTGCGTGGCCCCACAGACCTGGGGGCTGCAGGCTTTCCTGCTGCCTTCAGCCTCAAAACCACCCTTTCCCACTTGGCCCCGCGCCAGGCCCAAAAATGGCTATATTTCTGGAGACTGGTCCCACGCCGAAAGAGCCAGCAGGGAAAACTATGCCTTGTTCTAAAGCTCTTTAGGAACCGCTTGCGTGGCCCCACACACCTGCGGGCTGCAGGTTTCCTGATGCCTTCAGCCTCAAAACCACCCTTTCCCACTTGGCGTCGCGCCAGGCATAAAAATGGTCATATGTCTGGAGATTGGTCCCACGCCCAAAGAGCCAGCAGGGAAAACTATGCCTTGTTCTAAAGCTCTTTGGGAACCGCTTGCGTAGCCCCACACACCTGGGGGCTGCAGGCTTTCCTGCTGCCTTCAGCCTCAAAGCCACCCTTTCCCACTTGGCGCCGCGCCAGGCCCAAAAATGGCCATATGTCTGGAGACTGGTCCCACGCCCAAGAGCCAGCAGGGAAAACTATGCCTTGTTCTAAAGCTCTTTGGGAACCGCTTGCGTAGCCCCACACACCTGGGGGCTGCAGGCTTTCCTGCTGACTTCAGCCTCAAAACCACCCTTTCCCACTTGGCGCCGCGCCAGGCCCAAGAATGGCCATATGTCTGGAGATTGGTTCCACGCCCAAAGAGCCAGCAGGGAAAATTATGCCTTGTTCTAAAGCTCTTTGGGAACCGCTTCCGTGGCCCCACACACCTGGGGGCTGCAGGCTTTCCTACTCTCTTCAGCCTCAAAACCACCCTTTCCCACACGGCGTCACGCCAGGCACAAAAATGGCCATATGTCTGGAGATTGGTCCCACGCCCAAAGAGCCAGCAGGGAAAATTATGCCTGGTTCTAAAGCTCTTTGGGAACCGCTTGCGTGGCCCCACACACCTGCGGGC
The DNA here is from genome assembly GCF_963924245.1 of Chroicocephalus ridibundus. Classification (NCBI taxonomy): domain Eukaryota; kingdom Metazoa; phylum Chordata; class Aves; order Charadriiformes; family Laridae; genus Chroicocephalus; species Chroicocephalus ridibundus. The sequence continues at coordinate 957,785 of NW_026961236.1, read as the reverse complement.
TGCAGACTTTCCTGCTGCCTTCAGCCTCAAAACCACCCTTTCCCAATTGGCGTCACGCCAGGCACAAAAATGGCCATATGTCTGGAGATTGGTCCCACGCCCAAAGATCCAGCAGGGAAAACTATGCCTTGTTCTAAAGCTCTTTGGGAACCGCTTGCGTAGCCCCACACACCTGGGGGCTGCAGGCTTTCCTGCTCTCTTCAGCCTTAGAGGCACCCTTTCCCACTTGGTGCCGTGCCAGGCCCAAAAATGGCCATATGTCTGGAGATTGGTCCCACGCCCAAAGAGCCAGCAGGGAAAACTATGCCTTGTTCTAAAGCTCTTTGGAAACGGCTTGAGTAGTCCCACACACCTGGGGGCTGCAGGCTTTCATGCTGCCTTCAGCCTCAAAACCTCCATTTCCCACGTGGCCCCGCGCCAGGCACAAAACCGGCCATAAGTCTGGAGGTTGGTCCCACGCCGAAAGAGCCAGCAGGGAAAACTATGCCTTGTTCTAAAGCTCTTTGGGAACCGTTTGCGTGGCCCCACAGACCTTGGGGCTGCAGACTTTCCTGCTGCCTTCAGCCTCAAAACCACCCTTTCCCACTTGGCGTCGTGCCAGGCACAAAAATGGCCATATGTCTGGAGATTGGTCCCACGCCCAAAGAGCCAGCAGGGAAAACTATGCCTTGTTCTAAAGCTCTTTGGGAACCGCTTGCGTAGCCCCACACACCTGGGGGCTGCAGGCTTTCCTGCTGCCTTCAGCCTCAAAACCACCCTTTCCCACATGGCGTCATGCCAGGCCCAAAAATGGCCATATGTCTGGAGACTGGTCCCACACCCAAGAGTCAGCAGGGAAAACTATGCCTTGTTCTAAAGCTCTTTGGGAACCGCTTGCGTAGCCCGACAGACCTGGGGTCTGCAGGCTTTCCTGCTGCCTTCAGCCTCAAAACCACCCTTTCCCACTTGGCGCCGCACCAGGCACAAAGATGGCCATATGTCAGGAGACTGGTCCCACGCCGAAAGAGCCAGCAGGGAAAACTATGCCTTGTTCTAAAGCTCTTTGGGAACCGTTTGCGTGGCCCCACAGACCAGCGGGCTGCAGACTTTCCTGCTGCCTTCAGCCTCAAAACCACCCTTTCCCACTTGGCGTCACGCCAGGCCCAAAAATGGCCATATGTGTGGAGATTGGTCCCACGCCCAAAGAGCCAGCAGGGAAAACTATGCCTTGTTCTAAAGCTCTTTGGGAACCGCTTGCGTAGCCCCACACACCTGGGGGCTGCAGGTTTCCTGATGCCTTCAGCCTCAAAATCACGCTTTCCCACTTGGCGCCGCGCCAGGCCCAGAAACGGCCATATGTCTGGAGATTGGTCCCACGCCCAAAGAGCCAGCAGGGAAAACTATGCCTTGTTGTAAAGCTCTTTGGGAACCGCTTGCGTAGCCCCACACACCTGGGGGCTGCAGGCTTCCCTGCTGCCTTCAGCCTCAAAACCACCCTTTCCCACTTGGCGTCGCGCCAGGCACAAAAATGGCTATATTTCTGGAGACTGGTCCCTTTCCCAAAGAGCCAGCAGGGAAAACTATGCCTTGTTCTAAAGCTCTTTGGGAACCGCTTGCGTAGCCCCACAGAGCTGGGGGCTGCAGCCTTTCCTGCTGCCTTCAGCCTCAAAAAAACCCTTTCCCACTTGGCGTCACGCCAGGCACAGAAATGGCCATATGTCTGGAGATTGGTCCCACGCCGAAAGAGCCAGCAGGGAAAACTATGCCTTGTTCTAAAGCTCTTTGGGAACCGCTTGCGTAGCCTCACAGACCTGGGGGCTGCAGGCTTTCCTGCTGCCTTCAGCCTCAAAACCACCCTTTCCCACTTGGCGCCGCGCCAGGCCCAGAAACGGCCATATGTCTGGAGACTGGTCCCACGCCCAAAGAGCCAGCAGGGAAAACTATGCCTTGTTCTAAAGCTCTTTGGGAACGGCTTGCGTAGCCCCACACACCTGGGGGCTGCAAGCTTTCCTGCTGCCTTCAGCCTCAAAACCACCCTTTCCCACTTGGCGCCGCGCCAGGCCCAAAAATGGCCATATATCTGGAGATTGATTCCACGCCGAAAGAGCCAGCAGGGAAAACTATGCCTTGTTCTAAAGCTCTTTGGGAACCGCTTGCGTGGCCCCACAGACCTGGGGCTGCAGACTTTCCTGCTGCCTTCAGCCTCAAAACCACCCTTTCCCACTTGGCGCCGCGCCAGGCACAAAAATGGCCATATGTCTGGAGATTGGTCCCACGCCCAAAGAGCCAGCAAGGAAAACTATGCCTGGTTCTAAAGCTCTTTGGGAACCGCTTGCGTAGCCCCACACACCTGGGGGCTGCAGGCTTTCCTGCTGCCTTCAGCCTCAAAACCACCCTTTCCCACTTGGCGCCGCGCCAGGCACAAAAATGGCCATATGTCTGGAGATTGGTTCCACGCCCAAAGAGCCAGCAGGGAAAACGATGCCTTATTCTAAAGCTCTTTGGGAACCGCTTGCGTGGCCCCACAGACCTGCGGGCTGCAGGCTTTCCTGCTGCCTTCAGCCTGAAAACCACCCTTTCCCACTTGGCGCCGCGCCAGGCACAAAAATGACCATATGTCTGGAGATTGGTCCCACGCCCAAAGAGCCAGTAGGGAAAATTATGCCTTGTTCTAAAGCTCTTTGGGAACCGCTTGCGTGGCCCCACAGACCTGCGGGCTGCAGACTTTCCTGCTGCCTTCAGCCTCAAAACTACCCTTTCCCACATGGCGTCACGCCAGGCACAAAAATGGTCATATGGCTGGAGATTGGTCCCACGCCAAAGAGCCAGCAGGGAAAACTATGCCTTGTTGTAAAGCTCTTTGGGAACCGCTTGCGTAGCCCCACACACCTGGGGGCTGCAGGCTTTCCTCCTGCCTTCAGCCTGAAAACCACCCTTTCCGACATGGCGTCACGCCAGGCACAAAAATGGCCATATGTCTGGAGACTGGTCCCACGCCCAAAGAGCCAGCAGGGAAAACTATGCCTTGTTCTAAAGCTCTTTGGGAACGGCTTGCATAGCCCCACACACCTGCGGGCTGCAAGCTTTCCTGCTGCCTTCAGCCTCAAAACCACCCTTTCCCACTTGGCGTCATGCCAGGCCCAAAAATGGCCATATGTCTGGAGACTGGTCCCACGCCCAAAGAGCCAGCAGGGAAACTATGCCTTGTTCTAAAGCTCTTTGGGAACGGCTTGCGTAGCCCCACAGACCTTGGGGCTGCAGGCTTTCCTGCTGCCTTCAGCCTCAAAACCACCCTTTCCCACTTGGCGCCGCGCCAGGCCCAAAAATGGCCATATGTCTGGAGACTGGTCCCACGCCCAAAGAGCCAGCAGGGAAAACTATGCCTTGTTGTAAAGCTCTTTGGGAACCGCTTGCGTAGCCCCACACACCTGGGGGCTGCAGGCTTTCCTGCTGCCTTCAGCCTCAAAACCACCCTTTCCCACTTGGCGCCGCGCCAGGCACAAAAATGGCCATATGGCTGGAGATTGGTCCCACGCCCAAAGAGCCAGCAGGGAAAACTATGCCTTGTTCTAAAGCTCTTTGGGAACTGCTTGCGTAGCCCCACACACCTGTGGGATGCAGGCTTTCCTGCTGCCTTCAGCCTCAAAACCACCCTTTCCCACTTGGCTTCGTGCCAGGCACAAAAATGGCCATATGTCTGGAGACTGGTCCCACGCCCAAAGAGCCAGCAGGGAAAACTATGCCTTGTTCTAAAGCTCTTTGGGAACCGCTTGTGTGGCCCCACAGACCTGCGGGCTGCAGACTTTCCTGCTGCCTTCAGCCTCAAAACCACCCTTTCCCACTTGGCGTCGCGCCAGGCACAAAAATGGCCATATGTCTGGAGACTGGTCCCTTTCCCAAAGAGCCAGCAGGGAAAACTATGCCTTGTTCTAAAGCTCTTTGGGAACCGCTTGCGTAGCCCCACAGACCTGGGGGCTGCAGGCTTTCCTGCTGCCTTCAGCCTCAAAAAAACCCTTTCCCACTTGGCGTCACGCCAGGCACAGAAATGGCCATATGTCTGGAGATTGGTCCCACGCCAAAAGAGCCAGCAGGGAAAACTATGCCTTGTTCTAAAGCTCTTTGGGAACCGCTTGCGTAGCCTCACAGACCTGGGGGCTGCAGGCTTTCCTGCTGCCTTCAGCCTCAAAACCACCCTTTCCCACTTGGCGCCGCGCCAGGCCCAGAAACGGCCATATGTCTGGAGACTGGTCCCACGCCCAAAGAGCCAGCAGGGAAAACTATGCCTTGTTCTAAAGCTCTTTGGGAACGGCTTGCATAGCCCCACACACCTGGGGGCTGCAAGCTTTCCTGCTGCCTTCAGCCTCAAAACCACCCTTTCCTACTTGGCGCCGCGCCAGGCCCAAAAATGGCCATATATCTGGAGATTGATTCCACGCCGAAAGAGCCAGCAGGGAAAACTATGCCTTGTTCTAAAGCTCTTTGGGAACCGCTTGCGTGGCCCCACAGACCTGGGGCTGCAGACTTTCCTGCTGCCTTCAGCCTCAAAACCACCCTTTCCCACTTGGCGCCGCGCCAGGCACAAAAATGGCCATATGTCTGGAGATTGGTCCCACGCCCAAAGAGCCAGCAAGGAAAACTATGCCTGGTTCTAAAGCTCTTTGGGAACCGCTTGCGTAGCCCCACACACCTGGGGGCTGCAGGCTTTCCTGCTGCCTTCAGCCTCAAAACCACCCTTTCCCACTTGGCGCCGCGCCAGGCACAAAAATGGCCATATGTCTGGAGATTGGTTCCACGCCCAAAGAGCCAGCAGGGAAAACGATGCCTTATTCTAAAGCTCTTTGGGAACCGCTTGCGTGGCCCCACAGACCTGCGGGCTGCAGGCTTTCCTGCTGCCTTCAGCCTGAAAACCACCCTTTCCCACTTGGCGCCGCGCCAGGCACAAAAATGGCCATATGTCTGGAGATTGGTCCCACGCCCAAAGAGCCAGTAGGGAAAATTATGCCTTGTTCTAAAGCTCTTTGGGAACCGCTTGCGTGGCCCCACAGACCTGCGGGCTGCAGACTTTCCTGCTGCCTTCAGCCTCAAAACTACCCTTTCCCACATGGCGTCACGCCAGGCACAAAAATGGTCATATGGCTGGAGATTGGTCCCACGCCAAAGAGCCAGCAGGGAAAACTATGCCTTGTTGTAAAGCTCTTTGGGAACCGCTTGCGTAGCCCCACACACCTGGGGGCTGCAGGCTTTCCTCCTGCCTTCAGCCTGAAAACCACCCTTTCCGACATGGCGTCACGCCAGGCACAAAAATGGCCATATGTCTGGAGACTGGTCCCACGCCCAAAGAGCCAGCAGGGAAAACTATGCCTTGTTCTAAAGCTCTTTGGGAACGGCTTGCATAGCCCCACACACCTGCGGGCTGCAAGCTTTCCTGCTGCCTTCAGCCTCAAAACCACCCTTTCCCACTTGGCGTCATGCCAGGCCCAAAAATGGCCATATGTCTGGAGACTGGTCCCACGCCCAAAGAGCCAGCAGGGAAACTATGCCTTGTTCTAAAGCTCTTTGGGAACGGCTTGCGTAGCCCCACAGACCTTGGGGCTGCAGGCTTTCCTGCTGCCTTCAGCCTCAAAACCACCCTTTCCCACTTGGCGCCGCGCCAGGCCCAAAAATGGCCATATGTCTGGAGACTGGTCCCACGCCCAAAGAGCCAGCAGGGAAAACTATGCCTTGTTGTAAAGCTCTTTGGGAACGGCTTGCGTAGCCCCCACACCTGGGGGCTGCAGGCTTTCCTGCTGCCTTCAGCCTCAAAACCACCCTTTCCCACTTGGCGCCGCGCCAGGCACAAAAATGGCCATATGGCTGGAGATTGGTCCCACGCCCAAAGAGCCAGCAGGGAAAACTATGCCTTGTTCTAAAGCTCTTTGGGAACTGCTTGCGTAGCCCCACACACCTGTGGGATGCAGGCTTTCCTGCTGCCTTCAGCCTCAAAACCACCCTTTCCCACTTGGCTTCGTGCCAGGCACAAAAATGGCCATATGTCTGGAGACTGGTCCCACGCCCAAAGAGCCAGCAGGGAAAACTATGCCTTGTTCTAAAGCTCTTTGGGAACCGCTTGTGTGGCCCCACAGACCTGCGGGCTGCAGACTTTCCTGCTGCCTTCAGCCTCAAAACCACCCTTTCCCACTTGGCGTCGCGCCAGGCACAAAAATGGCCATATGTCTGGAGACTGGTCCCACGCCCAAAGAGCCAGCAGGGAAAACTATGCCTTGTTCTAAAGCTCTTTGGGAACCGCTTGCGTAGCCCCACACACCTGGGGGCTGCAGGCTTTCCTGCTGCGTTCAGCCTCAGACGCACCCTTTCCCACTTGGTGCCGCGCCAGGCCCAAAAATGGCCATATGTCTGGAGATTGGTCCCACGCCCAAAGAGCCAGCAGGGAAAACTATGCCTTGTTCTAAAGCTCTTTGGGAACGGCTTGCGTAGCCCCACAGACCTTGGGGCTGCAAGCTCTCCTGCTGCCCTCAGCCTCAAAACCACCCTTTCCCACTTGGCGCCGCGCCAGGCCCAAAAATGGCCATATGTCTGGAGACTGGTCCCACGCCCAAAGAGCCAGCAGGGAAAGCTATGCCTTGTTCTAAAGCTCTTTGGGAACCGCTTGCGTAGCCCCACACACCTGGGGGCTGCAGGCTTTCCTGCTGCCTTCAGCCTCAAAACCACCCTTTCCCACTTGGCGCCGCGCCAGGCCCAAAAATGGCCATATGTCTGGAGACTGGTCCCACGCCCAAAGAGCCAGCAGGGAAAACTATGCCTTGTTCTAAAGCTCTTTGGGAACCGCTTGCGTGGCCCCACAGACCTGGGGGGTGCAGGCTTTCCTGCTGCCTTCAGCCTCAAAACCACCCTTTCCCACTTGGCGCCGCGCCAGGCACAAAAATGGCCATATGGCTGGAGATTGGTCCCACGCCCATAGAGACAGCAGGGAAAACTATGCCTTGTTCTAAAGCTCTTTGGGAACCGCTTGCGTGGCCCCACAGACCTGGGGGGTGCAGGCTTTCCTGCTGCCTTCAGCCTCAAAACCACCCTTTCCCACTTGGCGCCGCGCCAGGCCCAAAAATGGCCATATGTCTGGAGACTGGTCCCACGCCCAAAGAGCCAGCAGGGAAAACTATGCCTTGTTCTAAAGCTCTTTGGGAACCGCTTGCGTGGCCCCACAGACCTGGGGGGTGCAGGCTTTCCTGCTGCCTTCAGCCTCAAAGCCACCCTTTCCCACTTGGCGCCGCGCCAGGCACAAAAATGGCCATATGGCTGGAGATTGGTCCCACGCCCATAGAGACAGCAGGGAAAACTATGCCTTGTTCTAAAGCTCTTTGGGAACCGCTTGCGTGGCCCCACACACCTGGGGGCTGCAGGCTTTCCTGCTGCCTTCAGCCTCAAAACCACCCTTTCCCACTTGGCGTCGCGCCAGGCACAAAAATGGCTATATTTCTGGAGACTGGTCCCACGCCGAAAGAGCCAGCAGGGAAAACTATGCCTTGTTCTAAAGCTCTTTGGGAACCGCTTCGTGGCCCCACACACCTGCGGGCTGCAGGCTTTCCTGCTGCCTTCAGCCTCAAAACCACCCTTTCCCACTTGGCGCCGTGCCAGGCACAAAAATGGCCATATGTCTGGAGATTGGTCCCTTTCCCAAAGAGCCAGCAGGGAAAACTATGCCTTGTTCTAAAGCTCTTTGGGAACCGCTTCCGTAGCCCCACACACCTGGGGGCTGCAGGCTTTCCTGCTGCCTTCAGCCTCAAAACCACCCTTTCCCACTTGGCGCCGCGCCAGGCACAAAAATGGCCATATGTCTGGAGACTGGTCCCACGCGCAAAGAGCCAGCAGGGAAAATTATGCCTTGTTCTAAAGCTCTTTGGGAACCTCTTGCGTAGCCCCACACACCTGGGGGCTGCAGGCTTTCCTGCTGCCTTCAGCCTCAAAACCACCCTTTCCCACTTGGCTTCGCTTCAGGCACAAAAATGGCCATGTGGCTGGAGATTGGTCCCACGCCCAAAGAGACAGCAGGGAAAACTATGCCTTGTTCTAAAGCTCTTTGGGAACCGCTTGCGTGGCCCCACAGGCCTGGGGGCTGCAGGCTTTCCTGCTGCCTTCAGCCTCAAAACCACCCTTTCCCACTTGGCGCCGCGCCAGGCACAAAAATGGCCATATGTCTGGAGACTGGTCCCACGCGCAAAGAGCCAGCAGGGAAAATTATGCCTTGTTCTAAAGCTCTTTGGGAACCTCTTGTGTAGCCCCACACACCTGGGGGCTGCAGGCTTTCCTGCTGCCTTCAGCCTGAAAACCACCCTTTCCCACTTGGCTTCGCTTCAGGCACAAAAGTGGCCATATGGCTGGAGATTGGTCCCACGCCCAAAGAGACAGCAGGGAAAACTATGCCTTGTTCTAAAGCTCTTTGGGAACCGCTTGCGTGGCCCCACACACCTGGGGGCTGCAGGCTTTCCTGCTGCCTTCAGCCTCAAAACCACCCTTTCCCACATGGCGCCGCGCCAGGCCCAAAAATGGCCATATGGCTGGAGATTGGTCCCACGCCCAAAGAGCCAGCAGGGAAAACTATGCCTTGTTCTAAAGCTCTTTGGAAACGGCTTGAGTAGCCCCACACACCTGGGGGCTGCAGGCTTTCCTGCTGCCTTCAGCCTCAAAACCACCCTTTCCCACTTGGCGTCGCGCGAGGCACAAAAATGGCTATATTTCTGGAGACTGGTCCCACGCCGAAAGAGCCAGCAGGGAAAACTATGCCTTGTTCTAAAGCTCTTTGGGAACCGCTTGCGTGGCCCCACACACCTGCGGGCTGCAGACTTTCCTGCTGCCTTCAGCCTCAAAACCACCCTTTCCCACTTGGCGTCGCGCCAGGCACAAAAATGGCCATATGTCTGGAGATTGGTCCCACGCCCAAAGAGCCAGCAGGGAAAACTATGCCTTGTTCTAAAGCTCTTTGGGAACCGCTTGCGTAGCCCCACACACCTGGGGGCTGCAGGCTTTCCTGCTGCCTTCAGCCTCAAAACCACCCTTTCCCACTTGGCGCCGCGCCAGGCCCAAAAATGGCCATATGTCTGGTGACTGGTCCCACGGCCAAAGAGCCAGCAGGGAAAACTATGCCTTGTTCTAAAGCTCTTTGGGAACCTCTTGCGTAGCCCCACAGACCTTGGGGCTGCAAGCTCTCCTGCTGCCTTCAGCCTCAAAACCACCCTTTCCCACTTGGCGCCGCGCCAGGACCAAAAATGGCCATATGTCTGGAGACTGGACCCACGCCGAAAGAGCAAGCAGGGAAAACTATGCCTTGTTCTAAAGCTCTTTGGGAACCGCTTGCGTAGCCCCACAGACCTTGGGGCTGCAAGCTCTCCTGCTGCCTTCAGCCTCAAAACCACCCTTTCCCACTTGGCGCCGCGCCAGGCACAAAAATGGCCATATGTCTGGAGACTGGTCCCACGCCCAAAGAGCCAGCAGGGAAAACTATGCCTTGTTCTAAAGCTCTTTGGGAACCTCTTGCGTAGCCCCACACACCTGGGGGCTGCAGGCTTTCCTGCTGCCTTCAGCCTCAAAACCACCCTTTCCCACTTGGCTTCGCTCCAGGCACAAAAATGGCCATATGTCTGGAGACTGGTCCCACGCCCAAAGCGCCAGCAGGGAAAACGATGCCTTGTTCTAAAGCTCTTTGGGAACCGCTTGCGTAGCCCCACAGACCTCGGGGCTGCAGGCTTTCCTGCTGCCTTCAGCCTCAAAACCACCCTTTCCCACTTGGCTTCGCTCCAGGCACAAAAATGGCCATATGTCTGGAGATTGGTCCCACGCACAAAGAGCCAGCAGGGAATTCTATGCCTTGTTCTAAAGCTTTTTGGGAACCGCTTGCGTAGCCCCACACACCTGGGGGCTGCAGGCTTTCCTGCTGCCTTCAGCCTCAAAACCACCCTTTCCCACTTGGCGCCGTGCCAGGCCCAGAAACGGCCATATGTCTGGAGACTGGTCCCACGCCCAAAGAGCCAGCAGGGAAAACTATGCCTTGTTCTAAAGCTCTTTGGGAACCGCTTGCGTCGCCCAACACACCGGGGGGCTGCAGGCTTTCCTGCTGCCTTCAGCCTCAAAACCACCCTTTCCCACTTGGCACCGCGCCAGGCACAAAAATGGCCATATGTCTGGAGACTGGTCCCTCGCCCAAAGAGCCAGCAGGGAAAACTATGCCTTGTTCTAAAGCTCTTTGGGAACCTCTTGCGTAGCCCCACACACCTGGGGGCTGCAGGCTTTCCTGCTGCCTTCAGCCTGAAAACCACCCTTTCCCACTTGGCTTCGCTCCAGGCACAAAAATGGTCATATGTCTGGAGACTGGTCCCACGCCCAAAGAGCCAGCAGGGAAAACTATGCCTTGTTCTAAAGCTCTTTGGGAACCGCTTGCGTAGCCCCACACACCTGGGGGCTGCAGGCTTTCCTGCTGCCTTCAGCCTCAAAACCACCCTTTCCCACTTGGCGTCGCGCGAGGCCCAAAAATGGCTATATTTCTGGAGACTGGTCCCACGCCGAAAGAGCCAGCAGGGAAAACTATGCCTTGTTCTAAAGCTCTTTGGGAACCGCTTGCGTGGCCCCACACACCTGCGGGCTGCAGACTTTCCTGCTGCCTTCAGCCTCAAAACCACCCTTTCCCACTTGGCGTCGCGCCAGGCACAAAAATGGCCATATGTCTGGAGATTGGTCCCACGCCCAAAGAGCCAGCAGGGAAAACTATGCCTTGTTCTAAAGCTCTTTGGGAACCGCTTGCGTGGCCCCACACACCTGGGGGCTGCAGGCTTTCCTGCTGCCTTCAGCCTCAAAACCACCCTTTCCCACTTGGCGCCGCGCCAGGCACAAAAATGGCCATATGTCTGGAGACTGGTCCCACGGCCAAAGAGCCAGCAGGGAAAACTATGCCTTGTTCTAAAGCTCTTTGGGAACGGCTTGCGTAGCCCCACAGACCTTGGGGCTGCAAGCTCTCCTGCTGCCTTCAGCCTCAAAACCACCCTTTCCCACTTGGCGCCGCGCCAGGACCAAAAATGGCCATATGTCTGGAGACTGGACCCACGCCGAAAGAGCAAGCAGGGAAAACTATGCCTTGTTCTAAAGCTCTTTGGGAACCGCTTGCGTAGCCCCACAGACCTTGGGGCTGCAAGCTCTCCTGCTGCCTTCAGCCTCAAAACCACCCTTTCCCACTTGGCGCCGCGCCAGGCACAAAAATGGCCATATGTCTGGAGACTGGTCCCACGCCCAAAGAGCCAGCAGGGAAAACTATGCCTTGTTCTAAAGCTCTTTGGGAACCTCTTGCGTAGCCCCACACACCTGGGGGCTGCAGGCTTTCCTGCTGCCTTCAGCCTCAAAACCACCCTTTCCCACTTGGCTTCGCTCCAGGCACAAAAATGGTCATATGTCTGGAGACTGGTCCCACGCCCAAAGAGCCAGCAGGGAAAATTATGCCTTGTTCTAAAGCTCTTTGGGAACCGCTTGCGTAGCCCCACAGACCTGGGGGCTGCAGGCTTTCCTCCTGCCTTCAGCCTCAAAACCACCCTTTCCCACTTGGGGCCGCGCCAGGCACAAAAATGGCCATATATCTGAAGACTGGTTCCACGCCCAAAGAGCCAGCAGGAAAAACTATGCCTTGTTCTAAAGCTCTTTGGGAACCGCTTGCGTGGCCCACAGACCTGGGGGGTGCAGGCTTTCCTGCTGCCTTCAGCCTCAAAACCACCCTTTCCCACTTGGCGCCGCGCCAGGCACAAAAATGGTCATATGGCTAGTGATTGGTCCCACGCCCAAAGAGCCAGCAGGGAAAACTATGCCTTGTTCTAAAGCTCTTTGGGAACCGCTTGCGTCGCCCAACACACCGGGGGGCTGCAGGCTTTCCTGCTGCCTTCAGCCTCAAAACCACCCTTTCCCACTTGGCGCCGCGCCAGGCCCAGAAACGGCCATATGTCTGGAGGTTGGTCCCACGCCCAAAGAGCCAGCAGGGAAAACTATGCCTTGTTCTAAAGCTCTTTGGGAACCGCTTGCGTAGCCCCACAGACCTGGGGGCTGCAGGCTTTCCTCCTGCCTTCAGCCTCAAAACCACCCTTTCCCACTTGGCGCCGCGCCAGGCACAAAAATGGCCATATATCTGAAGACTGGTTCCACGCCCAAAGAGCCAGCAGGGAAAACTATGCCTTGTTCTAAAGCTCTTTGGGAACCGCTTGCGTGGCCCACAGACCTGGGGGTGCAGGCTTTCCTGCGGCCTTCAGCCTCAAAACCACCCTTTCCCACTTGGCGCCGCGCCAGGCACAAAAATGGTCATATGGCTAGTGATTGGTCCCACGCCCAAAGAGCCAGCAGGGAAAACTATGCCTTGTTCTAAAGCTCTTTGGGAACTGCTTGCGTGGCCCCACAGACCTGGGGGCTGCAGGCTTTCCTGCTGCCTTCAGCCTCAAAACCACCCTTTCCCAATTGGCGTCACGCCAGGCACAAAAATGGCCATATGTCTGGAGATTGGTCCCACGCCCAAAGAGCCAGCAGGGAAAACTATGCCTTGTTCTAAAGCTCTTTGGGAACCGCTTGCGTAGCCCCACACACCTGGGGGCTGCAGGCTTTCCTGCTCTCTTCAGCCTCAGAGGCACCCTTTCCCACTTGGTGCCGCGCCAGGCCCAAAAATGGCCATATGTCTGGAGATTGGTCCCACGCCCAAAGAGCCAGCAGGGAAAACTATGCCTTGTTCTAAAGCTCTTTGGAAACGGCTTGAGTAGCCCCACACACCTGGGGGCTGCAGGCTTTCCTGCTGCCTTCAGCCTCAAAACCACCCTTTCCCACTTGGCGTCGCGCGAGGCACAAAAATGGCCATATGTCTGGAGATTGGTCCCACGCCCAAAGAGCCAGCAGGGAAAACTATGCCTTGTTCTAAAGCTCTTTGGGAACCGCTTGCGTGGCCCCACACACCTGCGGGCTGCAGACTTTCCTGCTGCCTTCAGCCTCAAAACCACCCTTTCCCACTTGGCGTCGCGCCAGGCACAAAAATGGCCATATGTCTGGAGGTTGGTCCCACGCCCAAAGAGCCAGCAGGGAAAACTATGCCTTGTTCTAAAGCTCTTTGGGAACCGCTTGCGTAGCCCCACACACCTGGGGGCTGCAGGCTTTCCTGCTGCCTTCAGCCTCAAAACCACCCTTTCCCACTTGGCGTCGCGCCAGGCCCAAAAATGGCCATATGTCTGGAGACTGGTCCCACGGCCAAAGAGCCAGCAGGGAAAACTATGCCTTGTTCTAAAGCTCTTTGGGAACGGCTTGCGTAGCCCCACAGACCTTGGGGCTGCAAGCTCTCCTGCTGCCTTCAGCCTCAAAACCACCCTTTCCCACTTGGCGCCGCGCCAGGACCAAAAATGGCCATATGTCTGGAGACTGGACCCACGCCGAAAGAGCAAGCAGGGAAAACTATGCCTTGTTCTAAAGCTCTTTGGGAACCGCTTGCGTAGCCCCACAGACCTTGGGGCTGCAAGCTCTCCTGCTGCCTTCAGCCTCAAAACCACCCTTTCCCACTTGGCGCCGCGCCAGGCACAAAAATGGCAATATGTCTGGAGACTGGTCCCACGCCCAAAGAGCCAGCAGGGAAAACTATGCCTTGTTCTAAAGCTCTTTGGGAACCTCTTGCGTAGCCCCACACACCTGGGGGCTGCAGGCTTTCCTGCTGCCTTCAGCCTCAAAACCACCCTTTCCCACTTGGCTTCGCTCCAGGCACAAAAATGGCCATATGTCTGGAGACTGGTCCCACGCCCAAAGCGCCAGCAGGGAAAACGATGCCTTGTTCTAAAGCTCTTTGGGAACCGCTTGCGTAGCCCCACACACCTGGGGGCTGCAGGCTTTCCTACTGCCTTCAGCCTCAAAACCACCCTTTCCCACTTGGCCCCGCGCCAGGCCCAAAAATGGCCATATGTCTGGAGATTGGTCCCACGCCGAAAGAGCCAGCAGGGAAAACTATGCCTTGTTCTAAAGCTCTTTGGGAACCGCTTGCGTCGCCCAACACACCGGGGGGCTGCAGGCTTTCCTGCTGCCTTCAGCCTCAAAACCACCCTTTCCCACTTGGCACCGCGCCAGGCACAAAAATGGCCATATGTCTGGAGACTGGTCCCTCGCCCAAAGAGCCAGCAGGGAAAACTATGCCTTGTTCTAAAGCTCTTTGGGAACCTCTTGCGTAGCCCCACACACCTGGGGGCTGCAGGCTTTCCTGCTGCCTTCAGCCTCAAAACCACCCTTTCCCACTTGGCTTCGCTCCAGGCACAAAAATGGTCATATGTCTGGAGACTGGTCCCACGCCCAAAGAGCCAGCAGGGAAAATTATGCCTTGTTCTAAAGCTCTTTGGGAACCGCTTGCGTAGCCCCACAGACCAGCGGGCTACAGGCTTTCCTCCTGCCTTCAGCCTCAAAACCACCCTTTCCCACTTGGCGCCGCGCCAGGCACAAAAATGGCCATATATCTGAAGACTGGTTCCACGCCCAAACAGCCAGCAGGAAAAACTATGCCTTGTTCTAAAGCTCTTTGGGAACCGCTTGCGTGGCCCACAGACCTGGGGGGTGCAGGCTTTCCTGCTGCCTTCAGCCTCAAAACCACCCTTTCCCACTTGGCGCCGCGCCAGGCCCAGAAACGGCCATATGTCTGGAGATTGGTCCCACGCCCAAAGAGCCAGCAGGGAAAACTATGCCTTGTTCTAAAGCTCTTTGGGAACCGCTTGCGTAGCCCCACAGACCTGGGGGCTGCAGGCTTTCCTCCTGCCTTCAGCCTCAAAACCACCCTTTCCCACTTGGCGCCGCGCCAGGCACAAAAATGGCCATATATCTGAAGACTGGTTCCACGCCCAAAGAGCCAGCAGGGAAAACTATGCCTTGTTCTAAAGCTCTTTGGGAACCGCTTGCGTGGCCCACAGACCTGGGGGTGCAGGCTTTCCTGCTGCCTTCAGCCTCAAAACCACCCTTTCCCACTTGGCGCCGCGCCAGGCACAAAAATGGTCATATGGCTAGTGATTGGTCCCACGCCCAAAGAGCCAGCAGGGAAAACTATGCCTTGTTCTAAAGCTCTTTGGGAACTGCTTGCGTGGCCCCACAGACCTGGGGGCTGCAGGCTTTCCTGCTCTCTTCAGCCTTAGAGGCACCCTTTCCCACTTGGTGCCGCGCCAGGCCCAAAAATGGCCATATGTCTGGAGATTGGTCCCACGCCCAAAGAGCCAGCAGGGAAAACTATGCCTTGTTCTAAAGCTCTTTGGAAACGGCTTGAGTAGCCCCACACACCTGGGGGCTGCAGGCTTTCCTGCTGCCTTCAGCCTCAAAACCACCCTTTCCCACTTGGCGTCGCGCGAGGCACAAAAATGGCTATATTTCTGGAGACTGGTCCCACGCCGAAAGAGCCAGCAGGGAAAACTATGCCTTGTTCTAAAGCTCTTTGGGAACCGCTTGCGTGGCCCCACACACCTGCGGGCTGCAGACTTTCCTGCTGCCTTCAGCCTCAAAACCACCCTTTCCCACTTGGCGTCGCGCCAGGCACAAAAATGGCCATATGTCTGGAGATTGGTCCCACGCCCAAAGAGCCAGCAGGGAAAACTATGCCTTGTTCTAAAGCTCTTTGGGAACCGCTTGCGT
Source organism: Chroicocephalus ridibundus (assembly GCF_963924245.1). Taxonomy (NCBI): domain Eukaryota; kingdom Metazoa; phylum Chordata; class Aves; order Charadriiformes; family Laridae; genus Chroicocephalus; species Chroicocephalus ridibundus. Next base: position 942,161 of record NW_026961236.1, on the reverse strand, counting down.
AGCCCCACACACCTGGGGGCTGCAGGCTTTCCTGCTGCCTTCAGCCTCAAAACCACCCTTTCCCACTTGGCGCCGCGCCAGGCCCAAAAATGGCCATATGTCTGGAGACTGGTCCCACGCCCAAAGAGCCAGCAGGGAAAACTATGCCTTGTTCTAAAGCTCTTTGGGAACGGCTTGCGTAGCCCCACAGACCTTGGGGCTGCAAGCTCTCCTGCTGCCTTCAGCCTCAAAACCACCCTTTCCCACTTGGCGCCGCACCAGGACCAAAAATGGCCATATGTCTGGAGACTGGTCCCACGCCCAAAGAGCCAGCAGGGAAAACTATGCCTTGTTCTAAAGCTCTTTGGGAACCGCTTGCGTAGCCCCACAGACCTTGGGGCTGCAAGCTCTCCTGCTGCCTTCAGCCTCAAAACCACACTTTCCCACTTGGCGCCGCGCCAGGCACAAAAATGGCCATATGTCAGGAGACTGGTCCCACGCCCAAAGAGCCAGCAGGGAAAACTATGCCTTGTTCTAAAGCTCTTTGGGAACCGCTTGCGTAGCCCCACACACCTGGGGGCTGCAGGCTTTCCTGCTGCCTTCAGCCTCAAAACCACCCTTTCCCACTTGGCTTCGCTCCAGGCACAAAAATGGCCATATGTCTGGAGATTGGTCCCACGCCCAAAGCGCCAGCAGGGAAAACGATGCCTTGTTCTAAAGCTCTTTGGGAACCGCTTGCGTAGCCCCACACACCTGGGGGCTGCAGGCTTTCCTACTGCCTTCAGCCTCAAAACCACCCTTTCCCACTTGGCCCCGCGCCAGGCCCAAAAATGGCCATATGTCTGGAGATTGGTCCCACGCCGAAAGAGCCAGCAGGGAAAACTATGCCTTGTTCTAAAGCTCTTTGGGAACCTCTTGCGTAGCCCCACACACCTGGGGGCTGCAGACTTTCCTGCTGCCTTCAGCCTCAAAACCACCCTTTCCCACTTGGCTTCGCTCCAGGCACAAAAATGGTCATATGTCTGGAGACTGGTCCCACGCCCAAAGAGCCAGCAGGGAAAACTATGCCTTGTTCTAAAGCTCTTTGGGAACCGCTTGCGTAGCCACACAGACCTGGGGGCTGCAGGCTTTCCTCCTGCCTTCAGCCTCAAAACCACCCTTTCCCACTTGGCGCCGCGCCAGGCACAAAAATGGCCATATATCTGAAGACTGGTTCCACGCCCAAAGAGCCAGCAGGGAAAACTATGCCTTGTTCTAAAGCTCTTTGGGAACCGCTTGCGTGGCCCACAGACCTGGGGGGTGCAGGCTTTCCTGCTGCCTTCAGCCTCAAAACCACCCTTTCCCACTTGGCGCCGCGCCAGGCACAAAAATGGTCATATGGCTAGTGATTGGTCCCACGCCCAAAGAGCCAGCAGGGAAAACTATGCCTTGTTCTAAAGCTCTTTGGGAACTGCTTGCGTGGCCCCACAGACCTGGGGGCTGCAGGCTTTCCTGCTGCCTTCAGCCTCAAAGCCACCCTTTCCCACTTGGCCCCGCGCCAGGCCCAAAAATGGCTATATTTCTGGAGACTGGTCCCACGCCCAAAGAGCCAGCAGGGAAAACTATGCCTTGTTCTAAAGCTCTTTAGGAACCGCTTGCGTGGCCCCACACACCTGCGGGCTGCAGGTTTCCTGATGCCTTCAGCCTCAAAACCACCCTTTCCCACTTGGCGTCGCGCCAGGCACAAAAATGGTCATATGTCTGGAGATTGGTCCCACGCCCAAAGAGCCAGCAGGGAAAACTATGCCTTGTTCTAAAGCTCTTTGGGAACCGCTTGCGTAGCCCCACACACCTGGGGGCTGCAGGCTTTCCTGCTGCCTTCAGCCTCAAAGCCACCCTTTCCCACTTGGCGCCGCGCCAGGCACAAAAATGGCCATATGTCGGGAGACTGGTCCCACGCCCAAAGAGCCAGCAGGGAAAACTATGCCTTGTTCTAAAGCTCTTTGGGAACCGCTTCCGTGGGACCACAGACCTGGGGGCTGCAGGCTTTCCTGCTCTCTTCAGCCTCAAAACCACCCTTTCCCACACGGCGTCACGCCAGGCACAAAAATGGCCATATGTCTGGAGATTGGTCCCACGCCCAAAGAGCCAGCAGGGAAAATTATGCCTGGTTCTAAAGCTCTTTGGGAACCGCTTGCGTGGCCCCACAGACCTGGGGGCTGCAGGCTTTCCTGCTGCCTTCAGCCTCAAAACCACCCTTTCCCACTTGGCCCCGCGCCAGGCACAAAAATGGCCATACGTCTGGAGGTTGGTCCCACGCCGAAAGAGCCAGCAGGGAAAACTATGCCTTGTTCTAAAGCTCTTTGGGAACCGCTTGCGTGGCCCCACACACCTGCGGGCTGCAGACTTTCCTGCTGCCTTCAGCCTCAAAACCACCCTTTCCCAATTGGCGTCACGCCAGGCACAAAAATGGCCATATGGCTGGAGATTGGTCCCACGCCCAAAGAGCCAGCAGGGAAAACTATGCCTTGTTCTAAAGCTCTTTGGGAACCGCTTGTGTAGCCCCACACACCTGGGGGCTGCAGGTTTCCTGATGCCTTCAGCCTGAAAATCACCCTTTCCCTCTTGGCGCCGCGCCAGGCCCAGAAACGGCCATATGTCTGGAGATTGGTCCCACGCCCAAAGAGCCAGCAGGGAAAACTATGCCTTGTTCTAAAGCTCTTTGGGAACCGCTTGCGTAGCCCCACAGACCGGGGGCTGCAGGCTTTCCTGCTGCCTTCAGCCTCAAAACCACCCTTTCCCACTTGGCGCCGCGCCAGGCACAAAAATGGCCATATGTCAGGAGACTGGTCCCACACCCAAAGAGCCAGCAGGGAAAACTATGCCTTGTTCTAAAGCTCTTTGGGAACCGCTTGCGTAGCCCCACACACCTGGGGGCTGCAGGCTTTCCTGCTGCCTTCAGCCTCAAAACCACCCTTTCCCACATGGCGTCATGCCAGGCCCAAAAATGGCCATATGTCTGGAGACTGGTCCCACGCCCAAGAGCCAGCAGGGAAAACGATGCCTTGTTCTAAAGCTCTTTGGGAACCGCTTGCGTCGCCCCACACACCTGCGGGCTGCAGGCTTTCCTGCTGACTTCAGCCTCAAAACCACCCTTTCCCACTTGGCGCCGCGCCAGGCCCAAGAATGGCCATATGTCTGGAGATTGGTTCCACGCCCAAAGAGCCAGCAGGGAAAACTATGCCTTGTTCTAAAGCTCTTTGGGAACCGCTTCCGTGGCCCCACACACCTGGGGGCTGCAGGCTTTCCTGCTCTCTTCAGCCTCAAAACCACCCTTTCCCACACGGCGTCACGCCAGGCACAAAAATGGCCATATGTCTGGAGATTGGTCCCACGCCCAAAGAGCCAGCAGGGAAAATTATGCCTGGTTCTAAAGCTCTTTGGGAACCGCTTGCGTTGCCCCACAGACCTGGGGGCTGCAGGCTTTCCTGCTGCCTTCAGCCTCAAAACCACCCTTTCCCACTTGGCGCCGCGCCAGGCCCAAAAATGGCCATATGTCTGGAGACTGGTCCCTTTCCCAAAGAGCCAGCAGGGAAAACTATGCCTTGTTCTAAAGCTCTTTGGGAATCGCTTGCGAAGCCCCAGAGACCTGGGGGCTGCAGGCTTTCCTGCTGCCTTCAGCCTCAAAGCCACCCTTTCCCACTTGGCGCCGCGCCAGGCCCAGAAACGGCCATATGTCTGGAGATTGGTCCCACGCCCAAAGAGCCAGCAGGGAAAACTATGCCTTGTTCTAAAGCTCTTTGGGAACCGCTTGCGTAGCCCCACACACCTGGGGGCTGCAGGCTTTCCTGCTGCCTTCAGCCTCAAAACCACCCTTTCCCACTTGGCGCCGCGCCAGGCCCAAAAATGGCCATATGTCTGGAGACTGGTCCCACGCCCAAAGAGCCAGCAGGGAAAACTATGCCTTGTTCTAAAGCTCTTTGGGAACCGCTTGCGTGGCCCCACAGACCTGGGGGGTGCAGGCTTTCCTGCTGCCTTCAGCCTCAAAACCACCCTTTCCCACTTGGCGCCGTGCCAGGCACAAAAATGGCCATATGTCTGGAGACTGGTCCCTTTCCCAAAGAGCCAGCAGGGAAAACTATGCCTTGTTCTAAAGCTCTTTGGGAATCGCTTGCGAAGCCCCAGAGACCTGGGGGCTGCAGGCTTTCCTGCTGCCTTCAGCCTCAAAGCCACCCTTTCCCACTTGGCGCCGCGCCAGGCCCAGAAACGGCCATATGTCTGGAGATTGGTCCCACGCCCAAAGAGCCAGCAGGGAAAACTATGCCTTGTTCTAAAGCTCTTTGGGAACCGCTTGCGTAGCCCCACACACCTGGGGGCTGCAGGCTTTCCTGCTGCCTTCAGCCTCAAAACCACCCTTTCCCACTTGGCGCCGCGCCAGGCCCAAAAATGGCCATATGTCTGGAGACTGGTCCCACGCCCAAAGAGCCAGCAGGGAAAACTATGCCTTGTTCTAAAGCTCTTTGGGAACCGCTTGCATAGCCCCACACACCTGGGGGCTGCAGGCTTTCCTGCTGCCTTCAGCCTCAAAACCACCCTTTCCCACTTGGCGCCGCGCCAGGCCCAAAAATGGACATATGTCTGGAGACTGGTCCCACGCCCAAAGAGCCAGCAGGGAAAACTATGCCTTGTTCTAAAGCTCTTTGGGAACCGCTTGCGTGGCCCCACACACCTGGGGGCTGCAGGCTTTCCTGCTGCCTTCAGCCTCAAAACCACCCTTTCCCACTTGGCGCCGCGCCAGGCACAAAAAGGGCCATATGGCTGGAGACTGGTCCCACGCCCAAACAGCCAGCAGGGAAAACTATGCCTTGTTCTAAAGCTCTTTGGGAACCGCTTGCGTGGCCCCACACACCTGCGGGCTGCAGACTTTCCTGCTGCCTTCAGCCTCAAAACCACCCTTTCCCACTTGGCGTCGCGCCAGGCACACAAATGGCCATATGTCTGGAGATTGGTCCCACGCCCAAAGAGCCAGCAGGGAAAACTATGCCTTTTTCTAAAGCTCTTTGGGAACCGCTTGCGTAGCCCCAAACACCTGGGGGCTGCAGGCTTTCCTGCTGCCTTCAGCCTCAAAACCACCCTTTCCCACTTGGCGCCGTGCCAGGCACAAAAATGGCCATATGGCTGGAGACTGGTCCCTTTCCCAAAGAGCCAGCAGGGAAAACTATGCCTTGTTCTAAAGCTCTTTGGGAATCGCTTGCGAAGCCCCAGAGACCTGGGGGCTGCAGGCTTTCCTGCTGCCTTCAGCCTCAAAGCCACCCTTTCCCACTTGGCGCCGCGCCAGGCCCAGAAACGGCCATATGTCTGGAGATTGGTCCCACGCCCAAAGAGCCAGCAGGGAAAACTATGCCTTGTTCTAAAGCTCTTTGGGAACCGCTTGCGTAGCCCCACACACCTGGGGGCTGCAGGCTTTCCTGCTGCCTTCAGCCTCAAAACCACCCTTTCCCACTTGGCGCCGCGCCAGGCCCAAAAATGGCCATATGTCTGGAGATTGGTCCCACACCCAAAGAGCCAGCAGGGAAAACTATGCCTTGTTCTAAAGCTCTTTGGGAACCGCTTGCGTAGCCCCACACACCTGGGGGCTGCAGGCTTTCCTGCTGCCTTCAGCCTCAAAACCACCCTTTCCCACTTGGCGCCGCGCCAGGCCCAAAAATGGCCATATGTCTGGAGACTGGTCCCACGCCCAAAGAGCCAGCAGGGAAAACTATGCCTTGTTCTAAAGCTCTTTGGGAACCGCTTGCGTAGCCCCAAACACCTGGGGGCTGCAGGCTTTCCTGCTGCCTTCAGCCTCAAAACCACCCTTTCCCACTTGGCGCCGCGCCAGGCACAAAAATGGCCATATGGCTGGAGACTGGTCCCACGCCCAAAGAGCCAGCAGGGAAAACTATGCCTTGTTCTAAAGCTCTTTGGGAACCGCTTCCGTGGCCCCACAGACCTGGGGGGTGCAGGCTTTCCTGCTGCCTTCAGCCTCAAAACCACCCTTTCCCACTTGGCGCCGCGCCAGGCCCAAAAATGGCCATATGTCTGGAGATTGGTCCCACGCCGAAAGAGCCAGCAGGGAAAACTATGCCTTGTTCTAAAGCTCTTTGGGAACCGCTTGCGTGGCCCCACACACCTGCGGGCTGCAGACTTTCCTGCTGCCTTCAGCCTCAAAACCACCCTTTCCCACTTGGCGTCGCGCCAGGCACAAAAATGGCCATATGTCTGGAGATTGGTCCCACGCCCAAAGAGCCAGCAGGGAAAACTATGCCTTGTTCTAAAGCTCTTTGGGAACCGCTTGCGTAGCCCCACACACCTGGGGGCTGCAGGCTTTCCTGCTGCCTTCAGCCTCAAAACCACCCTTTCCCACTTGGCGCCGCGCCAGGCCCAAAAATGGCCATATGTCTGGAGACTGGTCCCACGCCCAAAGAGCCAGCAGGGAAAACTATGCCTTGTTCTAAAGCTCTTTGGGAACGGCTTGCGTAGCCCCACAGACCTTGGGGCTGCAAGCTCTCCTGCTGCCTTCAGCCTCAAAACCACCCTTTCCCACTTGGCGCCGCACCAGGACCAAAAATGGCCATATGTCTGGAGACTGGTCCCACGCCCAAAGAGCCAGCAGGGAAAACTATGCCTTGTTCTAAAGCTCTTTGGGAACCGCTTGCGTAGCCCCACAGACCTTGGGGCTGCAAGCTCTCCTGCTGCCTTCAGCCTCAAAACCACACTTTCCCACTTGGCGCCGCGCCAGGCACAAAAATGGCCATATGTCAGGAGACTGGTCCCACGCCCAAAGAGCCAGCAGGGAAAACTATGCCTTGTTCTAAAGCTCTTTGGGAACCGCTTGCGTAGCCCCACACACCTGGGGGCTGCAGGCTTTCCTGCTGCCTTCAGCCTCAAAACCACCCTTTCCCACTTGGCTTCGCTCCAGGCACAAAAATGGCCATATGTCTGGAGATTGGTCCCACGCCCAAAGCGCCAGCAGGGAAAACGATGCCTTGTTCTAAAGCTCTTTGGGAACCGCTTGCGTAGCCCCACACACCTGGGGGCTGCAGGCTTTCCTACTGCCTTCAGCCTCAAAACCACCCTTTCCCACTTGGCCCCGCGCCAGGCCCAAAAATGGCCATATGTCTGGAGATTGGTCCCACGCCGAAAGAGCCAGCAGGGAAAACTATGCCTTGTTCTAAAGCTCTTTGGGAACCTCTTGCGTAGCCCCACACACCTGGGGGCTGCAGACTTTCCTGCTGCCTTCAGCCTCAAAACCACCCTTTCCCACTTGGCTTCGCTCCAGGCACAAAAATGGTCATATGTCTGGAGACTGGTCCCACGCCCAAAGAGCCAGCAGGGAAAACTATGCCTTGTTCTAAAGCTCTTTGGGAACCGCTTGCGTAGCCACACAGACCTGGGGGCTGCAGGCTTTCCTCCTGCCTTCAGCCTCAAAACCACCCTTTCCCACTTGGCGCCGCGCCAGGCACAAAAATGGCCATATATCTGAAGACTGGTTCCACGCCCAAAGAGCCAGCAGGGAAAACTATGCCTTGTTCTAAAGCTCTTTGGGAACCGCTTGCGTGGCCCACAGACCTGGGGGGTGCAGGCTTTCCTGCTGCCTTCAGCCTCAAAACCACCCTTTCCCACTTGGCGCCGCGCCAGGCACAAAAATGGTCATATGGCTAGTGATTGGTCCCACGCCCAAAGAGCCAGCAGGGAAAACTATGCCTTGTTCTAAAGCTCTTTGGGAACTGCTTGCGTGGCCCCACAGACCTGGGGGCTGCAGGCTTTCCTGCTGCCTTCAGCCTCAAAGCCACCCTTTCCCACTTGGCCCCGCGCCAGGCCCAAAAATGGCTATATTTCTGGAGACTGGTCCCACGCCCAAAGAGCCAGCAGGGAAAACTATGCCTTGTTCTAAAGCTCTTTAGGAACCGCTTGCGTGGCCCCACACACCTGCGGGCTGCAGGTTTCCTGATGCCTTCAGCCTCAAAACCACCCTTTCCCACTTGGCGTCGCGCCAGGCACAAAAATGGTCATATGTCTGGAGATTGGTCCCACGCCCAAAGAGCCAGCAGGGAAAACTATGCCTTGTTCTAAAGCTCTTTGGGAACCGCTTGCGTAGCCCCACACACCTGGGGGCTGCAGGCTTTCCTGCTGCCTTCAGCCTCAAAGCCACCCTTTCCCACTTGGCGCCGCGCCAGGCACAAAAATGGCCATATGTCGGGAGACTGGTCCCACGCCCAAAGAGCCAGCAGGGAAAACTATGCCTTGTTCTAAAGCTCTTTGGGAACCGCTTCCGTGGGACCACAGACCTGGGGGCTGCAGGCTTTCCTGCTCTCTTCAGCCTCAAAACCACCCTTTCCCACACGGCGTCACGCCAGGCACAAAAATGGCCATATGTCTGGAGATTGGTCCCACGCCCAAAGAGCCAGCAGGGAAAATTATGCCTGGTTCTAAAGCTCTTTGGGAACCGCTTGCGTGGCCCCACAGACCTGGGGGCTGCAGGCTTTCCTGCTGCCTTCAGCCTCAAAACCACCCTTTCCCACTTGGCCCCGCGCCAGGCACAAAAATGGCCATACGTCTGGAGGTTGGTCCCACGCCGAAAGAGCCAGCAGGGAAAACTATGCCTTGTTCTAAAGCTCTTTGGGAACCGCTTGCGTGGCCCCACAGACCTGCGGGCTGCAGACTTTCCTGCTGCCTTCAGCCTCAAAACCACCCTTTCCCAATTGGCGTCACGCCAGGCACAAAAATGGCCATATGGCTGGAGATTGGTCCCACGCCCAAAGAGCCAGCAGGGAAAACTATGCCTTGTTCTAAAGCTCTTTGGGAACCGCTTGTGTAGCCCCACACACCTGGGGGCTGCAGGTTTCCTGATGCCTTCAGCCTGAAAATCACCCTTTCCCTCTTGGCGCCGCGCCAGGCCCAGAAACGGCCATATGTCTGGAGATTGGTCCCACGCCCAAAGAGCCAGCAGGGAAAACTATGCCTTGTTCTAAAGCTCTTTGGGAACCGCTTGCGTAGCCCCACAGACCGGGGGCTGCAGGCTTTCCTGCTGCCTTCAGCCTCAAAACCACCCTTTCCCACTTGGCGCCGCGCCAGGCACAAAAATGGCCATATGTCAGGAGACTGGTCCCACACCCAAAGAGCCAGCAGGGAAAACTATGCCTTGTTCTAAAGCTCTTTGGGAACCGCTTGCGTAGCCCCACACACCTGGGGGCTGCAGGCTTTCCTGCTGCCTTCAGCCTCAAAACCACCCTTTCCCACATGGCGTCATGCCAGGCCCAAAAATGGCCATATGTCTGGAGACTGGTCCCACGCCCAAGAGCCAGCAGGGAAAACGATGCCTTGTTCTAAAGCTCTTTGGGAACCGCTTGCGTCGCCCCACACACCTGCGGGCTGCAGGCTTTCCTGCTGACTTCAGCCTCAAAACCACCCTTTCCCACTTGGCGCCGCGCCAGGCCCAAGAATGGCCATATGTCTGGAGATTGGTTCCACGCCCAAAGAGCCAGCAGGGAAAACTATGCCTTGTTCTAAAGCTCTTTGGGAACCGCTTCCGTGGCCCCACACACCTGGGGGCTGCAGGCTTTCCTGCTCTCTTCAGCCTCAAAACCACCCTTTCCCACACGGCGTCACGCCAGGCACAAAAATGGCCATATGTCTGGAGATTGGTCCCACGCCCAAAGAGCCAGCAGGGAAAATTATGCCTGGTTCTAAAGCTCTTTGGGAACCGCTTGCGTTGCCCCACAGACCTGGGGGCTGCAGGCTTTCCTGCTGCCTTCAGCCTCAAAACCACCCTTTCCCACTTGGCGCCGCGCCAGGCACAAAAATGGCCATATGTCTGGAGACTGGTCCCTTTCCCAAAGAGCCAGCAGGGAAAACTATGCCTTGTTCTAAAGCTCTTTGGGAATCGCTTGCGAAGCCCCAGAGACCTGGGGGCTGCAGGCTTTCCTGCTGCCTTCAGCCTCAAAGCCACCCTTTCCCACTTGGCGCCGCGCCAGGCCCAGAAACGGCCATATGTCTGGAGATTGGTCCCACGCCCAAAGAGCCAGCAGGGAAAACTATGCCTTGTTCTAAAGCTCTTTGGGAACCGCTTGCGTAGCCCCACACACCTGGGGGCTGCAGGCTTTCCTGCTGCCTTCAGCCTCAAAACCACCCTTTCCCACTTGGCGCCGCGCCAGGCCCAAAAATGGCCATATGTCTGGAGACTGGTCCCACGCCCAAAGAGCCAGCAGGGAAAACTATGCCTTGTTCTAAAGCTCTTTGGGAACCGCTTGCGTGGCCCCACAGACCTGGGGGGTGCAGGCTTTCCTGCTGCCTTCAGCCTCAAAACCACCCTTTCCCACTTGGCGCCGTGCCAGGCACAAAAATGGCCATATGTCTGGAGACTGGTCCCTTTCCCAAAGAGCCAGCAGGGAAAACTATGCCTTGTTCTAAAGCTCTTTGGGAATCGCTTGCGAAGCCCCAGAGACCTGGGGGCTGCAGGCTTTCCTGCTGCCTTCAGCCTCAAAGCCACCCTTTCCCACTTGGCGCCGCGCCAGGCCCAGAAACGGCCATATGTCTGGAGATTGGTCCCACGCCCAAAGAGCCAGCAGGGAAAACTATGCCTTGTTCTAAAGCTCTTTGGGAACCGCTTGCGTAGCCCCACACACCTGGGGGCTGCAGGCTTTCCTGCTGCCTTCAGCCTCAAAACCACCCTTTCCCACTTGGCGCCGCGCCAGGCCCAAAAATGGCCATATGTCTGGAGACTGGTCCCACGCCCAAAGAGCCAGCAGGGAAAACTATGCCTTGTTCTAAAGCTCTTTGGGAACCGCTTGCATAGCCCCACACACCTGGGGGCTGCAGGCTTTCCTGCTGCCTTCAGCCTCAAAACCACCCTTTCCCACTTGGCGCCGCGCCAGGCCCAAAAATGGACATATGTCTGGAGACTGGTCCCACGCCCAAAGAGCCAGCAGGGAAAACTATGCCTTGTTCTAAAGCTCTTTGGGAACCGCTTGCGTGGCCCCACACACCTGGGGGCTGCAGGCTTTCCTGCTGCCTTCAGCCTCAAAACCACCCTTTCCCACTTGGCGCCGCGCCAGGCACAAAAAGGGCCATATGGCTGGAGACTGGTCCCACGCCCAAACAGCCAGCAGGGAAAGCTATGCCTTGTTCTAAAGCTCTTTGGGAACCGCTTGCGTGGCCCCACACACCTGCGGGCTGCAGACTTTCCTGCTGCCTTCAGCCTCAAAACCACCCTTTCCCACTTGGCGTCGCGCCAGGCACACAAATGGCCATATGTCTGGAGATTGGTCCCACGCCCAAAGAGCCAGCAGGGAAAACTATGCCTTTTTCTAAAGCTCTTTGGGAACCGCTTGCGTAGCCCCAAACACCTGGGGGCTGCAGGCTTTCCTGCTGCCTTCAGCCTCAAAACCACCCTTTCCCACTTGGCGCCGTGCCAGGCACAAAAATGGCCATATGGCTGGAGACTGGTCCCTTTCCCAAAGAGCCAGCAGGGAAAACTATGCCTTGTTCTAAAGCTCTTTGGGAATCGCTTGCGAAGCCCCAGAGACCTGGGGGCTGCAGGCTTTCCTGCTGCCTTCAGCCTCAAAGCCACCCTTTCCCACTTGGCGCCGCGCCAGGCCCAGAAACGGCCATATGTCTGGAGATTGGTCCCACGCCCAAAGAGCCAGCAGGGAAAACTATGCCTTGTTCTAAAGCTCTTTGGGAACCGCTTGCGTAGCCCCACACACCTGGGGGCTGCAGGCTTTCCTGCTGCCTTCAGCCTCAAAACCACCCTTTCCCACTTGGCGCCGCGCCAGGCCCAAAAATGGCCATATGTCTGGAGATTGGTCCCACACCCAAAGAGCCAGCAGGGAAAACTATGCCTTGTTCTAAAGCTCTTTGGGAACCGCTTGCGTAGCCCCACACACCTGGGGGCTGCAGGCTTTCCTGCTGCCTTCAGCCTCAAAACCACCCTTTCCCACTTGGCGCCGCGCCAGGCCCAAAAATGGCCATATGTCTGGAGACTGGTCCCACGCCCAAAGAGCCAGCAGGGAAAACTATGCCTTGTTCTAAAGCTCTTTGGGAACCGCTTGCGTAGCCCCAAACACCTGGGGGCTGCAGGCTTTCCTGCTGCCTTCAGCCTCAAAACCACCCTTTCCCACTTGGCGCCGCGCCAGGCACAAAAATGGCCATATGTCTGGAGACTGGTCCCACGCCCAAAGAGCCAGCAGGGAAAACTATGCCTTGTTCTAAAGCTCTTTGGGAACCGCTTCCGTGGCCCCACAGACCTGGGGGGTGCAGGCTTTCCTGCTGCCTTCAGCCTCAAAACCACCCTTTCCCACTTGGCGCCGCGCCAGGCCCAAAAATGGCCATATGTCTGGAGATTGGTCCCACGCCGAAAGAGCCAGCAGGGAAAACTATGCCTTGTTCTAAAGCTCTTTCGGAACCGCTTGCGTGGCCCCACACACCTGGGGGCTGCAGGCTTTCCTGCTGCCTTCAGCCTCAAAACCACCCTTTCCCACTTGGCATCGCGCCAGGCACAAAAATGGTCATATGTCTGGAGATTGGTCCCACGCCCAAAGAGCCAGCAGGGAAAACTATGCCTTGTTCTAAAGCTCTTTGGGAACCGCTTGCGTAGCCCCACAGACCTGGGGGCTGCAGGCTTTCCTGCTGCCTTCAGCCTCAAAACCACCCTTTCCCACTTGGCGCCGTGCCAGGCACAAAAATGGCCATATGTCTGGAGACTGGTCCCATGCCCAAAGAGCCAGCAGGGAAAACTATGCCTTGTTCTAAAGCTCTTTGGGAATCGCTTGCGAAGCCCCACAGACCTGGGGGCTGCAGGCTTTCCTGCTGCCTTCAGCCTCAAAGCCACCCTTTCCCACTTGGCGCCGCGCCAGGCCCAAAAATGGCCATATGTCTGGAGACTGGTCCCACGCCCAAGAGCCAGCATGGAAAACTATGCCTTGTTCTAAAGCTCTTTGGGAACCGCTTGCGTAGCCCCACACACCTGGGGGCTGCAGGCTTTCCTGCTGCCTTCAGCCTCAAAACCACCCTTTCCCACTTGGCGCCGCGCCAGGCCCAAGAATGGCCATATGTCTGGAGATTGGTTCCACGCCCAAAGAGCCAGCAGGGAAAATTATGCCTTGTTCTAAAGCTCTTTGGGAACCGCTTGCGTAGCCCCACACACCTGGGGGCTGCAGGCTTTCCTGCTGCCTTCAGCCTCAAAACCACCCTTTCCCACTTGGCGCCGCGCCAGGCACAAAAATGGCCATATGTCTGGAGACTGGTCCCACGCCCAAAGAGCCAGCAGGGAAAACTATGCCTTGTTCTAAAGCTCTTTGGGAACCTCTTGCGTAGCCCCACACACCTGGGGGCTGCAGGCTTTCCTGCTGTCTTCAGCCTCAAAACCACCCTTTCCCACTTGGCTTCGCTTCAGGCACAAAAACGGCCATATGTCTGGAGACTGGTCCCACGCCCAAAGAGCCAGCAGGGAAAACTATGCCTTGTTCTAAAGCTCTTTGGGAACCGCTTGCGTAGCCCCACACACCTCGGGGCTGCAGGCTTTCCTGCTGCCTTCAGCCTCAAAACCACCCTTTCCCACTTGGCGCCGCGCCAGGCACAAAAATGGCCATATATCTGAAGATTGGTTCCACGCCCAAAGAGCCAGCAGGGAAAACTATGCCTTGTTCTAAAGCTCTTTGGGAACCGCTTGCGTGGCCCCACAGACCTGGGGGGTGCAGGCTTTCCTGCTGCCTTCAGCCTCAAAGCCACCCTTTCCCACTTGGCGCTGCGCCAGGCACAAAAATGGCCATATGGCTGGAGATTGGTCCCACGCCCAAAGAGCCAGCAGGGAAAACTATGCCTTGTTCTAAAGCTCTTTGGGAACCGCTTGCGTAGCCCCACACACCTGGGGGCTGCAGGCTTTCCTGCTGCCTTCAGCCTCAAAACCACCCTTTCCCACTTGGCGCCGCGCCAGGCACAAAAATGGCCATATGTCTGGAGACTGGTCCCACGCGCAAAGAGCCAGCAGGGAAAATTATGCCTTGTTCTAAAGCTCTTTGGGAACCTCTTGCGTAGCCCCACACACCTGGGGGCTGCAGGCTTTCCTGCTGCCTTCAGCCTCAAAACCACCCTTTCCCACTTGGCTTCGCTTCAGGCACAAAAATGGCCATGTGGCTGGAGATTGGTCCCACGCCCAAAGAGACAGCAGGGAAAACTATGCCTTGTTCTAAAGCTCTTTGGGAACCGCTTGCGTGGCCCCACAGGCCTGGGGGCTGCAGGCTTTCCTGCTGCCTTCAGCCTCAAAACCACCCTTTCCCACTTGGCGCCGCGCCAGGCACAAAAATGGCCATATGTCTGGAGACTGGTCCCACGCGCAAAGAGCCAGCAGGGAAAATTATGCCTTGTTCTAAAGCTCTTTGGGAACCTCTTGCGTAGCCCCACACACCTGGGGGCTGCAGGCTTTCCTGCTGCCTTCAGCCTGAAAACCACCCTTTCCCACTTGGCTTCGCTTCAGGCACAAAAATGGCCATATGGCTGGAGATTGGTCCCACGCCCAAAGAGACAGCAGGGAAAACTATGCCTTGTTCTAAAGCTCTTTGGGAACCGCTTGCGTAGCCCCACACACCTGGGGGCTGCAGGCTTTCCTGCTGCCTTCAGCCTCAAAACCACCCTTTCCCACTTGGCGCCGCGCCAGGCCCAAAAATGGCCATATGTCTGGAGACTGGTCCCACGCCCAAAGAGCCAGCAGGGAAAACTATGCCTTGTTCTAAAGCTCTTTGGGAACCGCTTGCATAGCCCCACACACCTGGGGGCTGCAGGCTTTCCTGCTGCCTTCAGCCTCAAAACCACCCTTTCCCACTTGGCGCCGCGCCAGGCCCAAAAATGGACATATGTCTGGAGACTGGTCCCACGCCCAAAGAGCCAGCAGGGAAAACTATGCCTTGTTCTAAAGCTCTTTGGGAACCGCTTGCGTGGCCCCACACACCTGGGGGCTGCAGGCTTTCCTGCTGCCTTCAGCCTCAAAACCACCCTTTCCCACTTGGCGCCGCGCCAGGCACAAAAAGGGCCATATGGCTGGAGACTGGTCCCACGCCCAAAGAGCCAGCAGGGAAAACTATGCCTTGTTCTAAAGCTCTTTGGGAACCGCTTGCGTGGCCCCACACACCTGCGGGCTGCAGACTTTCCTGCTGCCTTCAGCCTCAAAACCACCCTTTCCCACTTGGCGTCGCGCCAGGCACACAAATGGCCATATGTCTGGAGATTGGTCCCACGCCCAAAGAGCCAGCAGGGAAAACTATGCCTTTTTCTAAAGCTCTTTGGGAACCGCTTGCGTAGCCCCAAACACCTGGGGGCTGCAGGCTTTCCTGCTGCCTTCAGCCTCAAAACCACCCTTTCCCACTTGGCGCCGTGCCAGGCACAAAAATGGCCATATGGCTGGAGACTGGTCCCTTTCCCAAAGAGCCAGCAGGGAAAACTATGCCTTGTTCTAAAGCTCTTTGGGAATCGCTTGCGAAGCCCCAGAGACCTGGGGGCTGCAGGCTTTCCTGCTGCCTTCAGCCTCAAAGCCACCCTTTCCCACTTGGCGCCGCGCCAGGCCCAGAAACGGCCATATGTCTGGAGATTGGTCCCACGCCCAAAGAGCCAGCAGGGAAAACTATGCCTTGTTCTAAAGCTCTTTGGGAACCGCTTGCGTAGCCCCACACACCTGGGGGCTGCAGGCTTTCCTGCTGCCTTCAGCCTCAAAACCACCCTTTCCCACTTGGCGCCGCGCCAGGCCCAAAAATGGCCATATGTCTGGAGATTGGTCCCACACCCAAAGAGCCAGCAGGGAAAACTATGCCTTGTTCTAAAGCTCTTTGGGAACCGCTTGCGTAGCCCCACACACCTGGGGGCTGCAGGCTTTCCTGCTGCCTTCAGCCTCAAAACCACCCTTTCCCACTTGGCGCCGCGCCAGGCCCAAAAATGGCCATATGTCTGGAGACTGGTCCCACGCCCAAAGAGCCAGCAGGGAAAACTATGCCTTGTTCTAAAGCTCTTTGGGAACCGCTTGCGTAGCCCCAAACACCTGGGGGCTGCAGGCTTTCCTGCTGCCTTCAGCCTCAAAACCACCCTTTCCCACTTGGCGCCGCGCCAGGCACAAAAATGGCCATATGTCTGGAGACTGGTCCCACGCCCAAAGAGCCAGCAGGGAAAACTATGCCTTGTTCTAAAGCTCTTTGGGAACCGCTTCCGTGGCCCCACAGACCTGGGGGCTGCAGGCTTTCCTGCTGCCTTCAGCCTCAAAACCACCCTTTCCCACTTGGCGCCGCGCCAGGCCCAAAAATGGCCATATGTCTGGAGATTGGTCCCACGCCGAAAGAGCCAGCAGGGAAAACTATGCCTTGTTCTAAAGCTCTTTCGGAACCGCTTGCGTGGCCCCACACACCTGGGGGCTGCAGGCTTTCCTGCTTCCTTCAGCCTCAAAACCACCCTTTCCCACTTGGCATCGCGCCAGGCACAAAAATGGTCATATGTCTGGAGATTGGTCCCACGCCCAAAGAGCCAGCAGGGAAAACTATGCCTTGTTCTAAAGCTCTTTGGGAACCGCTTGCGTAGCCCCACACACCTGGGGGCTGCAGGCTTTCCTGCTGCCTTCAGCCTCAAAACCACCCTTTCCCACTTGGCGCCGTGCCAGGCACAAAAATGGCCATATGTCTGGAGACTGGTCCCATGCCCAAAGAGCCAGCAGGGAAAACTATGCCTTGTTCTAAAGCTCTTTGGGAATCGCTTGCGAAGCCCCACAGACCTGGGGGCTGCAGGCTTTCCTGCTGCCTTCAGCCTCAAAGCCACCCTTTCCCACTTGGCGCCGCGCCAGGCCCAAAAATGGCCATATGTCTGGAGACTGGTCCCACGCCCAAGAGCCAGCAGGGAAAACTATGCCTTGTTCTAAAGCTCTTTGGGAACCGCTTGCGTAGCCCCACACACCTGGGGGCTGCAGGCTTTCCTGCTGCCTTCAGCCTCAAAACCACCCTTTCCCACTTGGCGCCGCGCCAGGCCCAAGAATGGCCATATGTCTGGAGATTGGTTCCACGCCCAAACAGCCAGCAGGGAAAATTATGCCTTGTTCTAAAGCTCTTTGGGAACCGCTTGCGTAGCCCCACACACCTGGGGGCTGCAGGCTTTCCTGCTGCCTTCAGCCTCAAAACCACCCTTTCCCACTTGGCGCCGCGCCAGGCACAAAAATGGCCATATGTCTGGAGACTGGTCCCACGCCCAAAGAGCCAGCAGGGAAAACTATGCCTTGTTCTAAAGCTCTTTGGGAACCTCTTGCGTAGCCCCACACACCTGGGGGCTGCAGGCTTTCCTGCTGTCTTCAGCCTCAAAACCACCCTTTCCCACTTGGCTTCGCTTCAGGCACAAAAACGGCCATATGTCTGGAGACTGGTCCCACGCCCAAAGAGCCAGCAGGGAAAACTATGCCTTGTTCTAAAGCTCTTTGGGAACCGCTTGCGTAGCCCCACACACCTCGGGGCTGCAGGCTTTCCTGCTGCCTTCAGCCTCAAAACCACCCTTTCCCACTTGGCGCCGCGCCAGGCACAAAAATGGCCATATATCTGAAGATTGGTTCCACGCCCAAAGAGCCAGCAGGGAAAACTATGCCTTGTTCTAAAGCTCTTTGGGAACCGCTTGCGTGGCCCCACAGACCTGGGGGGTGCAGGCTTTCCTGCTGCCTTCAGCCTCAAAGCCACCCTTTCCCACTTGGCGCTGCGCCAGGCACAAAAATGGCCATATGGCTGGAGATTGGTCCCACGCCCAAAGAGCCAGCAGGGAAAACTATGCCTTGTTCTAAAGCTCTTTGGGAACCGCTTGCGTGGCCCCACAGACCTGGGGGCTGCAGGCTTTCCTGCTGCCTTCAGCCTCAAAGCCAGCCTTTCCCACTTGGCGTCGCGCCAGGCACAAAAATGGCTATATTTCTGGAGACTGGTCCCACGCCGAAAGAGCCAGCAGGGAAAACTATGCCTTGTTCTAAAGCTCTTTGGGAACCGCTTGCGTGGCCCCACACACCTGCGGGCTGCAGGCTTTCCTGCTGCCTTCAGCCTCAAAACCACCCTTTCCCACTTGGCGCCGTGCCAGGCACAAAAATGGCCATATGTCTGGAGATTGGTCCCTTTCCCAAAGAGCCAGCAGGGAAAACTATGCCTTGTTCTAAAGCTCTTTGGGAACCGCTTCCGTAGCCCCACACACCTGGGGGCTGCAGGCTTTCCTGCTGCCTTCAGCCTCAAAACCACCCTTTCCCACTTGGCGCCGCGCCAGGCACAAAAATGGCCATATGTCTGGAGACTGGTCCCACGCGCAAAGAGCCAGCAGGGAAAATTATGCCTTGTTCTAAAGCTCTTTGGGAACCTCTTGCGTAGCCCCACACACCTGGGGGCTGCAGGCTTTCCTGCTGCCTTCAGCCTCAAAACCACCCTTTCCCACTTGGCTTCGCTTCAGGCACAAAAATGGCCATGTGGCTGGAGATTGGTCCCACGCCCAAAGAGACAGCAGGGAAAACTATGCCTTGTTCTAAAGCTCTTTGGGAACCGCTTCCGTGGCCCCACAGACCTGGGGGGTGCAGGCTTTCCTGCTGCCTTCAGCCTCAAAACCACCCTTTCCCACTTGGCGCCGCGCCAGGCCCAAAAATGGCCATATGTCTGGAGATTGGTCCCACGCCGAAAGAGCCAGCAGGGAAAACTATGCCTTGTTCTAAAGCTCTTTCGGAACCGCTTGCGTGGCCCCACACACCTGGGGGCTGCAGGCTTTCCTGCTGCCTTCAGCCTCAAAACCACCCTTTCCCACTTGGCATCGCGCCAGGCACAAAAATGGTCATATGTCTGGAGATTGGTCCCACGCCCAAAGAGCCAGCAGGGAAAACTATGCCTTGTTCTAAAGCTCTTTGGGAACTGCTTGCGTAGCCCCACACACCTGGGGGCTGCAGGCTTTCCTGCTGCCTTCAGCCTCAAAACCACCCTTTCCCACTTGGCGCCGTGCCAGGCACAAAAATGGCCATATGTCTGGAGACTGGTCCCATGCCCAAAGAGCCAGCAGGGAAAACTATGCCTTGTTCTAAAGCTCTTTGGGAATCGCTTGCGAAGCCCCACAGACCTGGGGGCTGCAGGCTTTCCTGCTGCCTTCAGCCTCAAAGCCACCCTTTCCCACTTGGCGCCGCGCCAGGCCCAAAAATGGCCATATGTCTGGAGACTGGTCCCACGCCCAAGAGCCAGCAGGGAAAACTATGCCTTGTTCTAAAGCTCTTTGGGAACCGCTTGCGTAGCCCCACACACCTGGGGGCTGCAGGCTTTCCTGCTGCCTTCAGCCTCAAAACCACCCTTTCCCACTTGGCGCCGCGCCAGGCCCAAGAATGGCCATATGTCTGGAGATTGGTTCCACGCCCAAAGAGCCAGCAGGGAAAATTATGCCTTGTTCTAAAGCTCTTTGGGAACCGCTTGCGTAGCCCCACACACCTGGGGGCTGCAGGCTTTCCTGCTGCCTTCAGCCTCAAAACCACCCTTTCCCACTTGGCGCCGCGCCAGGCACAAAAATGGCCATATGTCTGGAGACTGGTCCCACGCCCAAAGAGCCAGCAGGGAAAACTATGCCTTGTTCTAAAGCTCTTTGGGAACCTCTTGCGTAGCCCCACACACCTGGGGGCTGCAGGCTTTCCTGCTGTCTTCAGCCTCAAAACCACCCTTTCCCACTTGGCTTCGCTTCAGGCACAAAAACGGCCATATGTCTGGAGACTGGTCCCACGCCCAAAGAGCCAGCAGGGAAAACTATGCCTTGTTCTAAAGCTCTTTGGGAACCGCTTGCGTAGCCCCACACACCTCGGGGCTGCAGGCTTTCCTGCTGCCTTCAGCCTCAAAACCACCCTTTCCCACTTGGCGCCGCGCCAGGCACAAAAATGGCCATATATCTGAAGATTGGTTCCACGCCCAAAGAGCCAGCAGGGAAAACTATGCCTTGTTCTAAAGCTCTTTGGGAACCGCTTGCGTGGCCCCACAGACCTGGGGGGTGCAGGCTTTCCTGCTGCCTTCAGCCTCAAAGCCACCCTTTCCCACTTGGCGCTGCGCCAGGCACAAAAATGGCCATATGGCTGGAGATTGGTCCCACGCCCAAAGAGCCAGCAGGGAAAACTATGCCTTGTTCTAAAGCTCTTTGGGAACCGCTTGCGTGGCCCCACAGACCTGGGGGCTGCAGGCTTTCCTGCTGCCTTCAGCCTCAAAGCCAGCCTTTCCCACTTGGCGTCGCGCCAGGCACAAAAATGGCTATATTTCTGGAGACTGGTCCCACGCCGAAAGAGCCAGCAGGGAAAACTATGCCTTGTTCTAAAGCTCTTTGGGAACCGCTTGCGTGGCCCCACACACCTGCGGGCTGCAGGCTTTCCTGCTGCCTTCAGCCTCAAAACCACCCTTTCCCACTTGGCGCCGTGCCAGGCACAAAAATGGCCATATGTCTGGAGATTGGTCCCTTTCCCAAAGAGCCAGCAGGGAAAACTATGCCTTGTTCTAAAGCTCTTTGGGAACCGCTTCCGTAGCCCCACACACCTGGGGGCTGCAGGCTTTCCTGCTGCCTTCAGCCTCAAAACCACCCTTTCCCACTTGGCGCCGCGCCAGGCACAAAAATGGCCATATGTCTGGAGACTGGTCCCACGCGCAAAGAGCCAGCAGGGAAAATTATGCCTTGTTCTAAAGCTCTTTGGGAACCTCTTGCGTAGCCCCACACACCTGGGGGCTGCAGGCTTTCCTGCTGCCTTCAGCCTCAAAACCACCCTTTCCCACTTGGCTTCGCTTCAGGCACAAAAATGGCCATGTGGCTGGAGATTGGTCCCACGCCCAAAGAGACAGCAGGGAAAACTATGCCTTGTTCTAAAGCTCTTTGGGAACCGCTTGCGTGGCCCCACAGGCCTGGGGGCTGCAGGCTTTCCTGCTGCCTTCAGCCTCAAAACCACCCTTTCCCACTTGGCGCCGCGCCAGGCACAAAAATGGCCATATGTCTGGAGACTGGTCCCACGCGCAAAGAGCCAGCAGGGAAAATTATGCCTTGTTCTAAAGCTCTTTGGGAACCTCTTGCGTAGCCCCACACACCTGGGGGCTGCAGGCTTTCCTGCTGCCTTCAGCCTCAAAACCACCCTTTCCCACTTGGCTTCGCTTCAGGCACAAAAATGGCCATATGGCTGGAGATTGGTCCCACGCCCAAAGAGACAGCAGGGAAAACTATGCCTTGTTCTAAAGCTCTTTGGGAACCGCTTGCGTGGCCCCACACACCTGGGGGCTGCAGGCTTTCCTGCTGCCTTCAGCCTCAAAACCACCCTTTCCCACATGGCGCCGCGCCAGGCCCAAAAATGGCCATATGGCTGGAGATTGGTCCCACGCCCAAAGAGCCAGCAGGGAAAACTATGCCTTGTTCTAAAGCTCTTTGGGAACCGCTTGCGTAGCCCCACAGACCTTGGGGCTGCAAGCTCTCCTGCTGCCTTCAGCCTCAAAACCACCCTTTCCCACTTGGCGCCGCGCCAGGCACAAAAATGGCCATATGTCTGGAGACTGGTCCCACGCCCAAAGAGCCAGCAGGGAAAACTATGCCTTGTTCTAAAGCTCTTTGGGAACCGCTTGCGTGGCCCCACAGACCTGGGGGGTGCAGGCTTTCCTGCTGCCTTCAGCCTCAAAACCACCCTTTCCCACTTGGCGCTGCGCCAGGCACTAAAATGGCCATATGGCTGGAGATTGGTCCCACGCCCAAAGAGCCAGCAGGGAAAACTATGCCTTGTTCTAAAGCTCTTTGGGAACCGCTTGCGTGGCCCCACACACCTGGGGGCTGCAGGCTTTCCTGCTGCCTTCAGCCTCAAAACCAGCCTTTCCCACTTGGCGTCGCGCCAGGCACAAAAATGGCTATATTTCTGGAGACTGGTCCCACGCCGAAAGAGCCAGCAGGGAAAACTATGCCTTGTTCTAAAGCTCTTTGGGAACCGCTTGCGTGGCACCACACACCTGCGGGCTGCAGGCTTTCCTGCTGCCTTCAGCCTCAAAACCACCCTTTCCCACTTGGCGCCGTGCCAGGCCCAAAAATGGCCATATGTCTGGAGATTGGTCCCTTTCCCAAAGAGCCAGCAGGGAAAATTATGCCTTGTTCTAAAGCTCTTTGGGAACCGCTTCCGTAGCCCCACACACCTGGGGGCTGCAGGCTTTCCTGCTGCCTTCAGCCTCAAAACCACCCTTTCCCACTTGGCGCCGCGCCAGGCACAAAAATGGCCATATGTCTGGAGACTGGACCCATGCGCAAAGAGCCAGCAGGGAAAATTATGCCTTGTTCTAAAGCTCTTTGGGAACCTCTTGCGTAGCCCCACAGAACTGCGGGCTGCAGGCTTTCCTGCTGCCTTCAGCCTCAGAGGCACCCTTTCCCACTTGGTGCCGCGCCAGGCCCAAAAATGGCCATATGTCTGGAGATTGGTCCCACGCCCAAAGAGCCAGCAGGGAAAACTATGCCTTGTTCTAAAGCTCTTTGGAAACGGCTTGAGTAGCCCCACACACCTGGGGGCTGCAGGCTTTCCTGCTGCCTTCAGCCTCAAAACCACCCTTTCCCACTTGGCGTCGCGCGAGGCACAACAATGGCTATATTTCTGGAGACTGGTCCCACGCCGAAAGAGCCAGCAGGGAAAACTATGCCTTGTTCTAAAGCTCTTTGGGAACCGCTTGCGTGGCCCCACACACCTGCGGGCTGCAGACTTTCCTGCTGCCTTCAGCCTCAAAACCACCCTTTCCCACTTGGCGTCGCGCCAGGCACAAAAATGGCCATATGTCTGGAGATTGGTCCCACGCCCAAAGAGCCAGCAGGGAAAACTATGCCTTGTTCTAAAGCTCTTTGGGAACCGCTTGCGTAGCCCCACACACCTGGGGGCTGCAGGCTTTCCTGCTGCCTTCAGCCTCAAAACCACCCTTTCCCACTTGGCGCCGCGCCAGGCCCAAAAATGGCCATATGTCTGGAGACTGGTCCCACGGACAAAGAGCCAGCAGGGAAAACTATGCCTTGTTCTAAAGCTCTTTGGGAACGGCTTGCGTAGCCCCACAGACCTTGGGGCTGCAAGCTCTCCTGCTGCCTTCAGCCTCAAAACCACCCTTTCCCACTTGGCGCCGCGCCAGGACCAAAAATGGCCATATGTCTGGAGACTGGACCCACGCCCAAAGAGCCAGCAGGGAAAACTATGCCTTGTTCTAAAGCTCTTTGGGAACCGCTTGCGTAGCCCCACAGACCTTGGGGCTGCAAGCTCTCCTGCTGCCTTCAGCCTCAAAACCACCCTTTCCCACTTGGCGCCGCGCCAGGCACAAAAATGGCCATATGTCTGGAGACTGGTCCCACGCCCAAAGAGCCAGCAGGGAAAACTATGCCTTGTTCTAAAGCTCTTTGGGAACCTCTTGCGTAGCCCCACACACCTGGGGGCTGCAGGCTTTCCTGCTGCCTTCAGCCTCAAAACCACCCTTTCCCACTTGGCTTCGCTCCAGGCACAAAAATGGCCATATGTCTGGAGACTGGTCCCACGCCCAAAGCGCCAGCAGGGAAAACGATGCCTTGTTCTAAAGCTCTTTGGGAACCGCTTGCGTAGCCCCACAGACCTCGGGGCTGCAGGCTTTCCTGCTGCCTTCAGCCTCAAAACCACCCTTTCCCACTTGGCTTCGCTCCAGGCACAAAAATGGCCATATGTCTGGAGATTGGTCCCACGCACAAAGAGCCAGCAGGGAATTCTATGCCTTGTTCTAAAGCTCTTTGGGAACCGCTTGCGTAGCCCCACACACCTGGGGGCTGCAGGCTTTCCTGCTGCCTTCAGCCTCAAAACCACCCTTTCCCACTTGGCGCCGTGCCAGGCCCAGAAACGGCCATATGTCTGGAGACTGGTCCCACGCCCAAAGAGCCAGCAGGGAAAACTATGCCTTGTTCTAAAGCTCTTTGGGAACCGCTTGCGTCGCCCAACACACCGGGGGGCTGCAGGCTTTCCTGCTGCCTTCAGCCTCAAAACCACCCTTTCCCACTTGGCACCGCGCCAGGCACAAAAATGGCCATATGTCTGGAGACTGGTCCCTCGCCCAAAGAGCCAGCAGGGAAAACTATGCCTTGTTCTAAAGCTCTTTGGGAACCTCTTGCGTAGCCCCACACACCTGGGGGCTGCAGGCTTTCCTGCTGCCTTCAGCCTGAAAACCACCCTTTCCCACTTGGCTTCGCTCCAGGCACAAAAATGGTCATATGTCTGGAGACTGGTCCCACGCCCAAAGAGCCAGCAGGGAAAACTATGCCTTGTTCTAAAGCTCTTTGGGAACCGCTTGCGTAGCCACACAGACCTGGGGGCTGCAGGCTTTCCTCCTGCCTTCAGCCTCAAAACCACCCTTTCCCACTTGGCGCCGCGCCAGGCACAAAAATGGCCATATATCTGAAGACTGGTTCCACGCCCAAAGAGCCAGCAGGGAAAACTATGCCTTGTTCTAAAGCTCTTTGGGAACCGCTTGCGTGGCCCACAGACCTGGGGGGTGCAGGCTTTCCTGCTGCCTTCAGCCTCAAAACCACCCTTTCCCACTTGGCGCCGCGCCAGGCACAAAAATGGTCATATGGCTAGTGATTGGTCCCACGCCCAAAGAGCCAGCAGGGAAAACTATGCCTTGTTCTAAAGCTCTTTGGGAACCGCTTGCGTAGCCCCACACACCTGGGGGCTGCAGGCTTTCCTGCTGCCTTCAGCCTCAAAACCACCCTTTCCCACTTGGCGTCGCGCGAGGCCCAAAAATGGCTATATTTCTGGAGACTGGTCCCACGCCGAAAGAGCCAGCAGGGAAAACTATGCCTTGTTCTAAAGCTCTTTGGGAACCGCTTGCGTGGCCCCACACACCTGCGGGCTGCAGACTTTCCTGCTGCCTTCAGCCTCAAAACCACCCTTTCCCACTTGGCGTCGCGCCAGGCACAAAAATGGCCATATGTCTGGAGATTGGTCCCACGCCCAAAGAGCCAGCAGGGAAAACTATGCCTTGTTCTAAAGCTCTTTGGGAACCGCTTGCGTAGCCCCACACACCTGGGGGCTGCAGGCTTTCCTGCTGCCTTCAGCCTCAAAACCACCCTTTCCCACTTGGCGCCGCGCCAGGCACAAAAATGGCCATATGTCTGGAGACTGGTCCCACGGCCAAAGAGCCAGCAGGGAAAACTATGCCTTGTTCTAAAGCTCTTTGGGAACGGCTTGCGTAGCCCCACAGACCTTGGGGCTGCAAGCTCTCCTGCTGCCTTCAGCCTCAAAACCACCCTTTCCCACTTGGCGCCGCGCCAGGACCAAAAATGGCCATATGTCTGGAGACTGGACCCACGCCGAAAGAGCCAGCAGGGAAAACTATGCCTTGTTCTAAAGCTCTTTGGGAACCGCTTGCGTAGCCCCACAGACCTTGGGGCTGCAAGCTCTCCTGCTGCCTTCAGCCTCAAAACCACCCTTTCCCACTTGGCGCCGCGCCAGGCACAAAAATGGCCATATGTCTGGAGACTGGTCCCACGCCCAAAGAGCCAGCAGGGAAAACTATGCCTTGTTCTAAAGCTCTTTGGGAACCTCTTGCGTAGCCCCACACACCTGGGGGCTGCAGGCTTTCCTGCTGCCTTCAGCCTCAAAACCACCCTTTCCCACTTGGCTTCGCTCCAGGCACAAAAATGGCCATATGTCTGGAGACTGGTCCCACGCCCAAAGCGCCAGCAGGGAAAACGATGCCTTGTTCTAAAGCTCTTTGGGAACCGCTTGCGTAGCCCCACACACCTGGGGGCTGCAGGCTTTCCTACTGTCTTCAGCCTCAAAACCACCCTTTCCCACTTGGCCCCGCGCCAGGCCCAAAAATGGCCATATGTCTGGAGATTGGTCCCACGCCGAAAGAGCCAGCAGGGAAAACTATGCCTTGTTCTAAAGCTCTTTGGGAACCGCTTGCGTCGCCCAACACACCGGGGGGCTGCAGGCTTTCCTGCTGCCTTCAGCCTCAAAACCACCCTTTCCCACTTGGCACCGCGCCAGGCACAAAAATGGCCATATGTCTGGAGACTGGTCCCTCGCCCAAAGAGCCAGCAGGGAAAACTATGCCTTGTTCTAAAGCTCTTTGGGAACCTCTTGCGTAGCCCCACACACCTGGGGGCTGCAGGCTTTCCTGCTGCCTTCAGCCTCAAAACCACCCTTTCCCACTTGGCTTCGCTCCAGGCACAAAAATGGTCATATGTCTGGAGACTGGTCCCACGCCCAAAGAGCCAGCAGGGAAAATTATGCCTTGTTCTAAAGCTCTTTGGGAACCGCTTGCGTGGCCCACAGACCTGGGGGGTGCAGGCTTTCCTGCTGCCTTCAGCCTCAAAACCACCCTTTCCCACTTGGCGCCGCGCCAGGCACAAAAATGGTCATATGGCTAGTGATTGGTCCCACGCCCAAAGAGCCAGCAGGGAAAACTATGCCTTGTTCTAAAGCTCTTTGGGAACCGCTTGCGTCGCCCAACACACCGGGGGGCTGCAGGCTTTCCTGCTGCCTTCAGCCTCAAAACCACCCTTTCCCACTTGGCGCCGCGCCAGGCCCAGAAACGGCCATATGTCTGGAGGTTGGTCCCACGCCCAAAGAGCCAGCAGGGAAAACTATGCCTTGTTCTAAAGCTCTTTGGGAACCGCTTGCGTAGCCCCACAGACCTGGGGGCTGCAGGCTTTCCTCCTGCCTTCAGCCTCAAAACCACCCTTTCCCACTTGGCGCCGCGCCAGGCACAAAAATGGCCATATATCTGAAGACTGGTTCCACGCCCAAAGAGCCAGCAGGGAAAACTATGCCTTGTTCTAAAGCTCTTTGGGAACCGCTTGCGTGGCCCACAGACCTGGGGGTGCAGGCTTTCCTGCGGCCTTCAGCCTCAAAACCACCCTTTCCCACTTGGCGCCGCGCCAGGCACAAAAATGGTCATATGGCTAGTGATTGGTCCCACGCCCAAAGAGCCAGCAGGGAAAACTATGCCTTGTTCTAAAGCTCTTTGGGAACTGCTTGCGTGGCCCCACAGACCTGGGGGCTGCAGGCTTTCCTGCTGCCTTCAGCCTCAAAACCACCCTTTCCCAATTGGCGTCACGCCAGGCACAAAAATGGCCATATGTCTGGAGATTGGTCCCACGCCCAAAGAGCCAGCAGGGAAAACTATGCCTTGTTCTAAAGCTCTTTGGGAACCGCTTGCGTAGCCCCACACACCTGGGGGCTGCAGGCTTTCCTGCTCTCTTCAGCCTCAGAGGCACCCTTTCCCACTTGGTGCCGCGCCAGGCCCAAAAATGGCCATATGTCTGGAGATTGGTCCCACGCCCAAAGAGCCAGCAGGGAAAACTATGCCTTGTTCTAAAGCTCTTTGGAAACGGCTTGAGTAGCCCCACACACCTGGGGGCTGCAGGCTTTCCTGCTGCCTTCAGCCTCAAAACCACCCTTTCCCACTTGGCGTCGCGCGAGGCACAAAAATGGCTATATTTCTGGAGACTGGTCCCACGCCGAAAGAGCCAGCAGGGAAAACTATGCCTTGTTCTAAAGCTCTTTGGGAACCGCTTGCGTGGCCCCACACACCTGCGGGCTGCAGACTTTCCTGCTGCCTTCAGCCTCAAAACCACCCTTTCCCACTTGGCGTCGCGCCAGGCACAAAAATGGCCATATGTCTGGAGGTTGGTCCCACGCCCAAAGAGCCAGCAGGGAAAACTATGCCTTGTTCTAAAGCTCTTTGGGAACCGCTTGCGTGGCCCACAGACCTGGGGGGTGCAGGCTTTCCTGCTGCCTTCAGCCTCAAAACCACCCTTTCCCACTTGGCGTCGCGCCAGGCCCAAAAATGGCCATATGTCTGGAGACTGGTCCCACGGCCAAAGAGCCAGCAGGGAAAACTATGCCTTGTTCTAAAGCTCTTTGGGAACGGCTTGCGTAGCCCCACAGACCTTGGGGCTGCAAGCTCTCCTGCTGCCTTCAGCCTCAAAACCACCCTTTCCCACTTGGCGCCGCGCCAGGACCAAAAATGGCCATATGTCTGGAGACTGGACCCACCCCGAAAGAGCAAGCAGGGAAAACTATGCCTTGTTCTAAAGCTCTTTGGGAACCGCTTGCGTAGCCCCACAGACCTTGGGGCTGCAAGCTCTCCTGCTGCCTTCAGCCTCAAAACCACCCTTTCCCACTTGGCGCCGCGCCAGGCACAAAAATGGCCATATGTCTGGAGACTGGTCCCACGCCCAAAGAGCCAGCAGGGAAAACTATGCCTTGTTCTAAAGCTCTTTGGGAACCTCTTGCGTAGCCCCACACACCTGGGGGCTGCAGGCTTTCCTGCTGCCTTCAGCCTCAAAACCACCCTTTCCCACTTGGCTTCGCTCCAGGCACAAAAATGGCCATATGTCTGGAGACTGGTCCCACGCCCAAAGCGCCAGCAGGGAAAACGATGCCTTGTTCTAAAGCTCTTTGGGAACCGCTTGCGTAGCCCCACACACCTGGGGGCTGCAGGCTTTCCTACTGCCTTCAGCCTCAAAACCACCCTTTCCCACTTGGCCCCGCGCCAGGCCCAAAAATGGCCATATGTCTGGAGATTGGTCCCACGCCCAAAGAGCCAGCAGGGAAAACTATGCCTTGTTCTAAAGCTCTTTGGGAACCGCTTGCGTCGCCCAACACACCGGGGGGCTGCAGGCTTTCCTGCTGCCTTCAGCCTCAAAACCACCCTTTCCCACTTGGCACCGCGCCAGGCACAAAAATGGCCATATGTCTGGAGACTGGTCCCTCGCCCAAAGAGCCAGCAGGGAAAACTATGCCTTGTTCTAAAGCTCTTTGGGAACCTCTTGCGTAGCCCCACACACCTGGGGGCTGCAGGCTTTCCTGCTGCCTTCAGCCTCAAAACCACCCTTTCCCACTTGGCTTCGCTCCAGGCACAAAAATGGTCATATGTCTGGAGACTGGTCCCACGCCCAAAGAGCCAGCAGGGAAAATTATGCCTTGTTCTAAAGCTCTTTGGGAACCGCTTGCGTAGCCCCACAGACCAGCGGGCTGCAGGCTTTCCTCCTGCCTTCAGCCTCAAAACCACCCTTTCCCACTTGGGGCCGCGCCAGGCACAAAAATGGCCATATATCTGAAGACTGGTTCCACGCCCAAAGAGCCAGCAGGAAAAACTATGCCTTGTTCTAAAGCTCTTTGGGAACCGCTTGCGTGGCCCACAGACCTGGGGGGTGCAGGCTTTCCTGCTGCCTTCAGCCTCAAAACCACCCTTTCCCACTTGGCGCCGCGCCAGGCCCAGAAACGGCCATATGTCTGGAGATTGGTCCCACGCCCAAAGAGCCAGCAGGGAAAACTATGCCTTGTTCTAAAGCTCTTTGGGAACCGCTTGCGTAGCCCCACAGACCTGGGGGCTGCAGGCTTTCCTCCTGCCTTCAGCCTCAAAACCACCCTTTCCCACTTGGCGCCGCGCCAGGCACAAAAATGGCCATATATCTGAAGACTGGTTCCACGCCCAAAGAGCCAGCAGGGAAAACTATGCCTTGTTCTAAAGCTCTTTGGGAACCGCTTGCGTGGCCCACAGACCTGGGAGTGCAGGCTTTCGTGCTGCCTTCAGCCTCAAAACCACCCTTTCCCACTTGGCGCCGCGCCAGGCACAAAAATGGTCATATGGCTAGTGATTGGTCCCACGCCCAAAGAGCCAGCAGGGAAAACTATGCCTTGTTCTAAAGCTCTTTGGGAACTGCTTGCGTGGCCCCACAGACCTGGGGGCTGCAGGCTTTCCTGCTCTCTTCAGCCTCAGAGGCACCCTTTCCCACTTGGTGCCGCGCCAGGCCCAAAAATGGCCATATGTCTGGAGATTGGTCCCACGCCCAAAGAGCCAGCAGGGAAAACTATGCCTTGTTCTAAAGCTCTTTGGAAACGGCTTGAGTAGCCCCACACACCTGGGGGCTGCAGGCTTTCCTGCTGCCTTCAGCCTCAAAACCACCCTTTCCCACTTGGCGTCGCGCGAGGCACAAAAATGGCTATATTTCTGGAGACTGGTCCCACGCCGAAAGAGCCAGCAGGGAAAACTATGCCTTGTTCTAAAGCTCTTTGGGAACCGCTTGCGTGGCCCCACACACCTGCGGGCTGCAGACTTTCCTGCTGCCTTCAGCCTCAAAACCACCCTTTCCCACTTGGCGTCGCGCCAGGCACAAAAATGGCCATATGTCTGGAGATTGGTCCCACGCCCAAAGAGCCAGCAGGGAAAACTATGCCTTGTTCTAAAGCTCTTTGGGAACCGCTTGCGTAGCCCCACACACCTGGGGGCTGCAGGCTTTCCTGCTGCCTTCAGCCTCAAAACCACCCTTTCCCACTTGGCGCCGCGCCAGGCCCAAAAATGGCCATATGTCTGGAGACTGGTCCCACGGCCAAAGAGCCAGCAGGGAAAACTATGCCTTGTTCTAAAGCTCTTTGGGAACGGCTTGCGTAGCCCCACAGACCTTGGGGCTGCAAGCTCTCCTGCTGCCTTCAGCCTCAAAACCACCCTTTCCCACTTGGCGCCGCACCAGGACCAAAAATGGCCATATGTCTGGAGACTGGTCCCACGCCCAAAGAGCCAGCAGGGAAAACTATGCCTTGTTCTAAAGCTCTTTGGGAACCGCTTGCGTAGCCCCACAGACCTTGGGGCTGCAAGCTCTCCTGCTGCCTTCAGCCTCAAAACCACCCTTTCCCACTTGGCGCCGCGCCAGGCACAAAAATGGCCATATGTCAGGAGACTGGTCCCACGCCCAAAGAGCCAGCAGGGAAAACTATGCCTTGTTCTAAAGCTCTTTGGGAACCGCTTGCGTAGCCCCACACACCTGGGGGCTGCAGGCTTTCCTGCTGCCTTCAGCCTCAAAACCACCCTTTCCCACTTGGCTTCGCTCCAGGCACAAAAATGGCCATATGTCTGGAACCTGGTCCCACGCCCAAAGCGCCAGCAGGGAAAACGATGCCTTGTTCTAAAGCTCTTTGGGAACCGCTTGCGTAGCCCCACACACCTGGGGGCTGCAGGCTTTCCTACTGCCTTCAGCCTCAAAACCACCCTTTCCCACTTGGCCCCGCGCCAGGCCCAGAAACGGCCATATGTCTGGAGATTGGTCCCACGCCCAAAGAGCCAGCAGGGAAAACTATGCCTTGTTCTAAAGCTCTTTGGGAACCGCTTGCGTAGCCCCACAGACCGGGGGCTGCAGGCTTTCCTGCTGCCTTCAGCCTCAAAACCACCCTTTCCCACTTGGCGCCGCGCCAGGCACAAAAATGGCCATATGTCAGGAGACTGGTCCCACACCCAAAGAGCCAGCAGGGAAAACTATGCCTTGTTCTAAAGCTCTTTGGGAACCGCTTGCGTAGCCCCACACACCTGGGGGCTGCAGGCTTTCCTGCTGCCTTCAGCCTCAAAACCACCCTTTCCCACATGGCGTCATGCCAGGCCCAAAAATGGCCATATGTCTGGAGACTGGTCCCACGCCCAAGAGCCAGCAGGGAAAACGATGCCTTGTTCTAAAGCTCTTTGGGAACCGCTTGCGTCGCCCCACACACCTGCGGGCTGCAGGCTTTCCTGCTGACTTCAGCCTCAAAACCACCCTTTCCCACTTGGCGCCGCGCCAGGCCCAAGAATGGCCATATGTCTGGAGATTGGTTCCACGCCCAAAGAGCCAGCAGGGAAAACTATGCCTTGTTCTAAAGCTCTTTGGGAACCGCTTCCGTGGCCCCACACACCTGGGGGCTGCAGGCTTTCCTGCTCTCTTCAGCCTCAAAACCACCCTTTCCCACTTGGCGTCGCGCGAGGCACAAAAATGGCTATATTTCTGGAGACTGGTCCCACGCCGAAAGAGCCAGCAGGGAAAACTATGCCTTGTTCTAAAGCTCTTTGGGAACCGCTTGCGTGGCCCCACACACCTGCGGGCTGCAGACTTTCCTGCTGCCTTCAGCCTCAAAACCACCCTTTCCCACTTGGCGTCGCGCCAGGCACAAAAATGGCCATATGTCTGGAGATTGGTCCCACGCCCAAAGAGCCAGCAGGGAAAACTATGCCTTGTTCTAAAGCTCTTTGGGAACCGCTTGCGTAGCCCCACACACCTGGGGGCTGCAGGCTTTCCTGCTGCCTTCAGCCTCAAAACCACCCTTTCCCACTTGGCGCCGCGCCAGGCCCAAAAATGGCCATATGTCTGGAGACTGGTCCCACGGCCAAAGAGCCAGCAGGGAAAACTATGCCTTGTTCTAAAGCTCTTTGGGAACGGCTTGCGTAGCCCCACAGACCTTGGGGCTGCAAGCTCTCCTGCTGCCTTCAGCCTCAAAACCACCCTTTCCCACTTGGCGCCGCACCAGGACCAAAAATGGCCATATGTCTGGAGACTGGTCCCACGCCCAAAGAGCCAGCAGGGAAAACTATGCCTTGTTCTAAAGCTCTTTGGGAACCGCTTGCGTAGCCCCACAGACCTTGGGGCTGCAAGCTCTCCTGCTGCCTTCAGCCTCAAAACCACCCTTTCCCACTTGGCGCCGCGCCAGGCACAAAAATGGCCATATGTCAGGAGACTGGTCCCACGCCCAAAGAGCCAGCAGGGAAAACTATGCCTTGTTCTAAAGCTCTTTGGGAACCGCTTGCGTAGCCCCACACACCTGGGGGCTGCAGGCTTTCCTGCTGCCTTCAGCCTCAAAACCACCCTTTCCCACTTGGCTTCGCTCCAGGCACAAAAATGGCCATATGTCTGGAACCTGGTCCCACGCCCAAAGCGCCAGCAGGGAAAACGATGCCTTGTTCTAAAGCTCTTTGGGAACCGCTTGCGTAGCCCCACACACCTGGGGGCTGCAGGCTTTCCTACTGCCTTCAGCCTCAAAACCACCCTTTCCCACTTGGCCCCGCGCCAGGCCCAAAAATGGCCATATGTCTGGAGATTGGTCCCACGCCGAAAGAGCCAGCAGGGAAAACTATGCCTTGTTCTAAAGCTCTTTGGGAACCGCTTGCGTAGCCCCACAGACCTGGGGGCTGCAGGCTTTCCTGCTGCCTTCAGCCTCAAAACCACCCTTTCCCACTTGGCGCCGCGCCAGGCACAAAAATGGCCATATGTCTGGAGATTGGTCCCACGCACAAAGAGCCAGCAGGGAATTCTATGCCTTGTTCTAAAGCTCTTTGGGAACCGCTTGCGTAGCCCCACACACCTGGGGGCTGCAGACTTTCCTGCTGCCTTCAGCCTCAAAACCACCCTTTCCCACTTGGCGCCGTGCCAGGCCCAGAAACGGCCATATGTCTGGAGACTGGTCCCACGCCCAAAGAGCCAGCAGGGAAAACTATGCCTTGTTCTAAAGCTCTTTGGGAACCGCTTGCGTCGCCCAACACACCGGGGGGCTGCAGGCTTTCCTGCTGCCTTCAGCCTCAAAACCACCCTTTCCCACTTGGCACCGCGCCAGGCACAAAAATGGCCATATGTCTGGAGACTGGTCCCTCGCCCAAAGAGCCAGCAGGGAAAACTATGCCTTGTTCTAAAGCTCTTTGGGAACCTCTTGCGTAGCCCCACACACCTGGGGGCTGCAGACTTTCCTGCTGCCTTCAGCCTCAAAACCACCCTTTCCCACTTGGCTTCGCTCCAGGCACAAAAATGGTCATATGTCTGGAGACTGGTCCCACGCCCAAAGAGCCAGCAGGGAAAACTATGCCTTGTTCTAAAGCTCTTTGGGAACCGCTTGCGTAGCCACACAGACCTGGGGGCTGCAGGCTTTCCTCCTGCCTTCAGCCTCAAAACCACCCTTTCCCACTTGGCGCCGCGCCAGGCACAAAAATGGCCATATATCTGAAGACTGGTTCCACGCCCAAAGAGCCAGCAGGGAAAACTATGCCTTGTTCTAAAGCTCTTTGGGAACCGCTTGTGTAGCCCCACACACCTGGGGGCTGCAGGTTTCCTGATGCCTTCAGCCTGAAAATCACCCTTTCCCTCTTGGCGCCGCGCCAGGCCCAGAAACGGCCATATGTCTGGAGATTGGTCCCACGCCCAAAGAGCCAGCAGGGAAAACTATGCCTTGTTCTAAAGCTCTTTGGGAATCGCTTGCGAAGCCCCAGAGACCTGGGGGCTGCAGGCTTTCCTGCTGCCTTCAGCCTCAAAGCCACCCTTTCCCACTTGGCGCCGCGCCAGGCCCAGAAACGGCCATATGTCTGGAGATTGGTCCCACGCCCAAAGAGCCAGCAGGGAAAACTATGCCTTGTTCTAAAGCTCTTTGGGAACCGCTTGCGTAGCCCCAGAGACCTGGGGGCTGCAGGCTTTCCTGCTGCCTTCAGCCTCAAAGCCACCCTTTCCCACTTGGCGCCGCGCCAGGCCCAGAAACGGCCATATGTCTGGAGATTGGTCCCACGCCCAAAGAGCCAGCAGGGAAAACTATGCCTTGTTCTAAAGCTCTTTGGGAACCGCTTGCGTAGCCCCACACACCTGGGGGCTGCAGGCTTTCCTGCTGCCTTCAGCCTCAAAACCACCCTTTCCCACTTGGCGCCGCGCCAGGCCCAAAAATGGCCATATGTCTGGAGACTGGTCCCACGCCCAAAGAGCCAGCAGGGAAAACTATGCCTTGTTCTAAAGCTCTTTGGGAACCGCTTGCGTAGCCCCACACACCTGGGGGCTGCAGGCTTTCCTGCTGCCTTCAGCCTCAAAACCACCCTTTCCCACTTGGCGCCGCGCCAGGCCCAAAAATGGACATATGTCTGGAGACTGGTCCCACGCCCAAAGAGCCAGCAGGGAAAACTATGCCTTGTTCTAAAGCTCTTTGGGAACCGCTTGCGTGGCCCCACACACCTGGGGGCTGCAGGCTTTCCTGCTTCCTTCAGCCTCAAAACCACCCTTTCCCACTTGGCGCCGCGCCAGGCACAAAAAGGGCCATATGGCTGGAGACTGGTCCCACGCCCAAAGAGCCAGCAGGGAAAACTATGCCTTGTTCTAAAGCTCTTTGGGAACCGCTTGCGTGGCCCCACACACCTGCGGGCTGCAGACTTTCCTGCTGCCTTCAGCCTCAAAACCACCCTTTCCCACTTGGCGTCGCGCCAGGCACACAAATGGCCATATGTCTGGAGATTGGTCCCACGCCCAAAGAGCCAGCAGGGAAAACTATGCCTTTTTCTAAAGCTCTTTGGGAACCGCTTGCGTAGCCCCAAACACCTGGGGGCTGCAGGCTTTCCTGCTGCCTTCAGCCTCAAAACCACCCTTTCCCACTTGGCGCCGTGCCAGGCACAAAAATGGCCATATGGCTGGAGACTGGTCCCTTTCCCAAAGAGCCAGCAGGGAAAACTATGCCTTGTTCTAAAGCTCTTTGGGAATCGCTTGCGAAGCCCCAGAGACCTGGGGGCTGCAGGCTTTCCTGCTGCCTTCAGCCTCAAAGCCACCCTTTCCCACTTGGCGCCGCGCCAGGCCCAGAAACGGCCATATGTCTGGAGATTGGTCCCACGCCCAAAGAGCCAGCAGGGAAAACTATGCCTTGTTCTAAAGCTCTTTGGGAACCGCTTGCGTAGCCCCACACACCTGGGGGCTGCAGGCTTTCCTGCTGCCTTCAGCCTCAAAACCACCCTTTCCCACTTGGCGCCGCGCCAGGCCCAAAAATGGCCATATGTCTGGAGATTGGTCCCACACCCAAAGAGCCAGCAGGGAAAACTATGCCTTGTTCTAAAGCTCTTTGGGAACCGCTTGCGTAGCCCCACACACCTGGGGGCTGCAGGCTTTCCTGCTGCCTTCAGCCTCAAAACCACCCTTTCCCACTTGGCGCCGCGCCAGGCCCAAAAATGGCCATATGTCTGGAGACTGGTCCCACGCCCAAAGAGCCAGCAGGGAAAACTATGCCTTGTTCTAAAGCTCTTTGGGAACCGCTTGCGTAGCCCCAAACACCTGGGGGCTGCAGGCTTTCCTGCTGCCTTCAGACTCAAAACCACCCTTTCCCACTTGGCGCCGCGCCAGGCACAAAAATGGCCATATGTCTGGAGACTGGTCCCACGCCCAAAGAGCCAGCAGGGAAAACTATGCCTTGTTCTAAAGCTCTTTGGGAACCGCTTCCGTGGCCCCACAGACCTGGGGGGTGCAGGCTTTCCTGCTGCCTTCAGCCTCAAAACCACCCTTTCCCACTTGGCGCCGCGCCAGGCCCAAAAATGGCCATATGTCTGGAGATTGGTCCCACGCCGAAAGAGCCAGCAGGGAAAACTATGCCTTGTTCTAAAGCTCTTTCGGAACCGCTTGCGTGGCCCCACACACCTGGGGGCTGCAGGCTTTCCTGCTGCCTTCAGCCTCAAAACCACCCTTTCCCACTTGGCATCGCGCCAGGCACAAAAATGGTCATATGTCTGGAGATTGGTCCCACGCCCAAAGAGCCAGCAGGGAAAACTATGCCTTGTTCTAAAGCTCTTTGGGAACCGCTTGCGTAGCCCCACACACCTGGGGGCTGCAGGCTTTCCTGCTGCCTTCAGCCTCAAAACCACCCTTTCCCACTTGGCGCCGTGCCAGGCACAAAAATGGCCATATGTCTGGAGACTGGTCCCATGCCCAAAGAGCCAGCAGGGAAAACTATGCCTTGTTCTAAAGCTCTTTGGGAATCGCTTGCGAAGCCCCACAGACCTGGGGGCTGCAGGCTTTCCTGCTGCCTTCAGCCTCAAAGCCACCCTTTCCCACTTGGCGCCGCGCCAGGCCCAAAAATGGCCATATGTCTGGAGACTGGTCCCACGCCCAAGAGCCAGCAGGGAAAACTATGCCTTGTTCTAAAGCTCTTTGGGAACCGCTTGCGTAGCCCCACACACCTGGGGGCTGCAGGCTTTCCTGCTGCCTTCAGCCTCAAAACCACCCTTTCCCACTTGGCGCCGCGCCAGGCCCAAGAATGGCCATATGTCTGGAGATTGGTTCCACGCCCAAAGAGCCAGCAGGGAAAATTATGCCTTGTTCTAAAGCTCTTTGGGAACCGCTTGCGTAGCCCCACACACCTGGGGGCTGCAGGCTTTCCTGCTGCCTTCAGCCTCAAAACCACCCTTTCCCACTTGGCGCCGCGCCAGGCACAAAAATGGCCATATGTCTGGAGACTGGTCCCACGCCCAAAGAGCCAGCAGGGAAAACTATGCCTTGTTCTAAAGCTCTTTGGGAACCTCTTGCGTAGCCCCACACACCTGGGGGCTGCAGGCTTTCCTGCTGTCTTCAGCCTCAAAACCACCCTTTCCCACTTGGCTTCGCTTCAGGCACAAAAACGGCCATATGTCTGGAGACTGGTCCCACGCCCAAAGAGCCAGCAGGGAAAACTATGCCTTGTTCTAAAGCTCTTTGGGAACCGCTTGCGTAGCCCCACACACCTCGGGGCTGCAGGCTTTCCTGCTGCCTTCAGCCTCAAAACCACCCTTTCCCACTTGGCGCCGCGCCAGGCACAAAAATGGCCATATATCTGAAGATTGGTTCCACGCCCAAAGAGCCAGCAGGGAAAACTATGCCTTGTTCTAAAGCTCTTTGGGAACCGCTTGCGTGGCCCCACAGACCTGGGGGGTGCAGGCTTTCCTGCTGCCTTCAGCCTCAAAGCCACCCTTTCCCACTTGGCGCTGCGCCAGGCACAAAAATGGCCATATGGCTGGAGATTGGTCCCACGCCCAAAGAGCCAGCAGGGAAAACTATGCCTTGTTCTAAAGCTCTTTGGGAACCGCTTGCGTGGCCCCACAGACCTGGGGGCTGCAGGCTTTCCTGCTGCCTTCAGCCTCAAAACCACCCTTTCCCACTTGGCGTCGCGCCAGGCACAAAAATGGCTATATTTCTGGAGACTGGTCCCACGCCGAAAGAGCCAGCAGGGAAAACTATGCCTTGTTCTAAAGCTCTTTGGGAACCGCTTGCGTGGCCCCACACACCTGCGGGCTGCAGGTTTCCTGATGCCTTCAGCCTCAAAACCACCCTTTCCCACTTGGCGTCGCGCCAGGCACAAAAATGTTCATATGTCTGGAGATTGGTCCCACGCCCAAAGAGCCAGCAGGGAAAACTATGCCTTGTTCTAAAGCTCTTTGGGAACCGCTTGCGTAGCCCCACACACCTGGGGGCTGCAGGCTTTCCTGCTCTCTTCAGCCTCAGAGGCACCCTTTCCCACTTGGTGCCGCGCCAGGCCCAAAAATGGCCATATGTCTGGAGATTGGTCCCACGCCCAAAGAGCCAGCAGGGAAAACTATGCCTTGTTCTAAAGCTCTTTGGGAACCGTTTGCGTGGCCCCACACACCTGCGGGCTGCAGACTTTCCTGCTGCCTTCAGCCTCAAAACCACCCTTTCCCACTTGGCGTCGCGCCAGGCACAAAAATGGTCATATGTCTGGAGATTGGTCCCACGCCCAAAGAGCCAGCAGGGAAAACTATGCCTTTTTCTAAAGCTCTTTGGGAACCGCTTGCGTAGCCCCACACACCTGGGGGCTGCAGGCTTTCCTGCTGCCTTCAGCCTCAAAACCACCCTTTCCCACTTGGCGCCGTGCCAGGCACAAAAATGGCCATATGTCTGGAGACTGGTCCCTTTCCCAAAGAGCCAGCAGGGAAAACTATGCCTTGTTCTAAAGCTCTTTGGGAATCGCTTGCGAAGCCCCACAGACCTGGGGGCTGCAGGCTTTCCTGCTGCCTTCAGCCTCAAAGCCACCCTTTCCCACTTGGCGCCGCGCCAGGCCCAGAAACGGCCATATGTCTGGAGATTGGTCCCACGCCCAAAGAGCCAGCAGGGAAAACTATGCCTTGTTCTAAAGCTCTTTGGGAACCGCTTGCGTAGCCCCACACACCTGGGGGCTGCAGGCTTTCCTGCTGCCTTCAGCCTCAAAACCACCCTTTCCCACTTGGCGCCGCGCCAGGCACAAAAATGGCCATATGTCTGGAGACTGGTCCCACGCCCAAAGAGCCAGCAGGGAAAACTATGCCTTGTTCTAAAGCTCTTTGGGAACCTCTTGCGTAGCCCCACACACCTGGGGGCTGCAGGCTTTCCTGCTGCCTTCAGCCTCAAAACCACCCTTTCCCACTTGGCTTCGCTTCAGGCACAAAAACGGCCATATGTCTGGAGACTGGTCCCACGCCCAAAGCGCCAGCAGGGAAAACTATGCCTTGTTCTAAAGCTCTTTGGGAACCGCTTGCGTAGCCCCACACACCTGGGGGCTGCAGGCTTTCCTACTGCCTTCAGCCTCAAAACCACCCTTTCCCACTTGGCATCGCGCCAGGCACAAAAATGGCCATATGTCTGGAGACTGGTCCCACGCCCAAAGAGCCAGCAGGGAAAACTATGCCTTGTTCTAAAGCTCTTTGGGAACCGCTTGCGTAGCCCCACACACCTGGGGGCTGCAGGCTTTCCTGCTCTCTTCAGCCTCAGAGGCACCCTTTCCCACTTGGTGCCGCGCCAGGCCCAAAAATGGCCATATGTCTGGAGATTGGTCCCACGCCCAAAGAGACAGCAGGGAAAACTATGCCTTGTTCTAAAGCTCTTTGGGAACCGCTTGCGTAGCCCCACAGACCTTGGGGCTGCAAGCTCTCCTGCTGCCTTCAGCCTCAAAACCACCGTTTCCCACATGGCGCACGCCAGGCACAAAAATGGCCATATGTCTGGAGACTGGTCCCACGCCCAAAGAGCCAGCAGGGAAAACTATGCCTTGTTCTAAAGCTCTTTGGGAACCGCTTGCGTAGCCCCACACACCTGGGGGCTGCAGGCTTTCCTGCTGCCTTCAGCCTCAAAACCACCCTTTCCCACTTGGCCCCGCGCCAGGCCCAAAAATGGCCATATGCCTGGAGATTGGTCCCACGCCCAAAGAGCCAGCAGGGAAAACTATGCCTTGTTCTAAAGCTCTTTGGGAACCGCTTGCGTAGCCCCACACACCTGGGGGCTGCAGGCTTTCCTGCTGCCTTCAGCCTCAAAACCACCCTTTCCCACTTGGCACCGCGCCAGGCACAAAAATGGCCATATGTCTGGAGACTGGTCCCACGCGCAAAGAGCCAGCAGGGAAAACGATGCCTTGTTCTAAAGCTCTTTGGGAACCTCTTGCGTAGCCCCACAGACCTGCGGGCTAAAGACTTTCCTGCTGCCTTCAGCCTCATAACCACCCTTTCCCACTTGGCGTCGCGCCAGGCACAAAAATGTTCATATGTCTGGAGATTGGTCCCACGCCCAAAGAGCCAGCAGGGAAAATTATGCCTTGTTCTAAAGCTCTTTGGGAACCGCTTGCGTAGCCCCACACACCTGGGGGCTGCAGGCTTTCCTGCTCTCTTCAGCCTCAGAGGCACCCTTTCCCACTTGGTGCCGCGCCAGGCCCAAAAATGGCCATATGTCTGGAGATTGGTCCCACGCCCAAAGAGCCAGCAGGGAAAACTATGCCTTGTTCTAAAGCTCTTTGGGAACGGCTTGCGTAGCCCCACAGACCTTGGGGCTGCAAGCTCTCCTGCTGCCTTCAGACTCAAAACCACCCTTTCCCACTTGGCGCCGCGCCAGGCACAAAAATGGCCATATGGCTGGAGATTGGTCCCACGCCCAAAGAGCCAGCAGGGAAAACTATGCCTTGTTCTAAAGCTCTTTGGGAACCGCTTGCGTAGCCCCACACACCTGGGGGCTGCAGGCTTTCCTGCTGCCTTCAGCCTCAGAGGCACCCTTTCCCACTTGGCCCCGCGCCAGGCTCAAAAATGGCCATATGTCTGGAGATTGGTCCCACGCCGAAAGAGGCAGCAGGGAAAACTATGCCTGGTTCTAAAGCTCTTTGGGAACCGCTTGCGTAGCCCCACACACCTGGGGGCTGCAGGCTTTCCTGCTGCCTTCAGCCTCAAAACCACCCTTTCCCACTTGGCGCCGCGCCAGGCCCAAAAATGGCCATATGTCTGGAGGTTGGTCCCACGCCCAAAGAGCCAGCAGGGAAAACTATGCCTTGTTCTAAAGCTCTTTGGGAACCTCTTGCGTAGCCCCACACACCTGGGGGCTGCAGGCTTTCCTGCTGTCTTCAGCCTCAAAACCACCCTTTCCCACTTGGCGTCGCTCCAGGCACAAAAATGGCCATATGTCTGGAGACTGGTCCCTTTCCCAAAGAGCCAGCAGGGAAAACTATGCCTTGTTCTAAAGCTCTTTGGGAATCGCTTGCGAAGCCCCAGAGACCTGGGGGCTGCAGGCTTTCCTGCTGCCTTCAGCCTCAAAGCCACCCTTTCCCACTTGGCGCCGCGCCAGGCCCAGAAACGGCCATATGTCTGGAGATTGGTCCCACGCCCAAAGAGCCAGCAGGGAAAACTATGCCTTGTTCTAAAGCTCTTTGGGAACCGCTTGCGTAGCCCCACACACCTGGGGGCTGCAGGCTTTCCTGCTGCCTTCAGCCTCAAAACCACCCTTTCCCACTTGGCGCCGCGCCAGGCCCAAAAATGGCCATATGTCTGGAGACTGGTCCCACGCCCAAAGAGCCAGCAGGGAAAACTATGCCTTGTTCTAAAGCTCTTTGGGAACCGCTTGCGTGGCCCCACAGACCTGGGGGGTGCAGGCTTTCCTGCTGCCTTCAGCCTCAAAACCACCCTTTCCCACTTGGCGCCGTGCCAGGCCCAAAAATGGCCATATGTCTGGAGACTGGTCCCTTTCCCAAAGAGCCAGCAGGGAAAACTATGCCTTGTTCTAAAGCTCTTTGGGAACCGCTTGCGTGGTCCCACACACCTGGGGGCTGCAGGCTTTCCTGCTGCCTTCAGCCTCAAAACCACCCTTTCCCACTTGGCGCCGCGCCAGGCACAAAAATGGCTATATTTCTGGAGACTGCTCCCACGCCCAAAGAGCCAGCAGGGAAAACTATGCCTTGTTCTAAAGCTCTTTGGGAACCGCTTGTGTGGCCCCACAGAACTGCGGGCTGCAGACTTTCCTGCTGCCTTCAGCCTCAAAACCACCCTTTCCCACTTGGCGTCGCGCCAGGCACAAAAATGGCCATATGTCTGGAGATTGGTCCCACGCCCAAAGAGCCAGCAGGGAAAACTATGCCTTGTTCTAAAGCTCTTTGGGAACCGCTTGCGTAGCCCCACACACCTGGGGGCTGCAGGCTTTCCTGCTGCCTTCAGCCTCAGAGGCATCCTTTCCCACTTGGCGCCGTGCCAGGCACAAAAATGGCCATATGTCTGGTAACTGGTCCCTTTCCCAAAGAGCCAGCAGGGAAAACTATGCCTTGTTCTAAAGCTCTTTGGGAATCGCTTGCGTAGCCCCACACACCTGGGGGCTGCAGGCTTTCCTGCTGCCTTCAGCCTCAAAGCCACCCTTTCCCACTTGGCGCCGCGCCAGGCACAAAAATGGCCATATGGCTGGAGATTGGTCCCACGCCCAAAGAGACAGCAGGGAAAACTATGCCTTGCTCTAAAGCTCTTTGGGAACGGCTTGCGTGGCCCCACACACCTGGGGGCTGCAGGCTTTCCTGCTGCCTTCAGCCTCAAAACCACCCTTTCCCACTTGGCGCCGTGCCAGGCCCAAAAATGGCCATATGTCTGGAGACTGGTCCCTTTCCCAAAGAGCCAGCAGGGAAAACTATGCCTTGTTCTAAAGCTCTTTGGGAATCGCTTGCGAAGCCCCAGAGACCTGGGGGCTGCAGGCTTTCCTGCTGCCTTCAGCCTCAAAGCCACCCTTTCCCACTTGGCGCCGCGCCAGGCCCAGAAACGGCCATATGTCTGGAGATTGGTCCCACGCCCAAAGAGCCAGCAGGGAAAACTATGCCTTGTTCTAAAGCTCTTTGGGAACCGCTTGCGTAGCCCCACACACCTGGGGGCTGCAGGCTTTCCTGCTGCCTTCAGCCTCAAAACCACCCTTTCCCACTTGGCGCCGCGCCAGGCCCAAAAATGGCCATATGTCTGGAGACTGGTCCCACGCCCAAAGAGCCAGCAGGGAAAACTATGCCTTGTTCTAAAGCTCTTTGGGAACCGCTTGCGTGGCCCCACAGACCTGGGGGGTGCAGGCTTTCCTGCTGCCTTCAGCCTCAAAACCACCCTTTCCCACTTGGCGCCGTGCCAGGCACAAAAATGGCCATATGTCTGGAGACTG
This sequence comes from Chroicocephalus ridibundus, assembly GCF_963924245.1. Taxonomy (NCBI): domain Eukaryota; kingdom Metazoa; phylum Chordata; class Aves; order Charadriiformes; family Laridae; genus Chroicocephalus; species Chroicocephalus ridibundus. Next base: position 899,237 of record NW_026961236.1, on the reverse strand, counting down.
GTCCCTTTCCCAAAGAGCCAGCAGGGAAAACTATGCCTTGTTCTAAAGCTCTTTGGGAATCGCTTGCGAAGCCCCAGAGACCTGGGGGCTGCAGGCTTTCCTGCTGCCTTCAGCCTCAAAACCACCCTTTCCCACTTGGCGCCGCGCCAGGCCCAAAAATGGACATATGTCTGGAGACTGGTCCCACGCCCAAAGAGCCAGCAGGGAAAACTATGCCTTGTTCTAAAGCTCTTTGGGAACCGCTTGCGTGGCCCCACACACCTGGGGGCTGCAGGCTTTCCTGCTGCCTTCAGCCTCAAAACCACCCTTTCCCACTTGGCGCCGCGCCAGGCACAAAAAGGGCCATATGGCTGGAGACTGGTCCCACGCCCAAAGAGCCAGCAGGGAAAACTATGCCTTGTTCTAAAGCTCTTTGGGAACCGCTTGCGTGGCCCCACACACCTGCGGGCTGCAGACTTTCCTGCTGCCTTCAGCCTCAAAACCACCCTTTCCCACTTGGCGTCGCGCCAGGCACACAAATGGCCATATGTCTGGAGATTGGTCCCACGCCCAAAGAGCCAGCAGGGAAAACTATGCCTTTTTCTAAAGCTCTTTGGGAACCGCTTGCGTAGCCCCAAACACCTGGGGGCTGCAGGCTTTCCTGCTGCCTTCAGCCTCAAAACCACCCTTTCCCACTTGGCGCCGTGCCAGGCACAAAAATGGCCATATGGCTGGAGACTGGTCCCTTTCCCAAAGAGCCAGCAGGGAAAACTATGCCTTGTTCTAAAGCTCTTTGGGAATCGCTTGCGAAGCCCCAGAGACCTGGGGGCTGCAGGCTTTCCTGCTGCCTTCAGCCTCAAAGCCACCCTTTCCCACTTGGCGCCGCGCCAGGCCCAGAAACGGCCATATGTCTGGAGATTGGTCCCACGCCCAAAGAGCCAGCAGGGAAAACTATGCCTTGTTCTAAAGCTCTTTGGGAACCGCTTGCGTAGCCCCACACACCTGGGGGCTGCAGGCTTTCCTGCTGCCTTCAGCCTCAAAACCACCCTTTCCCACTTGGCGCCGCGCCAGGCACAAAAATGGCCATATGTCTGGAGACTGGTCCCACGCCCAAAGAGCCAGCAGGGAAAACTATGACTTGTTCTAAAGCTCTTTGGGAACCTCTTACGTAGCCCCACACACCTGGGGGCTGCAGGCTTTCCTGCTGCCTTCAGCCTCAAAACCACCCTTTCCCACTTGGCGCCGCGCCAGGCCCAAAAATGGCCATATGTCTGGAGACTGGTCCCACGCCCAAAGAGCCAGCAGGGAAAACTATGCCTTGTTCTAAAGCTCTTTGGGAACCGCTTGCGTAGCCCCACACACCTGGGGGCTGCAGGCTTTCCTACTGCCTTCAGCCTCAAAACCACCCTTTCCCACTTGGCATCGCGCCAGGCCCAAAAATGGCCATATGTCTGGAGACTGGTCCCACGCCCAAAGAGCCAGCAGGGAAAACTATGCCTTGTTCTAAAGCTCTTTGGGAACCGCTTGCGTAGCCCCACACACCTGGGGGCTGCAGGCTTTCCTGCTGCCTTCAGCCTCAAAACCACCCTTTCCCACTTGGCGCCGCGCCAGGCACAAAAATGGCCATATGTCTGGAGACTGGTCCCACGCCCAAAGAGCCAGCAGGGAAAACTATGCCTTGTTCTAAAGCTCTTTGGGAACCTCTTGCGTAGCCCCACAGAGCTGGGGGCTGCAGGCTTTCCTGCTGCCTTCAGCCTCAAAACCACCCTTTCCCACTTGGCGCCGCGCCAGGCACAAAAATGGCCATATGTCTGGAGACTGGTCCCACGCCCAAAGAGCCAGCAGGGAAAACTATGCCTTGTTCTAAAGCTCTTTGGGAACCGCTTCCGTGGCCCCACAGACCTGGGGGGTGCAGGCTTTCCTGCTGCCTTCAGCCTCAAAACCACCCTTTCCCACTTGGCGCCGCGCCAGGCACAAAAATGGCCATATGGCTGGAGATTGGTCCCACGCCCAAAGAGCCAGCAGGGAAAACTATGCCTTGTTCTAAAGCTCTTTGGGAACCGCTTGCGTGGCCCCACAGACCTGGGGGCTGCAGGCTTTCCTGCTGCCTTCAGCCTCAAAACCACCCTTTCCCACTTGGCGTCGCGCCAGGCACAAAAATGGCTATATTTCTGGAGACTGGTCCCACGCCGAAAGAGCCAGCAGGGAAAACTATGCCTTGTTCTAAAGCTCTTTGGGAACCGCTTGCGTGGCCCCACACACCTGCGGGCTGCAGGTTTCCTGATGCCTTCAGCCTCAAAACCACCCTTTCCCACTTGGCGTCGCGCCAGGCACAAAAATGTTCATATGTCTGGAGATTGGTCCCACGCCCAAAGAGCCAGCAGGGAAAACTATGCCTTGTTCTAAAGCTCTTTGGGAACCGCTTGCGTAGCCCCACACACCTGGGGGCTGCAGGCTTTCCTGCTCTCTTCAGCCTCAGAGGCACCCTTTCCCACTTGGTGCCGCGCCAGGCCCAAAAATGGCCATATGTCTGGAGATTGGTCCCACGCCCAAAGAGCCAGCAGGGAAAACTATGCCTTGTTCTAAAGCTCTTTGGGAACCGTTTGCGTGGCCCCACACACCTGCGGGCTGCAGACTTTCCTGCTGCCTTCAGCCTCAAAACCACCCTTTCCCACTTGGCGTCGCGCCAGGCACAAAAATGGTCATATGTCTGGAGATTGGTCCCACGCCCAAAGAGCCAGCAGGGAAAACTATGCCTTTTTCTAAAGCTCTTTGGGAACCGCTTGCGTAGCCCCACACACCTGGGGGCTGCAGGCTTTCCTGCTGCCTTCAGCCTCAAAACCACCCTTTCCCACTTGGCGCCGTGCCAGGCACAAAAATGGCCATATGTCTGGAGACTGGTCCCTTTCCCAAAGAGCCAGCAGGGAAAACTATGCCTTGTTCTAAAGCTCTTTGGGAATCGCTTGCGAAGCCCCACAGACCTGGGGGCTGCAGGCTTTCCTGCTGCCTTCAGCCTCAAAGCCACCCTTTCCCACTTGGCGCCGCGCCAGGCCCAGAAACGGCCATATGTCTGGAGATTGGTCCCACGCCCAAAGAGCCAGCAGGGAAAACTATGCCTTGTTCTAAAGCTCTTTGGGAACCGCTTGCGTAGCCCCACACACCTGGGGGCTGCAGGCTTTCCTGCTGCCTTCAGCCTCAAAACCACCCTTTCCCACACGGCGTCACGCCAGGCACAAAAATGGCCATATGTCTGGAGACTGGTCCCACGCCCAAAGAGCCAGCAGGGAAAACTATGCCTTGTTCTAAAGCTCTTTGGGAACCTCTTGCGTAGCCCCACACACCTGGGGGCTGCAGGCTTTCCTGCTGCCTTCAGCCTCAAAACCACCCTTTCCCACTTGGCTTCGCTTCAGGCACAAAAACGGCCATATGTCTGGAGACTGGTCCCACGCCCAAAGAGCCAGCAGGGAAAACTATGCCTTGTTCTAAAGCTCTTTGGGAACCGCTTGCGTAGCCCCACACACCTGGGGGCTGCAGGCTTTCCTACTGCCTTCAGCCTCAAAACCACCCTTTCCCACTTGGCATCGCGCCAGGCACAAAAATGGCCATATGTCTGGAGACTGGTCCCACGCCCAAAGAGCCAGCAGGGAAAACTATGCCTTGTTCTAAAGCTCTTTGGGAACCGCTTGCGTAGCCCCACACACCTGGGGGCTGCAGGCTTTCCTGCTCTCTTCAGCCTCAGAGGCACCCTTTCCCACTTGGTGCCGCGCCAGGCCCAAAAATGGCCATATGTCTGGAGATTGGTCCCACGCCCAAAGAGCCAGCAGGGAAAACTATGCCTTGTTCTAAAGCTCTTTGGGAACCGCTTGCGTAGCCCCACAGACCTTGGGGCTGCAAGCTCTCCTGCTGCCTTCAGCCTCAAAACCACCGTCCCACATGGCGCACGCGCCAGGCACAAAAATGGCCATATGTCTGGAGACTGGTCCCTTTCCCAAAGAGCCAGCAGGGAAAACTATGCCTTGTTCTAAAGCTCTTTGGGAACCGCTTGCGTCGCCCAACACACCGGGGGGCTGCAGGCTTTCCTGCTGCCTTCAGCCTCAAAACCACCCTTTCCCACTTGGCACCGCGCCAGGCACAAAAATGGCCATATGTCTGGAGACTGGTCCCTCGCCCAAAGAGCCAGCAGGGAAAACTATGCCTTGTTCTAAAGCTCTTTGGGAACCTCTTGCGTAGCCCCACACACCTGGGGGCTGCAGGCTTTCCTGCTGCCTTCAGCCTCAAAACCACCCTTTCCCACTTGGCGCCGCGCCAGGCCCAAAAATGGCCATATGTCTGGAGACTGGTCCCACGCCCAAAGAGCCAGCAGGGAAAACTATGCCTTGTTCTAAAGCTCTTTGGGAACCGCTTCCGTGGCCCCACAGACCTGGGGGGTGCAGGCTTTCCTGCTGCCTTCAGCCTCAAAACCACCCTTTCCCACTTGGCGCCGCGCCAGGCCCAAAAATGGACATATGTCTGGAGACTGGTCCCACGCCCAAAGAGCCAGCAGGGAAAACTATGCCTTGTTCTAAAGCTCTTTGGGAACCGCTTGCGTGGCCCCACACACCTGGGGGCTGCAGGCTTTCCTGCTGCCTTCAGCCTCAAAACCACCCTTTCCCACTTGGCGCCGCGCCAGGCACAAAAAGGGCCATATGGCTGGAGACTGGTCCCACGCCCAAAGAGCCAGCAGGGAAAACTATGCCTTGTTCTAAAGCTCTTTGGGAACCGCTTGCGTAGCCCCACACACCTGCGGGCTGCAGACTTTCCTGCTGCCTTCAGCCTCAAAACCACCCTTTCCCACTTGGCGTCGCGCCAGGCACACAAATGGCCATATGTCTGGAGATTGGTCCCACGCCCAAAGAGCCAGCAGGGAAAACTATGCCTTTTTCTAAAGCTCTTTGGGAACCGCTTGCGTAGCCCCAAACACCTGGGGGCTGCAGGCTTTCCTGCTGCCTTCAGCCTCAAAACCACCCTTTCCCACTTGGCGCCGTGCCAGGCACAAAAATGGCCATATGGCTGGAGACTGGTCCCTTTCCCAAAGAGCCAGCAGGGAAAACTATGCCTTGTTCTAAAGCTCTTTGGGAATCGCTTGCGAAGCCCCAGAGACCTGGGGGCTGCAGGCTTTCCTGCTGCCTTCAGCCTCAAAGCCACCCTTTCCCACTTGGCGCCGCGCCAGGCCCAGAAACGGCCATATGTCTGGAGATTGGTCCCACGCCCAAAGAGCCAGCAGGGAAAACTATGCCTTGTTCTAAAGCTCTTTGGGAACCGCTTGCGTAGCCCCACACACCTGGGGGCTGCAGGCTTTCCTGCTGCCTTCAGCCTCAAAACCACCCTTTCCCACTTGGCGCCGCGCCAGGCACAAAAATGGCCATATGTCTGGAGACTGGTCCCACGCCCAAAGAGCCAGCAGGGAAAACTATGACTTGTTCTAAAGCTCTTTGGGAACCTCTTACGTAGCCCCACACACCTGGGGGCTGCAGGCTTTCCTGCTGCCTTCAGCCTCAAAACCACCCTTTCCCACTTGGCGCCGCGCCAGGCCCAAAAATGGCCATATGTCTGGAGACTGGTCCCACGCCCAAAGAGCCAGCAGGGAAAACTATGCCTTGTTCTAAAGCTCTTTGGGAACCGCTTGCGTAGCCCCACACACCTGGGGGCTGCAGGCTTTCCTACTGCCTTCAGCCTCAAAACCACCCTTTCCCACTTGGCATCGCGCCAGGCCCAAAAATGGCCATATGTCTGGAGACTGGTCCCACGCCCAAAGAGCCAGCAGGGAAAACTATGCCTTGTTCTAAAGCTCTTTGGGAACCGCTTGCGTAGCCCCACACACCTGGGGGCTGCAGGCTTTCCTGCTGCCTTCAGCCTCAAAACCACCCTTTCCCACTTGGCGCCGCGCCAGGCACAAAAATGGCCATATGTCTGGAGACTGGTCCCACGCCCAAAGAGCCAGCAGGGAAAACTATGCCTTGTTCTAAAGCTCTTTGGGAACCTCTTGCGTAGCCCCACAGAGCTGGGGGCTGCAGGCTTTCCTGCTGCCTTCAGCCTCAAAACCACCCTTTCCCACTTGGCGCCGCGCCAGGCACAAAAATGGCCATATGTCTGGAGACTGGTCCCACGCCCAAAGAGCCAGCAGGGAAAACTATGCCTTGTTCTAAAGCTCTTTGGGAACCGCTTCCGTGGCCCCACAGACCTGGGGGGTGCAGGCTTTCCTGCTGCCTTCAGCCTCAAAACCACCCTTTCCCACTTGGCGCCGCGCCAGGCACAAAAATGGCCATATGGCTGGAGATTGGTCCCACGCCCAAAGAGCCAGCAGGGAAAACTATGCCTTGTTCTAAAGCTCTTTGGGAACCGCTTGCGTGGCCCCACAGACCTGGGGGCTGCAGGCTTTCCTGCTGCCTTCAGCCTCAAAACCACCCTTTCCCACTTGGCGTCGCGCCAGGCACAAAAATGGCTATATTTCTGGAGACTGGTCCCACGCCGAAAGAGCCAGCAGGGAAAACTATGCCTTGTTCTAAAGCTCTTTGGGAACCGCTTGCGTGGCCCCACACACCTGCGGGCTGCAGGTTTCCTGATGCCTTCAGCCTCAAAACCACCCTTTCCCACTTGGCGTCGCGCCAGGCCCAAAAATGGCCATATGTCTGGAGATTGGTCCCACGCCCAAAGAGCCAGCAGGGAAAACTATGCCTTGTTCTAAAGCTCTTTGGGAACCGTTTGCGTGGCCCCACACACCTGCGGGCTGCAGACTTTCCTGCTGCCTTCAGCCTCAAAACCACCCTTTCCCACTTGGCGTCGCGCCAGGCACAAAAATGGTCATATGTCTGGAGATTGGTCCCACGCCCAAAGAGCCAGCAGGGAAAACTATGCCTTTTTCTAAAGCTCTTTGGGAACCGCTTGCGTAGCCCCACACACCTGGGGGCTGCAGGCTTTCCTGCTGCCTTCAGCCTCAAAACCACCCTTTCCCACTTGGCGCCGTGCCAGGCACAAAAATGGCCATATGTCTGGAGACTGGTCCCTTTCCCAAAGAGCCAGCAGGGAAAACTATGCCTTGTTCTAAAGCTCTTTGGGAATCGCTTGCGAAGCCCCACAGACCTGGGGGCTGCAGGCTTTCCTGCTGCCTTCAGCCTCAAAGCCACCCTTTCCCACTTGGCGCCGCGCCAGGCCCAGAAACGGCCATATGTCTGGAGATTGGTCCCACGCCCAAAGAGCCAGCAGGGAAAACTATGCCTTGTTCTAAAGCTCTTTGGGAACCGCTTGCGTAGCCCCACACACCTGGGGGCTGCAGGCTTTCCTGCTGCCTTCAGCCTCAAAACCACCCTTTCCCACTTGGCGCCGCGCCAGGCACAAAAATGGCCATATGTCTGGAGACTGGTCCCACGCCCAAAGAGCCAGCAGGGAAAACTATGCCTTGTTCTAAAGCTCTTTGGGAACCTCTTGCGTAGCCCCACACACCTGGGGGCTGCAGGCTTTCCTGCTGCCTTCAGCCTCAAAACCACCCTTTCCCACTTGGCTTCGCTTCAGGCACAAAAACGGCCATATGTCTGGAGACTGGTCCCACGCCCAAAGAGCCAGCAGGGAAAACTATGCCTTGTTCTAAAGCTCTTTGGGAACTGCTTGCGTAGCCCCACACACCTGGGGGCTGCAGGCTTTCCTACTGCCTTCAGCCTCAAAACCACCCTTTCCCACTTGGCATCGCGCCAGGCACAAAAATGGCCATATGTCTGGAGACTGGTCCCACGCCCAAAGAGCCAGCAGGGAAAACTATGCCTTGTTCTAAAGCTCTTTGGGAACCGCTTGCGTAGCCCCACACACCTGGGGGCTGCAGGCTTTCCTGCTCTCTTCAGCCTCAGAGGCACCCTTTCCCACTTGGTGCCGCGCCAGGCCCAAAAATGGCCATATGTCTGGAGATTGGTCCCACGCCCAAAGAGCCAGCAGGGAAAACTATGCCTTGTTCTAAAGCTCTTTGGGAACCGCTTGCGTAGCCCCACAGACCTTGGGGCTGCAAGCTCTCCTGCTGCCTTCAGCCTCAAAACCACCGTTTCCCACATGGCGCACGCGCCAGGCACAAAAATGGCCATATGTCTGGAGACTGGTCCCACGCCCAAAGAGCCAGCAGGGAAAACTATGCCTTGTTCTAAAGCTCTTTGGGAACCGCTTGCGTAGCCCCACACACCTGGGGGCTGCAGGCTTTCCTGCTGCCTTCAGCCTCAAAACCACCCTTTCCCACTTGGCCCCGCGCCAGGCCCAAAAATGGCCATATGCCTGGAGATTGGTCCCACGCCCAAAGAGCCAGCAGGGAAAACTATGCCTTGTTCTAAAGCTCTTTGGGAACCGCTTGCGTAGCCCCACACACCTGGGGGCTGCAGGCTTTCCTGCTGCCTTCAGCCTCAAAACCACCCTTTCCCACTTGGCACCGCGCCAGGCACAAAAATGGCCATATGTCTGGAGACTGGTCCCACGCGCAAAGAGCCAGCAGGGAAAACGATGCCTTGTTCTAAAGCTCTTTGGGAACCTCTTGCGTAGCCCCACAGACCTGCGGGCTAAAGACTTTCCTGCTGCCTTCAGCCTCATAACCACCCTTTCCCACTTGGCGCCGCGCCAGGCACAAAAAGGGCCATATGTCTGGAGATTGGTCCCACGCCCAAAGAGCCAGCAGGGAAAACTATGCCTTGTTCTAAAGCTCTTTGGGAACCGCTTGCGTAGCCCCACACACCTGGGGGCTGCAGGCTTTCCTGCTCTCTTCAGCCTCAGAGGCACCCTTTCCCACTTGGTGCCGCGCCAGGCCCAAAAATGGCCATATGTCTGGAGGTTGGTCCCACGCCCAAAGAGCCAGCAGGGAAAACTATGCCTTGTTCTAAAGCTCTTTGGGAACGGCTTGCGTAGCCCCACAGACCTTGGGGCTGCAAGCTCTCCTGCTGCCTTCAGACTCAAAACCACCCTTTCCCACTTGGCGCCGCGCCAGGCTCAAAAATGGCCATATGTCTGGAGATTGGTCCCACGCCGAAAGAGGCAGCAGGGAAAACTATGCCTGGTTCTAAAGCTCTTTGGGAACCGCTTGCGTAGCCCCACACACCTGGGGGCTGCAGGCTTTCCTGCTGCCTTCAGCCTCAAAACCACCCTTTCCCACTTGGCGCCGCGCCAGGCCCAAAAATGGCCATATGTCTGGAGGTTGGTCCCACGCCCAAAGAGCCAGCAGGGAAAACTATGCCTTGTTCTAAAGCTCTTTGGGAACCTCTTGCGTAGCCCCACACACCTGGGGGCTGCAGGCTTTCCTGCTGTCTTCAGCCTCAAAACCACCCTTTCCCACTTGGCGTCGCTCCAGGCACAAAAATGGCCATATGTCTGGAGACTGGTCCCTTTCCCAAAGAGCCAGCAGGGAAAACTATGCCTTGTTCTAAAGCTCTTTGGGAATCGCTTGCGAAGCCCCAGAGACCTGGGGGCTGCAGGCTTTCCTGCTGCCTTCAGCCTCAAAGCCACCCTTTCCCACTTGGCGCCGCGCCAGGCCCAGAAACGGCCATATGTCTGGAGATTGGTCCCACGCCCAAAGAGCCAGCAGGGAAAACTATGCCTTGTTCTAAAGCTCTTTGGGAACCGCTTGCGTAGCCCCACACACCTGGGGGCTGCAGGCTTTCCTGCTGCCTTCAGCCTCAAAACCACCCTTTCCCACTTGGCGCCGCGCCAGGCCCAAAAATGGCCATATGTCTGGAGACTGGTCCCACGCCCAAAGAGCCAGCAGGGAAAACTATGCCTTGTTCTAAAGCTCTTTGGGAACCGCTTGCGTGGCCCCACAGACCTGGGGGGTGCAGGCTTTCCTGCTGCCTTCAGCCTCAAAACCACCCTTTCCCACTTGGCGCCGTGCCAGGCCCAAAAATGGCCATATGTCTGGAGACTGGTCCCTTTCCCAAAGAGCCAGCAGGGAAAACTATGCCTTGTTCTAAAGCTCTTTGGGAACCGCTTGCGTGGTCCCACACACCTGGGGGCTGCAGGCTTTCCTGCTGCCTTCAGCCTCAAAACCACCCTTTCCCACTTGGCGCCGCGCCAGGCACAAAAATGGCTATATTTCTGGAGACTGCTCCCACGCCCAAAGAGCCAGCAGGGAAAACTATGCCTTGTTCTAAAGCTCTTTGGGAACCGCTTGTGTGGCCCCACAGAACTGCGGGCTGCAGACTTTCCTGCTGCCTTCAGCCTCAAAACCACCCTTTCCCACTTGGCGTCGCGCCAGGCACAAAAATGGCCATATGTCTGGAGATTGGTCCCACGCCCAAAGAGCCAGCAGGGAAAACTATGCCTTGTTCTAAAGCTCTTTGGGAACCGCTTGCGTAGCCCCACACACCTGGGGGCTGCAGGCTTTCCTGCTGCCTTCAGCCTCAGAGGCATCCTTTCCCACTTGGCGCCGTGCCAGGCACAAAAATGGCCATATGTCTGGTAACTGGTCCCTTTCCCAAAGAGCCAGCAGGGAAAACTATGCCTTGTTCTAAAGCTCTTTGGGAATCGCTTGCGAAGCCCCAGAGACCTGGGGGCTGCAGGCTTTCCTGCTGCCTTCAGCCTCAAAGCCACCCTTTCCCACTTGGCGCCGCGCCAGGCACAAAAATGGCCATATGGCTGGAGATTGGTCCCACGCCCAAAGAGACAGCAGGGAAAACTATGCCTTGCTCTAAAGCTCTTTGGGAACGGCTTGCGTGGCCCCACACACCTGGGGGCTGCAGGCTTTCCTGCTGCCTTCAGCCTCAAAACCACCCTTTCCCACTTGGCGCCGTGCCAGGCCCAAAAATGGCCATATGTCTGGAGACTGGTCCCTTTCCCAAAGAGCCAGCAGGGAAAACTATGCCTTGTTCTAAAGCTCTTTGGGAATCGCTTGCGAAGCCCCAGAGACCTGGGGGCTGCAGGCTTTCCTGCTGCCTTCAGCCTCAAAGCCACCCTTTCCCACTTGGCGCCGCGCCAGGCCCAGAAACGGCCATATGTCTGGAGATTGGTCCCACGCCCAAAGAGCCAGCAGGGAAAACTATGCCTTGTTCTAAAGCTCTTTGGGAACCGCTTGCGTAGCCCCACACACCTGGGGGCTGCAGGCTTTCCTGCTGCCTTCAGCCTCAAAACCACCCTTTCCCACTTGGCGCCGCGCCAGGCCCAAAAATGGCCATATGTCTGGAGACTGGTCCCACGCCCAAAGAGCCAGCAGGGAAAACTATGCCTTGTTCTAAAGCTCTTTGGGAACCGCTTGCGTGGCCCCACAGACCTGGGGGGTGCAGGCTTTCCTGCTGCCTTCAGCCTCAAAACCACCCTTTCCCACTTGGCGCCGTGCCAGGCACAAAAATGGCCATATGTCTGGAGACTGGTCCCTTTCCCAAAGAGCCAGCAGGGAAAACTATGCCTTGTTCTAAAGCTCTTTGGGAATCGCTTGCGAAGCCCCAGAGACCTGGGGGCTGCAGGCTTTCCTGCTACCTTCAGCCTCAAAGCCACCCTTTCCCACTTGGCGCCGCGCCAGGCCCAGAAACGGCCATATGTCTGGAGATTGGTCCCACGCCCAAAGAGCCAGCAGGGAAAACTATGCCTTGTTCTAAAGCTCTTTGGGAACCGCTTGCGTAGCCCCACACACCTGGGGGCTGCAGGCTTTCCTGCTGCCTTCAGCCTCAAAACCACCCTTTCCCACTTGGCGCCGCGCCAGGCCCAAAAATGGCCATATGTCTGGAGACTGGTCCCACGCCCAAAGAGCCAGCAGGGAAAACTATGCCTTGTTCTAAAGCTCTTTGGGAACCTCTTGCGTAGCCCCACAGAGCTGGGGGCTGCAGGCTTTCCTGCTGCCTTCAGCCTCAAAACCACCCTTTCCCACTTGGCGCCGCGCCAGGCCCAAAAATGGACATATGTCTGGAGACTGGTCCCACGCCCAAAGAGCCAGCAGGGAAAACTATGCCTTGTTCTAAAGCTGTTTGGGAACCGCTTGCGTGGCCCCACACACCTGCGGGCTGCAGACTTTCCTGCTGCCTTCAGCCTCAAAACCACCCTTTCCCACTTGGCGTCGCGCCAGGCACACAAATGGCCATATGTCTGGAGATTGGTCCCACGCCCAAAGAGCCAGCAGGGAAAACTATGCCTTTTTCTAAAGCTCTTTGGGAACCGCTTGCGTAGCCCCAAACACCTGGGGGCTGCAGGCTTTCCTGCTGCCTTCAGCCTCAAAACCACCCTTTCCCACTTGGCGCCGTGCCAGGCACAAAAATGGCCATATGGCTGGAGACTGGTCCCTTTCCCAAAGAGCCAGCAGGGAAAACTATGCCTTGTTCTAAAGCTCTTTGGGAATCGCTTGCGAAGCCCCAGAGACCTGGGGGCTGCAGGCTTTCCTGCTGCCTTCAGCCTCAAAGCCACCCTTTCCCACTTGGCGCCGCGCCAGGCCCAGAAACGGCCATATGTCTGGAGATTGGTCCCACGCCCAAAGAGCCAGCAGGGAAAACTATGCCTTGTTCTAAAGCTCTTTGGGAACCGCTTGCGTAGCCCCACACACCTGGGGGCTGCAGGCTTTCCTGCTGCCTTCAGCCTCAAAACCACCCTTTCCCACTTGGCGCCGCGCCAGGCACAAAAATGGCCATATGTCTGGAGACTGGTCCCACGCCCAAAGAGCCAGCAGGGAAAACTATGACTTGTTCTAAAGCTCTTTGGGAACCTCTTACGTAGCCCCACACACCTGGGGGCTGCAGGCTTTCCTGCTGCCTTCAGCCTCAAAACCACCCTTTCCCACTTGGCGCCGCGCCAGGCCCAAAAATGGCCATATGTCTGGAGACTGGTCCCACGCCCAAAGAGCCAGCAGGGAAAACTATGCCTTGTTCTAAAGCTCTTTGGGAACCGCTTGCGTAGCCCCACACACCTGGGGGCTGCAGGCTTTCCTACTGCCTTCAGCCTCAAAACCACCCTTTCCCACTTGGCATCGCGCCAGGCCCAAAAATGGCCATATGTCTGGAGACTGGTCCCACGCCCAAAGAGCCAGCAGGGAAAACTATGCCTTGTTCTAAAGCTCTTTGGGAACCGCTTGCGTAGCCCCACACACCTGGGGGCTGCAGGCTTTCCTGCTGCCTTCAGCCTCAAAACCACCCTTTCCCACTTGGCGCCGCGCCAGGCACAAAAATGGCCATATGTCTGGAGACTGGTCCCACGCCCAAAGAGCCAGCAGGGAAAACTATGCCTTGTTCTAAAGCTCTTTGGGAACCTCTTGCGTAGCCCCACAGAGCTGGGGGCTGCAGGCTTTCCTGCTGCCTTCAGCCTCAAAACCACCCTTTCCCACTTGGCGCCGCGCCAGGCACAAAAATGGCCATATGTCTGGAGACTGGTCCCACGCCCAAAGAGCCAGCAGGGAAAACTATGCCTTGTTCTAAAGCTCTTTGGGAACCGCTTCCGTGGCCCCACAGACCTGGGGGGTGCAGGCTTTCCTGCTGCCTTCAGCCTCAAAACCACCCTTTCCCACTTGGCGCCGCGCCAGGCACAAAAATGGCCATATGGCTGGAGATTGGTCCCACGCCGAAAGAGCCAGCAGGGAAAACTATGCCTTGTTCTAAAGCTCTTTCGGAACAGCTTGCGTGGCCCCACACACCTGGGGGCTGCAGGCTTTCCTGCTGCCTTCAGCCTCAAAACCACCCTTTCCCACTTGGCATCGCGCCAGGCACAAAAATGGTCATATGTCTGGAGATTGGTCCCACGCCCAAAGAGCCAGCAGGGAAAACTATGCCTTGTTCTAAAGCTCTTTGGGAACCGCTTGCGTAGCCCCACACACCTGGGGGCTGCAGGCTTTCCTGCTGCCTTCAGCCTCAAAACCACCCTTTCCCACTTGGCGCCGTGCCAGGCACAAAAATGGCCATATGTCTGGAGACTGGTCCCACGCCCAAAGAGCCAGCAGGGAAAACTATGCCTTGTTCTAAAGCTCTTTGGGAATCGCTTGCGAAGCCCCACAGACCTGGGGGCTGCAGGCTTTCCTGCTGCCTTCAGCCTCAAAGCCACCCTTTCCCACTTGGCGCCGCGCCAGGCCCAAAAATGGCCATATGTCTGGAGACTGGTCCCACGCCCAAGAGCCAGCAGGGAAAACTATGCCTTGTTCTAAAGCTCTTTGGGAACCGCTTGCGTAGCCCCACACACCTGGGGGCTGCAGGCTTTCCTGCTGACTTCAGCCTCAAAACCACCCTTTCCCACTTGGCGCCGCGCCAGGCCCAAGAATGGCCATATGTCTGGAGATTGGTTCCACGCCCAAAGAGCCAGCAGGGAAAATTATGCCTTGTTCTAAAGCTCTTTGGGAACCGCTTGCGTAGCCCCACACACCTGGGGGCTGCAGGCTTTCCTGCTGCCTTCAGCCTCAAAACCACCCTTTCCCACTTGGCGCCGCGCCAGGCACAAAAATGGCCATATGTCTGGAGACTGGTCCCACGCCCAAAGAGCCAGCAGGGAAAACTATGCCTTGTTCTAAAGCTCTTTGGGAACCTCTTGCGTAGCCCCACACACCTGGGGGCTGCAGGCTTTCCTGCTGCCTTCAGACTCAAAACCACCCTTTCCCACTTGGCTTCGCTTCAGGCACAAAAACGGCCATATGTCTGGAGACTGGTCCCACGCCCAAAGAGCCAGCAAGGAAAACTATGCCTTGTTCTAAAGCTCTTTGGGAACCGCTTGCGTAGCCCCACACACCTGGGGGCTGCAGGCTTTCCTGCTGCCTTCAGCCTCAAAACCACCCTTTCCCACTTGGCGCTGCGCCAGGCACAAAAATGGCCATATGTCTGGAGATTGGTCCCACGCCCAAAGAGCCAGCAGGGAAAACTATGCCTTGTTCTAAAGCTCTTTGGGAACCGCTTGCGTGGCCCCACACACCTGGGGGCTGCAGGCTTTCCTGCTGCCTTCAGACTCAAAACCACCCTTTCCCACTTGGCGCCGCGCCAGGCACAAAAATGGCTATATTTCTGGAGACTGGTCCCACGCCGAAAGAGCCAGCAGGGAAAACTATGCCTTGTTCTAAAGCTCTTTGGGAACCGCTTGCGTGGCCCCACACACCTGCGGGCTGCAGACTTTCCTGCTGCCTTCAGCCTCAAAACCACCCTTTCCCACTTGGCGTCGCGCCAGGCACAAAAATGTTCATATGTCTGGAGATTAGTCCCACGCCCAAAGAGCCAGCAGGGAAAACTATGCCTTGTTCTAAAGCTCTTTGGGAACCGCTTGCGTAGCCCCACACACCTGGGGGCTGCAGGCTTTCCTGCTCTCTTCAGCCTCAGAGGCACCCTTTCCCACTTGGTGCCGCGCCAGGCCCAAAAATGGCCATATGTCTGGAGATTGGTCCCACGCCCAAAGAGCCAGCAGGGAAAACTATGCCTTGTTCTAAAGCTCTTTGGGAACCGTTTGCGTGGCCCCACACACCTGCGGGCTGCAGACTTTCCTGCTGCCTTCAGCCTCAAAACCACCCTTTCCCACTTGGCGTCGCGCCAGGCACAAAAATGGTCATATGTCTGGAGATTGGTCCCACGCCCAAAGAGCCAGCAGGGAAAACTATGCCTTTTTCTAAAGCTCTTTGGGAACCGCTTGCGTAGCCCCACACACCTGGGGGCTGCAGGCTTTCCTGCTGCCTTCAGCCTCAAAACCACCCTTTCCCACTTGGCGCCGTGCCAGGCACAAAAATGGCCATATGTCTGGAGACTGGTCCCTTTCCCAAAGAGCCAGCAGGGAAAACTATGCCTTGTTCTAAAGCTCTTTGGGAATCGCTTGCGAAGCCCCACAGACCTGGGGGCTGCAGGCTTTCCTGCTGCCTTCAGCCTCAAAGCCACCCTTTCCCACTTGGCGCCGCGCCAGGCCCAGAAACGGCCATATGTCTGGAGATTGGTCCCACGCCCAAAGAGCCAGCAGGGAAAACTATGCCTTGTTCTAAAGCTCTTTGGGAACCGCTTGCGTAGCCCCACACACCTGGGGGCTGCAGGCTTTCCTACTGCCTTCAGCCTCAAAACCACCCTTTCCCACTTGGCATCGCGCCAGGCACAAAAATGGCCATATGTCTGGAGACTGGTCCCACGCCCAAAGAGCCAGCAGGGAAAACTATGCCTTGTTCTAAAGCTCTTTGGGAACCGCTTGCGTAGCCCCACACACCTGGGGGCTGCAGGCTTTCCTGCTCTCTTCAGCCTCAGAGGCACTCTTTCCCACTTGGTGCCGCGCCAGGCCCAAAAATGGCCATATGTCTGGAGATTGGTCCCACGCCCAAAGAGCCAGCAGGGAAAACTATGCCTTGTTCTAAAGCTCTTTGGGAACCGCTTGCGTAGCCCCACAGACCTTGGGGCTGCAATCTCTCCTGCTGCCTTCAGCCTCAAAACCACCGTTTCCCACATGGCGCACGCGCCAGGCACAAAAATGGCCATATGTCTGGAGACTGGTCCCACGCCGAAAGAGCCAGCAGGGAAAACTATGCCTTGTTCTAAAGCTCTTTGGGAACCGCTTGCGTGGCCCCACACACCTGGGGGCTGCAGGCTTTCCTGCTGCCTTCAGCCTCAAAACCACCCTTTCCCACTTGGCCCCGCGCCAGGCCCAAAAATGGCCATATGGCTGGAGATTGGTCCCACGCCCAAAGAGCCAGCAGGGAAAACTATGCCTTGTTCTAAAGCTCTTTGGGAACCGCTTGCGTAGCCCCACACACCTGGGGGCTGCAGGCTTTCCTGCTGCCTTCAGCCTCAAAACCACCCTTTCCCACTTGGCACCGCGCCAGGCACAAAAATGGCCATATGTCTGGACACTGGTCCCACGCGCAAAGAGCCAGCAGGGAAAACGATGCCTTGTTCTAAAGCTCTTTGGGAACCTCTTGCGTAGCCCCACAGACCTGCGGGCTAAAGACTTTCCTGCTGCCTTCAGCCTCATAACCACCCTTTCCCACTTGGCGTCGCGCCAGGCACAAAAATGGCCATATGTCTGGAGGTTGGTCCCACGCCCAAAGAGCCAGCAGGGAAAACTATGCCTTGTTCTAAAGCTCTTTGGGAACCGCTTGCGTAGCCCCACACACCTGGGGGCTGCAGGCTTTCCTGCTCTCTTCAGCCTCAGAGGCACCCTTTCCCACTTGGTGCCGCGCCAGGCCCAAAAATGGCCATATGTCTGGAGATTGGTCCCACGCCCAAAGAGCCAGCAGGGAAAACTATGCCTTGTTCTAAAGCTCTTTGGGAACGGCTTGCGTAGCCCCACAGACCTTGGGGCTGCAAGCTCTCCTGCTGCCTTCAGACTCAAAACCACCCTTTCCCACTTGGCGCCGCGCCAGGCACAAAAATGGCCATATGGCTGGAGACTGGTCCCACGCCCAAAGAGCCAGCAGGGAAAACTATGCCTTGTTCTAAAGCTCTTTGGGAACCGCTTGCGTAGCCCCACACACCTGGGGGCTGCAGGCTTTCCTGCTGCCTTCAGCCTCAGAGGCACCCTTTCCCACTTGGCCCCGCGCCAGGCCCAAAAATGGCCATATGTCTGGAGATTGGTCCCACGCCGAAAGAGGCAGCAGGGAAAACTATGCCTGGTTCTAAAGCTCTTTGGGAACCGCTTGCGTAGCCCCACACACCTGGGGGCTGCAGGCTTTCCTGCTGCCTTCAGCCTCAAAACCACCCTTTCCCACTTGGCGCCGCGCCAGGCCCAAAAATGGCCATATGTCTGGAGATTGGTCCCACGCCCAAAGAGCCAGCAGGGAAAACTATGCCTTGTTCTAAAGCTCTTTGGGAACCTCTTGCGTAGCCCCACACACCTGGGGGCTGCAGGCTTTCCTGCTGTCTTCAGCCTCAAAACCACCCTTTCCCACTTGGCGTCGCTCCAGGCACAAAAATGGCCATATGTCTGGACACTGGTCCCACGCCCAAAGAGCCGGCAGGGAAAACTATGCCTTGTTCTAAAGCTCTTTGGGAACCGCTTGCGTAGCCCCACAGACCTGGGGGCTGCAGGATTTCCTGCTGCCTTCAGCCTCAAAACCACCCTTTCCCACTTGGCGCCGCGCCAGGCCCAAAAATAACCATATGTCTGGAGACTGGTCCCACGCCCAAAGAGCCAGCAGGGAAAACTATGCCTTGTTCTAAAGCTCTTTGGGAACGGCTTGCGTAGCCCCACACACCTGGGGGCTGCAGGCTTTCCTGCTGCCTTCAGCCTCAAAACCACCCTTTCCCACTTGGCGCCGCGCCAGGCACAAAAATGGCCATATGTCTGGAGACTGGTCCCTTTCCCAAAGAGCCAGCAGGGAAAACTATGCCTTGTTCTAAAGCTCTTTGGGAACCGCTTGCGTAGCCCCACACACCTGGGGGCTGCAGGCTTTTCTGCTGCCTTCAGCCTCAAAACCACCCTTTCCCACTTGGCATCGCGCCAGGCACAAAAATGGCCATATGTCTGGAGATTGGTCCCACGCCCAAAGAGCCAGCAGGGAAAACTATGCCTTGTTCTAAAGCTCTTTGGGAACCGCTTGCGTAGCCCCACACACCTAGGGGCTGCAGGCTTTCCTGCTCTCTTCAGCCTCAGAGGCACCCTTTCCCACTTGGCGCCGCGCCAGGCCCAAAAATGGCCATTTGTGTGGAGACTGGTCCCATGCCCAAAGAGCCAGCAGGGAAAACTATGCCTTGTTCTAAAGCTCTTTGGGAACCGCTTGCGTAGCCCCACAGACCTGGGGGCTGCAGGCTTTCCTACTGCCTTCAGCCTCAAAACCACCCTTTCCCACTTGGCGCCGCGCCAGGCACAAAAATGGCCATATATCTGAAGATTGGTTCCACGCCCAAAGAGCCAGCAGGGAAAACTATGCCTTGTTCTAAAGCTCTTTGGGAACCGCTTGCGTGGCCCCACAGACCTGGGGGGTGCAGGCTTTCCTGCTGCCTTCAGCCTCAAAACCACCCTTTCCCACTTGTCGCTGCGCCAGGCACAAAAATGGCCATATGGCTGGAGATTGGTCCCACGCCCAAAGAGCCAGCAGGGAAAACTATGCCTTGTTCTAAAGCTCTTTGGGAACCGCTTGCGTGGCCCCACAGACCTGGGGGGTGCAGGCTTTCCTGCTGCCTTCAGCCTCAAAACCACCCTTTCCCACTTGGCGCTGCGCCAGGCACAAAAATGGCCATATGGCTGGAGATTGGTCCCACGCCCAAAGAGCCAGCAGGGAAAACTATGCCTTGTTCTAAAGCTCTTTGGGAACCGCTTGCGTGGCCGCACAGACCTGGGGGCTGCAGGCTTTCCTGCTGCCTTCAGCCTCAAAACCACCCTTTCCCACTTGGCCCCGCGCCAGGCACAAAAATGGCTATATTTCTGGAGACTGGTCCCACGGCGAAAGAGCCAGCAGGGAAAACTATGCCTTGTTCTAAAGCTCTTTGGGAACCGCATGCGTGGCCCCACACACCTGCGGCCTGCAGACTTTCCTGCTGCCATCAGCCTCATAACCACCCTTTCCCACTTGGCGTCGCGCCAGGCACAAAAAATGTTCATATGTCTGGAGATTGGTCCCACGCCCAAAGAGCCAGCAGGGAAAACTATGCCTTGTTCTAAAGCTCTTTGGGAACCGCTTGCGTAGCCCCACACACCTGGGGGCTGCAGGCTTTCCTGCTCTCTTCAGCCTCAGAGGCACCCTTTCCCACTTGGTGCCGCGCCAGGCCCAAAAATGGCCATATGTCTGGAGATTGGTCCCACGCCCAAAGAGCCAGCAGGGAAAACTATGCCTTGTTCTAAAGCTCTTTGGGAACCGCTTGCGTAGCCCCACAGACCTTGGGGCTGCAAGCTCTCCTGCTGCCTTCAACCTCAAAACCACCCTTTCCCACTTGGCGCCGCGCCAGGCACAAAAATGGCCATATGTCTGGAGACTGGTCCCACGCCCAAAGAGCCAGCAGGGAAAACTATGCCTTGTTCTAAAGCTCTTTGGGAACCTCTTGCGTAGCCCCACACACCTGGGGGCTGCAGGCTTTCCTGCTGCCTTCAGCCTCAAAACCACCCTTTCCCACTTGGCTTCGCTCCAGGCCCAAAAATGGCCATATGTCTGGAGACTGGTCCCACGCCCAAAGAGCCAGCAGGGAAAACTATGCCTTGTTCTAAAGCTCTTTGGGAACCGCTTGCGTAGCCCCACACACCTGGGGGCTGCAGGCTTTCCTGCTGCCTTCAGCCTCAAAACCACCCTTTCCCACTTGGCGCCGCGCCAGGCCCAAAAATGGCCATATGTCTGGAGATTGGTCCCACGCCGAAAGAGCCAGCAGGGAAAACTATGCCTTGTTCTAAAGCTGTTTGGGAACCGCTTCCGTAGCCCCACACACCTCGGGGCTGCAGGCTTTCCTGCTGCCTTCAGCCTCAAAACCACCCTTTCCCACTTGGCGCCGCGCCAGGCACAAAAATGGCCATATGTCTGGAGATTGGTCCCACGCCCAAAGAGCAGAAGGGAAAACTATGCCTTGTTCTAAAGCTCTTTGGGAACCGCTTGCGTAGCCCCACACACCTGGGGGCTGCAGGCTTTTCTGGCTCCTTCAGCCTCAAAACCACCCTTTCCCACATGGCGTCACGCCAGGCACAAAAATGGCCGTATGTTTGGAGGTTGGTCCCACGCCCAAAGAGCCAGCAGGGAAAACTATGCCTTGTTCTAAAGCTCTTTGGGAACGGCTTGCGTAGCCCCACAGACCTGGGGGCTGCAGGCTTTCCTGCTGCCTTCAGCCTCAAAACCTCCCTTTCCCACTTGGCCCCGCTCAAGGCACAAAAATGGCCATATGTCTGGAGATTGGTCCCACGCCGAAAGAGCCAGCAGGGAAAACTATGCCTTGTTCTAAAGCTCTTTGGGAACCGCTTCCGTAGCCCCACACACCTGGGGGCTGCAGGCTTTCATGCTGCCTTCAGCCTCAAAACCACCCTTTCCCACTTGGCCCCGCGCCAGGCCCAGAAAAGGCCATATGTCTGGAGATTGGTCCCACGCCCAAAGAGCCAGCAGGGAAAACTATGCCTTGTTCTAAAGCTCTTTGGGAACCGCTTGCATAGCCCCACACACCTGGGGGCTGCAGGCTTTCCTGCTGCCTTCAGCCTCAAAACCACCCTTTCCCACTTGTCGCTGCGCCAGGCACAAAAATGGCCATATGTCTGGAGATTGGTCCCACGCCCAAAGAGCCAGCAGGGAAAACTATGCCTTGTTCTAAAGCTCTTTGGGAACCGCTTGCGTAGCCCCACAGACCTGGGGGCTGCAGGCTTTCCTGCTGCCTTCAGCCTCAAAACCACCCTTTCCCACTTGGCATCGCGCCAGGCACAAAAATGGCCATATGTCTGGAGACTGGTCCCACGCCCAAAGAGCCAGCAGGGAAAACTATGCCTTGTTCTAAAGCTCTTTGGGAACCGCTTGCGTAGCCCCACACACCTGGGGGCTGCAGGCTTTCCTGCTCTCTTCAGCCTCAGAGGCACCCTTTCCCACTTGGTGCCGCGCCAGGCCCAAAAATGGCCATATGTCTGGAGATTGGTCCCACGCCCAAAGAGCCAGCAGGGAAAACTATGCCTTGTTCTAAAGCTCTTTGGGAACCGCTTGCGTAGCCCCACAGACCTTTGGGCTGCAAGCTCTCCTGATGCCTTCAGCCTCAAAACCACCGTTTCCCACTTGGCGCCGCGCCAGGCACAAAAATGGCCATATGTCTGGGACTGGTCCCACGCCGAAAGAGCCAGCAGGGAAAACTATGCCTTGTTCTAAAGCTCTTTGGGAACCGCTTGCGTAGCCCCACAGACCTGGGGGCTGCAGGCTTTCCTGCTGCCTTCAGCCTCAAAACCACCCTTTCCCACTTGGCGCCGCGCCAGGCACAAAAATGGCCATATGTCTGGAGACTGGTTCCACGCCCAAAGAGCCAGCAGGGAAAACTATGCCTTGTTCTAAAGCTCTTTGGGAACCGCTTGCGTGGCCCCACAGACCTGGGGGGTGCAGGCTTTCCTGCTGCCTTCAGCCTCAAAACCACCCTTTCCCACTTGGCGCTGCGCCAGGCACAAAAATGGCCATATGGCTGGAGATTGGTCCCACGCCCAAAGAGCCAGCAGGGAAAACTATGCCTTGTTCTAAAGCTCTTTGGGAACCGCTTGCGTGGCCCCACAGACCTGGGGGCTGCAGGCTTTCCTGCTGCCTTCAGCCTCAAAACCACCCTTTCCCACTTGGCGTCGCGCCAGGCACAAAAATGGCTATATTTCTGGAGACTGGTCCCACGGCGAAAGAGCCAGCAGGGAAAACTATGCCTTGTTCTAAAGCTGTTTGGGAACCGCTTCCGTAGCCCCACACACCTGGGGGCTGCAGGCTTTTCTGCTGCCTTCAGCCTCAAAACCACCCTTTCCCACTTGGCGCCGCGCCAGGCACAAAAATGGCCATATGTCTGGAGATTGGTCCCACGCCCAAAGAGCAGCAGGGAAAACTATGCCTTGTTCTAAAGCTCTTTGGGAA
This sequence comes from Chroicocephalus ridibundus, assembly GCF_963924245.1. Taxonomy (NCBI): domain Eukaryota; kingdom Metazoa; phylum Chordata; class Aves; order Charadriiformes; family Laridae; genus Chroicocephalus; species Chroicocephalus ridibundus. Next base: position 876,862 of record NW_026961236.1, on the reverse strand, counting down.
CCGCTTGCGTAGCCCCACACACCTGGGGGCTGCAGGCTTTTCTGGCACCTTCAGCCTCAAAACCACCCTTTCCCACATGGCGTCACGCCAGGCACAAAAATGGCCGTATGTTTGGAGGTTGGTCCCACGCCCAAAGAGCCAGCAGGGAAAACTATGCCTTGTTCTAAAGCTCTTTGGGAACGGCTTGCGTAGCCCCACACACCTGGGGGCTGCAGGCTTTCCTGCTGCCTTCAGCCTCAAAACCTCCCTTTCCCACTTGGCCCCGCTCAAGGCACAAAAATGGCCATATGGCTGGAGATTGGTCCCACGCCCAAAGAGCCAGCAGGGAAAACTATGCCTTGTTCTAAAGCTCTTTGGGAACCGCTTGCGTAGCCCCACACACGTGGGGGCTGCAGGCTTTCCTGCTGCCTTCAGCCTCAAAACCACCCTTTCCCACTTGGCGCCGCTCCAGGCACAAAAATGGCCATATGTCTGGAGATTGGTCCCACGCCCAAAGAGCCAGCAGGGAAAACTATGCCTTGTACTAAAGCTCTTTGGGAACCGCTTGCGTAGCCCCACACACCTGGGGGCTGCAGGCTTTCCTGCTGCCTTCAGCCTCAAAACCACCCTTTCCCACTTGGCGCCGCGCCAGGCACAAAAATGGCCATATGTCTGGAGACTGGTCCCACGCCCAAAGAGCCAGCAGGGAAAGCTATGCCTTGTTCTAAAGCTCTTTGGGAACCGCTTGCGTAGACCCACAGACCTGCGGGCTGCAGGCTATCCTGCTGCCTTCAGCCTCAAAACCTCCCTTTCCCACTTGGTCCCGTGCCAGGCACAAAAATGGCCATATGGCTGGAGATTGGTCCCACGCCCAAAGAGCCAGCAGGGAAAACTATGCCTTGTTCTAAAGCTCTTTGGGAACCGCTTGCGTAGCCCCACACATCTGGGGGCTGCAGGCTTTCCTGCTGCCTTCAGCCTCAAAACCACCCTTTCCCACTTGGCGTCGCTCCAGGCACAAAAATGGCCATATGTCTGGAGATTGGTCCCACGCCGAAAGAGCCAGCAGGGAAAACTATGCCTTGTACTAAAGCTCTTTGGGAACCGCTTGCGTAGCCCCACACACCTGGGGGCTGCAGGCTTTGCTGCTGCCTTCAGCCTCAAAACCACCCTTTCCCACTTGGCGCCGCGCCAGGCACAAAAATGGCCATATGTCTGGAGACTGGTCCCACGCCCAAAGAGCCAGCAGGGAAAGCTATGCCTTGTTCTAAAGCTCTTTGGGAACCGCTTGCGTAGCCCCACAGACCTGCGGGCTGCAGGCTATCCTGCTGCCTTCAGCCTCAAAACCACCGTTTCCCACTTGGCCCCGTGCCAGGCACAAAAATGGCCATATGTCTGGAGACTGGTCCCTTTCCCAAAGAGCCAGGAGGGAAAACTATGCCTTGTTCTAAAGCTCTTTGGGAACCGCTTGCGTGGCCCCACAGACCTGGGGGCTGCAGGATTTCCTGCTGCCTTCAGCCTCAAAAACACCCTTTCCCACTTGGCGTCGCGCCAGGCATAAAAATGGCCATATGTCTGGAGATTGGTCCCACGCCCAAAGAGCCAGCAGGGAAAACTCTGCCTTGTTCTAAAGCTCTTTGGGAACCGCTTGCGTAGCCCCACAGACCTGCGGGCTGCAGGCTTTCATGCTGCCTTCAGCCTCAAAACCACCCTTTCCCACTTGGCCCCGCGCCAGGCCCAGAAAAGGCCATATGTCTGGAGATTGGTCCCACGCCGAAAGAGCCAGCAGGGAAAACTATGCCTTGTTCTAAAGCTCTTTGGGAACCGCTTGCATAGCCCCACACACCTGGGGGCTGCAGGCTTTCCTGCTGCCTTCAGCCTCGAAACCACCCTTTCCCACTTGTCGCTGCGCCAGGCACAAAAATGGCCATATGGCTGGAGATTGGTCCCACGCCCAAAGAGCCAGCAGGGAAAACTATGCCTTGTTCTAAAGCTCTTTGGGAACCGCTTGCGTAGCCCCACAGACCTGGGGGCTGCAGGCTTTCCTGCTGCCTTCAGCCTCGAAACCACCCTTTCCCACTTGGCATCGCGCCAGGCACAAAAATGGCCATATATCTGGAGATTGGTCCCACGCCCAAAGAGCCAGCAGGGAAAACTATGCCTTGTTCTAAAGCTCTTTGGGAACCGCTTGCGTAGCCCCACACACCTGGGGGCTGCAGGCTTTCCTGCTCTCTTCAGCCTCAGAGGCACCCTTTCCCACTTGGCGCCGCGCCAGGCCCAAAAATGGCCATATGTCTGGAGATTGGTCCCACGCCCAAAGAGCCAGCAGGGAAAACTATGCCTTGTTCTAAAGCTCTTTGGGAACCGCTTGCGTAGCCCCACAGACCTTTGGGCTGCAAGCTCTCCTGATGCCTTCAGCCTCAAAACCACCGTTTCCCACTTGGCGCCGCGCCAGGCACAAAAATGGCCATTTGTCTGGGACTGGTCCCACGCCGAAAGAGCCAGCAGGGAAAACTATGCCTTGTTCTAAAGCTCTTTGGGAACCGCTTGCGTAGCCCCACAGACCTTGGGGCTGCAGGCTTTCCTGCTGCCTTCAGCCTCAAAACCACCCTTTCCCACTTGGCCCCGCGCCAGGCACAAAAATGGCCATATGTCTGGAGACTGGTTCCACGCCCAAAGAGCCAGCAGGGAAAACTATGCCTTGTTCTAAAGCTCTTTGGGAACCGCTTGCGTGGCCCCACAGACCTGGGGGGTGCAGGCTTTCCTGCTGCCTTCAGCCTCAAAACCACCCTTTCCCACTTGGCGCTGCGCCAGGCACAAAAATGGCCATATGGCTGGAGATTGGTCCCACGCCCAAAGAGCCAGCAGGGAAAACTATGCCTTGTTCTAAAGCTCTTTGGGAACCGCTTCCGTGGCCCCACAGACCTGGGGGCTGCAGGCTTTCCTGCTGCCTTCAGCCTCAAAACCACCCTTTCCCACTTGGCGTCGCGCCAGGCACAAAAATGGCTATATTTCTGGAGACTGGTCCCACGGCGAAAGAGCCAGCAGGGAAAACTATGCCTTGTTCTAAAGCTCTTTGGGAACCGCTTGCGTAGCCCCACACACCTGGGGGCTGCAGGCTTTCCTGCTCTCTTCAGCCTCAGAGGCACCCTTTCCCACTTGGTGCCGCGCCAGGCCCAAAAATGGCCATATGTCTGGAGATTGGTCCAACGCCCAAAGAGTCAGCAGGGAAAACTATGCCTTGTTCTAAAGCTCTTTGGGAACCGCTTGCGTAGCCCCACAGACCTTGGGGCTGCAAGCTCTCCTGCTGCCTTCAGCCTCAAAACCACCCTTTCCCACTTGGCGCCGCGCCAGGCACAAAAATGGCCATATGTCTGGAGACTGGTCCCACGCCCAAAGAGCCAGCAGGGAAAGCTATGCCTTGTTCTAAAGCTCTTTGGGAACCGCTTGCGTAGCCCCACAGACCTGCGGGCTGCAGGCTTTTCCGGCACCTTCAGCCTCAAAACCACCCTTTCCCACATGGCGTCACGCCAGGCACAAAAATGGCCGTATGTTTGGAGGTTGGTCCCACGCCCAAAGAGCCAGCAGGGAAAACTATGCCTTGTTCTAAAGCTCTTTGGGAACGGCTTGCGTAGCCCCACACACCTGGGGGCTGCAGGCTTTCCTGCTGCCTTCAGCCTCAAAACCTCCCTTTCCCACTTGGCCCCGCTCAAGGCACAAAAATGGCCATATGTCTGGAGATTGGTCCCACGCCGAAAGAGCCAGCAGGGAAAACTATGCCTTGTTGTAAAGCTCTTTGGGAACCGCTTGCGTAGCCCCACACACCTGGGGGCTGCAGGCTTTCCTGCTGCCTTCAGCCTCAAAACCACCCTTTCCCACTTGGTCCCGTGCCAGGCACAAAAATGGCCATATGGCTGGAGATTGGTCCCACGCCCAAAGAGCCAGCAGGGAAAAATATGCCTTGTTCTAAAGCTCTTTGGGAACCGCTTGCGTAGCCCCACACACGTGGGGGCTGCAGGCTTTCCTGCTGCCTTCAGCCTCAAAACCACCCTTTCCCACTTGGCGTCGCTCCAGGCACAAAAATGGCCATATGTCTGGAGATTGGTCCCACGCCGAAAGAGCCAGCAGGGAAAACTATGCCTTGTACTAAAGCTCTTTGGGAACCGCTTGCGTAGCCCCACACACCTGGGGGCTGCAGGCTTTGCTGCTGCCTTCAGCCTCAAAACCACCCTTTCCCACTTGGCGCCGCGCCAGGCACAAAAATGGCCATATGTCTGGAGACTGGTCCCACGCCCAAAGAGCCAGCAGGGAAAGCTATGCCTTGTTCTAAAGCTCTTTGGGAACCGCTTGCGTAGACCCACAGACCTGCGGGCTGCAGGCTATCCTGCTGCCTTCAGCCTCAAAACCACCCTTTCCCACTTGGCCCCGTGCCAGGCACAAAAATGGCCATATGTCTGGAGACTGGTCCCTTTCCCAAAGAGCCAGGAGGGAAAACTATGCCTTGTTCTAAAGCTCTTTGGGAACCGCTTGCGTGGCCCCACAGACCTGGGGGCTGCAGGATTTCCTGCTGCCTTCAGCCTCAAAAACACCCTTTCCCACTTGGCGTCGCGCCAGGCATAAAAATGGCCATATGTCTGGAGATTGGTCCCACGCCCAAAGAGCCAGCAGGGAAAACTATGCCTTGTTCTAAAGCTCTTTGGGAACCGCTTGCGTAGCCCCACAGACCTGGGGGCTGCAGGCTTTCATGCTGCCTTCAGCCTCAAAACCACCCTTTCCCACTTGGCCCTGCGCCAGGCCCAGAAAAGGCCATATGTCTGGAGATTGGTCCCACGCCCAAAGAGCCAGCAGGGAAAACTATGCCTTGTTCTAAAGCTCTTTGGGAACCGCTTGCATAGCCCCACACACCTGGGGGCTGCAGGCTTTCCTGCTGCCTTCAGCCTCAAAACCACACTTTCCCTCATGGCATCACGCCAGGCCCAAAAATGGCCATATGTCTGGAGACTGGTCCCACGCCCAAAGAGCCAGCAGGGAAAACTATGCCTTGTTCTAAAGCTCTTTGGGAACCGCTTGCGTAGACCCACAGACCTGCGGGCTGCAGGCTTTCCTGCTGCCTTCAGCCTCAAAACCACCCTTTCCCTCTTGGCCCCGTGCCAGGCACAAAAATGGCCATATGTCTGGAGACTGGTCCCTTTCCCAAAGAGCCAGCAGGGAAAACTATGCCTTGTTCTAAAGCTCTTTGGGAACCGCTTGCATAGCCCCACACACCTGGGGGCTGCAGGCTTTCCTGCTGCCTTCAGCCTCGAAACCACCCTTTCCCACTTGTCGCTGCGCCAGGCACAAAAATGGCCATATGGCTGGAGATTGGTCCCACGCCCAAAGAGCCAGCAGGGAAAACTATGCCTTGTTCTAAAGCTCTTTGGGAACCGCTTGCGTAGCCCCACAGACCTGGGGGCTGCAGGCTTTCCTGCTGCCTTCAGCCTCGAAACCACCCTTTCCCACTTGGCATCGCGCCAGGCACAAAAATGGCCATATATCTGGAGATTGGTCCCACGCCCAAAGAGCCAGCAGGGAAAACTATGCCTTGTTCTAAAGCTCTTTGGGAACCGCTTGCGTAGCCCCACACACCTGGGGGCTGCAGGCTTTCCTGCTCTCTTCAGCCTCAGAGGCACCCTTTCCCACTTGGCGCCGCGCCAGGCCCAAAAATGGCCATATGTCTGGAGATTGGTCCCACGCCCAAAGAGCCAGCAGGGAAAACTATGCCTTGTTCTAAAGCTCTTTGGGAACCGCTTGCGTAGCCCCACAGACCTTTGGGCTGCAAGCTCTCCTGATGCCTTCAGCCTCAAAACCACCGTTTCCCACTTGGCGCCGCGCCAGGCACAAAAATGGCCATTTGTCTGGGACTGGTCCCACGCCGAAAGAGCCAGCAGGGAAAACTATGCCTTGTTCTAAAGCTCTTTGGGAACCGCTTGCGTAGCCCCACAGACCTTGGGGCTGCAGGCTTTCCTGCTGCCTTCAGCCTCAAAACCACCCTTTCCCACTTGGCCCCGCGCCAGGCACAAAAATGGCCATATGTCTGGAGACTGGTTCCACGCCCAAAGAGCCAGCAGGGAAAACTATGCCTTGTTCTAAAGCTCTTTGGGAACCGCTTGCGTGGCCCCACAGACCTGGGGGGTGCAGGCTTTCCTGCTGCCTTCAGCCTCAAAACCACCCTTTCCCACTTGGCGCTGCGCCAGGCACAAAAATGGCCATATGGCTGGAGATTGGTCCCACGCCCAAAGAGCCAGCAGGGAAAACTATGCCTTGTTCTAAAGCTCTTTGGGAACCGCTTCCGTGGCCCCACAGACCTGGGGGCTGCAGGCTTTCCTGCTGCCTTCAGCCTCAAAACCACCCTTTCCCACTTGGCGTCGCGCCAGGCACAAAAATGGCTATATTTCTGGAGACTGGTCCCACGGCGAAAGAGCCAGCAGGGAAAACTATGCCTTGTTCTAAAGCTCTTTGGGAACCGCTTGCGTAGCCCCACACACCTGGGGGCTGCAGGCTTTCCTGCTCTCTTCAGCCTCAGAGGCACCCTTTCCCACTTGGTGCCGCGCCAGGCCCAAAAATGGCCATATGTCTGGAGATTGGTCCAACGCCCAAAGAGTCAGCAGGGAAAACTATGCCTTGTTCTAAAGCTCTTTGGGAACCGCTTGCGTAGCCCCACAGACCTTGGGGCTGCAAGCTCTCCTGCTGCCTTCAGCCTCAAAACCACCCTTTCCCACTTGGCGCCGCGCCAGGCACAAAAATGGCCATATGTCTGGAGACTGGTCCCACGCCCAAAGAGCCAGCAGGGAAAGCTATGCCTTGTTCTAAAGCTCTTTGGGAACCGCTTGCGTAGCCCCACAGACCTGCGGGCTGCAGGCTTTTCCGGCACCTTCAGCCTCAAAACCACCCTTTCCCACATGGCGTCACGCCAGGCACAAAAATGGCCGTATGTTTGGAGGTTGGTCCCACGCCCAAAGAGCCAGCAGGGAAAACTATGCCTTGTTCTAAAGCTCTTTGGGAACGGCTTGCGTAGCCCCACACACCTGGGGGCTGCAGGCTTTCCTGCTGCCTTCAGCCTCAAAACCTCCCTTTCCCACTTGGCCCCGCTCAAGGCACAAAAATGGCCATATGTCTGGAGATTGGTCCCACGCCGAAAGAGCCAGCAGGGAAAACTATGCCTTGTTGTAAAGCTCTTTGGGAACCGCTTGCGTAGCCCCACACACCTGGGGGCTGCAGGCTTTCCTGCTGCCTTCAGCCTCAAAACCACCCTTTCCCACTTGGTCCCGTGCCAGGCACAAAAATGGCCATATGGCTGGAGATTGGTCCCACGCCCAAAGAGCCAGCAGGGAAAAATATGCCTTGTTCTAAAGCTCTTTGGGAACCGCTTGCGTAGCCCCACACACGTGGGGGCTGCAGGCTTTCCTGCTGCCTTCAGCCTCAAAACCACCCTTTCCCACTTGGCGTCGCTCCAGGCACAAAAATGGCCATATGTCTGGAGATTGGTCCCACGCCGAAAGAGCCAGCAGGGAAAACTATGCCTTGTACTAAAGCTCTTTGGGAACCGCTTGCGTAGCCCCACACACCTGGGGGCTGCAGGCTTTGCTGCTGCCTTCAGCCTCAAAACCACCCTTTCCCACTTGGCGCCGCGCCAGGCACAAAAATGGCCATATGTCTGGAGACTGGTCCCACGCCCAAAGAGCCAGCAGGGAAAGCTATGCCTTGTTCTAAAGCTCTTTGGGAACCGCTTGCGTAGACCCACAGACCTGCGGGCTGCAGGCTATCCTGCTGCCTTCAGCCTCAAAACCACCCTTTCCCACTTGGCCCCGTGCCAGGCACAAAAATGGCCATATGTCTGGAGACTGGTCCCTTTCCCAAAGAGCCAGGAGGGAAAACTATGCCTTGTTCTAAAGCTCTTTGGGAACCGCTTGCGTGGCCCCACAGACCTGGGGGCTGCAGGATTTCCTGCTGCCTTCAGCCTCAAAAACACCCTTTCCCACTTGGCGTCGCGCCAGGCATAAAAATGGCCATATGTCTGGAGATTGGTCCCACGCCCAAAGAGCCAGCAGGGAAAACTATGCCTTGTTCTAAAGCTCTTTGGGAACCGCTTGCGTAGCCCCACAGACCTGGGGGCTGCAGGCTTTCATGCTGCCTTCAGCCTCAAAACCACCCTTTCCCACTTGGCCCTGCGCCAGGCCCAGAAAAGGCCATATGTCTGGAGATTGGTCCCACGCCCAAAGAGCCAGCAGGGAAAACTATGCCTTGTTCTAAAGCTCTTTGGGAACCGCTTGCATAGCCCCACACACCTGGGGGCTGCAGGCTTTCCTGCTGCCTTCAGCCTCAAAACCACACTTTCCCTCATGGCATCACGCCAGGCCCAAAAATGGCCATATGTCTGGAGACTGGTCCCACGCCCAAAGAGCCAGCAGGGAAAACTATGCCTTGTTCTAAAGCTCTTTGGGAACCGCTTGCGTAGACCCACAGACCTGCGGGCTGCAGGCTTTCCTGCTGCCTTCAGCCTCAAAACCACCCTTTCCCTCTTGGCCCCGTGCCAGGCACAAAAATGGCCATATGTCTGGAGACTGGTCCCTTTCCCAAAGAGCCAGCAGGGAAAACTATGCCTTGTTCTAAAGCTCTTTGGGAACCGCTTGCGTGGCCCCACAGACCTGGGGGGTGCAGGCTTTCCTGCTGCCTTCAGCCTCAAAAACACCCTTTCCCACTTGGCGTCGCGCCAGGCATAAAAATGGCCATATGTCTGGAGACTGGTCCCACGCCCAAAGAGCCAGCAGGGAAAACTATGCCTTGTTCTAAAGCTCTTTGGGAACGGCTTGCGTAGCCCCACAGACCTGCGGGCTGCAGGCTTTCCTGCTGCCTTAAGCCTCAAAAGCACCCTTTCATACATGCCGACACGCCAGGGACAAAAATGGCCATATGTCTGGAGATTGGTCCCACGCCCAAGGAGCCAGCAGGGAAAACTATGCCTTGTTCTAAAGCTCTTTGGGAACCGCTTGCGAAGCCCCACACACCTGGGGACTGCAGGCTTTCCTGCTGCCTTCAGCCTCAAAACCACCCTTTCCCACTTGGCCCCGCGCCAGGCCCAAAAATGGCCATATGTCTGGAGACTGGTCCCTTTCCCAAAGAGCCAGGAGGGAAAACTATGCCTTGTTCTAAAGCTCTTTGGGAACCGCTTGCGTGGCCCCACACACCTGGGGGGTGCAGGCTTTCCTGCTGCCTTCAGCCTCAAAAACACCCTTTTCCACTTGGCATCGCGCCAGGCATAAAAATGGCCATATGTCTGGAGATTGGTCCCACGCCCAAAGAGCCAGCAGGGAAAACTATGCCTTGTTCTAAAGCTCTTTGGGAACGGCTTGCGTAGCCCCACAGACGTGCGGGCTGCAGGCTTTCCTGCTGCCTTAAGCCTCAAAAGCACCCTTTCATACATGCCGACACGCCAGGCACAAAAATGGCCATATGTCTGGAGATTGGTCCTACGCCCAAAGAGCCAGCAGGGAAAACTATGCCTTGTTCTAAAGCTCTTTGGGAACCGCTTGCGTAGCCCCACACACCTGGGGGCTGCAGGATTTCCTGCTCTCTTCAGCCTCAAAACAACCCTTTCCCACTTGGCGCCGCGCCAGGCCCAAAAATGGCCATATGTCTAGAGATTGGTCCCACGCCCAAAGAGCCAGCAGGGAAAACTATGCCTTGTTCTAAAGCTCTTTGGGAACCGCTTGTGTAGCCCCACACACCTGGGGGCTGCAGGCTTTCCTGCTGCCTTCAGCCTCAAAACCTCCCTTTCCCACTTGGCGCCGCGCAGGCCCAAAAATGGCCATATGTCTGGAGACTGGTTCCACGCTCAAAGAGCCAGCAGGGAAAACTATGCCTTGTTCTAAAGCTCTTTGGGAACCGCTTGCGTAGCCCCACACACCTGGGGGCTACAGGCTTTTCTGGCATCTTCAGCCTCAAAACCACCCTTTCCCACATGGCGTCACGCCAGGCACAAAAATGGCCATATGTCTGGAGGTTGGTCCCACGCCCAAAGAGCCAGCAGGGAAAACTATGCCTTGTTCTAAAGCTCTTTGGGAACCGCTTGCGTAGACCCACAGACCTGCGGGCTGCAGGCTATCCTGCTGCCTTCAGCCTCAAAACCACCCTTTCCCACTTGGCCCCGTCCCAGGCACAAAAATGGCCATATGTCTGGAGACTGGTCCCTTTCCCAAAGAGCCAGCAGGGAAAACTATGCCTTGTTCTAAAGCTCTTTGGGAACCGCTTGCGTGTCCCCACAGACCTGGGGTGTGCAGGCTTTCGTGCTGCCTTCAGCCTCAAAACCACCCTTTCCCACTTGGCGTCGCGCCAGGCATAAAAATGGCCATACGTCTGGAGATTGGTCCCACGCCCAAAGAGCCAGCAGGGAAAACTATGCCTTGTTCTAAAGCTCTTTGGGAACCGCTTGCGTAGCCCCACACACCTGGGGGCTGCAGGCTTTTCTGGCACCTTCAGCCTCAAAACCACCCTTTCCCACATGGCGTCACGCCAGGCCCAAAAATGGCCATATGTCTGGAGATTGGTCCCTTTCCCAAAGAGCCAGCAGGGAAAACTATGCCTTGTTCTAAAGCTCTTTGGGAACCGCTTCCGTAGCCACACACACCTGGGGGCTGCAGGCTTTCCTGCTGCCTTAAGCCTCAAAAGCACCTTTCATACATGCCGATACGCCAGGCACAAAAATGGCCATATGTCTGGAGATTGGTCCTACGCCCAAAGAGCCAGCAGGGAAAACTATGCCTTGTTCTAAAGCTCTTTGGGAACCGCTTGCGTAGCCCCACAGACCTGGGGGGTGCAGGCTTTCCTGCTGCCTTCAGCCTCAAAACCACCCTTTCCCACTTGGCCCCGCGCCAGGCCCAAAAATGGCCATATGTCTGGAGATTGGTCCCACGCCGAAAGAGCCAGCAGGGAAAACTATGCCTTGTTCTAAAGCTCTTTGGGAACCGCTTCCGTAGCCCCACACACCTGGGGGCTGCAGGCTTTCCTGCTGCCTTCAGCCTCAAAACCACCCTTTCCCACTTGGCGCCGCGCTAGGCACAAAAATGGCCATATGTCTGGAGATTGGTCCCACGCCCAAAGAGCAGCAGGGAAAACTATGCCTTGTTCTAAAGCTCTTTGGGAACCGCTTGCGTAGCCCCACACACCTGGGGGCTGCAGGCTTTCCTGCTGTCTTCAGCCTCAAAACCACCCTTTCCCACTTGGCGTCGCTCCAGGCACAAAAATGGCCATATGTCTGGAAACTGGTCCCACGCCCAAAGAGCCAGCAGGGAAAACTATGCCTTGTTCTAAAGCTCTTTGGGAACCGCTTGCGTAGCCCCACACACCTGGGGGCTGCAGGATTTCCTGCTGCCTTCAGCCTCAAAACCACCCTTTCCCACTTGGCGCCGCGCCAGGCCCAAAAATGGACATATGTCTGGAGACTGGTCCCACGCCCAAAGAGCCAGCAGGGAAAACTATGCCTTGTTCTAAAGCTCTTTGGGAACCGCTTGCGTAGCCCCACACACCTGGGGGCTGCAGGCTTTCCTGCTGCCTTCAGCCTCAAAACCACCCTTTCCCACTTGGCGTCGCTCCAGGCACAAAAATGGCCATATGTCTGGAGACTGGTCCCACGCCCAAAGAGCCAGCAGGGAAAAATATGCCTTGTTCTAAAGCTCTTTGGGAACCTCTTGCGTAGCCCCACACACCGGGGGGCTGCAGGCTTTCCTGCTGCCTTCAGCCTCAAAACCACCCTTTCCCACTTGGCTTCGCTTCAGGCACAAAAATGGCCATATATCTGGAGACTGGTCCCACGCCCAAAGAGCCAGCAGGGAAAACTATGCCTTGTTCTAAAGCTCTTTGGGAACCGCTTGCGTAGCCCCACACACCTGGGGGCTGCAGGCTTTCCTACTGCCTTCAGCCTCAAAACCACGCTTTCCCACTTGGCATCGCGCCAGGCACAAAAATGGCCATATGTCTGGAGATTGGTCCCACGCCCAAAGAGCCAGCAGGGAAAACTATGCCTTGTTCTAAAGCTCTTTGGGAACCGCTTGCGTAGCCCCACACACCTGGGGGCTGCAGGCTTTCCTGCTCTCTTCAGCCTCAGAGGCACCCTTTCCCACTTGGTGCCGCGCCAGGCCCAAAAATGGCCATATGTCTGGAGATTGGTCCCACGCCCAAAGAGCCAGCAGGGAAAACTATGCCTTGTTCTAAACCTCTTTGGGAACCTCTTGCGTAGCCCCACACACCTGGGGGCTGCAGGCTTTCCTGCTCTCTTCAGCCTCAAAACCACCCTTTCCCACTTGGCTTCGCTCCAGGCCCAAAAATGGCCATATGGCTGGAGACTGGTCCCACGCCCAAAGAGCCAGCAGGGAAAACTATGCCTGGTTCTAAAGCTCTTTGGGAACCTCTTGCGTAGCCCCACACACCTGGGGGCTGCAGGCTTTCCTGCTGCCTTCAACCTCAAAACCACCCTTTCCCACTTGGCGTCGCGCCAGCCACAAAAATGGCTATATTTCTGGAGACTGGTCCCACGCCCAAAGAGCCAGCAGGGAAAACTATGCCTTGTTCTAAAGCTCTTTGGGAACCGCTTGCGTGGCCCCACACACCTGCGGGCTGCAGACTTTCCTGCTGCCTTCAGCCTCAAAACCACCCTTTCCCACTTGGCGTCGCGCCAGGCACAAAAATGGTCATATGTCTGGAGATTGGTCCCACGCCCAAAGAGCCAGCAGGGAAAACTATGCCTTGTTCTAAAGCTCTTTGGGAACCGCTTGCGTAGCCCCACACACCTGGGGGCTGCAGGCTTTCCTGCTCTCTTCAGCCTCAGAGGCACCCTTTGCCACTTGGTGACGTGCCAGGCCCAAAAATGACCATATGTCTGGAGATTGGTCCCACGCCCAAAGAGCCAGCAGGGAAAACTATGCCTTGTTCTAAAGCTCTTTGGGAACCGCTTGCGTAGCCCCACAGACCTTGGGGCTGCAAGCTCTCCTGCTGCCTTCAGCCTCAAAACCACCCTTTCCCACTTGGCGCCGCGCCAGGCCCAAAAATGGCCATATGGCTGGAGACTGGTCCCTTTCCCAAAGAGCCAGCAGGGAAAACTATGCCTTGTTCTAAAGCTCTTTGGGAACCGCTTCCGTGGCCCCACAGACCTGGGGGCTGCAGGCTTTCCTGCTGCCTTCAGCCTCAAAACCACCCTTTCCCACTTGGCGTCGCGCCAGGCACAAAAATGGCTATATTTCTGGAGACTGGTCCCACGCCGAAAGAGCCAGCAGGGAAAACTATGCCTTGTTCTAAAGCTCTTTGGGAACCGCTTGCGTGGCCCCACACACCTGCGGGCTGCAGACTTTCCTGCTGCCTTCAGCCTCAAAACCACCCTTTCCCACTTGGCGTCGCGCCAGGCCCAAAAATGGCCATATGTCTGGAGATTGGTCCCACGCCCAAAGAGCCAGCAGGGAAAACTATGCCTTGTTCTAAAGCTCTTTGGGAACCGCTTGCGTAGCCCCACACACCTGGGGGCTGCAGGCTTTCCTGCTCTCTTCAGCCTCAGAGGCACCCTTTCCCACTTGGTGACGTGCCAGGCCCAAAAATGACCATATGTCTGGAGATTGGTCCCACGCCCAAAGAGCCAGCAGGGAAAACTATGCCTTGTTCTAAAGCTCTTTGGGAACCGCTTGCGTAGCCCCACACACCTGGGGGCTGCAAGCTCTCCTGCTGCCTTCAGCCTCAAAACCACCCTTTCCCACTTGGCGCCGCGCCAGGCCCAAAAATGGCCATATGGCTGGAGACTGGTCCCACGCCCAAAGAGCCAGCAGGGAAAACTATGCCTTGTTCTAAAGCTCTTTGGGAACCGCTTCCGTGGCCCCACAGACCTGGGGGCTGCAGGCTTTCCTGCTGCCTTCAGCCTCAAAACCACCCTTTCCCACTTGGCGTCGCGCCAGGCACAAAAATGGCCATATGTCTGGAGATTGGTCCCACGCCCAAAGAGCCAGCAGGGAAAACTATGCCTCGTTCTAAAGCTCTTTGGGAACCGCTTGCGTAGCCCCACACACGTGGGGGCTGCAGGCTTTCCTGCTCTCTTCAGCCTCAGAGGCACCCTTTCCCACTTGGTGCCGCGCCAGGCCCAAAAATGGCCATATGTCTGGAGATTGGTCCCACGCCCAAAGAGCCAGCAGGGAAAACTATGCCTTGTTCTAAAGCTCTTTGGGAACCGCTTGCGTAGCCCCACAGACCTTGGGGCTGCAAGCTCTCCTGCTGCCTTCAGCCTCAAAACCACCCTTTCCCACTTGGCGCCGCGCCAAGCCCAAAAATGGCCATATGGCTGGAGACTGGACCCTTTCCCAAAGAGCCAGCAGGGAAAACTATGCCTTGTTCTAAAGCTCTTTGGGAACCGCTTCCGTGGCCCCACAGACCTGGGGGCTGCAGACTTTCCTGCTGCCTTCAGCCTCAAAACCACCCTTTCCCACTTGGCGTCGCGCCAGGCACAAAAATGGCTATATTTCTGGAGACTGGTCCCACGGCGAAAGAGCCAGCAGGGAAAACTATGCCTTGTTCTAAAGCTCTTTGGGAACCGCTTGCGTGGCCCCACACACCTGCGGGCTGCAGACTTTCCTGCTGCCTTCAGCCTCAAAACCACCCTTTCCCACTTGGCACCGCGCCAGGCACAAAAATGGCCATATGTCTGGAGATTGGTCCCACGCCCAAAGAGCCAGCAGGGAAAACTATGCCTTGTTCTAAAGCTCTTTGGGAACCGCTTGCGTAGCCCCACACCTGGGGGCTGCAGGCTTTCCTGCTCTCTTCAGCCTCAGAGGCACCCTTTCCCACTTGGTGCCGCGCCAGGCCCAAAAATGGCCATATGTCTGGAGATTGGTCCCACGCCCAAAGAGCCAGCAGGGAAAACTATGCCTTGTTCTAAAGCTCTTTGGGAACCGCTTGCGTAGCCCCACAGACCTTTGGGCTGCAAGCTTTCCTGCTGCCTTCAGCCTCAAAACCACCCTTTCCCACTTGGCGCCGCGCCAGGCCCAAAAATGGCCATATGGCTGGAGACTGGTCCCACGCCCAAAGAGCCAGCAGGGAAAACTATGCCTTGTTCTAAAGCTCTTTGGGAACCGCTTGCGTAGCCCCACAGACCTTGGGGCTGCAAGCTCTCCTGCTGCCTTCAGCCTCAAAACCACCCTTTCCCACTTGGCGCCGCGCCAGGCACAAAAATGGCCATATGTCTGGAGACTGGTCCCACGCCCAAAGAGCCAGCAGGGAAAACTATGCCTTTTTCTAAAGCTCTTTGGGAACCTCTTGCGTAGCCCCACACACCTGGGGGCTGCATGCTTTCCTGCTGCCTTCAGCCTCAAAACCACCCTTTCCCACTTGGCTTCGCTCCAGGCAAAAAAATGGCCATATGTCTGGAGACTGGTCCCACGCCCAAAGAGCCAGCAGGGAAAACTATGCCTTGTTCTAAAGCTCTTTGGGAACCGCTTGCGTAGCCCCACACACCTGGGGGCTGCAGGCTTTTCGTGCTGTCTTCAGCCTCAAAACCACCCTTTCCCACTTGGCGTCGCTCCAGGCACAAAAAAGGCCATATGTCTGGAGACTGGTCCCACGCCCAAAGAGCCAGCAGGGAAAACTATGCCTTGTTCTAAAGCTCTTTGGGAACCGCTTGCGAAGCCCCACACACCTGGGGGGTGCAGTCTTTCCTGCTGCCTTCAGCCTCAAAACCACCCTTTCCCACTTGGCGCCGCGCCAGGCCCAGAAACGGCCATATGTCTGGAGATTGGTCCCACGCCCAAAGAGCCAGCAGGGAAAACTATGCCTTGTTCTAAAGCTCTTTGGGAACCGCTTGCATAGCCCCACACACCTGGGGGCTGCAGGCTTTCCTGCTGCCTTCAGCCTCAAAACCACCCTTTCCCACTTGGCGTCGCGCCAGGCACAAAAATGGCCATATGTCTGGAGACTGGTCCCACGCCCAAAGAGCCAGCAGGGAAAACTATGCCTTGTTCTAAAGCTCTTTGGGAACCTCTTGCGTAGCCCCACACACCTCGGGGCTGCAGGCTTTCCTACTGCCTTCAGCCTCAAAACCACCCTTTCCCACTTGGCTTCGCTACAGGCCCAAAAATGGCCATATGTCTGGAGACTGGTCCCACGCCCAAAGAGCCAGCAGGGAAAACTATGCCTTGTTCTAAAGCTCTTTGGGAACCGCTTGCGTGGCCCCACACACCTGGGGGCTGCAGGCTTTCCTGCTGCCTTCAGCCTCAAAACCACCCTTTCCCACTTGGCGCCGCGCCAGGCCCAGAAACGGCCATATGTCTGGAGATTGGTCCCACGCCGAAAGAGCCAGCAGGGAAAACTATGCCTTGTTCTAAAGCTCTTTGGGAACCGCTTGCGTAGCCCCACACACCTGGGGGCTGCAGGCTTTCCTGCTGCCTTCAGCCTCAAAACCACCCTTTCCCACTTGGCGCCGCGCCAGGCACAAAAATGGCCATATGTCTGGAGACTGGTCCCACGCCCAAAGAGCCAGCAGGGAAAACTATGCCTTGTTCTAAAGCTCTTTGGGAACCGCTTGCGTGTCCCCACAGACCTGGGGTGTGCAGGCTTTCGTGCTGCCTTCAGCCTCAAAACCACCCTTTCCCACTTGGCTTCGCTCCAGGCCCAAAAATGGCCATATGTCTGGAGACTGGTCCCACGCCCAAAGAGCCAGCAGGGAAAACTATGCCTTGTTCTAAAGCTCTTTGGGAACCGCTTGCGTAGCCCCACACACCTGGGGGCTGCAGGCTTTCCTGCTGCCTTCAGCCTCAAAACCACCCTTTCCCACTTGGCGCCGCGCCAGGCCCAAAAATGGCCATATGGCTGGAGACTGGTCCCACGCCCAAAGAGCCAGCAGGGAAAACTATGCCTTGTTCTAAAGCTCTTTGGGAACCGCTTGCGTAGCCCCACACACCTGGGGGCTGCAGGCTTTCCTGCTCTCTTCAGCCTCAGAGGCACCCTTTCCCACTTGGTGCCGCGCCAGGCCCAAAAATGGCCATATGTCTGGAGATTGGTCCCACGCCGAAAGAGCCAGCAGGGAAAACTATGCCTTGTTCTAAAGCTCTTTGGGAACCGCTTGCGTAGCCCCACACACCTGGGGGCTGCAGGCTTTTCGTGCTGTCTTCAGCCTCAAAACCACCCTTTCCCACTTGGCGTCGCTCCAGGCACAAAAAAGGCCATATGTCTGGAGACTGGTCCCACGCCCAAAGAGCCAGCAGGGAAAACTATGCCTTGTTCTAAAGCTCTTTGGGAACCGCTTGCGAAGCCCCACACACCTGGGGGGTGCAGGCTTTCCTGCTGCCTTCAGCCTCAAAACCACCCTTTCCCACTTGGCGCCGCGCCAGGCCCAGAAACGGCCATATGTCTGGAGATTGGTCCCACGCCCAAAGAGCCAGCAGGGAAAACTATGCCTTGTTCTAAAGCTCTTTGGGAACCGCTTGCGTAGCCCCACACACCTGGGGGCTGCAGGCTTTCCTGCTGCCTTCAGCCTCAAAACCACCCTTTCCCACTTGGCGTCGCGCCAGGCACAAAAAGGGCCATATGTCTGGAGACTGGTCCCACGCCCAAAGAGCCAGCAGGGAAAACTATGCCTTGTTCTAAAGCTCTTTGGGAACCTCTTGCGTAGCCCCACACACCTCGGGGCTGCAGGCTTTCCTACTGCCTTCAGCCTCAAAACCACCCTTTCCCACTTGGCTTCGCTACAGGCCCAAAAATGGCCATAGGTCTGGAGACTGGTCCCACGCCCAAAGAGCCAGCAGGGAAAACTATGCCTTGTTCTAAAGCTCTTTGGGAACCGCTTGCGTAGCCCCACAGACCTTGGGGCTGCAAGCTCTCCTGCTGCCTTCAGCCTCAAAACCACCCTTTCCCACTTGGCGCCGCGCCAGGCCCAAAAATGGCCATATGGCTGGAGACTGGTCCCACGCCCAAAGAGCCAGCAGGGAAAACTATGCCTTTTTCTAAAGCTCTTTGGGAACCTCTTGCGTAGCCCCACACACCTGGGGGCTGCAGGCTTTCCTGCTGCCTTCAGCCTCAAAACCACCCTTTCCCACTTGGCTTCGCGCCAGGCACAAAAATGGCCATATGTCTGGAGACTGGTCCCACGCCCAAAGAGCCAGCAGGGAAAACTATGCCTTGTTCTAAAGCTCTTTGGGAACCGCTTGCGAAGCCCCACACACCTGGGGGCTGCAGGCTTTCCTGCTGCCTTCAGCCTCAAAACCACCCTTTCCCACTTGGCGCCGCGCCAGGCCCAGAAACGGCCATATGTCTGGAGATTGGTCCCACGCCCAAAGAGCCAGCAGGGAAAACTATGCCTTGTTCTAAAGCTCTTTGGGAACCGCTTGCGTAGCCCCACACACCTGGGGGCTGCAGGCTTTCCTGCTGCCTTCAGCCTCAAAACCACCCTTTCCCACTTGGCGCCGTGCCAGGCACAAAAATGGCCATATGTCTGGAGACTGGTCCCACGCCCAAAGAGCCAGCAGGGAAAACTATGCCTTGTTCTAAAGCTCTTTGGGAACCTCTTGCGTAGCCCCACACACCTCGGGGCTGCAGGCTTTCCTGCTGCCTTCAGCCTCAAAACCACCCTTTCCCACTTGGCGCCGCGCCAGGCCCAAAAATGGCCATATGGCTGGAGACTGGTCCCACGCCCAAAGAGCCAGCAGGGAAAACTATGCCTTGTTCTAAAGCTCTTTGGGAACCGCTTGCATAGCCCCACACACCTGGGGGCTGCAGGCTTTCCTGCTCTCTTCAGCCTCAGAGGCACCCTTTCCCACTTGGTGCCGCGCCAGGCCCAAAAATGGCCATATGTCTGGAGATTGGTCCCACGCCGAAAGAGCCAGCAGGGAAAACTATGCCTGGTTCTAAAGCTCTTTGGGAACCGCTTGCGTAGCCCCACAGACCTGGGGGCTGCAGGCTTTCCTGCTGCCTTCAGCCTCAAAACCACCCTTTCCCACTTGGCGCCGCGCCAGGCACAAAAATGGCCATATGTCTGGAGACTGGTCCCACGCCCAAAGAGCCAGCAGGGAAAACTATGCCTTGTTCTAAAGCTCTTTGGGAACCGCTTGCGTGTCCCCACAGACCTGGGGTGTGCAGGCTTTCGTGCTGCCTTCAGCCTCAAAACCACCCTTTCCCACTTGGCTTCGCTCCAGGCCCAAAAATGGCCATATGTCTGGAGACTGGTCCCACGCCCAAAGAGCCAGCAGGGAAAACTATGCCTTGTTCTAAAGCTCTTTGGGAACCGCTTGCGTAGCCCCACACACCTGGGGGCTGCAGGCTTTCCTGCTGCCTTCAGCCTCAAAACCACCCTTTCCCACTTGGCGCCGCGCCAGGCCCAAAAATGGCCATATGGCTGGAGACTGGTCCCACGCCCAAAGAGCCAGCAGGGAAAACTATGCCTTGTTCTAAAGCTCTTTGGGAACCGCTTGCGTAGCCCCACACACCTGGGGGCTGCAGGCTTTCCTGCTCTCTTCAGCCTCAGAGGCACCCTTTCCCACTTGGTGCCGCGCCAGGCCCAAAAATGGCCATATGTCTGGAGATTGGTCCCACGCCGAAAGAGCCAGCAGGGAAAACTATGCCTTGTTCTAAAGCTCTTTGGGAACCGCTTGCGTAGCCCCACACACCTGGGGGCTGCAGGCTTTTCGTGCTGTCTTCAGCCTCAAAACCACCCTTTCCCACTTGGCGTCGCTCCAGGCACAAAAAAGGCCATATGTCTGGAGACTGGTCCCACGCCCAAAGAGCCAGCAGGGAAAACTATGCCTTGTTCTAAAGCTCTTTGGGAACCGCTTGCGAAGCCCCACACACCTGGGGGGTGCAGGCTTTCCTGCTGCCTTCAGCCTCAAAACCACCCTTTCCCACTTGGCGCCGCGCCAGGCCCAGAAACGGCCATATGTCTGGAGATTGGTCCCACGCCCAAAGAGCCAGCAGGGAAAACTATGCCTTGTTCTAAAGCTCTTTGGGAACCGCTTGCGTAGCCCCACACACCTGGGGGCTGCAGGCTTTCCTGCTGCCTTCAGCCTCAAAACCACCCTTTCCCACTTGGCGTCGCGCCAGGCACAAAAAGGGCCATATGTCTGGAGACTGGTCCCACGCCCAAAGAGCCAGCAGGGAAAACTATGCCTTGTTCTAAAGCTCTTTGGGAACCTCTTGCGTAGCCCCACACACCTCGGGGCTGCAGGCTTTCCTACTGCCTTCAGCCTCAAAACCACCCTTTCCCACTTGGCTTCGCTACAGGCCCAAAAATGGCCATAGGTCTGGAGACTGGTCCCACGCCCAAAGAGCCAGCAGGGAAAACTATGCCTTGTTCTAAAGCTCTTTGGGAACCGCTTGCGTAGCCCCACAGACCTTGGGGCTGCAAGCTCTCCTGCTGCCTTCAGCCTCAAAACCACCCTTTCCCACTTGGCGCCGCGCCAGGCCCAAAAATGGCCATATGGCTGGAGACTGGTCCCACGCCCAAAGAGCCAGCAGGGAAAACTATGCCTTTTTCTAAAGCTCTTTGGGAACCTCTTGCGTAGCCCCACACACCTGGGGGCTGCAGGCTTTCCTGCTGCCTTCAGCCTCAAAACCACCCTTTCCCACTTGGCTTCGCGCCAGGCACAAAAATGGCCATATGTCTGGAGACTGGTCCCACGCCCAAAGAGCCAGCAGGGAAAACTATGCCTTGTTCTAAAGCTCTTTGGGAACCGCTTGCGAAGCCCCACACACCTGGGGGCTGCAGGCTTTCCTGCTGCCTTCAGCCTCAAAACCACCCTTTCCCACTTGGCGCCGCGCCAGGCCCAGAAACGGCCATATGTCTGGAGATTGGTCCCACGCCCAAAGAGCCAGCAGGGAAAACTATGCCTTGTTCTAAAGCTCTTTGGGAACCGCTTGCGTAGCCCCACACACCTGGGGGCTGCAGGCTTTCCTGCTGCCTTCAGCCTCAAAACCACCCTTTCCCACTTGGCGCCGTGCCAGGCACAAAAATGGCCATATGTCTGGAGACTGGTCCCACGCCCAAAGAGCCAGCAGGGAAAACTATGCCTTGTTCTAAAGCTCTTTGGGAACCTCTTGCGTAGCCCCACACACCTCGGGGCTGCAGGCTTTCCTGCTGCCTTCAGCCTCAAAACCACCCTTTCCCACTTGGCGCCGCGCCAGGCCCAAAAATGGCCATATGGCTGGAGACTGGTCCCACGCCCAAAGAGCCAGCAGGGAAAACTATGCCTTGTTCTAAAGCTCTTTGGGAACCGCTTGCATAGCCCCACACACCTGGGGGCTGCAGGCTTTCCTGCTCTCTTCAGCCTCAGAGGCACCCTTTCCCACTTGGTGCCGCGCCAGGCCCAAAAATGGCCATATGTCTGGAGATTGGTCCCACGCCGAAAGAGCCAGCAGGGAAAACTATGCCTGGTTCTAAAGCTCTTTGGGAACCGCTTGCGTAGCCCCACAGACCTGGGGGCTGCAGGCTTTCCTGCTGCCTTCAGCCTCAAAACCACCCTTTCCCACTTGGCGCCGCGCCAGGCACAAAAATGGCCATATGTCTGGAGATTGGTCCCACGCCCAAAGAGCCAGCAGGGAAAACTATGCCTTGTTCTAAAGCTCTTTGGGAACCTCTTGCGTAGCCCCACACACCTGGGGGCTGCAGGCTTTCCTGCTCTCTTCAGCCTCAAAACCACCCTTTCCCACTTGGCGCAGCGCCAGGCACAAAAATGGCCATATGGCTGGAGACTGGTCCCACGCCCAAAGAGCCAGCAGGGAAAACTATGCCTTGTTCTAAAGCTCTTTGGGAACCGCTTCCGTGGCCCCACAGACCTGGGGGCTGCAGGCTTTCCTGCTGCCTTCAACCTCAAAACCACCCTTTCCCACTTGGCGTCGCGCTAGGCACAAAAATGGCTATATTTCTGGAGACTGGTTCCACGCCGAAAGAGCCAGCAGGGAAAACTATGCCTTGTTCTAAAGCTCTTTGGGAACCGCTTGCGTGGCCCCACACACCTGCGGGCTGCAGACTTTCCTGCTGCCTTCAGCCTCAAAACCACCCTTTCCCACTTGGCGTCGCGCCAGGCACAAAAATGGTCATATGTCTGGAGATTGGTCCCACGCCCAAAGAGCCAGCAGGGAAAACTATGCCTTGTTCTAAAGCTCTTTGGGAACCGCTTGCGTAGCCCCACACACCTGGGGGCGGCAGGCTTTCCTGCTCTCTTCAGCCTCAGAGGCACCCTTTCCCACTTGGTGCCGCGCCAGGCCCAAAAATGGCCATATGTCTGGAGATTGGTCCCACGCCCAAAGAGCCAGCAGGGAAAACTATGCCTTGTTCTAAAGCTCTTTGGGAACCGCTTGCGTAGCCCCACAGACCTTGGGGCTGCAAGCTCTCCTGCTGCCTTCAGCCTCAAAACCACCCTTTCCCACTTGGCGCCGCGCCAGGCCCAAAAATGGCCATATGGCTGGAGACTGGTCCCTTTCCCAAAGAGCCAGCAGGGAAAACTATGCCTTGTTCTAAAGCTCTTTGGGAACCGCTTCCGTGGCCCCACAGACCTGGGGGCTGCAGGCTTTCCTGCTGCCTTCAGCCTCAAAACCACCCTTTCCCACTTGGCGTCGCGCCAGGCACAAAAATGGCTATATTTCTGGAGACTGGTCCCACGCCGAAAGAGCCAGCAGGGAAAACTATGCCTTGTTCTAAAGCTCTTTGGGAACCGCTTGCGTGGCCCCACACACCTGCGGGCTGCAGACTTTCCTGCTGCCTTCAGCCTCAAAACCACCCTTTCCCACTTGGCACCGCGCCAGGCACAAAAATGGCCATATGTCTGGAGATTGGTCCCACGCCCAAAGAGCCAGCAGGGAAAACTATGCCTTGTTCTAAAGCTCTTTGGGAACCGCTTGCGTAGCCCCACACACCTGAGGGCTGCAGGCTTTCCTGCTCTCTTCAGCCTCAGAGGCACCCTTTCCCACTTGGTGCCGCGCCAGGCCCAAAAATGGCCATATGTCTGGAGATTGGTCCCACGCCCAAAGAGCCAGCAGGGAAAACTATGCCTTGTTCTAAAGCTCTTTGGGAACCGCTTGCGTAGCCCCACAGACCTTGGGGCTGCAAGCTCTCCTGCTGCCTTCAGCCTCAAAACCACCCTTTCCCACTTGGCGCCGCGCCAGGCACAAAAATGGCCATATGTCTGGAGACTGGTCCCACGCCCAAAGAGCCAGCAGGGAAAACTATGCCTTGTTCTAAAGCTCTTTGGGAACCGCTTGCGTAGCCCCACACACCTGGGGGCTGCATGCTTTCCTGCTGCCTTCAGCCTCAAAACCACCCTTTCCCACTTGGCTTCGCTCCAGGCACAAAAATGGCCATATGTCTGGAGACTGGTCCCACGCCCAAAGAGCCAGCAGGGAAAACTATGCCTTGTTCTAAAGCTCTTTGGGAACCGCTTGCGTAGCCCCACACACCTGGGGGCTGCAGGCTTTTCGTGCTGTCTTCAGCCTCAAAACCACCCTTTCCCACTTGGCTTCGCTCCAGGCACAAAAAAGGCCATATGTCTGGAAACTGGTCCCACGCCCAAAGAGCCAGCAGGGAAAACTATGCCTTGTTCTAAAGCTCTTTGGGAACCGCTTGCGAAGCCCCACACACCTGGGGGCTGCAGGCTTTCCTGCTGCCTTCAGCCTCAAAACCACCCTTTCCCACTTGGCGCCGCGCCAGGCCCAGAAACGGCCATATGTCTGGAGATTGGTCCCACGCCCAAAGAGCCAGCAGGGAAAACTATGCCTTGTTCTAAAGCTCTTTGGGAACCGCTTGCGTAGCCCCACACACCTGGGGGCTGCAGGCTTTCCTGCTGCCTTCAGCCTCAAAACCACCCTTTCCCACTTGGCGTCGCGCCAGGCACAAAAATGGCCATATGTCTGGAGACTGGTCCCACGCCCAAAGAGCCAGCAGGGAAAACTATGCCTTGTTCTAAAGCTCTTTGGGAACCTCTTGCGTAGCCCCACACACCTCGGGGCTGCAGGCTTTCCTGCTGCCTTCAGCCTCAAAACCACCCTTTCCCACTTGGCTTCGCTACAGGCCCAAAAATGGCCATATGTCTGGAGACTGGTCCCACGCCCAAAGAGCCAGCAGGGAAAACTATGCCTTGTTCTAAAGCTCTTTGGGAACCGCTTGCGTAGCCCCACACACCTTGGGGCTGCAAGCTCTCCTGCTGCCTTCAGCCTCAAAACCACCCTTTCCCACTTGGCGCCGCGCCAGGCCCAAAAATGGCCATATGGCTGGAGACTGGTCCCACGCCCAAAGAGCCAGCAGGGAAAACTATGCCTTTTTCTAAAGCTCTTTGGGAACCTCTTGCGTAGCCCCACACACCTGGGGGCTGCAGGCTTTCCTGCTGCCTTCAGCCTCAAAACCACCCTTTCCCACTTGGCTTCGCTCCAGGCCCAAAAATGGCCATATGTCTGGAGACTGGTCCCACGCCCAAAGAGCCAGCAGGGAAAACTATGCCTTGTTCTAAAGCTCTTTGGGAACCGCTTGCGAAGCCCCACACACCTGGGGGCTGCAGGCTTTCCTGCTGCCTTCAGCCTCAAAACCACCCTTTCCCACTTGGCGCCGCGCCAGGCCCAGAAACGGCCATATGTCTGGAGATTGGTCCCACGCCCAAAGAGCCAGCAGGGAAAACTATGCCTTGTTCTAAAGCTCTTTGGGAACCGCTTGCGTAGCCCCACAGACCTGGGGGCTGCAGGCTTTCCTGCTGCCTTCAGCCTCAAAACCACCCTTTCCCACTTGGCGCCGCGCCAGGCACAAAAATGGCCATATGTCTGGAGACTGGTCCCACGCCCAAAGAGCCAGCAGGGAAAACTATGCCTTGTTCTAAAGCTCTTTGGGAACCTCTTGCGTAGCCCCACACACCTCGGGGCTGCAGGCTTTCCTGCTGCCTTCAGCCTCAAAACCACCGTTTCCCACTTGGCTTTGCTCCAGGCCCAAAAATGGCCATATGTCTGGAGATTGGTCCCACGCCGAAAGAGCCAGCAGGGAAAACTATGCCTGGTTCTAAAGCTCTTTGGGAACCGCTTGCGTAGCCCCACAGACCTGGGGGCTGCAGGCTTTCCTGCTGCCTTCAGCCTCAAAACCACCCTTTCCCACTTGGCGCCGCGCCAGGCACAAAAATGGCCATATGTCTGGAGATTGGTCCCACGCCCAAAGAGCCAGCAGGGAAAACTATGCCTTGTTCTAAAGCTATTTGGGAACCTCTTGCGTAGCCCCACACACCTCGGGGCTGCAGGCTTTCCTGCTGCCTTCAGCCTCAAAACCACCCTTTCCCACTTGGCGCCGCGCCAGGCCCAAAAATGGCCATATGTCTGGTGACTGGTCCCACGCCCAAAGAGCCAGCAGGGAAAACTATGCCTTGTTCTAAAGCTCTTTGGGAACCGCTTGCGAAGCCCCACACACCTGGGGGCTGCAGGCTTTCCTGCTGCCTTCAGCCTCAAAACCACCCTTTCCCACTTGGCTTCGCTCCAGGCCCAAAAATGGCCATATGTCTGGAGATTGGTCCCACGCCCAAAGAGCCAGCAGGGAAAACTATGCCTTGTTCTAAAGCTCTTTGGGAACCGCTTGCGTAGCCCCACAGACCTGGGGGCTGCAGGCTTTCCTGCTGCCTTCAGCCTCAAAACCACCCTTTCCCACTTGGCTTCGCTCCAGGCCCAAAAATGGCCATATGTCTGGAGACTGGTCCCACGCCCAAAGAGCCAGCAGGGAAAACTATGCCTTGTTCTAAAGCTCTTTGGGAACCTCTTGCGTAGCCCCACACACCTGGGGGCTGCATGCTTTCCTGCTGCCTTCAGCCTCAAAACCACCCTTTCCCACTTGGCTTCGCTCCAGGCACAAAAATGGCCATATGTGTGGAGACTGGTCCCACGCCCAAAGAGCCAGCAGGGAAAACTATGCCTTGTTCTAAAGCTCTTTGGGAACCGCTTGCGAAGCCCCACACACCTGGGGGCTGCAGGCTTTCCTGCTGCCTTCAGCCTCAAAACCACCCTTTCCCACTTGGCGTCGCGCCAGGCCCAGAAACGGCCATATGTCTGGAGATTGGTCCCACGCCCAAAGAGCCAGCAGGGAAAACTATGCCTTGTTCTAAAGCTCTTTGGGAACCGCTTGCGTAGCCCCACAGACCTGGGGGCTGCAGGCTTTCCTGCTGCCTTCAGCCTCAAAACCACCCTTTCCCACTTGGCGCCGCGCCAGGCACAAAAATGGCCATATGTCTGGAGACTGGTCCCACGCCCAAAGAGCCAGCAGGGAAAACTATGCCTTGTTCTAAAGCTCTTTGGGAACCTCTTGCGTAGCCCCACACACCTCGGGGCTGCAGGCTTTCCTGCTGCCTTCAGCCTCAAAACCACCCTTTCCCACTTGGCTTCGCTTCAGACCCAAAAATGGCCATATGTCTGGAGACTGGTCCCACGCCCAAAGAGCCAGCAGGGAAAACTATGCCTTGTTCTAAAGCTCTTTGGGAACCGCTTGCGTAGCCCCACACACCTGGGGGCTGCAGGCTTTCCTGCTGCCTTCAGCCTCAAAACCACCCTTTCCCACTTGGCGCCGCGCCAGGCACAAAAATGGCCATATGGCTGGAGATTGGTCCCACGCCCAAAGAGCCAGCAGGGAAAACTATGCCTTGTTCTAAAGCTCTTTGGGAACCGCTTGCGTGGCCCCACACACCTGGGGGCTGCAGGCTTTCCTGCTGCCTTCAGCCTCAAAACCACCCTTTCCCACTTGGCGCCGCGCCAGGCCCAAAAATGGCCATATGTCTGGAGATTGGTCCCACGCCCAAAGAGCCAGCAGGGAAAACTATGCCTTGTTCTAAAGCTCTTTGGGAACCGCTTGCGTAGCCCCACACACCTGGGGGCTGCAGGCTTTCCTGCTGCCTTCAGCCTCAAAACAACCCTTTCCACTTGGCTTCGCTCCAGGCACAAAAATGGCCATATGTCTGGAGACTGGTCCCACGCCCAAAGAGCCAGCAGGGAAAATTATGCCTTGTTCTAAAGCTCTTTGAGAACCGCTTTCGTAGCCCCACAGACCTGGGGGCTGCAGGCTTTCCTGCTGCCTTCAGCCTCAAAACCACCCTTTCCCACTTGGCGCCGTGCCAGGCCCAGAAACGGCCATATGTCTGGAGATTGGTCCCACGCCCAAAGAGCCAGCAGGGAAAACTATGCCTTGTTCTAAAGCTCTTTGGGAACCGCTTGCGTAGCCCCACAGACCTGGGGGCTGCAGGCTTTCCTGCTGCCTTCAGCCTCAAAACCACCCTTTCCCACTTGGCGTCGCGCCAGGCACAAAAATGGCCATATGTCTGGAGACTGGTCCCACGCCCAAAGAGCCAGCAGGGAAAACTATGCCTTGTTCTAAAGCTCTTTGGGAACCGCTTGCATAGCCCCACAGACCTTGGGGCTGCAAGCTCTCCTGCTGCCTTCAGCCTCAAAACCACCCTTTCCCACTTGGCGCCGCGCCAGGCCCAGAAATGGCCATATGTCTGGAGACTGGTCCCACGCCCAAAGAGCCAGCAGGGAAAACTATGCCTTTTTCTAAAGCTCTTTGGGAACCTCTTGCGTAGCCCCACACACCTGGGGGCTGCATGCTTTCCTGCTGCCTTCAGCCTCAAAACCACCCTTTCCCACTTGGCTTCGCTCCAGGCACAAAAATGGCCATATGTCTGGAGACTGGTCCCACGCCCAAAGAGCCAGCAGGGAAAACTATGCCTTGTTCTAAAGCTCTTTGGGAACCGCTTGCGAAGCCCCACACACCTGGGGGCTGCAGGCTTTCCTGCTGCCTTCAGCCTCAAAACCACCCTTTCCCACTTGGCGCCGCGCCAGGCCCAGAAACGGCCATATGTCTGGAGATTGGTCCCACGCCCAAAGAGCCAGCAGGGAAAACTATGCCTTGTTCTAAAGCTCTTTGGGAACCGCTTGCGTAGCCCCACACACCTGGGGGCTGCAGGCTTTCCTGCTGCCTTCAGCCTCAAAACCACCCTTTCCCATTTGGCGCCGCGCCAGGCACAAAAATGGCCATATATCTTGAGACTGGTCCCACGCCCAAAGAGCCAGCAGGGAAAACTATGCCTTGTTCTAAAGCTCTTTGGGAACCTCTTGCGTAGCCCCACACACCTCGGGGCTGCAGGCTTTCCTGCTGCCTTCAGCCTCAAAACCACCCTTTCCCACTTGGCTTCGCTCCAGGCCCAAAAATGGCCATATGTCTGGAGACTGGTCCCACGCCCAAAGAGCCAGCAGGGAAAACTATGCCTTGTTCTAAAGCTCTTTGGGAACCGCTTGCGTAGCCCCACAGACCTTGGGGCTGCAGGCTTTCCTGCTGCCTTCAGCCTCAAAACCACCCTTTCCCACTTGGCGCCGCGCCAGGCCCAAAAATGGCCATATGGCTGGAGACTGGTCCCACGCCCAAAGAGCCAGCAGGGAAAACTATGCCTTTTTCTAAAGCTCTTTGGGAACCGCTTGCGTAGCCCCACACACCTGGGGGCTGCATGCTTTCCTGCTGCCTTCAGCCTCAAAACCACCCTTTCCCACTTGGCTTCGCTCCAGGCACAAAAATGGCCATATGTCTGGAGACTGGTCCCACGCCCAAAGAGCCAGCAGGGAAAACTATGCCTTGTTCTAAAGCTCTTTGGGAACCGCTTGCGAAGCCCCACACACCTGGGGGCTGCAGGCTTTCCTGCTGCCTTCAGCCTCAAAACCACCCTTTCCCACTTGGCGCCGCGCCAGGCACAAAAATGGCCATATATCTTGAGACTGGTCCCACGCCCAAAGAGCCAGCAGGGAAAACTATGCCTTGTTCTAAAGCTCTTTGGGAACCTCTTGCGTAGCCCCACACACCTCGGGGCTGCAGGCTTTCCTGCTGCCTTCAGCCTCAAAACCACCCTTTCCCACTTGGCTTCGCTCCAGGCCCAAAAATGGCCATATGTCTGGAGACTGGTCCCACGCCCAAAGAGCCAGCAGGGAAAACTATGCCTTGTTCTAAAGCTCTTTGGGAACCGCTTGCGTAGCCCCACACACCTGGGGGCTGCAGGCTTTCCTGCTGCCTTCAGCCTCAAAACCACCCTTTCCACTTGGCTTCGCTCCAGGCCCAAAAATGGCCATATGTCTGGAGACTGGTCCCACGCCCAAAGAGCCAGCAGGGAAAATTATGCCTTGTTCTAAAGCTCTTTGGGAACCGCTTTCGTAGCCCCACAGACCTGGGGGCTGCAGGCTTTCCTGCTGCCTTCAGCCTCAAAACCACCCTTTCCCACTTGGCGCCGTGCCAGGCCCAGAAACGGCCATATGTCTGGAGATTGGTCCCACGCCCAAAGAGCCAGCAGGGAAAACTATGCCTTGTTCTAAAGCTCTTTGGGAACCGCTTGCGTAGCCCCACAGACCTGGGGGCTGCAGGCTTTCCTGCTGCCTTCAGCCTCAAAACCACCCTTTCCCACTTGGCGTCGCGCCAGGCACAAAAATGGCCATATGTCTGGAGACTGGTCCCACGCCCAAAGAGCCAGCAGGGAAAACTATGCCTTGTTCTAAAGCTCTTTGGGAACCGCTTGCATAGCCCCACAGACCTTGGGGCTGCAAGCTCTCCTGCTGCCTTCAGCCTCAAAACCACCCTTTCCCACTTGGCGCCGCGCCAGGCCCAGAAATGGCCATATGTCTGGAGACTGGTCCCACGCCCAAAGAGCCAGCAGGGAAAACTATGCCTTGTTCTAAAGCTCTTTGGGAACCGCTTGCGAAGCCCCACACACCTGGGGGCTGCAGGCTTTCCTGCTGCCTTCAGCCTCAAAACCACCCTTTCCCACTTGGTGCCGCGCCAGGCCCAGAAACGGCCATATGTCTGGAGATTGGTCCCACGCCCAAAGAGCCAGCAGGGAAAACTATGCCTTGTTCTAAAGCTCTTTGGGAACCGCTTGCGTAGCCCCACACACCTGGGGGCTGCAGGCTTTCCTGCTGCCTTCAGCCTCAAAACCACCCTTTCCCACTTGGCGCCGCGCCAGGCACAAAAATGGCCATATATCTTGAGACTGGTCCCACGCCCAAAGAGCCAGCAGGGAAAACTATGCCTTGTTCTAAAGCTCTTTGGGAACCTCTTGCGTAGCCCCACACACCTCGGGGCTGCAGGCTTTCCTGCTGCCTTCAGCCTCAAAACCACCCTTTCCCACTTGGCTTCGCTCCAGGCCCAAAAATGGCCATATGTCTGGAGACTGGTCCCACGCCCAAAGAGCCAGCAGGGAAAACTATGCCTTGTTCTAAAGCTCTTTGGGAACCGCTTGCGTAGCCCCACAGACCTTGGGGCTGCAGGCTTTCCTGCTGCCTTCAGCCTCAAAACCACCCTTTCCCACTTGGCGCCGCGCCAGGCCCAAAAATGGCCATATGGCTGGAGACTGGTCCCACGCCCAAAGAGCCAGCAGGGAAAACTATGCCTTTTTCTAAAGCTCTTTGGGAACCTCTTGCGTAGCCCCACACACCTGGGGGCTGCATGCTTTCCTGCTGCCTTCAGCCTCAAAACCACCCTTTCCCACTTGGCTTCGCTCCAGGCCCAAAAATGGCCATATGTCTGGAGACTGGTCCCACGCCCAAAGAGCCAGCAGGGAAAACTATGCCTTGTTCTAAAGCTCTTTGGGAACCTCTTGCGTAGCCCCACACACCTGGGGGCTGCATGCTTTCCTGCTGCCTTCAGCCTCAAAACCACCCTTTCCCACTTGGCTTCGCTCCAGGCACAAAAATGGCCATATGTCTGGAGACTGGTCCCACGCCCAAAGAGCCAGCAGGGAAAACTATGCCTTGTTCTAAAGCTCTTTGGGAACCGCTTGCGAAGCCCCACACACCTGGGGGCTGCAGGCTTTCCTGCTGCCTTCAGCCTCAAAACCACCCTTTCCCACTTGGCGTCGCGCCAGGCCCAGAAACGGCCATATGTCTGGAGATTGGTCCCACGCCCAAAGAGCCAGCAGGGAAAACTATGCCTTGTTCTAAAGCTCTTTGGGAACCGCTTGCGTAGCCCCACACACCTGGGGGCTGCAGGCTTTCCTGCTGCCTTCAGCCTCAAAACCACCCTTTCCCACTTGGCGCCGCGCCAGGCACAAAAATGGCCATATGTCTGGAGACTGGTCCCACGCCCAAAGAGCCAGCAGGGAAAACTATGCCTTGTTCTAAAGCTCTTTGGGAACCTCTTGCGTAGCCCCACACACCTCGGGGCTGCAGGCTTTCCTGCTGCCTTCAGCCTCAAAACCACCCTTTCCCACTTGGCTTCGCTTCAGACCCAAAAATGGCCATATGTCTGGAGACTGGTCCCACGCCCAAAGAGCCAGCAGGGAAAACTATGCCTTGTTCTAAAGCTCTTTGGGAACCGCTTGCGTAGCCCCACACACCTGGGGGCTGCAGGCTTTCCTGCTGCCTTCAGCCTCAAAACCACCCTTTCCCACTTGGCGCCGCGCCAGGCACAAAAATGGCCATATGGCTGGAGATTGGTCCCACGCCCAAAGAGCCAGCAGGGAAAACTATGCCTTGTTCTAAAGCTCTTTGGGAACCGCTTGCGTGGCCCCACACACCTGGGGGCTGCAGGCTTTCCTGCTGCCTTCAGCCTCAAAAACACCCTTTCCCACTTGGCGCCGCGCCAGGCCCAAAAATGGCCATATGTCTGGAGATTGGTCCCACGCCCAAAGAGCCAGCAGGGAAAACTATGCCTTGTTCTAAAGCTCTTTGGGAACCGCTTGCGTAGCCCCACACACCTGGGGGCTGCAGGCTTTCCTGCTGCCTTCAGCCTCAAAACCACCCTTTCCACTTGGCTTCGCTCCAGGCACAAAAATGGCCATATGTCTGGAGACTGGTCCCACGCCCAAAGAGCCAGCAGGGAAAATTATGCCTTGTTCTAAACCTCTTTGAGAACCGCTTTCGTAGCCCCACAGACCTGGGGGCTGCAGGCTTTCCTGCTGCCTTCAGCCTCAAAACCACCCTTTCCCACTTGGCGCCGTGCCAGGCCCAGAAACGGCCATATGTCTGGAGATTGGTCCCACGCCCAAAGAGCCAGCAGGGAAAACTATGCCTTGTTCTAAAGCTCTTTGGGAACCGCTTGCGTAGCCCCACAGACCTGGGGGCTGCAGGCTTTCCTGCTGCCTTCAGCCTCAAAACCACCCTTTCCCATTTGGCGCCGCGCCAGGCACAAAAATGGCCATATGTCTGGAGACTGGTCCCACGCCCAAAGAGCCAGCAGGGAAAACTATGCCTTGTTCTAAAGCTCTTTGGGAACCGCTTGCATAGCCCCACAGACCTTGGGGCTGCAAGCTCTCCTGCTGCCTTCAGCCTCAAAACCACCCTTTCCCACTTGGCGCCGCGCCAGGCCCAAAAATGGCTATATTTCTGGAGACTGGTCCCACGCCCAAAGAGCCAGCAGGGAAAACTATGCCTTTTTCTAAAGCTCTTTGGGAACCTCTTGCGTAGCCCCACACACCTGGGGGCTGCATGCTTTCCTGCTGCCTTCAGCCTCAAAACCACCCTTTCCCACTTGGCGCCGCGCCAGGCACAAAAATGGCCATATATCTTGAGACTGGTCCCACGCCCAAAGAGCCAGCAGGGAAAACTATGCCTTGTTCTAAAGCTCTTTGGGAACCTCTTGCGTAGCCCCACACACCTCGGGGCTGCAGGCTTTCCTGCTGCCTTCAGCCTCAAAACCACCCTTTCCCACTTGGCTTCGCTCCAGGCCCAAAAATGGCCATATGTCTGGAGACTGGTCCCACGCCCAAAGAGCCAGCAGGGAAAACTATGCCTTGTTCTAAAGCTCTTTGGGAACCGCTTGCGTAGCCCCACAGACCTTGGGGCTGCAGGCTTTCCTGCTGCCTTCAGCCTCAAAACCACCCTTTCCCACTTGGCGCCGCGCCAGGCCCAAAAATGGCCATATGGCTGGAGACTGGTCCCACGCCCAAAGAGCCAGCAGGGAAAACTATGCCTTTTTCTAAAGCTCTTTGGGAACCTCTTGCGTAGCCCCACACACCTGGGGGCTGCATGCTTTCCTGCTGCCTTCAGCCTCAAAACCACCCTTTCCCACTTGGCTTCGCTCCAGGCCCAAAAATGGCCATATGTCTGGAGACTGGTCCCACGCCCAAAGAGCCAGCAGGGAAAACTATGCCTTGTTCTAAAGCTCTTTGGGAACCTCTTGCGTAGCCCCACACACCTGGGGGCTGCATGCTTTCCTGCTGCCTTCAGCCTCAAAACCACCCTTTCCCACTTGGCTTCGCTCCAGGCACAAAAATGGCCATATGTCTGGAGACTGGTCCCACGCCCAAAGAGCCAGCAGGGAAAACTATGCCTTGTTCTAAAGCTCTTTGGGAACCGCTTGCGAAGCCCCACACACCTGGGGGCTGCAGGCTTTCCTGCTGCCTTCAGCCTCAAAACCACCCTTTCCCACTTGGCGTCGCGCCAGGCCCAGAAACGGCCATATGTCTGGAGATTGGTCCCACGCCCAAAGAGCCAGCAGGGAAAACTATGCCTTGTTCTAAAGCTCTTTGGGAACCGCTTGCGTAGCCCCACAGACCTGGGGGCTGCAGGCTTTCCTGCTGCCTTCAGCCTCAAAACCACCCTTTCCCACTTGGCGCCGCGCCAGGCACAAAAATGGCCATATGTCTGGAGACTGGTCCCACGCCCAAAGAGCCAGCAGGGAAAACTATGCCTTGTTCTAAAGCTCTTTGGGAACCTCTTGCGTAGCCCCACACACCTCGGGGCTGCAGGCTTTCCTGCTGCCTTCAGCCTCAAAACCACCCTTTCCCACTTGGCTTCGCTTCAGACCCAAAAATGGCCATATGTCTGGAGACTGGTCCCACGCCCAAAGAGCCAGCAGGGAAAACTATGCCTTGTTCTAAAGCTCTTTGGGAACCGCTTGCGTAGCCCCACACACCTGGGGGCTGCAGGCTTTCCTGCTGCCTTCAGCCTCAAAACCACCCTTTCCCACTTGGCGCCGCGCCAGGCACAAAAATGGCCATATGGCTGGAGATTGGTCCCACGCCCAAAGAGCCAGCAGGGAAAACTATGCCTTGTTCTAAAGCTCTTTGGGAACCGCTTGCGTGGCCCCACACACCTGGGGGCTGCAGGCTTTCCTGCTGCCTTCAGCCTCAAAAACACCCTTTCCCACTTGGCGCCGCGCCAGGCCCAAAAATGGCCATATGTCTGGAGATTGGTCCCACGCCCAAAGAGCCAGCAGGGAAAACTATGCCTTGTTCTAAAGCTCTTTGGGAACCGCTTGCGTAGCCCCACACACCTGGGGGCTGCAGGCTTTCCTGCTGCCTTCAGCCTCAAAACCACCCTTTCCACTTGGCTTCGCTCCAGGCACAAAAATGGCCATATGTCTGGAGACTGGTCCCACGCCCAAAGAGCCAGCAGGGAAAATTATGCCTTGTTCTAAACCTCTTTGAGAACCGCTTTCGTAGCCCCACAGACCTGGGGGCTGCAGGCTTTCCTGCTGCCTTCAGCCTCAAAACCACCCTTTCCCACTTGGCGCCGTGCCAGGCCCAGAAACGGCCATATGTCTGGAGATTGGTCCCACGCCCAAAGAGCCAGCAGGGAAAACTATGCCTTGTTCTAAAGCTC
This sequence comes from Chroicocephalus ridibundus, assembly GCF_963924245.1. Taxonomy (NCBI): domain Eukaryota; kingdom Metazoa; phylum Chordata; class Aves; order Charadriiformes; family Laridae; genus Chroicocephalus; species Chroicocephalus ridibundus. Next base: position 842,317 of record NW_026961236.1, on the reverse strand, counting down.
TTTGGGAACCGCTTGCGTAGCCCCACAGACCTGGGGGCTGCAGGCTTTCCTGCTGCCTTCAGCCTCAAAACCACCCTTTCCCATTTGGCGCCGCGCCAGGCACAAAAATGGCCATATGTCTGGAGACTGGTCCCACGCCCAAAGAGCCAGCAGGGAAAACTATGCCTTGTTCTAAAGCTCTTTGGGAACCGCTTGCATAGCCCCACAGACCTTGGGGCTGCAAGCTCTCCTGCTGCCTTCAGCCTCAAAACCACCCTTTCCCACTTGGCGCCGCGCCAGGCCCAAAAATGGCTATATTTCTGGAGACTGGTCCCACGCCCAAAGAGCCAGCAGGGAAAACTATGCCTTTTTCTAAAGCTCTTTGGGAACCTCTTGCGTAGCCCCACACACCTGGGGGCTGCATGCTTTCCTGCTGCCTTCAGCCTCAAAACCACCCTTTCCCACTTGGCTTCGCTCCAGGCACAAAAATGGCCATATGTCTGGAGACTGGTCCCACGCCCAAAGAGCCAGCAGGGAAAACTATGCCTTGTTCTAAAGCTCTTTGGGAACCGCTTGCGAAGCCCCACACACCTGGGGGCTGCAGGCTTTCCTGCTGCCTTCAGCCTCAAAACCACCCTTTCCCACTTGGCGCCGCGCCAGGCCCAGAAACGGCCATATGTCTGGAGATTGGTCCCACGCCCAAAGAGCCAGCAGGGAAAACTATGCCTTGTTCTAAAGCTCTTTGGGAACCGCTTGCGTAGCCCCACACACCTGGGGGCTGCAGGCTTTCCTGCTGCCTTCAGCCTCAAAACCACCCTTTCCCATTTGGCGCCGCGCCAGGCACAAAAATGGCCATATATCTTGAGACTGGTCCCACGCCCAAAGAGCCAGCAGGGAAAACTATGCCTTGTTCTAAAGCTCTTTGGGAACCTCTTGCGTAGCCCCACACACCTCGGGGCTGCAGGCTTTCCTGCTGCCTTCAGCCTCAAAACCACCCTTTCCCACTTGGCTTCGCTCCAGGCCCAAAAATGGCCATATGTCTGGAGACTGGTCCCACGCCCAAAGAGCCAGCAGGGAAAACTATGCCTTGTTCTAAAGCTCTTTGGGAACCGCTTGCGTAGCCCCACAGACCTTGGGGCTGCAGGCTTTCCTGCTGCCTTCAGCCTCAAAACCACCCTTTCCCACTTGGCGCCGCGCCAGGCCCAAAAATGGCCATATGGCTGGAGACTGGTCCCACGCCCAAAGAGCCAGCAGGGAAAACTATGCCTTTTTCTAAAGCTCTTTGGGAACCTCTTGCGTAGCCCCACACACCTGGGGGCTGCATGCTTTCCTGCTGCCTTCAGCCTCAAAACCACCCTTTCCCACTTGGCTTCGCTCCAGGCACAAAAATGGCCATATGTCTGGAGACTGGTCCCACGCCCAAAGAGCCAGCAGGGAAAACTATGCCTTGTTCTAAAGCTCTTTGGGAACCGCTTGCGAAGCCCCACACACCTGGGGGCTGCAGGCTTTCCTGCTGCCTTCAGCCTCAAAACCACCCTTTCCCACTTGGCGCCGCGCCAGGCCCAAAAATGGCTATATTTCTGGAGACTGGTCCCACGCCCAAAGAGCCAGCAGGGAAAACTATGCCTTGTTCTAAAGCTCTTTGGGAACCGCTTGCGTAGCCCCACAGAGCTGGGGGCTGCAGACTTTCCTGCTGCCTTCAGCCTCAAAACCACCCTTTCCCACTTGGCGCCGCGCCAGGCCCAAAAATGGCCATATGTCTGGAGATTGGTCCCACGCCCAAAGAGCCAGCAGGGAAAACTATGCCTTGTTCTAAAGCTCTTTGGGAACCGCTTGCGTAGCCCCACACACCTGGGGGCTGCAGGCTTTCCTGCTGCCTTCAGCCTCAAAACCACCCTTTCCACTTGGCTTCGCTCCTGGCACAAAAATGGCCATATGTCTGGAGACTGGTCCCACGCCCAAAGAGCCAGCAGGGAAAATTATGCCTTGTTCTAAAGCTCTTTGGGAACCGCTTTCGTAGCCCCACAGACCTGGGGGCTGCAGGCTTTCCTGCTGCCTTCAGCCTCAAAACCACCCTTTCCCACTTGGCGCCGTGCCAGGCCCAGAAACGGCCATATGTCTGGAGATTGGTCCCACGCCCAAAGAGCCAGCAGGGAAAACTATGCCTTGTTCTAAAGCTCTTTGGGAACCGCTTGCGTAGCCCCACAGACCTGGGGGCTGCAGGCTTTCCTGCTGCCTTCAGCCTCAAAACCACCCTTTCCCACTTGGCGTCGCGCCAGGCCCAAAAATGGCCATATGTCTGGAGACTGGTCCCACGCCCAAAGAGCCAGCAGGGAAAACTATGCCTTGTTCTAAAGCTCTTTGGGAACCGCTTGCATAGCCCCACAGACCTTGGGGCTGCAAGCTCTCCTGCTGCCTTCAGCCTCAAAACCACCCTTTCCCACTTGGCGCCGCGCCAGGCCCAGAAATGGCCATATGTCTGGAGACTGGTCCCACGCCCAAAGAGCCAGCAGGGAAAACTATGCCTTGTTCTAAAGCTCTTTGGGAACCGCTTGCGAAGCCCCACACACCTGGGGGCTGCAGGCTTTCCTGCTGCCTTCAGCCTCAAAACCACCCTTTCCCACTTGGCGCCGCGCCAGGCACAAAAATGGCCATATGGCTGGAGATTGGTCCCACGCCCAAAGAGCCAGCAGGGAAAACTATGCCTTGTTCTAAAGCTCTTTGGGAACCGCTTGCGTGGCCCCACACACCTGGGGGCTGCAGGCTTTCCTGCTGCCTTCAGCCTCAAAACCACCCTTTCCCACTTGGCGCCGCGCCAGGCCCAAAAATGGCCATATGTCTGGAGATTGGTCCCACGCCCAAAGAGCCAGCAGGGAAAACTATGCCTTGTTCTAAAGCTCTTTGGGAACCGCTTGCGTAGCCCCACACACCTGGGGGCTGCAGGCTTTCCTGCTGCCTTCAGCCTCAAAACCACCCTTTCCACTTGGCTTCGCTCCAGGCACAAAAATGGCCATATGTCTGGAGACTGGTCCCACGCCCAAAGAGCCAGCAGGGAAAATTATGCCTTGTTCTAAAGCTCTTTGAGAACCGCTTTCGTAGCCCCACAGACCTGGGGGCTGCAGGCTTTCCTGCTGCCTTCAGCCTCAAAACCACCCTTTCCCACTTGGCGCCGTGCCAGGCCCAGAAACGGCCATATGTCTGGAGATTGGTCCCACGCCCAAAGAGCCAGCAGGGAAAACTATGCCTTGTTCTAAAGCTCTTTGGGAACCGCTTGCGTAGCCCCACAGACCTGGGGGCTGCAGGCTTTCCTGCTGCCTTCAGCCTCAAAACCACCCTTTCCCACTTGGCGTCGCGCCAGGCACAAAAATGGCCATATGTCTGGAGACTGGTCCCACGCCCAAAGAGCCAGCAGGGAAAACTATGCCTTGTTCTAAAGCTCTTTGGGAACCGCTTGCATAGCCCCACAGACCTTGGGGCTGCAAGCTCTCCTGCTGCCTTCAGCCTCAAAACCACCCTTTCCCACTTGGCGCCGCGCCAGGCCCAGAAATGGCCATATGTCTGGAGACTGGTCCCACGCCCAAAGAGCCAGCAGGGAAAACTATGCCTTTTTCTAAAGCTCTTTGGGAACCTCTTGCGTAGCCCCACACACCTGGGGGCTGCATGCTTTCCTGCTGCCTTCAGCCTCAAAACCACCCTTTCCCACTTGGCTTCGCTCCAGGCACAAAAATGGCCATATGTCTGGAGACTGGTCCCACGCCCAAAGAGCCAGCAGGGAAAACTATGCCTTGTTCTAAAGCTCTTTGGGAACCGCTTGCGAAGCCCCACACACCTGGGGGCTGCAGGCTTTCCTGCTGCCTTCAGCCTCAAAACCACCCTTTCCCACTTGGCGCCGCGCCAGGCCCAGAAACGGCCATATGTCTGGAGATTGGTCCCACGCCCAAAGAGCCAGCAGGGAAAACTATGCCTTGTTCTAAAGCTCTTTGGGAACCGCTTGCGTAGCCCCACACACCTGGGGGCTGCAGGCTTTCCTGCTGCCTTCAGCCTCAAAACCACCCTTTCCCATTTGGCGCCGCGCCAGGCACAAAAATGGCCATATATCTTGAGACTGGTCCCACGCCCAAAGAGCCAGCAGGGAAAACTATGCCTTGTTCTAAAGCTCTTTGGGAACCTCTTGCGTAGCCCCACACACCTCGGGGCTGCAGGCTTTCCTGCTGCCTTCAGCCTCAAAACCACCCTTTCCCACTTGGCTTCGCTCCAGGCCCAAAAATGGCCATATGTCTGGAGACTGGTCCCACGCCCAAAGAGCCAGCAGGGAAAACTATGCCTTGTTCTAAAGCTCTTTGGGAACCGCTTGCGTAGCCCCACAGACCTTGGGGCTGCAGGCTTTCCTGCTGCCTTCAGCCTCAAAACCACCCTTTCCCACTTGGCGCCGCGCCAGGCCCAAAAATGGCCATATGGCTGGAGACTGGTCCCACGCCCAAAGAGCCAGCAGGGAAAACTATGCCTTTTTCTAAAGCTCTTTGGGAACCGCTTGCGTAGCCCCACACACCTGGGGGCTGCATGCTTTCCTGCTGCCTTCAGCCTCAAAACCACCCTTTCCCACTTGGCTTCGCTCCAGGCACAAAAATGGCCATATGTCTGGAGACTGGTCCCACGCCCAAAGAGCCAGCAGGGAAAACTATGCCTTGTTCTAAAGCTCTTTGGGAACCGCTTGCGAAGCCCCACACACCTGGGGGCTGCAGGCTTTCCTGCTGCCTTCAGCCTCAAAACCACCCTTTCCCACTTGGCGCCGCGCCAGGCACAAAAATGGCCATATATCTTGAGACTGGTCCCACGCCCAAAGAGCCAGCAGGGAAAACTATGCCTTGTTCTAAAGCTCTTTGGGAACCTCTTGCGTAGCCCCACACACCTCGGGGCTGCAGGCTTTCCTGCTGCCTTCAGCCTCAAAACCACCCTTTCCCACTTGGCTTCGCTCCAGGCCCAAAAATGGCCATATGTCTGGAGACTGGTCCCACGCCCAAAGAGCCAGCAGGGAAAACTATGCCTTGTTCTAAAGCTCTTTGGGAACCGCTTGCGTAGCCCCACACACCTGGGGGCTGCAGGCTTTCCTGCTGCCTTCAGCCTCAAAACCACCCTTTCCACTTGGCTTCGCTCCAGGCCCAAAAATGGCCATATGTCTGGAGACTGGTCCCACGCCCAAAGAGCCAGCAGGGAAAATTATGCCTTGTTCTAAAGCTCTTTGGGAACCGCTTTCGTAGCCCCACAGACCTGGGGGCTGCAGGCTTTCCTGCTGCCTTCAGCCTCAAAACCACCCTTTCCCACTTGGCGCCGTGCCAGGCCCAGAAACGGCCATATGTCTGGAGATTGGTCCCACGCCCAAAGAGCCAGCAGGGAAAACTATGCCTTGTTCTAAAGCTCTTTGGGAACCGCTTGCGTAGCCCCACAGACCTGGGGGCTGCAGGCTTTCCTGCTGCCTTCAGCCTCAAAACCACCCTTTCCCACTTGGCGTCGCGCCAGGCACAAAAATGGCCATATGTCTGGAGACTGGTCCCACGCCCAAAGAGCCAGCAGGGAAAACTATGCCTTGTTCTAAAGCTCTTTGGGAACCGCTTGCATAGCCCCACAGACCTTGGGGCTGCAAGCTCTCCTGCTGCCTTCAGCCTCAAAACCACCCTTTCCCACTTGGCGCCGCGCCAGGCCCAGAAATGGCCATATGTCTGGAGACTGGTCCCACGCCCAAAGAGCCAGCAGGGAAAACTATGCCTTGTTCTAAAGCTCTTTGGGAACCGCTTGCGAAGCCCCACACACCTGGGGGCTGCAGGCTTTCCTGCTGCCTTCAGCCTCAAAACCACCCTTTCCCACTTGGTGCCGCGCCAGGCCCAGAAACGGCCATATGTCTGGAGATTGGTCCCACGCCCAAAGAGCCAGCAGGGAAAACTATGCCTTGTTCTAAAGCTCTTTGGGAACCGCTTGCGTAGCCCCACACACCTGGGGGCTGCAGGCTTTCCTGCTGCCTTCAGCCTCAAAACCACCCTTTCCCACTTGGCGCCGCGCCAGGCACAAAAATGGCCATATATCTTGAGACTGGTCCCACGCCCAAAGAGCCAGCAGGGAAAACTATGCCTTGTTCTAAAGCTCTTTGGGAACCTCTTGCGTAGCCCCACACACCTCGGGGCTGCAGGCTTTCCTGCTGCCTTCAGCCTCAAAACCACCCTTTCCCACTTGGCTTCGCTCCAGGCCCAAAAATGGCCATATGTCTGGAGACTGGTCCCACGCCCAAAGAGCCAGCAGGGAAAACTATGCCTTGTTCTAAAGCTCTTTGGGAACCGCTTGCGTAGCCCCACAGACCTTGGGGCTGCAGGCTTTCCTGCTGCCTTCAGCCTCAAAACCACCCTTTCCCACTTGGCGCCGCGCCAGGCCCAAAAATGGCCATATGGCTGGAGACTGGTCCCACGCCCAAAGAGCCAGCAGGGAAAACTATGCCTTTTTCTAAAGCTCTTTGGGAACCTCTTGCGTAGCCCCACACACCTGGGGGCTGCATGCTTTCCTGCTGCCTTCAGCCTCAAAACCACCCTTTCCCACTTGGCTTCGCTCCAGGCCCAAAAATGGCCATATGTCTGGAGACTGGTCCCACGCCCAAAGAGCCAGCAGGGAAAACTATGCCTTGTTCTAAAGCTCTTTGGGAACCTCTTGCGTAGCCCCACACACCTGGGGGCTGCATGCTTTCCTGCTGCCTTCAGCCTCAAAACCACCCTTTCCCACTTGGCTTCGCTCCAGGCACAAAAATGGCCATATGTCTGGAGACTGGTCCCACGCCCAAAGAGCCAGCAGGGAAAACTATGCCTTGTTCTAAAGCTCTTTGGGAACCGCTTGCGAAGCCCCACACACCTGGGGGCTGCAGGCTTTCCTGCTGCCTTCAGCCTCAAAACCACCCTTTCCCACTTGGCGTCGCGCCAGGCCCAGAAACGGCCATATGTCTGGAGATTGGTCCCACGCCCAAAGAGCCAGCAGGGAAAACTATGCCTTGTTCTAAAGCTCTTTGGGAACCGCTTGCGTAGCCCCACACACCTGGGGGCTGCAGGCTTTCCTGCTGCCTTCAGCCTCAAAACCACCCTTTCCCACTTGGCGCCGCGCCAGGCACAAAAATGGCCATATGTCTGGAGACTGGTCCCACGCCCAAAGAGCCAGCAGGGAAAACTATGCCTTGTTCTAAAGCTCTTTGGGAACCTCTTGCGTAGCCCCACACACCTCGGGGCTGCAGGCTTTCCTGCTGCCTTCAGCCTCAAAACCACCCTTTCCCACTTGGCTTCGCTTCAGACCCAAAAATGGCCATATGTCTGGAGACTGGTCCCACGCCCAAAGAGCCAGCAGGGAAAACTATGCCTTGTTCTAAAGCTCTTTGGGAACCGCTTGCGTAGCCCCACACACCTGGGGGCTGCAGGCTTTCCTGCTGCCTTCAGCCTCAAAACCACCCTTTCCCACTTGGCGCCGCGCCAGGCACAAAAATGGCCATATGGCTGGAGATTGGTCCCACGCCCAAAGAGCCAGCAGGGAAAACTATGCCTTGTTCTAAAGCTCTTTGGGAACCGCTTGCGTGGCCCCACACACCTGGGGGCTGCAGGCTTTCCTGCTGCCTTCAGCCTCAAAAACACCCTTTCCCACTTGGCGCCGCGCCAGGCCCAAAAATGGCCATATGTCTGGAGATTGGTCCCACGCCCAAAGAGCCAGCAGGGAAAACTATGCCTTGTTCTAAAGCTCTTTGGGAACCGCTTGCGTAGCCCCACACACCTGGGGGCTGCAGGCTTTCCTGCTGCCTTCAGCCTCAAAACCACCCTTTCCACTTGGCTTCGCTCCAGGCACAAAAATGGCCATATGTCTGGAGACTGGTCCCACGCCCAAAGAGCCAGCAGGGAAAATTATGCCTTGTTCTAAACCTCTTTGAGAACCGCTTTCGTAGCCCCACAGACCTGGGGGCTGCAGGCTTTCCTGCTGCCTTCAGCCTCAAAACCACCCTTTCCCACTTGGCGCCGTGCCAGGCCCAGAAACGGCCATATGTCTGGAGATTGGTCCCACGCCCAAAGAGCCAGCAGGGAAAACTATGCCTTGTTCTAAAGCTCTTTGGGAACCGCTTGCGTAGCCCCACAGACCTGGGGGCTGCAGGCTTTCCTGCTGCCTTCAGCCTCAAAACCACCCTTTCCCATTTGGCGCCGCGCCAGGCACAAAAATGGCCATATGTCTGGAGACTGGTCCCACGCCCAAAGAGCCAGCAGGGAAAACTATGCCTTGTTCTAAAGCTCTTTGGGAACCGCTTGCATAGCCCCACAGACCTTGGGGCTGCAAGCTCTCCTGCTGCCTTCAGCCTCAAAACCACCCTTTCCCACTTGGCGCCGCGCCAGGCCCAAAAATGGCTATATTTCTGGAGACTGGTCCCACGCCCAAAGAGCCAGCAGGGAAAACTATGCCTTTTTCTAAAGCTCTTTGGGAACCTCTTGCGTAGCCCCACACACCTGGGGGCTGCATGCTTTCCTGCTGCCTTCAGCCTCAAAACCACCCTTTCCCACTTGGCGCCGCGCCAGGCACAAAAATGGCCATATATCTTGAGACTGGTCCCACGCCCAAAGAGCCAGCAGGGAAAACTATGCCTTGTTCTAAAGCTCTTTGGGAACCTCTTGCGTAGCCCCACACACCTCGGGGCTGCAGGCTTTCCTGCTGCCTTCAGCCTCAAAACCACCCTTTCCCACTTGGCTTCGCTCCAGGCCCAAAAATGGCCATATGTCTGGAGACTGGTCCCACGCCCAAAGAGCCAGCAGGGAAAACTATGCCTTGTTCTAAAGCTCTTTGGGAACCGCTTGCGTAGCCCCACAGACCTTGGGGCTGCAGGCTTTCCTGCTGCCTTCAGCCTCAAAACCACCCTTTCCCACTTGGCGCCGCGCCAGGCCCAAAAATGGCCATATGGCTGGAGACTGGTCCCACGCCCAAAGAGCCAGCAGGGAAAACTATGCCTTTTTCTAAAGCTCTTTGGGAACCTCTTGCGTAGCCCCACACACCTGGGGGCTGCATGCTTTCCTGCTGCCTTCAGCCTCAAAACCACCCTTTCCCACTTGGCTTCGCTCCAGGCCCAAAAATGGCCATATGTCTGGAGACTGGTCCCACGCCCAAAGAGCCAGCAGGGAAAACTATGCCTTGTTCTAAAGCTCTTTGGGAACCTCTTGCGTAGCCCCACACACCTGGGGGCTGCATGCTTTCCTGCTGCCTTCAGCCTCAAAACCACCCTTTCCCACTTGGCTTCGCTCCAGGCACAAAAATGGCCATATGTCTGGAGACTGGTCCCACGCCCAAAGAGCCAGCAGGGAAAACTATGCCTTGTTCTAAAGCTCTTTGGGAACCGCTTGCGAAGCCCCACACACCTGGGGGCTGCAGGCTTTCCTGCTGCCTTCAGCCTCAAAACCACCCTTTCCCACTTGGCGTCGCGCCAGGCCCAGAAACGGCCATATGTCTGGAGATTGGTCCCACGCCCAAAGAGCCAGCAGGGAAAACTATGCCTTGTTCTAAAGCTCTTTGGGAACCGCTTGCGTAGCCCCACAGACCTGGGGGCTGCAGGCTTTCCTGCTGCCTTCAGCCTCAAAACCACCCTTTCCCACTTGGCGCCGCGCCAGGCACAAAAATGGCCATATGTCTGGAGACTGGTCCCACGCCCAAAGAGCCAGCAGGGAAAACTATGCCTTGTTCTAAAGCTCTTTGGGAACCTCTTGCGTAGCCCCACACACCTCGGGGCTGCAGGCTTTCCTGCTGCCTTCAGCCTCAAAACCACCCTTTCCCACTTGGCTTCGCTTCAGACCCAAAAATGGCCATATGTCTGGAGACTGGTCCCACGCCCAAAGAGCCAGCAGGGAAAACTATGCCTTGTTCTAAAGCTCTTTGGGAACCGCTTGCGTAGCCCCACACACCTGGGGGCTGCAGGCTTTCCTGCTGCCTTCAGCCTCAAAACCACCCTTTCCCACTTGGCGCCGCGCCAGGCACAAAAATGGCCATATGGCTGGAGATTGGTCCCACGCCCAAAGAGCCAGCAGGGAAAACTATGCCTTGTTCTAAAGCTCTTTGGGAACCGCTTGCGTGGCCCCACACACCTGGGGGCTGCAGGCTTTCCTGCTGCCTTCAGCCTCAAAAACACCCTTTCCCACTTGGCGCCGCGCCAGGCCCAAAAATGGCCATATGTCTGGAGATTGGTCCCACGCCCAAAGAGCCAGCAGGGAAAACTATGCCTTGTTCTAAAGCTCTTTGGGAACCGCTTGCGTAGCCCCACACACCTGGGGGCTGCAGGCTTTCCTGCTGCCTTCAGCCTCAAAACCACCCTTTCCACTTGGCTTCGCTCCAGGCACAAAAATGGCCATATGTCTGGAGACTGGTCCCACGCCCAAAGAGCCAGCAGGGAAAATTATGCCTTGTTCTAAACCTCTTTGAGAACCGCTTTCGTAGCCCCACAGACCTGGGGGCTGCAGGCTTTCCTGCTGCCTTCAGCCTCAAAACCACCCTTTCCCACTTGGCGCCGTGCCAGGCCCAGAAACGGCCATATGTCTGGAGATTGGTCCCACGCCCAAAGAGCCAGCAGGGAAAACTATGCCTTGTTCTAAAGCTCTTTGGGAACCGCTTGCGTAGCCCCACAGACCTGGGGGCTGCAGGCTTTCCTGCTGCCTTCAGCCTCAAAACCACCCTTTCCCATTTGGCGCCGCGCCAGGCACAAAAATGGCCATATGTCTGGAGACTGGTCCCACGCCCAAAGAGCCAGCAGGGAAAACTATGCCTTGTTCTAAAGCTCTTTGGGAACCGCTTGCATAGCCCCACAGACCTTGGGGCTGCAAGCTCTCCTGCTGCCTTCAGCCTCAAAACCACCCTTTCCCACTTGGCGCCGCGCCAGGCCCAAAAATGGCTATATTTCTGGAGACTGGTCCCACGCCCAAAGAGCCAGCAGGGAAAACTATGCCTTTTTCTAAAGCTCTTTGGGAACCTCTTGCGTAGCCCCACACACCTGGGGGCTGCATGCTTTCCTGCTGCCTTCAGCCTCAAAACCACCCTTTCCCACTTGGCTTCGCTCCAGGCCCAAAAATGGCCATATGTCTGGAGACTGGTCCCACGCCCAAAGAGCCAGCAGGGAAAACTATGCCTTGTTCTAAAGCTCTTTGGGAACCGCTTGCGAAGCCCCACACACCTGGGGGCTGCAGGCTTTCCTGCTGCCTTCAGCCTCAAAACCACCCTTTCCCACTTGGCGCCGCGCCAGGCCCAGAAACGGCCATATGTCTGGAGATTGGTCCCACGCCCAAAGAGCCAGCAGGGAAAACTATGCCTTGTTCTAAAGCTCTTTGGGAACCGCTTGCGTAGCCCCACACACCTGGGGGCTGCAGGCTTTCCTGCTGCCTTCAGCCTCAAAACCACCCTTTCCCATTTGGCGCCGCGCCAGGCACAAAAATGGCCATATATCTTGAGACTGGTCCCACGCCCAAAGAGCCAGCAGGGAAAACTATGCCTTGTTCTAAAGCTCTTTGGGAACCTCTTGCGTAGCCCCACACACCTCGGGGCTGCAGGCTTTCCTGCTGCCTTCAGCCTCAAAACCACCCTTTCCCACTTGGCTTCGCTCCAGGCCCAAAAATGGCCATATGTCTGGAGACTGGTCCCACGCCCAAAGAGCCAGCAGGGAAAACTATGCCTTGTTCTAAAGCTCTTTGGGAACCGCTTGCGTAGCCCCACAGACCTTGGGGCTGCAGGCTTTCCTGCTGCCTTCAGCCTCAAAACCACCCTTTCCCACTTGGCGCCGCGCCAGGCCCAAAAATGGCCATATGGCTGGAGACTGGTCCCACGCCCAAAGAGCCAGCAGGGAAAACTATGCCTTTTTCTAAAGCTCTTTGGGAACCTCTTGCGTAGCCCCACACACCTGGGGGCTGCATGCTTTCCTGCTGCCTTCAGCCTCAAAACCACCCTTTCCCACTTGGCTTCGCTCCAGGCACAAAAATGGCCATATGTCTGGAGACTGGTCCCACGCCCAAAGAGCCAGCAGGGAAAACTATGCCTTGTTCTAAAGCTCTTTGGGAACCGCTTGCGAAGCCCCACACACCTGGGGGCTGCAGGCTTTCCTGCTGCCTTCAGCCTCAAAACCACCCTTTCCCACTTGGCGCCGCGCCAGGCCCAAAAATGGCTATATTTCTGGAGACTGGTCCCACGCCCAAAGAGCCAGCAGGGAAAACTATGCCTTGTTCTAAAGCTCTTTGGGAACCGCTTGCGTAGCCCCACAGAGCTGGGGGCTGCAGACTTTCCTGCTGCCTTCAGCCTCAAAACCACCCTTTCCCACTTGGCGCCGCGCCAGGCCCAAAAATGGCCATATGTCTGGAGATTGGTCCCACGCCCAAAGAGCCAGCAGGGAAAACTATGCCTTGTTCTAAAGCTCTTTGGGAACCGCTTGCGTAGCCCCACACACCTGGGGGCTGCAGGCTTTCCTGCTGCCTTCAGCCTCAAAACCACCCTTTCCACTTGGCTTCGCTCCTGGCACAAAAATGGCCATATGTCTGGAGACTGGTCCCACGCCCAAAGAGCCAGCAGGGAAAATTATGCCTTGTTCTAAAGCTCTTTGGGAACCGCTTTCGTAGCCCCACAGACCTGGGGGCTGCAGGCTTTCCTGCTGCCTTCAGCCTCAAAACCACCCTTTCCCACTTGGCGCCGTGCCAGGCCCAGAAACGGCCATATGTCTGGAGATTGGTCCCACGCCCAAAGAGCCAGCAGGGAAAACTATGCCTTGTTCTAAAGCTCTTTGGGAACCGCTTGCGTAGCCCCACAGACCTGGGGGCTGCAGGCTTTCCTGCTGCCTTCAGCCTCAAAACCACCCTTTCCCACTTGGCGTCGCGCCAGGCCCAAAAATGGCCATATGTCTGGAGACTGGTCCCACGCCCAAAGAGCCAGCAGGGAAAACTATGCCTTGTTCTAAAGCTCTTTGGGAACCTCTTGCGTAGCCCCACAGACCTTGGGGCTGCAAGCTCTCCTGCTGCCTTCAGCCTCAAAACCACCCTTTCCCACTTGGCGCCGCGCCAGGCCCAGAAATGGCCATATGTCTGGAGACTGGTCCCACGCCCAAAGAGCCAGCAGGGAAAACTATGCCTTGTTCTAAAGCTCTTTGGGAACCGCTTGCGAAGCCCCACACACCTGGGGGCTGCAGGCTTTCCTGCTGCCTTCAGCCTCAAAACCACCCTTTCCCACTTGGCGCCGCGCCAGGCCCAGAAACGGCCATATGTCTGGAGATTGGTCCCACGCCCAAAGAGCCAGCAGGGAAAACTATGCCTTGTTCTAAAGCTCTTTGGGAACCGCTTGCGTAGCCCCACACACCTGGGGGCTGCAGGCTTTCCTGCTGCCTTCAGCCTCAAAACCACCCTTTCCCACTTGGCGCCGCGCCAGGCACAAAAATGGCCATATATCTTGAGACTGGTCCCACGCCCAAAGAGCCAGCAGGGAAAACTATGCCTTGTTCTAAAGCTCTTTGGGAACCTCTTGCGTAGCCCCACACACCTCGGGGCTGCAGGCTTTCCTGCTGCCTTCAGCCTCAAAACCACCCTTTCCCACTTGGCTTCGCTCCAGGCCCAAAAATGGCCATATGTCTGGAGACTGGTCCCACGCCCAAAGAGCCAGCAGGGAAAACTATGCCTTGTTCTAAAGCTCTTTGGGAACCGCTTGCGTAGCCCCACAGACCTTGGGGCTGCAGGCTTTCCTGCTGCCTTCAGCCTCAAAACCACCCTTTCCCACTTGGCGCCGCGCCAGGCCCAAAAATGGCCATATGGCTGGAGACTGGTCCCACGCCCAAAGAGCCAGCAGGGAAAACTATGCCTTTTTCTAAAGCTCTTTGGGAACCTCTTGCGTAGCCCCACACACCTGGGGGCTGCATGCTTTCCTGCTGCCTTCAGCCTCAAAACCACCCTTTCCCACTTGGCTTCGCTCCAGGCACAAAAATGGCCATATGTCTGGAGACTGGTCCCACGCCCAAAGAGCCAGCAGGGAAAACTATGCCTTGTTCTAAAGCTCTTTGGGAACCGCTTGCGAAGCCCCACACACCTGGGGGCTGCAGGCTTTCCTGCTGCCTTCAGCCTCAAAACCACCCTTTCCCACTTGGCGCCGCGCCAGGCCCAGAAACGGCCATATGTCTGGAGATTGGTCCCACGCCCAAAGAGCCAGCAGGGAAAACTATGCCTTGTTCTAAAGCTCTTTGGGAACCGCTTGCGTCGCCCAACACACCGGGGGGCTGCAGGCTTTCCTGCTGCCTTCAGCCTCAAAACCACCCTTTCCCACTTGGCGCCGCGCCAGGCACAAAAATGGCCATATGTCTGGAGACTGGTCCCACGCCCAAAGAGCCAGCAGGGAAAACTATGCCTTGTTCTAAAGCTCTTTGGGAACCTCTTGCGTAGCCCCACAGAGCTGGGGGCTGCAGGCTTTCCTGCTGCCTTCAGCCTCAAAACCAGAAGCGTTGGGGCTTCTTCTCAGTGTCTCTGATATAGGGTTTCACTGTCCCGGGAAAGTCTCTGCTAACACCCTGCAGAGCGCTGTGCCCAATATACAGAAACGTCTTGCGGTATCTCCTACAGGGAAAGTGCCAGGAGGGAAAAGTGAGGATTATGCTTATACTTTCTCGGAACTGCTTCAAATCAACTAGATATCTTTGTGCTGTAAATCTCCCAACAGCCAAACGTAAAAGCAGCAAACATCTCGCTGTATGTCCCACATCCAAAGTGCCAAGAGAGAGCTTGCTCTCCCTGTCTTTGAGTACTGTTTGCACTGTCCCGATTACCTCTTTGCTAACATTCTCTTCAGAGCTGCAGTGAAACCAGGAACCACGTGGAGAAGGCACCCACACTGAAAGTGCCTGGAAGGAACGTTGGGACTTCTTCTCAGTGTCTCTGATATAGGGTTTCACTGTCCCGGGAAAGTCTCTCCTAACAGCCTGCAGAGCGCTGTGCCCAATATACAGAAACGTCTTGCGGTATCTCCTACAGGGAAAGTGCCAGGAGGGAAAAGTGAGGATTATGCTTAGACTTTCTCGGAACTGCTTCAAATCAACTAGATATCTTTGTGCTGTAAATCTCCCAACAGCCAAATGTAAAAGCAGCAAACATCTCGCTGTAAGTTCCACATCCAAAGTGCCAAGAGAGAGCTTGCTCTCCCTGTCTTTGAGTACTGTTTGCACTGTCCCGATTACCTCTTTGCTAACATTCTCTTCAGAGCTGCAGTGAAACCAGGAACCACGTGGAGAAGGCACCCACACTGAAAGTGCCTGGAAGGAACGTTGGGGCTTCTTCTCAGTGTCTCTGATATAGGGTTTCACTGTCCCGGGAAAGTCTCTGCTAACACCCTGCAGAGCGCTGTGCCCAATATACAGAAACGTCTTGCGGTATCCCCTACAGGGAAAGTGCCAGGAGGGAAAAGTGAGGATTATGTTTAGACTTTCTCTGAACTGCTTCAAATCAACTGGATATCTTTGTGCTGTAAATCTCCCAACAGCCAAACGCAAAAGCAGCAAACATCTCGCTGTATGTCCCACATCCAAAGTGCCAAGAGAGTAATGTAGAGCTTGCTCTCCCTGTCTTTGAGTACTGTTTGCACTGTCCCGATTACCTCTTTGCTAACATTCTCTTCAGAGCTGCAGTGAAACCAGGAACCACGTGGAGAAGGCACCCACACTGAAAGTGCCTGGAAGGAACGTTGGGGCTTCTTCTCAGTGTCTCTGATATAGGGTTTCACTGTCCCGGGAAAGTCTCTGCTAACACCCTGCAGAGCGCTGTGCCCAATATACAGAAACGTCTTGCGGTATCCCCTACAGGGAAAGTGCCAGGAGGGAAAAGTGAGGATTATGTTTAGACTTTCTCTGAACTGCTTCAAATCAACTGGATATCTTTGTGCTGTAAATCTCCCAACAGCCAAACGCAAAAGCAGCAAACATCTCGCTGTATGTCCCACATCCAAAGTGCCAAGAGAGTAATGTAGAGCTTGCTCTCCCTGTCTTTGAGTACTGTTTGCACTGTCCCGATTACCTCTTTGCTAACATTCTCTTCAGAGCTGCAGTGAAACCAGGAACCACGTGGAGAAGGCACCCACACTGAAAATGCCTGGAAGGAACGTTGGGGCTTCTTCTCAGTGTCTCTGATATAGGGTTTCACTGTCCCGGGAAAGTCTCTGCTAACACCCTGCAGAGCGCTGTGCCCAATATACAGAAACGTCTTGCGGTATCTCCTACAGGGAAAGTGCCAGGAGGGAAAAGTGAGGATTATGCTTATACTTTCTCGGAACTGCTTCAAATCAACTAGATATCTTTGTGCTGTAAATCTCCCAACAGCCAAACGTAAAAGCAGCAAACATCTCGCTGTATGTCCCACATCCAAAGTGCCAAGAGAGAGCTTGCTCTCCCTGTCTTTGAGTACTGTTTGCACTGTCCCGATTACCTCTTTGCTAACATTCTCTTCAGAGCTGCAGTGAAACCAGGAACCACGTGGAGAAGGCACCCACACTGAAAGTGCCTGGAAGGAACGTTGGGGCTTCTTCTCAGTGTCTCTGATATAGGGTTTCACTGTCCCGGGAAAGTCTCTGCTAACACCCTGCAGAGCGCTGTGCCCAATATACAGAAACGTCTTGCGGTATCCCCTACAGGGAAAGTGCCAGGAGGGAAAAGTGAGGATTATGTTTAGACTTTCTCTGAACTGCTTCAAATCAACTGGATATCTTTGTGCTGTAAATCTCGCAACAGCCAAACGCAAAAGCAGCAAACATCTCGCTGTATGTCCCACATCCAAAGTGCCAAGAGAGTAATGTAGAGCTTGCTCTCCCTGTCTTTGAGTACTGTTTGCACTGTCCCGATTACCTCTTTGCTAACATTCTCTTCAGAGCTGCAGTGAAACCAGGAACCACGTGGAGAAGGCACCCACACTGAAAGTGCCTGGAAGGAACGTTGGGGCTTCTTCTCAGTGTCTCTGATATAGGGTTTCACTGTCCCGGGAAAGTCTCTGCTAACAGCCTGCAGAGCGCTGTGCCCAATATACAGAAACGTCTTGCGGTATCCCCTACAGGGAAAGTGCCAGGAGGGAAAAGTGAGGATTATGTTTAGACTTTCTCTGAACTGCTTCAAATCAACTGGATATCTTTGTGCTGTAAATCTCCCAACAGCCAAACGCAAAAGCAGCAAACATCTCGCTGTATGTCCCACATCCAAAGTGCCAAGAGAGTAATGTAGAGCTTGCTCTCCCTGTCTTTGAGTACTGTTTGCACTGTCCCGATTACCTCTTTGCTAACATTCTCTTCAGAGCTGCAGTGAAACCAGGAACCACGTGGAGAAGGCACCCACACTGAAAATGCCTGGAAGGAACGTTGGGGCTTCTTCTCAGTGTCTCTGATATAGGGTTTCACTGTCCCGGGAAAGTCTCTGCTAACACCCTGCAGAGCGCTGTGCCCAATATACAGAAACGTCTTGCGGTATCTCCTACAGGGAAAGTGCCAGGAGGGAAAAGTGAGGATTATGCTTATACTTTCTCGGAACTGCTTCAAATCAACTAGATATCTTTGTGCTGTAAATCTCCCAACAGCCAAACGTAAAAGCAGCAAACATCTCGCTGTATGTCCCACATCCAAAGTGCCAAGAGAGAGCTTGCTCTCCCTGTCTTTGAGTACTGTTTGCACTGTCCCGATTACCTCTTTGCTAACATTCTCTTCAGAGCTGCAGTGAAACCAGGAACCACGTGGAGAAGGCACCCACACTGAAAGTGCCTGGAAGGAACGTTGGGGCTTCTTCTCAGTGTCTCTGATATAGGGTTTCACTGTCCCGGGAAAGTCTCTGCTAACACCCTGCAGAGCGCTGTGCCCAATATACAGAAACGTCTTGCGGTATCCCCTACAGGGAAAGTGCCAGGAGGGAAAAGTGAGGATTATGTTTAGACTTTCTCTGAACTGCTTCAAATCAACTGGATATCTTTGTGCTGTAAATCTCGCAACAGCCAAACGCAAAAGCAGCAAACATCTCGCTGTATGTCCCACATCCAAAGTGCCAAGAGAGTAATGTAGAGCTTGCTCTCCCTGTCTTTGAGTACTGTTTGCACTGTCCCGATTACCTCTTTGCTAACATTCTCTTCAGAGCTGCAGTGAAACCAGGAACCACGTGGAGAAGGCACCCACACTGAAAGTGCCTGGAAGGAACGTTGGGGCTTCTTCTCAGTGTCTCTGATATAGGGTTTCACTGTCCCGGGAAAGTCTCTGCTAACAGCCTGCAGAGCGCTGTGCCCAATATACAGAAACGTCTTGCGGTATCCCCTACAGGGAAAGTGCCAGGAGGGAAAAGTGAGGATTATGTTTAGACTTTCTCTGAACTGCTTCAAATCAACTGGATATCTTTGTGCTGTAAATCTCCCAACAGCCAAACGCAAAAGCAGCAAACATCTCGCTGTATGTCCCACATCCAAAGTGCCAAGAGAGAGCTTGCTCTCCCTGTCTTTGAGTACTGTTTGCACTGTCCCGATTACCTCTTTGCTAACATTCTCTTCAGAGCTGCAGTGAAACCAGGAACCACGTGGAGAAGGCACCCACACTGAAAGTGCCTGGAAGGAACGTTGGGGCTTCTTCTCAGTGTCTCTGATATAGGGTTTCACTGTCCCGGGAAAGTCTCTGCTAACACCCTGCAGAGCGCTGTGCCCAATATACAGAAACGTCTTGCGGTATCCCCTACAGGGAAAGTGCCAGGAGGGAAAAGTGAGGATTATGTTTAGACTTTCTCTGAACTGCTTCAAATCAACTGGATATCTTTGTGCTGTAAATCTCCCAACAGCCAAACGCAAAAGCAGCAAACATCTCGCTGTATGTCCCACATCCAAAGTGCCAAGAGAGTAATGTAGAGCTTGCTCTCCCTGTCTTTGAGTACTGTTTGCACTGTCCCGATTACCTCTTTGCTAACATTCTCTTCAGAGCTGCAGTGAAACCAGGAACCACGTGGAGAAGGCACCCACACTGAAAGTGCCTGGAAGGAACGTTGGGGCTTCTTCTCAGTGTCTCTGATATAGGGTTTCACTGTCCCGGGAAAGTCTCTGCTAACACCCTGCAGAGCGCTGTGCCCAATATACAGAAACGTCTTGCGGTATCCCCTACAGGGAAAGTGCCAGGAGGGAAAAGTGAGGATTATGTTTAGACTTTCTCTGAACTGCTTCAAATCAACTGGATATCTTTGTGCTGTAAATCTCGCAACAGCCAAACGCAAAAGCAGCAAACATCTCGCTGTATGTCCCACATCCAAAGTGCCAAGAGAGTAATGTAGAGCTTGCTCTCCCTGTCTTTGAGTACTGTTTGCACTGTCCCGATTACCTCTTTGCTAACATTCTCTTCAGAGCTGCAGTGAAACCAGGAACCACGTGGAGAAGGCACCCACACTGAAAATGCCTGGAAGGAACGTTGGGGCTTCTTCTCAGTGTCTCTGATATAGGGTTTCACTGTCCCGGGAAAGTCTCTGCTAACACCCTGCAGAGCGCTGTGCCCAATATACAGAAACGTCTTGCGGTATCTCCTACAGGGAAAGTGCCAGGAGGGAAAAGTGAGGATTATGCTTATACTTTCTCGGAACTGCTTCAAATCAACTAGATATCTTTGTGCTGTAAATCTCCCAACAGCCAAACGTAAAAGCAGCAAACATCTCGCTGTATGTCCCACATCCAAAGTGCCAAGAGAGAGCTTGCTCTCCCTGTCTTTGAGTACTGTTTGCACTGTCCCGATTACCTCTTTGCTAACATTCTCTTCAGAGCTGCAGTGAAACCAGGAACCACGTGGAGAAGGCACCAACTCTGAAAGTGCCTGGAAGGAACGTTGGGACTTCTTCTCAGTGTCTCTGATATAGGGTTTCACTGTCCCGGGAAAGTCTCTCCTAACAGCCTGCAGAGCGCTGTGCCCAATATACAGAAACGTCTTGCGGTATCTCCTACAGGGAAAGTGCCAGGAGGGAAAAGTGAGGATTATGCTTATACTTTCTCGGAACTGCTTCAAATCAACTAGATATCTTTGTGCTGTAAATCTCCCAACAGCCAAATGTAAAAGCAGCAAACATCTCGCTGTATGTCCCACATCCAAAGTGCCAAGAGAGAGCTTGCTCTCCCTGTCTTTGAGTACTGTTTGCACTGTCCCGATTACCTCTTTGCTAACATTCTCTTCAGAGCTGCAGTGAAACCAGGAACCACGTGGAGAAGGCACCAACTCTGAAAGTGCCTGGAAGGAACGTTGGGACTTCTTCTCAGTGTCTCTGATATAGGGTTTCACTGTCCCGGGAAAGTCTCTCCTAACAGCCTGCAGAGCGCTGTGCCCAATATACAGAAACGTCTTGCGGTATCTCCTACAGGGAAAGTGCCAGGAGGGAAAAGTGAGGATTATGTTTAGACTTTCTCGGAACCGCTTCAAATCAACTAGATATCTTTGTGCTGTAAATCTCCCAACAGCCAAATGTAAAAGCAGCAAACATCTCGCTGTAAGTTCCACATCCAAAGTGCCAAGAGAGAGCTTGCTCTCCCTGTCTTTGAGTACTGTTTGCACTGTCCCGATTACCTCTTTGCTAACATTCTCTTCAGAGCTGCAGTGAAACCAGGAACCACGTGGAGAAGGCACCCACACTGAAAGTGCCTGGAAGGAACGTTGGGGCTTCTTCTCAGTGTCTCTGATATAGGGTTTCACTGTCCCGGGAAAGTCTCTGCTAACACCCTGCAGAGCGCTGTGCCCAATATACAGAAACGTCTTGCGGTATCCCCTACAGGGAAAGTGCCAGGAGGGAAAAGTGAGGATTATGTTTAGACTTTCTCTGAACTGCTTCAAATCAACTGGATATCTTTGTGCTGTAAATCTCGCAACAGCCAAACGCAAAAGCAGCAAACATCTCGCTGTATGTCCCACATCCAAAGTGCCAAGAGAGTAATGTAGAGCTTGCTCTCCCTGTCTTTGAGTACTGTTTGCACTGTCCCGATTACCTCTTTGCTAACATTCTCTTCAGAGCTGCAGTGAAACCAGGAACCACGTGGAGAAGGCACCCACACTGAAAATGCCTGGAAGGAACGTTGGGGCTTCTTCTCAGTGTCTCTGATATAGGGTTTCACTGTCCCGGGAAAGTCTCTGCTAACACCCTGCAGAGCGCTGTGCCCAATATACAGAAACGTCTTGCGGTATCTCCTACAGGGAAAGTGCCAGGAGGGAAAAGTGAGGATTATGCTTATACTTTCTCGGAACTGCTTCAAATCAACTAGATATCTTTGTGCTGTAAATCTCCCAACAGCCAAACGTAAAAGCAGCAAACATCTCGCTGTATGTCCCACATCCAAAGTGCCAAGAGAGAGCTTGCTCTCCCTGTCTTTGAGTACTGTTTGCACTGTCCCGATTACCTCTTTGCTAACATTCTCTTCAGAGCTGCAGTGAAACCAGGAACCACGTGGAGAAGGCACCCACACTGAAAGTGCCTGGAAGGAACGTTGGGGCTTCTTCTCAGTGTCTCTGATATAGGGTTTCACTGTCCCGGGAAAGTCTCTGCTAACACCCTGCAGAGCGCTGTGCCCAATATACAGAAACGTCTTGCGGTATCCCCTACAGGGAAAGTGCCAGGAGGGAAAAGTGAGGATTATGTTTAGACTTTCTCTGAACTGCTTCAAATCAACTGGATATCTTTGTGCTGTAAATCTCGCAACAGCCAAACGCAAAAGCAGCAAACATCTCGCTGTATGTCCCACATCCAAAGTGCCAAGAGAGTAATGTAGAGCTTGCTCTCCCTGTCTTTGAGTACTGTTTGCACTGTCCCGATTACCTCTTTGCTAACATTCTCTTCAGAGCTGCAGTGAAACCAGGAACCACGTGGAGAAGGCACCCACACTGAAAGTGCCTGGAAGGAACGTTGGGGCTTCTTCTCAGTGTCTCTGATATAGGGTTTCACTGTCCCGGGAAAGTCTCTGCTAACACCCTGCAGAGCGCTGTGCCCAATATACAGAAACGTCTTGCGGTATCCCCTACAGGGAAAGTGCCAGGAGGGAAAAGTGAGGATTATGTTTAGACTTTCTCTGAACTGCTTCAAATCAACTGGATATCTTTGTGCTGTAAATCTCGCAACAGCCAAACGCAAAAGCAGCAAACATCTCGCTGTATGTCCCACATCCAAAGTGCCAAGAGAGTAATGTAGAGCTTGCTCTCCCTGTCTTTGAGTACTGTTTGCACTGTCCCGATTACCTCTTTGCTAACATTCTCTTCAGAGCTGCAGTGAAACCAGGAACCACGTGGAGAAGGCACCCACACTGAAAGTGCCTGGAAGGAACGTTGGGGCTTCTTCTCAGTGTCTCTGATATAGGGTTTCACTGTCCCGGGAAAGTCTCTGCTAACACCCTGCAGAGCGCTGTGCCCAATATACAGAAACGTCTTGCGGTATCCCCTACAGGGAAAGTGCCAGGAGGGAAAAGTGAGGATTATGTTTAGACTTTCTCTGAACTGCTTCAAATCAACTGGATATCTTTGTGCTGTAAATCTCGCAACAGCCAAACGCAAAAGCAGCAAACATCTCGCTGTATGTCCCACATCCAAAGTGCCAAGAGAGTAATGTAGAGCTTGCTCTCCCTGTCTTTGAGTACTGTTTGCACTGTCCCGATTACCTCTTTGCTAACATTCTCTTCAGAGCTGCAGTGAAACCAGGAACCACGTGGAGAAGGCACCCACACTGAAAATGCCTGGAAGGAACGTTGGGGCTTCTTCTCAGTGTCTCTGATATAGGGTTTCACTGTCCCGGGAAAGTCTCTGCTAACACCCTGCAGAGCGCTGTGCCCAATATACAGAAACGTCTTGCGGTATCTCCTACAGGGAAAGTGCCAGGAGGGAAAAGTGAGGATTATGCTTATACTTTCTCGGAACTGCTTCAAATCAACTAGATATCTTTGTGCTGTAAATCTCCCAACAGCCAAACGTAAAAGCAGCAAACATCTCGCTGTATGTCCCACATCCAAAGTGCCAAGAGAGAGCTTGCTCTCCCTGTCTTTGAGTACTGTTTGCACTGTCCCGATTACCTCTTTGCTAACATTCTCTTCAGAGCTGCAGTGAAACCAGGAACCACGTGGAGAAGGCACCAACTCTGAAAGTGCCTGGAAGGAACGTTGGGACTTCTTCTCAGTGTCTCTGATATAGGGTTTCACTGTCCCGGGAAAGTCTCTCCTAACAGCCTGCAGAGCGCTGTGCCCAATATACAGAAACGTCTTGCGGTATCTCCTACAGGGAAAGTGCCAGGAGGGAAAAGTGAGGATTATGTTTAGACTTTCTCGGAACTGCTTCAAATCAACTAGATATCTTTGTGCTGTAAATCTCCCAACAGCCAAATGTAAAAGCAGCAAACATCTCGCTGTAAGTTCCACATCCAAAGTGCCAAGAGAGAGCTTGCTCTCCCTGTCTTTGAGTACTGTTTGCACTGTCCCGATTACCTCTTTGCTAACATTCTCTTCAGAGCTGCAGTGAAACCAGGAACCACGTGGAGAAGGCACCCACACTGAAAGTGCCTGGAAGGAACGTTGGGGCTTCTTCTCAGTGTCTCTGATATAGGGTTTCACTGTCCCGGGAAAGTCTCTGCTAACACCCTGCAGAGCGCTGTGCCCAATATACAGAAACGTCTTGCGGTATCCCCTACAGGGAAAGTGCCAGGAGGGAAAAGTGAGGATTATGTTTAGACTTTCTCTGAACTGCTTCAAATCAACTGGATATCTTTGTGCTGTAAATCTCGCAACAGCCAAACGCAAAAGCAGCAAACATCTCGCTGTATGTCCCACATCCAAAGTGCCAAGAGAGTAATGTAGAGCTTGCTCTCCCTGTCTTTGAGTACTGTTTGCACTGTCCCGATTACCTCTTCGCTAACATTCTCTTCAGAGCTGCAGTGAAACCAGGAACCACGTGGAGAAGGCACCCACACTGAAAGTGCCTGGAAGGAACGTTGGGGCTTCTTCTCAGTGTCTCTGATATAGGGTTTCACTGTCCCGGGAAAGTCTCTCCTAACAGCCTGCAGAGCGCTGTGCCCAATATACAGAAACGTCTTGCGGTATCCCCTACAGGGAAAGTGCCAGGAGGGAAAAGTGAGGATTATGTTTAGACTTTCTCTGAACTGCTTCAAATCAACTAGATATCTTTGTGCTGTAAATCTCCCAACAGCCAAATGTAAAAGCAGCAAACATCTCGCTGTAAGTTCCACATCCAAAGTGCCAAGAGAGAGCTTGCTCTCCCTGTCTTTGAGTACTGTTTGCACTGTCCCGATTACCTCTTCGCTAACATTCTCTTCAGAGCTGCAGTGAAACCAGGAACCACGTGGAGAAGGCAGCAACTCTGAAAGTGCCTGGAAGGAACGTTGGGACTTCTTCTCAGTGTCTCTGATATAGGGTTTCACTGTCCCGGGAAAGTCTCTCCTAACAGCCTGCAGAGCGCTGTGCCCAATATACAGAAACGTCTTGCGGTATCTCCTACAGGGAAAGTGCCAGGAGGGAAAAGTGAGGATTATGCTTAGACTTTCTCGGAACTGCTTCAAATCAACTAGATATCTTTGTGCTGTAAATCTCCCAACAGCCAAATGTAAAAGCAGCAAACATCTCGCTGTAAGTTCCACATCCAAAGTGCCAAGAGAGAGCTTGCTCTCCCTGTCTTTGAGTACTGTTTGCACTGTCCCGATTACCTCTTTGCTAACATTCTCTTCAGAGCTGCAGTGAAACCGGGAACCACGTGGAGAAGGCACCCACACTGAAAGTGCCTGGAAGGAACGTTGGGGCTTCTTCTCAGTGTCTCTGATATAGGGTTTCACTGTCCCGGGAAAGTCTCTGCTAACACCCTGCAGAGCGCTGTGCCCAATATACAGAAACGTCTTGCGGTATCCCCTACAGGGAAAGTGCCAGGAGGGAAAAGTGAGGATTATGTTTAGACTTTCTCTGAACTGCTTCAAATCAACTGGATATCTTTGTGCTGTAAATCTCCCAACAGCCAAACGCAAAAGCAGCAAACATCTCGCTGTATGTCCCACATCCAAAGTGCCAAGAGAGTAATGTAGAGCTTGCTCTCCCTGTCTTTGAGTACTGTTTGCACTGTCCCGATTACCTCTTTGCTAACATTCTCTTCAGAGCTGCAGTGAAACCAGGAACCACGTGGAGAAGGCACCCACACTGAAAGTGCCTGGAAGGAACGTTGGGGCTTCTTCTCAGTGTCTCTGATATAGGGTTTCACTGTCCCGGGAAAGTCTCTGCTAACACCCTGCAGAGCGCTGTGCCCAATATACAGAAACGTCTTGCGGTATCCCCTACAGGGAAAGTGCCAGGAGGGAAAAGTGAGGATTATGTTTAGACTTTCTCTGAACTGCTTCAAATCAACTGGATATCTTTGTGCTGTAAATCTCCCAACAGCCAAACGCAAAAGCAGCAAACATCTCGCTGTATGTCCCACATCCAAAGTGCCAAGAGAGTAATGTAGAGCTTGCTCTCCCTGTCTTTGAGTACTGTTTGCACTGTCCCGATTACCTCTTTGCTAACATTCTCTTCAGAGCTGCAGTGAAACCAGGAACCACGTGGAGAAGGCACCCACACTGAAAATGCCTGGAAGGAACGTTGGGGCTTCTTCTCAGTGTCTCTGATATAGGGTTTCACTGTCCCGGGAAAGTCTCTGCTAACACCCTGCAGAGCGCTGTGCCCAATATACAGAAACGTCTTGCGGTATCCCCTACAGGGAAAGTGCCAGGAGGGAAAAGTGAGGATTATGCTTATACTTTCTCGGAACTGCTTCAAATCAACTAGATATCTTTGTGCTGTAAATCTCCCAACAGCCAAATGTAAAAGCAGCAAACATCTCGCTGTATGTCCCACATCCAAAGTGCCAAGAGAGAGCTTGCTCTCCCTGTCTTTGAGTACTGTTTGCACTGTCCCGATTACCTCTTTGCTAACATTCTCTTCAGAGCTGCAGTGAAACCAGGAACCACGTGGAGAAGGCACCAACTCTGAAAGTGCCTGGAAGGAACGTTGGGACTTCTTCTCAGTGTCTCTGATATAGGGTTTCACTGTCCCGGGAAAGTCTCTCCTAACAGCCTGCAGAGCGCTGTGCCCAATATACAGAAACGTCTTGCGGTATCTCCTACAGGGAAAGTGCCAGGAGGGAAAAGTGAGGATTATGTTTAGACTTTCTCGGAACTGCTTCAAATCAACTAGATATCTTTGTGCTGTAAATCTCCCAACAGCCAAATGTAAAAGCAGCAAAAATCTCGCTGTAAGTTCCACATCCAAAGTGCCAAGAGAGAGCTTGCTCTCCCTGTCTTTGAGTACTGTTTGCACTGTCCCGATTACCTCTTTGCTAACATTCTCTTCAGAGCTGCAGTGAAACCAGGAACCACGTGGAGAAGGCACCCACACTGAAAGTGCCTGGAAGGAACGTTGGGGCTTCTTCTCAGTGTCTCTGATATAGGGTTTCACTGTCCCGGGAAAGTCTCTGCTAACACCCTGCAGAGCGCTGTGCCCAATATACAGAAACGTCTTGCGGTATCCCCTACAGGGAAAGTGCCAGGAGGGAAAAGTGAGGATTATGTTTAGACTTTCTCTGAACTGCTTCAAATCAACTGGATATCTTTGTGCTGTAAATCTCCCAACAGCCAAACGCAAAAGCAGCAAACATCTCGCTGTATGTCCCACATCCAAAGTGCCAAGAGAGTAATGTAGAGCTTGCTCTCCCTGTCTTTGAGTACTGTTTGCACTGTCCCGATTACCTCTTTGCTAACATTCTCTTCAGAGCTGCAGTGAAACCAGGAACCACGTGGAGAAGGCACCCACTCTGAAAATGCCTGGAAGGAACGTTGGGGCTTCTTCTCAGTGTCTCTGATATAGGGTTTCACTGTCCCGGGAAAGTCTCTGCTAACACCCTGCAGAGCGCTGTGCCCAATATACAGAAACGTCTTGCGGTATCTCCTACAGGGAAAGTGCCAGGAGGGAAAAGTGAGGATTATGTTTAGACTTTCTCGGAACTGCTTCAAATCAACTAGATATCTTTGTGCTGTAAATCTCCCAACAGCCAAACGTAAAAGCAGCAAACATCTCGCTGTATGTCCCACATCCAAAGTGCCAAGAGAGAGCTTGCTCTCCCTGTCTTTGAGTACTGTTTGCACTGTCCCGATTACCTCTTTGCTAACATTCTCTTCAGAGCTGCAGTGAAACCAGGAACCACGTGGAGAAGGCACCCACACTGAAAGTGCCTGGAAGGAACGTTGGGGCTTCTTCTCAGTGTCTCTGATATAGGGTTTCACTGTCCCGGGAAAGTCTCTGCTAACACCCTGCAGAGCGCTGTGCCCAATATACAGAAACGTCTTGCGGTATCCCCTACAGGGAAAGTGCCAGGAGGGAAAAGTGAGGATTATGCTTAGACTTTCTCTGAACTGCTTCAAATCAACTGGATATCTTTGTGCTGTAAATCTCCCAACAGCCAAACGCAAAAGCAGCAAACATCTCGCTGTATGTCCCACATCCAAAGTGCCAAGAGAGTAATGTAGAGCTTGCTCTCCCTGTCTTTGAGTACTGTTTGCACTGTCCCGATTACCTCTTTGCTAACATTCTCTTCAGAGCTGCAGTGAAACCAGGAACCACGTGGAGAAGGCACCCACTCTGAAAATGCCTGGAAGGAACGTTGGGGCTTCTTCTCAGTGTCTCTGATATAGGGTTTCACTGTCCCGGGAAAGTCTCTGCTAACACCCTGCAGAGCGCTGTGCCCAATATACAGAAACGTCTTGCGGTATCTCCTACAGGGAAAGTGCCAGGAGGGAAAAGTGAGGATTATGCTTATACTTTCTCGGAACTGCTTCAAATCAACTAGATATCTTTGTGCTGTAAATCTCCCAACAGCCAAACGTAAAAGCAGCAAACATCTCGCTGTATGTCCCACATCCAAAGTGCCAAGAGAGAGCTTGCTCTCCCTGTCTTTGAGTACTGTTTGCACTGTCCCGATTACCTCTTTGCTAACATTCTCTTCAGAGCTGCAGTGAAACCAGGAACCACGTGGAGAAGGCACCCACACTGAAAGTGCCTGGAAGGAACTTTGGGGCTTCTTCTCAGTGTCTCTGATATAGGGTTTCACTGTCCCGGGAAAGTCTCTGCTAACACCCTGCAGAGCGCTGTGCCCAATATACAGAAACGTCTTGCGGTATCCCCTACAGGGAAAGTGCCAGGAGGGAAAAGTGAGGATTATGTTTAGACTTTCTCTGAACTGCTTCAAATCAACTGGATATCTTTGTGCTGTAAATCTCGCAACAGCCAAACGCAAAAGCAGCAAACATCTCGCTGTATGTCCCACATCCAAAGTGCCAAGAGAGTAATGTAGAGCTTGCTCTCCCTGTCTTTGAGTACTGTTTGCACTGTCCCGATTACCTCTTTGCTAACATTCTCTTCAGAGCTGCAGTGAAACCAGGAACCACGTGGAGAAGGCACCCACACTGAAAGTGCCTGGAAGGAACGTTGGGGCTTCTTCTCAGTGTCTCTGATATAGGGTTTCACTGTCCCGGGAAAGTCTCTGCTAACACCCTGCAGAGCGCTGTGCCCAATATACAGAAACGTCTTGCGGTATCCCCTACAGGGAAAGTGCCAGGAGGGAAAAGTGAGGATTATGTTTAGACTTTCTCTGAACTGCTTCAAATCAACTGGATATCTTTGTGCTGTAAATCTCCCAACAGCCAAACGCAAAAGCAGCAAACATCTCGCTGTATGTCCCACATCCAAAGTGCCAAGAGAGTAATGTAGAGCTTGCTCTCCCTGTCTTTGAGTACTGTTTGCACTGTCCCGATTACCTCTTTGCTAACATTCTCTTCAGAGCTGCAGTGAAACCAGGAACCACGTGGAGAAGGCACCCACTCTGAAAATGCCTGGAAGGAACGTTGGGGCTTCTTCTCAGTGTCTCTGATATAGGGTTTCACTGTCCCGGGAAAGTCTCTGCTAACACCCTGCAGAGCGCTGTGCCCAATATACAGAAACGTCTTGCGGTATCTCCTACAGGGAAAGTGCCAGGAGGGAAAAGTGAGGATTATGCTTATACTTTCTCGGAACTGCTTCAAATCAACTAGATATCTTTGTGCTGTAAATCTCACAACAGCCAAACGTAAAAGCAGCAAACATCTCGCTGTATGTCCCACATCCAAAGTGCCAAGAGAGAGCTTGCTCTCCCTGTCTTTGAGTACTGTTTGCACTGTCCCGATTACCTCTTTGCTAACATTCTCTTCAGAGCTGCAGTGAAACCAGGAACCACGTGGAGAAGGCACCCACACTGAAAGTGCCTGGAAGGAACGTTGGGGCTTCTTCTCAGTGTCTCTGATATAGGGTTTCACTGTCCCGGGAAAGTCTCTGCTAACACCCTGCAGAGCGCTGTGCCCAATATACAGAAACGTCTTGCGGTATCCCCTACAGGGAAAGTGCCAGGAGGGAAAAGTGAGGATTATGTTTAGACTTTCTCTGAACTGCTTCAAATCAACTGGATATCTTTGTGCTGTAAATCTCCCAACAGCCAAACGCAAAAGCAGCAAACATCTCGCTGTATGTCCCACATCCAAAGTGCCAAGAGAGTAATGTAGAGCTTGCTCTCC
The DNA here is from genome assembly GCF_963924245.1 of Chroicocephalus ridibundus. Taxonomy (NCBI): domain Eukaryota; kingdom Metazoa; phylum Chordata; class Aves; order Charadriiformes; family Laridae; genus Chroicocephalus; species Chroicocephalus ridibundus. The sequence continues at coordinate 812,718 of NW_026961236.1, read as the reverse complement.
CTGTCTTTGAGTACTGTTTGCACTGTCCCGATTACCTCTTTGCTAACATTCTCTTCAGAGCTGCAGTGAAACCAGGAACCACGTGGAGAAGGCACCCACACTGAAAATGCCTGGAAGGAACGTTGGGGCTTCTTCTCAGTGTCTCTGATATAGGGTTTCACTGTCCCGGGAAAGTCTCTGCTAACACCCTGCAGAGCGCTGTGCCCAATATACAGAAACGTCTTGCGGTATCTCCTACAGGGAAAGTGCCAGGAGGGAAAAGTGAGGATTATGCTTAGACTTTCTCGGAACTGCTTCAAATCAACTAGATATCTTTGTGCTGTAAATCTCCCAACAGCCAAACGTAAAAGCAGCAAACATCTCGCTGTATGTCCCACATCCAAAGTGCCAAGAGAGAGCTTGCTCTCCCTGTCTTTGAGTACTGTTTGCACTGTCCCGATTACCTCTTTGCTAACATTCTCTTCAGAGCTGCAGTGAAACCAGGAACCACGTGGAGAAGGCACCAACTCTGAAAGTGCCTGGAAGGAACGTTGGGACTTCTTCTCAGTGTCTCTGATATAGGGTTTCACTGTCCCGGGAAAGTCTCTCCTAACAGCCTGCAGAGCGCTGTGCCCAATATACAGAAACGTCTTGCGGTATCTCCTACAGGGAAAGTGCCAGGAGGGAAAAGTGAGGATTATGTTTAGACTTTCTCTGAACTGCTTCAAATCAACTAGATATCTTTGTGCTGTAAATCTCCCAACAGCCAAATGTAAAAGCAGCAAACATCTCGCTGTAAGTTCCACATCCAAAGTGCCAAGAGAGAGCTTGCTCTCCCTGTCTTTGAGTACTGTTTGCACTGTCCCGATTACCTCTTTGCTAACATTCTCTTCAGAGCTGCAGTGAAACCAGGAACCACGTGGAGAAGGCACCCACACTGAAAGTGCCTGGAAGGAACGTTGGGGCTTCTTCTCAGTGTCTCTGATATAGGGTTTCACTGTCCCGGGAAAGTCTCTCCTAACAGCCTGCAGAGCGCTGTGCCCAATATACAGAAACGTCTTGCGGTATCCCCTACAGGGAAAGTGCCAGGAGGGAAAAGTGAGGATTATGTTTAGACTTTCTCTGAACTGCTTCAAATCAACTGGATATCTTTGTGCTGTAAATCTCCCAACAGCCAAACGCAAAAGCAGCAAACATCTCGCTGTATGTCCCACATCCAAAGTGCCAAGAGAGTAATGTAGAGCTTGCTCTCCCTGTCTTTGAGTACTGTTTGCACTGTCCCGATTACCTCTTTGCTAACATTCTCTTCAGAGCTGCACTGAAACCAGGAACCACGTGGAGAAGGCACCCACACTGAAAGTGCCTGGAAGGAACGTTGGGGCTTCTTCTCAGTGTCTCTGATATAGGGTTTCACTGTCCCGGGAAAGTCTCTGCTAACACCCTGCAGAGTGCTGTGCCCAATATACAGAAACGTCTTGCGGTATCTCCTACAGGGAAAGTGCCAGGAGGGAAAAGTGAGGATTATGCTTAGACTTTCTCGGAACTGCTTCAAATCAACTGGATATCTTTGTGCTGTAAATCTCCCAACAGCCAAACGCAAAAGCAGCAAACATCTCGCTGTATGTCCCACATCCAAAGTGCCAAGAGAGTAATGTAGAGCTTGCTCTCCCTGTCTTTGAGTACTGTTTGCACTGTCCCGATTACCTCTTTGCTAACATTCTCTTCAGAGCTGCAGTGAAACCAGGAACCACGTGGAGAAGGCACCCACTCTGAAAATGCCTGGAAGGAACGTTGGGGCTTCTTCTCAGTGTCTCTGATATAGGGTTTCACTGTCCCGGGAAAGTCTCTGCTAACACCCTGCAGAGCGCTGTGCCCAATATACAGAAACGTCTTGCGGTATCTCCTACAGGGAAAGTGCCAGGAGGGAAAAGTGAGGATTATGCTTATACTTTCTCGGAACTGCTTCAAATCAACTAGATATCTTTGTGCTGTAAATCTCACAACAGCCAAACGTAAAAGCAGCAAACATCTCGCTGTATGTCCCACATCCAAAGTGCCAAGAGAGAGCTTGCTCTCCCTGTCTTTGAGTACTGTTTGCACTGTCCCGATTACCTCTTTGCTAACATTCTCTTCAGAGCTGCAGTGAAACCAGGAACCACGTGGAGAAGGCACCCACACTGAAAGTGCCTGGAAGGAACGTTGGGGCTTCTTCTCAGTGTCTCTGATATAGGGTTTCACTGTCCCGGGAAAGTCTCTGCTAACACCCTGCAGAGCGCTGTGCCCAATATACAGAAACGTCTTGCGGTATCCCCTACAGGGAAAGTGCCAGGAGGGAAAAGTGAGGATTATGTTTAGACTTTCTCTGAACTGCTTCAAATCAACTGGATATCTTTGTGCTGTAAATCTCCCAACAGCCAAACGCAAAAGCAGCAAACATCTCGCTGTATGTCCCACATCCAAAGTGCCAAGAGAGTAATGTAGAGCTTGCTCTCCCTGTCTTTGAGTACTGTTTGCACTGTCCCGATTACCTCTTTGCTAACATTCTCTTCAGAGCTGCAGTGAAACCAGGAACCACGTGGAGAAGGCACCCACACTGAAAATGCCTGGAAGGAACGTTGGGGCTTCTTCTCAGTGTCTCTGATATAGGGTTTCACTGTCCCGGGAAAGTCTCTGCTAACACCCTGCAGAGCGCTGTGCCCAATATACAGAAACGTCTTGCGGTATCTCCTACAGGGAAAGTGCCAGGAGGGAAAAGTGAGGATTATGCTTAGACTTTCTCGGAACTGCTTCAAATCAACTAGATATCTTTGTGCTGTAAATCTCCCAACAGCCAAACGTAAAAGCAGCAAACATCTCGCTGTATGTCCCACATCCAAAGTGCCAAGAGAGAGCTTGCTCTCCCTGTCTTTGAGTACTGTTTGCACTGTCCCGATTACCTCTTTGCTAACATTCTCTTCAGAGCTGCAGTGAAACCAGGAACCACGTGGAGAAGGCACCAACTCTGAAAGTGCCTGGAAGGAACGTTGGGACTTCTTCTCAGTGTCTCTGATATAGGGTTTCACTGTCCCGGGAAAGTCTCTCCTAACAGCCTGCAGAGCGCTGTGCCCAATATACAGAAACGTCTTGCGGTATCTCCTACAGGGAAAGTGCCAGGAGGGAAAAGTGAGGATTATGTTTAGACTTTCTCTGAACTGCTTCAAATCAACTAGATATCTTTGTGCTGTAAATCTCCCAACAGCCAAATGTAAAAGCAGCAAACATCTCGCTGTAAGTTCCACATCCAAAGTGCCAAGAGAGAGCTTGCTCTCCCTGTCTTTGAGTACTGTTTGCACTGTCCCGATTACCTCTTTGCTAACATTCTCTTCAGAGCTGCAGTGAAACCAGGAACCACGTGGAGAAGGCACCCACACTGAAAGTGCCTGGAAGGAACGTTGGGGCTTCTTCTCAGTGTCTCTGATATAGGGTTTCACTGTCCCGGGAAAGTCTCTCCTAACAGCCTGCAGAGCGCTGTGCCCAATATACAGAAACGTCTTGCGGTATCCCCTACAGGGAAAGTGCCAGGAGGGAAAAGTGAGGATTATGTTTAGACTTTCTCTGAACTGCTTCAAATCAACTGGATATCTTTGTGCTGTAAATCTCCCAACAGCCAAACGCAAAAGCAGCAAACATCTCGCTGTATGTCCCACATCCAAAGTGCCAAGAGAGTAATGTAGAGCTTGCTCTCCCTGTCTTTGAGTACTGTTTGCACTGTCCCGATTACCTCTTTGCTAACATTCTCTTCAGAGCTGCACTGAAACCAGGAACCACGTGGAGAAGGCACCCACACTGAAAGTGCCTGGAAGGAACGTTGGGGCTTCTTCTCAGTGTCTCTGATATAGGGTTTCACTGTCCCGGGAAAGTCTCTGCTAACACCCTGCAGAGTGCTGTGCCCAATATACAGAAACGTCTTGCGGTATCTCCTACAGGGAAAGTGCCAGGAGGGAAAAGTGAGGATTATGCTTAGACTTTCTCGGAACTGCTTCAAATCAACTGGATATCTTTGTGCTGTAAATCTCGCAACAGCCAAACGCAAAAGCAGCAAACATCTCGCTGTATGTCCCACATCCAAAGTGCCAAGAGAGTAATGTAGAGCTTGCTCTCCCTGTCTTTGAGTACTGTTTGCACTGTCCCGATTACCTCTTTGCTAACATTCTCTTCAGAGCTGCAGTGAAACCAGGAACCACGTGGAGAAGGCACCAACTCTGAAAGTGCCTGGAAGGAACGTTGGGACTTCTTCTCAGTGTCTCTGATATAGGGTTTCACTGTCCCGGGAAAGTCTCTCCTAACAGCCTGCAGAGCGCTGTGCCCAATATACAGAAACGTCTTGCGGTATCCCCTACAGGGAAAGTGCCAGGAGGGAAAAGTGAGGATTATGTTTAGACTTTCTCGGAACTGCTTCAAATCAACTAGATATCTTTGTGCTGTAAATCTCCCAACAGCCAAATGTAAAAGCAGCAAACATCTCGCTGTAAGTTCCACATCCAAAGTGCCAAGAGAGAGCTTGCTCTCCCTGTCTTTGAGTACTGTTTGCACTGTCCCGATTACCTCTTTGCTAACATTCTCTTCAGAGCTGCAGTGAAACCAGGAACCACGTGGAGAAGGCACCCACACTGAAAGTGCCTGGAAGGAACGTTGGGGCTTCTTCTCAGTGTCTCTGATATAGGGTTTCACTGTCCCGGGAAAGTCTCTCCTAACACCCTGCAGAGTGCTGTGCCCAATATACAGAAACGTCTTGCGGTATCCCCTACAGGGAAAGTGCCAGGAGGGAAAAGTGAGGATTATGTTTAGACTTTCTCTGAACTGCTTCAAATCAACTGGATATCTTTGTGCTGTAAATCTCCCAACAGCCAAACGCAAAAGCAGCAAACATCTCGCTGTATGTCCCACATCCAAAGTGCCAAGAGAGTAATGTAGAGCTTGCTCTCCCTGTCTTTGAGTACTGTTTGCACTGTCCCGATTACCTCTTTGCTAACATTCTCTTCAGAGCTGCAGTGAAACCAGGAACCACGTGGAGAAGGCACCCACACTGAAAATGCCTGGAAGGAACGTTGGGGCTTCTTCTCAGTGTCTCTGATATAGGGTTTCACTGTCCCGGGAAAGTCTCTGCTAACACCCTGCAGAGCGCTGTGCCCAATATACAGAAACGTCTTGCGGTATCTCCTACAGGGAAAGTGCCAGGAGGGAAAAGTGAGGATTATGCTTAGACTTTCTCGGAACTGCTTAAATCAACTAGATATCTTTGTGCTGTAAATCTCCCAACAGCCAAACGTAAAAGCAGCAAACATCTCGCTGTATGTCCCACATCCAAAGTGCCAAGAGAGAGCTTGCTCTCCCTGTCTTTGAGTACTGTTTGCACTGTCCCGATTACCTCTTTGCTAACATTCTCTTCAGAGCTGCACTGAAACCAGGAACCACGTGGAGAAGGCACCCACACTGAAAGTGCCTCTAAGGAACCTTGGGGCTTCTTCTCAGTGTCTCTGATATAGGGTTTCACTGTCCCGGGAAAGTCTCTGCTAACACCCTGCAGAGCGCTGTGCCCAATATACAGAAACGTCTTGCGGTATCCCCTACAGGGAAAGTGCCAGGAGGGAAAAGTGAGGATTATGCTTAGACTTTCTCGGAACTGCTTCAAATCAACTAGATATCTTTGTGCTGTAAATCTCCCAACAGCCAAACGCAAAAGCAGCAAACATCTCGCTGTATGTCCCACATCCAAAGTGCCAAGAGAGAGCTTGCTCTCCCTGTCTTTGAGTACTGTTTGCACTGTCCCGATTACCTCTTTGCTAACATTCTCTTCAGAGCTGCAGTGAAACCAGGAACCACGTGGAGAAGGCACCAACTCTGAAAGTGCCTGGAAGGAACCTTGGGGCTTCTTCTCAGTGTCTCTGATATAGGGTTTCACTGTCCCGGGAAAGTCTCTCCTAACAGCCTGCAGAGCGCTGTGCCCAATATACAGAAACGTCTTGCGGTATCCCCTACAGGGAAAGTGCCAGGAGGGAAAAGTGAGGATTATGTTTAGACTTTCTCTGAACTGCTTCAAATCAACTGGATATCTTTGTGCTGTAAATCTCCCAACAGCCAAACGCAAAAGCAGCAAACATCTCGCTGTATGTCCCACATCCAAAGTGCCAAGAGAGTAATGTAGAGCTTGCTCTCCCTGTCTTTGAGTACTGTTTGCACTGTCCCGATTACCTCTTTGCTAACATTCTCTTCAGAGCTGCAGTGAAACCAGGAACCACGTGGAGAAGGCACCCACACTGAAAATGCCTGGAAGGAACGTTGGGGCTTCTTCTCAGTGTCTCTGATATAGGGTTTCACTGTCCCGGGAAAGTCTCTGCTAACACCCTGCAGAGCGCTGTGCCCAATATACAGAAACGTCTTGCGGTATCTCCTACAGGGAAAGTGCCAGGAGGGAAAAGTGAGGATTATGCTTAGACTTTCTCGGAACTGCTTAAATCAACTAGATATCTTTGTGCTGTAAATCTCCCAACAGCCAAACGTAAAAGCAGCAAACATCTCGCTGTATGTCCCACATCCAAAGTGCCAAGAGAGAGCTTGCTCTCCCTGTCTTTGAGTACTGTTTGCACTGTCCCGATTACCTCTTTGCTAACATTCTCTTCAGAGCTGCACTGAAACCAGGAACCACGTGGAGAAGGCACCCACACTGAAAGTGCCTGGAAGGAACCTTGGGGCTTCTTCTCAGTGTCTCTGATATAGGGTTTCACTGTCCCGGGAAAGTCTCTGCTAACACCCTGCAGAGCGCTGTGCCCAATATACAGAAACGTCTTGCGGTATCCCCTACAGGGAAAGTGCCAGGAGGGAAAAGTGAGGATTATGCTTAGACTTTCTCGGAACTGCTTCAAATCAACTAGATATCTTTGTGCTGTATATCTCCCAACAGCCAAACGTAAAAGCAGCAAACATCTCGCTGTATGTCCCACATCCAAAGTGCCAAGAGAGAGCTTGCTCTCCCTGTCTTTGAGTACTGTTTGCACTGTCCCGATTACCTCTTTGCTAACATTCTCTTCAGAGCTGCAGTGAAACCAGGAACCACGTGGAGAAGGCACCAACTCTGAAAGTGCCTGGAAGGAACCTTGGGGCTTCTTCTCAGTGTCTCTGATATAGGGTTTCACTGTCCCGGGAAAGTCTCTCCTAACAGCCTGCAGAGCGCTGTGCCCAATATACAGAAACGTCTTGCGGTATCCCCTACAGGGAAAGTGCCAGGAGGGAAAAGTGAGGATTATGTTTAGACTTTCTCGGAACTGCTTCAAATCAACTGGATATCTTTGTGCTGTAAATCTCCCAACAGCCAAACGCAAAAGCAGCAAACATCTCGCTGTATGTCCCACATCCAAAGTGCCAAGAGAGTAATGTAGAGCTTGCTCTCCCTGTCTTTGAGAACTGTTTGCACTGTCCCGATTACCTCTTTGCTAACATTCTCTTCAGAGCTGCAGTGAAACCAGGAACCACGTGGAGAAGGCACCCACACTGAAAGTGCCTGGAAGGAACGTTGGGGCTTCTTCTCAGTGTCTCTGATATAGGGTTTCATTGTCCCGGGAAAGTCTCTGCTAACACCCTGCAGAGCGCTGTGCCCAATATACAGAAACGTCTTGCGGTATCTCCTACAGGGAAAGTGCCAGGAGGGAAAAGTGAGGATTATGCTTAGACTTTCTCGGAACTGCTTCAAATCAACTGGATATCTTTGTGCTGTAAATCTCCCAACAGCCAAACGCAAAAGCAGCAAACATCTCGCTGTATGTCCCACATCCAAAGTGCCAAGAGAGTAATGTAGAGCTTGCTCTCCCTGTCTTTGAGTACTGTTTGCACTGTCCCGATTACCTCTTTGCTAACATTCTCTTCAGAGCTGCAGTGAAACCAGGAACCACGTGGAGAAGGCACCCACACTGAAAATGCCTGGAAGGAACGTTGGGGCTTCTTCTCAGTGTCTCTGATATAGGGTTTCACTGTCCCGGGAAAGTCTCTGCTAACACCCTGCAGAGCGCTGTGCCCAATATACAGAAACGTCTTGCGGTATCTCCTACAGGGAAAGTGCCAGGAGGGAAAAGTGAGGATTATGCTTAGACTTTCTCGGAACTGCTTCAAATCAACTAGATATCTTTGTGCTGTAAATCTCCCAACAGCCAAACGTAAAAGCAGCAAACATCTCGCTGTATGTCCCACATCCAAAGTGCCAAGAGAGAGCTTGCTCTCCCTGTCTTTGAGTACTGTTTGCACTGTCCCGATTACCTCTTTGCTAACATTCTCTTCAGAGCTGCAGTGAAACCAGGAACCACGTGGAGAAGGCACCCACACTGAAAGTGCCTGGAAGGAACGTTGGGGCTTCTTCTCAGTGTCTCTGATATAGGGTTTCACTGTCCCGGGAAAGTCTCTGCTAACACCCTGCAGAGCGCTGTGCCCAATATACAGAAACATCTTGCGGTATCTCCTACAGGGAAAGTGCCAGGAGGGAAAAGTGAGGATTATGCTTAGACTTTCTCGGAACTGCTTCAAATCAACTGGATATCTTTGTGCTGTAAATCTCCCAACAGCCAAACGCAAAAGCAGCAAACATCTCGCTGTATGTCCCACATCCAAAGTGCCAAGAGAGTAATGTAGAGCTTGCTCTCCCTGTCTTTGAGTACTGTTTGCACTGTCCCGATTACCTCTTTGCTAACATTCTCTTCAGAGCTGCAGTGAAACCAGGAACCACGTGGAGAAGGCACCAACTCTGAAAGTGCCTGGAAGGAACGTTGGGACTTCTTCTCAGTGTCTCTGATATAGGGTTTCACTGTCCCGGGAAAGTCTCTCCTAACAGCCTGCAGAGCGCTGTGCCCAATATACAGAAACGTCTTGCGGTATCTCCTACAGGGAAAGTGCCAGGAGGGAAAAGTGAGGATTATGCTTAGACTTTCTCGGAACTGCTTAAATCAACTAGATATCTTTGTGCTGTAAATCTCCCAACAGCCAAACGTAAAAGCAGCAAACATCTCGCTGTATGTCCCACATCCAAAGTGCCAAGAGAGAGCTTGCTCTCCCTGTCTTTGAGTACTGTTTGCACTGTCCCGATTACCTCTTTGCTAACATTCTCTTCAGAGCTGCACTGAAACCAGGAACCACGTGGAGAAGGCACCCACACTGAAAGTGCCTGGAAGGAACGTTGGGGCTTCTTCTCAGTGTCTCTGATATAGGGTTTCACTGTCCCGGGAAAGTCTCTGCTAACACCCTGCAGAGCGCTGTGCCCAATATACAGAAACGTCTTGCGGTATCTCCTACAGGGAAAGTGCCAGGAGGGAAAAGTGAGGATTATGCTTAGACTTTCTCGGAACTGCTTCAAATCAACTGGATATCTTTGTGCTGTAAATCTCCCAACAGCCAAACGCAAAAGCAGCAAACATCTCGCTGTATGTCCCACATCCAAAGTGCCAAGAGAGTAATGTAGAGCTTGCTCTCCCTGTCTTTGAGTACTGTTTGCACTGTCCCGATTACCTCTTTGCTAACATTCTCTTCAGAGCTGCAGTGAAACCAGGAACCACGTGGAGAAGGCACCCACACTGAAAGTGCCTGGAAGGAACGTTGGGGCTTCTTCTCAGTGTCTCTGATATAGGGTTTCACTGTCCCGGGAAAGTCTCTCCTAACAGCCTGCAGAGCGCTGTGCCCAATATACAGAAACGTCTTGCGGTATCCCCTACAGGGAAAGTGCCAGGAGGGAAAAGTGAGGATTATGCTTAGACTTTCTCGGAACTGCTTCAAATCAACTAGATATCTTTGTGCTGTAAATCTCCCAACAGCCAAACGTAAAAGCAGCAAACATCTCGCTGTATGTCCCACATCCAAAGTGCCAAGAGAGAGCTTGCTCTCCCTGTCTTTGAGTACTGTTTGCACTGTCCCGATTACCTCTTTGCTAACATTCTCTTCAGAGCTGCAGTGAAACCAGGAACCACGTGGAGAAGGCACCCACACTGAAAGTGCCTGGAAGGAACGTTGGGGCTTCTTCTCAGTGTCTCTGATATAGGGTTTCACTGTCCCGGGAAAGTCTCTCCTAACACCCTGCAGAGCGCTGTGCCCAATATACAGAAACGTCTTGCGGTATCCCCTACAGGGAAAGTGCCAGGAGGGAAAAGTGAGGATTATGTTTAGACTTTCTCTGAACTGCTTCAAATCAACTGGATATCTTTGTGCTGTAAATCTCCCAACAGCCAAATGTAAAAGCAGCAAACATCTCGCTGTATGTCCCACATCCAAAGTGCCAAGAGAGAGCTTGCTCTCCCTGTCTTTGAGTACTGTTTGCACTGTCCCGATTACCTCTTTGCTAACATTCTCTTCAGAGCTGCAGTGAAACCAGGAACCACGTGGAGAAGGCACCCACACTGAAAATGCCTGGAAGGAACGTTGGGGCTTCTTCTCAGTGTCTCTGATATAGGGTTTCACTGTCCCGGGAAAGTCTCTGCTAACACCCTGCAGAGCGCTGTGCCCAATATACAGAAACGTCTTGCGGTATCTCCTACAGGGAAAGTGCCAGGAGGGAAAAGTGAGGATTATGCTTAGACTTTCTCGGAACTGCTTCAAATCAACTGGATATCTTTGTGCTGTAAATCTCCCAACAGCCAAACGCAAAAGCAGCAAACATCTCGCTGTATGTCCCACATCCAAAGTGCCAAGAGAGTAATGTAGAGCTTGCTCTCCCTGTCTTTGAGTACTGTTTGCACTGTCCCGATTACCTCTTTGCTAACATTCTCTTCAGAGCTGCACTGAAACCAGGAACCACGTGGAGAAGGCACCCACACTGAAAATGCCTGGAAGGAACGTTGGGGCTTCTTCTCAGTGTCTCTGATATAGGGTTTCACTGTCCCGGGAAAGTCTCTCCTAACAGCCTGCAGAGCGCTGTGCCCAATATACAGAAACGTCTTGCGGTATCTCCTACAGGGAAAGTGCCAGGAGGGAAAAGTGAGGATTATGCTTAGACTTTCTCGGAACTGCTTCAAATCAACTAGATATCTTTGTGCTGTAAATCTCCCAACAGCCAAACGTAAAAGCAGCAAACATCTCGCTGTATGTCCCACATCCAAAGTGCCAAGAGAGAGCTTGCTCTCCCTGTCTTTGAGTACTGTTTGCACTGTCCCGATTACCTCTTTGCTAACATTCTCTTCAGAGCTGCAGTGAAACCAGGAACCACGTGGAGAAGGCACCCACACTGAAAGTGCCTGGAAGGAACCTTGGGGCTTGTTCTCAGTGTCTCTGATATAGGGTTTCACTCTCCCGGGAAAGTCTCTCCTAACACCCTGCAGAGCGCTGTGCCCAATATACAGAAATGTCTTGCGGTATCCCCTACAGGGAAAGTGCCAGGAGGGAAAAGTGAGGATTATGTTTAGACTTTCTCTGAACTGCTTCAAATCAACTGGATATCTTTGTGCTGTAAATCTCCCAACAGCCAAATGTAAAAGCAGCAAACATCTCGCTGTATGTCCGACATCCAAAGTGCGAAGAGAGAGCTTGCTCTCCCTGTCTTTGAGTACTGTTTGCACTGTCCCGATTACCTCTTTGCTAACATTCTCTTCAGAGCTGCAGTGAAACCAGGAACCACGTGGAGAAGGCACCCACACTGAAAGTGCCTGGAAGGAACGTTGGGGCTTCTTCTCAGTGTCTCTGATATAGGGTTTCACTGTCCCGGGAAAGTCTCTGCTAACACCCTGCAGAGCGCTGTGCCCAATATACAGAAACGTCTTGCGGTATCTCCTACAGGGAAAGTGCCAGGAGGGAAAAGTGAGGATTATGTTTAGACTTTCTCGGAACTGCTTCAAATCAACTGGATATCTTTGTGCTGTAAATCTCCCAACAGCCAAACGCAAAAGCAGCAAACATCTCGCTGTATGTCCCACATCCAAAGTGCCAAGAGAGTAATGTAGAGCTTGCTCTCCCTGTCTTTGAGTACTGTTTGCACTGTCCCGATTACCTTTTTGCTAACATTCTCTTCAGAGCTGCAGTGAAACCAGGAACCACGTGGAGAAGGCACCCACACTGAAAATGCCTGGAAGGAACGTTGGGGCTTCTTCTCAGTGTCTCTGATATAGGGTTTCACTGTCCCGGGAAAGTCTCTGCTAACACCCTGCAGAGCGCTGTGCCCAATATACAGAAACGTCTTGCGGTATCTCCTACAGGGAAAGTGCCAGGAGGGAAAAGTGAGGATTATGCTTAGACTTTCTCGGAACTGCTTCAAATCAACTAGATATCTTTGTGCTGTAAATCTCCCAACAGCCAAACGTAAAAGCAGCAAACATCTCGCTGTATGTCCCACATCCAAAGTGCCAAGAGAGAGCTTGCTCTCCCTGTCTTTGAGTACTGTTTGCACTGTCCCGATTACCTCTTTGCTAACATTCTCTTCAGAGCTGCAGTGAAACCAGGAACCACGTGGAGAAGGCACCCACACTGAAAGTGCCTGGAAGGAACGTTGGGGCTTCTTCTCAGTGTCTCTGATATAGGGTTTCACTGTCCCGGGAAAGTCTCTCCTAACACCCTGCAGAGCGCTGTGCCCAATATACAGAAACGTCTTGCGGTATCCCCTACAGGGAAAGTGCCAGGAGGGAAAAGTGAGGATTATGCTTAGACTTTCTCGGAACTGCTTCAAATCAACTGGATATCTTTGTGCTGTAAATCTCCCAACAGCCAAATGTAAAAGCAGCAAACATCTCGCTGTATGTCCCACATCCAAAGTGCCAAGAGAGAGCTTGCTCTCCCTGTCTTTGAGTACTGTTTGCACTGTCCCGATTACCTCTTTGCTAACATTCTCTTCAGAGCTGCAGTGAAACCAGGAACCACGTGGAGAAGGCACCCACACTGAAAGTGCCTGGAAGGAACGTTGGGGCTTCTTCTCAGTGTCTCTGATATAGGGTTTCACTGTCCCGGGAAAGTCTCTGCTAACACCCTGCAGAGCGCTGTGCCCAATATACAGAAACGTCTTGCGGTATCTCCTACAGGGAAAGTGCCAGGAGGGAAAAGTGAGGATTATGCTTAGACTTTCTCGGAACTGCTTCAAATCAACTGGATATCTTTGTGCTGTAAATCTCCCAACAGCCAAACGCAAAAGCAGCAAACATCTCGCTGTATGTCCCACATCCAAAGTGCCAAGAGAGTAATGTAGAGCTTGCTCTCCCTGTCTTTGAGTAATGTTTGCACTGTCCCGATTACCTCTTTGCTAACATTCTCTTCAGAGCTGCAGTGAAACCAGGAACCACGTGGAGAAGGCACCCACACTGAAAATGCCTGGAAGGAACGTTGGGGCTTCTTCTCAGTGTCTCTGATATAGGGTTTCACTGTCCCGGGAAAGTCTCTCCTAACAGCCTGCAGAGCGCTGTGCCCAATATACAGAAACGTCTTGCGGTATCTCCTACAGGGAAAGTGCCAGGAGGGAAAAGTGAGGATTATGCTTAGACTTTCTCGGAACTGCTTCAAATCAACTAGATATCTTTGTGCTGTAAATCTCCCAACAGCCAAACGTAAAAGCAGCAAACATCTCGCTGTATGTCCCACATCCAAAGTGCCAAGAGAGAGCTTGCTCTCCCTGTCTTTGAGTACTGTTTGCACTGTCCCGATTACCTCTTTGCTAACATTCTCTTCAGAGCTGCAGTGAAACCAGGAACCACGTGGAGAAGGCACCCACACTGAAAGTGCCTGGAAGGAACGTTGGGGCTTCTTCTCAGTGTCTCTGATATAGGGTTTCACTGTCCCGGGAAAGTCTCTCCTAACACCCTGCAGAGCGCTGTGCCCAATATACAGAAACGTCTTGCGGTATCCCCTACAGGGAAAGTGCCAGGAGGGAAAAGTGAGGATTATGTTTAGACTTTCTCTGAACTGCTTCAAATCAACTGGATATCTTTGTGCTGTAAATCTCCCAACAGCCAAATGTAAAAGCAGCAAACATCTCGCTGTATGTCCCACATCCAAAGTGCGAAGAGAGAGCTTGCTTTCCCTGTCTTTGAGTACTGTTTGCACTGTCCCGATTACCTCTTTGCTAACATTCTCTTCAGAGCTGCAGTGAAACCAGGAACCACGTGGAGAAGGCACCCACACTGAAAGTGCCTGGAAGGAACGTTGGGGCTTCTTCTCAGTGTCTCTGATATAGGGTTTCACTGTCCCGGGAAAGTCTCTGCTAACACCCTGCAGAGCGCTGTGCCCAATATACAGAAACGTCTTGCGGTATCTCCTACAGGGAAAGTGCCAGGAGGGAAAAGTGAGGATTATGCTTAGACTTTCTCGGAACTGCTTCAAATCAACTGGATATCTTTGTGCTGTAAATCTCCCAACAGCCAAACGCAAAAGCAGCAAACATCTCGCTGTATGTCCCACATCCAAAGTGCCAAGAGAGTAATGTAGAGCTTGCTCTCCCTGTCTTTGAGTACTGTTTGCACTGTCCCGATTACCTCTTTGCTAACATTCTCTTCAGAGCTGCAGTGAAACCAGGAACCACGTGGAGAAGGCACCCACACTGAAAATGCCTGGAAGGAACGTTGGGGCTTCTTCTCAGTGTCTCTGATATAGGGTTTCACTGTCCCGGGAAAGTCTCTGCTAACACCCTGCAGAGCGCTGTGCCCAATATACAGAAACGTCTTGCGGTATCCCCTACAGGGAAAGTGCCAGGAGGGAAAAGTGAGGATTATGCTTAGACTTTCTCGGAACTGCTTCAAATCAACTGGATATCTTTGTGCTGTAAATCTCCCAACAGCCAAACGCAAAAGCAGCAAACATCTCGCTGTATGTCCCACATCCAAAGTGCCAAGAGAGTAATGTAGAGCTTGCTCTCCCTGTCTTTGAGTACTGTTTGCACTGTCCCGATTACCTCTTTGCTAACATTCTCTTCAGAGCTGCAGTGAAACCAGGAACCACGTGGAGAAGGCACCAACTCTGAAAGTGCCTGGAAGGAACGTTGGGACTTCTTCTCAGTGTCTCTGATATAGGGTTTCACTGTCCCGGGAAAGTCTCTGCTAACACCCTGCAGAGCGCTGTGCCCAATATACAGAAACGTCTTGCGGTATCTCCTACAGGGAAAGTGCCAGGAGGGAAAAGTGAGGATTATGCTTAGACTTTCTCGGAACTGCTTCAAATCAACTGGATATCTTTGTGCTGTAAATCTCCCAACAGCCAAACGCAAAAGCAGCAAACATCTCGCTGTATGTCCCACATCCAAAGTGCCAAGAGAGTAATGTAGAGCTTGCTCTCCCTGTCTTTGAGTACTGTTTGCACTGTCCCGATTACCTCTTTGCTAACATTCTCTTCAGAGCTGCAGTGAAACCAGGAACCACGTGGAGAAGGCACCCACACTGAAAATGCCTGGAAGGAACGTTGGGGCTTCTTCTCAGTGTCTCTGATATAGGGTTTCACTGTCCCGGGAAAGTCTCTGCTAACACCCTGCAGAGCGCTGTGCCCAATATACAGAAACGTCTTGCGGTATCTCCTACAGGGAAAGTGCCAGGAGGGAAAAGTGAGGATTATGCTTAGACTTTCTCGGAACTGCTTCAAATCAACTAGATATCTTTGTGCTGTAAATCTCCCAACAGCCAAACGTAAAAGCAGCAAACATCTCGCTGTATGTCCCACATCCAAAGTGCCAAGAGAGAGCTTGCTCTCCCTGTCTTTGAGTACTGTTTGCACTGTCCCGATTACCTCTTTGCTAACATTCTCTTCAGAGCTGCACTGAAACCAGGAACCACGTGGAGAAGGCACCCACACTGAAAGTGCCTGGAAGGAACGTTGGGGCTTCTTCTCAGTGTCTCTGATATAGGGTTTCACTGTCCCGGGAAAGTCTCTCCTAACACCCTGCAGAGCGCTGTGCCCAATATACAGAAACGTCTTGCGGTATCCCCTACAGGGAAAGTGCCAGGAGGGAAAAGTGAGGATTATGTTTAGACTTTCTCTGAACTGCTTCAAATCAACTGGATATCTTTGTGCTGTAAATCTCCCAACAGCCAAATGTAAAAGCAGCAAACATCTCGCTGTATGTCCCACATCCAAAGTGCGAAGAGAGAGCTTGCTCTCCCTGTCTTTGAGTACTGTTTGCACTGTCCCGATTACCTCTTTGCTAACATTCTCTTCAGAGCTGCAGTGAAACCAGGAACCACGTGGAGAAGGCACCCACACTGAAAGTGCCTGGAAGGAACGTTGGGGCTTCTTCTCAGTGTCTCTGATATAGGGTTTCACTGTCCCGGGAAAGTCTCTGCTAACACCCTGCAGAGCGCTGTGCCCAATATACAGAAACGTCTTGCGGTATCTCCTACAGGGAAAGTGCCAGGAGGGAAAAGTGAGGATTATGCTTAGACTTTCTCGGAACTGCTTCAAATCAACTAGATATCTTTGTGCTGTAAATCTCCCAACAGCCAAACGCAAAAGCAGCAAACATCTCGCTGTATGTCCCACATCCAAAGTGCCAAGAGAGTAATGTAGAGCTTGCTCTCCCTGTCTTTGAGTACTGTTTGCACTGTCCCGATTACCTCTTTGCTAACATTCTCTTCAGAGCTGCAGTGAAACCAGGAACCACGTGGAGAAGGCACCCACACTGAAAATGCCTGGAAGGAACGTTGGGGCTTCTTCTCAGTGTCTCTGATATAGGGTTTCACTGTCCCGGGAAAGTCTCTCCTAACAGCCTGCAGAGCGCTGTGCCCAATATACAGAAACGTCTTGCGGTATCTCCTACAGGGAAAGTGCCAGGAGGGAAAAGTGAGGATTATGCTTAGACTTTCTCGGAACTGCTTCAAATCAACTAGATATCTTTGTGCTGTAAATCTCCCAACAGCCAAACGTAAAAGCAGCAAACATCTCGCTGTATGTCCCACATCCAAAGTGCCAAGAGAGAGCTTGCTCTCCCTGTCTTTGAGTACTGTTTGCACTGTCCCGATTACCTCTTTGCTAACATTCTCTTCAGAGCTGCAGTGAAACCAGGAACCACGTGGAGAAGGCACCCACACTGAAAGTGCCTGGAAGGAACGTTGGGGCTTCTTCTCAGTTTCTCTGATATAGGGTTTCACTGTCCCGGGAAAGTCTCTGCTAACAGCCTGCAGAGCGCTGTGCCCAATATACAGAAACGTCTTGCGGTATCCCCTACAGGGAAAGTGCCAGGAGGGAAAAGTGAGGATTATGTTTAGACTTTCTCTGAACTGCTTCAAATCAACTGGATATCTTTGTGCTGTAAATCTCCCAACAGCCAAACGCAAAAGCAGCAAACATCTCGCTGTATGTCCCACATCCAAAGTGCCAAGAGAGTAATGTAGAGCTTGCTCTCCCTGTCTTTGAGTACTGTTTGCACTGTCCCGATTACCTCTTTGCTAACATTCTCTTCAGAGCTGCAGTGAAACCAGGAACCACGTGAAGAAGGCACCCACACTGAAAATGCCTGGAAGGAACGTTGGGGCTTCTTCTCAGTGTCTCTGATATAGGGTTTCACTGTCCCGGGAAAGTCTCTGCTAACACCCTGCAGAGCGCTGTGCCCAATATACAGAAACGTCTTGCGGTATCTCCTACAGGGAAAGTGCCAGGAGGGAAAAGTGAGGATTATGCTTAGACTTTCTCGGAACTGCTTCAAATCAACTGGATATCTTTGTGCTGTAAATCTCCCAACAGCCAAACGCAAAAGCAGCAAACATCTCGCTGTATGTCCCACATCCAAAGTGCCAAGAGAGTAATGTAGAGCTTGCTCTCCCTGTCTTTGAGTACTGTTTGCACTGTCCCGATTACCTCTTTGCTAACATTCTCTTCAGAGCTGCAGTGAAACCAGGAACCACGTGGAGAAGGCACCAACTCTGAAAGTGCCTGGAAGGAACGTTGGGACTTCTTCTCAGTGTCTCTGATATAGGGTTTCACTGTCCCGGGAAAGTCTCTGCTAACACCCTGCAGAGCGCTGTGCCCAATATACAGAAACGTCTTGCGGTATCTCCTACAGGGAAAGTGCCAGGAGGGAAAAGTGAGGATTATGCTTAGACTTTCTCGGAACTGCTTCAAATCAACTAGATATCTTTGTGCTGTAAATCTCCCAACAGCCAAATGTAAAAGCAGCAAACATCTCGCTGTATGTTCCACATCCAAAGTGCCAAGAGAGAGCTTGCTCTCCCTGTCTTTGAGTACTGTTTGCACTGTCCCGATTACCTCTTTGCTAACATTCTCTTCAGAGCTGCAGTGAAACCAGGAACCACGTGGAGAAGGCACCCACACTGAAAGTGCCTGGAAGGAACGTTGGGGCTTCTTCTCAGTTTCTCTGATATAGGGTTTCACTGTCCCGGGAAAGTCTCTCCTAACAGCCTGCAGAGCGCTGTGCCCAATATACAGAAACGTCTTGCGGTATCCCCTACAGGGAAAGTGCCAGGAGGGAAAAGTGAGGATTATGTTTAGACTTTCTCTGAACTGCTTCAAATCAACTGGATATCTTTGTGCTGTAAATCTCCCAACAGCCAAACGCAAAAGCAGCAAACATCTCGCTGTATGTCCCACATCCAAAGTGCCAAGAGAGTAATGTAGAGCTTGCTCTCCCTGTCTTTGAGTACTGTTTGCACTGTCCCGATTACCTCTTTGCTAACATTCTCTTCAGAGCTGCAGTGAAACCAGGAACCACGTGAAGAAGGCACCCACACTGAAAATGCCTGGAAGGAACGTTGGGGCTTCTTCTCAGTGTCTCTGATATAGGGTTTCACTGTCCCGGGAAAGTCTCTCCTAACACCCTGCAGAGCGCTGTGCCCAATATACAGAAACGTCTTGCGGTATCTCCTACAGGGAAAGTGCCAGGAGGGAAAAGTGAGGATTATGCTTAGACTTTCTCGGAACTGCTTCAAATCAACTGGATATCTTTGTGCTGTAAATCTCCCAACAGCCAAACGCAAAAGCAGCAAACATCTCGCTGTATGTCCCACATCCAAAGTGCCAAGAGAGTAATGTAGAGCTTGCTCTCCCTGTCTTTGAGTACTGTTTGCACTGTCCCGATTACCTCTTTGCTAACATTCTCTTCAGAGCTGCAGTGAAACCAGGAACCACGTGGAGAAGGCACCAACTCTGAAAGTGCCTGGAAGGAACGTTGGGACTTCTTCTCAGTGTCTCTGATATAGGGTTTCACTGTCCCGGGAAAGTCTCTGCTAACACCCTGCAGAGCGCTGTGCCCAATATACAGAAACGTCTTGCGGTATCTCCTACAGGGAAAGTGCCAGGAGGGAAAAGTGAGGATTATGCTTAGACTTTCTCGGAACTGCTTCAAATCAACTGGATATCTTTGTGCTGTAAATCTCCCAACAGCCAAACGCAAAAGCAGCAAACATCTCGCTGTATGTCCCACATCCAAAGTGCCAAGAGAGAGCTTGCTCTCCCTGTCTTTGAGTACTGTTTGCACTGTCCCGATTACCTCTTTGCTAACATTCTCTTCAGAGCTGCAGTGAAACCAGGAACCACGTGGAGAAGGCACCCACACTGAAAGTGCCTGGAAGGAACGTTGGGGCTTCTTCTCAGTGTCTCTGATATAGGGTTTCACTGTCCCGGGAAAGTCTCTGCTAACACCCTGCAGAGCGCTGTGCCCAATATACAGAAACGTCTTGCGGTATCTCCTACAGGGAAAGTGCCAGGAGGGAAAAGTGAGGATTATGCTTAGACTTTCTCGGAACTGCTTCAAATCAACTGGATATCTTTGTGCTGTAAATCTCCCAACAGCCAAACGCAAAAGCAGCAAACATCTCGCTGTATGTCCCACATCCAAAGTGCCAAGAGAGTAATGTAGAGCTTGCTCTCCCTGTCTTTGAGTACTGTTTGCACTGTCCCGATTACCTCTTTGCTAACATTCTCTTCAGAGCTGCAGTGAAACCAGGAACCACGTGGAGAAGGCACCCACACTGAAAGTGCCTGGAAGGAACGTTGGGGCTTCTTCTCAGTGTCTCTGATATAGGGTTTCACTGTCCCGGGAAAGTCTCTGCTAACACCCTGCAGAGCGCTGTGCCCAATATACAGAAACGTCTTGCGGTATCTCCTACAGGGAAAGTGCCAGGAGGGAAAAGTGAGGATTATGCTTAGACTTTCTCGGAACTGCTTCAAATCAACTAGATATCTTTGTGCTGTAAATCTCCCAACAGCCAAACGCAAAAGCAGCAAACATCTCGCTGTATGTCCCACATCCAAAGTGCCAAGAGAGTAATGTAGAGCTTGCTCTCCCTGTCTTTGAGTACTGTTTGCACTGTCCCGATTACCTCTTTGCTAACATTCTCTTCAGAGCTGCAGTGAAACCAGGAACCACGTGGAGAAGGCACCCACACTGAAAATGCCTGGAAGGAACGTTGGGGCTTCTTCTCAGTGTCTCTGATATAGGGTTTCACTGTCCCGGGAAAGTCTCTCCTAACAGCCTGCAGAGCGCTGTGCCCAATATACAGAAACGTCTTGCGGTATCTCCTACAGGGAAAGTGCCAGGAGGGAAAAGTGAGGATTATGCTTAGACTTTCTCGGAACTGCTTCAAATCAACTAGATATCTTTGTGCTGTAAATCTCCCAACAGCCAAACGTAAAAGCAGCAAACATCTCGCTGTATGTCCCACATCCAAAGTGCCAAGAGAGAGCTTGCTCTCCCTGTCTTTGAGTACTGTTTGCACTGTCCCGATTACCTCTTTGCTAACATTCTCTTCAGAGCTGCAGTGAAACCAGGAACCACGTGGAGAAGGCACCCACACTGAAAGTGCCTGGAAGGAACGTTGGGGCTTCTTCTCAGTTTCTCTGATATAGGGTTTCACTGTCCCGGGAAAGTCTCTGCTAACAGCCTGCAGAGCGCTGTGCCCAATATACAGAAACGTCTTGCGGTATCCCCTACAGGGAAAGTGCCAGGAGGGAAAAGTGAGGATTATGTTTAGACTTTCTCTGAACTGCTTCAAATCAACTGGATATCTTTGTGCTGTAAATCTCCCAACAGCCAAACGCAAAAGCAGCAAACATCTCGCTGTATGTCCCACATCCAAAGTGCCAAGAGAGTAATGTAGAGCTTGCTCTCCCTGTCTTTGAGTACTGTTTGCACTGTCCCGATTACCTCTTTGCTAACATTCTCTTCAGAGCTGCAGTGAAACCAGGAACCACGTGAAGAAGGCACCCACACTGAAAATGCCTGGAAGGAACGTTGGGGCTTCTTCTCAGTGTCTCTGATATAGGGTTTCACTGTCCCGGGAAAGTCTCTGCTAACACCCTGCAGAGCGCTGTGCCCAATATACAGAAACGTCTTGCGGTATCTCCTACAGGGAAAGTGCCAGGAGGGAAAAGTGAGGATTATGCTTAGACTTTCTCGGAACTGCTTCAAATCAACTGGATATCTTTGTGCTGTAAATCTCCCAACAGCCAAACGCAAAAGCAGCAAACATCTCGCTGTATGTCCCACATCCAAAGTGCCAAGAGAGTAATGTAGAGCTTGCTCTCCCTGTCTTTGAGTACTGTTTGCACTGTCCCGATTACCTCTTTGCTAACATTCTCTTCAGAGCTGCAGTGAAACCAGGAACCACGTGGAGAAGGCACCAACTCTGAAAGTGCCTGGAAGGAACGTTGGGACTTCTTCTCAGTGTCTCTGATATAGGGTTTCACTGTCCCGGGAAAGTCTCTGCTAACACCCTGCAGAGCGCTGTGCCCAATATACAGAAACGTCTTGCGGTATCTCCTACAGGGAAAGTGCCAGGAGGGAAAAGTGAGGATTATGCTTAGACTTTCTCGGAACTGCTTCAAATCAACTAGATATCTTTGTGCTGTAAATCTCCCAACAGCCAAATGTAAAAGCAGCAAACATCTCGCTGTATGTTCCACATCCAAAGTGCCAAGAGAGAGCTTGCTCTCCCTGTCTTTGAGTACTGTTTGCACTGTCCCGATTACCTCTTTGCTAACATTCTCTTCAGAGCTGCAGTGAAACCAGGAACCACGTGGAGAAGGCACCCACACTGAAAGTGCCTGGAAGGAACGTTGGGGCTTCTTCTCAGTTTCTCTGATATAGGGTTTCACTGTCCCGGGAAAGTCTCTCCTAACAGCCTGCAGAGCGCTGTGCCCAATATACAGAAACGTCTTGCGGTATCCCCTACAGGGAAAGTGCCAGGAGGGAAAAGTGAGGATTATGTTTAGACTTTCTCTGAACTGCTTCAAATCAACTGGATATCTTTGTGCTGTAAATCTCCCAACAGCCAAACGCAAAAGCAGCAAACATCTCGCTGTATGTCCCACATCCAAAGTGCCAAGAGAGTAATGTAGAGCTTGCTCTCCCTGTCTTTGAGTACTGTTTGCACTGTCCCGATTACCTCTTTGCTAACATTCTCTTCAGAGCTGCAGTGAAACCAGGAACCACGTGAAGAAGGCACCCACACTGAAAATGCCTGGAAGGAACGTTGGGGCTTCTTCTCAGTGTCTCTGATATAGGGTTTCACTGTCCCGGGAAAGTCTCTCCTAACACCCTGCAGAGCGCTGTGCCCAATATACAGAAACGTCTTGCGGTATCTCCTACAGGGAAAGTGCCAGGAGGGAAAAGTGAGGATTATGCTTAGACTTTCTCGGAACTGCTTCAAATCAACTGGATATCTTTGTGCTGTAAATCTCCCAACAGCCAAACGCAAAAGCAGCAAACATCTCGCTGTATGTCCCACATCCAAAGTGCCAAGAGAGTAATGTAGAGCTTGCTCTCCCTGTCTTTGAGTACTGTTTGCACTGTCCCGATTACCTCTTTGCTAACATTCTCTTCAGAGCTGCAGTGAAACCAGGAACCACGTGGAGAAGGCACCAACTCTGAAAGTGCCTGGAAGGAACGTTGGGACTTCTTCTCAGTGTCTCTGATATAGGGTTTCACTGTCCCGGGAAAGTCTCTGCTAACACCCTGCAGAGCGCTGTGCCCAATATACAGAAACGTCTTGCGGTATCTCCTACAGGGAAAGTGCCAGGAGGGAAAAGTGAGGATTATGCTTAGACTTTCTCGGAACTGCTTCAAATCAACTGGATATCTTTGTGCTGTAAATCTCCCAACAGCCAAACGCAAAAGCAGCAAACATCTCGCTGTATGTCCCACATCCAAAGTGCCAAGAGAGAGCTTGCTCTCCCTGTCTTTGAGTACTGTTTGCACTGTCCCGATTACCTCTTTGCTAACATTCTCTTCAGAGCTGCAGTGAAACCAGGAACCACGTGGAGAAGGCACCCACACTGAAAGTGCCTGGAAGGAACGTTGGGGCTTCTTCTCAGTGTCTCTGATATAGGGTTTCACTGTCCCGGGAAAGTCTCTGCTAACACCCTGCAGAGCGCTGTGCCCAATATACAGAAACGTCTTGCGGTATCTCCTACAGGGAAAGTGCCAGGAGGGAAAAGTGAGGATTATGCTTAGACTTTCTCGGAACTGCTTCAAATCAACTGGATATCTTTGTGCTGTAAATCTCCCAACAGCCAAACGCAAAAGCAGCAAACATCTCGCTGTATGTCCCACATCCAAAGTGCCAAGAGAGTAATGTAGAGCTTGCTCTCCCTGTCTTTGAGTACTGTTTGCACTGTCCCGATTACCTCTTTGCTAACATTCTCTTCAGAGCTGCAGTGAAACCAGGAACCACGTGGAGAAGGCACCCACACTGAAAATGCCTGGAAGGAACGTTGGGGCTTCTTCTCAGTGTCTCTGATATAGGGTTTCACTGTCCCGGGAAAGTCTCTGCTAACACCCTGCAGAGCGCTGTGCCCAATATACAGAAACGTCTTGCGGTATCTCCTACAGGGAAAGTGCCAGGAGGGAAAAGTGAGGATTATGCTTAGACTTTCTCGGAACTGCTTCAAATCAACTGGATATCTTTGTGCTGTAAATCTCCCAACAGCCAAACGCAAAAGCAGCAAACATCTCGCTGTATGTCCCACATCCAAAGTGCCAAGAGAGTAATGTAGAGCTTGCTCTCCCTGTCTTTGAGTACTGTTTGCACTGTCCCGATTACCTCTTTGCTAACATTCTCTTCAGAGCTGCAGTGAAACCAGGAACCACGTGGAGAAGGCACCAACTCTGAAAGTGCCTGGAAGGAACGTTGGGACTTCTTCTCAGTGTCTCTGATATAGGGTTTCACTGTCCCGGGAAAGTCTCTGCTAACACCCTGCAGAGCGCTGTGCCCAATATACAGAAACGTCTTGCGGTATCTCCTACAGGGAAAGTGCCAGGAGGGAAAAGTGAGGATTATGCTTAGACTTTCTCGGAACTGCTTCAAATCAACTAGATATCTTTGTGCTGTAAATCTCCCAACAGCCAAATGTAAAAGCAGCAAACATCTCGCTGTATGTTCCACATCCAAAGTGCCAAGAGAGAGCTTGCTCTCCCTGTCTTTGAGTACTGTTTGCACTGTCCCGATTACCTCTTTGCTAACATTCTCTTCAGAGCTGCAGTGAAACCAGGAACCACGTGGAGAAGGCACCCACACTGAAAGTGCCTGGAAGGAACGTTGGGGCTTCTTCTCAGTTTCTCTGATATAGGGTTTCACTGTCCCGGGAAAGTCTCTCCTAACAGCCTGCAGAGCGCTGTGCCCAATATACAGAAACGTCTTGCGGTATCCCCTACAGGGAAAGTGCCAGGAGGGAAAAGTGAGGATTATGTTTAGACTTTCTCTGAACTGCTTCAAATCAACTGGATATCTTTGTGCTGTAAATCTCCCAACAGCCAAACGCAAAAGCAGCAAACATCTCGCTGTATGTCCCACATCCAAAGTGCCAAGAGAGTAATGTAGAGCTTGCTCTCCCTGTCTTTGAGTACTGTTTGCACTGTCCCGATTACCTCTTTGCTAACATTCTCTTCAGAGCTGCAGTGAAACCAGGAACCACGTGAAGAAGGCACCCACACTGAAAATGCCTGGAAGGAACGTTGGGGCTTCTTCTCAGTGTCTCTGATATAGGGTTTCACTGTCCCGGGAAAGTCTCTGCTAACACCCTGCAGAGCGCTGTGCCCAATATACAGAAACGTCTTGCGGTATCTCCTACAGGGAAAGTGCCAGGAGGGAAAAGTGAGGATTATGCTTAGACTTTCTCGGAACTGCTTCAAATCAACTGGATATCTTTGTGCTGTAAATCTCCCAACAGCCAAACGCAAAAGCAGCAAACATCTCGCTGTATGTCCCACATCCAAAGTGCCAAGAGAGTAATGTAGAGCTTGCTCTCCCTGTCTTTGAGTACTGTTTGCACTGTCCCGATTACCTCTTTGCTAACATTCTCTTCAGAGCTGCAGTGAAACCAGGAACCACGTGGAGAAGGCACCAACTCTGAAAGTGCCTGGAAGGAACGTTGGGACTTCTTCTCAGTGTCTCTGATATAGGGTTTCACTGTCCCGGGAAAGTCTCTGCTAACACCCTGCAGAGCGCTGTGCCCAATATACAGAAACGTCTTGCGGTATCCCCTACAGGGAAAGTGCCAGGAGGGAAAAGTGAGGATTATGTTTAGACTTTCTCTGAACTGCTTCAAATCAACTGGATATCTTTGTGCTGTAAATCTCCCAACAGCCAAATGTAAAAGCAGCAAACATCTCGCTGTATGTCCCACATCCAAAGTGCCAAGAGAGAGCTTGCTCTCCCTGTCTTTGAGTACTGTTTGCACTGTCCCGATTACCTCTTTGCTAACATTCTCTTCAGAGCTGCAGTGAAACCAGGAACCACGTGGAGAAGGCACCCACACTGAAAATGCCTGGAAGGAACGTTGGGGCTTCTTCTCAGTGTCTCTGATATAGGGTTTCACTGTCCCGGGAAAGTCTCTGCTAACACCCTGCAGAGCGCTGTGCCCAATATACAGAAACGTCTTGCGGTATCTCCTACAGGGAAAGTGCCAGGAGGGAAAAGTGAGGATTATGCTTAGACTTTCTCGGAACTGCTTCAAATCAACTGGATATCTTTGTGCTGTAAATCTCCCAACAGCCAAACGCAAAAGCAGCAAACATCTCGCTGTATGTCCCACATCCAAAGTGCCAAGAGAGTAATGTAGAGCTTGCTCTCCCTGTCTTTGAGTACTGTTTGCACTGTCCCGATTACCTCTTTGCTAACATTCTCTTCAGAGCTGCACTGAAACCAGGAACCACGTGGAGAAGGCACCCACACTGAAAATGCCTGGAAGGAACGTTGGGGCTTCTTCTCAGTGTCTCTGATATAGGGTTTCACTGTCCCGGGAAAGTCTCTCCTAACAGCCTGCAGAGCGCTGTGCCCAATATACAGAAACGTCTTGCGGTATCTCCTACAGGGAAAGTGCCAGGAGGGAAAAGTGAGGATTATGCTTAGACTTTCTCGGAACTGCTTCAAATCAACTAGATATCTTTGTGCTGTAAATCTCCCAACAGCCAAACGTAAAAGCAGCAAACATCTCGCTGTATGTCCCACATCCAAAGTGCCAAGAGAGAGCTTGCTCTCCCTGTCTTTGAGTACTGTTTGCACTGTCCCGATTACCTCTTTGCTAACATTCTCTTCAGAGCTGCAGTGAAACCAGGAACCACGTGGAGAAGGCACCCACACTGAAAGTGCCTGGAAGGAACCTTGGGGCTTGTTCTCAGTGTCTCTGATATAGGGTTTCACTCTCCCGGGAAAGTCTCTCCTAACACCCTGCAGAGCGCTGTGCCCAATATACAGAAATGTCTTGCGGTATCCCCTACAGGGAAAGTGCCAGGAGGGAAAAGTGAGGATTATGTTTAGACTTTCTCTGAACTGCTTCAAATCAACTGGATATCTTTGTGCTGTAAATCTCCCAACAGCCAAATGTAAAAGCAGCAAACATCTCGCTGTATGTCCGACATCCAAAGTGCGAAGAGAGAGCTTGCTCTCCCTGTCTTTGAGTACTGTTTGCACTGTCCCGATTACCTCTTTGCTAACATTCTCTTCAGAGCTGCAGTGAAACCAGGAACCACGTGGAGAAGGCACCCACACTGAAAGTGCCTGGAAGGAACGTTGGGGCTTCTTCTCAGTGTCTCTGATATAGGGTTTCACTGTCCCGGGAAAGTCTCTGCTAACACCCTGCAGAGCGCTGTGCCCAATATACAGAAACGTCTTGCGGTATCTCCTACAGGGAAAGTGCCAGGAGGGAAAAGTGAGGATTATGTTTAGACTTTCTCGGAACTGCTTCAAATCAACTGGATATCTTTGTGCTGTAAATCTCCCAACAGCCAAACGCAAAAGCAGCAAACATCTCGCTGTATGTCCCACATCCAAAGTGCCAAGAGAGTAATGTAGAGCTTGCTCTCCCTGTCTTTGAGTACTGTTTGCACTGTCCCGATTACCTTTTTGCTAACATTCTCTTCAGAGCTGCAGTGAAACCAGGAACCACGTGGAGAAGGCACCCACACTGAAAATGCCTGGAAGGAACGTTGGGGCTTCTTCTCAGTGTCTCTGATATAGGGTTTCACTGTCCCGGGAAAGTCTCTGCTAACACCCTGCAGAGCGCTGTGCCCAATATACAGAAACGTCTTGCGGTATCTCCTACAGGGAAAGTGCCAGGAGGGAAAAGTGAGGATTATGCTTAGACTTTCTCGGAACTGCTTCAAATCAACTAGATATCTTTGTGCTGTAAATCTCCCAACAGCCAAACGTAAAAGCAGCAAACATCTCGCTGTATGTCCCACATCCAAAGTGCCAAGAGAGAGCTTGCTCTCCCTGTCTTTGAGTACTGTTTGCACTGTCCCGATTACCTCTTTGCTAACATTCTCTTCAGAGCTGCAGTGAAACCAGGAACCACGTGGAGAAGGCACCCACACTGAAAGTGCCTGGAAGGAACGTTGGGGCTTCTTCTCAGTGTCTCTGATATAGGGTTTCACTGTCCCGGGAAAGTCTCTGCTAACACCCTGCAGAGCGCTGTGCCCAATATACAGAAACGTCTTGCGGTATCCCCTACAGGGAAAGTGCCAGGAGGGAAAAGTGAGGATTATGCTTAGACTTTCTCGGAACTGCTTCAAATCAACTGGATATCTTTGTGCTGTAAATCTCCCAACAGCCAAATGTAAAAGCAGCAAACATCTCGCTGTATGTTCCACATCCAAAGTGCCAAGAGAGAGCTTGCTCTCCCTGTCTTTGAGTACTGTTTGCACTGTCCCGATTACCTCTTTGCTAACATTCTCTTCAGAGCTGCAGTGAAACCAGGAACCACGTGGAGAAGGCACCCACACTGAAAGTGCCTGGAAGGAACGTTGGGGCTTCTTCTCAGTGTCTCTGATATAGGGTTTCACTGTCCCGGGAAAGTCTCTGCTAACACCCTGCAGAGCGCTGTGCCCAATATACAGAAACGTCTTGCGGTATCTCCTACAGGGAAAGTGCCAGGAGGGAAAAGTGAGGATTATGCTTAGACTTTCTCGGAACTGCTTCAAATCAACTGGATATCTTTGTGCTGTAAATCTCCCAACAGCCAAACGCAAAAGCAGCAAACATCTCGCTGTATGTCCCACATCCAAAGTGCCAAGAGAGTAATGTAGAGCTTGCTCTCCCTGTCTTTGAGTAATGTTTGCACTGTCCCGATTACCTCTTTGCTAACATTCTCTTCAGAGCTGCAGTGAAACCAGGAACCACGTGGAGAAGGCACCCACACTGAAAATGCCTGGAAGGAACGTTGGGGCTTCTTCTCAGTGTCTCTGATATAGGGTTTCACTGTCCCGGGAAAGTCTCTCCTAACAGCCTGCAGAGCGCTGTGCCCAATATACAGAAACGTCTTGCGGTATCTCCTACAGGGAAAGTGCCAGGAGGGAAAAGTGAGGATTATGCTTAGACTTTCTCGGAACTGCTTCAAATCAACTAGATATCTTTGTGCTGTAAATCTCCCAACAGCCAAACGTAAAAGCAGCAAACATCTCGCTGTATGTCCCACATCCAAAGTGCCAAGAGAGAGCTTGCTCTCCCTGTCTTTGAGTACTGTTTGCACTGTCCCGATTACCTCTTTGCTAACATTCTCTTCAGAGCTGCAGTGAAACCAGGAACCACGTGGAGAAGGCACCCACACTGAAAGTGCCTGGAAGGAACGTTGGGGCTTCTTCTCAGTGTCTCTGATATAGGGTTTCACTGTCCCGGGAAAGTCTCTCCTAACACCCTGCAGAGCGCTGTGCCCAATATACAGAAACGTCTTGCGGTATCCCCTACAGGGAAAGTGCCAGGAGGGAAAAGTGAGGATTATGTTTAGACTTTCTCTGAACTGCTTCAAATCAACTGGATATCTTTGTGCTGTAAATCTCCCAACAGCCAAATGTAAAAGCAGCAAACATCTCGCTGTATGTCCCACATCCAAAGTGCGAAGAGAGAGCTTGCTTTCCCTGTCTTTGAGTACTGTTTGCACTGTCCCGATTACCTCTTTGCTAACATTCTCTTCAGAGCTGCAGTGAAACCAGGAACCACGTGGAGAAGGCACCCACACTGAAAGTGCCTGGAAGGAACGTTGGGGCTTCTTCTCAGTGTCTCTGATATAGGGTTTCACTGTCCCGGGAAAGTCTCTGCTAACACCCTGCAGAGCGCTGTGCCCAATATACAGAAACGTCTTGCGGTATCTCCTACAGGGAAAGTGCCAGGAGGGAAAAGTGAGGATTATGCTTAGACTTTCTCGGAACTGCTTCAAATCAACTGGATATCTTTGTGCTGTAAATCTCCCAACAGCCAAACGCAAAAGCAGCAAACATCTCGCTGTATGTCCCACATCCAAAGTGCCAAGAGAGTAATGTAGAGCTTGCTCTCCCTGTCTTTGAGTACTGTTTGCACTGTCCCGATTACCTCTTTGCTAACATTCTCTTCAGAGCTGCAGTGAAACCAGGAACCACGTGGAGAAGGCACCCACACTGAAAATGCCTGGAAGGAACGTTGGGGCTTCTTCTCAGTGTCTCTGATATAGGGTTTCACTGTCCCGGGAAAGTCTCTGCTAACACCCTGCAGAGCGCTGTGCCCAATATACAGAAACGTCTTGCGGTATCCCCTACAGGGAAAGTGCCAGGAGGGAAAAGTGAGGATTATGCTTAGACTTTCTCGGAACTGCTTCAAATCAACTGGATATCTTTGTGCTGTAAATCTCCCAACAGCCAAACGCAAAAGCAGCAAACATCTCGCTGTATGTCCCACATCCAAAGTGCCAAGAGAGTAATGTAGAGCTTGCTCTCCCTGTCTTTGAGTACTGTTTGCACTGTCCCGATTACCTCTTTGCTAACATTCTCTTCAGAGCTGCAGTGAAACCAGGAACCACGTGGAGAAGGCACCAACTCTGAAAGTGCCTGGAAGGAACGTTGGGACTTCTTCTCAGTGTCTCTGATATAGGGTTTCACTGTCCCGGGAAAGTCTCTGCTAACACCCTGCAGAGCGCTGTGCCCAATATACAGAAACGTCTTGCGGTATCTCCTACAGGGAAAGTGCCAGGAGGGAAAAGTGAGGATTATGCTTAGACTTTCTCGGAACTGCTTCAAATCAACTGGATATCTTTGTGCTGTAAATCTCCCAACAGCCAAACGCAAAAGCAGCAAACATCTCGCTGTATGTCCCACATCCAAAGTGCCAAGAGAGTAATGTAGAGCTTGCTCTCCCTGTCTTTGAGTACTGTTTGCACTGTCCCGATTACCTCTTTGCTAACATTCTCTTCAGAGCTGCAGTGAAACCAGGAACCACGTGGAGAAGGCACCCACACTGAAAATGCCTGGAAGGAACGTTGGGGCTTCTTCTCAGTGTCTCTGATATAGGGTTTCACTGTGCCGGGAAAGTCTCTGCTAACACCCTGCAGAGCGCTGTGCCCAATATACAGAAACGTCTTGCGGTATCTCCTACAGGGAAAGTGCCAGGAGGGAAAAGTGAGGATTATGTTTAGACTTTCTCGGAACTGCTTCAAATCAACTAGATATCTTTGTGCTGTAAATCTCCCAACAGCCAAACGTAAAAGCAGCAAACATCTCGCTGTATGTCCCACATCCAAAGTGCCAAGAGAGAGCTTGCTCTCCCTGTCTTTGAGTACTGTTTGCACTGTCCCGATTACCTCTTTGCTAACATTCTCTTCAGAGCTGCACTGAAACCAGGAACCACGTGGAGAAGGCACCCACACTGAAAGTGCCTGGAAGGAACGTTGGGGCTTCTTCTCAGTGTCTCTGATATAGGGTTTCACTGTCCCGGGAAAGTCTCTCCTAACACCCTGCAGAGCGCTGTGCCCAATATACAGAAACGTCTTGCGGTATCCCCTACAGGGAAAGTGCCAGGAGGGAAAAGTGAGGATTATGTTTAGACTTTCTCTGAACTGCTTCAAATCAACTGGATATCTTTGTGCTGTAAATCTCCCAACAGCCAAATGTAAAAGCAGCAAACATCTCGCTGTATGTCCCACATCCAAAGTGCGAAGAGAGAGCTTGCTCTCCCTGTCTTTGAGTACTGTTTGCACTGTCCCGATTACCTCTTTGCTAACATTCTCTTCAGAGCTGCAGTGAAACCAGGAACCACGTGGAGAAGGCACCCACACTGAAAGTGCCTGGAAGGAACGTTGGGGCTTCTTCTCAGTGTCTCTGATATAGGGTTTCACTGTCCCGGGAAAGTCTCTGCTAACACCCTGCAGAGCGCTGTGCCCAATATACAGAAACGTCTTGCGGTATCTCCTACAGGGAAAGTGCCAGGAGGGAAAAGTGAGGATTATGCTTAGACTTTCTCGGAACTGCTTCAAATCAACTAGATATCTTTGTGCTGTAAATCTCCCAACAGCCAAACGCAAAAGCAGCAAACATCTCGCTGTATGTCCCACATCCAAAGTGCCAAGAGAGTAATGTAGAGCTTGCTCTCCCTGTCTTTGAGTACTGTTTGCACTGTCCCGATTACCTCTTTGCTAACATTCTCTTCAGAGCTGCAGTGAAACCAGGAACCACGTGGAGAAGGCACCCACACTGAAAATGCCTGGAAGGAACGTTGGGGCTTCTTCTCAGTGTCTCTGATATAGGGTTTCACTGTCCCGGGAAAGTCTCTCCTAACAGCCTGCAGAGCGCTGTGCCCAATATACAGAAACGTCTTGCGGTATCTCCTACAGGGAAAGTGCCAGGAGGGAAAAGTGAGGATTATGCTTAGACTTTCTCGGAACTGCTTCAAATCAACTAGATATCTTTGTGCTGTAAATCTCCCAACAGCCAAACGTAAAAGCAGCAAACATCTCGCTGTATGTCCCACATCCAAAGTGCCAAGAGAGAGCTTGCTCTCCCTGTCTTTGAGTACTGTTTGCACTGTCCCGATTACCTCTTTGCTAACATTCTCTTCAGAGCTGCAGTGAAACCAGGAACCACGTGGAGAAGGCACCCACACTGAAAGTGCCTGGAAGGAACGTTGGGGCTTCTTCTCAGTTTCTCTGATATAGGGTTTCACTGTCCCGGGAAAGTCTCTGCTAACAGCCTGCAGAGCGCTGTGCCCAATATACAGAAACGTCTTGCGGTATCCCCTACAGGGAAAGTGCCAGGAGGGAAAAGTGAGGATTATGTTTAGACTTTCTCTGAACTGCTTCAAATCAACTGGATATCTTTGTGCTGTAAATCTCCCAACAGCCAAACGCAAAAGCAGCAAACATCTCGCTGTATGTCCCACATCCAAAGTGCCAAGAGAGTAATGTAGAGCTTGCTCTCCCTGTCTTTGAGTACTGTTTGCACTGTCCCGATTACCTCTTTGCTAACATTCTCTTCAGAGCTGCAGTGAAACCAGGAACCACGTGAAGAAGGCACCCACACTGAAAATGCCTGGAAGGAACGTTGGGGCTTCTTCTCAGTGTCTCTGATATAGGGTTTCACTGTCCCGGGAAAGTCTCTGCTAACACCCTGCAGAGCGCTGTGCCCAATATACAGAAACGTCTTGCGGTATCTCCTACAGGGAAAGTGCCAGGAGGGAAAAGTGAGGATTATGCTTAGACTTTCTCGGAACTGCTTCAAATCAACTGGATATCTTTGTGCTGTAAATCTCCCAACAGCCAAACGCAAAAGCAGCAAACATCTCGCTGTATGTCCCACATCCAAAGTGCCAAGAGAGTAATGTAGAGCTTGCTCTCCCTGTCTTTGAGTACTGTTTGCACTGTCCCGATTACCTCTTTGCTAACATTCTCTTCAGAGCTGCAGTGAAACCAGGAACCACGTGGAGAAGGCACCAACTCTGAAAGTGCCTGGAAGGAACGTTGGGACTTCTTCTCAGTGTCTCTGATATAGGGTTTCACTGTCCCGGGAAAGTCTCTGCTAACACCCTGCAGAGCGCTGTGCCCAATATACAGAAACGTCTTGCGGTATCTCCTACAGGGAAAGTGCCAGGAGGGAAAAGTGAGGATTATGCTTAGACTTTCTCGGAACTGCTTCAAATCAACTAGATATCTTTGTGCTGTAAATCTCCCAACAGCCAAATGTAAAAGCAGCAAACATCTCGCTGTATGTTCCACATCCAAAGTGCCAAGAGAGAGCTTGCTCTCCCTGTCTTTGAGTACTGTTTGCACTGTCCCGATTACCTCTTTGCTAACATTCTCTTCAGAGCTGCAGTGAAACCAGGAACCACGTGGAGAAGGCACCCACACTGAAAGTGCCTGGAAGGAACGTTGGGGCTTCTTCTCAGTTTCTCTGATATAGGGTTTCACTGTCCCGGGAAAGTCTCTCCTAACAGCCTGCAGAGCGCTGTGCCCAATATACAGAAACGTCTTGCGGTATCCCCTACAGGGAAAGTGCCAGGAGGGAAAAGTGAGGATTATGTTTAGACTTTCTCTGAACTGCTTCAAATCAACTGGATATCTTTGTGCTGTAAATCTCCCAACAGCCAAACGCAAAAGCAGCAAACATCTCGCTGTATGTCCCACATCCAAAGTGCCAAGAGAGTAATGTAGAGCTTGCTCTCCCTGTCTTTGAGTACTGTTTGCACTGTCCCGATTACCTCTTTGCTAACATTCTCTTCAGAGCTGCAGTGAAACCAGGAACCACGTGAAGAAGGCACCCACACTGAAAATGCCTGGAAGGAACGTTGGGGCTTCTTCTCAGTGTCTCTGATATAGGGTTTCACTGTCCCGGGAAAGTCTCTCCTAACACCCTGCAGAGCGCTGTGCCCAATATACAGAAACGTCTTGCGGTATCTCCTACAGGGAAAGTGCCAGGAGGGAAAAGTGAGGATTATGCTTAGACTTTCTCGGAACTGCTTCAAATCAACTGGATATCTTTGTGCTGTAAATCTCCCAACAGCCAAACGCAAAAGCAGCAAACATCTCGCTGTATGTCCCACATCCAAAGTGCCAAGAGAGTAATGTAGAGCTTGCTCTCCCTGTCTTTGAGTACTGTTTGCACTGTCCCGATTACCTCTTTGCTAACATTCTCTTCAGAGCTGCAGTGAAACCAGGAACCACGTGGAGAAGGCACCAACTCTGAAAGTGCCTGGAAGGAACGTTGGGACTTCTTCTCAGTGTCTCTGATATAGGGTTTCACTGTCCCGGGAAAGTCTCTGCTAACACCCTGCAGAGCGCTGTGCCCAATATACAGAAACGTCTTGCGGTATCTCCTACAGGGAAAGTGCCAGGAGGGAAAAGTGAGGATTATGCTTAGACTTTCTCGGAACTGCTTCAAATCAACTGGATATCTTTGTGCTGTAAATCTCCCAACAGCCAAACGCAAAAGCAGCAAACATCTCGCTGTATGTCCCACATCCAAAGTGCCAAGAGAGAGCTTGCTCTCCCTGTCTTTGAGTACTGTTTGCACTGTCCCGATTACCTCTTTGCTAACATTCTCTTCAGAGCTGCAGTGAAACCAGGAACCACGTGGAGAAGGCACCCACACTGAAAGTGCCTGGAAGGAACGTTGGGGCTTCTTCTCAGTTTCTCTGATATAGGGTTTCACTGTCCCGGGAAAGTCTCTGCTAACAGCCTGCAGAGCGCTGTGCCCAATATACAGAAACGTCTTGCGGTATCCCCTACAGGGAAAGTGCCAGGAGGGAAAAGTGAGGATTATGTTTAGACTTTCTCTGAACTGCTTCAAATCAACTGGATATCTTTGTGCTGTAAATCTCCCAACAGCCAAACGCAAAAGCAGCAAACATCTCGCTGTATGTCCCACATCCAAAGTGCCAAGAGAGTAATGTAGAGCTTGCTCTCCCTGTCTTTGAGTACTGTTTGCACTGTCCCGATTACCTCTTTGCTAACATTCTCTTCAGAGCTGCAGTGAAACCAGGAACCACGTGAAGAAGGCACCCACACTGAAAATGCCTGGAAGGAACGTTGGGGCTTCTTCTCAGTGTCTCTGATATAGGGTTTCACTGTCCCGGGAAAGTCTCTGCTAACACCCTGCAGAGCGCTGTGCCCAATATACAGAAACGTCTTGCGGTATCTCCTACAGGGAAAGTGCCAGGAGGGAAAAGTGAGGATTATGCTTAGACTTTCTCGGAACTGCTTCAAATCAACTGGATATCTTTGTGCTGTAAATCTCCCAACAGCCAAACGCAAAAGCAGCAAACATCTCGCTGTATGTCCCACATCCAAAGTGCCAAGAGAGTAATGTAGAGCTTGCTCTCCCTGTCTTTGAGTACTGTTTGCACTGTCCCGATTACCTCTTTGCTAACATTCTCTTCAGAGCTGCAGTGAAACCAGGAACCACGTGGAGAAGGCACCAACTCTGAAAGTGCCTGGAAGGAACGTTGGGACTTCTTCTCAGTGTCTCTGATATAGGGTTTCACTGTCCCGGGAAAGTCTCTGCTAACACCCTGCAGAGCGCTGTGCCCAATATACAGAAACGTCTTGCGGTATCTCCTACAGGGAAAGTGCCAGGAGGGAAAAGTGAGGATTATGCTTAGACTTTCTCGGAACTGCTTCAAATCAACTAGATATCTTTGTGCTGTAAATCTCCCAACAGCCAAATGTAAAAGCAGCAAACATCTCGCTGTATGTTCCACATCCAAAGTGCCAAGAGAGAGCTTGCTCTCCCTGTCTTTGAGTACTGTTTGCACTGTCCCGATTACCTCTTTGCTAACATTCTCTTCAGAGCTGCAGTGAAACCAGGAACCACGTGGAGAAGGCACCCACACTGAAAGTGCCTGGAAGGAACGTTGGGGCTTCTTCTCAGTTTCTCTGATATAGGGTTTCACTGTCCCGGGAAAGTCTCTCCTAACAGCCTGCAGAGCGCTGTGCCCAATATACAGAAACGTCTTGCGGTATCCCCTACAGGGAAAGTGCCAGGAGGGAAAAGTGAGGATTATGTTTAGACTTTCTCTGAACTGCTTCAAATCAACTGGATATCTTTGTGCTGTAAATCTCCCAACAGCCAAACGCAAAAGCAGCAAACATCTCGCTGTATGTCCCACATCCAAAGTGCCAAGAGAGTAATGTAGAGCTTGCTCTCCCTGTCTTTGAGTACTGTTTGCACTGTCCCGATTACCTCTTTGCTAACATTCTCTTCAGAGCTGCAGTGAAACCAGGAACCACGTGAAGAAGGCACCCACACTGAAAATGCCTGGAAGGAACGTTGGGGCTTCTTCTCAGTGTCTCTGATATAGGGTTTCACTGTCCCGGGAAAGTCTCTCCTAACACCCTGCAGAGCGCTGTGCCCAATATACAGAAACGTCTTGCGGTATCTCCTACAGGGAAAGTGCCAGGAGGGAAAAGTGAGGATTATGCTTAGACTTTCTCGGAACTGCTTCAAATCAACTGGATATCTTTGTGCTGTAAATCTCCCAACAGCCAAACGCAAAAGCAGCAAACATCTCGCTGTATGTCCCACATCCAAAGTGCCAAGAGAGAGCTTGCTCTCCCTGTCTTTGAGTACTGTTTGCACTGTCCCGATTACCTCTTTGCTAACATTCTCTTCAGAGCTGCAGTGAAACCAGGAACCACGTGGAGAAGGCACCCACACTGAAAGTGCCTGGAAGGAACGTTGGGGCTTCTTCTCAGTGTCTCTGATATAGGGTTTCACTGTCCCGGGAAAGTCTCTGCTAACACCCTGCAGAGCGCTGTGCCCAATATACAGAAACGTCTTGCGGTATCTCCTACAGGGAAAGTGCCAGGAGGGAAAAGTGAGGATTATGCTTAGACTTTCTCGGAACTGCTTCAAATCAACTGGATATCTTTGTGCTGTAAATCTCCCAACAGCCAAACGCAAAAGCAGCAAACATCTCGCTGTATGTCCCACATCCAAAGTGCCAAGAGAGTAATGTAGAGCTTGCTCTCCCTGTCTTTGAGTACTGTTTGCACTGTCCCGATTACCTCTTTGCTAACATTCTCTTCAGAGCTGCAGTGAAACCAGGAACCACGTGGAGAAGGCACCCACACTGAAAATGCCTGGAAGGAACGTTGGGGCTTCTTCTCAGTGTCTCTGATATAGGGTTTCACTGTCCCGGGAAAGTCTCTGCTAACACCCTGCAGAGCGCTGTGCCCAATATACAGAAACGTCTTGCGGTATCTCCTACAGGGAAAGTGCCAGGAGGGAAAAGTGAGGATTATGCTTAGACTTTCTCGGAACTGCTTCAAATCAACTGGATATCTTTGTGCTGTAAATCTCCCAACAGCCAAACGCAAAAGCAGCAAACATCTCGCTGTATGTCCCACATCCAAAGTGCCAAGAGAGTAATGTAGAGCTTGCTCTCCCTGTCTTTGAGTACTGTTTGCACTGTCCCGATTACCTCTTTGCTAACATTCTCTTCAGAGCTGCAGTGAAACCAGGAACCACGTGGAGAAGGCACCAACTCTGAAAGTGCCTGGAAGGAACGTTGGGACTTCTTCTCAGTGTCTCTGATATAGGGTTTCACTGTCCCGGGAAAGTCTCTGCTAACACCCTGCAGAGCGCTGTGCCCAATATACAGAAACGTCTTGCGGTATCTCCTACAGGGAAAGTGCCAGGAGGGAAAAGTGAGGATTATGCTTAGACTTTCTCGGAACTGCTTCAAATCAACTAGATATCTTTGTGCTGTAAATCTCCCAACAGCCAAATGTAAAAGCAGCAAACATCTCGCTGTATGTTCCACATCCAAAGTGCCAAGAGAGAGCTTGCTCTCCCTGTCTTTGAGTACTGTTTGCACTGTCCCGATTACCTCTTTGCTAACATTCTCTTCAGAGCTGCAGTGAAACCAGGAACCACGTGGAGAAGGCACCCACACTGAAAGTGCCTGGAAGGAACGTTGGGGCTTCTTCTCAGTTTCTCTGATATAGGGTTTCACTGTCCCGGGAAAGTCTCTCCTAACAGCCTGCAGAGCGCTGTGCCCAATATACAGAAACGTCTTGCGGTATCCCCTACAGGGAAAGTGCCAGGAGGGAAAAGTGAGGATTATGTTTAGACTTTCTCTGAACTGCTTCAAATCAACTGGATATCTTTGTGCTGTAAATCTCCCAACAGCCAAACGCAAAAGCAGCAAACATCTCGCTGTATGTCCCACATCCAAAGTGCCAAGAGAGTAATGTAGAGCTTGCTCTCCCTGTCTTTGAGTACTGTTTGCACTGTCCCGATTACCTCTTTGCTAACATTCTCTTCAGAGCTGCAGTGAAACCAAGAACCACGTGAAGAAGGCACCCACACTGAAAATGCCTGGAAGGAACGTTGGGGCTTCTTCTCAGTGTCTCTGATATAGGGTTTCACTGTCCCGGGAAAGTCTCTGCTAACACCCTGCAGAGCGCTGTGCCCAATATACAGAAACGTCTTGCGGTATCTCCTACAGGGAAAGTGCCAGGAGGGAAAAGTGAGGATTATGCTTAGACTTTCTCGGAACTGCTTCAAATCAACTGGATATCTTTGTGCTGTAAATCTCCCAACAGCCAAACGCAAAAGCAGCAAACATCTCGCTGTATGTCCCACATCCAAAGTGCCAAGAGAGTAATGTAGAGCTTGCTCTCCCTGTCTTTGAGTACTGTTTGCACTGTCCCGATTACCTCTTTGCTAACATTCTCTTCAGAGCTGCAGTGAAACCAGGAACCACGTGGAGAAGGCACCAACTCTGAAAGTGCCTGGAAGGAACGTTGGGACTTCTTCTCAGTGTCTCTGATATAGGGTTTCACTGTCCCGGGAAAGTCTCTGCTAACACCCTGCAGAGCGCTGTGCCCAATATACAGAAACGTCTTGCGGTATCCCCTACAGGGAAAGTGCCAGGAGGGAAAAGTGAGGATTATGTTTAGACTTTCTCTGAACTGCTTCAAATCAACTGGATATCTTTGTGCTGTAAATCTCCCAACAGCCAAATGTAAAAGCAGCAAACATCTCGCTGTATGTCCCACATCCAAAGTGCCAAGAGAGAGCTTGCTCTCCCTGTCTTTGAGTACTGTTTGCACTGTCCCGATTACCTCTTTGCTAACATTCTCTTCAGAGCTGCAGTGAAACCAGGAACCACGTGGAGAAGGCACCCACACTGAAAATGCCTGGAAGGAACGTTGGGGCTTCTTCTCAGTGTCTCTGATATAGGGTTTCACTGTCCCGGGAAAGTCTCTGCTAACACCCTGCAGAGCGCTGTGCCCAATATACAGAAACGTCTTGCGGTATCTCCTACAGGGAAAGTGCCAGGAGGGAAAAGTGAGGATTATGCTTAGACTTTCTCGGAACTGCTTCAAATCAACTGGATATCTTTGTGCTGTAAATCTCCCAACAGCCAAACGCAAAAGCAGCAAACATCTCGCTGTATGTCCCACATCCAAAGTGCCAAGAGAGTAATGTAGAGCTTGCTCTCCCTGTCTTTGAGTACTGTTTGCACTGTCCCGATTACCTCTTTGCTAACATTCTCTTCAGAGCTGCACTGAAACCAGGAACCACGTGGAGAAGGCACCCACACTGAAAATGCCTGGAAGGAACGTTGGGGCTTCTTCTCAGTGTCTCTGATATAGGGTTTCACTGTCCCGGGAAAGTCTCTCCTAACAGCCTGCAGAGCGCTGTGCCCAATATACAGAAACGTCTTGCGGTATCTCCTACAGGGAAAGTGCCAGGAGGGAAAAGTGAGGATTATGCTTAGACTTTCTCGGAACTGCTTCAAATCAACTAGATATCTTTGTGCTGTAAATCTCCCAACAGCCAAACGTAAAAGCAGCAAACATCTCGCTGTATGTCCCACATCCAAAGTGCCAAGAGAGAGCTTGCTCTCCCTGTCTTTGAGTACTGTTTGCACTGTCCCGATTACCTCTTTGCTAACATTCTCTTCAGAGCTGCAGTGAAACCAGGAACCACGTGGAGAAGGCACCCACACTGAAAGTGCCTGGAAGGAACCTTGGGGCTTGTTCTCAGTGTCTCTGATATAGGGTTTCACTCTCCCGGGAAAGTCTCTCCTAACACCCTGCAGAGCGCTGTGCCCAATATACAGAAATGTCTTGCGGTATCCCCTACAGGGAAAGTGCCAGGAGGGAAAAGTGAGGATTATGTTTAGACTTTCTCTGAACTGCTTCAAATCAACTGGATATCTTTGTGCTGTAAATCTCCCAACAGCCAAATGTAAAAGCAGCAAACATCTCGCTGTATGTCCGACATCCAAAGTGCGAAGAGAGAGCTTGCTCTCCCTGTCTTTGAGTACTGTTTGCACTGTCCCGATTACCTCTTTGCTAACATTCTCTTCAGAGCTGCAGTGAAACCAGGAACCACGTGGAGAAGGCACCCACACTGAAAGTGCCTGGAAGGAACGTTGGGGCTTCTTCTCAGTGTCTCTGATATAGGGTTTCACTGTCCCGGGAAAGTCTCTGCTAACACCCTGCAGAGCGCTGTGCCCAATATACAGAAACGTCTTGCGGTATCTCCTACAGGGAAAGTGCCAGGAGGGAAAAGTGAGGATTATGTTTAGACTTTCTCGGAAGTGCTTCAAATCAACTGGATATCTTTGTGCTGTAAATCTCCCAACAGCCAAACGCAAAAGCAGCAAACATCTCGCTGTATGTCCCACATCCAAAGTGCCAAGAGAGTAATGTAGAGCTTGCTCTCCCTGTCTTTGAGTACTGTTTGCACTGTCCCGATTACCTTTTTGCTAACATTCTCTTCAGAGCTGCAGTGAAACCAGGAACCACGTGGAGAAGGCACCCACACTGAAAATGCCTGGAAGGAACGTTGGGGCTTCTTCTCAGTGTCTCTGATATAGGGTTTCACTGTCCCGGGAAAGTCTCTGCTAACACCCTGCAGAGCGCTGTGCCCAATATACAGAAACGTCTTGCGGTATCTCCTACAGGGAAAGTGCCAGGAGGGAAAAGTGAGGATTATGCTTAGACTTTCTCGGAACTGCTTCAAATCAACTAGATATCTTTGTGCTGTAAATCTCCCAACAGCCAAACGTAAAAGCAGCAAACATCTCGCTGTATGTCCCACATCCAAAGTGCCAAGAGAGAGCTTGCTCTCCCTGTCTTTGAGTACTGTTTGCACTGTCCCGATTACCTCTTTGCTAACATTCTCTTCAGAGCTGCAGTGAAACCAGGAACCACGTGGAGAAGGCACCCACACTGAAAGTGCCTGGAAGGAACGTTGGGGCTTCTTCTCAGTGTCTCTGATATAGGGTTTCACTGTCCCGGGAAAGTCTCTCCTAACACCCTGCAGAGCGCTGTGCCCAATATACAGAAACGTCTTGCGGTATCCCCTACAGGGAAAGTGCCAGGAGGGAAAAGTGAGGATTATGCTTAGACTTTCTCGGAACTGCTTCAAATCAACTGGATATCTTTGTGCTGTAAATCTCCCAACAGCCAAATGTAAAAGCAGCAAACATCTCGCTGTATGTTCCACATCCAAAGTGCCAAGAGAGAGCTTGCTCTCCCTGTCTTTGAGTACTGTTTGCACTGTCCCGATTACCTCTTTGCTAACATTCTCTTCAGAGCTGCAGTGAAACCAGGAACCACGTGGAGAAGGCACCCACACTGAAAGTGCCTGGAAGGAACGTTGGGGCTTCTTCTCAGTGTCTCTGATATAGGGTTTCACTGTCCCGGGAAAGTCTCTGCTAACACCCTGCAGAGCGCTGTGCCCAATATACAGAAACGTCTTGCGGTATCTCCTACAGGGAAAGTGCCAGGAGGGAAAAGTGAGGATTATGCTTAGACTTTCTCGGAACTGCTTCAAATCAACTGGATATCTTTGTGCTGTAAATCTCCCAACAGCCAAACGCAAAAGCAGCAAACATCTCGCTGTATGTCCCACATCCAAAGTGCCAAGAGAGTAATGTAGAGCTTGCTCTCCCTGTCTTTGAGTAATGTTTGCACTGTCCCGATTACCTCTTTGCTAACATTCTCTTCAGAGCTGCAGTGAAACCAGGAACCACGTGGAGAAGGCACCCACACTGAAAATGCCTGGAAGGAACGTTGGGGCTTCTTCTCAGTGTCTCTGATATAGGGTTTCACTGTCCCGGGAAAGTCTCTCCTAACAGCCTGCAGAGCGCTGTGCCCAATATACAGAAACGTCTTGCGGTATCTCCTACAGGGAAAGTGCCAGGAGGGAAAAGTGAGGATTATGCTTAGACTTTCTCGGAACTGCTTCAAATCAACTAGATATCTTTGTGCTGTAAATCTCCCAACAGCCAAACGTAAAAGCAGCAAACATCTCGCTGTATGTCCCACATCCAAAGTGCCAAGAGAGAGCTTGCTCTCCCTGTCTTTGAGTACTGTTTGCACTGTCCCGATTACCTCTTTGCTAACATTCTCTTCAGAGCTGCAGTGAAACCAGGAACCACGTGGAGAAGGCACCCACACTGAAAGTGCCTGGAAGGAACGTTGGGGCTTCTTCTCAGTGTCTCTGATATAGGGTTTCACTGTCCCGGGAAAGTCTCTCCTAACACCCTGCAGAGCGCTGTGCCCAATATACAGAAACGTCTTGCGGTATCCCCTACAGGGAAAGTGCCAGGAGGGAAAAGTGAGGATTATGTTTAGACTTTCTCTGAACTGCTTCAAATCAACTGGATATCTTTGTGCTGTAAATCTCCCAACAGCCAAATGTAAAAGCAGCAAACATCTCGCTGTATGTCCCACATCCAAAGTGCGAAGAGAGAGCTTGCTTTCCCTGTCTTTGAGTACTGTTTGCACTGTCCCGATTACCTCTTTGCTAACATTCTCTTCAGAGCTGCAGTGAAACCAGGAACCACGTGGAGAAGGCACCCACACTGAAAGTGCCTGGAAGGAACGTTGGGGCTTCTTCTCAGTGTCTCTGATATAGGGTTTCACTGTCCCGGGAAAGTCTCTGCTAACACCCTGCAGAGCGCTGTGCCCAATATACAGAAACGTCTTGCGGTATCTCCTACAGGGAAAGTGCCAGGAGGGAAAAGTGAGGATTATGCTTAGACTTTCTCGGAACTGCTTCAAATCAACTGGATATCTTTGTGCTGTAAATCTCCCAACAGCCAAACGCAAAAGCAGCAAACATCTCGCTGTATGTCCCACATCCAAAGTGCCAAGAGAGTAATGTAGAGCTTGCTCTCCCTGTCTTTGAGTACTGTTTGCACTGTCCCGATTACCTCTTTGCTAACATTCTCTTCAGAGCTGCAGTGAAACCAGGAACCACGTGGAGAAGGCACCCACACTGAAAATGCCTGGAAGGAACGTTGGGGCTTCTTCTCAGTGTCTCTGATATAGGGTTTCACTGTCCCGGGAAAGTCTCTGCTAACACCCTGCAGAGCGCTGTGCCCAATATACAGAAACGTCTTGCGGTATCCCCTACAGGGAAAGTGCCAGGAGGGAAAAGTGAGGATTATGCTTAGACTTTCTCGGAACTGCTTCAAATCAACTGGATATCTTTGTGCTGTAAATCTCCCAACAGCCAAACGCAAAAGCAGCAAACATCTCGCTGTATGTCCCACATCCAAAGTGCCAAGAGAGTAATGTAGAGCTTGCTCTCCCTGTCTTTGAGTACTGTTTGCACTGTCCCGATTACCTCTTTGCTAACATTCTCTTCAGAGCTGCAGTGAAACCAGGAACCACGTGGAGAAGGCACCAACTCTGAAAGTGCCTGGAAGGAACGTTGGGACTTCTTCTCAGTGTCTCTGATATAGGGTTTCACTGTCCCGGGAAAGTCTCTGCTAACACCCTGCAGAGCGCTGTGCCCAATATACAGAAACGTCTTGCGGTATCTCCTACAGGGAAAGTGCCAGGAGGGAAAAGTGAGGATTATGCTTAG
Organism: Chroicocephalus ridibundus; assembly: GCF_963924245.1. NCBI lineage: Eukaryota > Metazoa > Chordata > Aves > Charadriiformes > Laridae > Chroicocephalus > Chroicocephalus ridibundus. The sequence goes on along the minus strand of NW_026961236.1, from coordinate 768,755 downwards.
ACTTTCTCGGAACTGCTTCAAATCAACTGGATATCTTTGTGCTGTAAATCTCCCAACAGCCAAACGCAAAAGCAGCAAACATCTCGCTGTATGTCCCACATCCAAAGTGCCAAGAGAGTAATGTAGAGCTTGCTCTCCCTGTCTTTGAGTACTGTTTGCACTGTCCCGATTACCTCTTTGCTAACATTCTCTTCAGAGCTGCAGTGAAACCAGGAACCACGTGGAGAAGGCACCCACACTGAAAATGCCTGGAAGGAACGTTGGGGCTTCTTCTCAGTGTCTCTGATATAGGGTTTCACTGTCCCGGGAAAGTCTCTGCTAACACCCTGCAGAGCGCTGTGCCCAATATACAGAAACGTCTTGCGGTATCTCCTACAGGGAAAGTGCCAGGAGGGAAAAGTGAGGATTATGCTTAGACTTTCTCGGAACTGCTTCAAATCAACTAGATATCTTTGTGCTGTAAATCTCCCAACAGCCAAACGTAAAAGCAGCAAACATCTCGCTGTATGTCCCACATCCAAAGTGCCAAGAGAGAGCTTGCTCTCCCTGTCTTTGAGTACTGTTTGCACTGTCCCGATTACCTCTTTGCTAACATTCTCTTCAGAGCTGCACTGAAACCAGGAACCACGTGGAGAAGGCACCCACACTGAAAGTGCCTGGAAGGAACGTTGGGGCTTCTTCTCAGTGTCTCTGATATAGGGTTTCACTGTCCCGGGAAAGTCTCTCCTAACACCCTGCAGAGCGCTGTGCCCAATATACAGAAACGTCTTGCGGTATCCCCTACAGGGAAAGTGCCAGGAGGGAAAAGTGAGGATTATGTTTAGACTTTCTCTGAACTGCTTCAAATCAACTGGATATCTTTGTGCTGTAAATCTCCCAACAGCCAAATGTAAAAGCAGCAAACATCTCGCTGTATGTCCCACATCCAAAGTGCGAAGAGAGAGCTTGCTCTCCCTGTCTTTGAGTACTGTTTGCACTGTCCCGATTACCTCTTTGCTAACATTCTCTTCAGAGCTGCAGTGAAACCAGGAACCACGTGGAGAAGGCACCCACACTGAAAGTGCCTGGAAGGAACGTTGGGGCTTCTTCTCAGTGTCTCTGATATAGGGTTTCACTGTCCCGGGAAAGTCTCTGCTAACACCCTGCAGAGCGCTGTGCCCAATATACAGAAACGTCTTGCGGTATCTCCTACAGGGAAAGTGCCAGGAGGGAAAAGTGAGGATTATGCTTAGACTTTCTCGGAACTGCTTCAAATCAACTAGATATCTTTGTGCTGTAAATCTCCCAACAGCCAAACGCAAAAGCAGCAAACATCTCGCTGTATGTCCCACATCCAAAGTGCCAAGAGAGTAATGTAGAGCTTGCTCTCCCTGTCTTTGAGTACTGTTTGCACTGTCCCGATTACCTCTTTGCTAACATTCTCTTCAGAGCTGCAGTGAAACCAGGAACCACGTGGAGAAGGCACCCACACTGAAAATGCCTGGAAGGAACGTTGGGGCTTCTTCTCAGTGTCTCTGATATAGGGTTTCACTGTCCCGGGAAAGTCTCTCCTAACAGCCTGCAGAGCGCTGTGCCCAATATACAGAAACGTCTTGCGGTATCTCCTACAGGGAAAGTGCCAGGAGGGAAAAGTGAGGATTATGCTTAGACTTTCTCGGAACTGCTTCAAATCAACTAGATATCTTTGTGCTGTAAATCTCCCAACAGCCAAACGTAAAAGCAGCAAACATCTCGCTGTATGTCCCACATCCAAAGTGCCAAGAGAGAGCTTGCTCTCCCTGTCTTTGAGTACTGTTTGCACTGTCCCGATTACCTCTTTGCTAACATTCTCTTCAGAGCTGCAGTGAAACCAGGAACCACGTGGAGAAGGCACCCACACTGAAAGTGCCTGGAAGGAACGTTGGGGCTTCTTCTCAGTTTCTCTGATATAGGGTTTCACTGTCCCGGGAAAGTCTCTGCTAACAGCCTGCAGAGCGCTGTGCCCAATATACAGAAACGTCTTGCGGTATCCCCTACAGGGAAAGTGCCAGGAGGGAAAAGTGAGGATTATGTTTAGACTTTCTCTGAACTGCTTCAAATCAACTGGATATCTTTGTGCTGTAAATCTCCCAACAGCCAAACGCAAAAGCAGCAAACATCTCGCTGTATGTCCCACATCCAAAGTGCCAAGAGAGTAATGTAGAGCTTGCTCTCCCTGTCTTTGAGTACTGTTTGCACTGTCCCGATTACCTCTTTGCTAACATTCTCTTCAGAGCTGCAGTGAAACCAGGAACCACGTGAAGAAGGCACCCACACTGAAAATGCCTGGAAGGAACGTTGGGGCTTCTTCTCAGTGTCTCTGATATAGGGTTTCACTGTCCCGGGAAAGTCTCTGCTAACACCCTGCAGAGCGCTGTGCCCAATATACAGAAACGTCTTGCGGTATCTCCTACAGGGAAAGTGCCAGGAGGGAAAAGTGAGGATTATGCTTAGACTTTCTCGGAACTGCTTCAAATCAACTGGATATCTTTGTGCTGTAAATCTCCCAACAGCCAAACGCAAAAGCAGCAAACATCTCGCTGTATGTCCCACATCCAAAGTGCCAAGAGAGTAATGTAGAGCTTGCTCTCCCTGTCTTTGAGTACTGTTTGCACTGTCCCGATTACCTCTTTGCTAACATTCTCTTCAGAGCTGCAGTGAAACCAGGAACCACGTGGAGAAGGCACCAACTCTGAAAGTGCCTGGAAGGAACGTTGGGACTTCTTCTCAGTGTCTCTGATATAGGGTTTCACTGTCCCGGGAAAGTCTCTGCTAACACCCTGCAGAGCGCTGTGCCCAATATACAGAAACGTCTTGCGGTATCTCCTACAGGGAAAGTGCCAGGAGGGAAAAGTGAGGATTATGCTTAGACTTTCTCGGAACTGCTTCAAATCAACTAGATATCTTTGTGCTGTAAATCTCCCAACAGCCAAATGTAAAAGCAGCAAACATCTCGCTGTATCTTCCACATCCAAAGTGCCAAGAGAGAGCTTGCTCTCCCTGTCTTTGAGTACTGTTTGCACTGTCCCGATTACCTCTTTGCTAACATTCTCTTCAGAGCTGCAGTGAAACCAGGAACCACGTGGAGAAGGCACCCACACTGAAAGTGCCTGGAAGGAACGTTGGGGCTTCTTCTCAGTTTCTCTGATATAGGGTTTCACTGTCCCGGGAAAGTCTCTCCTAACAGCCTGCAGAGCGCTGTGCCCAATATACAGAAACGTCTTGCGGTATCCCCTACAGGGAAAGTGCCAGGAGGGAAAAGTGAGGATTATGTTTAGACTTTCTCTGAACTGCTTCAAATCAACTGGATATCTTTGTGCTGTAAATCTCCCAACAGCCAAACGCAAAAGCAGCAAACATCTCGCTGTATGTCCCACATCCAAAGTGCCAAGAGAGTAATGTAGAGCTTGCTCTCCCTGTCTTTGAGTACTGTTTGCACTGTCCCGATTACCTCTTTGCTAACATTCTCTTCAGAGCTGCAGTGAAACCAGGAACCACGTGAAGAAGGCACCCACACTGAAAATGCCTGGAAGGAACGTTGGGGCTTCTTCTCAGTGTCTCTGATATAGGGTTTCACTGTCCCGGGAAAGTCTCTCCTAACACCCTGCAGAGCGCTGTGCCCAATATACAGAAACGTCTTGCGGTATCTCCTACAGGGAAAGTGCCAGGAGGGAAAAGTGAGGATTATGCTTAGACTTTCTCGGAACTGCTTCAAATCAACTGGATATCTTTGTGCTGTAAATCTCCCAACAGCCAAACGCAAAAGCAGCAAACATCTCGCTGTATGTCCCACATCCAAAGTGCCAAGAGAGTAATGTAGAGCTTGCTCTCCCTGTCTTTGAGTACTGTTTGCACTGTCCCGATTACCTCTTTGCTAACATTCTCTTCAGAGCTGCAGTGAAACCAGGAACCACGTGGAGAAGGCACCAACTCTGAAAGTGCCTGGAAGGAACGTTGGGACTTCTTCTCAGTGTCTCTGATATAGGGTTTCACTGTCCCGGGAAAGTCTCTGCTAACACCCTGCAGAGCGCTGTGCCCAATATACAGAAACGTCTTGCGGTATCTCCTACAGGGAAAGTGCCAGGAGGGAAAAGTGAGGATTATGCTTAGACTTTCTCGGAACTGCTTCAAATCAACTGGATATCTTTGTGCTGTAAATCTCCCAACAGCCAAACGCAAAAGCAGCAAACATCTCGCTGTATGTCCCACATCCAAAGTGCCAAGAGAGAGCTTGCTCTCCCTGTCTTTGAGTACTGTTTGCACTGTCCCGATTACCTCTTTGCTAACATTCTCTTCAGAGCTGCACTGAAACCAGGAACCACGTGGAGAAGGCACCCACACTGAAAGTGCCTGGAAGGAACGTTGGGGCTTCTTCTCAGTGTCTCTGATATAGGGTTTCACTGTCCCGGGAAAGTCTCTGCTAACACCCTGCAGAGCGCTGTGCCCAATATACAGACACGTCTTGCGGTATCTCCTACAGGGAAAGTGCCAGGAGGGAAAAGTGAGGATTATGCTTAGACTTTCTCGGAACTGCTTCAAATCAACTGGATATCTTTGTGCTGTAAATCTCCCAACAGCCAAACGCAAAAGCAGCAAACATCTCGCTGTATGTCCCACATCCAAAGTGCCAAGAGAGTAATGTAGAGCTTGCTCTCCCTGTCTTTGAGTACTGTTTGCACTGTCCCGATTACCTCTTTGCTAACATTCTCTTCAGAGCTGCAGTGAAACCAGGAACCACGTGGAGAAGGCACCCACACTGAAAATGCCTGGAAGGAACGTTGGGGCTTCTTCTCAGTGTCTCTGATATAGGGTTTCACTGTCCCGGGAAAGTCTCTGCTAACACCCTGCAGAGCGCTGTGCCCAATATACAGAAACGTCTTGCGGTATCTCCTACAGGGAAAGTGCCAGGAGGGAAAAGTGAGGATTATGCTTAGACTTTCTCGGAACTGCTTCAAATCAACTGGATATCTTTGTGCTGTAAATCTCCCAACAGCCAAACGCAAAAGCAGCAAACATCTCGCTGTATGTCCCACATCCAAAGTGCCAAGAGAGTAATGTAGAGCTTGCTCTCCCTGTCTTTGAGTACTGTTTGCACTGTCCCGATTACCTCTTTGCTAACATTCTCTTCAGAGCTGCAGTGAAACCAGGAACCACGTGGAGAAGGCACCAACTCTGAAAGTGCCTGGAAGGAACGTTGGGACTTCTTCTCAGTGTCTCTGATATAGGGTTTCACTGTCCCGGGAAAGTCTCTGCTAACACCCTGCAGAGCGCTGTGCCCAATATACAGAAACGTCTTGCGGTATCTCCTACAGGGAAAGTGCCAGGAGGGAAAAGTGAGGATTATGCTTAGACTTTCTCGGAACTGCTTCAAATCAACTAGATATCTTTGTGCTGTAAATCTCCCAACAGCCAAATGTAAAAGCAGCAAACATCTCGCTGTATGTTCCACATCCAAAGTGCCAAGAGAGAGCTTGCTCTCCCTGTCTTTGAGTACTGTTTGCACTGTCCCGATTACCTCTTTGCTAACATTCTCTTCAGAGCTGCAGTGAAACCAGGAACCACGTGGAGAAGGCACCCACACTGAAAGTGCCTGGAAGGAACGTTGGGGCTTCTTCTCAGTTTCTCTGATATAGGGTTTCACTGTCCCGGGAAAGTCTCTCCTAACAGCCTGCAGAGCGCTGTGCCCAATATACAGAAACGTCTTGCGGTATCCCCTACAGGGAAAGTGCCAGGAGGGAAAAGTGAGGATTATGTTTAGACTTTCTCTGAACTGCTTCAAATCAACTGGATATCTTTGTGCTGTAAATCTCCCAACAGCCAAACGCAAAAGCAGCAAACATCTCGCTGTATGTCCCACATCCAAAGTGCCAAGAGAGTAATGTAGAGCTTGCTCTCCCTGTCTTTGAGTACTGTTTGCACTGTCCCGATTACCTCTTTGCTAACATTCTCTTCAGAGCTGCAGTGAAACCAGGAACCACGTGAAGAAGGCACCCACACTGAAAATGCCTGGAAGGAACGTTGGGGCTTCTTCTCAGTGTCTCTGATATAGGGTTTCACTGTCCCGGGAAAGTCTCTGCTAACACCCTGCAGAGCGCTGTGCCCAATATACAGAAACGTCTTGCGGTATCTCCTACAGGGAAAGTGCCAGGAGGGAAAAGTGAGGATTATGCTTAGACTTTCTCGGAACTGCTTCAAATCAACTGGATATCTTTGTGCTGTAAATCTCCCAACAGCCAAACGCAAAAGCAGCAAACATCTCGCTGTATGTCCCACATCCAAAGTGCCAAGAGAGTAATGTAGAGCTTGCTCTCCCTGTCTTTGAGTACTGTTTGCACTGTCCCGATTACCTCTTTGCTAACATTCTCTTCAGAGCTGCAGTGAAACCAGGAACCACGTGGAGAAGGCACCAACTCTGAAAGTGCCTGGAAGGAACGTTGGGACTTCTTCTCAGTGTCTCTGATATAGGGTTTCACTGTCCCGGGAAAGTCTCTGCTAACACCCTGCAGAGCGCTGTGCCCAATATACAGAAACGTCTTGCGGTATCTCCTACAGGGAAAGTGCCAGGAGGGAAAAGTGAGGATTATGCTTAGACTTTCTCGGAACTGCTTCAAATCAACTAGATATCTTTGTGCTGTAAATCTCCCAACAGCCAAACGCAAAAGCAGCAAACATCTCGCTGTATGTTCCACATCCAAAGTGCCAAGAGAGAGCTTGCTCTCCCTGTCTTTGAGTACTGTTTGCACTGTCCCGATTACCTCTTTGCTAACATTCTCTTCAGAGCTGCAGTGAAACCAGGAACCACGTGGAGAAGGCACCCACACTGAAAATGCCTGGAAGGAACGTTGGGGCTTCTTCTCAGTTTCTCTGATATAGGGTTTCACTGTCCCGGGAAAGTCTCTCCTAACAGCCTGCAGAGCGCTGTGCCCAATATACAGAAACATCTTGCGGTATCCCCTACAGGGAAAGTGCCAGGAGGGAAAAGTGAGGATTATGTTTAGACTTTCTCTGAACTGCTTCAAATCAACTGGATATCTTTGTGCTGTAAATCTCCCAACAGCCAAACGCAAAAGCAGCAAACATCTCGCTGTATGTTCCACATCCAAAGTGCCAAGAGAGAGCTTGCTCTCCCTGTCTTTGAGTACTGTTTGCACTGTCCCGATTACCTCTTTGCTAACATTCTCTTCAGAGCTGCAGTGAAACCAGGAACCACGTGGAGAAGGCACCCACACTGAAAGTGCCTGGAAGGAACGTTGGGGCTTCTTCTCAGTGTCTCTGATATAGGGTTTCACTGTCCCGGGAAAGTCTCTGCTAACACCCTGCAGAGCGCTGTGCCCAATATACAGAAACGTCTTGCGGTATCTCCTACAGGGAAAGTGCCAGGAGGGAAAAGTGAGGATTATGTTTAGACTTTCTCTGAACTGCTTCAAATCAACTGGATATCTTTGTGCTGTAAATCTCCCAACAGCCAAACGCAAAAGCAGCAAACATCTCGCTGTATGTCCCACATCCAAAGTGCCAAGAGAGTAATGTAGAGCTTGCTCTCCCTGTCTTTGAGTACTGTTTGCACTGTCCCGATTACCTCTTTGCTAACATTCTCTTCAGAGCTGCAGTGAAACCAGGAACCACGTGGAGAAGGCACCCACACTGAAAATGCCTGGAAGGAACGTTGGGGCTTCTTCTCAGTGTCTCTGATATAGGGTTTCACTGTCCCGGGAAAGTCTCTCCTAACAGCCTGCAGAGCGCTGTGCCCAATATACAGAAACGTCTTGCGGTATCTCCTACAGGGAAAGTGCCAGGAGGGAAAAGTGAGGATTATGCTTAGACTTTCTCGGAACTGCTTCAAATCAACTAGATATCTTTGTGCTGTAAATCTCCCAACAGCCAAACGTAAAAGCAGCAAACATCTCGCTGTATGTCCCACATCCAAAGTGCCAAGAGAGAGCTTGCTCTCCCTGTCTTTGAGTACTGTTTGCACTGTCCCGATTACCTCTTTGCTAACATTCTCTTCAGAGCTGCAGTGAAACCAGGAACCACGTGGAGAAGGCACCCACACTGAAAGTGCCTGGAAGGAACCTTGGGGCTTCTTCTCAGTGTCTCTGATATAGGGTTTCACTGTCCCGGGAAAGTCTCTCCTAACACCCTGCAGAGCGCTGTGCCCAATATACAGAAACGTCTTGCGGTATCCCCTACAGGGAAAGTGCCAGGAGGGAAAAGTGAGGATTATGTTTAGACTTTCTCTGAACTGCTTCAAATCAACTAGATATCTTTGTGCTGTAAATCTCCCAACAGCCAAATGTAAAAGCAGCAAACATCTCGCTGTATGTCCCACATCCAAAGTGCCAAGAGAGAGCTTGCTCTCCCTGTCTTTGAGTACTGTTTGCACTGTCCCGATTACCTCTTTGCTAACATTCTCTTCAGAGCTGCAGTGAAACCAGGAACCACGTGGAGAAGGCACCCACACTGAAAGTGCCTGGAAGGAACGTTGGGGCTTCTTCTCAGTGTCTCTGATATAGGGTTTCACTGTCCCGGGAAAGTCTCTGCTAACACCCTGCAGAGCGCTGTGCCCAATATACAGAAACGTCTTGCGGTATCTCCTACAGGGAAAGTGCCAGGAGGGAAAAGTGAGGATTATGCTTAGACTTTCTCGGAACTGCTTCAAATCAACTGGATATCTTTGTGCTGTAAATCTCCCAACAGCCAAACGCAAAAGCAGCAAACATCTCGCTGTATGTCCCACATCCAAAGTGCCAAGAGAGTAATGTAGAGCTTGCTCTCCCTGTCTTTGAGTACTGTTTGCACTGTCCCGATTACCTCTTTGCTAACATTCTCTTCAGAGCTGCAGTGAAACCAGGAACCACGTGGAGAAGGCACCCACACTGAAAATGCCTGGAAGGAACGTTGGGGCTTCTTCTCAGTGTCTCTGATATAGGGTTTCACTGTCCCGGGAAAGTCTCTGCTAACACCCTGCAGAGCGCTGTGCCCAATATACAGAAACGTCTTGCGGTATCTCCTACAGGGAAAGTGCCAGGAGGGAAAAGTGAGGATTATGCTTAGACTTTCTCGGAACTGCTTCAAATCAACTAGATATCTTTGTGCTGTAAATCTCCCAACAGCCAAACGTAAAAGCAGCAAACATCTCGCTGTATGTCCCACATCCAAAGTGCCAAGAGAGAGCTTGCTCTCCCTGTCTTTGAGTACTGTTTGCACTGTCCCGATTACCTCTTTGCTAACATTCTCTTCAGAGCTGCAGTGAAAAGAGGAACCACGTGGAGAAGGCACCCACACTGAAAGTGCCTGGAAGGAACGTTGGGGCTTCTTCTCAGTGTCTCTGATATAGGGTTTCACTGTCCCGGGAAAGTCTCTGCTAACACCCTGCAGAGCGCTGTGCCCAATATACAGAAACGTCTTGCGGTATCTCCTACAGGGAAAGTGCCAGGAGGGAAAAGTGAGGATTATGCTTAGACTTTCTCGGAACTGCTTCAAATCAACTAGATATCTTTGTGCTGTAAATCTCCCAACAGCCAAACGTAAAAGCAGCAAACATCTCGCTGTATGTCCCACATCCAAAGTGCCAAGAGAGAGCTTGCTCTCCCTGTCTTTGAGTACTGTTTGCACTGTCCCGATTACCTCTTTGCTAACATTCTCTTCAGAGCTGCAGTGAAACCAGGAACCACGTGGAGAAGGCACCCACACTGAAAGTGCCTGGAAGGAACGTTGGGGCTTCTTCTCAGTGTCTCTGATATAGGGTTTCACTGTCCCGGGAAAGTCTCTCCTAACACCCTGCAGAGCGCTGTGCCCAATAGACAGAAACGTCTTGCGGTATCCCCTACAGGGAAAGTGCCAGGAGGGAAAAGTGAGGATTATGTTTAGACTTTCTCTGAACTGCTTCAAATCAACTGGATATCTTTGTGCTGTAAATCTCCCAACAGCCAAATGTAAAAGCAGCAAACATCTCGCTGTATGTCCCACATCCAAAGTGCCAAGAGAGAGCTTGCTCTCCCTGTCTTTGAGTACTGTTTGCACTGTCCCGATTACCTCTTTGCTAACATTCTCTTCAGAGCTGCAGTGAAACCAGGAACCACGTGGAGAAGGCACCCACTCTGAAAATGCCTGGAAGGAACGTTGGGGCTTCTTCTCAGTGTCTCTGATATAGGGTTTCACTGTCCCGGGAAAGTCTCTGCTAACACCCTGCAGAGCGCTGTGCCCAATATACAGAAACGTCTTGCGGTATCTCCTACAGGGAAAGTGCCAGGAGGGAAAAGTGAGTATTAGGTTTAGACTTTCTCGGAACTGCTTCAAATCAACTGGATATCTTTGTGCTGTAAATCTCCCAACAGCCAAACGCAAAAGCAGCAAACATCTCGCTGTATGTTCCACATCCAAAGTGCCAAGAGAGAGCTTGCTCTCCCTGTCTTTGAGTACTGTTTGCACTGTCCCGATTACCTCTTTGCTAACATTCTCTTCAGAGCTGCAGTGAAACCAGGAACCACGTGAAGAAGGCACCCACACTGAAAATGCCTGGAAGGAACGTTGGGGCTTCTTCTCAGTGTCTCTGATATAGGGTTTCACTGTCCCGGGAAAGTCTCTGCTAACACCCTGCAGAGCGCTGTGCCCAATATACAGAAACGTCTTGCGGTATCTCCTACAGGGAAAGTGCCAGGAGGGAAAAGTGAGGATTATGCTTAGACTTTCTCGGAACTGCTTCAAATCAACTGGATATCTTTGTGCTGTAAATCTCCCAACAGCCAAACGCAAAAGCAGCAAACATCTCGCTGTATGTCCCACATCCAAAGTGCCAAGAGAGTAATGTAGAGCTTGCTCTCCCTGTCTTTGAGTACTGTTTGCACTGTCCCGATTACCTCTTTGCTAACATTCTCTTCAGAGCTGCAGTGAAACCAGGAACCACGTGAAGAAGGCACCCACACTGAAAATGCCTGGAAGGAACGTTGGGGCTTCTTCTCAGTGTCTCTGATATAGGGTTTCACTGTCCCGGGAAAGTCTCTGCTAACACCCTGCAGAGCGCTGTGCCCAATATACAGAAACGTCTTGCGGTATCTCCTACAGGGAAAGTGCCAGGAGGGAAAAGTGAGGATTATGCTTAGACTTTCTCGGAACTGCTTCAAATCAACTGGATATCTTTGTGCTGTAAATCTCCCAACAGCCAAACGCAAAAGCAGCAAACATCTCGCTGTATGTCCCACATCCAAAGTGCCAAGAGAGTAATGTAGAGCTTGCTCTCCCTGTCTTTGAGTACTGTTTGCACTGTCCCGATTACCTCTTTGCTAACATTCTCTTCAGAGCTGCAGTGAAACCAGGAACCACGTGGAGAAGGCACCCACACTGAAAATGCCTGGAAGGAACGTTGGGGCTTCTTCTCAGTGTCTCTGATATAGGGTTTCACTGTCCCGGGAAAGTCTCTGCTAACACCCTGCAGAGCGCTGTGCCCAATATACAGAAACGTCTTGCGGTATCTCCTACAGGGAAAGTGCCAGGAGGGAAAAGTGAGGATTATGCTTAGACTTTCTCGGAACTGCTTCAAATCAACTGGATATCTTTGTGCTGTAAATCTCCCAACAGCCAAACGCAAAAGCAGCAAACATCTCGCTGTATGTCCCACATCCAAAGTGCCAAGAGAGTAATGTAGAGCTTGCTCTCCCTGTCTTTGAGTACTGTTTGCACTGTCCCGATTACCTCTTTGCTAACATTCTCTTCAGAGCTGCAGTGAAACCAGGAACCACGTGGAGAAGGCACCAACTCTGAAAGTGCCTGGAAGGAACGTTGGGACTTCTTCTCAGTGTCTCTGATATAGGGTTTCACTGTCCCGGGAAAGTCTCTGCTAACACCCTGCAGAGCGCTGTGCCCAATATACAGAAACGTCTTGCGGTATCTCCTACAGGGAAAGTGCCAGGAGGGAAAAGTGAGGATTATGCTTAGACTTTCTCGGAACTGCTTCAAATCAACTGGATATCTTTGTGCTGTAAATCTCCCAACAGCCAAACGCAAAAGCAGCAAACATCTCGCTGTATGTTCCACATCCAAAGTGCCAAGAGAGAGCTTGCTCTCCCTGTCTTTGAGTACTGTTTGCACTGTCCCGATTACCTCTTTGCTAACATTCTCTTCAGAGCTGCAGTGAAACCAGGAACTACGTGGAGAAGGCACCCACACTGAAAATGCCTGGAAGGAACGTTGGGGCTTCTTCTCAGTGTCTCTGATATAGGGTTTCACTGTCCCGGGAAAGTCTCTGCTAACACCCTGCAGAGCGCTGTGCCCAATATACAGAAACGTCTTGCGGTATCTCCTACAGGGAAAGTGCCAGGAGGGAAAAGTGAGGATTATGCTTAGACTTTCTCGGAACTGCTTCAAATCAACTAGATATCTTTGTGCTGTAAATCTCCCAACAGCCAAACGCAAAAGCAGCAAACATCTCGCTGTATGTTCCACATCCAAAGTGCCAAGAGAGAGCTTGCTCTCCCTGTCTTTGAGTACTGTTTGCACTGTCCCGATTACCTCTTTGCTAACATTCTCTTCAGAGCTGCAGTGAAACCAGGAACCACGTGGAGAAGGCACCCACACTGAAAATGCCTGGAAGGAACGTTGGGGCTTCTTCTCAGTTTCTCTGATATAGGGTTTCACTGTCCCGGGAAAGTCTCTCCTAACAGCCTGCAGAGCGCTGTGCCCAATATACAGAAACATCTTGCGGTATCCCCTACAGGGAAAGTGCCAGGAGGGAAAAGTGAGGATTATGTTTAGACTTTCTCTGAACTGCTTCAAATCAACTGGATATCTTTGTGCTGTAAATCTCCCAACAGCCAAACGCAAAAGCAGCAAACATCTCGCTGTATGTTCCACATCCAAAGTGCCAAGAGAGAGCTTGCTCTCCCTGTCTTTGAGTACTGTTTGCACTGTCCCGATTACCTCTTTGCTAACATTCTCTTCAGAGCTGCAGTGAAACCAGGAACCACGTGGAGAAGGCACCCACACTGAAAGTGCCTGGAAGGAACGTTGGGGCTTCTTCTCAGTGTCTCTGATATAGGGTTTCACTGTCCCGGGAAAGTCTCTGCTAACACCCTGCAGAGCGCTGTGCCCAATATACAGAAACGTCTTGCGGTATCTCCTACAGGGAAAGTGCCAGGAGGGAAAAGTGAGGATTATGTTTAGACTTTCTCTGAACTGCTTCAAATCAACTGGATATCTTTGTGCTGTAAATCTCCCAACAGCCAAACGCAAAAGCAGCAAACATCTCGCTGTATGTCCCACATCCAAAGTGCCAAGAGAGTAATGTAGAGCTTGCTCTCCCTGTCTTTGAGTACTGTTTGCACTGTCCCGATTACCTCTTTGCTAACATTCTCTTCAGAGCTGCAGTGAAACCAGGAACCACGTGGAGAAGGCACCCACACTGAAAATGCCTGGAAGGAACGTTGGGGCTTCTTCTCAGTGTCTCTGATATAGGGTTTCACTGTCCCGGGAAAGTCTCTCCTAACAGCCTGCAGAGCGCTGTGCCCAATATACAGAAACGTCTTGCGGTATCTCCTACAGGGAAAGTGCCAGGAGGGAAAAGTGAGGATTATGCTTAGACTTTCTCGGAACTGCTTCAAATCAACTAGATATCTTTGTGCTGTAAATCTCCCAACAGCCAAACGTAAAAGCAGCAAACATCTCGCTGTATGTCCCACATCCAAAGTGCCAAGAGAGAGCTTGCTCTCCCTGTCTTTGAGTACTGTTTGCACTGTCCCGATTACCTCTTTGCTAACATTCTCTTCAGAGCTGCAGTGAAACCAGGAACCACGTGGAGAAGGCACCCACACTGAAAGTGCCTGGAAGGAACCTTGGGGCTTCTTCTCAGTGTCTCTGATATAGGGTTTCACTGTCCCGGGAAAGTCTCTCCTAACACCCTGCAGAGCGCTGTGCCCAATATACAGAAACGTCTTGCGGTATCCCCTACAGGGAAAGTGCCAGGAGGGAAAAGTGAGGATTATGTTTAGACTTTCTCTGAACTGCTTCAAATCAACTAGATATCTTTGTGCTGTAAATCTCCCAACAGCCAAATGTAAAAGCAGCAAACATCTCGCTGTATGTCCCACATCCAAAGTGCCAAGAGAGAGCTTGCTCTCCCTGTCTTTGAGTACTGTTTGCACTGTCCCGATTACCTCTTTGCTAACATTCTCTTCAGAGCTGCAGTGAAACCAGGAACCACGTGGAGAAGGCACCCACACTGAAAGTGCCTGGAAGGAACGTTGGGGCTTCTTCTCAGTGTCTCTGATATAGGGTTTCACTGTCCCGGGAAAGTCTCTGCTAACACCCTGCAGAGCGCTGTGCCCAATATACAGAAACGTCTTGCGGTATCTCCTACAGGGAAAGTGCCAGGAGGGAAAAGTGAGGATTATGCTTAGACTTTCTCGGAACTGCTTCAAATCAACTGGATATCTTTGTGCTGTAAATCTCCCAACAGCCAAACGCAAAAGCAGCAAACATCTCGCTGTATGTCCCACATCCAAAGTGCCAAGAGAGTAATGTAGAGCTTGCTCTCCCTGTCTTTGAGTACTGTTTGCACTGTCCCGATTACCTCTTTGCTAACATTCTCTTCAGAGCTGCAGTGAAACCAGGAACCACGTGGAGAAGGCACCCACACTGAAAATGCCTGGAAGGAACGTTGGGGCTTCTTCTCAGTGTCTCTGATATAGGGTTTCACTGTCCCGGGAAAGTCTCTGCTAACACCCTGCAGAGCGCTGTGCCCAATATACAGAAACGTCTTGCGGTATCTCCTACAGGGAAAGTGCCAGGAGGGAAAAGTGAGGATTATGCTTAGACTTTCTCGGAACTGCTTCAAATCAACTAGATATCTTTGTGCTGTAAATCTCCCAACAGCCAAACGTAAAAGCAGCAAACATCTCGCTGTATGTCCCACATCCAAAGTGCCAAGAGAGAGCTTGCTCTCCCTGTCTTTGAGTACTGTTTGCACTGTCCCGATTACCTCTTTGCTAACATTCTCTTCAGAGCTGCAGTGAAAAGAGGAACCACGTGGAGAAGGCACCCACACTGAAAGTGCCTGGAAGGAACGTTGGGGCTTCTTCTCAGTGTCTCTGATATAGGGTTTCACTGTCCCGGGAAAGTCTCTGCTAACACCCTGCAGAGCGCTGTGCCCAATATACAGAAACGTCTTGCGGTATCTCCTACAGGGAAAGTGCCAGGAGGGAAAAGTGAGGATTATGCTTAGACTTTCTCGGAACTGCTTCAAATCAACTAGATATCTTTGTGCTGTAAATCTCCCAACAGCCAAACGTAAAAGCAGCAAACATCTCGCTGTATGTCCCACATCCAAAGTGCCAAGAGAGAGCTTGCTCTCCCTGTCTTTGAGTACTGTTTGCACTGTCCCGATTACCTCTTTGCTAACATTCTCTTCAGAGCTGCAGTGAAACCAGGAACCACGTGGAGAAGGCACCCACACTGAAAGTGCCTGGAAGGAACGTTGGGGCTTCTTCTCAGTGTCTCTGATATAGGGTTTCACTGTCCCGGGAAAGTCTCTCCTAACACCCTGCAGAGCGCTGTGCCCAATAGACAGAAACGTCTTGCGGTATCCCCTACAGGGAAAGTGCCAGGAGGGAAAAGTGAGGATTATGTTTAGACTTTCTCTGAACTGCTTCAAATCAACTGGATATCTTTGTGCTGTAAATCTCCCAACAGCCAAATGTAAAAGCAGCAAACATCTCGCTGTATGTCCCACATCCAAAGTGCCAAGAGAGAGCTTGCTCTCCCTGTCTTTGAGTACTGTTTGCACTGTCCCGATTACCTCTTTGCTAACATTCTCTTCAGAGCTGCAGTGAAACCAGGAACCACGTGGAGAAGGCACCCACTCTGAAAATGCCTGGAAGGAACGTTGGGGCTTCTTCTCAGTGTCTCTGATATAGGGTTTCACTGTCCCGGGAAAGTCTCTGCTAACACCCTGCAGAGCGCTGTGCCCAATATACAGAAACGTCTTGCGGTATCTCCTACAGGGAAAGTGCCAGGAGGGAAAAGTGAGTATTAGGTTTAGACTTTCTCGGAACTGCTTCAAATCAACTGGATATCTTTGTGCTGTAAATCTCCCAACAGCCAAACGCAAAAGCAGCAAACATCTCGCTGTATGTTCCACATCCAAAGTGCCAAGAGAGAGCTTGCTCTCCCTGTCTTTGAGTACTGTTTGCACTGTCCCGATTACCTCTTTGCTAACATTCTCTTCAGAGCTGCAGTGAAACCAGGAACCACGTGAAGAAGGCACCCACACTGAAAATGCCTGGAAGGAACGTTGGGGCTTCTTCTCAGTGTCTCTGATATAGGGTTTCACTGTCCCGGGAAAGTCTCTGCTAACACCCTGCAGAGCGCTGTGCCCAATATACAGAAACGTCTTGCGGTATCTCCTACAGGGAAAGTGCCAGGAGGGAAAAGTGAGGATTATGCTTAGACTTTCTCGGAACTGCTTCAAATCAACTGGATATCTTTGTGCTGTAAATCTCCCAACAGCCAAACGCAAAAGCAGCAAACATCTCGCTGTATGTCCCACATCCAAAGTGCCAAGAGAGTAATGTAGAGCTTGCTCTCCCTGTCTTTGAGTACTGTTTGCACTGTCCCGATTACCTCTTTGCTAACATTCTCTTCAGAGCTGCAGTGAAACCAGGAACCACGTGAAGAAGGCACCCACACTGAAAATGCCTGGAAGGAACGTTGGGGCTTCTTCTCAGTGTCTCTGATATAGGGTTTCACTGTCCCGGGAAAGTCTCTGCTAACACCCTGCAGAGCGCTGTGCCCAATATACAGAAACGTCTTGCGGTATCTCCTACAGGGAAAGTGCCAGGAGGGAAAAGTGAGGATTATGCTTAGACTTTCTCGGAACTGCTTCAAATCAACTGGATATCTTTGTGCTGTAAATCTCCCAACAGCCAAACGCAAAAGCAGCAAACATCTCGCTGTATGTCCCACATCCAAAGTGCCAAGAGAGTAATGTAGAGCTTGCTCTCCCTGTCTTTGAGTACTGTTTGCACTGTCCCGATTACCTCTTTGCTAACATTCTCTTCAGAGCTGCAGTGAAACCAGGAACCACGTGGAGAAGGCACCCACACTGAAAATGCCTGGAAGGAACGTTGGGGCTTCTTCTCAGTGTCTCTGATATAGGGTTTCACTGTCCCGGGAAAGTCTCTGCTAACACCCTGCAGAGCGCTGTGCCCAATATACAGAAACGTCTTGCGGTATCTCCTACAGGGAAAGTGCCAGGAGGGAAAAGTGAGGATTATGCTTAGACTTTCTCGGAACTGCTTCAAATCAACTGGATATCTTTGTGCTGTAAATCTCCCAACAGCCAAACGCAAAAGCAGCAAACATCTCGCTGTATGTCCCACATCCAAAGTGCCAAGAGAGTAATGTAGAGCTTGCTCTCCCTGTCTTTGAGTACTGTTTGCACTGTCCCGATTACCTCTTTGCTAACATTCTCTTCAGAGCTGCAGTGAAACCAGGAACCACGTGGAGAAGGCACCAACTCTGAAAGTGCCTGGAAGGAACGTTGGGACTTCTTCTCAGTGTCTCTGATATAGGGTTTCACTGTCCCGGGAAAGTCTCTGCTAACACCCTGCAGAGCGCTGTGCCCAATATACAGAAACGTCTTGCGGTATCTCCTACAGGGAAAGTGCCAGGAGGGAAAAGTGAGGATTATGCTTAGACTTTCTCGGAACTGCTTCAAATCAACTAGATATCTTTGTGCTGTAAATCTCCCAACAGCCAAATGTAAAAGCAGCAAACATCTCGCTGTATGTTCCACATCCAAAGTGCCAAGAGAGAGCTTGCTCTCCCTGTCTTTGAGTACTGTTTGCACTGTCCCGATTACCTCTTTGCTAACATTCTCTTCAGAGCTGCAGTGAAACCAGGAACTACGTGGAGAAGGCACCCACACTGAAAATGCCTGGAAGGAACGTTGGGGCTTCTTCTCAGTGTCTCTGATATAGGGTTTCACTGTCCCGGGAAAGTCTCTGCTAACACCCTGCAGAGCGCTGTGCCCAATATACAGAAACGTCTTGCGGTATCTCCTACAGGGAAAGTGCCAGGAGGAAAAAGTGAGGATTATGCTTAGACTTTCTCGGAACTGCTTCAAATCAACTAGATATCTTTGTGCTGTAAATCTCCCAACAGCCAAACGTAAAAGCAGCAAACATCTCGCTGTATGTCCCACATCCAAAGTGCCAAGAGAGAGCTTGCTCTCCCTGTCTTTGAGTACTGTTTGCACTGTCCCGATTACCTCTTTGCTAACATTCTCTTCAGAGCTGCAGTGAAACCAGGAACCACGTGGAGAAGGCACCCACACTGAAAGTGCCTGGAAGGAACGTTGGGGCTTCTTCTCAGTGTCTCTGATATAGGGTTTCACTGTCCCGGGAAAGTCTCTGCTAACACCCTGCAGAGCGCTGTGCCCAATATACAGAAACGTCTTGCGGTATCCCCTACAGGGAAAGTGCCAGGAGGGAAAAGTGAGGATTATGTTTAGACTTTCTCTGAACTGCTTCAAATCAACTGGATATCTTTGTGCTGTAAATCTCCCAACAGCCAAATGTAAAAGCAGCAAACATCTCGCTGTATGTCCCACATCCAAAGTGCCAAGAGAGAGCTTGCTCTCCCTGTCTTTGAGTACTGTTTGCACTGTCCCGATTACCTCTTTGCTAACATTCTCTTCAGAGCTGCAGTGAAACCAGGAACCACGTGGAGAAGGCACCCACTCTGAAAATGCCTGGAAGGAACGTTGGGGCTTCTTCTCAGTGTCTCTGATATAGGGTTTCACTGTCCCGGGAAAGTCTCTGCTAACACCCTGCAGAGCGCTGTGCCCAATATACAGAAACGTCTTGCGGTATCTCCTACAGGGAAAGTGCCAGGAGGGAAAAGTGAGGATTATGCTTAGACTTTCTCGGAACTGCTTCAAATCAACTAGATATCTTTGTGCTGTAAATCTCCCAACAGCCAAATGTAAAAGCAGCAAACATCTCGCTGTATGTTCCACATCCAAAGTGCCAAGAGAGAGCTTGCTCTCCCTGTCTTTGAGTACTGTTTGCACTGTCCCGATTACCTCTTTGCTAACATTCTCTTCAGAGCTGCAGTGAAACCAGGAACCACGTGGAGAAGGCACCCACACTGAAAATGCCTGGAAGGAACCTTGGGGCTTCTTCTCAGTTTCTCTGATATAGGGTTTCACTGTCCCGGGAAAGTCTCTCCTAACAGCCTGCAGAGCGCTGTGCCCAATATACAGAAACATCTTGCGGTATCCCCTACAGGGAAAGTGCCAGGAGGGAAAAGTGAGGATTATGTTTAGACTTTCTCTGAACTGCTTCAAATCAACTGGATATCTTTGTGCTGTAAATCTCCCAACAGCCAAACGCAAAAGCAGCAAACATCTCGCTGTATGTCCCACATCCAAAGTGCCAAGAGAGTAATGTAGAGCTTGCTCTCCCTGTCTTTGAGTACTGTTTGCACTGTCCCGATTACCTCTTTGCTAACATTCTCTTCAGAGCTGCAGTGAAACCAGGAACCACGTGGAGAAGGCACCCACACTGAAAGTGCCTGGAAGGAACGTTGGGGCTTCTTCTCAGTGTCTCTGATATAGGGTTTCACTGTCCCGGGAAAGTCTCTCCTAACACCCTGCAGAGCGCTGTGCCCAATAGACAGAAACGTCTTGCGGTATCCCCTACAGGGAAAGTGCCAGGAGGGAAAAGTGAGGATTATGTTTAGACTTTCTCTGAACTGCTTCAAATCAACTGGATATCTTTGTGCTGTAAATCTCCCAACAGCCAAATGTAAAAGCAGCAAACATCTCGCTGTATGTCCCACATCCAAAGTGCCAAGAGAGAGCTTGCTCTCCCTGTCTTTGAGTACTGTTTGCACTGTCCCGATTACCTCTTTGCTAACATTCTCTTCAGAGCTGCAGTGAAACCAGGAACCACGTGGAGAAGGCACCCACTCTGAAAATGCCTGGAAGGAACGTTGGGGCTTCTTCTCAGTGTCTCTGATATAGGGTTTCACTGTCCCGGGAAAGTCTCTGCTAACACCCTGCAGAGCGCTGTGCCCAATATACAGAAACGTCTTGCGGTATCTCCTACAGGGAAAGTGCCAGGAGGGAAAAGTGAGTATTAGGTTTAGACTTTCTCGGAACTGCTTCAAATCAACTGGATATCTTTGTGCTGTAAATCTCCCAACAGCCAAACGCAAAAGCAGCAAACATCTCGCTGTATGTTCCACATCCAAAGTGCCAAGAGAGAGCTTGCTCTCCCTGTCTTTGAGTACTGTTTGCACTGTCCCGATTACCTCTTTGCTAACATTCTCTTCAGAGCTGCAGTGAAACCAGGAACCACGTGAAGAAGGCACCCACACTGAAAATGCCTGGAAGGAACGTTGGGGCTTCTTCTCAGTGTCTCTGATATAGGGTTTCACTGTCCCGGGAAAGTCTCTGCTAACACCCTGCAGAGCGCTGTGCCCAATATACAGAAACGTCTTGCGGTATCTCCTACAGGGAAAGTGCCAGGAGGGAAAAGTGAGGATTATGCTTAGACTTTCTCGGAACTGCTTCAAATCAACTGGATATCTTTGTGCTGTAAATCTCCCAACAGCCAAACGCAAAAGCAGCAAACATCTCGCTGTATGTCCCACATCCAAAGTGCCAAGAGAGTAATGTAGAGCTTGCTCTCCCTGTCTTTGAGTACTGTTTGCACTGTCCCGATTACCTCTTTGCTAACATTCTCTTCAGAGCTGCAGTGAAACCAGGAACCACGTGAAGAAGGCACCCACACTGAAAATGCCTGGAAGGAACGTTGGGGCTTCTTCTCAGTGTCTCTGATATAGGGTTTCACTGTCCCGGGAAAGTCTCTGCTAACACCCTGCAGAGCGCTGTGCCCAATATACAGAAACGTCTTGCGGTATCTCCTACAGGGAAAGTGCCAGGAGGGAAAAGTGAGGATTATGCTTAGACTTTCTCGGAACTGCTTCAAATCAACTGGATATCTTTGTGCTGTAAATCTCCCAACAGCCAAACGCAAAAGCAGCAAACATCTCGCTGTATGTCCCACATCCAAAGTGCCAAGAGAGTAATGTAGAGCTTGCTCTCCCTGTCTTTGAGTACTGTTTGCACTGTCCCGATTACCTCTTTGCTAACATTCTCTTCAGAGCTGCAGTGAAACCAGGAACCACGTGGAGAAGGCACCCACACTGAAAATGCCTGGAAGGAACGTTGGGGCTTCTTCTCAGTGTCTCTGATATAGGGTTTCACTGTCCCGGGAAAGTCTCTGCTAACACCCTGCAGAGCGCTGTGCCCAATATACAGAAACGTCTTGCGGTATCTCCTACAGGGAAAGTGCCAGGAGGGAAAAGTGAGGATTATGCTTAGACTTTCTCGGAACTGCTTCAAATCAACTGGATATCTTTGTGCTGTAAATCTCCCAACAGCCAAACGCAAAAGCAGCAAACATCTCGCTGTATGTCCCACATCCAAAGTGCCAAGAGAGTAATGTAGAGCTTGCTCTCCCTGTCTTTGAGTACTGTTTGCACTGTCCCGATTACCTCTTTGCTAACATTCTCTTCAGAGCTGCAGTGAAACCAGGAACCACGTGGAGAAGGCACCAACTCTGAAAGTGCCTGGAAGGAACGTTGGGACTTCTTCTCAGTGTCTCTGATATAGGGTTTCACTGTCCCGGGAAAGTCTCTGCTAACACCCTGCAGAGCGCTGTGCCCAATATACAGAAACGTCTTGCGGTATCTCCTACAGGGAAAGTGCCAGGAGGGAAAAGTGAGGATTATGCTTAGACTTTCTCGGAACTGCTTCAAATCAACTAGATATCTTTGTGCTGTAAATCTCCCAACAGCCAAATGTAAAAGCAGCAAACATCTCGCTGTATGTTCCACATCCAAAGTGCCAAGAGAGAGCTTGCTCTCCCTGTCTTTGAGTACTGTTTGCACTGTCCCGATTACCTCTTTGCTAACATTCTCTTCAGAGCTGCAGTGAAACCAGGAACTACGTGGAGAAGGCACACACACTGAAAATGCCTGGAAGGAACGTTGGGGCTTCTTCTCAGTGTCTCTGATATAGGGTTTCACTGTCCCGGGAAAGTCTCTGCTAACACCCTGCAGAGCGCTGTGCCCAATATACAGAAACGTCTTGCGGTATCTCCTACAGGGAAAGTGCCAGGAGGAAAAAGTGAGGATTATGCTTAGACTTTCTCGGAACTGCTTCAAATCAACTAGATATCTTTGTGCTGTAAATCTCCCAACAGCCAAACGTAAAAGCAGCAAACATCTCGCTGTATGTCCCACATCCAAAGTGCCAAGAGAGAGCTTGCTCTCCCTGTCTTTGAGTACTGTTTGCACTGTCCCGATTACCTCTTTGCTAACATTCTCTTCAGAGCTGCAGTGAAACCAGGAACCACGTGGAGAAGGCACCCACACTGAAAGTGCCTGGAAGGAACGTTGGGGCTTCTTCTCAGTGTCTCTGATATAGGGTTTCACTGTCCCGGGAAAGTCTCTGCTAACACCCTGCAGAGCGCTGTGCCCAATATACAGAAACGTCTTGCGGTATCTCCTACAGGGAAAGTGCCAGGAGGGAAAAGTGAGGATTATGCTTAGACTTTCTCGGAACTGCTTCAAATCAACTAGATATCTTTGTGCTGTAAATCTCCCAACAGCCAAATGTAAAAGCAGCAAACATCTCGCTGTATGTTCCACATCCAAAGTGCCAAGAGAGAGCTTGCTCTCCCTGTCTTTGAGTACTGTTTGCACTGTCCCGATTACCTCTTTGCTAACATTCTCTTCAGAGCTGCAGTGAAACCAGGAACCACGTGGAGAAGGCACCCACACTGAAAATGCCTGGAAGGAACCTTGGGGCTTCTTCTCAGTTTCTCTGATATAGGGTTTCACTGTCCCGGGAAAGTCTCTCCTAACAGCCTGCAGAGCGCTGTGCCCAATATACAGAAACATCTTGCGGTATCCCCTACAGGGAAAGTGCCAGGAGGGAAAAGTGAGGATTATGTTTAGACTTTCTCTGAACTGCTTCAAATCAACTGGATATCTTTGTGCTGTAAATCTCCCAACAGCCAAACGCAAAAGCAGCAAACATCTCGCTGTATGTCCCACATCCAAAGTGCCAAGAGAGTAATGTAGAGCTTGCTCTCCCTGTCTTTGAGTACTGTTTGCACTGTCCCGATTACCTCTTTGCTAACATTCTCTTCAGAGCTGCAGTGAAACCAGGAACCACGTGGAGAAGGCACCCACACTGAAAATGCCTGGAAGGAACGTTGGGGCTTCTTCTCAGTGTCTCTGATATAGGGTTTCACTGTCCCGGGAAAGTCTCTCCTAACAGCCTGCAGAGCGCTGTGCCCAATATACAGAAACGTCTTGCGGTATCTCCTACAGGGAAAGTGCCAGGAGGGAAAAGTGAGGATTATGCTTAGACTTTCTCGGAACTGCTTCAAATCAACTAGATATCTTTGTGCTGTAAATCTCCCAACAGCCAAACGTAAAAGCAGCAAACATCTCGCTGTATGTCCCACATCCAAAGTGCCAAGAGAGAGCTTGCTCTCCCTGTCTTTGAGTACTGTTTGCACTGTCCCCATTACCTCTTTGCTAACATTCTCTTCAGAGCTGCAGTGAAACCAGGAACCACGTGGAGAAGGCACCCACACTGAAAGTGCCTGGAAGGAACCTTGGGGCTTCTTCTCAGTGTCTCTGATATAGGGTTTCACTGTCCCGGGAAAGTCTCTCCTAACACCCTGCAGAGCGCTGTGCCCAATATACAGAAACGTCTTGCGGTATCCCCTACAGGGAAAGTGCCAGGAGGGAAAAGTGAGGATTATGTTTAGACTTTCTCTGAACTGCTTCAAATCAACTGGATATCTTTGTGCTGTAAATCTCCCAACAGCCAAATGTAAAAGCAGCAAACATCTCGCTGTATGTCCCACATCCAAAGTGCCAAGAGAGAGCTTGCTCTCCCTGTCTTTGAGTACTGTTTGCACTGTCCCGATTACCTCTTTGCTAACATTCTCTTCAGAGCTGCAGTGAAACCAGGAACCACGTGGAGAAGGCACCCACACTGAAAGTGCCTGGAAGGAACGTTGGGGCTTCTTCTCAGTGTCTCTGATATAGGGTTTCACTGTCCCGGGAAAGTCTCTGCTAACACCCTGCAGAGCGCTGTGCCCAATATACAGAAACGTCTTGCGGTATCTCCTACAGGGAAAGTGCCAGGAGGGAAAAGTGAGGATTATGCTTAGACTTTCTCGGAACTGCTTCAAATCAACTGGATATCTTTGTGCTGTAAATCTCCCAACAGCCAAACGCAAAAGCAGCAAACATCTCGCTGTATGTCCCACATCCAAAGTGCCAAGAGAGTAATGTAGAGCTTGCTCTCCCTGTCTTTGAGTACTGTTTGCACTGTCCCGATTACCTCTTTGCTAACATTCTCTTCAGAGCTGCAGTGAAACCAGGAACCACGTGGAGAAGGCACCCACACTGAAAATGCCTGGAAGGAACGTTGGGGCTTCTTCTCAGTGTCTCTGATATAGGGTTTCACTGTCCCGGGAAAGTCTCTGCTAACACCCTGCAGAGCGCTGTGCCCAATATACAGAAACGTCTTGCGGTATCTCCTACAGGGAAAGTGCCAGGAGGGAAAAGTGAGGATTATGCTTAGACTTTCTCGGAACTGCTTCAAATCAACTGGATATCTTTGTGCTGTAAATCTCCCAACAGCCAAACGCAAAAGCAGCAAACATCTCGCTGTATGTCCCACATCCAAAGTGCCAAGAGAGTAATGTAGAGCTTGCTCTCCCTGTCTTTGAGTACTGTTTGCACTGTCCCGATTACCTCTTTGCTAACATTCTCTTCAGAGCTGCAGTGAAACCAGGAACCACGTGGAGAAGGCACCAACTCTGAAAGTGCCTGGAAGGAACGTTGGGACTTCTTCTCAGTGTCTCTGATATAGGGTTTCACTGTCCCGGGAAAGTCTCTGCTAACACCCTGCAGAGCGCTGTGCCCAATATACAGAAACGTCTTGCGGTATCTCCTACAGGGAAAGTGCCAGGAGGGAAAAGTGAGGATTATGCTTAGACTTTCTCGGAACTGCTTCAAATCAACTGGATATCTTTGTGCTGTAAATCTCCCAACAGCCAAATGTAAAAGCAGCAAACATCTCGCTGTATGTTCCACATCCAAAGTGCCAAGAGAGAGCTTGCTCTCCCTGTCTTTGAGTACTGTTTGCACTGTCCCGATTACCTCTTTGCTAACATTCTCTTCAGAGCTGCAGTGAAACCAGGAACCACGTGGAGAAGGCACCCACACTGAAAATGCCTGGAAGGAACGTTGGGGCTTCTTCTCAGTGTCTCTGATATAGGGTTTCACTGTCCCGGGAAAGTCTCTCCTAACAGCCTGCAGAGCGCTGTGCCCAATATACAGAAACGTCTTGCGGTATCTCCTACAGGGAAAGTGCCAGGAGGGAAAAGTGAGGATTATGCTTAGACTTTCTCGGAACTGCTTCAAATCAACTAGATATCTTTGTGCTGTAAATCTCCCAACAGCCAAACGTAAAAGCAGCAAACATCTCGCTGTATGTCCCACATCCAAAGTGCGAAGAGAGAGCTTGCTCTCCCTGTCTTTGAGTACTGTTTGCACTGTCCCGATTACCTCTTTGCTAACATTCTCTTCAGAGCTGCAGTGAAACCAGGAACCACGTGGAGAAGGCACCCACACTGAAAGTGCCTGGAAGGAACGTTGGGGCTTCTTCTCAGTGTCTCTGATATAGGGTTTCACTGTCCCGGGAAAGTCTCTGCTAACACCCTGCAGAGCGCTGTGCCCAATATACAGAAACGTCTTGCGGTATCTCCTACAGGGAAAGTGCCAGGAGGGAAAAGTGAGGATTATGCTTAGACTTTCTCGGAACTGCTTCAAATCAACTGGATATCTTTGTGCTGTAAATCTCCCAACAGCCAAACGCAAAAGCAGCAAACATCTCGCTGTATGTCCCACATCCAAAGTGCCAAGAGAGTAATGTAGAGCTTGCTCTCCCTGTCTTTGAGTACTGTTTGCACTGTCCCGATTACCTCTTTGCTAACATTCTCTTCAGAGCTGCAGTGAAACCAGGAACCACGTGGAGAAGGCACCCACACTGAAAATGCCTGGAAGGAACGTTGGGGCTTCTTCTCAGTGTCTCTGATATAGGGTTTCACTGTCCCGGGAAAGTCTCTGCTAACACCCTGCAGAGCGCTGTGCCCAATATACAGAAACGTCTTGCGGTATCTCCTACAGGGAAAGTGCCAGGAGGGAAAAGTGAGGATTATGCTTAGACTTTCTCGGAACTGCTTCAAATCAACTAGATATCTTTGTGCTGTAAATCTCCCAACAGCCAAATGTAAAAGCAGCAAACATCTCGCTGTATGTCCCACATCCAAAGTGCCAAGAGAGAGCTTGCTCTCCCTGTCTTTGAGTACTGTTTGCACTGTCCCGATTACCTCTTTGCTAACATTCTCTTCAGAGCTGCAGTGAAACCAGGAACCACGTGGAGAAGGCACCCACACTGAAAGTGCCTGGAAGGAACGTTGGGGCTTCTTCTCAGTGTCTCTGATATAGGGTTTCACTGTCCCGGGAAAGTCTCTGCTAACACCCTGCAGAGCGCTGTGCCCAATATACAGAAACGTCTTGCGGTATCCCCTACAGGGAAAGTGCCAGGAGGGAAAAGTGAGGATTATGTTTAGACTTTCTCTGAACTGCTTCAAATCAACTGGATATCTTTGTGCTGTAAATCTCCCAACAGCCAAATGTAAAAGCATCAAACATCTCGCTGTATGTCCCACATCCAAAGTGCGAAGAGAGAGCTTGCTCTCCCTGTCTTTGAGTACTGTTTGCACTGTCCCGATTACCTCTTTGCTAACATTCTCTTCAGAGCTGCAGTGAAACCAGGAACCACGTGGAGAAGGCACCCACACTGAAAGTGCCTGGAAGGAACGTTGGGGCTTCTTCTCAGTGTCTCTGATATAGGGTTTCACTGTCCCGGGAAAGTCTCTGCTAACACCCTGCAGAGCGCTGTGCCCAATATACAGAAACGTCTTGCGGTATCTCCTACAGGGAAAGTGCCAGGAGGGAAAAGTGAGGATTATGCTTAGACTTTCTCGGAACTGCTTCAAATCAACTGGATATCTTTGTGCTGTAAATCTCCCAACAGCCAAACGCAAAAGCAGCAAACATCTCGCTGTATGTCCCACATCCAAAGTGCCAAGAGAGTAATGTAGAGCTTGCTCTCCCTGTCTTTGAGTACTGTTTGCACTGTCCCGATTACCTCTTTGCTAACATTCTCTTCAGAGCTGCAGTGAAACCAGGAACCACGTGGAGAAGGCACCCACACTGAAAATGCCTGGAAGGAACGTTGGGGCTTCTTCTCAGTGTCTCTGATATAGGGTTTCACTGTCCCGGGAAAGTCTCTGCTAACACCCTGCAGAGCGCTGTGCCCAATATACAGAAACGTCTTGCGGTATCTCCTACAGGGAAAGTGCCAGGAGGGAAAAGTGAGGATTATGCTTAGACTTTCTCGGAACTGCTTCAAATCAACTGGATATCTTTGTGCTGTAAATCTCCCAACAGCCAAACGCAAAAGCAGCAAACATCTCGCTGTATGTCCCACATCCAAAGTGCCAAGAGAGTAATGTAGAGCTTGCTCTCCCTGTCTTTGAGTACTGTTTGCACTGTCCCGATTACCTCCTTGCTAACATTCTCTTCAGAGCTGCAGTGAAACCAGGAACCACGTGGAGAAGGCACCAACTCTGAAAGTGCCTGGAAGGAACGTTGGGACTTCTTCTCAGTGTCTCTGATATAGGGTTTCACTGTCCCGGGAAAGTCTCTGCTAACACCCTGCAGAGCGCTGTGCCCAATATACAGAAACGTCTTGCGGTATCTCCTACAGGGAAAGTGCCAGGAGGGAAAAGTGAGGATTATGCTTAGACTTTCTCGGAACTGCTTCAAATCAACTAGATATCTTTGTGCTGTAAATCTCCCAACAGCCAAATGTAAAAGCAGCAAACATCTCGCTGTATGTTCCACATCCAAAGTGCCAAGAGAGAGCTTGCTCTCCCTGTCTTTGAGTACTGTTTGCACTGTCCCGATTACCTCTTTGCTAACATTCTCTTCAGAGCTGCAGTGAAACCAGGAACCACGTGGAGAAGGCACCCACACTGAAAATGCCTGGAAGGAACGTTGGGGCTTCTTCTCAGTTTCTCTGATATAGGGTTTCACTGTCCCGGGAAAGTCTCTCCTAACAGCCTGCAGAGCGCTGTGCCCAATATACAGAAACGTCTTGCGGTATCTCCTACAGGGAAAGTGCCAGGAGGGAAAAGTGAGGATTATGCTTAGACTTTCTCTGAACTGCTTCAAATCAACTGGATATCTTTGTGCTGTAAATCTCCCAACAGCCAAACGCAAAAGCAGCAAACATCTCGCTGTATGTCCCACATCCAAAGTGCCAAGAGAGTAATGTAGAGCTTGCTCTCCCTGTCTTTGAGTACTGTTTGCACTGTCCCGATTACCTCTTTGCTAACATTCTCTTCAGAGCTGCAGTGAAACCAGGAACCACGTGGAGAAGGCACCCACACTGAAAATGCCTGGAAGGAACGTTGGGGCTTCTTCTCAGTGTCTCTGATATAGGGTTTCACTGTCCCGGGAAAGTCTCTGCTAACACCCTGCAGAGCGCTGTGCCCAATATACAGAAACGTCTTGCGGTATCTCCTACAGGGAAAGTGCCAGGAGGGAAAAGTGAGGATTATGCTTAGACTTTCTCGGAACTGCTTCAAATCAACTAGATATCTTTGTGCTGTAAATCTCCCAACAGCCAAACGTAAAAGCAGCAAACATCTCGCTGTATGTCCCACATCCAAAGTGCCAAGAGAGAGCTTGCTCTCCCTGTCTTTGAGTACTGTTTGCACTGTCCCGATTACCTCTTTGCTAACATTCTCTTCAGAGCTGCAGTGAAACCAGGAACCACGTGGAGAAGGCACCCACACTGAAAGTGCCTGGAAGGAACGTTGGGGCTTCTTCTCAGTGTCTCTGATATAGGGTTTCACTGTCCCGGGAAAGTCTCTCCTAACACCCTGCAGAGCGCTGTGCCCAATATACAGAAACGTCTTGCGGTATCCCCTACAGGGAAAGTGCCAGGAGGGAAAAGTGAGGATTATGTTTAGACTTTCTCTGAACTGCTTCAAATCAACTGGATATCTTTGTGCTGTAAATCTCCCAACAGCCAAATGTAAAAGCGTCAAACATCTCGCTGTATGTCCCACATCCAAAGTGCGAAGAGAGAGCTTGCTCTCCCTGTCTTTGAGTACTGTTTGCACTGTCCCGATTACCTCTTTGCTAACATTCTCTTCAGAGCTGCAGTGAAACCAGGAACCACGTGGAGAAGGCACCCACACTGAAAGTGCCTGGAAGGAACGTTGGGGCTTCTTCTCAGTGTCTCTGATATAGGGTTTCACTGTCCCGGGAAAGTCTCTGCTAACACCCTGCAGAGCGCTGTGCCCAATATACAGAAACGTCTTGCGGTATCTCCTACAGGGAAAGTGCCAGGAGGGAAAAGTGAGGATTATGTTTAGACTTTCTCGGAACTGCTTCAAATCAACTGGATATCTTTGTGCTGTAAACCTCCCAACAGCCAAATGTAAAAGCAGCAAACATCTCGCTGTATGTTCCACATCCAAAGTGCCAAGAGAGAGCTTGCTCTCCCTGTCTTTGAGTACTGTTTGCACTGTCCCGATTACCTCTTTGCTAACATTCTCTTCAGAGCTGCAGTGAAACCAGGAACCACGTGGAGAAGGCACCCACACTGAAAATGCCTGGAAGGAACCATGGGGCTTCTTCTCA
This sequence comes from Chroicocephalus ridibundus, assembly GCF_963924245.1. Classification (NCBI taxonomy): domain Eukaryota; kingdom Metazoa; phylum Chordata; class Aves; order Charadriiformes; family Laridae; genus Chroicocephalus; species Chroicocephalus ridibundus. The sequence continues at coordinate 738,863 of NW_026961236.1, read as the reverse complement.
GTGTCTCTGATATAGGGTTTCACTGTCCCGGGAAAGTCTCTGCTAACACCCTGCAGAGCGCTGTGCCCAATATACAGAAACGTCTTGCGGTATCTCCTACAGGGAAAGTGCCAGGAGGGAAAAGTGAGGATTATGCTTAGACTTTCTCGGAACTGCTTCAAATCAACTGGATATCTTTGTGCTGTAAATCTCCCAACAGCCAAACGCAAAAGCAGCAAACATCTCGCTGTATGTCCCACATCCAAAGTGCCAAGAGAGTAATGTAGAGCTTGCTCTCCCTGTCTTTGAGTACTGTTTGCACTGTCCCGATTACCTCCTTGCTAACATTCTCTTCAGAGCTGCAGTGAAACCAGGAACCACGTGGAGAAGGCACCAACTCTGAAAGTGCCTGGAAGGAACGTTGGGACTTCTTCTCAGTGTCTCTGATATAGGGTTTCACTGTCCCGGGAAAGTCTCTGCTAACACCCTGCAGAGCGCTGTGCCCAATATACAGAAACGTCTTGCGGTATCTCCTACAGGGAAAGTGCCAGGAGGGAAAAGTGAGGATTATGCTTAGACTTTCTCGGAACTGCTTCAAATCAACTAGATATCTTTGTGCTGTAAATCTCCCAACAGACAAATGTAAAAGCAGCAAACATCTCGCTGTATGTTCCACATCCAAAGTGCCAAGAGAGAGCTTGCTCTCCCTGTCTTTGAGTACTGTTTGCACTGTCCCGATTACCTCTTTGCTAACATTCTCTTCAGAGCTGCAGTGAAACCAGGAACCACGTGGAGAAGGCACCCACACTGAAAATGCCTGGAAGGAACGTTGGGGCTTCTTCTCAGTTTCTCTGATATAGGGTTTCACTGTCCCGGGAAAGTCTCTCCTAACAGCCTGCAGAGCGCTGTGCCCAATATACAGAAACGTCTTGCGGTATCTCCTACAGGGAAAGTGCCAGGAGGGAAAAGTGAGGATTATGCTTAGACTTTCTCTGAACTGCTTCAAATCAACTGGATATCTTTGTGCTGTAAATCTCCCAACAGCCAAACGCAAAAGCAGCAAACATCTCGCTGTATGTCCCACATCCAAAGTGCCAAGAGAGTAATGTAGAGCTTGCTCTCCCTGTCTTTGAGTACTGTTTGCACTGTCCCGATTACCTCTTTGCTAACATTCTCTTCAGAGCTGCAGTGAAACCAGGAACCACGTGGAGAAGGCACCCACACTGAAAATGCCTGGAAGGAACGTTGGGGCTTCTTCTCAGTGTCTCTGATATAGGGTTTCACTGTCCCGGGAAAGTCTCTGCTAACACCCTGCAGAGCGCTGTGCCCAATATACAGAAACGTCTTGCGGTATCTCCTACAGGGAAAGTGCCAGGAGGGAAAAGTGAGGATTATGCTTAGACTTTCTCGGAACTGCTTCAAATCAACTAGATATCTTTGTGCTGTAAATCTCCCAACAGCCAAACGTAAAAGCAGCAAACATCTCGCTGTATGTCCCACATCCAAAGTGCCAAGAGAGAGCTTGCTCTCCCTGTCTTTGAGTACTGTTTGCACTGTCCCGATTACCTCTTTGCTAACATTCTCTTCAGAGCTGCAGTGAAACCAGGAACCACGTGGAGAAGGCACCCACACTGAAAGTGCCTGGAAGGAACGTTGGGGCTTCTTCTCAGTGTCTCTGATATAGGGTTTCACTGTCCCGGGAAAGTCTCTCCTAACACCCTGCAGAGCGCTGTGCCCAATATACAGAAACGTCTTGCGGTATCCCCTACAGGGAAAGTGCCAGGAGGGAAAAGTGAGGATTATGTTTAGACTTTCTCTGAACTGCTTCAAATCAACTGGATATCTTTGTGCTGTAAATCTCCCAACAGCCAAATGTAAAAGCGTCAAACATCTCGCTGTATGTCCCACATCCAAAGTGCGAAGAGAGAGCTTGCTCTCCCTGTCTTTGAGTACTGTTTGCACTGTCCCGATTACCTCTTTGCTAACATTCTCTTCAGAGCTGCAGTGAAACCAGGAACCACGTGGAGAAGGCACCCACACTGAAAGTGCCTGGAAGGAACGTTGGGGCTTCTTCTCAGTGTCTCTGATATAGGGTTTCACTGTCCCGGGAAAGTCTCTGCTAACACCCTGCAGAGCGCTGTGCCCAATATACAGAAACGTCTTGCGGTATCTCCTACAGGGAAAGTGCCAGGAGGGAAAAGTGAGGATTATGTTTAGACTTTCTCGGAACTGCTTCAAATCAACTGGATATCTTTGTGCTGTAAACCTCCCAACAGCCAAATGTAAAAGCAGCAAACATCTCGCTGTATGTTCCACATCCAAAGTGCCAAGAGAGAGCTTGCTCTCCCTGTCTTTGAGTACTGTTTGCACTGTCCCGATTACCTCTTTGCTAACATTCTCTTCAGAGCTGCAGTGAAACCAGGAACCACGTGGAGAAGGCACCCACACTGAAAATGCCTGGAAGGAACCATGGGGCTTCTTCTCAGTGTCTCTGATATAGGGTTTCACTGTCCCGGGAAAGTCTCTGCTAACACCCTGCAGAGCGCTGTGCCCAATATACAGAAACGTCTTGCGGTATCTCCTACAGGGAAAGTGCCAGGAGGGAAAAGTGAGGATTATGCTTAGACTTTCTCGGAACTGCTTCAAATCAACTGGATATCTTTGTGCTGTAAATCTCCCAACAGCCAAACGCAAAAGCAGCAAACATCTCGCTGTATGTCCCACATCCAAAGTGCCAAGAGAGTAATGTAGAGCTTGCTCTCCCTGTCTTTGAGTACTGTTTGCACTGTCCCGATTACCTCTTTGCTAACATTCTCTTCAGAGCTGCAGTGAAACCAGGAACCACGTGGAGAAGGCACCCACACTGAAAATGCCTGGAAGGAACGTTGGGGCTTCTTCTCAGTGTCTCTGATATAGGGTTTCACTGTCCCGGGAAAGTCTCTGCTAACACCCTGCAGAGCGCTGTGCCCAATATACAGAAACGTCTTGCGGTATCTCCTACAGGGAAAGTGCCAGGAGGGAAAAGTGAGGATTATGCTTAGACTTTCTCGGAACTGCTTCAAATCAACTGGATATCTTTGTGCTGTAAATCTCCCAACAGCCAAACGCAAAAGCAGCAAACATCTCGCTGTATGTCCCACATCCAAAGTGCCAAGAGAGTAATGTAGAGCTTGCTCTCCCTGTCTTTGAGTACTGTTTGCACTGTCCCGATTACCTCTTTGCTAACATTCTCTTCAGAGCTGCAGTGAAACCAGGAACCACGTGGAGAAGGCACCCACACTGAAAATGCCTGGAAGGAACGTTGGGGCTTCTTCTCAGTGTCTCTGATATAGGGTTTCACTGTCCCGGGAAAGTCTCTGCTAACACCCTGCAGAGCGCTGTGCCCAATATACAGAAACGTCTTGCGGTATCTCCTACAGGGAAAGTGCCAGGTGGGAAAAGTGAGGATTATGCTTAGACTTTCTCGGAACTGCTTCAAATCAACTGGATATCTTTGTGCTGTAAATCTCCCAACAGCCAAACGCAAAAGCAGCAAACATCTCGCTGTATGTCCCACATCCAAAGTGCCAAGAGAGTAATGTAGAGCTTGCTCTCCCTGTCTTTGAGTACTGTTTGCACTGTCCCGATTACCTCTTTGCTAACATTCTCTTCAGAGCTGCAGTGAAACCAGGAACCACGTGGAGAAGGCACCCACACTGAAAGTGCCTGGAAGGAACGTTGGGGCTTCTTCTCAGTGTCTCTGATATAGGGTTTCACTGTCCCGGGAAAGTCTCTCCTAACACCCTGCAGAGCGCTGTGCCCAATATACAGAAACGTCTTGCGGTATCCCCTACAGGGAAAGTGCCAGGAGGGAAAAGTGAGGATTATGTTTAGACTTTCTCTGAACTGCTTCAAATCAACTGGATACCTTTGTGCTGTAAATCTCCCAACAGCCAAACACAAAAGCAGCAAACATCTCGCTGTATGTCCCACATCCAAAGTGCGAAGAGAGAGCTTGCTCTCCCTGTCTTTGAGTACTGTTTGCACTGTCCCGATTACCTCTTTGCTAACATTCTCTTCAGAGCTGCAGTGAAACCAGGAACCACGTGGAGAAGGCACCCACACTGAAAGTGCCTGGAAGGAACGTTGGGGCTTCTTCTCAGTGTCTCTGATATAGGGTTTCACTGTCCCGGGAAAGTCTCTGCTAACACCCTGCAGAGCGCTGTGCCCAATATACAGAAACGTCTTGCGGTATCCCCTACAGGGAAAGTGCCAGGAGGGAAAAGTGAGGATTATGTTTAGACTTTCTCTGAACTGCTTCAAATCAACTGGATATCTTTGTGCTGTAAATCTCCCAACAGCCAAATGTAAAAGCAGCAAACATCTCGCTGTATGTTCCACATCCAAAGTGCCAAGAGAGAGCTTGCTCTCCCTGTCTTTGAGTACTGTTTGCACTGTCCCGATTACCTCTTTGCTAACATTCTCTTCAGAGCTGCAGTGAAACCAGGAACCACGTGGAGAAGGCACCCACACTGAAAATGCCTGGAAGGAACCATGGGGCTTCTTCTCAGTGTCTCTGATATAGGGTTTCACTGTCCCGGGAAAGTCTCTGCTAACACCCTGCAGAGCGCTGTGCCCAATATACAGAAACGTCTTGCGGTATCTCCTACAGGGAAAGTGCCAGGAGGGAAAAGTGAGGATTATGCTTAGACTTTCTCGGAACTGCTTCAAATCAACTGGATATCTTTGTGCTGTAAATCTCCCAACAGCCAAACGCAAAAGCAGCAAACATCTCGCTGTATGTCCCACATCCAAAGTGCCAAGAGAGTAATGTAGAGCTTGCTCTCCCTGTCTTTGAGTACTGTTTGCACTGTCCCGATTACCTCTTTGCTAACATTCTCTTCAGAGCTGCAGTGAAACCAGGAACCACGTGGAGAAGGCACCCACACTGAAAATGCCTGGAAGGAACGTTGGGGCTTCTTCTCAGTGTCTCTGATATAGGGTTTCACTGTCCCGGGAAAGTCTCTGCTAACACCCTGCAGAGCGCTGTGCCCAATATACAGAAACGTCTTGCGGTATCTCCTACAGGGAAAGTGCCAGGAGGGAAAAGTGAGGATTATGCTTAGACTTTCTCGGAACTGCTTCAAATCAACTGGATATCTTTGTGCTGTAAATCTCCCAACAGCCAAACGCAAAAGCAGCAAACATCTCGCTGTATGTCCCACATCCAAAGTGCCAAGAGAGTAATGTAGAGCTTGCTCTCCCTGTCTTTGAGTACTGTTTGCACTGTCCCGATTACCTCTTTGCTAACATTCTCTTCAGAGCTGCAGTGAAACCAGGAACCACGTGGAGAAGGCACCCACACTGAAAATGCCTGGAAGGAACGTTGGGGCTTCTTCTCAGTGTCTCTGATATAGGGTTTCACTGTCCCGGGAAAGTCTCTGCTAACACCCTGCAGAGCGCTGTGCCCAATATACAGAAACGTCTTGCGGTATCTCCTACAGGGAAAGTGCCAGGAGGGAAAAGTGAGGATTATGCTTAGACTTTCTCGGAACTGCTTCAAATCAACTGGATATCTTTGTGCTGTAAATCTCCCAACAGCCAAACGCAAAAGCAGCAAACATCTCGCTGTATGTCCCACATCCAAAGTGCCAAGAGAGTAATGTAGAGCTTGCTCTCCCTGTCTTTGAGTACTGTTTGCACTGTCCCGATTACCTCTTTGCTAACATTCTCTTCAGAGCTGCAGTGAAACCAGGAACCACGTGGAGAAGGCACCAACTCTGAAAGTGCCTGGAAGGAACGTTGGGACTTCTTCTCAGTGTCTCTGATATAGGGTTTCACTGTCCCGGGAAAGTCTCTGCTAACACCCTGCAGAGCGCTGTGCCCAATATACAGAAACGTCTTGCGGTATCTCCTACAGGGAAAGTGCCAGGAGGGAAAAGTGAGGATTATGCTTAGACTTTCTCGGAACTGCTTCAAATCAACTAGATATCTTTGTGCTGTAAATCTCCCAACAGCCAAATGTAAAAGCAGCAAACATCTCGCTGTATGTTCCACATCCAAAGTGCCAAGAGAGAGCTTGCTCTCCCTGTCTTTGAGTACTGTTTGCACTGTCCCGATTACCTCTTTGCTAACATTCTCTTCAGAGCTGCAGTGAAACCAGGAACCACGTGGAGAAGGCACCCACACTGAAAATGCCTGGAAGGAACGTTGGGGCTTCTTCTCAGTGTCTCTGATATAGGGTTTCACTGTCCCGGGAAAGTCTCTCCTAACAGCCTGCAGAGCGCTGTGCCCAATATACAGAAACATCTTGCGGTATCCCCTACAGGGAAAGTGCCAGGAGGGAAAAGTGAGGATTATGTTTAGACTTTCTCTGAACTGCTTCAAATCAACTGGATATCTTTGTGCTGTAAATCTCCCAACAGCCAAACGCAAAAGCAGCAAACATCTCGCTGTATGTCCCACATCCAAAGTGCCAAGAGAGTAATGTAGAGCTTGCTCTCCCTGTCTTTGAGTACTGTTTGCACTGTCCCGATTACCTCTTTGCTAACATTCTCTTCAGAGCTGCAGTGAAACCAGGAACCACGTGGAGAAGGCACCCACACTGAAAATGCCTGGAAGGAACGTTGGGGCTTCTTCTCAGTGTCTCTGATATAGGGTTTCACTGTCCCGGGAAAGTCTCTACTAACACCCTGCAGAGCGCTGTGCCCAATATACAGAAACGTCTTGCGGTATCTCCTACAGGGAAAGTGCCAGGAGGGAAAAGTGAGGATTATGCTTAGACTTTCTCGGAACTGCTTCAAATCAACTAGATATCTTTGTGCTGTAAATCTCCCAACAGCCAAACGTAAAAGCAGCAAACATCTCGCTGTATGTCCCACATCCAAAGTGCCAAGAGAGAGCTTGCTCTCCCTGTCTTTGAGTACTGTTTGCACTGTCCCGATTACCTCTTTGCTAACATTCTCTTCAGAGCTGCAGTGAAACCAGGAACCACGTGGAGAAGGCACCCACACTGAAAGTGCCTGGAAGGAACCTTGGGGCTTCTTCTCAGTGTCTCTGATATAGGGTTTCACTGTCCCGGGAAAGTCTCTCCTAACACCCTGCAGAGCGCTGTGCCCAATATACAGAAACGTCTTGCGGTATCCCCTACAGGGAAAGTGCCAGGAGGGAAAAGTGAGGATTATGTTTAGACTTTCTCTGAACTGCTTCAAATCAACTGGATATCTTTGTGCTGTAAATCTCCCAACAGCCAAATGTAAAAGCAGCAAACATCTCGCTGTATGTCCCACATCCAAAGTGCGAAGAGAGAGCTTGCTCTCCCTGTCTTTGAGTACTGTTTGCACTGTCCCGATTACCTCTTTGCTAACATTCTCTTCAGAGCTGCAGTGAAACCAGGAACCACGTGGAGAAGGCACCCACACTGAAAGTGCCTGGAAGGAACGTTGGGGCTTCTTCTCAGTGTCTCTGATATAGGGTTTCACTGTCCCGGGAAAGTCTCTGCTAACACCCTGCAGAGCGCTGTGCCCAATATACAGAAACGTCTTGCGGTATCTCCTACAGGGAAAGTGCCAGGAGGGAAAAGTGAGGATTATGCTTAGACTTTCTCGGAACTGCTTCAAATCAACTGGATATCTTTGTGCTGTAAATCTCCCAACAGCCAAACGCAAAAGCAGCAAACATCTCACTGTATGTCCCACATCCAAAGTGCCAAGAGAGTAATGTAGAGCTTGCTCTCCCTGTCTTTGAGTACTGTTTGCACTGTCCCGATTACCTCTTTGCTAACATTCTCTTCAGAGCTGCAGTGAAACCAGGAACCACGTGGAGAAGGCACCCACACTGAAAATGCCTGGAAGGAACGTTGGGGCTTCTTCTCAGTGTCTCTGATATAGGGTTTCACTGTCCCGGGAAAGTCTCTGCTAACACCCTGCAGAGCGCTGTGCCCAATATACAGAAACGTCTTGCGGTATCTCCTACAGGGAAAGTGCCAGGAGGGAAAAGTGAGGATTATGCTTAGACTTTCTCGGAACTGCTTCAAATCAACTGGATATCTTTGTGCTGTAAATCTCCCAACAGCCAAACGCAAAAGCAGCAAACATCTCGCTGTATGTCCCACATCCAAAGTGCCAAGAGAGTAATGTAGAGCTTGCTCTCCCTGTCTTTGAGTACTGTTTGCACTGTCCCGATTACCTCTTTGCTAACATTCTCTTCAGAGCTGCAGTGAAACCAGGAACCACGTGGAGAAGGCACCCACACTGAAAGTGCCTGGAAGGAACCTTGGGGCTTCTTCTCAGTGTCTCTGATATAGGGTTTCACTGTCCCGGGAAAGTCTCTGCTAACACCCTGCAGAGCGCTGTGCCCAATATACAGAAACGTCTTGCGGTATCCCCTACAGGGAAAGTGCCAGGAGGGAAAAGTGAGGATTATGTTTAGACTTTCTCTGAACTGCTTCAAATCAACTGGATATCTTTGTGCTGTAAATCTCCCAACAGCCAAATGTAAAAGCAGCAAACATCTCGCTGTATGTCCCACATCCAAAGTGCGAAGAGAGAGCTTGCTCTCCCTGTCTTTGAGTACTGTTTGCACTGTCCCGATTACCTCTTTGCTAACATTCTCTTCAGAGCTGCAGTGAAACCAGGAACCACGTGGAGAAGGCACCCACACTGAAAGTGCCTGGAAGGAACGTTGGGGCTTCTTCTCAGTGTCTCTGATATAGGGTTTCACTGTCCCGGGAAAGTCTCTGCTAACACCCTGCAGAGCGCTGTGCCCAATATACAGAAACGTCTTGCGGTATCTCCTACAGGGAAAGTGCCAGGAGGGAAAAGTGAGGATTATGTTTAGACTTTCTCGGAACTGCTTCAAATCAACTGGATATCTTTGTGCTGTAAATCTCCCAACAGCCAAACGCAAAAGCAGCAAACATCTCGCTGTATGTCCCACATCCAAAGTGCCAAGAGAGTAATGTAGAGCTTGCTCTCCCTGTCTTTGAGTACTGTTTGCACTGTCCCGATTACCTCTTTGCTAACATTCTCTTCAGAGCTGCAGTGAAACCAGGAACCACGTGGAGAAGGCACCCACACTGAAAATGCCTGGAAGGAACGTTGGGGCTTCTTCTCAGTGTCTCTGATATAGGGTTTCACTGTCCCGGGAAAGTCTCTCCTAACACCCTGCAGAGCGCTGTGCCCAATATACAGAAACGTCTTGCGGTATCTCCTACAGGGAAAGTGCCAGGAGGGAAAAGTGAGGATTATGCTTAGACTTTCTCGGAACTGCTTCAAATCAACTAGATATCTTTGTGCTGTAAATCTCCCAACAGCCAAACGTAAAAGCAGCAAACATCTCGCTGTATGTCCCACATCCAAAGTGCCAAGAGAGAGCTTGCTCTCCCTGTCTTTGAGTACTGTTTGCACTGTCCCGATTACCTCTTTGCTAACATTCTCTTCAGAGCTGCAGTGAAACCAGGAACCACGTGGAGAAGGCACCCACACTGAAAGTGCCTGGAAGGAACCTTGGGGCTTCTTCTCAGTGTCTCTGATATAGGGTTTCACTGTCCCGGGAAAGTCTCTCCTAACACCCTGCAGAGCGCTGTGCCCAATATACAGAAACGTCTTGCGGTATCCCCTACAGGGAAAGTGCCAGGAGGGAAAAGTGAGGATTATGTTTAGACTTTCTCTGAACTGCTTCAAATCAACTGGATATCTTTGTGCTGTAAATCTCCCAACAGCCAAATGTAAAAGCAGCAAACATCTCGCTGTATGTCCCACATCCAAAGTGCGAAGAGAGAGCTTGCTCTCCCTGTCTTTGAGTACTGTTTGCACTGTCCCGATTACCTCTTTGCTAACATTCTCTTCAGAGCTGCAGTGAAACCAGGAACCACGTGGAGAAGGCACCCACACTGAAAGTGCCTGGAAGGAACGTTGGGGCTTCTTCTCAGTGTCTCTGATATAGGGTTTCACTGTCCCGGGAAAGTCTCTGCTAACACCCTGCAGAGCGCTGTGCCCAATATACAGAAACGTCTTGCGGTATCTCCTACAGGGAAAGTGCCAGGAGGGAAAAGTGAGGATTATGCTTAGACTTTCTCGGAACTGCTTCAAATCAACTGGATATCTTTGTGCTGTAAATCTCCCAACAGCCAAACGCAAAAGCAGCAAACATCTCACTGTATGTCCCACATCCAAAGTGCCAAGAGAGTAATGTAGAGCTTGCTCTCCCTGTCTTTGAGTACTGTTTGCACTGTCCCGATTACCTCTTTGCTAACATTCTCTTCAGAGCTGCAGTGAAACCAGGAACCACGTGGAGAAGGCACCCACACTGAAAATGCCTGGAAGGAACGTTGGGGCTTCTTCTCAGTGTCTCTGATATAGGGTTTCACTGTCCCGGGAAAGTCTCTGCTAACACCCTGCAGAGCGCTGTGCCCAATATACAGAAACGTCTTGCGGTATCTCCTACAGGGAAAGTGCCAGGAGGGAAAAGTGAGGATTATGCTTAGACTTTCTCGGAACTGCTTCAAATCAACTGGATATCTTTGTGCTGTAAATCTCCCAACAGCCAAACGCAAAAGCAGCAAACATCTCGCTGTATGTCCCACATCCAAAGTGCCAAGAGAGTAATGTAGAGCTTGCTCTCCCTGTCTTTGAGTACTGTTTGCACTGTCCCGATTACCTCTTTGCTAACATTCTCTTCAGAGCTGCAGTGAAACCAGGAACCACGTGGAGAAGGCACCCACACTGAAAGTGCCTGGAAGGAACCTTGGGGCTTCTTCTCAGTGTCTCTGATATAGGGTTTCACTGTCCCGGGAAAGTCTCTGCTAACACCCTGCAGAGCGCTGTGCCCAATATACAGAAACGTCTTGCGGTATCTCCTACAGGGAAAGTGCCAGGAGGGAAAAGTGAGGATTATGTTTAGACTTTCTCTGAACTGCTTCAAATCAACTGGATATCTTTGTGCTGTAAATCTCCCAACAGCCAAATGTAAAAGCAGCAAACATCTCGCTGTATGTCCCACATCCAAAGTGCGAAGAGAGAGCTTGCTCTCCCTGTCTTTGAGTACTGTTTGCACTGTCCCGATTACCTCTTTGCTAACATTCTCTTCAGAGCTGCAGTGAAACCAGGAACCACGTGGAGAAGGCACCCACACTGAAAGTGCCTGGAAGGAACGTTGGGGCTTCTTCTCAGTGTCTCTGATATAGGGTTTCACTGTCCCGGGAAAGTCTCTGCTAACACCCTGCAGAGCGCTGTGCCCAATATACAGAAACGTCTTGCGGTATCTCCTACAGGGAAAGTGCCAGGAGGGAAAAGTGAGGATTATGTTTAGACTTTCTCGGAACTGCTTCAAATCAACTGGATATCTTTGTGCTGTAAACCTCCCAACAGCCAAATGTAAAAGCAGCAAACATCTCGCTGTATGTTCCACATCCAAAGTGCCAAGAGAGAGCTTGCTCTCCCTGTCTTTGAGTACTGTTTGCACTGTCCCGATTACCTCTTTGCTAACATTCTCTTCAGAGCTGCAGTGAAACCAGGAACCACGTGGAGAAGGCACCCACACTGAAAATGCCTGGAAGGAACGTTGGGGCTTCTTCTCAGTGTCTCTGATATAGGGTTTCACTGTCCCGGGAAAGTCTCTGCTAACACCCTGCAGAGCGCTGTGCCCAATATACAGAAACGTCTTGCGGTATCTCCTACAGGGAAAGTGCCAGGAGGGAAAAGTGAGGATTATGCTTAGACTTTCTCGGAACTGCTTCAAATCAACTGGATATCTTTGTGCTGTAAATCTCCCAACAGCCAAACGCAAAAGCAGCAAACATCTCGCTGTATGTCCCACATCCAAAGTGCCAAGAGAGTAATGTAGAGCTTGCTCTCCCTGTCTTTGAGTACTGTTTGCACTGTCCCGATTACCTCTTTGCTAACATTCTCTTCAGAGCTGCAGTGAAACCAGGAACCACGTGGAGAAAGCACCCACACTGAAAATGCCTGGAAGGAACGTTGGGGCTTCTTCTCAGTGTCTCTGATATAGGGTTTCACTGTCCCGGGAAAGTCTCTGCTAACACCCTGCAGAGCGCTGTGCCCAATATACAGAAACGTCTTGCGGTATCTCCTACAGGGAAAGTGCCAGGAGGGAAAAGTGAGGATTATGCTTAGACTTTCTCGGAACTGCTTCAAATCAACTGGATATCTTTGTGCTGTAAATCTCCCAACAGCCAAACGCAAAAGCAGCAAACATCTCGCTGTATGTCCCACATCCAAAGTGCCAAGAGAGTAATGTAGAGCTTGCTCTCCCTGTCTTTGAGTACTGTTTGCACTGTCCCGATTACCTCTTTGCTAACATTCTCTTCAGAGCTGCAGTGAAACCAGGAACCACGTGGAGAAGGCACCAACTCTGAAAGTGCCTGGAAGGAACGTTGGGACTTCTTCTCAGTGTCTCTGATATAGGGTTTCACTGTCCCGGGAAAGTCTCTGCTAACACCCTGCAGAGCGCTGTGCCCAATATACAGAAACGTCTTGCGGTATCTCCTACAGGGAAAGTGCCAGGAGGGAAAAGTGAGGATTATGCTTAGACTTTCTCGGAACTGCTTCAAATCAACTAGATATCTTTGTGCTGTAAATCTCCCAACAGCCAAACGCAAAAGCAGCAAACATCTCGCTGTATGTTCCACATCCAAAGTGCCAAGAGAGAGCTTGCTCTCCCTGTCTTTGAGTACTGTTTGCACTGTCCCGATTACCTCTTTGCTAACATTCTCTTCAGAGCTGCAGTGAAACCAGGAACCACGTGGAGAAGGCACCCACACTGAAAATGCCTGGAAGGAACGTTGGGGCTTCTTCTCAGTGTCTCTGATATAGGGTTTCACTGTCCCGGGAAAGTCTCTCCTAACAGCCTGCAGAGCGCTGTGCCCAATATACAGAAACATCTTGCGGTATCCCCTACAGGGAAAGTGCCAGGAGGGAAAAGTGAGGATTATGTTTAGACTTTCTCTGAACTGCTTCAAATCAACTGGATATCTTTGTGCTGTAAATCTCCCAACAGCCAAACGCAAAAGCAGCAAACATCTCGCTGTATGTCCCACATCCAAAGTGCCAAGAGAGTAATGTAGAGCTTGCTCTCCCTGTCTTTGAGTACTGTTTGCACTGTCCCGATTACCTCTTTGCTAACATTCTCTTCAGAGCTGCAGTGAAACCAGGAACCACGTGGAGAAGGCACCCACACTGAAAGTGCCTGGAAGGAACGTTGGGGCTTCTTCTCAGTGTCTCTGATATAGGGTTTCACTGTCCCGGGAAAGTCTCTGCTAACACCCTGCAGAGCGCTGTGCCCAATATACAGAAACGTCTTGCGGTATCTCCTACAGGGAAAGTGCCAGGAGGGAAAAGTGAGGATTATGCTTAGACTTTCTCGGAACTGCTTCAAATCAACTGGATATCTTTGTGCTGTAAATCTCCCAACAGCCAAACGCAAAAGCAGCAAACATCTCGCTGTATGTCCCACATCCAAAGTGCCAAGAGAGTAATGTAGAGCTTGCTCTCCCTGTCTTTGAGTACTGTTTGCACTGTCCCGATTACCTCTTTGCTAACATTCTCTTCAGAGCTGCAGTGAAACCAGGAACCACGTGGAGAAAGCACCCACACTGAAAATGCCTGGAAGGAACGTTGGGGCTTCTTCTCAGTGTCTCTGATATAGGGTTTCACTGTCCCGGGAAAGTCTCTGCTAACACCCTGCAGAGCGCTGTGCCCAATATACAGAAACGTCTTGCGGTATCTCCTACAGGGAAAGTGCCAGGAGGGAAAAGTGAGGATTATGCTTAGACTTTCTCGGAACTGCTTCAAATCAACTAGATATCTTTGTGCTGTAAATCTCCCAACAGCCAAACGTAAAAGCAGCAAACATCTCGCTGTATGTCCCACATCCAAAGTGCCAAGAGAGAGCTTGCTCTCCCTGTCTTTGAGTACTGTTTGCACTGTCCCGATTACCTCTTTGCTAACATTCTCTTCAGAGCTGCAGTGAAACCAGGAACCACGTGGAGAAGGCACCCACACTGAAAGTGCCTGGAAGGAACGTTGGGGCTTCTTCTCAGTGTCTCTGATATAGGGTTTCACTGTCCCGGGAAAGTCTCTCCTAACACCCTGCAGAGCGCTGTGCCCAATATACAGAAACATCTTGCGGTATCCCCTACAGGGAAAGTGCCAGGAGGGAAAAGTGAGGATTATGTTTAGACTTTCTCTGAACTGCTTCAAATCAACTGGATATCTTTGTGCTGTAAATCTCCCAACAGCCAAATGTAAAAGCAGCAAACATCTCGCTGTATGTCCCACATCCAAAGTGCCAAGAGAGAGCTTGCTCTCCCTGTCTTTGAGTACTGTTTGCACTGTCCCGATTACCTCTTTGCTAACATTCTCTTCAGAGCTGCAGTGAAACCAGGAACCAAGTGGAGAAGGCACCCACACTGAAAGTGCCTGGAAGGAACGTTGGGGCTTCTTCTCAGTGTCTCTGATATAGGGTTTCACTGTCCCGGGAAAGTCTCTGCTAACACCCTGCAGAGCGCTGTGCCCAATATACAGAAACGTCTTGCGGTATCTCCTACAGGGAAAGTGCCAGGAGGGAAAAGTGAGGATTATGCTTAGACTTTCTCTGAACTGCTTCAAATCAACTGGATATCTTTGTGCTGTAAATCTCCCAACAGCCAAACACAAAAGCAGCAAACATCTCGCTGTATGTCCCACATCCAAAGTGCCAAGAGAGTAATGTAGAGCTTGCTCTCCCTGTCTTTGAGTACTGTTTGCACTGTCCCGATTACCTCTTTGCTAACATTCTCTTCAGAGCTGCAGTGAAAAGAGGAACCACGTGGAGAAGGCACCCACACTGAAAATGCCTGGAAGGAACGTTGGGGCTTCTTCTCAGTGTCTCTGATATAGGGTTTCACTGTCCCGGGAAAGTCTCTGCTAACACCCTGCAGAGCGCTGTGCCCAATATACAGAAACGTCTTGCGGTATCTCCTACAGGGAAAGTGCCAGGAGGGAAAAGTGAGGATTATGCTTAGACTTTCTCGGAACTGCTTCAAATCAACTAGATATCTTTGTGCTGTAAATCTCCCAACAGCCAAACGTAAAAGCAGCAAACATCTCGCTGTATGTCCCACATCCAAAGTGCCAAGAGAGAGCTTGCTCTCCCTGTCTTTGAGTACTGTTTGCACTGTCCCGATTACCTCTTTGCTAACATTCTCTTCAGAGCTGCAGTGAAACCAGGAACCACGTGGAGAAGGCACCCACACTGAAAGTGCCTGGAAGGAACGTTGGGGCTTCTTCTCAGTGTCTCTGATATAGGGTTTCACTGTCCCGGGAAAGTCTCTCCTAACACCCTGCAGAGCGCTGTGCCCAATATACAGAAACGTCTTGCGGTATCCCCTACAGGGAAAGTGCCAGGAGGGAAAAGTGAGGATTATGTTTAGACTTTCTCTGAACTGCTTCAAATCAACTGGATATCTTTGTGCTGTAAATCTCCCAACAGCCAAATGTAAAAGCAGCAAACATCTCGCTGTATGTCCCACATCCAAAGTGCGAAGAGAGAGCTTGCTCTCCCTGTCTTTGAGTACTGTTTGCACTGTCCCGATTACCTCTTTGCTAACATTCTCTTCAGAGCTGCAGTGAAACCAGGAACCACGTGGAGAAGGCACCCACACTGAAAGTGCCTGGAAGGAACGTTGGGGCTTCTTCTCAGTGTCTCTGATATAGGGTTTCACTGTCCCGGGAAAGTCTCTGCTAACACCCTGCAGAGCGCTGTGCCCAATATACAGAAACGTCTTGCGGTATCTCCTACAGGGAAAGTGCCAGGAGGGAAAAGTGAGGATTATGTTTAGACTTTCTCGGAACTGCTTCAAATCAACTGGATATCTTTGTGCTGTAAACCTCCCAACAGCCAAATGTAAAAGCAGCAAACATCTCGCTGTATGTTCCACATCCAAAGTGCCAAGAGAGAGCTTGCTCTCCCTGTCTTTGAGTACTGTTTGCACTGTCCCGATTACCTCTTTGCTAACATTCTCTTCAGAGCTGCAGTGAAACCAGGAACCACGTGGAGAAGGCACCCACACTGAAAATGCCTGGAAGGAACGTTGGGGCTTCTTCTCAGTGTCTCTGATATAGGGTTTCACTGTCCCGGGAAAGTCTCTGCTAACACCCTGCAGAGCGCTGTGCCCAATATACAGAAACGTCTTGCGGTATCTCCTACAGGGAAAGTGCCAGGAGGGAAAAGTGAGGATTATGCTTAGACTTTCTCGGAACTGCTTCAAATCAACTGGATATCTTTGTGCTGTAAATCTCCCAACAGCCAAACACAAAAGCAGCAAACATCTCGCTGTATGTCCCACATCCAAAGTGCCAAGAGAGTAATGTAGAGCTTGCTCTCCCTGTCTTTGAGTACTGTTTGCACTGTCCCGATTACCTCTTTGCTAACATTCTCTTCAGAGCTGCAGTGAAACCAGGAACCACGTGAAGAAGGCACCCACACTGAAAATGCCTGGAAGGAACGTTGGGGCTTCTTCTCAGTGTCTCTGATATAGGGTTTCACTGTCCCGGGAAAGTCTCTGCTAACACCCTGCAGAGCGCTGTGCCCAATATACAGAAACGTCTTGCGGTATCTCCTACAGGGAAAGTGCCAGGAGGGAAAAGTGAGGATTATGCTTAGACTTTCTCGGAACTGCTTCAAATCAACTGGATATCTTTGTGCTGTAAATCTCCCAACAGCCAAACGCAAAAGCAGCAAACATCTCGCTGTATGTCCCACATCCAAAGTGCCAAGAGAGTAATGTAGAGCTTGCTCTCCCTGTCTTTGAGTACTGTTTGCACTGTCCCGATTACCTCTTTGCTAACATTCTCTTCAGAGCTGCAGTGAAACCAGGAACCAAGTGGAGAAGGCACCCACACTGAAAGTGCCTGGAAGGAACGTTGGGGCTTCTTCTCAGTGTCTCTGATATAGGGTTTCACTGTCCCGGGAAAGTCTCTGCTAACACCCTGCAGAGCGCTGTGCCCAATATACAGAAACGTCTTGCGGTATCTCCTACAGGGAAAGTGCCAGGAGGGAAAAGTGAGGATTATGCTTAGACTTTCTCTGAACTGCTTCAAATCAACTGGATATCTTTGTGCTGTAAATCTCCCAACAGCCAAACGCAAAAGCAGCAAACATCTCGCTGTATGTCCCACATCCAAAGTGCCAAGAGAGTAATGTAGAGCTTGCTCTCCCTGTCTTTGAGTACTGTTTGCACTGTCCCGATTACCTCTTTGCTAACATTCTCTTCAGAGCTGCAGTGAAAAGAGGAACCACGTGGAGAAGGCACCCACACTGAAAATGCCTGGAAGGAACGTTGGGGCTTCTTCTCAGTGTCTCTGATATAGGGTTTCACTGTCCCGGGAAAGTCTCTGCTAACACCCTGCAGAGCGCTGTGCCCAATATACAGAAACGTCTTGCGGTATCTCCTACAGGGAAAGTGCCAGGAGGGAAAAGTGAGGATTATGCTTAGACTTTCTCGGAACTGCTTCAAATCAACTAGATATCTTTGTGCTGTAAATCTCCCAACAGCCAAACGTAAAAGCAGCAAACATCTCGCTGTATGTCCCACATCCAAAGTGCCAAGAGAGAGCTTGCTCTCCCTGTCTTTGAGTACTGTTTGCACTGTCCCGATTACCTCTTTGCTAACATTCTCTTCAGAGCTGCAGTGAAACCAGGAACCACGTGGAGAAGG
The DNA here is from genome assembly GCF_963924245.1 of Chroicocephalus ridibundus. Lineage (NCBI taxonomy): Eukaryota > Metazoa > Chordata > Aves > Charadriiformes > Laridae > Chroicocephalus > Chroicocephalus ridibundus. Next base: position 721,189 of record NW_026961236.1, on the reverse strand, counting down.
CACCCACACTGAAAGTGCCTGGAAGGAACGTTGGGGCTTCTTCTCAGTGTCTCTGATATAGGGTTTCACTGTCCCGGGAAAGTCTCTCCTAACACCCTGCAGAGCGCTGTGCCCAATATACAGAAACGTCTTGCGGTATCCCCTACAGGGAAAGTGCCAGGAGGGAAAAGTGAGGATTATGTTTAGACTTTCTCTGAACTGCTTCAAATCAACTGGATATCTTTGTGCTGTAAATCTCCCAACAGCCAAATGTAAAAGCAGCAAACATCTCGCTGTATGTCCCACATCCAAAGTGCCAAGAGAGAGCTTGCTCTCCCTGTCTTTGAGTACTGTTTGCACTGTCCCGATTACCTCTTTGCTAACATTCTCTTCAGAGCTGCAGTGAAACCAGGAACCACGTGGAGAAGGCACCCACACTGAAAGTGCCTGGAAGGAACGTTGGGGCTTCTTCTCAGTGTCTCTGATATAGGGTTTCACTGTCCCGGGAAAGTCTCTCCTAACACCCTGCAGAGCGCTGTGCCCAATATACAGAAACGTCTTGCGGTATCTCCTACAGGGAAAGTGCCAGGAGGGAAAAGTGAGGATTATGTTTAGACTTTCTCGGAACTGCTTCAAATCAACTGGATATCTTTGTGCTGTAAACCTCCCAACAGCCAAATGTAAAAGCAGCAAACATCTCGCTGTATGTTCCACATCCAAAGTGCCAAGAGAGAGCTTGCTCTCCCTGTCTTTGAGTACTGTTTGCACTGTCCCGATTACCTCTTTGCTAACATTCTCTTCAGAGCTGCAGTGAAACCAGGAACCACGTGGAGAAGGCACCCACACTGAAAATGCCTGGAAGGAACGTTGGGGCTTCTTCTCAGTGTCTCTGATATAGGGTTTCACTGTCCCGGGAAAGTCTCTGCTAACACCCTGCAGAGCGCTGTGCCCAATATACAGAAACGTCTTGCGGTATCTCCTACAGGGAAAGTGCCAGGAGGGAAAAGTGAGGATTATGCTTAGACTTTCTCGGAACTGCTTCAAATCAACTGGATATCTTTGTGCTGTAAATCTCCCAACAGCCAAACGCAAAAGCAGCAAACATCTCGCTGTATGTCCCACATCCAAAGTGCCAAGAGAGTAATGTAGAGCTTGCTCTCCCTGTCTTTGAGTACTGTTTGCACTGTCCCGATTACCTCTTTGCTAACATTCTCTTCAGAGCTGCAGTGAAACCAGGAACCACGTGAAGAAGGCACCCACACTGAAAATGCCTGGAAGGAACGTTGGGGCTTCTTCTCAGTGTCTCTGATATAGGGTTTCACTGTCCCGGGAAAGTCTCTGCTAACACCCTGCAGAGCGCTGTGCCCAATATACAGAAACGTCTTGCGGTATCTCCTACAGGGAAAGTGCCAGGAGGGAAAAGTGAGGATTATGCTTAGACTTTCTCGGAACTGCTTCAAATCAACTGGATATCTTTGTGCTGTAAATCTCCCAACAGCCAAACGCAAAAGCAGCAAACATCTCGCTGTATGTCCCACATCCAAAGTGCCAAGAGAGTAATGTAGAGCTTGCTCTCCCTGTCTTTGAGTACTGTTTGCACTGTCCCGATTACCTCTTTGCTAACATTCTCTTCAGAGCTGCAGTGAAACCAGGAACCACGTGGAGAAGGCACCAACTCTGAAAGTGCCTGGAAGGAACGTTGGGACTTCTTCTCAGTGTCTCTGATATAGGGTTTCACTGTCCCGGGAAAGTCTCTCCTAACACCCTGCAGAGCGCTGTGCCCAATATACAGAAACGTCTTGCGGTATCTCCTACAGGGAAAGTGCCAGGAGGGAAAAGTGAGGATTATGCTTAGACTTTCTCGGAACTGCTTCAAATCAACTAGATATCTTTGTGCTGTAAATCTCCCAACAGCCAAATGTAAAAGCAGCAAACATCTCGCTGTATGTCCCACATCCAAAGTGCGAAGAGAGAGCTTGCTCTCCCTGTCTTTGAGTACTGTTTGCACTGTCCCGATTACCTCTTTGCTAACATTCTCTTCAGAGCTGCAGTGAAACCAGGAACCACGTGGAGAAGGCACCCACACTGAAAGTGCCTGGAAGGAACGTTGGGGCTTCTTCTCAGTGTCTCTGATATAGGGTTTCACTGTCCCGGGAAAGTCTCTGCTAACACCCTGCAGAGCGCTGTGCCCAATATACAGAAACGTCTTGCGGTATCTCCTACAGGGAAAGTGCCAGGAGGGAAAAGTGAGGATTATGCTTAGACTTTCTCGGAACTGCTTCAAATCAACTGGATATCTTTGTGCTGTAAATCTCCCAACAGCCAAACACAAAAGCAGCAAACATCTCGCTGTATGTCCCACATCCAAAGTGCCAAGAGAGTAATGTAGAGCTTGCTCTCCCTGTCTTTGAGTACTGTTTGCACTGTCCCGATTACCTCTTTGCTAACATTCTCTTCAGAGCTGCAGTGAAACCAGGAACCACGTGGAGAAGGCACCAACTCTGAAAGTGCCTGGAAGGAACGTTGGGACTTCTTCTCAGTGTCTCTGATATAGGGTTTCACTGTCCCGGGAAAGTCTCTCCTAACAGCCTGCAGAGCGCTGTGCCCAATATACAGAAACGTCTTGCGGTATCCCCTACAGGGAAAGTGCCAGGAGGGAAAAGTGAGGATTATGTTTAGACTTTCTCGGAACTGCTTCAAATCAACTGGATATCTTTGTGCTGTAAATCTCCCAACAGCCAAATGTAAAAGCAGCAAACATCTCGCTGTATGTCCCACATCCAAAGTGCGAAGAGAGAGCTTGCTCTCCCTGTCTTTGAGTACTGTTTGCACTGTCCCGATTACCTCTTTGCTAACATTCTCTTCAGAGCTGCAGTGAAACCAGGAACCACGTGGAGAAGGCACCCACACTGAAAGTGCCTGGAAGGAACGTTGGGGCTTCTTCTCAGTGTCTCTGATATAGGGTTTCACTGTCCCGGGAAAGTCTCTGCTAACACCCTGCAGAGCGCTGTGCCCAATATACAGAAACGTCTTGCGGTATCTCCTACAGGGAAAGTGCCAGGAGGGAAAAGTGAGGATTATGCTTAGACTTTCTCGGAACTGCTTCAAATCAACTGGATATCTTTGTGCTGTAAATCTCCCAACAGCCAAACACAAAAGCAGCAAACATCTCGCTGTATGTCCCACATCCAAAGTGCCAAGAGAGTAATGTAGAGCTTGCTCTCCCTGTCTTTGAGTACTGTTTGCACTGTCCCGATTACCTCTTTGCTAACATTCTCTTCAGAGCTGCAGTGAAACCAGGAACCACGTGAAGAAGGCACCCACACTGAAAATGCCTGGAAGGAACGTTGGGGCTTCTTCTCAGTGTCTCTGATATAGGGTTTCACTGTCCCGGGAAAGTCTCTGCTAACACCCTGCAGAGCGCTGTGCCCAATATACAGAAACGTCTTGCGGTATCTCCTACAGGGAAAGTGCCAGGAGGGAAAAGTGAGGATTATGCTTAGACTTTCTCGGAACTGCTTCAAATCAACTGGATATCTTTGTGCTGTAAATCTCCCAACAGCCAAACGCAAAAGCAGCAAACATCTCGCTGTATGTCCCACATCCAAAGTGCCAAGAGAGTAATGTAGAGCTTGCTCTCCCTGTCTTTGAGTACTGTTTGCACTGTCCCGATTACCTCTTTGCTAACATTCTCTTCAGAGCTGCAGTGAAACCAGGAACCACGTGGAGAAGGCACCCACACTGAAAATGCCTGGAAGGAACGTTGGGGCTTCTTCTCAGTGTCTCTGATATAGGGTTTCACTGTCCCGGGAAAGTCTCTCCTAACAGCCTGCAGAGCGCTGTGCCCAATATACAGAAACGTCTTGCGGTATCTCCTACAGGGAAAGTGCCAGGAGGGAAAAGTGAGGATTATGCTTAGACTTTCTCTGAACTGCTTCAAATCAACTGGATATCTTTGTGCTGTAAATCTCCCAACAGCCAAACGCAAAAGCAGCAAACATCTCGCTGTATGTCCCACATCCAAAGTGCCAAGAGAGTAATGTAGAGCTTGCTCTCCCTGTCTTTGAGTACTGTTTGCACTGTCCCGATTACCTCTTTGCTAACATTCTCTTCAGAGCTGCAGTGAAACCAGGAACCACGTGGAGAAGGCACCCACACTGAAAGTGCCTGGAAGGAACGTTGGGGCTTCTTCTCAGTGTCTCTGATATAGGGTTTCACTGTCCCGGGAAAGTCTCTGCTAACACCCTGCAGAGCGCTGTGCCCAATATACAGAAACGTCTTGCGGTATCTCCTAGAGGGAAAGTGCCAGGAGGGAAAAGTGAGGATTATGCTTAGACTTTCTCGGAACTGCTTCAAATCAACTAGATATCTTTGTGCTGTAAATCTCCCAACAGCCAAACGTAAAAGCAGCAAACATCTCGCTGTATGTCCCACATCCAAAGTGCCAAGAGAGAGCTTGCTCTCCCTGTCTTTGAGTACTGTTTGCACTGTCCCGATTACCTCTTTGCTAACATTCTCTTCAGAGCTGCAGTGAAACCAGGAACCACGTGGAGAAGGCACCCACACTGAAAGTGCCTGGAAGGAACGTTGGGGCTTCTTCTCAGTGTCTCTGATATAGGGTTTCACTGTCCCGGGAAAGTCTCTGCTAACACCCTGCAGAGCGCTGTGCCCAATATACAGAAACGTCTTGCGGTATCTCCTACAGGGAAAGTGCCAGGAGGGAAAAGTGAGGATTATGTTTAGACTTTCTCGGAACTGCTTCAAATCAACTGGATATCTTTGTGCTGTAAACCTCCCAACAGCCAAATGTAAAAGCAGCAAACATCTCGCTGTATGTTCCACATCCAAAGTGCCAAGAGAGAGCTTGCTCTCCCTGTCTTTGAGTACTGTTTGCACTGTCCCGATTACCTCTTTGCTAACATTCTCTTCAGAGCTGCAGTGAAACCAGGAACCACGTGGAGAAGGCACCCACACTGAAAATGCCTGGAAGGAACGTTGGGGCTTCTTCTCAGTGTCTCTGATATAGGGTTTCACTGTCCCGGGAAAGTCTCTGCTAACACCCTGCAGAGCGCTGTGCCCAATATACAGAAACGTCTTGCGGTATCTCCTACAGGGAAAGTGCCAGGAGGGAAAAGTGAGGATTATGCTTAGACTTTCTCGGAACTGCTTCAAATCAACTGGATATCTTTGTGCTGTAAATCTCCCAACAGCCAAACACAAAAGCAGCAAACATCTCGCTGTATGTCCCACATCCAAAGTGCCAAGAGAGTAATGTAGAGCTTGCTCTCCCTGTCTTTGAGTACTGTTTGCACTGTCCCGATTACCTCTTTGCTAACATTCTCTTCAGAGCTGCAGTGAAACCAGGAACCACGTGAAGAAGGCACCCACACTGAAAATGCCTGGAAGGAACGTTGGGGCTTCTTCTCAGTGTCTCTGATATAGGGTTTCACTGTCCCGGGAAAGTCTCTGCTAACACCCTGCAGAGCGCTGTGCCCAATATACAGAAACGTCTTGCGGTATCTCCTACAGGGAAAGTGCCAGGAGGGAAAAGTGAGGATTATGCTTAGACTTTCTCGGAACTGCTTCAAATCAACTGGATATCTTTGTGCTGTAAATCTCCCAACAGCCAAACGCAAAAGCAGCAAACATCTCGCTGTATGTCCCACATCCAAAGTGCCAAGAGAGTAATGTAGAGCTTGCTCTCCCTGTCTTTGAGTACTGTTTGCACTGTCCCGATTACCTCTTTGCTAACATTCTCTTCAGAGCTGCAGTGAAACCAGGAACCAAGTGGAGAAGGCACCCACACTGAAAGTGCCTGGAAGGAACGTTGGGGCTTCTTCTCAGTGTCTCTGATATAGGGTTTCACTGTCCCGGGAAAGTCTCTGCTAACACCCTGCAGAGCGCTGTGCCCAATATACAGAAACGTCTTGCGGTATCTCCTACAGGGAAAGTGCCAGGAGGGAAAAGTGAGGATTATGCTTAGACTTTCTCTGAACTGCTTCAAATCAACTGGATATCTTTGTGCTGTAAATCTCCCAACAGCCAAACGCAAAAGCAGCAAACATCTCGCTGTATGTCCCACATCCAAAGTGCCAAGAGAGTAATGTAGAGCTTGCTCTCCCTGTCTTTGAGTACTGTTTGCACTGTCCCGATTACCTCTTTGCTAACATTCTCTTCAGAGCTGCAGTGAAAAGAGGAACCACGTGGAGAAGGCACCCACACTGAAAATGCCTGGAAGGAACGTTGGGGCTTCTTCTCAGTGTCTCTGATATAGGGTTTCACTGTCCCGGGAAAGTCTCTGCTAACACCCTGCAGAGCGCTGTGCCCAATATACAGAAACGTCTTGCGGTATCTCCTACAGGGAAAGTGCCAGGAGGGAAAAGTGAGGATTATGCTTAGACTTTCTCGGAACTGCTTCAAATCAACTAGATATCTTTGTGCTGTAAATCTCCCAACAGCCAAACGTAAAAGCAGCAAACATCTCGCTGTATGTCCCACATCCAAAGTGCCAAGAGAGAGCTTGCTCTCCCTGTCTTTGAGTACTGTTTGCACTGTCCCGATTACCTCTTTGCTAACATTCTCTTCAGAGCTGCAGTGAAACCAGGAACCACGTGGAGAAGGCACCCACACTGAAAGTGCCTGGAAGGAACGTTGGGGCTTCTTCTCAGTGTCTCTGATATAGGGTTTCACTGTCCCGGGAAAGTCTCTCCTAACACCCTGCAGAGCGCTGTGCCCAATATACAGAAACGTCTTGCGGTATCCCCTACAGGGAAAGTGCCAGGAGGGAAAAGTGAGGATTATGTTTAGACTTTCTCTGAACTGCTTCAAATCAACTGGATATCTTTGTGCTGTAAATCTCCCAACAGCCAAATGTAAAAGCAGCAAACATCTCGCTGTATGTCCCACATCCAAAGTGCCAAGAGAGAGCTTGCTCTCCCTGTCTTTGAGTACTGTTTGCACTGTCCCGATTACCTCTTTGCTAACATTCTCTTCAGAGCTGCAGTGAAACCAGGAACCACGTGGAGAAGGCACCCACACTGAAAGTGCCTGGAAGGAACGTTGGGGCTTCTTCTCAGTGTCTCTGATATAGGGTTTCACTGTCCCGGGAAAGTCTCTCCTAACACCCTGCAGAGCGCTGTGCCCAATATACAGAAACGTCTTGCGGTATCTCCTACAGGGAAAGTGCCAGGAGGGAAAAGTGAGGATTATGTTTAGACTTTCTCGGAACTGCTTCAAATCAACTGGATATCTTTGTGCTGTAAACCTCCCAACAGCCAAATGTAAAAGCAGCAAACATCTCGCTGTATGTTCCACATCCAAAGTGCCAAGAGAGAGCTTGCTCTCCCTGTCTTTGAGTACTGTTTGCACTGTCCCGATTACCTCTTTGCTAACATTCTCTTCAGAGCTGCAGTGAAACCAGGAACCACGTGGAGAAGGCACCCACACTGAAAATGCCTGGAAGGAACGTTGGGGCTTCTTCTCAGTGTCTCTGATATAGGGTTTCACTGTCCCGGGAAAGTCTCTGCTAACACCCTGCAGAGCGCTGTGCCCAATATACAGAAACGTCTTGCGGTATCTCCTACAGGGAAAGTGCCAGGAGGGAAAAGTGAGGATTATGCTTAGACTTTCTCGGAACTGCTTCAAATCAACTGGATATCTTTGTGCTGTAAATCTCCCAACAGCCAAACGCAAAAGCAGCAAACATCTCGCTGTATGTCCCACATCCAAAGTGCCAAGAGAGTAATGTAGAGCTTGCTCTCCCTGTCTTTGAGTACTGTTTGCACTGTCCCGATTACCTCTTTGCTAACATTCTCTTCAGAGCTGCAGTGAAACCAGGAACCACGTGAAGAAGGCACCCACACTGAAAATGCCTGGAAGGAACGTTGGGGCTTCTTCTCAGTGTCTCTGATATAGGGTTTCACTGTCCCGGGAAAGTCTCTGCTAACACCCTGCAGAGCGCTGTGCCCAATATACAGAAACGTCTTGCGGTATCTCCTACAGGGAAAGTGCCAGGAGGGAAAAGTGAGGATTATGCTTAGACTTTCTCGGAACTGCTTCAAATCAACTGGATATCTTTGTGCTGTAAATCTCCCAACAGCCAAACGCAAAAGCAGCAAACATCTCGCTGTATGTCCCACATCCAAAGTGCCAAGAGAGTAATGTAGAGCTTGCTCTCCCTGTCTTTGAGTACTGTTTGCACTGTCCCGATTACCTCTTTGCTAACATTCTCTTCAGAGCTGCAGTGAAACCAGGAACCACGTGGAGAAGGCACCAACTCTGAAAGTGCCTGGAAGGAACGTTGGGACTTCTTCTCAGTGTCTCTGATATAGGGTTTCACTGTCCCGGGAAAGTCTCTCCTAACACCCTGCAGAGCGCTGTGCCCAATATACAGAAACGTCTTGCGGTATCTCCTACAGGGAAAGTGCCAGGAGGGAAAAGTGAGGATTATGCTTAGACTTTCTCGGAACTGCTTCAAATCAACTAGATATCTTTGTGCTGTAAATCTCCCAACAGCCAAATGTAAAAGCAGCAAACATCTCGCTGTATGTCCCACATCCAAAGTGCGAAGAGAGAGCTTGCTCTCCCTGTCTTTGAGTACTGTTTGCACTGTCCCGATTACCTCTTTGCTAACATTCTCTTCAGAGCTGCAGTGAAACCAGGAACCACGTGGAGAAGGCACCCACACTGAAAGTGCCTGGAAGGAACGTTGGGGCTTCTTCTCAGTGTCTCTGATATAGGGTTTCACTGTCCCGGGAAAGTCTCTGCTAACACCCTGCAGAGCGCTGTGCCCAATATACAGAAACGTCTTGCGGTATCTCCTACAGGGAAAGTGCCAGGAGGGAAAAGTGAGGATTATGCTTAGACTTTCTCGGAACTGCTTCAAATCAACTGGATATCTTTGTGCTGTAAATCTCCCAACAGCCAAACACAAAAGCAGCAAACATCTCGCTGTATGTCCCACATCCAAAGTGCCAAGAGAGTAATGTAGAGCTTGCTCTCCCTGTCTTTGAGTACTGTTTGCACTGTCCCGATTACCTCTTTGCTAACATTCTCTTCAGAGCTGCAGTGAAACCAGGAACCACGTGGAGAAGGCACCAACTCTGAAAGTGCCTGGAAGGAACGTTGGGACTTCTTCTCAGTGTCTCTGATATAGGGTTTCACTGTCCCGGGAAAGTCTCTCCTAACAGCCTGCAGAGCGCTGTGCCCAATATACAGAAACGTCTTGCGGTATCCCCTACAGGGAAAGTGCCAGGAGGGAAAAGTGAGGATTATGTTTAGACTTTCTCGGAACTGCTTCAAATCAACTGGATATCTTTGTGCTGTAAATCTCCCAACAGCCAAATGTAAAAGCAGCAAACATCTCGCTGTATGTCCCACATCCAAAGTGCGAAGAGAGAGCTTGCTCTCCCTGTCTTTGAGTACTGTTTGCACTGTCCCGATTACCTCTTTGCTAACATTCTCTTCAGAGCTGCAGTGAAACCAGGAACCACGTGGAGAAGGCACCCACACTGAAAGTGCCTGGAAGGAACGTTGGGGCTTCTTCTCAGTGTCTCTGATATAGGGTTTCACTGTCCCGGGAAAGTCTCTGCTAACACCCTGCAGAGCGCTGTGCCCAATATACAGAAACGTCTTGCGGTATCTCCTACAGGGAAAGTGCCAGGAGGGAAAAGTGAGGATTATGCTTAGACTTTCTCGGAACTGCTTCAAATCAACTGGATATCTTTGTGCTGTAAATCTCCCAACAGCCAAACACAAAAGCAGCAAACATCTCGCTGTATGTCCCACATCCAAAGTGCCAAGAGAGTAATGTAGAGCTTGCTCTCCCTGTCTTTGAGTACTGTTTGCACTGTCCCGATTACCTCTTTGCTAACATTCTCTTCAGAGCTGCAGTGAAACCAGGAACCACGTGAAGAAGGCACCCACACTGAAAATGCCTGGAAGGAACGTTGGGGCTTCTTCTCAGTGTCTCTGATATAGGGTTTCACTGTCCCGGGAAAGTCTCTGCTAACACCCTGCAGAGCGCTGTGCCCAATATACAGAAACGTCTTGCGGTATCTCCTACAGGGAAAGTGCCAGGAGGGAAAAGTGAGGATTATGCTTAGACTTTCTCGGAACTGCTTCAAATCAACTGGATATCTTTGTGCTGTAAATCTCCCAACAGCCAAACGCAAAAGCAGCAAACATCTCGCTGTATGTCCCACATCCAAAGTGCCAAGAGAGTAATGTAGAGCTTGCTCTCCCTGTCTTTGAGTACTGTTTGCACTGTCCCGATTACCTCTTTGCTAACATTCTCTTCAGAGCTGCAGTGAAACCAGGAACCACGTGGAGAAGGCACCCACACTGAAAATGCCTGGAAGGAACGTTGGGGCTTCTTCTCAGTGTCTCTGATATAGGGTTTCACTGTCCCGGGAAAGTCTCTCCTAACAGCCTGCAGAGCGCTGTGCCCAATATACAGAAACGTCTTGCGGTATCTCCTACAGGGAAAGTGCCAGGAGGGAAAAGTGAGGATTATGCTTAGACTTTCTCTGAACTGCTTCAAATCAACTGGATATCTTTGTGCTGTAAATCTCCCAACAGCCAAACGCAAAAGCAGCAAACATCTCGCTGTATGTCCCACATCCAAAGTGCCAAGAGAGTAATGTAGAGCTTGCTCTCCCTGTCTTTGAGTACTGTTTGCACTGTCCCGATTACCTCTTTGCTAACATTCTCTTCAGAGCTGCAGTGAAACCAGGAACCACGTGGAGAAGGCACCCACACTGAAAGTGCCTGGAAGGAACGTTGGGGCTTCTTCTCAGTGTCTCTGATATAGGGTTTCACTGTCCCGGGAAAGTCTCTGCTAACACCCTGCAGAGCGCTGTGCCCAATATACAGAAACGTCTTGCGGTATCTCCTAGAGGGAAAGTGCCAGGAGGGAAAAGTGAGGATTATGCTTAGACTTTCTCGGAACTGCTTCAAATCAACTAGATATCTTTGTGCTGTAAATCTCCCAACAGCCAAACGTAAAAGCAGCAAACATCTCGCTGTATGTCCCACATCCAAAGTGCCAAGAGAGAGCTTGCTCTCCCTGTCTTTGAGTACTGTTTGCACTGTCCCGATTACCTCTTTGCTAACATTCTCTTCAGAGCTGCAGTGAAACCAGGAACCACGTGGAGAAGGCACCAACTCTGAAAGTGCCTGGAAGGAACGTTGGGACTTCTTCTCAGTGTCTCTGATATAGGGTTTCACTGTCCCGGAAAGTCTCTCCTAACAGCCTGCAGAGCGCTGTGCCCAATATACAGAAACGTCTTGCGGTATCCCCTACAGGGAAAGTGCCAGGAGGGAAAAGTGAGGATTATGTTTATACTTTCTCGGAACTGCTTCAAATCAACTGGATATCTTTGTGCTGTAAATCTCCCAACAGCCAAATGTAAAAGCAGCAAACATCTCGCTGTATGTCCCACATCCAAAGTGCCAAGAGAGAGCTTGCTCTCCCTGTCTTTGAGTACTGTTTGCACTGTCCCGATTACCTCTTTGCTAACATTCTCTTCAGAGCTGCAGTGAAACCAGGAACCACGTGGAGAAGGCACCCACACTGAAAGTGCCTGGAAGGAACGTTGGGGCTTCTTCTCAGTGTCTCTGATATAGGGTTTCACTGTCCCGGGAAAGTCTCTGCTAACACCCTGCAGAGCGCTGTGCCCAATATACAGAAACGTCTTGCGGTATCTCCTACAGGGAAAGTGCCAGGAGGGAAAAGTGAGGATTATGCTTAGACTTTCTCGGAACTGCTTCAAATCAACTAGATATCTTTGTGCTGTAAATCTCCCAACAGCCAAACGTAAAAGCAGCAAACATCTCGCTGTATGTCCCACATCCAAAGTGCCAAGAGAGAGCTTGCTCTCCCTGTCTTTGAGTACTGTTTGCACTGTCCCGATTACCTCTTTGCTAACATTCTCTTCAGAGCTGCAGTGAAACCAGGAACCACGTGGAGAAGGCACCAACTCTGAAAGTGCCTGGAAGGAACGTTGGGACTTCTTCTCAGTGTCTCTGATATAGGGTTTCACTGTCCCGGAAAGTCTCTCCTAACAGCCTGCAGAGCGCTGTGCCCAATATACAGAAACGTCTTGCGGTATCCCCTACAGGGAAAGTGCCAGGAGGGAAAAGTGAGGATTATGTTTATACTTTCTCGGAACTGCTTCAAATCAACTGGATATCTTTGTGCTGTAAATCTCCCAACAGCCAAATGTAAAAGCAGCAAACATCTCGCTGTATGTCCCACATCCAAAGTGCCAAGAGAGAGCTTGCTCTCCCTGTCTTTGAGTACTGTTTGCACTGTCCCGATTACCTCTTTGCTAACATTCTCTTCAGAGCTGCAGTGAAACCAGGAACCACGTGGAGAAGGCACCCACACTGAAAGTGCCTGGAAGGAACGTTGGGGCTTCTTCTCAGTGTCTCTGATATAGGGTTTCACTGTCCCGGGAAAGTCTCTGCTAACACCCTGCAGAGCGCTGTGCCCAATATACAGAAACGTCTTGCGGTATCTCCTACAGGGAAAGTGCCAGGAGGGAAAAGTGAGGATTATGCTTAGACTTTCTCGGAACTGCTTCAAATCAACTGGATATCTTTGTGCTGTAAATCTCCCAACAGCCAAACGCAAAAGCAGCAAACATCTCGCTGTATGTCCCACATCCAAAGTGCCAAGAGAGTAATGTAGAGCTTGCTCTCCCTGTCTTTGAGTACTGTTTGCACTGTCCCGATTACCTCTTTGCTAACATTCTCTTCAGAGCTGCAGTGAAACCAGGAACCACGTGGAGAAGGCACCCACACTGAAAATGCCTGGAAGGAACGTTGGGGCTTCTTCTCAGTGTCTCTGATATAGGGTTTCACTGTCCCGGGAAAGTCTCTGCTAACACCCTGCAGAGCGCTGTGCCCAATATACAGAAACGTCTTGCGGTATCTCCTACAGGGAAAGTGCCAGGAGGGAAAAGTGAGGATTATGCTTAGACTTTCTCGGAACTGCTTCAAATCAACTAGATATCTTTGTGCTGTAAATCTCCCAACAGCCAAACGTAAAAGCAGCAAACATCTCGCTGTATGTCCCACATCCAAAGTGCCAAGAGAGAGCTTGCTCTCCCTGTCTTTGAGTACTGTTTGCACTGTCCCGATTACCTCTTTGCTAACATTCTCTTCAGAGCTGCAGTGAAACCAGGAACCACGTGGAGAAGGCACCAACTCTGAAAGTGCCTGGAAGGAACGTTGGGACTTCTTCTCAGTGTCTCTGATATAGGGTTTCACTGTCCCGGGAAAGTCTCTGCTAACACCCTGCAGAGCGCTGTGCCCAATATACAGAAACGTCTTGCGGTATCTCTTACAGGGAAAGTGCCAGGAGGGAAAAGTGAGGATTATGCTTAGACTTTCTCGGAACTGCTTCAAATCAACTGGATATCTTTGTGCTGTAAATCTCCCAACAGCCAAACACAAAAGCAGCAAACATCTCGCTGTATGTCCCACATCCAAAGTGCCAAGAGAGTAATGTAGAGCTTGCTCTCCCTGTCTTTGAGTACTGTTTGCACTGTCCCGATTACCTCTTTGCTAACATTCTCTTCAGAGCTGCAGTGAAACCAGGAACCACGTGAAGAAGGCACCCACACTGAAAATGCCTGGAAGGAACGTTGGGGCTTCTTCTCAGTGTCTCTGATATAGGGTTTCACTGTCCCGGGAAAGTCTCTGCTAACACCCTGCAGAGCGCTGTGCCCAATATACAGAAACGTCTTGCGGTATCTCCTACAGGGAAAGTGCCAGGAGGGAAAAGTGAGGATTATGCTTAGACTTTCTCGGAACTGCTTCAAATCAACTGGATATCTTTGTGCTGTAAATCTCCCAACAGCCAAACGCAAAAGCAGCAAACATCTCGCTGTATGTCCCACATCCAAAGTGCCAAGAGAGTAATGTAGAGCTTGCTCTCCCTGTCTTTGAGTACTGTTTGCACTGTCCCGATTACCTCTTTGCTAACATTCTCTTCAGAGCTGCAGTGAAACCAGGAACCACGTGGAGAAGGCACCAACTCTGAAAGTGCCTGGAAGGAACGTTGGGACTTCTTCTCAGTGTCTCTGATATAGGGTTTCACTGTCCCGGGAAAGTCTCTGCTAACACCCTGCAGAGCGCTGTGCCCAATATACAGAAACGTCTTGCGGTATCTCCTACAGGGAAAGTGCCAGGAGGGAAAAGTGAGGATTATGCTTAGACTTTCTCGGAACTGCTTCAAATCAACTAGATATCTTTGTGCTGTAAATCTCCCAACAGCCAAACGTAAAAGCAGCAAACATCTCGCTGTATGTCCCACATCCAAAGTGCCAAGAGAGAGCTTGCTCTCCCTGTCTTTGAGTACTGTTTGCACTGTCCCGATTACCTCTTTGCTAACATTCTCTTCAGAGCTGCAGTGAAACCAGGAACCACGTGGAGAAGGCACCCACACTGAAAGTGCCTGGAAGGAACGTTGGGGCTTCTTCTCAGTGTCTCTGATATAGGGTTTCACTGTCCCGGGAAAGTCTCTGCTAACACCCTGCAGAGCGCTGTGCCCAATATACAGAAACGTCTTGCGGTATCCCCTACAGGGAAAGTGCCAGGAGGGAAAAGTGAGGATTATGTTTAGACTTTCTCGGAACTGCTTCAAATCAACTGGATATCTTTGTGCTGTAAATCTCCCAACAGCCAAATGTAAAAGCAGCAAACATCTCGCTGTATGTCCCACATCCAAAGTGCGAAGAGAGAGCTTGCTCTCCCTGTCTTTGAGTACTGTTTGCACTGTCCCAATTACCTCTTTGCTAACATTCTCTTCAGAGCTGCAGTGAAACCAGGAACCAAGTGGAGAAGGCACCCACACTGAAAGTGCCTGGAAGGAACGTTGGGGCTTCTTCTCAGTGTCTCTGATATAGGGTTTCACTGTCCCGGGAAAGTCTCTGCTAACACCCTGCAGAGCGCTGTGCCCAATATACAGAAACGTCTTGCGGTATCTCCTACAGGGAAAGTGCCAGGAGGGAAAAGTGAGGATTATGTTTAGACTTTCTCTGAACTGCTTCAAATCAACTGGATATCTTTGTGCTGTAAATCTCCCAACAGCCAAACGCAAAAGCAGCAAACATCTCGCTGTATGTCCCACATCCAAAGTGCCAAGAGAGTAATGTAGAGCTTGCTCTCCCTGTCTTTGAGTACTGTTTGCACTGTCCCGATTACCTCTTTGCTAACATTCTCTTCAGAGCTGCAGTGAAAAGAGGAACCACGTGGAGAAGGCACCCACACTGAAAATGCCTGGAAGGAACGTTGGGGCTTCTTCTCAGTGTCTCTGATATAGGGTTTCACTGTCCCGGGAAAGTCTCTCCTAACACCCTGCAGAGCGCTGTGCCCAATATACAGAAACGTCTTGCGGTATCCCCTACAGGGAAAGTGCCAGGAGGGAAAAGTGAGGATTATGTTTAGACTTTCTCTGAACTGCTTCAAATCAACTGGATATCTTTGTGCTGTAAATCTCCCAACAGCCAAATGTAAAAGCAGCAAACATCTCGCTGTATGTCCCACATCCAAAGTGCCAAGAGAGAGCTTGCTCTCCCTGTCTTTGAGTACTGTTTGCACTGTCCCGATTACCTCTTTGCTAACATTCTCTTCAGAGCTGCAGTGAAACCAGGAACCACGTGGAGAAGGCACCCACACTGAAAGTGCCTGGAAGGAACGTTGGGGCTTCTTCTCAGTGTCTCTGATATAGGGTTTCACTGTCCCGGGAAAGTCTCTCCTAACACCCTGCAGAGCGCTGTGCCCAATATACAGAAACGTCTTGCGGTATCTCCTACAGGGAAAGTGCCAGGAGGGAAAAGTGAGGATTATGTTTAGACTTTCTCGGAACTGCTTCAAATCAACTGGATATCTTTGTGCTGTAAACCTCCCAACAGCCAAATGTAAAAGCAGCAAACATCTCGCTGTATGTTCCACATCCAAAGTGCCAAGAGAGAGCTTGCTCTCCCTGTCTTTGAGTACTGTTTGCACTGTCCCGATTACCTCTTTGCTAACATTCTCTTCAGAGCTGCAGTGAAACCAGGAACCACGTGGAGAAGGCACCCACACTGAAAATGCCTGGAAGGAACGTTGGGGCTTCTTCTCAGTGTCTCTGATATAGGGTTTCACTGTCCCGGGAAAGTCTCTGCTAACACCCTGCAGAGCGCTGTGCCCAATATACAGAAACGTCTTGCGGTATCTCCTAGAGGGAAAGTGCCAGGAGGGAAAAGTGAGGATTATGCTTAGACTTTCTCGGAACTGCTTCAAATCAACTGGATATCTTTGTGCTGTAAATCTCCCAACAGCCAAACGCAAAAGCAGCAAACATCTCGCTGTATGTCCCACATCCAAAGTGCCAAGAGAGTAATGTAGAGCTTGCTCTCCCTGTCTTTGAGTACTGTTTGCACTGTCCCGATTACCTCTTTGCTAACATTCTCTTCAGAGCTGCAGTGAAACCAGGAACCACGTGAAGAAGGCACCCACACTGAAAATGCCTGGAAGGAACGTTGGGGCTTCTTCTCAGTGTCTCTGATATAGGGTTTCACTGTCCCGGGAAAGTCTCTGCTAACACCCTGCAGAGCGCTGTGCCCAATATACAGAAACGTCTTGCGGTATCTCCTACAGGGAAAGTGCCAGGAGGGAAAAGTGAGGATTATGCTTAGACTTTCTCGGAACTGCTTCAAATCAACTGGATATCTTTGTGCTGTAAATCTCCCAACAGCCAAACGCAAAAGCCGCAAACATCTCGCTGTATGTCCCACATCCAAAGTGCCAAGAGAGTAATGTAGAGCTTGCTCTCCCTGTCTTTGAGTACTGTTTGCACTGTCCCGATTACCTCTTTGCTAACATTCTCTTCAGAGCTGCAGTGAAACCAGGAACCACGTGGAGAAGGCACCAACTCTGAAAGTGCCTGGAAGGAACGTTGGGACTTCTTCTCAGTGTCTCTGATATAGGGTTTCACTGTCCCGGGAAAGTCTCTCCTAACAGCCTGCAGAGCGCTGTGCCCAATATACAGAAACGTCTTGCGGTATCTCCTACAGGGAAAGTGCCAGGAGGGAAAAGTGAGGATTATGCTTAGACTTTCTCGGAACTGCTTCAAATCAACTAGATATCTTTGTGCTGTAAATCTCCCAACAGCCAAATGTAAAAGCAGCAAACATCTCGCTGTATGTCCCACATCCAAAGTGCGAAGAGAGAGCTTGCTCTCCCTGTCTTTGAGTACTGTTTGCACTGTCCCGATTACCTCTTTGCTAACATTCTCTTCAGAGCTGCAGTGAAACCAGGAACCACGTGGAGAAGGCACCCACACTGAAAGTGCCTGGAAGGAACGTTGGGGCTTCTTCTCAGTGTCTCTGATATAGGGTTTCACTGTCCCGGGAAAGTCTCTGCTAACACCCTGCAGAGCGCTGTGCCCAATATACAGAAACGTCTTGCGGTATCTCCTACAGGGAAAGTGCCAGGAGGGAAAAGTGAGGATTATGCTTAGACTTTCTCGGAACTGCTTCAAATCAACTGGATATCTTTGTGCTGTAAATCTCCCAACAGCCAAACACAAAAGCAGCAAACATCTCGCTGTATGTCCCACATCCAAAGTGCCAAGAGAGTAATGTAGAGCTTGCTCTCCCTGTCTTTGAGTACTGTTTGCACTGTCCCGATTACCTCTTTGCTAACATTCTCTTCAGAGCTGCAGTGAAACCAGGAACCACGTGGAGAAGGCACCAACTCTGAAAGTGCCTGGAAGGAACGTTGGGACTTCTTCTCAGTGTCTCTGATATAGGGTTTCACTGTCCCGGGAAAGTCTCTCCTAACACCCTGCAGAGCGCTGTGCCCAATATACAGAAACGTCTTGCGGTATCTCCTACAGGGAAAGTGCCAGGAGGGAAAAGTGAGGATTATGTTTAGACTTTCTCGGAACTGCTTCAAATCAACTGGATATCTTTGTGCTGTAAACCTCCCAACAGCCAAATGTAAAAGCAGCAAACATCTCGCTGTATGTTCCACATCCAAAGTGCCAAGAGAGAGCTTGCTCTCCCTGTCTTTGAGTACTGTTTGCACTGTCCCGATTACCTCTTTGCTAACATTCTCTTCAGAGCTGCAGTGAAACCAGGAACCACGTGGAGAAGGCACCCACACTGAAAATGCCTGGAAGGAACGTTGGGGCTTCTTCTCAGTGTCTCTGATATAGGGTTTCACTGTCCCGGGAAAGTCTCTGCTAACACCCTGCAGAGCGCTGTGCCCAATATACAGAAACGTCTTGCGGTATCTCCTACAGGGAAAGTGCCAGGAGGGAAAAGTGAGGATTATGCTTAGACTTTCTCTGAACTGCTTCAAATCAACTGGATATCTTTGTGCTGTAAATCTCCCAACAGCCAAACGCAAAAGCAGCAAACATCTCGCTGTATGTCCCACATCCAAAGTGCCAAGAGAGTAATGTAGAGCTTGCTCTCCCTGTCTTTGAGTACTGTTTGCACTGTCCCGATTACCTCTTTGCTAACATTCTCTTCAGAGCTGCAGTGAAACCAGGAACCACGTGAAGAAGGCACCCACACTGAAAATGCCTGGAAGGAACGTTGGGGCTTCTTCTCAGTGTCTCTGATATAGGGTTTCACTGTCCCGGGAAAGTCTCTGCTAACACCCTGCAGAGCGCTGTGCCCAATATACAGAAACGTCTTGCGGTATCTCCTACAGGGAAAGTGCCAGGAGGGAAAAGTGAGGATTATGCTTAGACTTTCTCGGAACTGCTTCAAATCAACTGGATATCTTTGTGCTGTAAATCTCCCAACAGCCAAACGCAAAAGCAGCAAACATCTCGCTGTATGTCCCACATCCAAAGTGCCAAGAGAGTAATGTAGAGCTTGCTCTCCCTGTCTTTGAGTACTGTTTGCACTGTCCCGATTACCTCTTTGCTAACATTCTCTTCAGAGCTGCAGTGAAACCAGGAACCACGTGGAGAAGGCACCAACTCTGAAAGTGCCTGGAAGGAACGTTGGGACTTCTTCTCAGTGTCTCTGATATAGGGTTTCACTGTCCCGGGAAAGTCTCTCCTAACACCCTGCAGAGCGCTGTGCCCAATATACAGAAACGTCTTGCGGTATCTCCTACAGGGAAAGTGCCAGGAGGGAAAAGTGAGGATTATGCTTAGACTTTCTCGGAACTGCTTCAAATCAACTAGATATCTTTGTGCTGTAAATCTCCCAACAGCCAAATGTAAAAGCAGCAAACATCTCGCTGTATGTCCCACATCCAAAGTGCGAAGAGAGAGCTTGCTCTCCCTGTCTTTGAGTACTGTTTGCACTGTCCCGATTACCTCTTTGCTAACATTCTCTTCAGAGCTGCAGTGAAACCAGGAACCACGTGGAGAAGGCACCCACACTGAAAGTGCCTGGAAGGAACGTTGGGGCTTCTTCTCAGTGTCTCTGATATAGGGTTTCACTGTCCCGGGAAAGTCTCTGCTAACACCCTGCAGAGCGCTGTGCCCAATATACAGAAACGTCTTGCGGTATCTCCTACAGGGAAAGTGCCAGGAGGGAAAAGTGAGGATTATGCTTAGACTTTCTCGGAACTGCTTCAAATCAACTGGATATCTTTGTGCTGTAAATCTCCCAACAGCCAAACACAAAAGCAGCAAACATCTCGCTGTATGTCCCACATCCAAAGTGCCAAGAGAGTAATGTAGAGCTTGCTCTCCCTGTCTTTGAGTACTGTTTGCACTGTCCCGATTACCTCTTTGCTAACATTCTCTTCAGAGCTGCAGTGAAACCAGGAACCACGTGGAGAAGGCACCAACTCTGAAAGTGCCTGGAAGGAACGTTGGGACTTCTTCTCAGTGTCTCTGATATAGGGTTTCACTGTCCCGGGAAAGTCTCTCCTAACAGCCTGCAGAGCGCTGTGCCCAATATACAGAAACGTCTTGCGGTATCCCCTACAGGGAAAGTGCCAGGAGGGAAAAGTGAGGATTATGTTTAGACTTTCTCGGAACTGCTTCAAATCAACTGGATATCTTTGTGCTGTAAATCTCCCAACAGCCAAATGTAAAAGCAGCAAACATCTCGCTGTATGTCCCACATCCAAAGTGCGAAGAGAGAGCTTGCTCTCCCTGTCTTTGAGTACTGTTTGCACTGTCCCGATTACCTCTTTGCTAACATTCTCTTCAGAGCTGCAGTGAAACCAGGAACCACGTGGAGAAGGCACCCACACTGAAAGTGCCTGGAAGGAACGTTGGGGCTTCTTCTCAGTGTCTCTGATATAGGGTTTCACTGTCCCGGGAAAGTCTCTGCTAACACCCTGCAGAGCGCTGTGCCCAATATACAGAAACGTCTTGCGGTATCTCCTACAGGGAAAGTGCCAGGAGGGAAAAGTGAGGATTATGCTTAGACTTTCTCGGAACTGCTTCAAATCAACTGGATATCTTTGTGCTGTAAATCTCCCAACAGCCAAACACAAAAGCAGCAAACATCTCGCTGTATGTCCCACATCCAAAGTGCCAAGAGAGTAATGTAGAGCTTGCTCTCCCTGTCTTTGAGTACTGTTTGCACTGTCCCGATTACCTCTTTGCTAACATTCTCTTCAGAGCTGCAGTGAAACCAGGAACCACGTGAAGAAGGCACCCACACTGAAAATGCCTGGAAGGAACGTTGGGGCTTCTTCTCAGTGTCTCTGATATAGGGTTTCACTGTCCCGGGAAAGTCTCTGCTAACACCCTGCAGAGCGCTGTGCCCAATATACAGAAACGTCTTGCGGTATCTCCTACAGGGAAAGTGCCAGGAGGGAAAAGTGAGGATTATGCTTAGACTTTCTCGGAACTGCTTCAAATCAACTGGATATCTTTGTGCTGTAAATCTCCCAACAGCCAAACGCAAAAGCAGCAAACATCTCGCTGTATGTCCCACATCCAAAGTGCCAAGAGAGTAATGTAGAGCTTGCTCTCCCTGTCTTTGAGTACTGTTTGCACTGTCCCGATTACCTCTTTGCTAACATTCTCTTCAGAGCTGCAGTGAAACCAGGAACCACGTGGAGAAGGCACCCACACTGAAAATGCCTGGAAGGAACGTTGGGGCTTCTTCTCAGTGTCTCTGATATAGGGTTTCACTGTCCCGGGAAAGTCTCTCCTAACAGCCTGCAGAGCGCTGTGCCCAATATACAGAAACGTCTTGCGGTATCTCCTACAGGGAAAGTGCCAGGAGGGAAAAGTGAGGATTATGCTTAGACTTCCTCTGAACTGCTTCAAATCAACTGGATATCTTTGTGCTGTAAATCTCCCAACAGCCAAACGCAAAAGCAGCAAACATCTCGCTGTATGTCCCACATCCAAAGTGCCAAGAGAGTAATGTAGAGCTTGCTCTCCCTGTCTTTGAGTACTGTTTGCACTGTCCCGATTACCTCTTTGCTAACATTCTCTTCAGAGCTGCAGTGAAACCAGGAACCACGTGGAGAAGGCACCCACACTGAAAATGCCTGGAAGGAACGTTGGGGCTTCTTCTCAGTGTCTCTGATATAGGGTTTCACTGTCCCGGGAAAGTCTCTGCTAACACCCTGCAGAGCGCTGTGCCCAATATACAGAAACGTCTTGCGGTATCTCCTACAGGGAAAGTGCCAGGAGGGAAAAGTGAGGATTATGCTTAGACTTTCTCGGAACTGCTTCAAATCAACTGGATATCTTTGTGCTGTAAATCTCCCAACAGCCAAACGCAAAAGCAGCAAACATCTCACTGTATGTCCCACATCCAAAGTGCCAAGAGAGTAATGTAGAGCTTGCTCTCCCTGTCTTTGAGTACTGTTTGCACTGTCCCGATTACCTCTTTGCTAACATTCTCTTCAGAGCTGCAGTGAAACCAGGAACCACGTGGAGAAGGCACCCACACTGAAAATGCCTGGAAGGAACGTTGGGGCTTCTTCTCAGTGTCTCTGATATAGGGTTTCACTGTCCCGGGAAAGTCTCTGCTAACACCCTGCAGAGCGCTGTGCCCAATATACAGAAACGTCTTGCGGTATCTCCTACAGGGAAAGTGCCAGGAGGGAAAAGTGAGGATTATGCTTAGACTTTCTCGGAACTGCTTCAAATCAACTAGATATCTTTGTGCTGTAAATCTCCCAACAGCCAAACGTAAAAGCAGCAAACATCTCGCTGTATGTCCCACATCCAAAGTGCCAAGAGAGAGCTTGCTCTCCCTGTCTTTGAGTACTGTTTGCACTGTCCCGATTACCTCTTTGCTAACATTCTCTTCAGATCTGCAGTGAAACCAGGAACCACGTGGAGAAGGCACCAACTCTGAAAGTGCCTGGAAGGAACGTTGGGACTTCTTCTCAGTGTCTCTGATATAGGGTTTCACTGTCCCGGAAAGTCTCTCCTAACAGCCTGCAGAGCGCTGTGCCCAATATACAGAAACGTCTTGCGGTATCCCCTACAGGGAAAGTGCCAGGAGGGAAAAGTGAGGATTATGTTTATACTTTCTCGGAACTGCTTCAAATCAACTGGATATCTTTGTGCTGTAAATCTCCCAACAGCCAAATGTAAAAGCAGCAAACATCTCGCTGTATGTCCCACATCCAAAGTGCCAAGAGAGAGCTTGCTCTCCCTGTCTTTGAGTACTGTTTGCACTGTCCCGATTACCTCTTTGCTAACATTCTCTTCAGAGCTGCAGTGAAACCAGGAACCACGTGGAGAAGGCACCCACACTGAAAGTGCCTGGAAGGAACGTTGGGGCTTCTTCTCAGTGTCTCTGATATAGGGTTTCACTGTCCCGGGAAAGTCTCTGCTAACACCCTGCAGAGCGCTGTGCCCAATATACAGAAACGTCTTGCGGTATCTCCTACAGGGAAAGTGCCAGGAGGGAAAAGTGAGGATTATGCTTAGACTTTCTCGGAACTGCTTCAAATCAACTAGATATCTTTGTGCTGTAAATCTCCCAACAGCCAAACGTAAAAGCAGCAAACATCTCGCTGTATGTCCCACATCCAAAGTGCCAAGAGAGAGCTTGCTCTCCCTGTCTTTGAGTACTGTTTGCACTGTCCCGATTACCTCTTTGCTAACATTCTCTTCAGAGCTGCAGTGAAACCAGGAACCACGTGGAGAAGGCACCAACTCTGAAAGTGCCTGGAAGGAACGTTGGGACTTCTTCTCAGTGTCTCTGATATAGGGTTTCACTGTCCCGGAAAGTCTCTCCTAACAGCCTGCAGAGCGCTGTGCCCAATATACAGAAACGTCTTGCGGTATCCCCTACAGGGAAAGTGCCAGGAGGGAAAAGTGAGGATTATGTTTATACTTTCTCGGAACTGCTTCAAATCAACTGGATATCTTTGTGCTGTAAATCTCCCAACAGCCAAACGTAAAAGCAGCAAACATCTCGCTGTATGTCCCACATCCAAAGTGCCAAGAGAGAGCTTGCTCTCCCTGTCTTTGAGTACTGTTTGCACTGTCCCGATTACCTCTTTGCTAACATTCTCTTCAGAGCTGCAGTGAAACCAGGAACCACGTGGAGAAGGCACCAACTCTGAAAGTGCCTGGAAGGAACGTTGGGACTTCTTCTCAGTGTCTCTGATATAGGGTTTCACTGTCCCGGAAAGTCTCTCCTAACAGCCTGCAGAGCGCTGTGCCCAATATGCAGAAACGTCTTGCGGTATCTCCTACAGGGAAAGTGCCAGGAGGGAAAAGTGAGGATTATGCTTAGACTTTCTCGGAACTGCTTCAAATCAACTAGATATCTTTGTGCTGTAAATCTCCCAACAGCCAAACGTAAAAGCAGCAAACATCTCGCTGTATGTCCCACATCCAAAGTGCCAAGAGAGAGCTTGCTCTCCCTGTCTTTGAGTACTGTTTGCACTGTCCCGATTACCTCTTTGCTAACATTCTCTTCAGAGCTGCAGTGAAACCAGGAACCACGTGGAGAAGGCACCAACTCTGAAAGTGCCTGGAAGGAACGTTGGGACTTCTTCTCAGTGTCTCTGATATAGGGTTTCACTGTCCCGGAAAGTCTCTCCTAACAGCCTGCAGAGCGCTGTGCCCAATATACAGAAACGTCTTGCGGTATCCCCTACAGGGAAAGTGCCAGGAGGGAAAAGTGAGGATTATGCTTAGACTTTCTCGGAACTGCTTCAAATCAACTGGATATCTTTGTGCTGTAAATCTCCCAACAGCCAAATGTAAAAGCAGCAAACATCTCGCTGTATGTCCCACATCCAAAGTGCCAAGAGAGAGCTTGCTCTCCCTGTCTTTGAGTACTGTTTGCACTGTCCCGATTACCTCTTTGCTAACATTCTCTTCAGAGCTGCAGTGAAACCAGGAACCACGTGGAGAAGGCACCCACACTGAAAGTGCCTGGAAGGAACGTTGGGGCTTCTTCTCAGTGTCTCTGATATAGGGTTTCACTGTCCCGGGAAAGTCTCTCCTAACACCCTGCAGAGCGCTGTGCCCAATATACAGAAACGTCTTGCGGTATCCCCTACAGGGAAAGTGCCAGGAGGGAAAAGTGAGGATTATGTTTAGACTTTCTCTGAACTGCTTCAAATCAACTGGATATCTTTGTGCTGTAAATCTCCCAACAGCCAAATGTAAAAGCAGCAAACATCTCGCTGTATGTCCCACATCCAAAGTGCCAAGAGAGAGCTTGCTCTCCCTGTCTTTGAGTACTGTTTGCACTGTCCCGATTACCTCTTTGCTAACATTCTCTTCAGAGCTGCAGTGAAACCAGGAACCAAGTGGAGAAGGCACCCACACTGAAAGTGCCTGGAAGGAACGTTGGGGCTTCTTCTCAGTGTCTCTGATATAGGGTTTCACTGTCCCGGGAAAGTCTCTGCTAACACCCTGCAGAGCGCTGTGCCCAATATACAGAAACGTCTTGCGGTATCTCCTACAGGGAAAGTGCCAGGAGGGAAAAGTGAGGATTATGCTTAGACTTTCTCTGAACTGCTTCAAATCAACTGGATATCTTTGTGCTGTAAATCTCCCAACAGCCAAACGCAAAAGCAGCAAACATCTCGCTGTATGTCCCACATCCAAAGTGCCAAGAGAGTAATGTAGAGCTTGCTCTCCCTGTCTTTGAGTACTGTTTGCACTGTCCCGATTACCTCTTTGCTAACATTCTCTTCAGAGCTGCAGTGAAAAGCGGAACCACGTGGAGAAGGCACCCACACTGAAAATGCCTGGAAGGAACGTTGGGGCTTCTTCTCAGTGTCTCTGATATAGGGTTTCACTGTCCCGGGAAAGTCTCTCCTAACACCCTGCAGAGCGCTGTGCCCAATATACAGAAACGTCTTGCGGTATCCCCTACAGGGAAAGTGCCAGGAGGGAAAAGTGAGGATTATGTTTAGACTTTCTCTGAACTGCTTCAAATCAACTGGATATCTTTGTGCTGTAAATCTCCCAACAGCCAAATGTAAAAGCAGCAAACATCTCGCTGTATGTCCCACATCCAAAGTGCGAAGAGAGAGCTTGCTCTCCCTGTCTTTGAGTACTGTTTGCACTGTCCCGATTACCTCTTTGCTAACATTCTCTTCAGAGCTGCAGTGAAACCAGGAACCACGTGGAGAAGGCACCCACACTGAAAGTGCCTGGAAGGAACGTTGGGGCTTCTTCTCAGTGTCTCTGATATAGGGTTTCACTGTCCCGGGAAAGTCTCTGCTAACACCCTGCAGAGCGCTGTGCCCAATATACAGAAACGTCTTGCGGTATCTCCTACAGGGAAAGTGCCAGGAGGGAAAAGTGAGGATTATGTTTAGACTTTCTCGGAACTGCTTCAAATCAACTGGATATCTTTGTGCTGTAAACCTCCCAACAGCCAAATGTAAAAGCAGCAAACATCTCGCTGTATGTTCCACATCCAAAGTGCCAAGAGAGAGCTTGCTCTCCCTGTCTTTGAGTACTGTTTGCACTGTCCCGATTACCTCTTTGCTAACATTCTCTTCAGAGCTGCAGTGAAACCAGGAACCACGTGGAGAAGGCACCCACACTGAAAATGCCTGGAAGGAACGTTGGGGCTTCTTCTCAGTGTCTCTGATATAGGGTTTCACTGTCCCGGGAAAGTCTCTGCTAACACCCTGCAGAGCGCTGTGCCCAATATACAGAAACGTCTTGCGGTATCCCCTACAGGGAAAGTGCCAGGAGGGAAAAGTGAGGATTATGTTTAGACTTTCTCGGAACTGCTTCAAATCAACTGGATATCTTTGTGCTGTAAATCTCCCAACAGCCAAATGTAAAAGCAGCAAACATCTCGCTGTATGTCCCACATCCAAAGTGCGAAGAGAGAGCTTGCTCTCCCTGTCTTTGAGTACTGTTTGCACTGTCCCGATTACCTCTTTGCTAACATTCTCTTCAGAGCTGCAGTGAAACCAGGAACCACGTGGAGAAGGCACCCACACTGAAAGTGCCTGGAAGGAACGTTGGGGCTTCTTCTCAGTGTCTCTGATATAGGGTTTCACTGTCCCGGGAAAGTCTCTGCTAACACCCTGCAGAGCGCTGTGCCCAATATACAGAAACGTCTTGCGGTATCTCCTACAGGGAAAGTGCCAGGAGGGAAAAGTGAGGATTATGCTTAGACTTTCTCGGAACTGCTTCAAATCAACTGGATATCTTTGTGCTGTAAATCTCCCAACAGCCAAACACAAAAGCAGCAAACATCTCGCTGTATGTCCCACATCCAAAGTGCCAAGAGAGTAATGTAGAGCTTGCTCTCCCTGTCTTTGAGTACTGTTTGCACTGTCCCGATTACCTCTTTGCTAACATTCTCTTCAGAGCTGCAGTGAAACCAGGAACCACGTGAAGAAGGCACCCACACTGAAAATGCCTGGAAGGAACGTTGGGGCTTCTTCTCAGTGTCTCTGATATAGGGTTTCACTGTCCCGGGAAAGTCTCTGCTAACACCCTGCAGAGCGCTGTGCCCAATATACAGAAACGTCTTGCGGTATCTCCTACAGGGAAAGTGCCAGGAGGGAAAAGTGAGGATTATGCTTAGACTTTCTCGGAACTGCTTCAAATCAACTGGATATCTTTGTGCTGTAAATCTCCCAACAGCCAAACGCAAAAGCAGCAAACATCTCGCTGTATGTCCCACATCCAAAGTGCCAAGAGAGTAATGTAGAGCTTGCTCTCCCTGTCTTTGAGTACTGTTTGCACTGTCCCGATTACCTCTTTGCTAACATTCTCTTCAGAGCTGCAGTGAAACCAGGAACCACGTGGAGAAGGCACCCACACTGAAAATGCCTGGAAGGAACGTTGGGGCTTCTTCTCAGTGTCTCTGATATAGGGTTTCACTGTCCCGGGAAAGTCTCTCCTAACAGCCTGCAGAGCGCTGTGCCCAATATACAGAAACGTCTTGCGGTATCTCCTACAGGGAAAGTGCCAGGAGGGAAAAGTGAGGATTATGCTTAGACTTTCTCGGAACTCCTTCAAATCAACTGGATATCTTTGTGCTGTAAATCTCCCAACAGCCAAACGCAAAAGCAGCAAACATCTCGCTGTATGTCCCACATCCAAAGTGCCAAGAGAGTAATGTAGAGCTTGCTCTCCCTGTCTTTGAGTACTGTTTGCACTGTCCCGATTACCTCTTTGCTAACATTCTCTTCAGAGCTGCAGTGAAACCAGGAACCACGTGGAGAAGGCACCCACACTGAAAATGCCTGGAAGGAACGTTGGGGCTTCTTCTCAGTGTCTCTGATATAGGGTTTCACTGTCCCGGGAAAGTCTCTGCTAACACCCTGCAGAGCGCTGTGCCCAATATACAGAAACGTCTTGCGGTATCTCCTACAGGGAAAGTGCCAGGAGGGAAAAGTGAGGATTATGCTTAGACTTTCTCGGAACTGCTTCAAATCAACTGGATATCTTTGTGCTGTAAATCTCCCAACAGCCAAACGCAAAAGCAGCAAACATCTCGCTGTATGTCCCACATCCAAAGTGCCAAGAGAGTAATGTAGAGCTTGCTCTCCCTGTCTTTGAGTACTGTTTGCACTGTCCCGATTACCTCTTTGCTAACATTCTCTTCAGAGCTGCACTGAAACCAGGAACCACGTGGAGAAGGCACCAACTCTGAAAGTGCCTGGAAGGAACGTTGGGACTTCTTCTCAGTGTCTCTGATATAGGGTTTCACTGTCCCGGAAAGTCTCTCCTAACAGCCTGCAGAGCGCTGTGCCCAATATACAGAAACGTCTTGCGGTATCCCCTACAGGGAAAGTGCCAGGAGGGAAAAGTGAGGATTATGTTTAGACTTTCTCGGAACTGCTTCAAATCAACTGGATATCTTTGTGCTGTAAATCTCCCAACAGCCAAATGTAAAAGCAGCAAACATCTCGCTGTATGTCCCACATCCAAAGTGCCAAGAGAGAGCTTGCTCTCCCTGTCTTTGAGTACTGTTTGCACTGTCCCGATTACCTCTTTGCTAACATTCTCTTCAGAGCTGCAGTGAAACCAGGAACCACGTGGAGAAGGCACCCACACTGAAAGTGCCTGGAAGGAACGTTGGGGCTTCTTCTCAGTGTCTCTGATATAGGGTTTCACTGTCCCGGGAAAGTCTCTGCTAACACCCTGCAGAGCGCTGTGCCCAATATACAGAAACGTCTTGCGGTATCTCCTACAGGGAAAGTGCCAGGAGGGAAAAGTGAGGATTATGCTTAGACTTTCTCTGAACTGCTTCAAATCAACTGGATATCTTTGTGCTGTAAATCTCCCAACAGCCAAACGCAAAAGCAGCAAACATCTCGCTGTATGTCCCACATCCAAAGTGCCAAGAGAGTAATGTAGAGCTTGCTCTCCCTGTCTTTGAGTACTGTTTGCACTGTCCCGATTACCTCTTTGCTAACATTCTCTTCAGAGCTGCAGTGAAAAGCGGAACCACGTGGAGAAGGCACCCACACTGAAAATGCCTGGAAGGAACGTTGGGGCTTCTTCTCAGTGTCTCTGATATAGGGTTTCACTGTCCCGGGAAAGTCTCTCCTAACACCCTGCAGAGCGCTGTGCCCAATATACAGAAACGTCTTGCGGTATCCCCTACAGGGAAAGTGCCAGGAGGGAAAAGTGAGGATTATGTTTAGACTTTCTCTGAACTGCTTCAAATCAACTGGATATCTTTGTGCTGTAAATCTCCCAACAGCCAAATGTAAAAGCAGCAAACATCTCGCTGTATGTCCCACATCCAAAGTGCGAAGAGAGAGCTTGCTCTCCCTGTCTTTGAGTACTGTTTGCACTGTCCCGATTACCTCTTTGCTAACATTCTCTTCAGAGCTGCAGTGAAACCAGGAACCACGTGGAGAAGGCACCCACACTGAAAGTGCCTGGAAGGAACGTTGGGGCTTCTTCTCAGTGTCTCTGATATAGGGTTTCACTGTCCCGGGAAAGTCTCTGCTAACACCCTGCAGAGCGCTGTGCCCAATATACAGAAACGTCTTGCGGTATCTCCTACAGGGAAAGTGCCAGGAGGGAAAAGTGAGGATTATGTTTAGACTTTCTCGGAACTGCTTCAAATCAACTGGATATCTTTGTGCTGTAAACCTCCCAACAGCCAAATGTAAAAGCAGCAAACATCTCGCTGTATGTTCCACATCCAAAGTGCCAAGAGAGAGCTTGCTCTCCCTGTCTTTGAGTACTGTTTGCACTGTCCCGATTACCTCTTTGCTAACATTCTCTTCAGAGCTGCAGTGAAACCAGGAACCACGTGGAGAAGGCACCCACACTGAAAATGCCTGGAAGGAACGTTGGGGCTTCTTCTCAGTGTCTCTGATATAGGGTTTCACTGTCCCGGGAAAGTCTCTGCTAACACCCTGCAGAGCGCTGTGCCCAATATACAGAAACGTCTTGCGGTATCCCCTACAGGGAAAGTGCCAGGAGGGAAAAGTGAGGATTATGTTTAGACTTTCTCGGAACTGCTTCAAATCAACTGGATATCTTTGTGCTGTAAATCTCCCAACAGCCAAATGTAAAAGCAGCAAACATCTCGCTGTATGTCCCACATCCAAAGTGCGAAGAGAGAGCTTGCTCTCCCTGTCTTTGAGTACTGTTTGCACTGTCCCGATTACCTCTTTGCTAACATTCTCTTCAGAGCTGCAGTGAAACCAGGAACCACGTGGAGAAGGCACCCACACTGAAAGTGCCTGGAAGGAACGTTGGGGCTTCTTCTCAGTGTCTCTGATATAGGGTTTCACTGTCCCGGGAAAGTCTCTGCTAACACCCTGCAGAGCGCTGTGCCCAATATACAGAAACGTCTTGCGGTATCTCCTACAGGGAAAGTGCCAGGAGGGAAAAGTGAGGATTATGCTTAGACTTTCTCGGAACTGCTTCAAATCAACTGGATATCTTTGTGCTGTAAATCTCCCAACAGCCAAACACAAAAGCAGCAAACATCTCGCTGTATGTCCCACATCCAAAGTGCCAAGAGAGTAATGTAGAGCTTGCTCTCCCTGTCTTTGAGTACTGTTTGCACTGTCCCGATTACCTCTTTGCTAACATTCTCTTCAGAGCTGCAGTGAAACCAGGAACCACGTGAAGAAGGCACCCACACTGAAAATGCCTGGAAGGAACGTTGGGGCTTCTTCTCAGTGTCTCTGATATAGGGTTTCACTGTCCCGGGAAAGTCTCTGCTAACACCCTGCAGAGCGCTGTGCCCAATATACAGAAACGTCTTGCGGTATCTCCTACAGGGAAAGTGCCAGGAGGGAAAAGTGAGGATTATGCTTAGACTTTCTCGGAACTGCTTCAAATCAACTGGATATCTTTGTGCTGTAAATCTCCCAACAGCCAAACGCAAAAGCAGCAAACATCTCGCTGTATGTCCCACATCCAAAGTGCCAAGAGAGTAATGTAGAGCTTGCTCTCCCTGTCTTTGAGTACTGTTTGCACTGTCCCGATTACCTCTTTGCTAACATTCTCTTCAGAGCTGCAGTGAAACCAGGAACCACGTGGAGAAGGCACCCACACTGAAAATGCCTGGAAGGAACGTTGGGGCTTCTTCTCAGTGTCTCTGATATAGGGTTTCACTGTCCCGGGAAAGTCTCTCCTAACAGCCTGCAGAGCGCTGTGCCCAATATACAGAAACGTCTTGCGGTATCTCCTACAGGGAAAGTGCCAGGAGGGAAAAGTGAGGATTATGCTTAGACTTTCTCGGAACTCCTTCAAATCAACTGGATATCTTTGTGCTGTAAATCTCCCAACAGCCAAACGCAAAAGCAGCAAACATCTCGCTGTATGTCCCACATCCAAAGTGCCAAGAGAGTAATGTAGAGCTTGCTCTCCCTGTCTTTGAGTACTGTTTGCACTGTCCCGATTACCTCTTTGCTAACATTCTCTTCAGAGCTGCAGTGAAACCAGGAACCACGTGGAGAAGGCACCCACACTGAAAATGCCTGGAAGGAACGTTGGGGCTTCTTCTCAGTGTCTCTGATATAGGGTTTCACTGTCCCGGGAAAGTCTCTGCTAACACCCTGCAGAGCGCTGTGCCCAATATACAGAAACGTCTTGCGGTATCTCCTACAGGGAAAGTGCCAGGAGGGAAAAGTGAGGATTATGCTTAGACTTTCTCGGAACTGCTTCAAATCAACTGGATATCTTTGTGCTGTAAATCTCCCAACAGCCAAACGCAAAAGCAGCAAACATCTCGCTGTATGTCCCACATCCAAAGTGCCAAGAGAGTAATGTAGAGCTTGCTCTCCCTGTCTTTGAGTACTGTTTGCACTGTCCCGATTACCTCTTTGCTAACATTCTCTTCAGAGCTGCACTGAAACCAGGAACCACGTGGAGAAGGCACCAACTCTGAAAGTGCCTGGAAGGAACGTTGGGACTTCTTCTCAGTGTCTCTGATATAGGGTTTCACTGTCCCGGAAAGTCTCTCCTAACAGCCTGCAGAGCGCTGTGCCCAATATACAGAAACGTCTTGCGGTATCCCCTACAGGGAAAGTGCCAGGAGGGAAAAGTGAGGATTATGTTTAGACTTTCTCGGAACTGCTTCAAATCAACTGGATATCTTTGTGCTGTAAATCTCCCAACAGCCAAATGTAAAAGCAGCAAACATCTCGCTGTATGTCCCACATCCAAAGTGCCAAGAGAGAGCTTGCTCTCCCTGTCTTTGAGTACTGTTTGCACTGTCCCGATTACCTCTTTGCTAACATTCTCTTCAGAGCTGCAGTGAAACCAGGAACCACGTGGAGAAGGCACCCACACTGAAAGTGCCTGGAAGGAACGTTGGGGCTTCTTCTCAGTGTCTCTGATATAGGGTTTCACTGTCCCGGGAAAGTCTCTGCTAACACCCTGCAGAGCGCTGTGCCCAATATACAGAAACGTCTTGCGGTATCTCCTACAGGGAAAGTGCCAGGAGGGAAAAGTGAGGATTATGCTTAGACTTTCTCGGAACTGCTTCAAATCAACTGGATATCTTTGTGCTGTAAATCTCCCAACAGCCAAATGTAAAAGCAGCAAACATCTCGCTGTATGTCCCACATCCAAAGTGCCAAGAGAGTAATGTAGAGCTTGCTCTCCCTGTCTTTGAGTACTGTTTGCACTGTCCCGATTACCTCTTTGCTAACATTCTCTTCAGAGCTGCAGTGAAACCAGGAACCACGTGGAGAAGGCACCCACACTGAAAATGCCTGGAAGGAACGTTGGGGCTTCTTCTCAGTGTCTCTGATATAGGGTTTCACTGTCCCGGGAAAGTCTCTGCTAACACCCTGCAGAGCGCTGTGCCCAATATACAGAAACGTCTTGCGGTATCCCCTACAGGGAAAGTGCCAGGAGGGAAAAGTGAGGATTATGTTTAGACTTTCTCGGAACTGCTTCAAATCAACTGGATATCTTTGTGCTGTAAATCTCCCAACAGCCAAATGTAAAAGCAGCAAACATCTCGCTGTATGTCCCACATCCAAAGTGCGAAGAGAGAGCTTGCTCTCCCTGTCTTTGAGTACTGTTTGCACTGTCCCGATTACCTCTTTGCTAACATTCTCTTCAGAGCTGCAGTGAAACCAGGAACCACGTGGAGAAGGCACCCACACTGAAAGTGCCTGGAAGGAACGTTGGGGCTTCTTCTCAGTGTCTCTGATATAGGGTTTCACTGTCCCGGGAAAGTCTCTGCTAACACCCTGCAGAGCGCTGTGCCCAATATACAGAAACGTCTTGCGGTATCTCCTACAGGGAAAGTGCCAGGAGGGAAAAGTGAGGATTATGTTTAGACTTTCTCGGAACTGCTTCAAATCAACTGGATATCTTTGTGCTGTAAACCTCCCAACAGCCAAATGTAAAAGCAGCAAACATCTCGCTGTATGTTCCACATCCAAAGTGCCAAGAGAGAGCTTGCTCTCCCTGTCTTTGAGTACTGTTTGCACTGTCCCGATTACCTCTTTGCTAACATTCTCTTCAGAGCTGCAGTGAAACCAGGAACCACGTGGAGAAGGCACCCACACTGAAAATGCCTGGAAGGAACGTTGGGGCTTCTTCTCAGTGTCTCTGATATAGGGTTTCACTGTCCCGGGAAAGTCTCTGCTAACACCCTGCAGAGCGCTGTGCCCAATATACAGAAACGTCTTGCGGTATCTCCTACAGGGAAAGTGCCAGGAGGGAAAAGTGAGGATTATGCTTAGACTTTCTCTGAACTGCTTCAAATCAACTGGATATCTTTGTGCTGTAAATCTCCCAACAGCCAAACACAAAAGCAGCAAACATCTCGCTGTATGTCCCACATCCAAAGTGCCAAGAGAGTAATGTAGAGCTTGCTCTCCCTGTCTTTGAGTACTGTTTGCACTGTCCCGATTACCTCTTTGCTAACATTCTCTTCAGAGCTGCAGTGAAACCAGGAACCACGTGAAGAAGGCACCCACACTGAAAATGCCTGGAAGGAACGTTGGGGCTTCTTCTCAGTGTCTCTGATATAGGGTTTCACTGTCCCGGGAAAGTCTCTGCTAACACCCTGCAGAGCGCTGTGCCCAATATACAGAAACGTCTTGCGGTATCTCCTACAGGGAAAGTGCCAGGAGGGAAAAGTGAGGATTATGCTTAGACTTTCTCGGAACTGCTTCAAATCAACTGGATATCTTTGTGCTGTAAATCTCCCAACAGCCAAACGCAAAAGCAGCAAACATCTCGCTGTATGTCCCACATCCAAAGTGCCAAGAGAGTAATGTAGAGCTTGCTCTCCCTGTCTTTGAGTACTGTTTGCACTGTCCCGATTACCTCTTTGCTAACATTCTCTTCAGAGCTGCAGTGAAACCAGGAACCACGTGGAGAAGGCACCAACTCTGAAAG
The DNA here is from genome assembly GCF_963924245.1 of Chroicocephalus ridibundus. Classification (NCBI taxonomy): domain Eukaryota; kingdom Metazoa; phylum Chordata; class Aves; order Charadriiformes; family Laridae; genus Chroicocephalus; species Chroicocephalus ridibundus. Next base: position 686,982 of record NW_026961236.1, on the reverse strand, counting down.
TGCCTGGAAGGAACGTTGGGACTTCTTCTCAGTGTCTCTGATATAGGGTTTCACTGTCCCGGGAAAGTCTCTCCTAACAGCCTGCAGAGCGCTGTGCCCAATATACAGAAACGTCTTGCGGTATCCCCTACAGGGAAAGTGCCAGGAGGGAAAAGTGAGGATTATGTTTAGACTTTCTCTGAACTGCTTCAAATCAACTGGATATCTTTGTGCTGTAAATCTCCCAACAGCCAAATGTAAAAGCAACAAACATCTCGCTGTATGTCCCACATCCAAAGTGCGAAGAGAGAGCTTGCTCTCCCTGTCTTTGAGTACTGTTTGCACTGTCCCGATTACCTCTTTGCTAACATTCTCTTCAGAGCTGCAGTGAAACCAGGAACCACGTGGAGAAGGCACCCACACTGAAAGTGCCTGGAAGGAACGTTGGGGCTTCTTCTCAGTGTCTCTGATATAGGGTTTCACTGTCCCGGGAAAGTCTCTGCTAACACCCTGCAGAGCGCTGTGCCCAATATACAGAAACGTCTTGCGGTATCTCCTACAGGGAAAGTGCCAGGAGGGAAAAGTGAGGATTATGCTTAGACTTTCTCGGAACTGCTTCAAATCAACTGGATATCTTTGTGCTGTAAATCTCCCAACAGCCAAACACAAAAGCAGCAAACATCTCGCTGTATGTCCCACATCCAAAGTGCCAAGAGAGTAATGTAGAGCTTGCTCTCCCTGTCTTTGAGTACTGTTTGCACTGTCCCGATTACCTCTTTGCTAACATTCTCTTCAGAGCTGCAGTGAAACCAGGAACCACGTGAAGAAGGCACCCACACTGAAAATGCCTGGAAGGAACGTTGGGGCTTCTTCTCAGTGTCTCTGATATAGGGTTTCACTGTCCCGGGAAAGTCTCTGCTAACACCCTGCAGAGCGCTGTGCCCAATATACAGAAACGTCTTGCGGTATCTCCTACAGGGAAAGTGCCAGGAGGGAAAAGTGAGGATTATGCTTAGACTTTCTCGGAACTGCTTCAAATCAACTGGATATCTTTGTGCTGTAAATCTCCCAACAGCCAAACGCAATAGCAGCAAACATCTCGCTGTATGTCCCACATCCAAAGTGCCAAGAGAGTAATGTAGAGCTTGCTCTCCCTGTCTTTGAGTACTGTTTGCACTGTCCCGATTACCTCTTTGCTAACATTCTCTTCAGAGCTGCAGTGAAACCAGGAACCACGTGGAGAAGGCACCCACACTGAAAATGCCTGGAAGGAACGTTGGGGCTTCTTCTCAGTGTCTCTGATATAGGGTTTCACTGTCCCGGGAAAGTCTCTCCTAACAGCCTGCAGAGCGCTGTGCCCAATATACAGAAACGTCTTGCGGTATCTCCTACAGGGAAAGTGCCAGGAGGGAAAAGTGAGGATTATGCTTAGACTTTCTCGGAACTGCTTCAAATCAACTGGATATCTTTGTGCTGTAAATCTCCCAACAGCCAAACGCAAAAGCAGCAAACATCTCGCTGTATGTCCCACATCCAAAGTGCCAAGAGAGTAATGTAGAGCTTGCTCTCCCTGTCTTTGAGTACTGTTTGCACTGTCCCGATTACCTCTTTGCTAACATTCTCTTCAGAGCTGCAGTGAAACCAGGAACCACGTGGAGAAGGCACCCACACTGAAAATGCCTGGAAGGAACGTTGGGGCTTCTTCTCAGTGTCTCTGATATAGGGTTTCACTGTCCCGGGAAAGTCTCTGCTAACACCCTGCAGAGCGCTGTGCCCAATATACAGAAACGTCTTGCGGTATCTCGTACAGGGAAAGTGCCAGGAGGGAAAAGTGAGGATTATGCTTAGACTTTCTCGGAACTGCTTCAAATCAACTAGATATCTTTGTGCTGTAAATCTCCCAACAGCCAAACGTAAAAGCAGCAAACATCTCGCTGTATGTCCCACATCCAAAGTGCCAAGAGAGAGCTTGCTCTCCCTGTCTTTGAGTACTGTTTGCACTGTCCCGATTACCTCTTTGCTAACATTCTCTTCAGAGCTGCAGTGAAACCAGGAACCACGTGGAGAAGGCACCAACTCTGAAAGTGCCTGGAAGGAACGTTGGGACTTCTTCTCAGTGTCTCTGATATAGGGTTTCACTGTCCCGGAAAGTCTCTCCTAACAGCCTGCAGAGCGCTGTGCCCAATATACAGAAACGTCTTGCGGTATCCCCTACAGGGAAAGTGCCAGGAGGGAAAAGTGAGGATTATGTTTAGACTTTCTCGGAACTGCTTCAAATCAACTGGATATCTTTGTGCTGTAAATCTCCCAACAGCCAAATGTAAAAGCAGCAAACATCTCGCTGTATGTCCCACATCCAAAGTGCCAAGAGAGAGCTTGCTCTCCCTGTCTTTGAGTACTGTTTGCACTGTCCCGATTACCTCTTTGCTAACATTCTCTTCAGAGCTGCAGTGAAACCAGGAACCACGTGGAGAAGGCACCCACACTGAAAGTTCCTGGAAGGAACGTTGGGGCTTCTTCTCAGTGTCTCTGATATAGGGTTTCACTGTCCCGGGAAAGTCTCTGCTAACACCCTGCAGAGCGCTGTGCCCAATATACAGAAACGTCTTGCGGTATCTCCTACAGGGAAAGTGCCAGGAGGGAAAAGTGAGGATTATGCTTAGACTTTCTCGGAACTGCTTCAAATCAACTGGATATCTTTGTGCTGTAAATCTCCCAACAGCCAAACGCAAAAGCAGCAAACATCTCGCTGTATGTCCCACATCCAAAGTGCCAAGAGAGTAATGTAGAGCTTGCTCTCCCTGTCTTTGAGTACTGTTTGCACTGTCCCGATTACCTCTTTGCTAACATTCTCTTCAGAGCTGCAGTGAAACCAGGAACCACGTGGAGAAGGCACCCACACTGAAAATGCCTGGAAGGAACGTTGGGGCTTCTTCTCAGTGTCTCTGATATAGGGTTTCACTGTCCCGGGAAAGTCTCTGCTAACACCCTGCAGAGCGCTGTGCCCAATATACAGAAACGTCTTGCGGTATCTCCTACAGGGAAAGTGCCAGGAGGGAAAAGTGAGGATTATGCTTAGACTTTCTCGGAACTGCTTCAAATCAACTAGATATCTTTGTGCTGTAAATCTCCCAACAGCCAAACGTAAAAGCAGCAAACATCTCGCTGTATGTCCCACATCCAAAGTGCCAAGAGAGAGCTTGCTCTCCCTGTCTTTGAGTACTGTTTGCACTGTCCCGATTACCTCTTTGCTAACATTCTCTTCAGAGCTGCAGTGAAACCAGGAACCACGTGGAGAAGGCACCCACACTGAAAGTGCCTGGAAGGAACGTTGGGGCTTCTTCTCAGTGTCTCTGATATAGGGTTTCACTGTCCCGGGAAAGTCTCTGCTAACACCCTGCAGAGCGCTGTGCCCAATATACAGAAACGTCTTGCGGTATCCCCTACAGGGAAAGTGCCAGGAGGGAAAAGTGAGGATTATGTTTAGACTTTCTCGGAACTGCTTCAAATCAACTGGATATCTTTGTGCTGTAAATCTCCCAACAGCCAAATGTAAAAGCAGCAAACATCTCGCTGTATGTCCCACATCCAAAGTGCCAAGAGAGAGCTTGCTCTCCCTGTCTTTGAGTACTGTTTGCACTGTCCCGATTACCTCTTTGCTAACATTCTCTTCAGAGCTGCAGTGAAACCAGGAACCACGTGGAGAAGGCACCCACACTGAAAATGCCTGGAAGGAACGTTGGGGCTTCTTCTCAGTGTCTCTGATATAGGGTTTCACTGTCCCGGGAAAGTCTCTGCTAACACCCTGCAGAGCGCTGTGCCCAATATACAGAAACGTCTTGCGGTATCTCCTACAGGGAAAGTGCCAGGAGGGAAAAGTGAGGATTATGTTTAGACTTTCTCGGAACTGCTTCAAATCAACTGGATATCTTTGTGCTGTAAACCTCCCAACAGCCAAATGTAAAAGCAGCAAACATCTCGCTGTATGTTCCACATCCAAAGTGCCAAGAGAGAGCTTGCTCTCCCTGTCTTTGAGTACTGTTTGCACTGTCCCGATTACCTCTTTGCTAACATTCTCTTCAGAGCTGCAGTGAAACCAGGAACCACGTGAAGAAGGCACCCACACTGAAAATGCCTGGAAGGAACGTTGGGGCTTCTTCTCAGTGTCTCTGATATAGGGTTTCACTGTCCCGGGAAAGTCTCTCCTAACACCCTGCAGAGCGCTGTGCCCAATATACAGAAACGTCTTGCGGTATCTCCTACAGGGAAAGTGCCAGGAGGGAAAAGTGAGGATTATGCTTAGACTTTCTCGGAACTGCTTCAAATCAACTAGATAACTTTGTGCTGTAAATCTCCCAACAGCCAAACGTAAAAGCAGCAAACATCTCGCTGTATGTTCCACATCCAAAGTGCCAAGAGAGAGCTTGCTCTCCCTGTCTTTGAGTACTGTTTGCACTGTCCCGATTACCTCTTTGCTAACATTCTCTTCAGAGCTGCAGTGAAACCAGGAACCACGTGGAGAAGGCACCCACACTGAAAATGCCTGGAAGGAACGTTGGGGCTTCTTCTCAGTTTCTCTGATATAGGGTTTCACTGTCCCGGGAAAGTCTCTCCTAACACCCTGCAGAGCGCTGTGCCCAATATACAGAAACATCTTGCGGTATCCCCTACAGGGAAAGTGCCAGGAGGGAAAAGTGAGGATTATGTTTAGACTTTCTCTGAACTGCTTCAAATCAACTGGATATCTTTGTGCTGTAAATCTCCCAACAGCCAAACGCAAAAGCAGCAAACATCTCGCTGTATGTCCCACATCCAAAGTGCCAAGAGAGTAATGTAGAGCTTGCTCTCCCTGTCTTTGAGTACTGTTTGCACTGTCCCAATTACCTCTTTGCTAACATTCTCTTCAGAGCTGCAGTGAAACCAGGAACCACGTGGAGAAGGCACCCACACTGAAAGTGCCTGGAAGGAACCTTGGGGCTTCTTCTCAGTGTCTCTGATATAGGGTTTCACTGTCCCGGGAAAGTCTCTCCTAACACCCTGCAGAGCGCTGTGCCCAATATACAGAAACGTCTTGCGGTATCCCCTACAGGGAAAGTGCCAGGAGGGAAAAGTGAGGATTATGTTTAGACTTTCTCTGAACTGCTTCAAATCAACTGGATATCTTTGTGCTGTAAATCTCCCAACAGCCAAATGTAAAAGCAGCAAACATCTCGCTGTATGTCCCACATCCAAAGTGCCAAGAGAGAGCTTGCTCTCCCTGTCTTTGAGTACTGTTTGCACTGTCCCGATTACCTCTTTGCTAACATTCTCTTCAGAGCTGCAGTGAAACCAGGAACCACGTGGAGAAGGCACCCACACTGAAAGTGCCTGGAAGGAACGTTGGGGCTTCTTCTCAGTGTCTCTGATATAGGGTTTCACTGTCCCGGGAAAGTCTCTGCTAACACCCTGCAGAGCGCTGTGCCCAATATACAGAAACGTCTTGCGGTATCTCCTACAGGGAAAGTGCCAGGAGGGAAAAGTGAGGATTATGCTTAGACTTTCTCGGAACTGCTTCAAATCAACTGGATATCTTTGTGCTGTAAATCTCCCAACAGCCAAATGTAAAAGCAGCAAACATCTCGCTGTATGTCCCACATCCAAAGTGCCAAGAGAGTAATGTAGAGCTTGCTCTCCCTGTCTTTGAGTACTGTTTGCACTGTCCCGATTACCTCTTTGCTAACATTCTCTTCAGAGCTGCAGTGAAACCAGGAACCACGTGGAGAAGGCACCCACACTGAAAGTGCCTGGAAGGAACGTTGGGGCTTCTTCTCAGTGTCTCTGATATAGGGTTTCACTGTCCCGGGAAAGTCTCTGCTAACACCCTGCAGAGCGCTGTGCCCAATATACAGAAACGTCTTGCGGTATCTCCTACAGGGAAAGTGCCAGGAGGGAAAAGTGAGGATTATGCTTAGACTTTCTCGGAACTGCTTCAAATCAACTGGATATCTTTGTGCTGTAAATCTCCCAACAGCCAAACGCAAAAGCAGCAAACATCTCGCTGTATGTCCCACATCCAAAGTGCCAAGAGAGTAATGTAGAGCTTGCTCTCCCTGTCTTTGAGTACTGTTTGCACTGTCCCGATTACCTCTTTGCTAACATTCTCTTCAGAGCTGCAGTGAAACCAGGAACCACGTGGAGAAGGCACCCACACTGAAAATGCCTGGAAGGAACGTTGGGGCTTCTTCTCAGTGTCTCTGATATAGGGTTTCACTGTCCCGGGAAAGTCTCTGCTAACACCCTGCAGAGCGCTGTGCCCAATATACAGAAACGTCTTGCGGTATCTCCTACACGGAAAGTGCCAGGAGGGAAAAGTGAGGATTATGCTTAGACTTTCTCGGAACTGCTTCAAATCAACTAGATATCTTTGTGCTGTAAATCTCCCAACAGCCAAACGTAAAAGCAGCAAACATCTCGCTGTATGTCCCACATCCAAAGTGCCAAGAGAGAGCTTGCTCTCCCTGTCTTTGAGTACTGTTTGCACTGTCCCGATTACCTCTTTGCTAACATTCTCTTCAGAGCTGCAGTGAAACCAGGAACCACGTGGAGAAGGCACCCACACTGAAAGTGCCTGGAAGGAACCTTGGGGCTTCTTCTCAGTGTCTCTGATATAGGGTTTCACTGTCCCGGGAAAGTCTCTCCTAACACCCTGCAGAGCGCTGTGCCCAATATACAGAAACGTCTTGCGGTATCCCCTACAGGGAAAGTGCCAGGAGGGAAAAGTGAGGATTATGTTTAGACTTTCTCTGAACTGCTTCAAATCAACTGGATATCTTTGTGCTGTAAATCTCCCAACAGCCAAATGTAAAAGCAGCAAACATCTCGCTGTATGTCCCACATCCAAAGTGCGAAGAGAGAGCTTGCTCTCCCTGTCTTTGAGTACTGTTTGCACTGTCCCGATTACCTCTTTGCTAACATTCTCTTCAGAGCTGCAGTGAAACCAGGAACCACGTGGAGAAGGCACCAACTCTGAAAGTGCCTGGAAGGAACGTTGGGACTTCTTCTCAGTGTCTCTGATATAGGGTTTCACTGTCCCGGGAAAGTCTCTCCTAACACCCTGCAGAGCGCTGTGCCCAATATACAGAAACGTCTTGCGGTATCTCCTACAGGGAAAGTGCCAGGAGGGAAAAGTGAGGATTATGCTTAGACTTTCTCGGAACTGCTTCAAATCAACTAGATATCTTTGTGCTGTAAATCTCCCAACAGCCAAACGTAAAAGCAGCAAACATCTCGCTGTATGTCCCACATCCAAAGTGCCAAGAGAGAGCTTGCTCTCCCTGTCTTTGAGTACTGTTTGCACTGTCCCGATTACCTCTTTGCTAACATTCTCTTCAGAGCTGCAGTGAAACCAGGAATCACGTGGAGAAGGCACCAACTCTGAAAGTGCCTGGAAGGAACGTTGGGACTTCTTCTCAGTGTCTCTGATATAGGGTTTCACTGTCCCGGGAAAGTCTCTCCTAACAGCCTGCAGAGCGCTGTGCCCAATATACAGAAACGTCTTGCGGTATCCCCTACAGGGAAAGTGCCAGGAGGGAAAAGTGAGGATTATGTTTAGACTTTCTCGGAACTGCTTCAAATCAACTGGATATCTTTGTGCTGTAAATCTCCCAACAGCCAAATGTAAAAGCAGCAAACATCTCGCTGTATGTCCCACATCCAAAGTGCGAAGAGAGAGCTTGCTCTCCCTGTCTTTGAGTACTGTTTGCACTGTCCCGATTACCTCTTTGCTAACATTCTCTTCAGAGCTGCAGTGAAACCAGGAACCACGTGGAGAAGGCACCCACACTGAAAGTGCCTGGAAGGAACGTTGGGGCTTCTTCTCAGTGTCTCTGATATAGGGTTTCACTGTCCCGGGAAAGTCTCTGCTAACACCCTGCAGAGCGCTGTGCCCAATATACAGAAACGTCTTGCGGTATCTCCTACAGGGAAAGTGCCAGGAGGGAAAAGTGAGGATTATGCTTAGACTTTCTCGGAACTGCTTCAAATCAACTGGATATCTTTGTGCTGTAAATCTCCCAACAGCCAAACGCAAAAGCAGCAAACATCTCGCTGTATGTCCCACATCCAAAGTGCCAAGAGAGTAATGTAGAGCTTGCTCTCCCTGTCTTTGAGTACTGTTTGCACTGTCCCGATTACCTCTTTGCTAACATTCTCTTCAGAGCTGCAGTGAAACCAGGAACCACGTGGAGAAGGCACCCACACTGAAAATGCCTGGAAGGAACGTTGGGGCTTCTTCTCAGTGTCTCTGATATAGGGTTTCACTGTCCCGGGAAAGTCTCTCCTAACAGCCTGCAGAGCGCTGTGCCCAATATACAGAAACGTCTTGCGGTATCTCCTACAGGGAAAGTGCCAGGAGGGAAAAGTGAGGATTATGCTTAGACTTTCTCGGAACTGCTTCAAATCAACTGGATATCTTTGTGCTGTAAATCTCCCAACAGCCAAACGCAAAAGCAGCAAACATCTCGCTGTATGTCCCACATCCAAAGTGCCAAGAGAGTAATGTAGAGCTTGCTCTCCCTGTCTTTGAGTACTGTTTGCACTGTCCCGATTACCTCTTTGCTAACATTCTCTTCAGAGCTGCAGTGAAACCAGGAACCACGTGGAGAAGGCACCCACACTGAAAATGCCTGGAAGGAACGTTGGGGCTTCTTCTCAGTGTCTCTGATATAGGGTTTCACTGTCCCGGGAAAGTCTCTGCTAACACCCTGCAGAGCGCTGTGCCCAATATACAGAAACGTCTTGCGGTATCTCCTACAGGGAAAGTGCCAGGAGGGAAAAGTGAGGATTATGCTTAGACTTTCTCGGAACTGCTTCAAATCAACTAGATATCTTTGTGCTGTAAATCTCCCAACAGCCAAACGTAAAAGCAGCAAACATCTCGCTGTATGTCCCACATCCAAAGTGCCAAGAGAGAGCTTGCTCTCCCTGTCTTTGAGTACTGTTTGCACTGTCCCGATTACCTCTTTGCTAACATTCTCTTCAGAGCTGCAGTGAAACCAGGAACCACGTGGAGAAGGCACCAACTCTGAAAGTGCCTGGAAGGAACGTTGGGACTTCTTCTCAGTGTCTCTGATATAGGGTTTCACTGTCCCGGAAAGTCTCTCCTAACAGCCTGCAGAGCGCTGTGCCCAATATACAGAAACGTCTTGCGGTATCCCCTACAGGGAAAGTGCCAGGAGGGAAAAGTGAGGATTATGTTTAGACTTTCTCGGAACTGCTTCAAATCAACTGGATATCTTTGTGCTGTAAATCTCCCAACAGCCAAATGTAAAAGCAGCAAACATCTCGCTGTATGTCCCACATCCAAAGTGCCAAGAGAGAGCTTGCTCTCCCTGTCTTTGAGTACTGTTTGCACTGTCCCGATTACCTCTTTGCTAACATTCTCTTCAGAGCTGCAGTGAAACCAGGAACCACGTGGAGAAGGCACCCACACTGAAAGTGCCTGGAAGGAACGTTGGGGCTTCTTCTCAGTGTCTCTGATATAGGGTTTCACTGTCCCGGGAAAGTCTCTGCTAACACCCTGCAGAGCGCTGTGCCCAATATACAGAAACGTCTTGCGGTATCTCCTACAGGGAAAGTGCCAGGAGGGAAAAGTGAGGATTATGCTTAGACTTTCTCGGAACTGCTTCAAATCAACTGGATATCTTTGTGCTGTAAATCTCCCAACAGCCAAACGCAAAAGCAGCAAACATCTCGCTGTATGTCCCACATCCAAAGTGCCAAGAGAGTAATGTAGAGCTTGCTCTCCCTGTCTTTGAGTACTGTTTGCACTGTCCCGATTACCTCTTTGCTAACATTCTCTTCAGAGCTGCAGTGAAACCAGGAACCACGTGGAGAAGGCACCCACACTGAAAATGCCTGGAAGGAACGTTGGGGCTTCTTCTCAGTGTCTCTGATATAGGGTTTCACTGTCCCGGGAAAGTCTCTGCTAACACCCTGCAGAGCGCTGTGCCCAATATACAGAAACGTCTTGCGGTATCTCCTACAGGGAAAGTGCCAGGAGGGAAAAGTGAGGATTATGCTTAGACTTTCTCGGAACTGCTTCAAATCAACTAGATATCTTTGTGCTGTAAATCTCCCAACAGCCAAATGTAAAAGCAGCAAACATCTCGCTGTATGTCCCACATCCAAAGTGCCAAGAGAGAGCTTGCTCTCCCTGTCTTTGAGTACTGTTTGCACTGTCCCGATTACCTCTTTGCTAACATTCTCTTCAGAGCTGCAGTGAAACCAGGAACCACGTGGAGAAGGCACCCACACTGAAAGTGCCTGGAAGGAACGTTGGGGCTTCTTCTCAGTGTCTCTGATATAGGGTTTCACTGTCCCGGGAAAGTCTCTGCTAACACCCTGCAGAGCGCTGTGCCCAATATACAGAAACGTCTTGCGGTATCTCCTACAGGGAAAGTGCCAGGAGGGAAAAGTGAGGATTATGCTTAGACTTTCTCGGAACTGCTTCAAATCAACTGGATATCTTTGTGCTGTAAATCTCCCAACAGCCAAACGCAAAAGCAGCAAACATCTCGCTGTATGTCCCACATCCAAAGTGCCAAGAGAGTAATGTAGAGCTTGCTCTCCCTGTCTTTGAGTACTGTTTGCACTGTCCCGATTACCTCTTTGCTAACATTCTCTTCAGAGCTGCAGTGAAACCAGGAACCATGTGGAGAAGGCACCCACACTGAAAATGCCTGGAAGGAACGTTGGGGCTTCTTCTCAGTGTCTCTGATATAGGGTTTCACTGTCCCGGGAAAGTCTCTGCTAACACCCTGCAGAGCGCTGTGCCCAATATACAGAAACGTCTTGCGGTATCTCCTACAGGGAAAGTGCCAGGAGGGAAAAGTGAGGATTATGCTTAGACTTTCTCGGAACTGCTTCAAATCAACGAGATATCTTTGTGCTGTAAATCTCCCAACAGCCAAACGTAAAAGCAGCAAACATCTCGCTGTATGTCCCACATCCAAAGTGCCAAGAGAGAGCTTGCTCTCCCTGTCTTTGAGTACTGTTTGCACTGTCCCGATTACCTCTTTGCTAACATTCTCTTCAGAGCTGCAGTGAAACCAGGAACCACGTGGAGAAGGCACCAACTCTGAAAGTGCCTGGAAGGAACGTTGGGACTTCTTCTCAGTGTCTCTGATATAGGGTTTCACTGTCCCGGGAAAGTCTCTCCTAACACCCTGCAGAGCGCTGTGCCCAATATACAGAAACGTCTTGCGGTATCTCCTACAGGGAAAGTGCCAGGAGGGAAAAGTGAGGATTATGCTTAGACTTTCTCGGAACTGCTTCAAATCAACTGGATATCTTTGTGCTGTAAATCTCCCAACAGCCAAACGTAAAAGCAGCAAACATCTCGCTGTATGTCCCACATCCAAAGTGCCAAGAGAGAGCTTGCTCTCCCTGTCTTTGAGTACTGTTTGCACTGTCCCGATTACCTCTTTGCTAACATTCTCTTCAGAGCTGCAGTGAAACCAGGAACCACGTGGAGAAGGCACCCACACTGAAAGTGCCTGGAAGGAACGTTGGGGCTTCTTCTCAGTGTCTCTGATATAGGGTTTCACTGTCCCGGGAAAGTCTCTCCTAACACCCTGCAGAGCGCTGTGCCCAATATACAGAAACGTCTTGCGGTATCCCCTACAGGGAAAGTGCCAGGAGGGAAAAGTGAGGATTATGTTTAGACTTTCTCTGAACTGCTTCAAATCAACTGGATATCTTTGTGCTGTAAATCTCCCAACAGCCAAATGTAAAAGCAGCAAACATCTCGCTGTATGTCCCACATCCAAAGTGCCAAGAGAGAGCTTGCTCTCCCTGTCTTTGAGTACTGTTTGCACTGTCCCGATTACCTCTTTGCTAACATTCTCTTCAGAGCTGCAGTGAAACCAGGAACCACGTGGAGAAGGCACCAACTCTGAAAGTGCCTGGAAGGAACGTTGGGACTTCTTCTCAGTGTCTCTGATATAGGGTTTCACTGTCCCGGGAAAGTCTCTCCTAACACCCTGCAGAGCGCTGTGCCCAATATACAGAAACGTCTTGCGGTATCTCCTACAGGGAAAGTGCCAGGAGGGAAAAGTGAGGATTATGCTTAGACTTTCTCGGAACTGCTTCAAATCAACTAGATATCTTTGTGCTGTAAATCTCCCAACAGCCAAACGTAAAAGCAGCAAATATCTCGCTGTATGTCCCACATCCAAAGTGCCAAGAGAGAGCTTGCTCTCCCTGTCTTTGAGTACTGTTTGCACTGTCCCGATTACCTCTTTGCTAACATTCTCTTCAGAGCTGCAGTGAAACCAGGAACCACGTGGAGAAGGCACCCACACTGAAAGTGCCTGGAAGGAACGTTGGGGCTTCTTCTCAGTGTCTCTGATATAGGGTTTCACTGTCCCGGGAAAGTCTCTCCTAACACCCTGCAGAGCGCTGTGCCCAATATACAGAAACGTCTTGCGGTATCCCCTACAGGGAAAGTGCCAGGAGGGAAAAGTGAGGATTATGTTTAGACTTTCTCTGAACTGCTTCAAATCAACTGGATATCTTTGTGCTGTAAATCTCCCAACAGCCAAATGTAAAAGCAGCAAACATCTCGCTGTATGTCCCACATCCAAAGTGCGAAGAGAGAGCTTGCTCTCCCTGTCTTTGAGTACTGTTTGCACTGTCCCGATTACCTCTTTGCTAACATTCTCTTCAGAGCTGCAGTGAAACCAGGAACCACGTGGAGAAGGCACCCACACTGAAAGTGCCTGGAAGGAACGTTGGGGCTTCTTCTCAGTGTCTCTGATATAGGGTTTCACTGTCCCGGGAAAGTCTCTGCTAACACCCTGCAGAGCGCTGTGCCCAATATACAGAAACGTCTTGCGGTATCTCCTACAGGGAAAGTGCCAGGAGGGAAAAGTGAGGATTATGCTTAGACTTTCTCGGAACTGCTTCAAATCAACTGTATATCTTTGTGCTGTAAATCTCCCAACAGCCAAACGCAAAAGCAGCAAACATCTCGCTGTATGTCCCACATCCAAAGTGCCAAGAGAGTAATGTAGAGCTTGCTCTCCCTGTCTTTGAGTACTGTTTGCACTGTCCCGATTACCTCTTTGCTAACATTCTCTTCAGAGCTGCAGTGAAACCAGGAACCACGTGGAGAAGGCACCCACACTGAAAATGCCTGGAAGGAACGTTGGGGCTTCTTCTCAGTGTCTCTGATATAGGGTTTCACTGTCCCGGGAAAGTCTCTGCTAACAGCCTGCAGAGCGCTGTGCCCAATATACAGAAACGTCTTGCGGTATCTCCTACAGGGAAAGTGCCAGGAGGGAAAAGTGAGGATTATGCTTAGACTTTCTCGGAACTGCTTCAAATCAACTAGATATCTTTGTGCTGTAAATCTCCCAACAGCCAAACGTAAAAGCAGCAAACATCTCGCTGTATGTCCCACATCCAAAGTGCCAAGAGAGAGCTTGCTCTCCCTGTCTTTCAGTACTGTTTGCACTGTCCCGATTACCTCTTTGCTAACATTCTCTTCAGAGCTGCACTGAAACCAGGAACCACGTGGAGAAGGCACCCACACTGAAAGTGCCTGGAAGGAACGTTGGGGCTTCTTCTCAGTGTCTCTGATATAGGGTTTCACTGTCCCGGGAAAGTCTCTCCTAACAGCCTGCAGAGCGCTGTGCCCAATATACAGAAACGTCTTGCGGTATCCCCTACAGGGAAAGTGCCAGGAGGGAAAAGTGAGGATTATGTTTAGACTTTCTCGGAACTGCTTCAAATCAACTAGATATCTTTGTGCTGTAAACCTCCCAACAGCCAAATGTAAAAGCAGCAAACATCTCGCTGTATGTTCCACATCCAAAGTGCCAAGAGAGAGCTTGCTCTCCCTGTCTTTGAGTACTGTTTGCACTGTCCCGATTACCTCTTTGCTAACATTCTCTTCAGAGCTGCAGTGAAACCAGGAACCACGTGGAGAAGGCACCAACTCTGAAAGTGCCTGGAAGGAACGTTGGGACTTCTTCTCAGTGTCTCTGATATAGGGTTTCACTGTCCCGGGAAAGTCTCTGCTAACACCCTGCAGAGCGCTGTGCCCAATATACAGAAACGTCTTGCGGTATCTCCTACAGGGAAAGTGCCAGGAGGGAAAAGTGAGGATTATGTTTAGACTTTCTCGGAACTGCTTCAAATCAACTAGATATCTTTGTGCTGTAAATCTCCCAACAGCCAAATGTAAAAGCAGCAAACATCTCGCTGTATGTCCCACATCCAAAGTGCCAAGAGAGAGCTTGCTCTCCCTGTCTTTGAGTACTGTTTGCACTGTCCCGATTACCTCTTTGCTAACATTCTCTTCAGAGCTGCAGTGAAACCAGGAACCACGTGGAGAAGGCACCCACACTGAAAGTGCCTGGAAGGAACGTTGGGGCTTCTTCTCAGTGTCTCTGATATAGGGTTTCACTGTCCCGGGAAAGTCTCTGCTAACACCCTGCAGAGCGCTGTGCCCAATATACAGAAACGTCTTGCGGTATCCCCTACAGGGAAAGTGCCAGGAGGGAAAAGTGAGGATTATGTTTAGACTTTCTCGGAACTGCTTCAAATCAACTGGATATCTTTGTGCTGTAAATCTCGCAACAGACAAACGCAAAAGCAGCAAACATCTTGCTGTATGTCCCACATCCAAAGTGCCAAGGGAGTAATGTAGAGCTTGCTCTCCCTGTCTTTGAGTACTGTTTGCACTGTCCCGATTACCTCTTTGCTAACATTCTCTTCAGAGCTGCAGTGAAACCAGGAACCACGTGGAGAAGGCACCCACACTGAAAGTGCCTGGAAGGAACCTTGGGGCTTCTTCTCAGTGTCTCTGATATAGGGTTTCACTGTCCCGGGAAAGTCTCTGCTAACACCCTGCAGAGCGCTGTGCCCAATATACAGAAACGTCTTGCGGTATCCCCTACAGGGAAAGTGCCAGGAGGGAAAAGTGAGGATTATGTTTAGACTTTCTCTGAACTGCTTCAAATCAACTGGATATCTTTGTGCTGTAAATCTCCCAACAGCCAAACGCAAAAGCAGCAAACATCTCGCTGTATGTCCCACATCCAAAGTGCCAAGAGAGTAATGTGGAGCTTGCTCTCCCTGTCTTTGAGTACTGTTTGCACTGTCCCGATTACCTCTTTGCTAACATTCTCTTCAGAGCTGCAGTGAAACCAGGAACCACGTGAAGAAGGCACCCACACTGAAAATGCCTGGAAGGAACGTTGGGGCTTCTTCTCAGTGTCTCTGATATAGGGTTTCACTGTCCCGGGAAAGTCTCTGCTAACACCCTGCAGAGCGCTGTGCCCAATATACAGAAACGTCTTGCGGTATCTCCTACAGGGAAAGTGCCAGGAGGGAAAAGTGAGGATTATGCTTAGACTTTCTCGGAACTGCTTCAAATCAACTAGATATCTTTGTGCTGTAAATCTCCCAACAGCCAAATGTAAAAGCAGCAAACATCTCGCTGTAAGTTCCACATCCAAAGTGCCAAGAGAGATCTTGCTCTCCCTGTCTTTGAGTACTGTTTGCACTGTCCCGATTACCTCTTTGCTAACATTCTCTTCAGAGCTGCAGTGAAACCAGGAACCACGTGGAGAAGGCACCAACTCTGAAAGTGCCTGGAAGGAACGTTGGGGCTTCTTCTCAGTGTCTCTGATATAGTGTTTCACTGTCCCGGGAAAGTCTCTGCTAACACCCTGCAGAGCGCTGTGCCCAATATACAGAAACGTCTTGCGGTATCCCCTACAGGGAAAGTGCCAGGAGGGAAAAGTGAGGATTATGTTTAGACTTTCTCGGAACTGCTTCAAATCAACTGGATATCTTTGTGCTGTAAATCTCCCAACAGCCAAATGTAAAAGCAGCAAACATCTCGCTGTATGTCCCACATCCAAAGTGCCAAGAGAGAGCTTGCTCTCCCTGTCTTTGAGTACTGTTTGCACTGTCCCGATTACCTCTTTGCTAACATTCTCTTCAGAGCTGCAGTGAAACCAGGAACCACGTGGAGAAGGCACCCACACTGAAAGTGCCTGGAAGGAACGTTGGGGCTTCTTCTCAGTGTCTCTGATATAGGGTTTCACTGTCCCGGGAAAGTCTCTCCTAACAGCCTGCAGAGCGCTGTGCACAATATACAGAAACGTCTTGCGGTATCTCCTACAGGGAAAGTGCCAGGAGGGAAAAGTGAGGATTATGCTTAGACTTTCTCGGAACTGCTTCAAATCAACTGGATATCTTTGTGCTGTAAATCTCCCAACAGCCAAACGCAAAAGCAGCAAACATCTCGCTGTATGTCCCACATCCAAAGTGCCAAGAGAGTAATGTAGAGCTTGCTCTCCCTGTCTTTGAGTACTGTTTGCACTGTCCCGATTACCTCTTTGCTAACATTCTCTTCAGAGCTGCAGTGAAACCAGGAACCACGTGGAGAAGGCACCCACACTGAAAATGCCTGGAAGGAACGTTGGGGCTTCTTCTCAGTGTCTCTGATATAGGGTTTCACTGTCCCGGGAAAGTCTCTGCTAACACCCTGCAGAGCGCTGTGCCCAATATACAGAAACGTCTTGCGGTATCTCCTACAGGGAAAGTGCCAGGAGGGAAAAGTGAGGATTATGCTTAGACTTTCTCGGAACTGCTTCAAATCAACGAGATATCTTTGTGCTGTAAATCTCCCAACAGCCAAACGTAAAAGCAGCAAACATCTCGCTGTATGTCCCACATCCAAAGTGCCAAGAGAGAGCTTGCTCTCCCTGTCTTTGAGTACTGTTTGCACTGTCCCGATTACCTCTTTGCTAACATTCTCTTCAGAGCTGCAGTGAAACCAGGAACCACGTGGAGAAGGCACCAACTCTGAAAGTGCCTGGAAGGAACGTTGGGACTTCTTCTCAGTGTCTCTGATATAGGGTTTCACTGTCCCGGGAAAGTCTCTCCTAACACCCTGCAGAGCGCTGTGCCCAATATACAGAAACGTCTTGCGGTATCTCCTACAGGGAAAGTGCCAGGAGGGAAAAGTGAGGATTATGCTTAGACTTTCTCGGAACTGCTTCAAATCAACTAGATATCTTTGTGCTGTAAATCTCCCAACAGCCAAACGTAAAAGCAGCAAACATCTCGCTGTATGTCCCACATCCAAAGTGCCAAGAGAGAGCTTGCTCTCCCTGTCTTTGAGTACTGTTTGCACTGTCCCGATTACCTCTTTGCTAACATTCTCTTCAGAGCTGCAGTGAAACCAGGAACCACGTGGAGAAGGCACCCACACTGAAAGTGCCTGGAAGGAACGTTGGGGCTTCTTCTCAGTGTCTCTGATATAGGGTTTCACTGTCCCGGGAAAGTCTCTCCTAACACCCTGCAGAGCGCTGTGCCCAATATACAGAAACGTCTTGCGGTATCCCCTACAGGGAAAGTGCCAGGAGGGAAAAGTGAGGATTATGTTTAGACTTTCTCTGAACTGCTTCAAATCAACTGGATATCTTTGTGCTGTAAATCTCCCAACAGCCAAATGTAAAAGCAGCAAACATCTCGCTGTATGTCCCACATCCAAAGTGCCAAGAGAGAGCTTGCTCTCCCTGTCTTTGAGTACTGTTTGCACTGTCCCGATTACCTCTTTGCTAACATTCTCTTCAGAGCTGCAGTGAAACCAGGAACCACGTGGAGAAGGCACCCACACTGAAAGTGCCTGGAAGGAACGTTGGGGCTTCTTCTCAGTGTCTCTGATATAGGGTTTCACTGTCCCGGGAAAGTCTCTGCTAACACCCTGCAGAGCGCTGTGCCCAATATACAGAAACGTCTTGCGGTATCTCCTACAGGGAAAGTGCCAGGAGGGAAAAGTGAGGATTATGCTTAGACTTTCTCGGAACTGCTTCAAATCAACTGGATATCTTTGTGCTGTAAATCTCCCAACAGCCAAACGCAAAAGCAGCAAACATCTCGCTGTATGTCCCACATCCAAAGTGCCAAGAGAGTAATGTAGAGCTTGCTCTCCCTGTCTTTGAGTACTGTTTGCACTGTCCCGATTACCTCTTTGCTAACATTCTCTTCAGAGCTGCAGTGAAAAGAGGAACCACGTGGAGAAGGCACCCACACTGAAAATGCCTGGAAGGAACGTTGGGGCTTCTTCTCAGTGTCTCTGATATAGGGTTTCACTGTCCCGGGAAAGTCTCTGCTAACACCCTGCAGAGCGCTGTGCCCAATATACAGAAACGTCTTGCGGTATCTCCTACAGGAAAAGTGCCAGGAGGGAAAAGTGAGGATTATGCTTAGACTTTCTCGGAACTGCTTCAAATCAACTAGATATCTTTGTGCTGTAAATCTCCCAACAGCCAAACGTAAAAGCAGCAAACATCTCGCTGTATGTCCCACATCCAAAGTGCCAAGAGAGAGCTTGCTCTCCCTGTCTTTCAGTACTGTTTGCACTGTCCCGATTACCTCTTTGCTAACATTCTCTTCAGAGCTGCACTGAAACCAGGAACCACGTGGAGAAGGCACCAACTCTGAAAGTGCCTGGAAGGAACGTTGGGACTTCTTCTCAGTGTCTCTGATATAGGGTTTCACTGTCCCGGGAAAGTCTCTCCTAACAGCCTGCAGAGCGCTGTGCCCAATATACAGAAACGTCTTGCGGTATCCCCTACAGGGAAAGTGCCAGGAGGGAAAAGTGAGGATTATGTTTAGACTTTCTCGGAATTGCTTCAAATCAACTAGATATCTTTGTGCTGTAAACCTCCCAACAGCCAAATGTAAAAGCAGCAAACATCTCGCTGTATGTTCCACATCCAAAGTGCCAAGAGAGAGCTTGCTCTCCCTGTCTTTGAGTACTGTTTGCACTGTCCCGATTACCTCTTTGCTAACATTCTCTTCAGAGCTGCAGTGAAACCAGGAACCACGTGGAGAAGGCACCAACTCTGAAAGTGCCTGGAAGGAACGTTGGGACTTCTTCTCAGTGTCTCTGATATAGGGTTTCACTGTCCCGGGAAAGTCTCTGCTAACACCCTGCAGAGCGCTGTGCCCAATATACAGAAACGTCTTGCGGTATCCCCTACAGGGAAAGTGCCAGGAGGGAAAAGTGAGGATTATGTTTAGACTTTCTCGGAACTGCTTCAAATCAACTGGATATCTTTGTGCTGTAAATCTCCCAACAGCCAAATGTAAAAGCAGCAAACATCTCGCTGTATGTTCCACATCCAAAGTGCCAAGAGAGAGCTTGCTCTCCCTGTCTTTGAGTACTGTTTGCACTGTCCCGATTACCTCTTTGCTAACATTCTCTTCAGAGCTGCAGTGAAACCAGGAACCACGTGGAGAAGGCACCCACACTGAAAGTGCCTGGAAGGAACGTTGGGGCTTCTTCTCAGTGTCTCTGATATAGGGTTTCACTGTCCCGGGAAAGTCTCTGCTAACACCCTGCAGAGCGCTGTGCCCAATATACAGAAACGTCTTGCGATATCCCCTACAGGGAAAGTGCCAGGAGGGAAAAGTGAGGATTATGTTTAGACTTTCTCGGAACTGCTTCAAATCAACTGGATATCTTTGTGCTGTAAATCTCGCAACAGACAAACGCAAAAGCAGCAAACATCTCGCTGTATGTCCCACATCCAAAGTGCCAAGGGAGTAATGTAGAGCTTGCTCTCCCTGTCTTTGAGTACTGTTTGCACTGTCCCGATTACCTCTTTGCTAACATTCTCTTCAGAGCTGCAGTGAAACCAGGAACCACGTGGAGAAGGCACCCACACTGAAAGTGCCTGGAAGGAACCTTGGGGCTTCTTCTCAGTGTCTCTGATATAGGGTTTCACTGTCCCGGGAAAGTCTCTGCTAACACCCTGCAGAGCGCTGTGCCCAATATACAGAAACGTCTTGCAGTATCTCCTACAGGGAAAGTGTCAGGAGGAAAAAGTGAGGATTATGCTTAGACTTTCTCGGAACTGCTTCAAATCAACTAGATATCTTTGTGCTGTAAATCTCCCAACAGCCAAACGTAAAAGCAGCAAATATCTCGCTGTATGTCCCACATCCAAAGTGCCAAGAGAGAGCTTGCTCTCCCTGTCTTTGAGTACTGTTTGCACTGTCCCGATTACCTCTTTGCTAACATTCTCTTCAGAGCTGCAGTGAAACCAGGAACCACGTGGAGAAGGCACCCACACTGAAAGTGCCTGGAAGGAACGTTGGGGCTTCTTCTCAGTGTCTCTGATATAGGGTTTCACTGTCCCGGGAAAGTCTCTGCTAACACCCTGCAGAGCGCTGTGCCCAATATACAGAAACGTCTTGCGGTATCCCCTACAGGGAAAGTGCCAGGAGGGAAAAGTGAGGATTATGTTTAGACTTTCTCTGAACTGCTTCAAATCAACTGGATATCTTTGTGCTGTAAATCTCCCAACAGCCAAACGCAAAAGCAGCAAACATCTCGCTGTATGTCCCACATCCAAAGTGCCAAGAGAGTAATGTAGAGCTTGCTCTCCCTGTCTTTGAGTCCTGTTTGCACTGTCCCGATTACCTCTTTGCTAACATTCTCTTCAGAGCTGCAGTGAAACCAGGAACCACGTGGAGAAGGCACCCACACTGAAAATGCCTGGAAGGAACCTTGGGGCTTCTTCTCAGTGTCTCTGATATAGGGTTTCACTGTCCCGGGAAAGTCTCTGCTAACACCCTGCAGAGCGCTGTGCCCAATATACAGAAACGTCTTGCGGTATCCCCTACAGGGAAAGTGCCAGGAGGGAAAAGTGAGGATTATGTTTAGACTTTCTCGGAACTGCTTCAAATCAACTAGATATCTTTGTGCTGTAAATCTCCCAACAGCCAAATGTAAAAGCAGCAAACATCTCGCTGTATGTTCCACATCCAAAGTGCCAAGAGAGAGCTTGCTCTCCCTGTCTTTGAGTACTGTTTGCACTGTCCCGATTACCTCTTTGCTAACATTCTCTTCAGAGCTGCAGTGAAACCAGGAACCACGTGAAGAAGGCACCCACACTGAAAATGCCTGGAAGGAACGTTGGGGCTTCTTCTCAGTGTCTCTGATATAGGGTTTCACTGTCCCGGGAAAGTCTCTGCTAACACCCTGCAGAGCGCTGTGCCCAATATACAGAAACGTCTTGCGGTATCCCCTACAGGGAAAGTGCCAGGAGGGAAAAGTGAGGATTATGTTTAGACTTTCTCTGAACTGCTTCAAATCAACTGGATATCTTTGTGCTGTAAATCTCCCAACAGCCAAACACAAAAGCAGCAAACATCTCGCTGTATGTCCCACATCCAAAGTGCCAAGAGAGAGCTTGCTCTCCCTGTCTTTGAGTACTGTTTGCACTGTCCCGATTACCTCTTTGCTAACATTCTCTTCAGAGCTGCAGTGAAACCAGGAACCACGTGGAGAAGGCACCCACACTGAAAATGCCTGGAAGGAACGTTGGGGCTTCTTCTCAGTGTCTCTGATATAGGGTTTCACTGTCCCGGGAAAGTCTCTGCTAACACCCTGCAGAGCGCTGTGCCCAATATACAGAAACGTCTTGCGGTATCCCCTACAGGGAAAGTGCCAGGAGGGAAAAGTGAGGATTATGTTTAGACTTTCTCGGAACTGCTTCAAATCAACTGGATATCTTTGTGCTGTAAATCTCGCAACAGACAAACGCAAAAGCAGCAAACATCTCGCTGTATGTCCCACATCCAAAGTGCCAAGGGAGTAATGTAGAGCTTGCTCTCCCTGTCTTTGAGTACTGTTTGCACTGTCCCGATTACCTCTTTGCTAACATTCTCTTCAGAGCTGCAGTGAAACCAGGAACCACGTGGAGAAGGCACCCACACTGAAAGTGCCTGGAAGGAACGTTGGGGCTTCTTCTCAGTGTCTCTGATATAGGGTTTCACTGTCCCGGGAAAGTCTCTGCTAACACCCTGCAGAGCGCTGTGCCCAATATACAGAAACGTCTTGCGGTATCCCCTACAGGGAAAGTGCCAGGAGGGAAAAGTGAGGATTATGTTTAGACTTTCTCTGAACTGCTTCAAATCAACTGGATATCTTTGTGCTGTAAATCTCCCAACAGCCAAACGCAAAAGCAGCAAACATCTCGCTGTATGTCCCACATCCAAAGTGCCAAGAGAGTAATGTAGAGCTTGCTCTCCCTGTCTTTGAGTACTGTTTGCACTGTCCCGATTACCTCTTTGCTAACATTCTCTTCAGAGCTGCAGTGAAACCAGGAACCACGTGAAGAAGGCACCCACACTGAAAATGCCTGGAAGGAACGTTGGGACTTCTTCTCAGTGTCTCTGATATAGGGTTTCACTGTCCCGGGAAAGTCTCTGCTAACACCCTGCAGAGCGCTGTGCCCAATATACAGAAACGTCTTGCGGTATCTCCTACAGGGAAAGTGCCAGGAGGGAAAAGTGAGGATTATGCTTAGACTTTCTCGGAACTGCTTCAAATCAACTAGATATCTTTGTGCTGTAAATCTCCCAACAGCCAAATGTAAAAGCAGCAAACATCTCGCTGTATGTCCCACATCCAAAGTGCCAAGAGAGAGCTTGCTCTCCCTGTCTTTGAGTACTGTTTGCACTGTCCCGATTACCTCTTTGCTAACATTCTCTTCAGAGCTGCAGTGAAACCAGGAACCACGTGGAGAAGGCACCAACTCTGAAAGTGCCTGGAAGGAACGTTGGGGCTTCTTCTCAGTGTCTCTGATATAGTGTTTCACTGTCCCGGGAAAGTCTCTGCTAACACCCCGCAGAGCGCTGTGCCCAATATACAGAAACGTCTTGCGGTATCCCCTACAGGGAAAGTGCCAGGAGGGAAAAGTGAGGATTATGTTTAGACTTTCTCTGAACTGCTTCAAATCAACTGGATATCTTTGTGCTGTAAATCTCGCAACAGCCAAACGCAAAAGCAGCAAACATCTCGCTGTATGTCCCACATCCAAAGTGCCAAGAGAGTAATGTAGAGCTTGCTCTCCCTGTCTTTGAGTACTGTTTGCACTGTCCCGATTACCTCTTTGCTAACATTCTCTTCAGAGCTGCAGTGAAACCAGGAACCACGTGGAGAAGGCACCAACTCTGAAAGTGCCTGGAATGAACGTTGGGACTTCTTCTCAGTGTCTCTGATATAGGGTTTCACTGTCCCGGGAAAGTCTCTCCTAACACCCTGCAGAGCGCTGTGCCCAATATACAGAAACGTCTTGCAGTATCTCCTACAGGGAAAGTGCCAGGAGGAAAAAGTGAGGATTATGCTTAGACTTTCTCGGAACTGCTTCAAATCAACTAGATATCTTTGTGCTGTAAATCTCCCAACAGCCAAACGTAAAAGCAGCAAATATCTCGCTGTATGTCCCACATCCAAAGTGCCAAGAGAGAGCTTGCTCTCCCTGTCTTTGAGTACTGTTTGCACTGTCCCGATTACCTCTTTGCTAACATTCTCTTCAGAGCTGCAGTGAAACCAGGAACCACGTGGAGAAGGCACCCACACTGAAAATGCCTGGAAGGAACCTTGGGGCTTCTTCTCAGTGTCTCTGATATAGGGTTTCACTGTCCCGGGAAAGTCTCTGCTAACACCCTGCAGAGCGCTGTGCCCAATATACAGAAACGTCTTGCGGTATCCCCTACAGGGAAAGTGCCAGGAGGGAAAAGTGAGGATTATGTTTAGACTTTCTCGGAACTGCTTCAAATCAACTGGATATCTTTGTGCTGTAAACCTCCCAACAGCCAAATGTAAAAGCAGCAAACATCTCGCTGTATGTCCCACATCCAAAGTGCCAAGAGAGTAATGTAGAGCTTGCTCTCCCTGTCTTTGAGTACTGTTTGCACTGTCCCGATTACCTCTTTGCTAACATTCTCTTCAGAGCTGCAGTGAAACCAGGAACCACGTGGAGAAGGCACCCACACTGAAAATGCCTGGAAGGAACCATGGGGCTTCTTCTCAGTGTCTCTGATATAGGGTTTCACTGTCCCGGGAAAGTCTCTCCTAACAGCCTGCAGAGCGCTGTGCCCAATATACAGAAACGTCTTGCGGTATCCCCTACAGGGAAAGTGCCAGGAGGGAAAAGTGAGGATTATGTTTAGACTTTCTCGGAACTGCTTCAAATCAACTAGATATCTTTGTGCTGTAAATCTCCCAACAGCCAAATGTAAAAGCAGCAAACATCTCGCTGTATGTTCCACATCCAAAGTGCCAAGAGAGAGCTTGCTCTCCCTGTCTTTCAGTACTGTTTGCACTGTCCCGATTACCTCTTTGCTAACATTCTCTTCAGAGCTGCAGTGAAACCAGGAACCACGTGAAGAAGGCACCCACACTGAAAATGCCTGGAAGGAACGTTGGGGCTTCTTCTCAGTGTCTCTGATATAGGGTTTCACTGTCCCGGGAAAGTCTCTGCTAACAGCCTGCAGAGCGCTGTGCCCAATATACAGAAACGTCTTGCGGTATCCCCTACAGGGAAAGTGCCAGGAGGGAAAAGTGAGGATTATGTTTAGACTTTCTCGGAACTGCTTCAAATCAACTGGATATCTTTGTGCTGTAAATCTCCCAACAGCCAAATGTAAAAGCAGCAAACATCTCGCTGTATGTCCCACATCCAAAGTGCCAAGAGAGAGCTTGCTCTCCCTGTCTTTGAGTACTGTTTGCACTGTCCCGATTACCTCTTTGCTAACATTCTCTTCAGAGCTGCAGTGAAACCAGGAACCACGTGGAGAAGGCACCCACACTGAAAGTGCCTGGAAGGAACGTTGGGGCTTCTTCTCAGTGTCTCTGATATAGGGTTTCACTGTCCCGGGAAAGTCTCTGCTAACACCCTGCAGAGCGCTGTGCCCAATATACAGAAACGTCTTGCGGTATCTCCTACAGGGAAAGTGCCAGGAGGGAAAAGTGAGGATTATGCTTAGACTTTCTCGGAACTGCTTCAAATCAACTAGATATCTTTGTGCTGTAAATCTCCCAACAGCCAAACGTAAAAGCAGCAAACATCTCGCTGTATGTCCCACATCCAAAGTGCCAAGAGAGAGCTTGCTCTCCCTGTCTTTGAGTACTGTTTGCACTGTCCCGATTACCTCTTTGCTAACATTCTCTTCAGAGCTGCACTGAAACCAGGAACCACGTGGAGAAGGCACCAACTCTGAAAGTGCCTGGAATGAACGTTGGGACTTCTTCTCAGTGTCTCTGATATAGGGTTTCACTGTCCCGGGAAAGTCTCTCCTAACAGCCTGCAGAGCGCTGTGCCCAATATACAGAAACGTCTTGCGGTATCCCCTACAGGGAAAGTGCCAGGAGGGAAAAGTGAGGATTATGTTTAGACTTTCTCGGAACTGCTTCAAATCAACTAGATATCTTTGTGCTGTAAACCTCCCAACAGCCAAATGTAAAAGCAGCAAACATCTCGCTGTATGTCCCACATCCAAAGTGCCAAGAGAGAGCTTGCTCTCCCTGTCTTTGAGTACTGTTTGCACTGTCCCGATTACCTCTTTGCTAACATTCTCTTCAGAGCTGCAGTGAAACCAGGAACCACGTGGAGAAGGCACCCACACTGAAAGTGCCTGGAAGGAACGTTGGGGCTTCTTCTCAGTGTCTCTGATATAGGGTTTCACTGTCCCGGGAAAGTCTCTGCTAACACCCTGCAGAGCGCTGTGCCCAATATACAGAAACGTCTTGCGGTATCTCCTACAGGGAAAGTGCCAGGAGGGAAAAGTGAGGATTATGCTTAGACTTTCTCGGAACTGCTTCAAATCAACGAGATATCTTTGTGCTGTAAATCTCCCAACAGCCAAACGTAAAAGCAGCAAACATCTCGCTGTATGTCCCACATCCAAAGTGCCAAGAGAGAGCTTGCTCTCCCTGTCTTTGAGTACTGTTTGCACTGTCCCGATTACCTCTTTGCTAACATTCTCTTCAGAGCTGCAGTGAAACCAGGAACCACGTGGAGAAGGCACCAACTCTGAAAGTGCCTGGAAGGAACGTTGGGACTTCTTCTCAGTGTCTCTGATATAGGGTTTCACTGTCCCGGGAAAGTCTCTCCTAACACCCTGCAGAGCGCTGTGCCCAATATACAGAAACGTCTTGCGGTATCTCCTACAGGGAAAGTGCCAGGAGGGAAAAGTGAGGATTATGCTTAGACTTTCTCGGAACTGCTTCAAATCAACTAGATATCTTTGTGCTGTAAATCTCCCAACAGCCAAACGTAAAAGCAGCAAACATCTCGCTGTATGTCCCACATCCAAAGTGCCAAGAGAGAGCTTGCTCTCCCTGTCTTTGAGTACTGTTTGCACTGTCCCGATTACCTCTTTGCTAACATTCTCTTCAGAGCTGCAGTGAAACCAGGAACCACGTGGAGAAGGCACCCACACTGAAAGTGCCTGGAAGGAACGTTGGGGCTTCTTCTCAGTGTCTCTGATATAGGGTTTCACTGTCCCGGGAAAGTCTCTCCTAACACCCTGCAGAGCGCTGTGCCCAATATACAGAAACGTCTTGCGGTATCCCCTACAGGGAAAGTGCCAGGAGGGAAAAGTGAGGATTATGTTTAGACTTTCTCTGAACTGCTTCAAATCAACTGGATATCTTTGTGCTGTAAATCTCCCAACAGCCAAATGTAAAAGCAGCAAACATCTCGCTGTATGTCCCACATCCAAAGTGCCAAGAGAGAGCTTGCTCTCCCTGTCTTTGAGTACTGTTTGCACTGTCCCGAATACCTCTTTGCTAACATTCTCTTCAGAGCTGCAGTGAAACCAGGAACCACGTGGAGAAGGCACCCACACTGAAAGTGCCTGGAAGGAACGTTGGGGCTTCTTCTCAGTGTCTCTGATATAGGGTTTCACTGTCCCGGGAAAGTCTCTGCTAACACCCTGCAGAGCGCTGTGCCCAATATACAGAAACGTCTTGCGGTATCTCCTACAGGGAAAGTGCCAGGAGGGAAAAGTGAGGATTATGCTTAGGCTTTCTCGGAACTGCTTCAAATCAACTGGATATCTTTGTGCTGTAAATCTCCCAACAGCCAAACGCAAAAGCAGCAAACATCTCGCTGTATGTTCCACATCCAAAGTGCCAAGAGAGTAATGTAGAGCTTGCTCTCCCTGTCTTTGAGTACTGTTTGCACTGTCCCGATTACCTCTTTGCTAACATTCTCTTCAGAGCTGCAGTGAAACCAGGAACCACGTGGAGAAGGCACCCACACTGAAAGTGCCTGGAAGGAACGTTGGGGCTTCTTCTCAGTGTCTCTGATATAGGGTTTCACTGTCCCGGGAAAGTCTCTGCTAACACCCTGCAGAGCGCTGTGCCCAATATACAGAAACGTCTTGCGGTATCCCCTACAGGGAAAGTGCCAGGAGGGAAAAGTGAGGATTATGTTTAGACTTTCTCGGAACTGCTTCAAATCAACTGGATATCTTTGTGCTGTAAATCTCGCAACAGACAAACGCAAAAGCAGCAAACATCTCGCTGTATGTCCCACATCCAAAGTGCCAAGGGAGTAATGTAGAGCTTGCTCTCCCTGTCTTTGAGTACTGTTTGCACTGTCCCGATTACCTCTTTGCTAACATTCTCTTCAGAGCTGCAGTGAAACCAGGAACCACGTGGAGAAGGCACCCACACTGAAAGTGCCTGGAAGGAACCTTGGGGCTTCTTCTCAGTGTCTCTGATATAGGGTTTCACTGTCCCGGGAAAGTCTCTGCTAACACCCTGCAGAGCGCTGTGCCCAATATACAGAAACGTCTTGCGGTATCCCCTACAGGGAAAGTGCCAGGAGGGAAAAGTGAGGATTATGTTTAGACTTTCTCTGAACTGCTTCAAATCAACTGGATATCTTTGTGCTGTAAATCTCCCAACAGCCAAACGCAAAAGCAGCAAACATCTCGCTGTATGTCCCACATCCAAAGTGCCAAGAGAGTAATGTGGAGCTTGCTCTCCCTGTCTTTGAGTACTGTTTGCACTGTCCCGATTACCTCTTTGCTAACATTCTCTTCAGAGCTGCAGTGAAACCAGGAACCACGTGAAGAAGGCACCCACACTGAAAATGCCTGGAAGGAACGTTGGGACTTCTTCTCAGTGTCTCTGATATAGGGTTTCACTGTCCCGGGAAAGTCTCTGCTAACACCCTGCAGAGCGCTGTGCCCAATATACAGAAACGTCTTGCGGTATCTCCTACAGGGAAAGTGCCAGGAGGGAAAAGTGAGGATTATGCTTAGACTTTCTCGGAACTGCTTCAAATCAACTAGATATCTTTGTGCTGTAAATCTCCCAACAGCCAAATGTAAAAGCAGCAAACATCTCGCTGTAAGTTCCACATCCAAAGTGCCAAGAGAGATCTTGCTCTCCCTGTCTTTGAGTACTGTTTGCACTGTCCCGATTACCTCTTTGCTAACATTCTCTTCAGAGCTGCAGTGAAACCAGGAACCACGTGGAGAAGGCACCCACACTGAAAGTGCCTGGAAGGAACCTTGGGGCTTCTTCTCAGTGTCTCTGATATAGGGTTTCACTGTCCCGGGAAAGTCTCTGCTAACACCCTGCAGAGCGCTGTGCCCAATATACAGAAACGTCTTGCGGTATCCCCTACAGGGAAAGTGCCAGGAGGGAAAAGTGAGGATTATGTTTAGACTTTCTCTGAACTGCTTCAAATCAACTGGATATCTTTGTGCTGTAAATCTCGCAACAGCCAAACGCAAAAGCAGCAAACATCTCGCTGTATGTCCCACATCCAAAGTGCCAAGAGAGTAATGTAGAGCTTGCTCTCCCTGTCTTTGAGTACTGTTTGCACTGTCCCGATTACCTCTTTGCTAACATTCTCTTCAGAGCTGCAGTGAAACCAGGAACCACGTGGAGAAGGCACCAACTCTGAAAGTGCCTGGAATGAACGTTGGGACTTCTTCTCAGTGTCTCTGATATAGGGTTTCACTGTCCCGGGAAAGTCTCTGCTAACACCCTGCAGAGCGCTGTGCCCAATATACAGAAACGTCTTGCAGTATCTCCTACAGGGAAAGTGTCAGGAGGAAAAAGTGAGGATTATGCTTAGACTTTCTCGGAATTGCTTCAAATCAACTAGATATCTTTGTGCTGTAAACCTCCCAACAGCCAAATGTAAAAGCAGCAAACATCTCGCTGTATGTTCCACATCCAAAGTGCCAAGAGAGAGCTTGCTCTCCCTGTCTTTGAGTACTGTTTGCACTGTCCCGATTACCTCTTTGCTAACATTCTCTTCAGAGCTGCAGTGAAACCAGGAACCACGTGGAGAAGGCACCAACTCTGAAAGTGCCTGGAAGGAACGTTGGGACTTCTTCTCAGTGTCTCTGATATAGGGTTTCACTGTCCCGGGAAAGTCTCTGCTAACACCCTGCAGAGCGCTGTGCCCAATATACAGAAACGTCTTGCGGTATCTCCTACAGGGAAAGTGCCAGGAGGGAAAAGTGAGGATTATGTTTAGACTTTCTCGGAACTGCTTCAAATCAACTGGATATCTTTGTGCTGTAAATCTCCCAACAGCCAAATGTAAAAGCAGCAAACATCTCGCTGTATGTTCCACATCCAAAGTGCCAAGAGAGAGCTTGCTCTCCCTGTCTTTGAGTACTGTTTGCACTGTCCCGATTACCTCTTTGCTAACATTCTCTTCAGAGCTGCAGTGAAACCAGGAACCACGTGGAGAAGGCACCCACACTGAAAGTGCCTGGAAGGAACGTTGGGGCTTCTTCTCAGTGTCTCTGATATAGGGTTTCACTGTCCCGGGAAAGTCTCTGCTAACACCCTGCAGAGCGCTGTGCCCAATATACAGAAACGTCTTGCGGTATCCCCTACAGGGAAAGTGCCAGGAGGGAAAAGTGAGGATTATGTTTAGACTTTCTCGGAACTGCTTCAAATCAACTGGATATCTTTGTGCTGTAAATCTCGCAACAGACAAACGCAAAAGCAGCAAACATCTCGCTGTATGTCCCACATCCAAAGTGCCAAGGGAGTAATGTAGAGCTTGCTCTCCCTGTCTTTGAGTACTGTTTGCACTGTCCCGATTACCTCTTTGCTAACATTCTCTTCAGAGCTGCAGTGAAACCAGGAACCACGTGGAGAAGGCACCCACACTGAAAGTGCCTGGAAGGAACCTTGGGGCTTCTTCTCAGTGTCTCTGATATAGGGTTTCACTGTCCCGGGAAAGTCTCTGCTAACACCCTGCAGAGCGCTGTGCCCAATATACAGAAACGTCTTGCGGTATCCCCTACAGGGAAAGTGCCAGGAGGGAAAAGTGAGGATTATGTTTAGACTTTCTCTGAACTGCTTCAAATCAACTGGATATCTTTGTGCTGTAAATCTCCCAACAGCCAAACGCAAAAGCAGCAAACATCTCGCTGTATGTCCCACATCCAAAGTGCCAAGAGAGTAATGTAGAGCTTGCTCTCCCTGTCTTTGAGTACTGTTTGCACTGTCCCGATTACCTCTTTGCTAACATTCTCTTCAGAGCTGCAGTGAAACCAGGAACCACGTGGAGAAGGCACCAACTCTGAAAGTGCCTGGAATGAACGTTGGGACTTCTTCTCAGTGTCTCTGATATAGGGTTTCACTGTCCCGGGAAAGTCTCTGCTAACACCCTGCAGAGCGCTGTGCCCAATATACAGAAACGTCTTGCAGTATCTCCTACAGGGAAAGTGTCAGGAGGAAAAAGTGAGGATTATGCTTAGACTTTCTCGGAACTGCTTCAAATCAACTAGATATCTTTGTGCTGTAAATCTCCCAACAGCCAAACGTAAAAGCAGCAAATATCTCGCTGTATGTCCCACATCCAAAGTGCCAAGAGAGAGCTTGCTCTCCCTGTCTTTGAGTACTGTTTGCACTGTCCCGATTACCTCTTTGCTAACATTCTCTTCAGAGCTGCAGTGAAACCAGGAACCACGTGGAGAAGGCACCCACACTGAAAGTGCCTGGAAGGAACGTTGGGGCTTCTTCTCAGTGTCTCTGATATAGGGTTTCACTGTCCCGGGAAAGTCTCTCCTAACAGCCTGCAGAGCGCTGTGCCCAATATACAGAAACGTCTTGCGGTATCCCCTACAGGGAAAGTGCCAGGAGGGAAAAGTGAGGATTATGTTTAGACTTTCTCGGAATTGCTTCAAATCAACTAGATATCTTTGTGCTGTAAACCTCCCAACAGCCAAATGTAAAAGCAGCAAACATCTCGCTGTATGTTCCACATCCAAAGTGCCAAGAGAGAGCTTGCTCTCCCTGTCTTTGAGTACTGTTTGCACTGTCCCGATTACCTCTTTGCTAACATTCTCTTCAGAGCTGCAGTGAAACCAGGAACCACGTGGAGAAGGCACCAACTCTGAAAGTGCCTGGAAGGAACGTTGGGACTTCTTCTCAGTGTCTCTGATATAGGGTTTCACTGTCCCGGGAAAGTCTCTGCTAACACCCTGCAGAGCGCTGTGCCCAATATACAGAAACGTCTTGCGGTATCTCCTACAGGGAAAGTGCCAGGAGGGAAAAGTGAGGATTATGTTTAGACTTTCTCGGAACTGCTTCAAATCAACTGGATATCTTTGTGCTGTAAATCTCCCAACAGCCAAATGTAAAAGCAGCAAACATCTCGCTGTATGTTCCACATCCAAAGTGCCAAGAGAGAGCTTGCTCTCCCTGTCTTTGAGTACTGTTTGCACTGTCCCGATTACCTCTTTGCTAACATTCTCTTCAGAGCTGCAGTGAAACCAGGAACCACGTGGAGAAGGCACCCACACTGAAAGTGCCTGGAAGGAACGTTGGGGCTTCTTCTCAGTGTCTCTGATATAGGGTTTCACTGTCCCGGGAAAGTCTCTGCTAACACCCTGCAGAGCGCTGTGCCCAATATACAGAAACGTCTTGCGGTATCCCCTACAGGGAAAGTGCCAGGAGGGAAAAGTGAGGATTATGTTTAGACTTTCTCGGAACTGCTTCAAATCAACTGGATATCTTTGTGCTGTAAATCTCGCAACAGACAAACGCAAAAGCAGCAAACATCTCGCTGTATGTCCCACATCCAAAGTGCCAAGGGAGTAATGTAGAGCTTGCTCTCCCTGTCTTTGAGTACTGTTTGCACTGTCCCGATTACCTCTTTGCTAACATTCTCTTCAGAGCTGCAGTGAAACCAGGAACCACGTGGAGAAGGCACCCACACTGAAAGTGCCTGGAAGGAACCTTGGGGCTTCTTCTCAGTGTCTCTGATATAGGGTTTCACTGTCCCGGGAAAGTCTCTGCTAACACCCTGCAGAGCGCTGTGCCCAATATACAGAAACGTCTTGCGGTATCCCCTACAGGGAAAGTGCCAGGAGGGAAAAGTGAGGATTATGTTTAGACTTTCTCTGAACTGCTTCAAATCAACTGGATATCTTTGTGCTGTAAATCTCCCAACAGCCAAACGCAAAAGCAGCAAACATCTCGCTGTATGTCCCACATCCAAAGTGCCAAGAGAGTAATGTAGAGCTTGCTCTCCCTGTCTTTGAGTACTGTTTGCACTGTCCCGATTACCTCTTTGCTAACATTCTCTTCAGAGCTGCAGTGAAACCAGGAACCACGTGGAGAAGGCACCAACTCTGAAAGTGCCTGGAATGAACGTTGGGACTTCTTCTCAGTGTCTCTGATATAGGGTTTCACTGTCCCGGGAAAGTCTCTGCTAACACCCTGCAGAGCGCTGTGCCCAATATACAGAAACGTCTTGCAGTATCTCCTACAGGGAAAGTGTCAGGAGGAAAAAGTGAGGATTATGCTTAGACTTTCTCGGAACTGCTTCAAATCAACTAGATATCTTTGTGCTGTAAATCTCCCAACAGCCAAACGTAAAAGCAGCAAATATCTCGCTGTATGTCCCACATCCAAAGTGCCAAGAGAGAGCTTGCTCTCCCTGTCTTTGAGTACTGTTTGCACTGTCCCGATTACCTCTTTGCTAACATTCTCTTCAGAGCTGCAGTGAAACCAGGAACCACGTGGAGAAGGCACCCACACTGAAAGTGCCTGGAAGGAACGTTGGGGCTTCTTCTCAGTGTCTCTGATATAGGGTTTCACTGTCCCGGGAAAGTCTCTGCTAACACCCTGCAGAGCGCTGTGCCCAATATACAGAAACGTCTTGCGGTATCCCCTACAGGGAAAGTGCCAGGAGGGAAAAGTGAGGATTATGTTTAGACTTTCTCTGAACTGCTTCAAATCAACTGGATATCTTTGTGCTGTAAATCTCCCAACAGCCAAACGCAAAAGCAGCAAACATCTCGCTGTATGTCCCACATCCAAAGTGCCAAGAGAGTAATGTAGAGCTTGCTCTCCCTGTCTTTGAGTCCTGTTTGCACTGTCCCGATTACCTCTTTGCTAACATTCTCTTCAGAGCTGCAGTGAAACCAGGAACCACGTGGAGAAGGCACCCACACTGAAAATGCCTGGAAGGAACCTTGGGGCTTCTTCTCAGTGTCTCTGATATAGGGTTTCACTGTCCCGGGAAAGTCTCTGCTAACACCCTGCAGAGCGCTGTGCCCAATATACAGAAACGTCTTGCGGTATCCCCTACAGGGAAAGTGCCAGGAGGGAAAAGTGAGGATTATGTTTAGACTTTCTCGGAACTGCTTCAAATCAACTAGATATCTGTGCTGTAAATCTCTCAACAGCCAAATGTAAAAGCAGCAAACATCTCGCTGTATGTTCCACATCCAAAGTGCCAAGAGAGAGCTTGCTCTCCCTGTCTTTGAGTACTGTTTGCACTGTCCCGATTACCTCTTTGCTAACATTCTCTTCAGAGCTGCAGTGAAACCAGGAACCACGTGAAGAAGGCACCCACACTGAAAATGCCTGGAAGGAACGTTGGGGCTTCTTCTCAGTGTCTCTGATATAGGGTTTCACTGTCCCGGGAAAGTCTCTGCTAACACCCTGCAGAGCGCTGTGCCCAATATACAGAAACGTCTTGCGGTATCCCCTACAGGGAAAGTGCCAGGAGGGAAAAGTGAGGATTATGTTTAGACTTTCTCTGAACTGCTTCAAATCAACTGGATATCTTTGTGCTGTAAATCTCCCAACAGCCAAACACAAAAGCAGCAAACATCTCGCTGTATGTCCCACATCCAAAGTGCCAAGAGAGAGCTTGCTCTCCCTGTCTTTGAGTACTGTTTGCACTGTCCCGATTACCTCTTTGCTAACATTCTCTTCAGAGCTGCAGTGAAACCAGGAACCACGTGGAGAAGGCACCCACACTGAAAGTGCCTGGAAGGAACGTTGGGGCTTCTTCTCAGTGTCTCTGATATAGGGTTTCACTGTCCCGGGAAAGTCTCTGCTAACACCCTGCAGAGCGCTGTGCCCAATATACAGAAACGTCTTGCGGTATCCCCTACAGGGAAAGTGCCAGGAGGGAAAAGTGAGGATTATGTTTAGACTTTCTCGGAACTGCTTCAAATCAACTGGATATCTTTGTGCTGTAAATCTCGCAACAGACAAACGCAAAAGCAGCAAACATCTCGCTGTATGTCCCACATCCAAAGTGCCAAGGGAGTAATGTAGAGCTTGCTCTCCCTGTCTTTGAGTACTGTTTGCACTGTCCCGATTACCTCTTTGCTAACATTCTCTTCAGAGCTGCAGTGAAACCAGGAACCACGTGGAGAAGGCACCCACACTGAAAGTGCCTGTAAGGAACGTTGGGGCTTCTTCTCAGTGTCTCTGATATAGGGTTTCACTGTCCCGGGAAAGTCTCTGCTAACACCCTGCAGAGCGCTGTGCCCAATATACAGAAACGTCTTGCGGTATCCCCTACAGGGAAAGTGCCAGGAGGGAAAAGTGAGGATTATGTTTAGACTTTCTCTGAACTGCTTCAAATCAACTGGATATCTTTGTGCTGTAAATCTCCCAACAGCCAAACGCAAAAGCAGCAAACATCTCGCTGTATGTCCCACATCCAAAGTGCCAAGAGAGTAATGTAGAGCTTGCTCTCCCTGTCTTTGAGTACTGTTTGCACTGTCCCGATTACCTCTTTGCTAACATTCTCTTCAGAGCTGCAGTGAAACCAGGAACCACGTGAAGAAGGCACCCACACTGAAAATGCCTGGAAGGAACGTTGGGACTTCTTCTCAGTGTCTCTGATATAGGGTTTCACTGTCCCGGGAAAGTCTCTGCTAACACCCTGCAGAGCGCTGTGCCCAATATACAGAAACGTCTTGCGGTATCTCCTACAGGGAAAGTGCCAGGAGGGAAAAGTGAGGATTATGCTTAGACTTTCTCGGAACTGCTTCAAATCAACTAGATATCTTTGTGCTGTAAATCTCCCAACAGCCAAATGTAAAAGCAGCAAACATCTCGCTGTATGTCCCACATCCAAAGTGCCAAGAGAGAGCTTGCTCTCCCTGTCTTTGAGTACTGTTTGCACTGTCCCGATTACCTCTTTGCTAACATTCTCTTCAGAGCTGCAGTGAAACCAGGAACCACGTGGAGAAGGCACCAACTCTGAAAGTGCCTGGAAGGAACGTTGGGGCTTCTTCTCAGTGTCTCTGATATAGTGTTTCACTGTCCCGGGAAAGTCTCTGCTAACACCCTGCAGAGCGCTGTGCCCAATATACAGAAACGTCTTGCGGTATCCCCTACAGGGAAAGTGCCAGGAGGGAAAAGTGAGGATTATGTTTAGACTTTCTCTGAACTGCTTCAAATCAACTGGATATCTTTGTGCTGTAAATCTCGCAACAGCCAAACGCAAAAGCAGCAAACATCTCGCTGTATGTCCCACATCCAAAGTGCCAAGAGAGTAATGTAGAGCTTGCTCTCCCTGTCTTTGAGTACTGTTTGCACTGTCCCGATTACCTCTTTGCTAACATTCTCTTCAGAGCTGCAGTGAAACCAGGAACCACGTGGAGAAGGCACCAACTCTGAAAGTGCCTGGAATGAACGTTGGGACTTCTTCTCAGTGTCTCTGATATAGGGTTTCACTGTCCCGGGAAAGTCTCTGCTAACACCCTGCAGAGCGCTGTGCCCAATATACAGAAACGTCTTGCAGTATCTCCTACAGGGAAAGTGCCAGGAGGAAAAAGTGAGGATTATGCTTAGACTTTCTCGGAACTGCTTCAAATCAACTAGATATCTTTGTGCTGTAAATCTCCCAACAGCCAAACGTAAAAGCAGCAAATATCTCGCTGTATGTCCCACATCCAAAGTGCCAAGAGAGAGCTTGCTCTCCCTGTCTTTGAGTACTGTTTGCACTGTCCCGATTACCTCTTTGCTAACATTCTCTTCAGAGCTGCAGTGAAAGCAGGAACCACGTGGAGAAGGCACCCACACTGAAAATGCCTGGAAGGAACCTTGGGGCTTCTTCTCAGTGTCTCTGATATAGGGTTTCACTGTCCCGGGAAAGTCTCTGCTAACACCCTGCAGAGCGCTGTGCCCAATATACAGAAACGTCTTGCGGTATCCCCTACAGGGAAAGTGCCAGGAGGGAAAAGTGAGGATTATGTTTAGACTTTCTCGGAACTGCTTCAAATCAACTGGATATCTTTGTGCTGTAAACCTCCCAACAGCCAAATGTAAAAGCAGCAAACATCTCGCTGTATGTCCCACATCCAAAGTGCCAAGAGAGTAATGTAGAGCTTGCTCTCCCTGTCTTTGAGTACTGTTTGCACTGTCCCGATTACCTCTTTGCTAACATTCTCTTCAGAGCTGCAGTGAAACCAGGAACCACGTGGAGAAGGCACCCACACTGAAAATGCCTGGAAGGAACCATGGGGCTTCTTCTCAGTGTCTCTGATATAGGGTTTCACTGTCCCGGGAAAGTCTCTCCTAACAGCCTGCAGAGCGCTGTGCCCAATATACAGAAACGTCTTGCGGTATCCCCTACAGGGAAAGTGCCAGGAGGGAAAAGTGAGGATTATGTTTAGACTTTCTCGGAACTGCTTCAAATCAACTAGATATCTTTGTGCTGTAAATCTCCCAACAGCCAAATGTAAAAGCAGCAAACATCTCGCTGTATGTTCCACATCCAAAGTGCCAAGAGAGAGCTTGCTCTCCCTGTCTTTCAGTACTGTTTGCACTGTCCCGATTACCTCTTTGCTAACATTCTCTTCAGAGCTGCAGTGAAACCAGGAACCACGTGAAGAAGGCACCCACACTGAAAATGCCTGGAAGGAACGTTGGGGCTTCTTCTCAGTGTCTCTGATATAGGGTTTCACTGTCCCGGGAAAGTCTCTGCTAACACCCTGCAGAGCGCTGTGCCCAATATACAGAAACGTCTTGCGGTATCCCCTACAGGGAAAGTGCCAGGAGGGAAAAGTGAGGATTATGTTTAGACTTTCTCGGAACTGCTTCAAATCAACTGGATATCTTTGTGCTGTAAATCTCCCAACAGCCAAATGTAAAAGCAGCAAACATCTCGCTGTATGTCCCACATCCAAAGTGCCAAGAGAGAGCTTGCTCTCCCTGTCTTTGAGTACTGTTTGCACTGTCCCGATTACCTCTTTGCTAACATTCTCTTCAGAGCTGCAGTGAAACCAGGAACCACGTGGAGAAGGCACCCACACTGAAAGTGCCTGGAAGGAACGTTGGGGCTTCTTCTCAGTGTCTCTGATATAGGGTTTCACTGTCCCGGGAAAGTCTCTGCTAACAGCCTGCAGAGCGCTGTGCCCAATATCCAGAAACGTCTTGCGGTATCTCCTACAGGGAAAGTGCCAGGAGGGAAAAGTGAGGATTATGCTTAGACTTTCTCAGAACTGCTTCAAATCAACTAGATATCTTTGTGCTGTAAATCTCCCAACAGCCAAACGTAAAAGCAGCAAACATCTCGCTGTATGTCCCACATCCAAAGTGCCAAGAGAGAGCTTGCTCTCCCTGTCTTTGAGTACTGTTTGCACTGTCCCGATTACCTCTTTGCTAACATTCTCTTCAGAGCTGCACTGAAACCAGGAACCACGTGGAGAAGGCACCAACTCTGAAAGTGCCTGGAATGAACGTTGGGACTTCTTCTCAGTGTCTCTGATATAGGGTTTCACTGTCCCGGGAAAGTCTCTCCTAACAGCCTGCAGAGCGCTGTGCCCAATATACAGAAACGTCTTGCGGTATCCCCTACAGGGAAAGTGCCAGGAGGGAAAAGTGAGGATTATGTTTAGACTTTCTCGGAACTGCTTCAAATCAACTAGATATCTTTGTGCTGTAAACCTCCCAACAGCCAAATGTAAAAGCAGCAAACATCTCGCTGTATGTCCCACATCCAAAGTGCCAAGAGAGAGCTTGCTCTCCCTGTCTTTGAGTACTGTTTGCACTGTCCCGATTACCTCTTTGCTAACATTCTCTTCAGAGCTGCAGTGAAACCAGGAACCACGTGGAGAAGGCACCCACACTGAAAGTGCCTGGAAGGAACGTTGGGGCTTCTTCTCAGTGTCTCTGATATAGGGTTTCACTGTCCCGGGAAAGTCTCTGCTAACACCCTGCAGAGCGCTGTGCCCAATATACAGAAAAGTCTTGCGGTATCTCCTACAGGGAAAGTGCCAGGAGGGAAAAGTGAGGATTATGTTTAGACTTTCTCTGAACTGCTTCAAATCAACTGGATATCTTTGTGCTGTAAATCTCCCAACAGCCAAACGCAAAAGCAGCAAACATCTCGCTGTATGTCCCACATCCAAAGTGCCAAGAGAGTAATGTAGAGCTTGCTCTCCCTGTCTTTGAGTACTGTTTGCACTGTCCCGATT
The DNA here is from genome assembly GCF_963924245.1 of Chroicocephalus ridibundus. Classification (NCBI taxonomy): domain Eukaryota; kingdom Metazoa; phylum Chordata; class Aves; order Charadriiformes; family Laridae; genus Chroicocephalus; species Chroicocephalus ridibundus. The sequence goes on along the minus strand of NW_026961236.1, from coordinate 648,420 downwards.
ACCTCTTTGCTAACATTCTCTTCAGAGCTGCAGTGAAACCAGGAACCACGTGGAGAAGGCACCCACACTGAAAATGCCTGGAAGGAACCATGGGGCTTCTTCTCAGTGTCTCTGATATAGGGTTTCACTGTCCCGGGAAAGTCTCTGCTAACACCCTGCAGAGCGCTGTGCCCAATATACAGAAACGTCTTGCGGTATCCCCTACAGGGAAAGTGCCAGGAGGGAAAAGTGAGGATTATGTTTAGACTTTCTCGGAACTGCTTCAAATCAACTGGATATCTTTGTGCTGTAAATCTCCCAACAGCCAAATGTAAAAGCAGGAAACATCTCGCTGTATGTCCCACATCCAAAGTGCCAAGAGAGAGCTTGCTCTCCCTGTCTTTGAGTACTGTTTGCACTGTCCCGATTACCTCTTTGCTAACATTCTCTTCAGAGCTGCAGTGAAACCAGGAACCACGTGGAGAAGGCACCCACACTGAAAATGCCTGGAAGGAACGTTGGGGCTTCTTCTCAGTGTCTCTGATATAGGGTTTCACTGTGCCGGGAAAGTCTCTGCTAACACCCTGCAGAGCGCTGTGCCCAATATACAGAAACGTCTTGCGGTATCTCCTACAGGGAAAGTGCCAGGAGGGAAAAGTGAGGATTATGTTTAGACTTTCTCTGAACTGCTTCAAATCAACTAGATATCTTTGTGCTGTAAATCTCCCAACAGCCAAATGTAAAAGCAGCAAACATCTCGCTGTATGTTCCACATCCAAAGTGCCAAGAGAGAGCTTGCTCTCCCTGTCTTTGAGTACTGTTTGCACTGTCCCGATTACCTCTTTGCTAACATTCTCTTCAGAGCTGCAGTGAAACCAGGAACCACGTGGAGAAGGCACCAACTCTGAAAGTGCCTGGAAGGAACGTTGGGGCTTCTTCTCAGTGTCTCTGATATAGTGTTTCACTGTCCCGGGAAAGTCTCTGCTAACACCCTGCAGAGCGCTGTGCCCAATATACAGAAACGTCTTGCGGTATCCCCTACAGGGAAAGTGCCAGGAGGGAAAAGTGAGGATTATGTTTAGACTTTCTCTGAACTGCTTCAAATCAACTGGATATCTTTGTGCTGTAAATCTCCCAACAGCCAAACGCAAAAGCAGCAAACATCTCGCTGTATGTCCCACATCCAAAGTGCCAAGAGAGTAATGTAGAGCTTGCTCTCCCTGTCTTTGAGTACTGTTTGCACTGTCCCGATTACCTCTTTGCTAACATTCTCTTCAGAGCTGCAGTGAAACCAGGAACCACGTGGAGAAGGCACCAACTCTGAAAGTGCCTGGAATGAACGTTGGGACTTCTTCTCAGTGTCTCTGATATAGGGTTTCACTGTCCCGGGAAAGTCTCTGCTAACACCCTGCAGAGCGCTGTGCCCAATATACAGAAACGTCTTGCAGTATCTCCTACAGGGAAAGTGCCAGGAGGAAAAAGTGAGGATTATGCTTAGACTTTCTCGGAACTGCTTCAAATCAACTAGATATCTTTGTGCTGTAAATCTCCCAACAGCCAAACGTAAAAGCAGCAAATATCTCGCTGTATGTCCCACATCCAAAGTGCCAAGAGAGAGCTTGCTCTCCCTGTCTTTGAGTACTGTTTGCACTGTCCCGATTACCTCTTTGCTAACATTCTCTTCAGAGCTGCAGTGAAACCAGGAACCACGTGGAGAAGGCACCCACACTGAAAATGCCTGGAAGGAACCTTGGGGCTTCTTCTCAGTGTCTCTGATATAGGGTTTCACTGTCCCGGGAAAGTCTCTGCTAACACCCTGCAGAGCGCTGTGCCCAATATACAGAAACGTCTTGCGGTATCCCCTACAGGGAAAGTGCCAGGAGGGAAAAGTGAGGATTATGTTTAGACTTTCTCGGAACTGCTTCAAATCAACTAGATATCTTTGTGCTGTAAACCTCCCAACAGCCAAATGTAAAAGCAGCAAACATCTCGCTGTATGTCCCACATCCAAAGTGCCAAGAGAGTAATGTAGAGCTTGCTCTCCCTGTCTTTGAGTACTGTTTGCACTGTCCCGATTACCTCTTTGCTAACATTCTCTTCAGAGCTGCAGTGAAACCAGGAACCACGTGGAGAAGGCACCCACACTGAAAATGCCTGGAAGGAACCATGGGGCTTCTTCTCAGTGTCTCTGATATAGGGTTTCACTGTCCCGGGAAAGTCTCTCCTAACAGCCTGCAGAGCGCTGTGCCCAATATACAGAAACGTCTTGCGGTATCCCCTACAGGGAAAGTGCCAGGAGGGAAAAGTGAGGATTATGTTTAGACTTTCTCGGAACTGCTTCAAATCAACTAGATATCTTTGTGCTGTAAATCTCCCAACAGCCAAATGTAAAAGCAGCAAACATCTCGCTGTATGTTCCACATCCAAAGTGCCAAGAGAGAGCTTGCTCTCCCTGTCTTTCAGTACTGTTTGCACTGTCCCGATTACCTCTTTGCTAACATTCTCTTCAGAGCTGCAGTGAAACCAGGAACCACGTGAAGAAGGCACCCACACTGAAAATGCCTGGAAGGAACGTTGGGGCTTCTTCTCAGTGTCTCTGATATAGGGTTTCACTGTCCCGGGAAAGTCTCTGCTAACACCCTGCAGAGCGCTGTGCCCAATATACAGAAACGTCTTGCGGTATCCCCTACAGGGAAAGTGCCAGGAGGGAAAAGTGAGGATTATGTTTAGACTTTCTCGGAACTGCTTCAAATCAACTGGATATCTTTGTGCTGTAAATCTCCCAACAGCCAAACGCAAAAGCAGCAAACATCTCGCTGTATGTCCCACATCCAAAGTGCCAAGAGAGTAATGTAGAGCTTGCTCTCCCTGTCTTTGAGTACTGTTTGCACTGTCCCGATTACCTCTTTGCTAACATTCTCTTCAGAGCTGCAGTGAAACCAGGAACCACGTGGAGAAGGCACCAACTCTGAAAGTGCCTGGAATGAACGTTGGGACTTCTTCTCAGTGTCTCTGATATAGGGTTTCACTGTCCCGGGAAAGTCTCTGCTAACACCCTGCAGAGCGCTGTGCCCAATATACAGAAACGTCTTGCAGTATCTCCTACAGGGAAAGTGCCAGGAGGAAAAAGTGAGGATTATGCTTAGACTTTCTCGGAACTGCTTCAAATCAACTAGATATCTTTGTGCTGTAAATCTCCCAACAGCCAAACGTAAAAGCAGCAAATATCTCGCTGTATGTCCCACATCCAAAGTGCCAAGAGAGAGCTTGCTCTCCCTGTCTTTGAGTACTGTTTGCACTGTCCCGATTACCTCTTTGCTAACATTCTCTTCAGAGCTGCAGTGAAACCAGGAACCACGTGGAGAAGGCACCCACACTGAAAATGCCTGGAAGGAACCTTGGGGCTTCTTCTCAGTGTCTCTGATATAGGGTTTCACTGTCCCGGGAAAGTCTCTGCTAACACCCTGCAGAGCGCTGTGCCCAATATACAGAAACGTCTTGCGGTATCCCCTACAGGGAAAGTGCCAGGAGGGAAAAGTGAGGATTATGTTTAGACTTTCTCGGAACTGCTTCAAATCAACTGGATATCTTTGTGCTGTAAATCTCCCAACAGCCAAATGTAAAAGCAGGAAACATCTCGCTGTATGTCCCACATCCAAAGTGCCAAGAGAGAGCTTGCTCTCCCTGTCTTTGAGTACTGTTTGCACTGTCCCGATTACCTCTTTGCTAACATTCTCTTCAGAGCTGCAGTGAAACCAGGAACCACGTGGAGAAGGCACCCACACTGAAAATGCCTGGAAGGAACGTTGGGGCTTCTTCTCAGTGTCTCTGATATAGGGTTTCACTGTGCCGGGAAAGTCTCTGCTAACACCCTGCAGAGCGCTGTGCCCAATATACAGAAACGTCTTGCGGTATCTCCTACAGGGAAAGTGCCAGGAGGGAAAAGTGAGGATTATGTTTAGACTTTCTCTGAACTGCTTCAAATCAACTAGATATCTTTGTGCTGTAAATCTCCCAACAGCCAAATGTAAAAGCAGCAAACATCTCGCTGTATGTTCCACATCCAAAGTGCCAAGAGAGAGCTTGCTCTCCCTGTCTTTGAGTACTGTTTGCACTGTCCCGATTACCTCTTTGCTAACATTCTCTTCAGAGCTGCAGTGAAACCAGGAACCACGTGGAGAAGGCACCAACTCTGAAAGTGCCTGGAAGGAACGTTGGGGCTTCTTCTCAGTGTCTCTGATATAGTGTTTCACTGTCCCGGGAAAGTCTCTGCTAACACCCTGCAGAGCGCTGTGCCCAATATACAGAAACGTCTTGCGGTATCCCCTACAGGGAAAGTGCCAGGAGGGAAAAGTGAGGATTATGTTTAGACTTTCTCTGAACTGCTTCAAATCAACTGGATATCTTTGTGCTGTAAATCTCCCAACAGCCAAACGCAAAAGCAGCAAACATCTCGCTGTATGTCCCACATCCAAAGTGCCAAGAGAGTAATGTAGAGCTTGCTCTCCCTGTCTTTGAGTACTGTTTGCACTGTCCCGATTACCTCTTTGCTAACATTCTCTTCAGAGCTGCAGTGAAACCAGGAACCACGTGGAGAAGGCACCAACTCTGAAAGTGCCTGGAATGAACGTTGGGACTTCTTCTCAGTGTCTCTGATATAGGGTTTCACTGTCCCGGGAAAGTCTCTGCTAACACCCTGCAGAGCGCTGTGCCCAATATACAGAAACGTCTTGCAGTATCTCCTACAGGGAAAGTGCCAGGAGGAAAAAGTGAGGATTATGCTTAGACTTTCTCGGAACTGCTTCAAATCAACTAGATATCTTTGTGCTGTAAATCTCCCAACAGCCAAACGTAAAAGCAGCAAATATCTCGCTGTATGTCCCACATCCAAAGTGCCAAGAGAGAGCTTGCTCTCCCTGTCTTTGAGTACTGTTTGCACTGTCCCGATTACCTCTTTGCTAACATTCTCTTCAGAGCTGCAGTGAAACCAGGAACCACGTGGAGAAGGCACCCACACTGAAAATGCCTGGAAGGAACCTTGGGGCTTCTTCTCAGTGTCTCTGATATAGGGTTTCACTGTCCCGGGAAAGTCTCTGCTAACACCCTGCAGAGCGCTGTGCCCAATATACAGAAACGTCTTGCGGTATCCCCTACAGGGAAAGTGCCAGGAGGGAAAAGTGAGGATTATGTTTAGACTTTCTCGGAACTGCTTCAAATCAACTAGATATCTTTGTGCTGTAAACCTCCCAACAGCCAAATGTAAAAGCAGCAAACATCTCGCTGTATGTCCCACATCCAAAGTGCCAAGAGAGTAATGTAGAGCTTGCTCTCCCTGTCTTTGAGTACTGTTTGCACTGTCCCGATTACCTCTTTGCTAACATTCTCTTCAGAGCTGCAGTGAAACCAGGAACCACGTGGAGAAGGCACCCACACTGAAAATGCCTGGAAGGAACCATGGGGCTTCTTCTCAGTGTCTCTGATATAGGGTTTCACTGTCCCGGGAAAGTCTCTCCTAACAGCCTGCAGAGCGCTGTGCCCAATATACAGAAACGTCTTGCGGTATCCCCTACAGGGAAAGTGCCAGGAGGGAAAAGTGAGGATTATGTTTAGACTTTCTCGGAACTGCTTCAAATCAACTAGATATCTTTGTGCTGTAAATCTCCCAACAGCCAAATGTAAAAGCAGCAAACATCTCGCTGTATGTTCCACATCCAAAGTGCCAAGAGAGAGCTTGCTCTCCCTGTCTTTCAGTACTGTTTGCACTGTCCCGATTACCTCTTTGCTAACATTCTCTTCAGAGCTGCAGTGAAACCAGGAACCACGTGAAGAAGGCACCCACACTGAAAATGCCTGGAAGGAACGTTGGGGCTTCTTCTCAGTGTCTCTGATATAGGGTTTCACTGTCCCGGGAAAGTCTCTGCTAACACCCTGCAGAGCGCTGTGCCCAATATACAGAAACGTCTTGCGGTATCCCCTACAGGGAAAGTGCCAGGAGGGAAAAGTGAGGATTATGTTTAGACTTTCTCGGAACTGCTTCAAATCAACTGGATATCTTTGTGCTGTAAATCTCCCAACAGCCAAACGCAAAAGCAGCAAACATCTCGCTGTATGTCCCACATCCAAAGTGCCAAGAGAGTAATGTAGAGCTTGCTCTCCCTGTCTTTGAGTACTGTTTGCACTGTCCCGATTACCTCTTTGCTAACATTCTCTTCAGAGCTGCAGTGAAACCAGGAACCACGTGGAGAAGGCACCAACTCTGAAAGTGCCTGGAATGAACGTTGGGACTTCTTCTCAGTGTCTCTGATATAGGGTTTCACTGTCCCGGGAAAGTCTCTGCTAACACCCTGCAGAGCGCTGTGCCCAATATACAGAAACGTCTTGCAGTATCTCCTACAGGGAAAGTGCCAGGAGGAAAAAGTGAGGATTATGCTTAGACTTTCTCGGAACTGCTTCAAATCAACTAGATATCTTTGTGCTGTAAATCTCCCAACAGCCAAACGTAAAAGCAGCAAATATCTCGCTGTATGTCCCACATCCAAAGTGCCAAGAGAGAGCTTGCTCTCCCTGTCTTTGAGTACTGTTTGCACTGTCCCGATTACCTCTTTGCTAACATTATCTTCAGAGCTGCAGTGAAACCAGGAACCACGTGGAGAAGGCACCCACACTGAAAATGCCTGGAAGGAACCTTGGGGCTTCTTCTCAGTGTCTCTGATATAGGGTTTCACTGTCCCGGGAAAGTCTCTGCTAACACCCTGCAGAGCGCTGTGCCCAATATACAGAAACGTCTTGCGGTATCCCCTACAGGGAAAGTGCCAGGAGGGAAAAGTGAGGATTATGTTTAGACTTTCTCGGAACTGCTTCAAATCAACTAGATATCTTTGTGCTGTAAACCTCCCAACAGCCAAATGTAAAAGCAGCAAACATCTCGCTGTATGTCCCACATCCAAAGTGCCAAGAGAGTAATGTAGAGCTTGCTCTCCCTGTCTTTGAGTACTGTTTGCACTGTCCCGATTACCTCTTTGCTAACATTCTCTTCAGAGCTGCAGTGAAACCAGGAACCACGTGGAGAAGGCACCCACACTGAAAATGCCTGGAAGGAACCATGGGGCTTCTTCTCAGTGTCTCTGATATAGGGTTTCACTGTCCCGGGAAAGTCTCTCCTAACAGCCTGCAGAGCGCTGTGCCCAATATACAGAAACGTCTTGCGGTATCCCCTACAGGGAAAGTGCCAGGAGGGAAAAGTGAGGATTATGTTTAGACTTTCTCGGAACTGCTTCAAATCAACTAGATATCTTTGTGCTGTAAATCTCCCAACAGCCAAATGTAAAAGCAGCAAACATCTCGCTGTATGTTCCACATCCAAAGTGCCAAGAGAGAGCTTGCTCTCCCTGTCTTTCAGTACTGTTTGCACTGTCCCGATTACCTCTTTGCTAACATTCTCTTCAGAGCTGCAGTGAAACCAGGAACCACGTGAAGAAGGCACCCACACTGAAAATGCCTGGAAGGAACGTTGGGGCTTCTTCTCAGTGTCTCTGATATAGGGTTTCACTGTCCCGGGAAAGTCTCTGCTAACACCCTGCAGAGCGCTGTGCCCAATATACAGAAACGTCTTGCGGTATCCCCTACAGGGAAAGTGCCAGGAGGGAAAAGTGAGGATTATGTTTAGACTTTCTCGGAACTGCTTCAAATCAACTGGATATCTTTGTGCTGTAAATCTCCCAACAGCCAAATGTAAAAGCAGCAAACATCTCGCTGTATGTCCCACATCCAAAGTGCCAAGAGAGAGCTTGCTCTCCCTGTCTTTGAGTACTGTTTGCACTGTCCCGATTACCTCTTTGCTAACATTCTCTTCAGAGCTGCAGTGAAACCAGGAACCACGTGGAGAAGGCACCCACACTGAAAGTGCCTGGAAGGAACGTTGGGGCTTCTTCTCAGTGTCTCTGATATAGGGTTTCACTGTCCCGGGAAAGTCTCTGCTAACACCCTGCAGAGCGCTGTGCCCAATATACAGAAACGTCTTGCGGTATCTCCTACAGGGAAAGTGCCAGGAGGGAAAAGTGAGGATTATGCTTAGACTTTCTCGGAACTGCTTCAAATCAACTAGATATCTTTGTGCTGTAAATCTCCCAACAGCCAAACGCAAAAGCAGCAAACATCTCGCTGTATGTCCCACATCCAAAGTGCCAAGAGAGTAATGTAGAGCTTGCTCTCCCTGTCTTTGAGTACTGTTTGCACTGTCCCGATTACCTCTTTGCTAACATTCTCTTCAGAGCTGCAGTGAAACCAGGAACCACGTGGAGAAGGCACCCACACTGAAAATGCCTGGAAGGAACCATGGGGCTTCTTCTCAGTGTCTCTGATATAGGGTTTCACTGTCCCGGGAAAGTCTCTGCTAACACCCTGCAGAGCGCTGTGCCCAATATACAGAAACGTCTTGCGGTATCCCCTACAGGGAAAGTGCCAGGAGGGAAAAGTGAGGATTATGTTTAGACTTTCTCGGAACTGCTTCAAATCAACTAGATATCTTTGTGCTGTAAATCTCCCAACAGCCAAATGTAAAAGCAGCAAACATCTCGCTGTATGTTCCACATCCAAAGTGCCAAGAGAGAGCTTGCTCTCCCTGTCTTTCAGTACTGTTTGCACTGTCCCGATTACCTCTTTGCTAACATTCTCTTCAGAGCTGCAGTGAAACCAGGAACCACGTGAAGAAGGCACCCACACTGAAAATGCCTGGAAGGAACGTTGGGGCTTCTTCTCAGTGTCTCTGATATAGGGTTTCACTGTCCCGGGAAAGTCTCTGCTAACACCCTGCAGAGCGCTGTGCCCAATATACAGAAACGTCTTGCGGTATCCCCTACAGGGAAAGTGCCAGGAGGGAAAAGTGAGGATTATGTTTAGACTTTCTCTGAACTGCTTCAAATCAACTGGATATCTTTGTGCTGTAAATCTCCCAACAGCCAAATGTAAAAGCAGCAAACATCTCGCTGTATGTCCCACATCCAAAGTGCCAAGAGAGAGCTTGCTCTCCCTGTCTTTGAGTACTGTTTGCACTGTCCCGATTACCTCTTTGCTAACATTCTCTTCAGAGCTGCAGTGAAACCAGGAACCACGTGGAGAAGGCACCCACACTGAAAATGCCTGGAAGGAACGTTGGGGCTTCTTCTCAGTGTCTCTGATATAGGGTTTCACTGTCCCGGGAACGTCTCTGCTAACACCCTGCAGAGCGCTGTGCCCAATATACAGAAACGTCTTGCGGTATCTCCTACAGGGAAAGTGCCAGGAGGGAAAAGTGAGGATTATGTTTAGACTTTCTCGGAACTGCTTCAAATCAACTGGATATCTTTGTGCTGTAAATCTCCCAACAGCCAAACGCAAAAGCAGCAAACATCTCGCTGTATGTCCCACATCCAAAGTGCCAAGAGAGTAATGTAGAGCTTGCTCTCCCTGTCTTTGAGTACTGTTTGCACTGTCCCGATTACCTCTTTGCTAACATTCTCTTCAGAGCTGCAGTGAAACCAGGAACCACGTGAAGAAGGCACCAACTCTGAAAGTGCCTGGAAGGAACGTTGGGGCTTCTTCTCAGTGTCTCTGATATAGGGTTTCACTGTGCCGGGAAAGTCTCTGCTAACACCCTGCAGAGCGCTGTGCCCAATATACAGAAACGTCTTGCGGTATCTCCTACAGGGAAAGTGCCAGGAGGGAAAAGTGAGGATTATGTTTAGACTTTCTCTGAACTGCTTCAAATCAACTAGATATCTTTGTGCTGTAAATCTCCCAACAGCCAAATGTAAAAGCAGCAAACATCTCGCTGTATGTCCCACATCCAAAGTGCCAAGAGAGAGCTTGCTCTCCCTGTCTTTGAGTACTGTTTGCACTGTCCCGATTACCTCTTTGCTAACATTCTCTTCAGAGCTGCAGTGAAACCAGGAACCACGTGGAGAAGGCACCCACACTGAAAGTGCCTGGAAGGAACCTTGGGGCTTCTTCTCAGTGTCTCTGATATAGGGTTTCACTGTCCCGGGAAAGTCTCTCCTAACACCCTGCAGAGCGCTGTGCCCAATATACAGAAACGTCTTGCGGTATCCCCTACAGGGAAAGTGCCAGGAGGGAAAAGTGAGGATTATGTTTAGACTTTCTCTGAACTGCTTCAAATCAACTGGATATCTTTGTGCTGTAAATCTCGCAACAGCCAAACGCAAAAGCAGCAAACATCTCGCTGTATGTCCCACATCCAAAGTGCCAAGAGAGTAATGTAGAGCTTGCTCTCCCTGTCTTTGAGTACTGTTTGCACTGTCCCGATTACCTCTTTGCTAACATTCTCTTCAGAGCTGCAGTGAAACCAGGAACCACGTGGAGAAGGCACCAACTCTGAAAGTGCCTGGAATGAACGTTGGGGCTTCTTCTCAGTGTCTCTGATATAGGGTTTCACTGTCCCGGGAAAGTCTCTGCTAACACCCTGCAGAGCGCTGTGCCCAATATACAGAAACGTCTTCCAGTATCTCCTACAGGGAAAGTGCCAGGAGGGAAAAGTGAGGATTATGCTTAGACTTTCTCGGAACTGCTTCAAATCAACTAGATATCTTTGTGCTGTAAATCTCCCAACAGCCAAACGTAAAAGCAGCAAACATCTCGCTGTATGTCCCACATCCAAAGTGCCAAGAGAGTAATGTAGAGCTTGCTCTCCCTGTCTTTGAGTACTGTTTGCACTGTCCCGATTACCTCTTTGCTAACATTCTCTTCAGAGCTGCAGTGAAACCAGGAACCACGTGGAGAAGGCACCAACTCTGAAAGTGCCTGGAAGGAACGTTGGGACTTCTTCTCAGTGTCTCTGATATAGGGTTTCACTGTCCCGGGAAAGTCTCTGCTAACACCCTGCAGAGCGCTGTGCCCAATATACAGAAACGTCTTGCGGTATCTCCTACAGGGAAAGTGCCAGGAGGGAAAAGTGAGGATTATGTTTAGACTTTCTCGGAACTGCTTCAAATCAACTAGATATCTTTGTGCTGTAAACCTCCCAACAGCCAAATGTAAAAGCAGCAAACATCTCGCTGTATGTTCCACATCCAAAGTGCCAAGAGAGAGCTTGCTCTCCCTGTCTTTGAGTACTGTTTGCACTGTCCCGATTACCTCTTTGCTAACATTCTCTTCAGAGCTGCAGTGAAACCAGGAACCACGTGGAGAAGGCACCCACACTGAAAGTGCCTGGAAGGAACGTTGGGGCTTCTTCTCAGTGTCTCTGATATAGGGTTTCACTGTCCCGGGAAAGTCTCTGCTAACACCCTGCAGAGCGCTGTGCCCAATATACAGAAACGTCTTGCGGTATCCCCTACAGGGAAAGTGCCAGGAGGGAAAAGTGAGGATTATGTTTAGACTTTCTCGGAACTGCTTCAAATCAACTGGATATCTTTGTGCTGTAAATCTCCCAACAGCCAAACGCAAAAGCAGCAAACATCTCGCTGTATGTCCCACATCCAAAGTGCCAAGAGAGTAATGTAGAGCTTGCTCTCCCTGTCTTTGAGTACTGTTTGCACTGTCCCGATTACCTCTTTGCTAACATTCTCTTCAGAGCTGCAGTGAAACCAGGAACCACGTGGAGAAGGCACCAACTCTGAAAGTGCCTGGAATGAACGTTGGGACTTCTTCTCAGTGTCTCTGATATAGGGTTTCACTGTCCCGGGAAAGTCTCTGCTAACAGCCTGCAGAGCGCTGTGCCCAATATACAGAAACGTCTTGCAGTATCGCCTACAGGGAAAGTGCCAGGAGGGAAAAGTGAGGATTATGTTTAGACTTTCTCGGAACTGCTTCAAATCAACTAGATATCTTTGTGCTGTAAATCTCCCAACAGCCAAACGTAAAAGCAGCAAACATCTCGCTGTATGTCCCACATCCAAAGTGCCAAGAGAGAGCTTGCTCTCCCTGTCTTTGAGTACTGTTTGCACTGTCCCGATTACCTCTTTGCTAACATTCTCTTCAGAGCTGCACTGAAACCAGGAACCACGTGGAGAAGGCACCAACTCTGAAAGTGCCTGGAATGAACGTTGGGACTTCTTCTCAGTGTCTCTGATATAGGGTTTCACTGTCCCGGGAAAGTCTCTCCTAACAGCCTGCAGAGCGCTGTGCCCAATATACAGAAACGTCTTGCGGTATCCCCTACAGGGAAAGTGCCAGGAGGGAAAAGTGAGGATTATGTTTAGACTTTCTCTGAACTGCTTCAAATCAACTGGATATCTTTGTGCTGTAAATCTCCCAACAGCCAAACGCAAAAGCAGCAAACATCTCGCTGTATGTCCCACATCCAAAGTGCCAAGAGAGTAATGTAGAGCTTGCTCTCCCTGTCTTTGAGTACTGTTTGCACTGTCCCGATTACCTCTTTGCTAACATTCTCTTCAGAGCTGCAGTGAAACCAGGAACCACGTGGAGAAGGCACCCACACTGAAAGTGCCTGGAAGGAACCTTGGGGCTTCTTCTCAGTGTCTCTGATATAGGGTTTCACTGTCCCGGGAAAGTCTCTCCTAACACCCTGCAGAGCGCTGTGCCCAATATACAGAAACGTCTTGCGGTATCCCCTACAGGGAAAGTGCCAGGAGGGAAAAGTGAGGATTATGCTTAGACTTTCTCGGAACTGCTTCAAATCAACTAGATATCTTTGTGCTGTAAATCTCCCAACAGCCAAATGTAAAAGCAGCAAACATCTCACTGTATGTCCCACATCCAAAGTGCCAAGAGAGAGCTTGCTCTCCCTGTCTTTGAGTACTGTTTGCACTGTCCCGATTACCTCTTTGCTAACATTCTCTTCAGAGCTGCACTGAAACCAGGAACCACGTGGAGAAGGCACCAACTCTGAAAGTGCCTGGAATGAACGTTGGGACTTCTTCTCAGTGTCTCTGATATAGGGTTTCACTGTCCCGGGAAAGTCTCTCCTAACAGCCTGCAGAGCGCTGTGCCCAATATACAGAAACGTCTTTCGGTATCCCCTACAGGGAAAGTGCCAGGAGGGAAAAGTGAGGATTATGTTTAGACTTTCTCGGAACTGCTTCAAATCAACTAGATATCTTTGTGCTGTAAACCTCCCAACAGCCAAATGTAAAAGCAGCAAACATCTCGCTGTATGTCCCACATCCAAAGTGCCAAGAGAGAGCTTGCTCTCCCTGTCTTTGAGTACTGTTTGCACTGTCCCGATTACCTCTTTGCTAACATTCTCTTCAGAGCTGCAGTGAAACCAGGAACCACGTGGAGAAGGCACCCACACTGAAAGTGCCTGGAAGGAACGTTGGGGCTTCTTCTCAGTGTCTCTGATATAGGGTTTCACTGTCCCGGGAAAGTCTCTGCTAACACCCTGCAGAGCGCTGTGCCCAATATACAGAAACGTCTTGCGGTATCCCCTACAGGGAAAGTGCCAGGAGGGAAAAGTGAGGATTATGTTTAGACTTTCTCGGAACTGCTTCAAATCAACTGGATATCTTTGTGCTGTAAATCTCCCAACAGCCAAATGTAAAAGCATCAAACATCTCGCTGTATGTCCCACATCCAAAGTCCCAAGAGAGTAATGTAGAGCTTGCTCTCCCTGTCTTTGAGTACTGTTTGCACTGTCCCGATTACCTCTTTGCTAACATTCTCTTCAGAGCTGCAGTGAAACCAGGAACCACGTGGAGAAGGCACCCACACTGAAAATGCCTGGAAGGAACCATGGGGCTTCTTCTCAGTGTCTCTGATATAGGGTTTCACTGTCCCGGGAAAGTCTCTCCTAACAGCCTGCAGAGCGCTGTGCCCAATATACAGAAACGTCTTGCGGTATCCCCTACAGGGAAAGTGCCAGGAGGGAAAAGTGAGGATTATGTTTAGATTTTCTCGGAACTGCTTCAAATCAACTAGATATCTTTGTGCTGTAAATCTCCCAACAGCCAAATGTAAAAGCAGCAAACATCTCGCTGTATGTTCCACATCCAAAGTGCCAAGAGAGAGCTTGCTCTCCCTGTCTTTGAGTACTGTTTGCACTGTCCCGATAACCTCTTTGCTAACATTCTCTTCAGAGCTGCAGTGAAACCAGGAACCACGTGGAGAAGGCACCCACACTGAAAATGCCTGGAAGGAACGTTGGGGCTTCTTCTCAGTGTCTCTGATATAGGGTTTCACTGTCCCGGGAAAGTCTCTGCTAACACCCTGCAGAGCGCTGTGCCCAATATACAGAAACGTCTTGCGGTATCCCCTACAGGGAAAGTGCCAGGAGGGAAAAGTGAGGATTATGTTTAGACTTTCTCTGAACTGCTTCAAATCAACTGGATATCTTTGTGCTGTAAATCTCCCAACAGCCAAATGTAAAAGCAGCAAACATCTCGTTGTATGTCCCACATCCAAAGTGCCAAGAGAGAGCTTGCTCTCCCTGTCTTTGAGTACTGTTTGCACTGTCCCGATTACCTCTTTGCTAACATTCTCTTCAGAGCTGCAGTGAAACCAGGAACCACGTGGAGAAGGCACCCACACTGAAAGTGCCTGGAAGGAACGTTGGGGCTTCTTCTCAGTGTCTCTGATATAGGGTTTCACTGTCCCGGGAAAGTCTCTGCTAACACCCTGCAGAGCGCTGTGCCCAATATACAGAAACGTCTTGCGGTATCTCCTACAGGGAAAGTGCCAGGAGGGAAAAGTGAGGATTATGCTTAGACTTTCTCGGAACTGCTTCAAATCAACTAGATATCTTTGTGCTGTAAATCTCCCAACAGCCAAACGTAAAAGCAGCAAACATCTCGCTGTATGTCCCACATCCAAAGTGCCAAGAGAGAGCTTGCTCTCCCTGTCTTTCAGTACTGTTTGCACTGTCCCGATTACCTCTTTGCTAACATTCTCTTCAGAGCTGCAGTGAAACCAGGAACCACGTGGAGAAGGCACCCACACTGAAAGTGCCTGGAAGGAACGTTGGGGCTTCTTCTCAGTGTCTCTGATATAGGGTTTCACTGTCCCGGGAAAGTCTCTCCTAACAGCCTGCAGAGCGCTGTGCCCAATATACAGAAACGTCTTGCGGTATCCCCTACAGGGAAAGTGCCAGGAGGGAAAAGTGAGGATTATGTTTAGACTTTCTCGGAACTGCTTCAAATCAACTAGATATCTTTGTGCTGTAAATCTCCCAACAGCCAAATGTAAAAGCAGCAAACATCTCGCTGTATGTTCCACATCCAAAGTGCCAAGAGAGAGCTTGCTCTCCCTGTCTTTGAGTACTGTTTGCACTGTCCCGATTACCTCTTTGCTAACATTCTCTTCAGAGCTGCAGTGAAACCAGGAACCACGTGAAGAAGGCACCCACACTGAAAATGCCTGGAAGGAACGTTGGGGCTTCTTCTCAGTGTCTCTGATATAGGGTTTCACTGTCCCGGGAAAGTCTCTGCTAACACCCTGCAGAGCGCTGTGCCCAATATACAGAAACGTCTTGCGGTATCCCCTACAGGGAAAGTGCCAGGAGGGAAAAGTGAGGATTATGTTTAGACTTTCTCTGAACTGCTTCAAATCAACTGGATATCTTTGTGCTGTAAATCTCCCAACAGCCAAATGTAAAAGCAGCAAACATCTCGCTGTATGTCCCACATCCAAAGTGCCAAGAGAGAGCTTGCTCTCCCTGTCTTTGAGTACTGTTTGCACTGTCCCGATTACCTCTTTGCTAACATTCTCTTCAGAGCTGCAGTGAAACCAGGAACCACGTGGAGAAGGCACCCACACTGAAAGTGCCTGGAAGGAACGTTGGGGCTTCTTCTCAGTGTCTCTGATATAGGGTTTCACTGTCCCGGGAAAGTCTCTGCTAACACCCTGCAGAGCGCTGTGCCCAATATACAGAAACGTCTTGCGGTATCTCCTACAGGGAAAGTGCCAGGAGGGAAAAGTGAGGATTATGCTTAGACTTTCTCGGAACTGCTTCAAATCAACTAGATATCTTTGTGCTGTAAATCTCCCAACAGCCAAACGTAAAAGCAGCAAACATCTCGCTGTATGTCCCACATCCAAAGTGCCAAGAGAGAGCTTGCTCTCCCTGTCTTTGAGTACTGTTTGCACTGTCCCGATTACCTCTTTGCTAACATTCTCTTCAGAGCTGCACTGAAACCAGGAACCACGTGGAGAAGGCACCAACTCTGAAAGTGCCTGGAATGAACGTTGGGACTTCTTCTCAGTGTCTCTGATATAGGGTTTCACTGTCCCGGGAAAGTCTCTGCTAACAGCCTGCAGAGCGCTGTGCCCAATATACAGAAACGTCTTGCGGTATCCCCTACAGGGAAAGTGCCAGGAGGGAAAAGTCAGGATTATGTTTAGACTTTCTCGGAACTGCTTCAAATCAACTAGATATCTTTGTGCTGTAAATCTCCCAACAGCCAAACGCAAAAGCAGCAAACATCTCGCTGTATGTCCCACATCCAAAGTGCCAAGAGAGTAATGTAGAGCTTGCTCTCCCTGTCTTTGAGTACTGTTGGCACTGTCCCGATTACCTCTTTGCTAACATTCTCTTCAGAGCTGCAGTGAAACCAGGAACCACGTGAAGAAGGCACCAACTCTGAAAGTGCCTGGAAGGAACGTTGGGGCTTCTTCTCAGTGTCTCTGATATAGGGTTTCACTGTCCCGGGAAAGTCTCTGCTAACACCCTGCAGAGCGCTGTGCCCAATATACAGAAACGTCTTGCGGTATCTCCTACAGGGAAAGTGCCAGGAGGGAAAAGTGAGGATTATGTTTAGACTTTCTCTGAACTGCTTCAAATCAACTAGATATCTTTGTGCTGTAAACCTCCCAACAGCCAAATGTAAAAGCAGCAAACATCTCGCTGTATGTTCCACATCCAAAGTGCCAAGAGAGAGCTTGCTCTCCCTGTCTTTGAGTACTGTTTGCACTGTCCCGATTACCTCTTTGCTAACATTCTCTTCAGAGCTGCAGTGAAACCAGGAACCACGTGGAGAAGGCACCCACACTGAAAGTGCCTGGAAGGAACGTTGGGGCTTCTTCTCAGTGTCTCTGATATAGGGTTTCACTGTCCCGGGAAAGTCTCTCCTAACAACCTGCAGAGCGCTGTGCCCAATATACAGAAACGTCTTGCGGTATCCCCTACAGGGAAAGTGCCAGGAGGGAAAAGTGAGGATTATGTTTAGACTTTCTCTGAACTGCTTCAAATCAACTGGATATCTTTGTGCTGTAAATCTCCCAACAGCCAAACGCAAAAGCAGCAAACATCTCGCTGTATGTCCCACATCCAAAGTGCCAAGAGAGTAATGTAGAGCTTGCTCTCCCTGTCTTTGAGTACTGTTTGCACTGTCCCGATTACCTCTTTGCTAACATTCTCTTCAGAGCTGCAGTGAAACCAGGAACCACGTGGAGAAGGCACCAACTCTGAAAGTGCCTGGAATGAACGTTGGGACTTCTTCTCAGTGTCTCTGATATAGGGTTTCACTGTCCCGGGAAAGTCTCTCCTAACAGCCTGCAGAGCGCTGTGCCCAATATACAGAAACGTCTTCCAGTATCTCCTACAGGGAAAGTGCCAGGAGGGAAAAGTGAGGATTATGCTTAGACTTTCTCGGAACTGCTTCAAATCAACTAGATATCTTTGTGCTGTAAATCTCCCAACAGCCAAATGTAAAAGCAGCAAACATCTCGCTGTATGTCCCACATCCAAAGTGCCAAGAGAGAGCTTGCTCTCCCTGTCTTTCAGTACTGTTTGCACTGTCCCGATTACCTCTTTGCTAACATTCTCTTCAGAGCTGCAGTGAAACCAGGAACCACGTGAAGAAGGCACCCACACTGAAAATGCCTGGAAGGAACCATGGGGCTTCTTCTCAGTGTCTCTGATATAGGGTTTCACTGTCCCGGGAAAGTCTCTGCTAACAGCCTGCAGAGCACTGTGCCCAATATACAGAAACGTCTTGCGGTATCCCCTACAGGGAAAGTGCCAGGAGGGAAAAGTGAGGATTATGCTTAGACTTTCTCGGAACTGCTTCAAATCAACTAGATATCTTTGTGCTGTAAATCTCCCAACAGCCAAACGTAAAAGCAGCAAACATCTCGCTGTATGTCCCACATCCAAAGTGCCAAGAGAGAGCTTGCTCTCCCTGTCTTTGAGTACTGTTTGCACTGTCCCGATTACCTCTTTGCTAACATTCTCTTCAGAGCTGCGGTGAAACCAGGAACCACGTGGAGAAGGCACCAACTCTGAAAGTGCCTGGAAGGAACTGGGGGCTGCAGGCTTTCCTGCTGCCTTCAGCCTCAAAACCACCCTTTCCCACTTGGCGTCGCGCCAGGCACAAAAATGGCCATATGTCTGGAGACTGGTCCCACGCCCAAAGAGCCAGCAGGGAAAACGATGCCTTTTTCTAAAGCTCTTTGGGAACCGCTTGCGTAGCCCCACAGACCTGGGGGCTGCAGGCTTTCCTGCTGCCTTCAGCCTCAAAACCACCCTTTCCCACATGGCGTCACGCCAGGCACAAAAATGGCCATATGTCTGGAGGTTGGTCCCACGCCCAAAGAGCCAGCAGGGAAAACTGTGCCTTGTTCTAAAGCTCTTTGGGAACCGCTTGCGTAGCCCCACACACCTGGGGGCTGCAGGCTTTCCTGCTGCCTTCAGCCTCAAAACCACCCTTTCCCACTTGGCGCCGCGCCAGGTCCAGAAAAGGCCATATGTCTGGAGGTTGGTTCCACGCCCAAAGAGCCAGCAGGGAAAACTATGCCTTGTTCTAAATCTCTTTGGGAACCGCTTGCGTAGCCCCACACACCTGGGGGCTGCAGGCTTTCCTGCTGCCTTCAGCCTCAAAACCACCCTTTCCCACATGCCGTCATCCCAGGCCCAAAAATGGCCATATGTCTGGAGACTGGTCCCACGCCGAAAGAGCCAGCAGGGAAAACTATGCCTTGTTCTAAAGCTCTTTGGGAACCGCTTGCGTAGCCCCACAGACCTGGGGGCTGCAGGCTTTCCTGCTGCCTTCAGCCTCAAAACAACCCTTTCCCACTTGGCGCCGCGCCAGGCCCAAAAATGGCCATATGTCTGGAGACTGGTCCCACGCCCAAAGAGCCAGCAGGGAAAGCTATGCCTTGTTCTAAAGCTCTTTGGGAACCGCTTGCATAGCCCCACACACCTGGGGGCTGCAGGCTTTCCTGCTGCCTTCAGCCTCAAAACAACCCTTTCCCACTTGGCGTCGCGCCAGGCACAAAAATGGCCATATGTCTGGAGATTGGTCCCACGCCCAAAGAGCCAGCAGGGAAAACTATGCCTTGTTCTAAAGCTCTTTGGGAACCGCTTGCGTAGCCCCACACACCTGGGGGCTGCAGGCTTTCCTGCTCTCTTCAGCCTCAAAACAACCCTTTCCCACTTGGCGCCGCGCCAGGTCCAGAAAAGGCCATATGTCTGGAGATTGGTCCCTTTCCCAAAGAGGCAGCAGGGAAAACTATGCCTTGTTCTAAAGCTCTTTGGGAACCGCTTGCGTAGCCCCACACACCTGGGGGCTGCAGGCTTTTCTCGCGCTTTCAGCCTCAAAACGACACTTTCCCTCATGGCATCACGCCAGGCACAAAAATGGCCAGATGTCTGGAGACTGGTCCCTTTCCCAAAGAGCCAGCAGGGAAAACTATGCCTTGTTCTAAAGCTCTTTGGGAACCGCTTGCGTAGCCCCACACACCTGGGGGCTGCAGGCTTTCCTGCTGCCTTCAGCCTCAAAACAACCCTTTCCCACTTGGCGTCGCGCCAGGCACAAAAATGGCCATATGTCTGGAGATTGGTCCCACGCCCAAAGAGCCAGCAGGGAAAACTATGCCTTGTTCTAAAGCTCTTTGGGAACCGCTTGCGTAGCCCCACACACCTGGGGGCTGCAGGCTTTCCTGCTGTCTTCAGCCTCAAAACAACCCTTTCCCACATGGCGTCACGCCAGGCACAAAAATGGCCATATGTCTGGAGGTTGGTCCCACGCCCAAAGAGCCAGCAGGGAAAACTGTGCCTTGTTCTAAAGCTCTTTGGGAACCGCTTGCGTAGCCCCACACACCTGGGGGCTGCAGGCTTTCCTGCTGCCTTCAGCCTCAAAACCTCCATTTCCCACGTGGCCCCGCGCCAGGCACAAAAACGGCCATATATCTGGAGACTGGTCCCACGCCCAAAGAGCCAGCAGGGAAAACTATGCCTTGTTCTAAAGCTCTTTGGGAACCGCTTCCGTAGCCCCACACACCTGGGGGCTGCAGGCTTTCCTGCTGCCTTCAGCCTCAAAACCACCCTTTCCCACTTGTCCCAGCGCCAGGCACAAAAACGGCGATATGTCTGGAGATTGGTCCCACGCCGAAAGAGCCAGCAGGGAAAACTATGCCTTGTTCTAAAGCTCTTTGGGAACCGCTTGCGTAGCCCCACACACCTGGGGGCTTCAGGCTTTCCTGCTGCCTTCAGCCTCAA
This sequence comes from Chroicocephalus ridibundus, assembly GCF_963924245.1. Classification (NCBI taxonomy): domain Eukaryota; kingdom Metazoa; phylum Chordata; class Aves; order Charadriiformes; family Laridae; genus Chroicocephalus; species Chroicocephalus ridibundus. The sequence goes on along the minus strand of NW_026961236.1, from coordinate 628,055 downwards.
AACCACCCTTTCCCACATGGCGTCACGCCAGGCACAAAAATGGCCATATGTCTGGAGACTGGTCCCACGCCCAAAGAGCCAGCAGGGAAAACTATGCCTTGTTCTAAAGCTCTTTGGGAACCGCTTGCGTAGCCCCACACACCTGGGGGCTGCAGGCTTTCCTGCTGCCTTCAGCCTCAAAACCACCCTTTCCCACTTGTCCCAGCGCCAGGCACAAAAATGGCCATATGTCTGGAGACTGGTCCCACGCTCAAAGAGCCAGCAGGGAAAACTATGCCTTGTTCTAAAGCTCTTTGGGAACCGCTTGCGTAGCCCCACACACCTGGGGGCTGCAGGCTTTCCTGCTGCCTTCAGCCTCAAAACAACCCTTTCCCACATGCCGTCACCCTAGGCCCAAAAATGGCCATATGTCTGGAGATTGGTCCCACGCCCAAAGAGCCAGCAGGGAAAACTATGCCTTGTTCTAAAGCTCTTTGGGAACCGCTTGCATAGCCCCACATACCTGGGGGCTACAGGCTTTCCTGCTCTGTTCAGCCTCAAAACAACCCTTTCCCACTTGGCGCCGCGCCAGGCACAAAAATGGCCATATGTCTAGAGATTGGTCCCACGCCCAAAGAGCCAGCAGGGAAAGCTATGCCTTGTTCTAAAGCTCTTTGGGAACCGCTTGCGTAGCCCCACACACCTGGGGGCTGCAGGCTTTCCTGCTGCCTTCAGCCTCAAAACCACCCTTTCCCACTTGGCGTCGCGCCAGGCACAAAAATGGCCATATGTCTGGAGATTGGTCCCACGCCCAAAGAGCCAGCAGGGAAAACTATGCCTTTTTCTAAAGCTCTTTGGGAACCGCTTGCGTAGCCCCACAGACCTGGGGGCTGCAGGCTTTCCTGCTGCCTTCAGCCTCAAAACCACCCTTTCCCACATGGCGTCACGCCAGGCACAAAAATGGCCATATGTCTGGAGGTTGGTCCCACGCCCAAAGAGCCAGCAGGGAAAACTGTGCCTTGTTCTAAAGCTCTTTGGGAACCGCTTGCGTAGCCCCACACACCTGGGGGCTGCAGGCTTTCCTGCTGCCTTCAGCCTCAAAACCACCCTTTCCCACTTGGCGCCGCGCCAGGTCCAGATAAGGCCATATGACTGGAGATTGGTTCCACGCCCAAAGAGCCAGCAGGGAAAACTATGCCTTGTTCTAAATCTCTTTGGGAACCGCTTGCGTAGCCCCACACACCTGGGGGCTGCAGGCTTTCCTGCTGCCTTCAGCCTCAAAACCACCCTTTCCCACATGCCGTCATCACAGGCCCAAAAATGGCCATATGTCTGGAGACTGGTCCCACGCCCAAAGAGCCAGCAGGGAAAGCTATGCCTTGTTCTAAAGCTCTTTGGGAACCGCTTGCGTAGCCCCACACACCTGGGGGCTGCAGGCTTTCCTGCTGCCTTCAGCCTCAAAACAACCCTTTCCCACTTGGCGTCGCGCCAGGCACAAAAATGGCCATATGTCTGGAGATTGGTCCCACGCCCAAAGAGCCAGCAGGGAAAACTATGCCTTGTTCTAAAGCTGTTTGGGAACCGCTTGCGTAGCCCCACACACCTGGGGGCTGCAGGCTTTCCTGCTCTCTTCAGCCTCAAAACAACCCTTTCCCCCTTGGCGCCGCGCCAGGTCCAGAAAAGGCCATATGTCTGGAGATTGGTCCCACGCCCAAAGAGCCAGCAGGGAAAACTATGCCTTGTTCTAAAGCTCTTTGGGAACCGCTTGCGTAGCCCCACACACCTGGGGGCTGCAGGCTTTTCTCGCGCTTTCAGCCTCAAAACAACACTTTCCCTCATGGCATCACGCCAGGCACAAAAATGGCCAGATGTCTGGAGGTTGGTCCCACGCCCAAAGAGCCAGCAGGGAAAACTATGCCTTGTTCTAAAGCTCTTTGGGAACCGCTTGCGTAGCCCCACACACCTGGGGGCTGCAGGCTTTCCTGCTCTCTTCAGCCTCAAAACAACCCTTTCCCACATGGCGTCACGCCAGGCACAAAAATGGCCATATGTCTGGAGGTTGGTCCCACGCCCAAAGAGCCAGCAGGGAAAACTATGCCTTGTTCTAAAGCTCTTTGGGAACCGCTTGCGTAGCCCCACACACCTGGGGGCTGCAGGCTTTCCTGCTGCCTTCAGCCTCAAAACCACCCTTTCCCACTTGGCGCCGCGCCAGGCACAAAAATGGCCATATGTCTGGAGACTGGTCCCACGCCCAAGAGCCAGCAGGGAAAACTATGCCTTGTTCTAAAGCTCTTTGGGAACCGCTTGCGTAGCCCCACACACCTGGGGGCTGCAGGCTTTCCTGCTGCCTTCAGCCTCTAAACCTCCCCTTCCCACTTGGCCCTGCTCCAGGCACAAAAATGGCCATATGTCTGGAGATTGGTCCCACGCCCAAAGAGCCAGCAGGGAAAACTATGCCTTGTACTAAAGCTCTTTGGGAACCGCTTGCGTAGCCCCACACACCTGGGGGCTGCAGGCTTTCCTGCTGCCTTCAGCCTCAAAACCACCCTTTCCCACATGCCGTCACCCCAGGCCCAAAAATGGCCATATATCTGGAGATTGGTCCCACGCCCAAAGAGCCAGCAGGGAAAACTATGCCTTGTTCTAAAGCTCTTTGGGAACCGCTTGCGTAGCCCCACACACCTGGGGGCTGCAGGCTTTCCTGCTCTCTTCAGCCTCAAAACAACCCTTTCCCACTTGGCGCCGCGCCAGGCCCAAAAATGGCCATATGTCTAGAGATTGGTCCCACGCCCAAAGAGCCAGCAGGGAAAGCTATGCCTTGTTCTAAAGCTCTTTGGGAACCGCTTGCGTAGCCCCACACACCTGGGGGCTGCAGGCTTTCCTGCTGCCTTCAGCCTCAAAACAACCCTTTCACACTTGGCGTCGCGCCAGGCACAAAATTGGCCATATGTCTGGAGACTGGTCCCACGCCCAAAGAGCCAGCAGGGAAAACTATGCCTTGTTCTAAAGCTCTTTGGGAACCGCTTGCGTAGCCCCACACACCTGGGGGCTGCAGGCTTTCCTGCTGCCTTCAGCCTCAAAACCTCCATTTCCCACGTGGCCCCGCGCTAGGCACAAAAACGGCCATATATCTGGAGACTGGTCCCACGCCCAAAGAGCCAGCAGGGAAAGCTATGCCTTGTTCTAAAGCTCTTTGGGAACCGCTTGCGTAGCCCCACACACCTGGGGGCTGCAGGCTTTCCTGCTCTCTTCAGCCTCAAAACAACCCTTTCCCACTTGGCGCCGCGCCAGGTCCAGAAAAGGCCATATGTCTGGAGATTGGTCCCTTTCCCAAAGAGGCAGCAGGGAAAACTATGCCTTGTTCTAAAGCTCTTTGGGAACCGCTTGCGTAGCCCCACACACCTGGGGGCTGCAGGCTTTTCTCGCGCTTTCAGCCTCAAAAAGACACTTTCCCTCATGGCATCACGCCAGGCACAAAAATGGCCAGATGTCTGGAGACTGGTCCCTTTCCCAAAGAGCCAGCAGGGAAAACTATGCCTTGTTCTAAAGCTCTTTGGGAACCGCTTGCGTAGCCCCACACACCTGGGGGCTGCAGGCTTTCCTGCTGCCTTCAGCCTCAAAACAACCCTTTCCCACTTGGCGTCGCGCCAGGCACAAAAATGGCCATATGTCTGGAGATTGGTCCCACGCCCAAAGAGCCAGCAGGGAAAACTATGCCTTGTTCTAAAGCTCTTTGGGAACCGCTTGCGTAGCCCCACACACCTGGGGGCTGCAGGCTTTCCTGCTGTCTTCAGCCTCAAAACAACCCTTTCCCACATGGCGTCACGCCAGGCACAAAAATGGCCATATGTCTGGAGACTGGTCCCACGCCCAAAGAGCCAGCAGGGAAAACTGTGCCTTGTTCTAAAGCTCTTTGGGAACCGCTTGCGTAGCCCCACACACCTGGGGGCTGCAGGCTTTCCTGCTGCCTTCAGCCTCAAAACCTCCATTTCCCACGTGGCCCCGCGCCAGGCACAAAAACGGCCATATATCTGGAGACTGGTCCCACGCCCAAAGAGCCAGCAGGGAAAACTATGCCTTGTTCTAAAGCTCTTTGGGAACCGCTTCCGTAGCCCCACACACCTGGGGGCTGCAGGCTTTCCTGCTGCCTTCAGCCTCAAAACCACCCTTTCCCACTTGTCCCAGCGCCAGGCACAAAAACGGCCATATGTCTGGAGATTGGTCCCACGCCGAAAGAGCCAGCAGGGAAAACTATGCCTTGTTCTAAAGCTCTTTGGGAACCGCTTGCGTAGCCCCACACACCTGGGGGCTGCAGGCTTTCCTGCTGCCTTCAGCCTCAAAACCACCCTTTCCCACATGGCGTCACGCCAGGCACAAAAATGGCCATATGTCTGGAGACTGGTCCCACGCTCAAAGAGCCAGCAGGGAAAACTATGCCTTGTTCTAAAGCTCTTTGGGAACCGCTTGCGTAGCCCCACACACCTGGGGGCTGCAGGCTTTCCTGCTCTCTTCAGCCTCAAAACCACCCTTTCCCACATGCCGTCACCCTAGGCCCAAAAATGGCCATATGTCTGGAGATTGGTCCCACGCCCAAAGAGCCAGCAGGGAAAACTATGCCTTGTTCTAAAGCTCTTTGGGAACCGCTTGCATAGCCCCACATACCTGGGGGCTGCAGGCTTTCCTGCTCTGTTCAGCCTCAAAACAACCCTTTCCCACTTGGCGCCGCGCCAGGCACAAAAATGGCCATATGTCTAGAGATTGGTCCCACGCCCAAAGAGGCAGCAGGGAAAGCTATGCCTTGTTCTAAAGCTCTTTGGGAACCGCTTGCGTAGCCCCACACACCTGGGGGCTGCAGGCTTTCCTGCTGCCTTCAGCCTCAAAACCTCCCTTTCCCACTTGGCGTCGCGCCAGGCACAAAAATGGCCATATGTCTGGAGATTGGTCCCACGCCCAAAGAGCCAGCAGGGAAAACTATGCCTTTTTCTAAAGCTCTTTGGGAACCGCTTGCGTAGCCCCACAGACCTGGGGGCTGCAGGCTTTCCTGCTGCCTTCAGCCTCAAAACCACCCTTTCCCACATGGCGTCACGCCAGGCACAAAAATGGCCATATGTCTGGAGGTTGGTCCCACGCCCAAAGAGCCAGCAGGGAAAACTGTGCCTTGTTCTAAAGCTCTTTGGGAACCGCTTGCGTAGCCCCACACACCTGGGGGCTGCAGGCTTTCCTGCTGCCTTCAGCCTCAAAACCACCCTTTCCCACTTGGCGCCGCGCCAGGTCCAGATAAGGCCATATGACTGGAGACTGGTCCCACGCCCAAAGAGCCAGCAGGGAAAACTATGCCTTGTTCTAAATCTCTTTGGGAACCGCTTGCGTAGCCCCACACACCTGGGGGCTGCAGGCTTTCCTGCTGCCTTCAGCCTCAAAACCACCCTTTCCCACATGCCGTCATCCCAGGCCCAAAAATGGCCATATGTCTGGAGACTGGTCCCACGCCCAAAGAGCCAGCAGGGAAAGCTATGCCTTGTTCTAAAGCTCTTTGGGAACCGCTTGCGTAGCCCCACACACCTGGGGGCTGCAGGCTTTCCTGCTGCCTTCAGCCTCAAAACAACCCTTTCCCACTTGGCGTCGCGCCAGGCACAAAAATGGCCATATGTCTGGAGATTGGTCCCACGCCCAAAGAGCCAGCAGGGAAAACTATGCCTTGTTCTAAAGCTCTTTGGGAACCGCTTGCGTAGCCCCACACACCTGGGGGCTGCAGGCTTTCCTGCTCTCTTCAGCCTCAAAACAACCCTTTCCCACTTGGCGCCGCGCCAGGTCCAGAAAAGGCCATATGTCTGGAGATTGGTCCCACGCCCAAAGAGCCAGCAGGGAAAACTATGCCTTGTTCTAAAGCTCTTTGGGAACCGCTTGCGTAGCCCCACACACCTGGGGGCTGCAGGCTTTTCTCGCGCTTTCAGCCTCAAAACGACACTTTCCCTCATGGCATCACGCCAGGCAGAAAAATGGCCAGATGTCTGGAGGTTGGTCCCACGCCCAAAGAGCCAGCAGGGAAAACTATGCCTTGTTCTAAAGCTCTTTGGGAACCGCTTGCGTAGCCCCACACACCTGGGGGCTGCAGGCTTTCCTGCTCTCTTCAGCCTTAAAACAACCCTTTCCCACTTGGCGCCGCGCCAGGCCCAAAAATGGCCATATGTCTGGAGACTGGTCCCACGCCCAAAGAGCCAGCAGGGAAAGCTATGCCTTGTTCTAAAGCTCTTTGGGAACCGCTTCCGTAGCCCCACACACCTGGGGGCTGCAGGCTTTCCTGCTGCCTTCAGCCTCAAAACAACCCTTTCCCACTTGGCGTCGCGCCAGGCACAAAAATGGCCATATGTCTGGAGATTGGTCCCACGCCCAAAGAGCCAGCAGGGAAAACTATGCCTTGTTCTAAAGCTCTTTGGGAACCGCTTGCGTAGCCCCACACACCTGGGGGCTGCAGGCTTTCCTGCTGTCTTCAGCCTCAAAACAACCCTTTCCCACATGGCGTCACGCCAGGCACAAAAATGGCCATATGTCTGGAGGTTGGTCCCACGCCCAAAGAGCCAGCAGGGAAAACTATGCCTTGTTCTAAAGCTCTTTGGGAACCGCTTGCGTAGCCCCACACACCTGGGGGCTGCAGGCTTTCCTGCTGCCTTCAGCCTCAAAACCACCCTTTCCCACTTGGCGCCGCGCCAGGCACAAAAATGGCCATATGTCTGGAGACTGGTCCCACGCCCAAAGAGCCAGCAGGGAAAACTATGCCTTGTTGTAAAGCTCTTTGGGAACCGCTTGCGTAGCCCCACACACCTGGGGGCTGCAGGCTTTCCTGCTGCCTTCAGCCTCTAAACCTCCCCTTCCCACTTGGCCCTGCTCCAGGCACAAAAATGGCCATATGTCTGGAGATTGGTCCCACGCCCAAAGAGCCAGCAGGGAAAACTATGCCTTGTACTAAAGCTCTTTGGGAACCGCTTGCGTAGCCCCACACACCTGGGGGCTGCAGGCTTTCCTGCTGCCTTCAGCCTCAAAACCACCCTTTCCCACATGCCGTCACCCCAGGCCCAAAAATGGCCATATATCTGGAGATTGGTCCCACGCCCAAAGAGCCAGCAGGGAAAACTATGCCTTGTTCTAAAGCTCTTTGGGAACCGCTTGCGTAGCCCCACACACCTGGGGGCTGCAGGCTTTCCTGCTCTCTTCAGCCTTAAAACAACCCTTTCCCACTTGGCGCCGCGCCAGGCCCAAAAATGGCCATATGTCTGGAGACTGGTCCCACGCCCAAAGAGCCAGCAGGGAAAGCTATGCCTTGTTCTAAAGCTCTTTGGGAACCGCTTGCGTAGCCCCACAGACCTGGGGGCTGCAGGCTTTCCTGCTGCCTTCAGCCTCAAAACAACCCTTTCCCACTTGGCGTCGCGCCAGGCACAAAAATGGCCATATGTCTGGAGATTGGTCCCACGCCCAAAGAGCCAGCAGGGAAAACTATGCCTTGTTCTAAAGCTCTTTGGGAACCGCTTGCGTAGCCCCACACACCTGGGGGCTGCAGGCTTTCCTGCTGTCTTCAGCCTCAAAACAACCCTTTCCCACATGGCGTCACGCCAGGCACAAAAATGGCCATATGTCTGGAGGTTGCTCCCACGCCCAAAGAGCCAGCAGGGAAAACTATGCCTTGTTCTAAAGCTCTTTGGGAACCGCTTGCGTAGCCCCACACACCTGGGGGCTGCAGGCTTTCCTGCTGCCTTCAGCCTCAAAACCACCCTTTCCCACTTGGCGCCGCGCCAGGCACAAAAATGGCCATATGTCTGGAGACTGGTCCCACGCTCAAAGAGTCAGCAGGGAAAACTATGCCTTGTTCTAAAGCTCTTTGGGAACCGCTTGCGTAGCCCCACACACCTGGGGGCTGCAGGCTTTCCTGCTGCCTTCAGCCTCTAAACCTCCCCTTCCCACTTGGCCCTGCTCCAGGCACAAAAATGGCCATATGTCTGGAGATTGGTCCCACGCCCAAAGAGCCAGCAGGGAAAACTATGCCTTGTACTAAAGCTCTTTGGGAACCGCTTGCGTAGCCCCACACACCTGGGGGCTGCAGGCTTTCCTGCTGCCTTCAGCCTCAAAACCACCCTTTCCCACATGCCGTCACCCCAGGCCCAAAAATGGCCATATATCTGGAGATTGGTCCCACGCCCAAAGAGCCAGCAGGGAAAACTATGCCTTGTTCTAAAGCTCTTTGGGAACCGCTTGCGTAGCCCCACACACCTGGGGGCTGCAGGCTTTCCTGCTCTCTTCAGCCTCAAAACAACCCTTTCCCACTTGGCGCCGCGCCAGGCCCAAAAATGGCCATATGTCTAGAGATTGGTCCCACGCCCAAAGAGCCAGCAGGGAAAGCTATGCCTTGTTCTAAAGCTCTTTGGGAACCGCTTGCGTAGCCCCACACACCTGGGGGCTGCAGGCTTTCCTGCTGCCTTCAGCCTCAAAACAACCCTTTCACACTTGGCGTCGCGCCAGGCACAAAATTGGCCATATGTCTGGAGACTGGTCCCACGCCCAAAGAGCCAGCAGGGAAAACTATGCCTTGTTCTAAAGCTCTTTGGGAACCGCTTGCGTAGCCCCACACACCTGGGGGCTGCAGGCTTTCCTGCTGCCTTCAGCCTCAAAACCTCCATTTCCCACGTGGCCCCGCGCCAGGCACAAAAACGGCCATATATCTGGAGACTGGTCCCACGCCCAAAGAGCCAGCAGGGAAAGCTATGCCTTGTTCTAAAGCTCTTTGGGAACCGCTTGCGTAGCCCCACACACCTGGGGGCTGCAGGCTTTCCTGCTCTCTTCAGCCTCAAAACAACCCTTTCCCACTTGGCGCCGCGCCAGGTCCAGAAAAGGCCATATGTCTGGAGATTGGTCCCTTTCCCAAAGAGGCAGCAGGGAAAACTATGCCTTGTTCTAAAGCTCTTTGGGAACCGCTTGCGTAGCCCCACACACCTGGGGGCTGCAGGCTTTTCTCGCGCTTTCAGCCTCAAAACGACACTTTCCCTCATGGCATCACGCCAGGCACAAAAATGGCCAGATGTCTGGAGACTGGTCCCTTTCCCAAAGAGCCAGCAGGGAAAACTATGCCTTGTTCTAAAGCTCTTTGGGAACCGCTTGCGTAGCCCCACACACCTGGGGGCTGCAGGCTTTCCTGCTGCCTTCAGCCTCAAAACAACCCTTTCCCACTTGGCGTCACGCCAGGCACAAAAATGGCCATATGTCTGGAGATTGGTCCCACGCCCAAAGAGCCAGCAGGGAAAACTATGCCTTGTTCTAAAGCTCTTTGGGAACCGCTTGCGTAGCCCCACACACCTGGGGGCTGCAGGCTTTCCTGCTGCCTTCAGCCTCAAAACCACCCTTTCCCACTTGTCCCAGCGCCAGGCACAAAAATGGCCATATGTCTGGAGACTGGTCCCACGCTCAAAGAGCCAGCAGGGAAAACTATGCCTTGTTCTAAAGCTCTTTGGGAACCGCTTGCGTAGCCCCACACACCTGGGGGCTGCAGGCTTTCCTGCTCTCTTCAGCCTCAAAACCACCCTTTCCCACATGCCGTCACCCTAGGCCCAAAAATGGCCATATGTCTGGAGATTGGTCCCACGCCCAAAGAGCCAGCAGGGAAAACTATGCCTTGTTCTAAAGCTCTTTGGGAACCGCTTGCATAGCCCCACATACCTGGGGGCTGCAGGCTTTCCTGCTCTGTTCAGCCTCAAAACAACCCTTTCCCACTTGGCGCCGCGCCAGGTCCAGAAAAGGCCATATGTCTGGAGATTGGTCCCACGCCCAAAGAGCCAGCAGGGAAAACTATGCCTTGTTCTAAAGCTCTTTGGGAACCGCTTGCGTAGCCCCACACACCTGGGGGCTGCAGGCTTTTCTCGCGCTTTCAGCCTCAAAACGACACTTTCCCTCATGGCATCACGCCAGGCACAAAAATGGCCAGATGTCTGGAGGCTGGTCCCACGCCCAAAGAGCCAGCAGGGAAAACTATGCCTTGTTCTAAAGCTCTTTGGGAACCGCTTGCGTAGCCCCACACACCTGGGGGCTGCAGGCTTTCCTGCTCTCTTCAGCCTTAAAACAACCCTTTCCCACTTGGCGTCGCGCCAGGCACAAAAATGGCCATATGTCTGGAGATTGGTCCCACGCCCAAAGAGCCAGCAGGGAAAACTATGCCTTGTTCTAAAGCTCTTTGGGAACCGCTTGCGTAGCCCCACACACCTGGGGGCTGCAGGCTTTCCTGCTGTCTTCAGCCTCAAAACAACCCTTTCCCACATGGCGTCACGCCAGGCACAAAAATGGCCATATGTCTGGAGGTTGGTCCCACGCCCAAAGAGCCAGCAGGGAAAACTATGCCTTGTTCTAAAGCTCTTTGGGAACCGCTTGCGTAGCCCCACACACCTGGGGGCTGCAGGCTTTCCTGCTGCCTTCAGCCTCAAAACCACCCTTTCCCACTTGGCGCCGCGCCAGGCACAAAAATGGCCATATGTCTGGAGACTGGTCCCACGCCCAAGAGCCAGCAGGGAAAACTATGCCTTGTTGTAAAGCTCTTTGGGAACCGCTTGCGTAGCCCCACACACCTGGGGGCTGCAGGCTTTCCTGCTGCCTTCAGCCTCTAAACCTCCCCTTCCCACTTGGCCCTGCTCCAGGCACAAAAATGGCCATATGTCTGGAGATTGGTCCCACGCCCAAAGAGCCAGCAGGGAAAACTATGCCTTGTACTAAAGCTCTTTGGGAACCGCTTGCGTAGCCCCACACACCTGGGGGCTGCAGGCTTTCTTGCTGCCTTCAGCCTCAAAACCACCCTTTCCCACATGCCGTCACCCCAGGCCCAAAAATGGCCATATATCTGGAGATTGGTCCCACGCCCAAAGAGCCAGCAGGGAAAACTATGCCTTGTTCTAAAGCTCTTTGGGAACCGCTTGCGTAGCCCCACACACCTGGGGGCTGCAGGCTTTCCTGCTCTCTTCAGCCTCAAAACAACCCTTTCCCACTTGGCGCCGCGCCAGGCCCAAAAATGGCCATATGTCTAGAGATTGGTCCCACGCCCAAAGAGCCAGCAGGGAAAGCTATGCCTTGTTCTAAAGCTCTTTGGGAACCGCTTGCGTAGCCCCACACACCTGGGGGCTGCAGGCTTTCCTGCTGCCTTCAGCCTCAAAACAACCCTTTCACACTTGGCGTCGCGCCAGGCACAAAATTGGCCATATGTCTGGAGACTGGTCCCACGCCCAAAGAGCCAGCAGGGAAAACTATGCCTTGTTCTAAAGCTCTTTGGGAACCGCTTGCGTAGCCCCACACACCTGGGGGCTGCAGGCTTTCCTGCTGCCTTCAGCCTCAAAACCTCCATTTCCCACGTGGCCCCGCGCCAGGCACAAAAACGGCCATATATCTGGAGACTGGTCCCACGCCCAAAGAGCCAGCAGGGAAAACTATGCCTTGTTCTAAAGCTCTTTGGGAACCGCTTCCGTAGCCCCACACACCTGGGGGCTGCAGGCTTTCCTGCTGCCTTCAGCCTCAAAACCACCCTTTCCCACTTGTCCCAGCGCCAGGCACAAAAATGGCCATATGTCTGGAGACTGGTCCCACGCTCAAAGAGCCAGCAGGGAAAACTATGCCTTGTTCTAAAGCTCTTTGGGAACCGCTTGCGTAGCCCCACACACCTGGGGGCTGCAGGCTTTCCTGCTCTCTTCAGCCTCAAAACCACCCTTTCCCACATGCCGTCACCCTAGGCCCAAAAATGGCCATATGTCTGGAGATTGGTCCCACGCCCAAAGAGCCAGCAGGGAAAACTATGCCTTGTTCTAAAGCTCTTTGGGAACCGCTTGCATAGCCCCACATACCTGGGGGCTGCAGGCTTTCCTGCTCTGTTCAGCCTCAAAACAACCCTTTCCCACTTGGCGCCGCGCCAGGTCCAGAAAAGGCCATATGTCTGGAGATTGGTCCCACGCCCAAAGAGCCAGCAGGGAAAACTATGCCTTGTTCTAAAGCTCTTTGGGAACCGCTTGCGTAGCCCCACACACCTGGGGGCTGCAGGCTTTTCTCGCGCTTTCAGCCTCAAAACGACACTTTCCCTCATGGCATCACGCCAGGCACAAAAATGGCCAGATGTCTGGAGGCTGGTCCCACGCCCAAAGAGCCAGCAGGGAAAACTATGCCTTGTTCTAAAGCTCTTTGGGAACCGCTTGCGTAGCCCCACACACCTGGGGGCTGCAGGCTTTCCTGCTCTCTTCAGCCTTAAAACAACCCTTTCCCACTTGGCGTCGCGCCAGGCACAAAAATGGCCATATGTCTGGAGATTGGTCCCACGCCCAAAGAGCCAGCAGGGAAAACTATGCCTTGTTCTAAAGCTCTTTGGGAACCGCTTGCGTAGCCCCACACACCTGGGGGCTGCAGGCTTTCCTGCTGCCTTCAGCCTCAAAACCACCCTTTCCCACTTGGCGCCGCGCCAGGCACAAAAATGGCCATATGTCTGGAGACTGGTCCCACGCCCAAGAGCCAGCAGGGAAAACTATGCCTTGTTGTAAAGCTCTTTGGGAACCGCTTGCGTAGCCCCACACACCTGGGGGCTGCAGGCTTTCCTGCTGCCTTCAGCCTCTAAACCTCCCCTTCCCACTTGGCCCTGCTCCAGGCACAAAAATGGCCATATGTCTGGAGATTGGTCCCACGCCCAAAGAGCCAGCAGGGAAAACTATGCCTTGTACTAAAGCTCTTTGGGAACCGCTTGCGTAGCCCCACACACCTGGGGGCTGCAGGCTTTCTTGCTGCCTTCAGCCTCAAAACCACCCTTTCCCACATGCCGTCACCCCAGGCCCAAAAATGGCCATATATCTGGAGATTGGTCCCACGCCCAAAGAGCCAGCAGGGAAAACTATGCCTTGTTCTAAAGCTCTTTGGGAACCGCTTGCGTAGCCCCACACACCTGGGGGCTGCAGGCTTTCCTGCTCTCTTCAGCCTCAAAACAACCCTTTCCCACTTGGCGCCGCGCCAGGCCCAAAAATGGCCATATGTCTAGAGATTGGTCCCACGCCCAAAGAGCCAGCAGGGAAAGCTATGCCTTGTTCTAAAGCTCTTTGGGAACCGCTTGCGTAGCCCCACACACCTGGGGGCTGCAGGCTTTCCTGCTGCCTTCAGCCTCAAAACAACCCTTTCACACTTGGCGTCGCGCCAGGCACAAAATTGGCCATATGTCTGGAGACTGGTCCCACGCCCAAAGAGCCAGCAGGGAAAACTATGCCTTGTTCTAAAGCTCTTTGGGAACCGCTTGCGTAGCCCCACACACCTGGGGGCTGCAGGCTTTCCTGCTGCCTTCAGCCTCAAAACCTCCATTTCCCACGTGGCCCCGCGCCAGGCACAAAAACGGCCATATATCTGGAGACTGGTCCCACGCCCAAAGAGCCAGCAGGGAAAACTATGCCTTGTTCTAAAGCTCTTTGGGAACCGCTTCCGTAGCCCCACACACCTGGGGGCTGCAGGCTTTCCTGCTGCCTTCAGCCTCAAAACCACCCTTTCCCACTTGTCCCAGCGCCAGGCACAAAAACGGCCATATGTCTGGAGATTGGTCCCACGCCCAAAGAGCCAGCAGGGAAAACTATGCCTTGTTCTAAAGCTCTTTGGGAACCGCTTGCGTAGCCCCACACACCTGGGGGCTGCAGGCTTTCCTGCTGCCTTCAGCCTCAAAACCACCCTTTCCCACATGGCGTCGCGCCAGGCACAAAAATGGCCATATGTCTGGAGACTGGTCCCACGCTCAAAGAGCCAGCAGGGAAAACTATGCCTTGTTCTAAAGCTCTTTGGGAACCGCTTGCGTAGCCCCACACACCTGGGGGCTGCAGGCTTTCCTGCTGCCTTCAGCCTCAAAACCACCCTTTCCCACTTGTCCCAGCGCCAGGCACAAAAATGGCCATATGTCTGGAGACTGGTCCCACGCTCAAAGAGCCAGCAGGGAAAACTATGCCTTGTTCTAAAGCTCTTTGGGAACCGCTTGCGTAGCCCCACACACCTGGGGGCTGCAGGATTTCCTGCTGCCTTCAGCCTCAAAACCACCCTTTCCCACATGCCGTCACCCTAGGCCCAAAAATGGCCATATGTCTGGAGATTGGTCCCACGCCCAAAGAGCCAGCAGGGAAAACTATGCCTTGTTCTAAAGCTCTTTGGGAACCGCTTGCATAGCCCCACATACCTGGGGGCTGCAGGCTTTCCTGCTCTGTTCAGCCTCAAAACAACCCTTTCCCACTTGGCGCCGCGCCAGGCACAAAAATGGCCATATGTCTAGAGATTGGTCCCACGCCCAAAGAGCCAGCAGGGAAAGCTATGCCTTGTTCTAAAGCTCTTTGGGAACCGCTTGCGTAGCCCCACACACCTGGGGGCTGCAGGCTTTCCTGCTGCCTTCAGCCTCAAAACCACCCTTTCCCACTTGGCGTCGCGCCAGGCACAAAAATGGCCATATGTCTGGAGATTGGTCCCACGCCCAAAGAGCCAGCAGGGAAAACTATGCCTTTTTCTAAAGCTCTTTGGGAACCGCTTGCGTAGCCCCACACACCTGGGGGCTGCAGGCTTTCCTGCTGCCTTCAGCCTCAAAACCACCCTTTCCCACATGGCCCCGTGCCAGGCACGAAAATGGCCATATGTCTGGAGGTTGGTCCCACGCCCAAAGAGCCAGCAGGGAAAACTGTGCCTTGTTCTAAAGCTCTTTGGGAACCGCTTGCGTAGCCCCACACACCTGGGGGCTGCAGGCTTTCCTGCTGCCTTCAGCCTCAAAACCACCCTTTCCCACTTGGCGCCGCGCCAGGTCCAGAAAAGGCCATATGACTGGAGATTGGTTCCACACCCAAAGAGCCAGCAGGGAAAACTATGCCTTGTTCTAAATCTCTTTGGGAACCGCTTGCGTAGCCCCACACACCTGGGGGCTGCAGGCTTTCCTGCTGCCTTCAGCCTCAAAACCACCCTTTCCCACATGGCGTCATCCCAGGCCCAAAAATGGCCATATGTCTGGAGACTGGTCCCACGCCCAAAGAGCCAGCAGGGAAAGCTATGCCTTGTTCTAAAGCTCTTTGGGAACCGCTTGCGTAGCCCCACACACCTGGGGGCTGCAGGCTTTCCTGCTGCCTTCAGCCTCAAAACAACCCTTTCCCACTTGGCGTCGCGCCAGGCACAAAAATGGCCATATGTCTGGAGATTGGTCCCACGCCCAAAGAGCCAGCAGGGAAAACTATGCCTTGTTCTAAAGCTCTTTGGGAACCGCTTGCGTAGCCCCACACACCTGGGGGCTGCAGGCTTTTCTCGCGCTTTCAGCCTCAAAACGACACTTTCCCTCATGGCATCACGCCAGGCACAAAAATGGCCAGATGTCTGGAGGTTGGTCCCTTTCCCAAAGAGCCAGGAGGGAAAACTATGCCTTGTTCTAAAGCTCTTTGGGAACCGCTTGCGTAGCCCCACACACCTGGGGGCTGCAGGCTTTCCTGCTGCCTTCAGCCTCAAAACCACCCTTTCCCACATGCCGTCACCCCAGGCCCAAAAATGGCCATATATCTGGAGATTGGTCCCACGCCCAAAGAGCCAGCAGGGAAAACTATGCCTTGTTCTAAAGCTCTTTGGGAACCGCTTGCGTAGCCCCACACACCTGGGGGCTGCAGGCTTTCCTGCTCTCTTCAGCCTCAAAACAACCCTTTCCCACTTGGCGCCGCGCCAGGCCCAAAAATGGCCATATGTCTAGAGATTGGTCCCACGCCCAAAGAGCCAGCAGGGAAAGCTATGCCTTGTTCTAAAGCTCTTTGGGAACCGCTTGCGTAGCCCCACACACCTGGGGGCTGCAGGCTTTCCTGCTGCCTTCAGCCTCAAAACAACCCTTTCACACTTGGCGTCGCGCCAGGCACAAAATTGGCCATATGTCTGGAGACTGGTCCCACGCCCAAAGAGCCAGCAGGGAAAACTATGCCTTGTTCTAAAGCTCTTTGGGAACCGCTTGCGTAGCCCCACACACCTGGGGGCTGCAGGCTTTCCTGCTGCCTTCAGCCTCAAAACCTCCATTTCCCACGTGGCCCCGCGCCAGGCACAAAAACGGCCATATATCTGGAGACTGGTCCCACGCCCAAAGAGCCAGCAGGGAAAACTATGCCTTGTTCTAAAGCTCTTTGGGAACCGCTTCCGTAGCCCCACACACCTGGGGGCTGCAGGCTTTCCTGCTGCCTTCAGCCTCAAAACCACCCTTTCCCACTTGTCCCAGCGCCAGGCACAAAAACGGCCATATGTCTGGAGATTGGTCCCACGCCCAAAGAGCCAGCAGGGAAAACTATGCCTTGTTCTAAAGCTCTTTGGGAACCGCTTGCGTAGCCCCACACACCTGGGGGCTGCAGGCTTTCCTGCTGCCTTCAGCCTCAAAACCACCCTTTCCCACATGGCGTCGCGCCAGGCACAAAAATGGCCATATGTCTGGAGACTGGTCCCACGCTCAAAGAGCCAGCAGGGAAAACTATGCCTTGTTCTAAAGCTCTTTGGGAACCGCTTGCGTAGCCCCACACACCTGGGGGCTGCAGGCTTTCCTGCTGCCTTCAGCCTCAAAACCACCCTTTCCCACTTGTCCCAGCGCCAGGCACAAAAATGGCCATATGTCTGGAGACTGGTCCCACGCTCAAAGAGCCAGCAGGGAAAACTATGCCTTGTTCTAAAGCTCTTTGGGAACCGCTTGCGTAGCCCCACACACCTGGGGGCTGCAGGATTTCCTGCTGCCTTCAGCCTCAAAACCACCCTTTCCCACATGCCGTCACCCTAGGCCCAAAAATGGCCATATGTCTGGAGATTGGTCCCACGCCCAAAGAGCCAGCAGGGAAAACTATGCCTTGTTCTAAAGCTCTTTGGGAACCGCTTGCATAGCCCCACATACCTGGGGGCTGCAGGCTTTCCTGCTCTGTTCAGCCTCAAAACAACCCTTTCCCACTTGGCGCCGCGCCAGGCACAAAAATGGCCATATGTCTAGAGATTGGTCCCACGCCCAAAGAGCCAGCAGGGAAAGCTATGCCTTGTTCTAAAGCTCTTTGGGAACCGCTTGCGTAGCCCCACACACCTGGGGGCTGCAGGCTTTCCTGCTGCCTTCAGCCTCAAAACCACCCTTTCCCACTTGGCGTCGCGCCAGGCACAAAAATGGCCATATGTCTGGAGATTGGTCCCACGCCCAAAGAGCCAGCAGGGAAAACTATGCCTTTTTCTAAAGCTCTTTGGGAACCGCTTGCGTAGCCCCACACACCTGGGGGCTGCAGGCTTTCCTGCTGCCTTCAGCCTCAAAACCACCCTTTCCCACATGGCCCCGTGCCAGGCACGAAAATGGCCATATGTCTGGAGGTTGGTCCCACGCCCAAAGAGCCAGCAGGGAAAACTGTGCCTTGTTCTAAAGCTCTTTGGGAACCGCTTGCGTAGCCCCACACACCTGGGGGCTGCAGGCTTTCCTGCTGCCTTCAGCCTCAAAACCACCCTTTCCCACTTGGCGCCGCGCCAGGTCCAGAAAAGGCCATATGACTGGAGATTGGTTCCACACCCAAAGAGCCAGCAGGGAAAACTATGCCTTGTTCTAAATCTCTTTGGGAACCGCTTGCGTAGCCCCACACACCTGGGGGCTGCAGGCTTTCCTGCTGCCTTCAGCCTCAAAACCACCCTTTCCCACATGGCGTCATCCCAGGCCCAAAAATGGCCATATGTCTGGAGACTGGTCCCACGCCCAAAGAGCCAGCAGGGAAAGCTATGCCTTGTTCTAAAGCTCTTTGGGAACCGCTTGCGTAGCCCCACACACCTGGGGGCTGCAGGCTTTCCTGCTGCCTTCAGCCTCAAAACAACCCTTTCCCACTTGGCGTCACGCCAGGCACAAAAATGGCCATATGTCTGGAGATTGGTCCCACGCCCAAAGAGCTAGCAGGGAAAACTATGCCTTGTTCTAAAGCTCTTTGGGAACCGCTTGCGTAGCCCCACACACCTGGGGGCTGCAGGCTTTTCTCGCGCTTTCAGCCTCAAAACGACACTTTCCCTCATGGCATCACGCCAGGCACAAAAATGGCCAGATGTCTGGAGGTTGGTCCCTTTCCCAAAGAGCCAGGAGGGAAAACTATGCCTTGTTCTAAAGCTCTTTGGGAACCGCTTGCGTAGCCCCACACACCTGGGGGCTGCAGGCTTTCCTGCTCTCTTCAGCCTTAAAACAACCCTTTCCCACTTGGCGCCGCGCCAGGCCCAAAAATGGCCATATGTCTGGAGACTGGTCCCACGCCCAAAGAGCCAGCAGGGAAAGCTATGCCTTGTTCTAAAGCTCTTTGGGAACCGCTTCCGTAGCCCCACACACCTGGGGGCTGCAGGCTTTCCTGCTGCCTTCAGCCTCAAAACAACCCTTTCCCACTTGGCGTCGCGCCAGGCACAAAAATGGCCATATGTCTGGAGATTGGTCCCACGCCCAAAGAGCCAGCAGGGAAAACTATGCCTTGTTCTAAAGCTCTTTGGGAACCGCTTGCGTAGCCCCACACACCTGGGGGCTGCAGGCTTTCCTGCTGCCTTCAGCCTCAAAACCACCCTTTCCCACTTGTCCCAGCGCCAGGCACAAAAACGGCCATATGTCTGGAGATTGGTCCCACGCCGAAAGAGCCAGCAGGGAAAACTATGCCTTGTTCTAAAGCTCTTTGGGAACCGCTTGCGTAGCCCCACACACCTGGGGGCTGCAGGCTTTCCTGCTGCCTTCAGCCTCAAAACCACCCTTTCCCACATGGCGTCACGCCAGGCACAAAAATGGCCATATGTCTGGAGACTGGTCCCACGCCCAAAGAGCCAGCAGGGAAAACTATGCCTTGTTCTAAAGCTCTTTGGGAACCGCTTGCGTAGCCCCACACACCTGGGGGCTGCAGGCTTTCCTGCTGCCTTCAGCCTCAAAACCACCCTTTCCCACTTGTCCCAGCGCCAGGCACAAAAATGGCCATATGTCTGGAGACTGGTCCCACGCTCAAAGAGCCAGCAGGGAAAAGTATGCCTTGTTCTAAAGCTCTTTGGGAACCGCTTGCGTAGCCCCACACACCTGGGGGCTGCAGGATTTCCTGCTGCCTTCAGCCTCAAAACCACCCTTTCCCCCATGCCGTCACCATAGGCCCAAAAATGGCCATAGGTCTGGAGATTGGTCCCACGCCCAAAGAGCCAGCAGGGAAAACTATGCCTTGTTCTAAAGCTCTTTGGGAACCGCTTGCATAGCCCCACATACCTGGGGGCTGCAGGCTTTCCTGCTCTGTTCAGCCTCAAAACAACCCTTTCCCACTTGGCGCGGCGCCAGGCACAAAAATGGCCATATGTCTAGAGATTGGTCCCACGCCCAAAGAGCCAGCAGGGAAAGCTATGCCTTGTTCTAAAGCTCTTTGGGAACCGCTTGCGTAGCCCCACACACCTGGGGGCTGCAGGCTTTCCTGCTGCCTTCAGCCTCAAAACCACCCTTTCCCACTTGGCGTCGCGCCAGGCACAAAAGTGGCCATATGTCTGGAGACTGGTCCCACGCCCAAAGAGCCAGCAGGGAAAACTATGCCTTGTTCTAAAGCTCTTTGGGAACCGCTTGCGTAGCCCCACACACCTCGGGGCTGCAGGCTTTCCTGCTCTCTTCAGCCTCAGAGGCACCCTTTCCCACTTGGTGCCGCGCCAGGCACAAAAATGGCCATATGTCTGGAGACTGGTCCCACGCTCAAAGAGCCAGCAGGGAAAACTATGCCTTGTTCTAAAGCTCTTTGGGAACCGCTTGCGTAGCCCCACACACCTGGGGGCTGCAGGATTTCCTGCTGCCTTCAGCCTCAAAACCACCCTTTCCCCCATGCCGTCACCATGGGCCCAAAAATGGCCATAGGTCTGGAGATTGGTCCCACGCCCAAAGAGCCAGCAGGGAAAACTATGCCTTGTTCTAAAGCTCTTTGGGAACCGCTCGCATAGCCCCACATACCTGGGGGCTGCAGGCTTTCCTGCTCTGTTCAGCCTCAAAACAACCCTTTCCCACTTGGCGCCGCGCCAGGCACAAAAATGGCCATATGTCTAGAGATTGGTCCCACGCCCAAAGAGCCAGCAGGGAAAGCTATGCCTTGTTCTAAAGCTCTTTGGGAACCGCTTGCGTAGCCCCACACACCTGGGGGCTGCAGGCTTTCCTGCTGCCTTCAGCCTCAAAACCACCCTTTCCCACTTGGCGTCGCGCCAGGCACAAAAATGGCCATATGTCTGGAGATTGGTCCCACGCCCAAAGAGCCAGCAGGGAAAACTATGCCTTTTTCTAAAGCTCTTTGGGAACCGCTTGCGTAGCCCCACACACCTGGGGGCTGCAGGCTTTCCTGCTGCCTTCAGCCTCAAAACCACCCTTTCCCACATGGCCCCGTGCCAGGCACGAAAATGGCCATATGTCTGGAGGTTGGTCCCACGCCCAAAGAGCCAGCAGGGAAAACTGTGCCTTGTTCTAAAGCTCTTTGGGAACCGCTTGCGTAGCCCCACACACCTGGGGGCTGCAGGCTTTCCTGCTGCCTTCAGCCTCAAAACCACCCTTTCCCACTTGGCGCCGCGCCAGGTCCAGAAAAGGCCATATGACTGGAGATTGGTTCCACACCCAAAGAGCCAGCAGGGAAAACTATGCCTTGTTCTAAATCTCTTTGGGAACCGCTTGCGTAGCCCCACACACCTGGGGGCTGCAGGCTTTCCTGCTGCCTTCAGCCTCAAAACCACCCTTTCCCACATGCCGTCATCCCAGGCCCAAAAATGGCCATATGTCTGGAGACTGGTCCCACGCCCAAAGAGCCAGCAGGGAAAGCTATGCCTTGTTCTAAAGCTCTTTGGGAACCGCTTGCGTAGCCCCACACACCTGGGGGCTGCAGGCTTTCCTGCTGCCTTCAGCCTCAAAACAACCCTTTCCCACTTGGCGTCGCGCCAGGCACAAAAATGGCCATATGTCTGGAGATTGGTCCCACGCCCAAAGAGCCAGCAGGGAAAACTATGCCTTGTTCTAAAGCTCTTTGGGAACCGCTTGCGTAGCCCCACACACCTGGGGGCTGCAGGCTTTTCTCGCGCTTTCAGCCTCAAAACGACACTTTCCCTCATGGCATCACGCCAGGCACAAAAATGGCCAGATGTCTGGAGGTTGGTCCCTTTCCCAAAGAGCCAGGAGGGAAAACTATGCCTTGTTCTAAAGCTCTTTGGGAACCGCTTGCGTAGCCCCACACACCTGGGGGCTGCAGGCTTTCCTGCTCTCTTCAGCCTTAAAACAACCCTTTCCCACTTGGCGCCGCGCCAGGCCCAAAAATGGCCATATGTCTGGAGACTGGTCCCACGCCCAAAGAGCCAGCAGGGAAAACTAT
This sequence comes from Chroicocephalus ridibundus, assembly GCF_963924245.1. Lineage (NCBI taxonomy): Eukaryota > Metazoa > Chordata > Aves > Charadriiformes > Laridae > Chroicocephalus > Chroicocephalus ridibundus. The sequence continues at coordinate 606,723 of NW_026961236.1, read as the reverse complement.
GCCTTGTTCTAAAGCTCTTTGGGAACCGCTTCCGTAGCCCCACACACCTGGGGGCTGCAGGCTTTCCTGCTGCCTTCAGCCTCAAAACAACCCTTTCCCACTTGGCGTCGCGCCAGGCACAAAAATGGCCATATGTCTGGAGATTGGTCCCACGCCCAAAGAGCCAGCAGGGAAAACTATGCCTTGTTCTAAAGCTCTTTGGGAACCGCTTGCGTAGCCCCACACACCTGGGGGCTGCAGGCTTTCCTGCTGCCTTCAGCCTCAAAACCACCCTTTCCCACTTGTCCCAGCGCCAGGCACAAAAACGGCCATATGTCTGGAGATTGGTCCCACGCCGAAAGAGCCAGCAGGGAAAACTATGCCTTGTTCTAAAGCTCTTTGGGAACCGCTTGCGTAGCCCCACACACCTGGGGGCTGCAGGCTTTCCTGCTGCCTTCAGCCTCAAAACCACCCTTTCCCACATGGCGTCACGCCAGGCACAAAAATGGCCATATGTCTGGAGACTGGTCCCACGCCCAAAGAGCCAGCAGGGAAAACTATGCCTTGTTCTAAAGCTCTTTGGGAACCGCTTGCGTAGCCCCACACACCTGGGGGCTGCAGGCTTTCCTGCTGCCTTCAGCCTCAAAACCACCCTTTCCCACTTGTCCCAGCGCCAGGCACAAAAATGGCCATATGTCTGGAGACTGGTCCCACGCTCAAAGAGCCAGCAGGGAAAACTATGCCTTGTTCTAAAGCTCTTTGGGAACCGCTTGCGTAGCCCCACACACCTGGGGGCTGCAGGATTTCCTGCTGCCTTCAGCCTCAAAACCACCCTTTCCCCCATGCCGTCACCATAGGCCCAAAAATGGCCATAGGTCTGGAGATTGGTCCCACGCCCAAAGAGCCAGCAGGGAAAACTATGCCTTGTTCTAAAGCTCTTTGGGAACCGCTTGCATAGCCCCACATACCTGGGGGCTGCAGGCTTTCCTGCTCTGTTCAGCCTCAAAACAACCCTTTCCCACTTGGCGCGGCGCCAGGCACAAAAATGGCCATATGTCTAGAGATTGGTCCCACGCCCAAAGAGCCAGCAGGGAAAGCTATGCCTTGTTCTAAAGCTCTTTGGGAACCGCTTGCGTAGCCCCACACACCTGGGGGCTGCAGGCTTTCCTGCTGCCTTCAGCCTCAAAACCACCCTTTCCCACTTGGCGTCGCGCCAGGCACAAAAGTGGCCATATGTCTGGAGACTGGTCCCACGCCCAAAGAGCCAGCAGGGAAAACTATGCCTTGTTCTAAAGCTCTTTGGGAACCGCTTGCGTAGCCCCACAGACCTGGGGGCTGCAGGCTTTCCTGCTGCCTTCAGCCTCAAAACCACCCTTTCCCACTTGTCCCAGCGCCAGGCACAAAAATGGCCATATGTCTGGAGACTGGTCCCACGCTCAAAGAGCCAGCAGGGAAAACTATGCCTTGTTCTAAAGCTCTTTGGGAACCGCTTGCGTAGCCCCACACACCTGGGGGCTGCAGGATTTCCTGCTGCCTTCAGCCTCAAAACCACCCTTTCCCCCATGCCGTCACCATAGGCCCAAAAATGGCCATAGGTCTGGAGATTGGTCCCACGCCCAAAGAGCCAGCAGGGAAAACTATGCCTTGTTCTAAAGCTCTTTGGGAACCGCTCGCATAGCCCCACATACCTGGGGGCTGCAGGCTTTCCTGCTCTGTTCAGCCTCAAAACAACCCTTTCCCACTTGGCGCGGCGCCAGGCACAAAAATGGCCATATGTCTAGAGATTGGTCCCACGCCCAAAGAGCCAGCAGGGAAAGCTATGCCTTGTTCTAAAGCTCTTTGGGAACCGCTTGCGTAGCCCCACACACCTGGGGGCTGCAGGCTTTCCTGCTGCCTTCAGCCTCAAAACCACCCTTTCCCACTTGGCGTCGCGCCAGGCACAAAAGTGGCCATATGTCTGGAGACTGGTCCCACGCCCAAAGAGCCAGCAGGGAAAACTATGCCTTGTTCTAAAGCTCTTTGGGAACCGCTTGCGTAGCCCCACAGACCTGGGGGCTGCAGGCTTTCCTGCTGCCTTCAGCCTCAAAACCACCCTTTCCCACATGGCGTCACGCCAGGCACAAAAATGGCCATATGTCTGGAGGTTGGTCCCACGCCCAAAGAGCCAGCAGGGAAAACTGTGCCTTGTTCTAAAGCTCTTTGGGAACCGCTTGCGTAGCCCCACACACCTGGGGGCTGCAGGCTTTCCTGCTGCCTTCAGCCTCAAAACCACCCTTTCCCACTTGTCCCAGCGCCAGGCACAAAAATGGCCATATGTCTGGAGACTGGTCCCACGCTCAAAGAGCCAGCAGGGAAAACTATGCCTTGTTCTAAAGCTCTTTGGGAACCGCTTGCGTAGCCCCACACACCTGGGGGCTGCAGGATTTCCTGCTGCCTTCAGCCTCAAAACCACCCTTTCCCCCATGCCGTCACCATAGGCCCAAAAATGGCCATATGTCTGGAGATTGGTCCCACGCCCAAAGAGCCAGCAGGGAAAACTATGCCTTGTTCTAAAGCTCTTTGGGAACCGCTTGCATAGCCCCACATACCTGGGGGCTGCAGGCTTTCCTGCTCTGTTCAGCCTCAAAACAACCCTTTCCCACTTGGCGCGGCGCCAGGCACAAAAATGGCCATATGTCTAGAGATTGGTCCCACGCCCAAAGAGCCAGCAGGGAAAGCTATGCCTTGTTCTAAAGCTCTTTGGGAACCGCTTGCGTAGCCCCACACACCTGGGGGCTGCAGGCTTTCCTGCTGCCTTCAGCCTCAAAACCACCCTTTCCCACTTGGCGTCGCGCCAGGCACAAAAGTGGCCATATGTCTGGAGACTGGTCCCACGCCCAAAGAGCCAGCAGGGAAAACTATGCCTTGTTCTAAAGCTCTTTGGGAACCGCTTGCGTAGCCCCACAGACCTGGGGGCTGCAGGTTTCCTGCTGCCTTCAGCCTCAAAACCACCCTTTCCCACATGGCGTCACGCCAGGCACAAAAATGGCCATATGTCTGGAGGTTGGTCCCACGCCCAAAGAGCCAGCAGGGAAAACTGTGCCTTGTTCTAAAGCTCTTTGGGAACCGCTTGCGTAGCCCCACACACCTGGGGGCTGCAGGCTTTCCTGCTGCCTTCAGCCTCAAAACCACCCTTTCCCTCTTGGCGCCGCGCCAGGTCCAGAAAAGGCCATATGTCTGGAGATTGGTCCCACGCCCAAAGAGCCAGCAGGGAAAACTATGCCTTGTTCTAAAGCTCTTTGGGAACCGCTTGCGTAGCCCCACACACCTGGGGGCTGCAGGCTTTTCTCGCGCTTTCAGCCTCAAAACGACACTTTCCCTCATGGCATCACGCCAGGCACAAAAATGGCCAGATGTCTGGAGACTGGTCCCTTTCCCAAAGAGCCAGCAGGGAAAACTATGCCTTGTTCTAAAGCTCTTTGGGAACCGCTTGCGTAGCCCCACACACCTGGGGGCTGCAGGCTTTCCTGCTGCCTTCAGCCTCAAAACCACCCTTTCCCACTTGGCGCCGCGCCAGGCCCAAAAATGGCCATATGTCTGGAGACTGGTCCCACGCCCAAGAGCCAGCAGGGAAAACTATGCCTTGTTCTAAAGCTCTTTGGGAACCGCTTGCGTAGCCCTACACACCTGGGGGCTGCAGGCTTTCCTCCTGCCTTCAGCCTCAAAACCACCCTTTCCCACTTGGCCCTGCGCCAGGCACAAAAATGGCCATATGTCTGGAGACTGGTCCCACGCCCAAAGAGCCAGCAGGGAAAACTATGCCTTGTTCTAAAGCTCTTTGGGAACAGATTGCGTATCCCCACACACCTGGGGGCTGCAGGCTTTCCTGCTGCCTTCAGCCTCAAAACAACCCTTTCCCACATGGCGTCACGCCAGGCACAAAAATGGCCATATGTCTGGAGATTGGTCCCACGCCCAAAGAACCAGCAGGGAAAAATATGCCTTGTTCTAAAGCTCTTTGGGAACGGCTTGCGTAGCCCCACAGACCTGCGGGCTGCAGGCTTTCCTGCTGCGTTAAGCCTCAAAAGCACCCTTTCCCACATGCCGTCACGCCAGGCACAAAAATGGCCATATGGCTGGAGATTGGTCCCACGCCCAAAGAGACAGCAGGGAAAACTATGCCTTGTTCTAAAGCTCTTTGGGAACCGCTTGCGTAGCCCCACACACCTGGGGGCTGCAGGCTTTCCTGCTGCCTTCAGCCTCAAAACAACCCTTTCCCACTTGGAGACTCGCCAGGCCCAAAAATGGCCATATGTCTGGAGACTGGTCCCACGCCCAAAGAGCCAGCAGGGAAAACTATGCCTTGTTGTAAAGCTCTTTGGGAACCGCTTGCGTAGCCCCACAGATCTGCGGGCTGCAGGCTTTCCTGCTGCCTTCAGCCTCAAAACCACCCTTTCCCACTTGGCGCCGCGCCAGGCCCAAAAATGGCCATATGTCTGGAGACTGGTCCCACGCCCAAGAGCCAGCAGCGAAAACTATGCCTTGTTCTAAAGCTCTTTGGGAACGGCTTGCGTAGCCCCACAGATCTGCGGGCTGCAGGCTTTCCTGCTGCCTTCAGCCTCAAAACCTCCCTTTCCCACTTGGCCCCGCTCCAGGCACAAAAATGGCCATATGTCTGGAGATTGGTCCCACGCCCAAAGAGCCAGCAGGGAAAACTATGCCTTGTACTAAAGCTCTTTGGGAACGGCTTGCGTAGCCCCACACACCTGGGGGCTGCAGGCTTTCCTGCTGCCTTCAGCCTCAAAACCACCCTTTCCCACATGCCGTCACCCCAGGCCCAAAAATGGCCATATGTCTGGAGGTTGGTCCCACGCCCAAAGAGCCAGCAGGGAAAACTACGCCTTGTTCTAAAGCTCTTTGGGAACCGCTTGCGTAGCCCCACACACCTGGGGGCTGCAGGCTTTCCTGCTGCCTTCAGCCTCAAAACCACCCTTTCCCTCTTGGCGCCGCGCCAGGTCCAGAAAAGGCCATATGTCTGGAGATTGGTCCCACGCCCAAAGAGCCAGCAGGGAAAACTATGCCTTGTTCTAAAGCTCTTTGGGAACCGCTTGCGTAGCCCCACACACCTGGGGGCTGCAGGCTTTTCTCGCGCTTTCAGCCTCAAAACGACACTTTCCCTCATGGCATCACGCCAGGCACAAAAATGGCCAGATGTCTGGAGACTGGTCCCTTTCCCAAAGAGCCAGCAGGGAAAACTATGCCTTGTTCTAAAGCTCTTTGGGAACCGCTTGCGTAGCCCTACACACCTGGGGGCTGCAGGCTTTCCTCCTGCCTTCAGCCTCAAAACCACCCTTTCCCACTTGGCCCTGTGCCAGGCCCAAAAATGGCCAGATGTCTGGAGACTGGTCCCACACCCAAAGAGCCAGCAGGGAAAACTATGCCTTGTTCTAAAGCTCTTTGGGAACAGATTGCGTATCCCCACACACCTGGGGGCTGCAGGCTTTCCTGCTGCCTTCAGCCTCAAAACAACCCTTTCCCACATGGCGTCACGCCAGGCACAAAAATGGCCATATGTCTGGAGATTGGTCCCACGCCCAAAGAGCCAGCAGGGAAAAATATGCCTTGTTCTAAAGCTCTTTGGGAACGGCTTGCGTAGCCCCACAGACCTGCGGGCTGCAGGCTTTCCTGCTGCGTTAAGCCTCAAAAGCACCCTTTCCCACATGCCGTCACGCCAGGCACAAAAATGGCCATATGTCTGGAGATTGGTCCCACGCCCAAAGAGACAGCAGGGAAAACTATGCCTTGTTCTAAAGCTCTTTGGGAACCGCTTGCGTAGCCCCACACACCTGGGGGCTGCAGGCTTTCCTGCTGCCTTCAGCCTCAAAACAACCCTTTCCCACTTGGAGACTCGCCAGGCCCAAAAATGGCCATATGTCTGGAGACTGGTCCCACGCCGAAAGAGCCAGCAGGGAAAACTATGCCTTGTTGTAAAGCTCTTTGGGAACCGCTTGCGTAGCCCCACAGATCTGCGGGCTGCAGGCTTTCCTGCTGCCTTCAGCCTCAAAACCACCCTTTCCCACTTGGCGCCGCGCCAGGCCCAAAAATGGCCATATGTCTGGAGACTGGTCCCACGCCCAAGAGCCAGCAGCGAAAACTATGCCTTGTTCTAAAGCTCTTTGGGAACCGCTTGCGTAGCCCCACATTCTGCGGGCTGCAGGCTTTCCTGCTGCCTTCAGCCTCAAAACCTCCCTTTCCCACTTGGCCCCGCTCCAGGCACAAAAATGGCCATATGTCTGGAGATTGGTCCCACGCCCAAAGAGCCAGCAGGGAAAACTATGCCTTGTACTAAAGCTCTTTGGGAACGGCTTGCGTAGCCCCACACACCTGGGGGCTGCAGGCTATCCTGCTGCCTTCAGCCTCAAAACCACCCTTTCCCACATGCCGTCACCCCAGGCCCAAAAATGGCCATATATCTGGAGATTGGTCCCACGCCCAAAGAGCCAGCAGGGAAAGCTATGCCTTGTTCTAAAGCTCTTTGGGAACCGCTTGCGTAGCCCCACACACCTGGGGGCTGCAGGCTTTCCTGCTGCCTTCAGCCTCAAAACAACCCTTTCACACTTGGCGTCGCGCCAGGCACAAAATTGGCCATATGTCTGGAGACTGGTCCGACGCCCAAAGAGCCAGCAGGGAAAACTATGCCTTGTTCTAAAGCTCTTTGGGAACCGCTTGCGTAGCCCCACACACCTGGGGTCTGCAGGCTTTCCTGCTGCCTTCAGCCTCAAAACAACCCTTTCCCACATGGCGTCACGCCAGGCACAAAAATGGCCATATGTCTGGAGGTTGGTCCCACGCCCAAAGAGCCAGCAGGGAAAACTATGCCTTGTTCTAAAGCTCTTTGGGAACCGCTTGCGTAGCCCCACACACCTGGGGGCTGCAGGCTTTCCTGCTGCCTTCAGCCTCAAAACCACCCTTTCCCACTTGGCGCCGCGCCAGGCACAAAAATGGCCATATGTCTGGAGACTGGTCCCACGCCCAAGAGCCAGCAGGGAAAACTATGCCTTGTTGTAAAGCTCTTTGGGAACCGCTTGCGTAGCCCCACACACCTGGGGGCTGCAGGCTTTCCTGCTGCCTTCAGCCTCTAAACCTCCCCTTCCCACTTGGCCCTGCTCCAGGCACAAAAATGGCCATATGTCTGGAGACTGGTCCCACGCCCAAAGAGCCAGCAGGGAAAACTATGCCTTGTTCTAAAGCTCTTTGGGAACCGCTTGCGTAGCCCCACACACCTGGGGGCTGCAGGCTTTCCTGCTGCCTTCAGCCTCAAAACAACCCTTTCCCACATGGCGTCACGCCAGGCACAAAAATGGCCATATGTCTGGAGGTTGGTCCCACGCCCAAAGAGCCAGCAGGGAAAACTATGCCTTGTTCTAAAGCTCTTTGGGAACCGCTTGCGTAGCCCCACACACCTGGGGGCTGCAGGCTTTCCTGCTGCCTTCAGCCTCAAAACCACCCTTTCCCACTTGGCGCCGCGCCAGGCACAAAAATGGCCATATGTCTGGAGACTGGTCCCACGCCCAAGAGCCAGCAGGGAAAACTATGCCTTGTTGTAAAGCTCTTTGGGAACCGCTTGCGTAGCCCCACACACCTGGGGGCTGCAGGCTTTCCTGCTGCCTTCAGCCTCAAAACCTCCCTTTCCCACTTGGCCCTGCTCCAGGCACAAAAATGGCCATATGTCTGGAGATTGGTCCCACGCCCAAAGAGCCAGCAGGGAAAACTATGCCTTGTACTAAAGCTCTTTGGGAATAGCTAGCGTAGCCCCACACACCTGGGGGCTGCAGGCTTTCCTGCTGCCTTCAGCCTCAAAACCACCCTTTCCCACATGGCATCACGCCAGGCACAAAAATGGCCAGATGTCTGGAGACTGGTCCCTTTCCCAAAGAGCCAGCAGGGAAAACTATGCCTTGTTCTAAAGCTCTTTGGGAACCGCTTGCATAGCCCCACACACCTGGGGGCTGCAGGCTTTCCTGCTGCCTTCAGCCTCAAAACCACCCTTTCCCACTTGGCCCCGCGCCAGGCACAAAAATGGCCATATGTCTGGAGATTGGTCCCACGCCCAAAGAGCCAGCAGGGAAAACTATGCCTTGTTCTAAAGCTCTTTGGGAACCGCTTGCGTAGCCCCACACACCTGGGGGCTGCAGGCTTTCCTGCTGCCTTCAGCCTCAAAAACTCCCTTTCCAACCTGGCGCCGCGCCAGGCCCAAAAATGGCCATATGTCTAGAGATTGGTCCCACGCCCAAAGAGCCACCTGGGAAAGCTATGCCTTGTTCTAAAGCTCTTTGGGAACGGCTTGCGTAGCCCCACACACCTGGGGGCTGCAGGCTTTCCTGCTGCCTTCAGCCTCAAAACCACCCTTTCCCACTTGGCGCCGCGCCAGGCACAAAAATGGACATATGTCTGGAGACTGGTCCCACGCCCAAGAGCCAGCAGGGAAAACTATGCCTTGTTGTAAAGCTCTTTGGGAACCGCTTGCGTAGCCCCACACACCTGGGGGCTGCAGGCTTTCCTGCTGCCTTCAGCCTCAAAACCACCCTTTCCCACATGGCGTCACGCCAGGCACAAAAATGGCCATATGTCTGGAGGTTGGTCCCACGCCCAAAGAGCCAGCAGGGAAAACTGTGCCTTGTTCTAAAGCTCTTTGGGAACCGCTTGCGTAGCCCCACACACCTGGGGGCTGCAGGCTTTCCTGCTGCCTTCAGCCTCAAAACCACCCTTTCCCACTTGGCGCCGCGCCAGGTCCAGAAAAGGCCATATGACTGGAGATTGGTTCCACGCCCAAAGAGCCAGCAGGGAAAACTATGCCTTGATCTAAATCTCTTTGGGAACCGCTTGCGTAGCCCCACACACCTGGGGGCTGCAGGCTTTCCTGCTGCCTTCAGCCCCAAAATAACCCTTTCCCACTTGGCGTCGCGCCAGGCACAAAAATGGCCATATGTCTGGAGATTGGTCCCACGCCCAAAGAGCCAGCAGGGAAAACTATGCCTTGTTCTAAAGCTCTTTGGGAACCGCTTGCGTAGCCCCACACACCTGGGGGCTGCAGGCTTTCCTGCTCTCTTCAGCCTCAAAACAACCCTTTCCCACTTGGCGCCGCGCCAGGTCCAGAAAAGGCCATATGTCTGGAGATTGGTCCCACGCCCAAAGAGCCAGCAGGGAAAACTATGCCTTGTTCTAAAGCTCTTTGGGAACCGCTTGCGTAGCCCCACACACCTGGGGGCTGCAGGCTTTTCTCGCGCTTTCAGCCTCAAAACCACCATTTCCCACGTGGCCCCGCGACAGGCACAAAAACGGCCATATGTCTGGAGACTGGTCCCACGCCCAAAGAGCCAGCAGGGAAAACTATGCCTTGTTCTAAAGCTCTTTGGGAACCGCTTCCGTAGCCCCACACACCTGGGGGCTGCAGGCTTTCCTGCTGCCTTCAGCCTCAAAACCACCCTTTCCCACTTGTCCCAGCGCCAGGCACAAAAACGGCCATATGTCTGGAGATTGGTCCCACGCCGAAAGAGCCAGCAGGGAAAACTATGCCTTGTTCTAAAGCTCTTTGGGAACCGCTTGCGTAGCCCCACACACCTGGGGGCTGCAGGCTTTCCTGCTGCCTTCAGCCTCAAAACCACCCTTTCCCACATGGCGTCACGCCAGGCACAAAAATGGCCATATGTCTGGAGACTGGTCCCACGCCCAAAGAGCCAGCAGGGAAAACTATGCCTTGTTCTAAAGCTCTTTGGGAACCGCTTGCGTAGCCCCACACACCTGGGGGCTGCAGGCTTTCCTGCTGCCTTCGGCCTCAAAACCACCCTTTCCCACTTGTCCCAGCGCCAGGCACAAAAATGGCCATATGTCTGGAGACTGGTCCCACGCTCAAAGAGCCAGCAGGGAAAACTATGCCTTGTTCTAAAGCTCTTTGGGAACCGCTTGCGTAGCCCCACACACCTGGGGGCTGCAGGATTTCCTGCTGCCTTCAGCCTCAAAACCACCCTTTCCCACATGCCGTCACCCTAGGCCCAAAAATGGCCATATGTCTGGAGATTGGTCCCACGCCCAAAGAGCCAGCAGGGAAAACTATGCCTTGTTCTAAAGCTCTTTGGGAACCGCTTGCATAGCCCCACAGACCTGGGGGCTGCAGGCTTTCCTGCTCTGTTCAGCCTCAAAACAACCCTTTCCCACTTGGCGCGGCGCCAGGCACAAAAATGGCCATATGTCTAGAGATTGGTCCCACGCCCAAAGAGCCAGCAGGGAAAGCTATGCCTTGTTCTAAAGCTCTTTGGGAACGGCTTGCGTAGCCCCACACACCTGGGGGCTGCAGGCTTTCCTGCTGCCTTCAGCCTCAAAACCACCCTTTCCCACTTGGCGTTGCGCCAGGCACAAAAGTGGCCATATGTCTGGAGACTGGTCCCACGCCCAAAGAGCCAGCAGGGAAAACTATGCCTTTTTCTAAAGCTCTTTGGGAACCGCTTGCGTAGCCCCACAGACCTGGGGGCTGCAGGCTTTCCTGCTGCCTTCAGCCTCAAAACCACCCTTTCCCACATGGCGTCACGCCAGGCACAAAAATGGCCATATGTCTGGAGGTTGGTACCACGCCCAAAGAGCCAGCAGGGAAAACTGTGCCTTGTTCTAAAGCTCTTTGGGAACAGCTTGCGTAGCCCCACACACCTGGGGGCTGCAGGCTTTCCTGCTGCCTTCAGCCTCAAAACCACGCTTTCCCACTTGGCGCCGCGCCAGGTCCAGAAAAGGCCATATGTCTGGAGATTGGTCCCACGCCCAAAGAGCCAGCAGGGAAAACTATGCCTTGTTCTAAAGCTCTTTGGGAACCGCTTGCGTAGCCCCACACACCTGGGGGCTGCAGGCTTTTCTCGCGCTTTCAGCCTCAAAACGACACTTTCCCTCATGGCATCACGCCAGGCACAAAAATGGCCAGATGTCTGGAGACTGGTCCCTTTCCCAAAGAGCCAGCAGGGAAAACTATGCCTTGTTCTAAAGCTCTTTGGGAACCGCTTGCGTAGCCCCACACACCTGGGGGCTGCAGGCTTTCCTGCTGCCTTCAGCCTCAAAACCACCCTTTCCCACTTGGCGCCGCGCCAGGCCCAAAAATGGCCATATGTCTGGAGACTGGTCCCACGCCCAAGAGCCAGCAGGGAAAACTATGCCTTGTTCTAAAGCTCTTTGGGAACCGCTTGCGTAGCCCTACACACCTGGGGGCTGCAGGCTTTCCTGCTGCCTTCAGCCTCAAAAGAACCCTTTCCCACTTGGCCCTGGGCCAGGCCCAAAAATGGCCATATGTCTGGAGATTGGTCCCACGCCCAAAGAGCCAGCAGGGAAAAATATGCCTTGTTCTAAAGCTCTTTGGGAACGGCTTGCGTAGCCCCACAGACCTGCGGGCTGCAGGCTTTCCTGCTGCGTTAAGCCTCAAAAGCACCCTTTCCCACATGCCGTCACGCCAGGCACAAAAATGGCCATATGTCTGGAGATTGGTCCCACGCCCAAAGAGACAGCAGGGAAAACTATGCCTTGTTCTAAAGCTCTTTGGGAACCGCTTGCATAGCCCCACACACCTGGGGGCTGCAGGCTTTCCTGCTGCCTTCAGCCTCAAAACAACCCTTTCCCACTTGGAGACTCGCCAGGCCCAAAAATGGCCATATGTCTGGAGACTGGTCCCACGCCGAAAGAGCCAGCAGGGAAAACTATGCCTTGTTCTAAAGCTCTTTGGGAACCGCTTGCGTAGCCCCACACACCTGGGGGCTGCAGGCTTTCCTGCTGCCTTCAGCCTCAAAACCACCCTTTCCCACTTGGCGCCGCGCCAGGCACAAAAATGGACATATGTCTGGAGACTGGTCCCACGCCCAAGAGCCAGCAGCGAAAACTATGCCTTGTTCTAAAGCTCTTTGGGAACGGCTTGCGTAGCCCCACACACCTGGGGGCTGCAGGCTTTCCTGCTGCCTTCAGCCTCAAAACCACCCTTTCCCACATGGCGTCACGCCAGGCCCAAAAATGGCCATATGTCTGGAGATTGGTCCCACGCCCAAAGAGCCAGCAGGGAAAACTATGCCTTGTACTAAAGCTCTTTGGGAACGGCTTGCGTAGCCACACACATGGGGGCTGCAGGCTTTCCTGCTGCCTTCAGCCTCAAAACCACTCTTTCCCACATGCCGTCACCCCAGGCCCAAAAATGGCCATATATCTGGAGATTGGTCCCACGCCCAAAGAGCCAGCAGGGAAAACTATGCCTTGTTCTAAAGCTCTTTGGGAACCGCTTGCGTAGCCCCACACACCTGGGGGCTGCAGGCTTTCCTGCTCTCTTCAGCCTCAAAACAACCCTTTCCCACTTGGCGCCGTGCCAGGCCCAAAAATGGCCATATGTCTAGAGATTGGTCCCACGCCCAAAGAGCCAGCAGGGAAAGCTATGCCTTGTTCTAAAGCTCTTTGGGAACCGCTTGCGTAGCCCCACACACCTGGGGGCTGCAGGCTTTCCTGCTGCCTTCAGCCTCAAAACAACCCTTTCCCACATGGCGTCACGCCAGGCACAAAAATGGCCATATGTCTGGAGGTTGGTCCCACGCCCAAAGAGCCAGCAGGGAAAACTATGCCTTGTTCTAAAGCTCTTTGGGAACCGCTTGCGTAGCCCCACACACCTGGGGGCTGCAGGCTTTCCTGCTGCCTTCAGCCTCAAAACCACCCTTTCCCACTTGGCGCCGCGCCAGGCACAAAAATGGCCATATGTCTGGAGACTGGTCCCACGCCCAAGAGCCAGCAGGGAAAACTATGCCTTGTTGTAAAGCTCTTTGGGAACCGCTTGCGTAGCCCCACACACCTGGGGGCTGCAGGCTTTCCTGCTGCCTTCAGCCTCAAAACCTCCCTTTCCCACTTGGCCCTGCTCCAGGCACAAAAATGGCCATATGTCTGGAGATTGGTCCCACGCCGAAAGAGCCAGTAGGGAAAACTATGCCTTGTACTAAAGCTCTTTGGGAACAGCTAGCGTAGCCCCACACACCTGGGGGCTGCAGGCTTTCCTGCTGCCAGCAGCCTCAAAACCACCCTTTCCCACATGGCATCACGCCAGGCACAAAAATGGCCAGATGTCTGGAGACTGGTCCCTTTCCCAAAGAGCCAGCAGGGAAAACTATGCCTTGTTCTAAAGCTCTTTGGGAACCGCTTGCATAGCCCCACACACCTGGGGGCTGCAGGCTTTCCTGCTGCCTTCAGCCTCAAAACCACCCTTTCCCACTTGGCCCCGCGCCAGGCACAAAAATGGCCATATGTCTGGAGATTGGTCCCACGCCCAAAGAGCCACCAGGGAAAGCTATGCCTTGTTCTAAAGCTCTTTGGGAACCGCTTGCGTAGCCCCACACACCTGGGGGCTGCAGGCTTTCCTGCTGCCTTCAGCCTCAAAACCACCCTTTCCCACTTGGCCCCGCGCCAGGCCCAAAAATGGCCATATGTCTGGAGACTGGTCCCACGGCCAAAGAGCCAGCAGGGAAAACTATGCCTTGTTCTAAAGCTCTTTGGGAACCGCTTGCGTAGCCCCACACACCTGGGGGCTGCAAGCTGTCCTCCTGCCTTCAGCCTCAAAACCACCCTTTCCCACTTGGCGCCGCGCCAGGACCAAAAATGGCCATATGTCTGGAGACTGGTCCCACGCCCAAGAGCCAGCAGGGAAAACTATGCCTTGTTGTAAAGCTCTTTGGGAACCGCTTGCGTAGCCCCACACACCTGGGGGCTGCAGGCTTTCCTGCTGCCTTCAGCCTCAAAACCACCCTTTCCCACATGGCGTCACGCCAGGCACAAAAATGGCCATATGTCTGGAGGTTGGTCCCACGCCCAAAGAGCCAGCAGGGAAAACTGTGCCTTGTTCTAAAGCTCTTTGGGAACCGCTTGCGTAGCCCCACACACCTGGGGGCTGCAGGCTTTCCTGCTGCCTTCAGCCTCAAAACCACCCTTTCCCACTTGGCGCCGCGCCAGGTCCAGAAAAGGCCATATGACTGGAGATTGGTTCCACGCCCAAAGAGCCAGCAGGGAAAACTATGCCTTGATCTAAATCTCTTTGGGAACCGCTTGCGTAGCCCCACACACCTGGGGGCTGCAGACTTTCCTGCTGCCTTCAACCCCAAAATAACCCTTTCCCACTTGGCGTCGCGCCAGGCACAAAAATGGCCATATGTCTGGAGATTGGTCCCACGCCCAAAGAGCCAGCAGGGAAAACTATGCCTTGTTCTAAAGCTCTTTGGGAACCGCTTGCGTAGCCCCACACACCTGGGGGCTGCAGGCTTTCCTGCTCTCTTCAGCCTCAAAACAACCCTTTCCCACTTGGCGCCGCGCCAGGTCCAGAAAAGGCCATATGTCTGGAGATTGGTCCCACGCCCAAAGAGCCAGCAGGGAAAACTATGCCTTGTTCTAAAGCTCTTTGGGAACCGCTTGCGTAGCCCCACACACCTGGGGGCTGCAGGCTTTTCTCGCGCTTTCAGCCTCAAAACCACCATTTCCCACGTGGCCCCGCGACAGGCACAAAAACGGCCATATATCTGGAGACTGGTCCCACGCCCAAAGAGCCAGCAGGGAAAACTATGCCTTGTTCTAAAGCTCTTTGGGAACCGCTTCCGTAGCCCCACACACCTGGGGGCTGCAGGCTTTCCTGCTGCCTTCAGCCTCAAAACCACCCTTTCCCACTTGTCCCAGCGCCAGGCACAAAAACGGCCATATGTCTGGAGATTGGTCCCACGCCGAAAGAGCCAGCAGGGAAAACTATGCCTTGTTCTAAAGCTCTTTGGGAACCGCTTGCGTAGCCCCACACACCTGGGGGCTGCAGGCTTTCCTGCTGCCTTCAGCCTCAAAACCACCCTTTCCCACATGGCGTCACGCCAGGCACAAAAATGGCCATATGTCTGGAGACTGGTCCCACGCCCAAAGAGCCAGCAGGGAAAACTATGCCTTGTTCTAAAGCTCTTTGGGAACCGCTTGCGTAGCCCCACACACCTGGGGGCTGCAGGCTTTCCTGCTGCCTTCGGCCTCAAAACCACCCTTTCCCACTTGTCCCAGCGCCAGGCACAAAAATGGCCATATGTCTGGAGACTGGTCCCACGCTCAAAGAGCCAGCAGGGAAAACTATGCCTTGTTCTAAAGCTCTTTGGGAACCGCTTGCGTAGCCCCACACACCTGGGGGCTGCAGGATTTCCTGCTGCCTTCAGCCTCAAAACCACCCTTTCCCACATGCCGTCACCCTAGGCCCAAAAATGGCCATATGTCTGGAGATTGGTCCCACGCCCAAAGAGCCAGCAGGGAAAACTATGCCTTGTTCTAAAGCTCTTTGGGAACCGCTTGCATAGCCCCACAGACCTGGGGGCTGCAGGCTTTCCTGCTCTGTTCAGCCTCAAAACAACCCTTTCCCACTTGGCGCGGCGCCAGGCACAAAAATGGCCATATGTCTAGAGATTGGTCCCACGCCCAAAGAGCCAGCAGGGAAAGCTATGCCTTGTTCTAAAGCTCTTTGGGAACGGCTTGCGTAGCCCCACACACCTGGGGGCTGCAGGCTTTCCTGCTGCCTTCAGCCTCAAAACCACCCTTTCCCACTTGGCGTTGCGCCAGGCACAAAAGTGGCCATATGTCTGGAGACTGGTCCCACGCCCAAAGAGCCAGCAGGGAAAACTATGCCTTTTTCTAAAGCTCTTTGGGAACCGCTTGCGTAGCCCCACAGACCTGGGGGCTGCAGGCTTTCCTGCTGCCTTCAGCCTCAAAACCACCCTTTCCCACATGGCGTCACGCCAGGCACAAAAATGGCCATATGTCTGGAGGTTGGTCCCACGCCCAAAGAGCCAGCAGGGAAAACTGTGCCTTGTTCTAAAGCTCTTTGGGAACAGCTTGCGTAGCCCCACACACCTGGGGGCTGCAGGCTTTCCTGCTGCCTTCAGCCTCAAAACCACGCTTTCCCACTTGGCGCCGCGCCAGGTCCAGAAAAGGCCATATGTCTGGAGATTGGTCCCACGCCCAAAGAGCCAGCAGGGAAAACTATGCCTTGTTCTAAAGCTCTTTGGGAACCGCTTGCGTAGCCCCACACACCTGGGGGCTGCAGGCTTTTCTCGCGCTTTCAGCCTCAAAACGACACTTTCCCTCATGGCATCACGCCAGGCACAAAAATGGCCAGATGTCTGGAGACTGGTCCCTTTCCCAAAGAGCCAGCAGGGAAAACTATGCCTTGTTCTAAAGCTCTTTGGGAACCGCTTGCGTAGCCCCACACACCTGGGGGCTGCAGGCTTTCCTGCTGCCTTCAGCCTCAAAACCACCCTTTCCCACTTGGCGCCGCGCCAGGCCCAAAAATGGCCATATGTCTGGAGACTGGTCCCACGCCCAAGAGCCAGCAGGGAAAACTATGCCTTGTTCTAAAGCTCTTTGGGAACCGCTTGCGTAGCCCTACACACCTGGGGGCTGCAGGCTTTCCTGCTGCCTTCAGCCTCAAAAGAACCCTTTCCCACTTGGCCCTGGGCCAGGCCCAAAAATGGCCATATGTCTGGAGATTGGTCCCACGCCCAAAGAGCCAGCAGGGAAAAATATGCCTTGTTCTAAAGCTCTTTGGGAACGGCTTGCGTAGCCCCACAGACCTGCGGGCTGCAGGCTTTCCTGCTGCGTTAAGCCTCAAAAGCACCCTTTCCCACATGCCGTCACGCCAGGCACAAAAATGGCCATATGTCTGGAGATTGGTCCCACGCCCAAAGAGACAGCAGGGAAAACTATGCCTTGTTCTAAAGCTCTTTGGGAACCGCTTGCATAGCCCCACACACCTGGGGGCTGCAGGCTTTCCTGCTGCCTTCAGCCTCAAAACAACCCTTTCCCACTTGGAGACTCGCCAGGCCCAAAAATGGCCATATGTCTGGAGACTGGTCCCACGCCGAAAGAGCCAGCAGGGAAAACTATGCCTTGTTCTAAAGCTCTTTGGGAACCGCTTGCGTAGCCCCACACACCTGGGGGCTGCAGGCTTTCCTGCTGCCTTCAGCCTCAAAACCACCCTTTCCCACTTGGCGCCGCGCCAGGCACAAAAATGGACATATGTCTGGAGACTGGTCCCACGCCCAAGAGCCAGCAGCGAAAACTATGCCTTGTTCTAAAGCTCTTTGGGAACGGCTTGCGTAGCCCCACACACCTGGGGGCTGCAGGCTTTCCTGCTGCCTTCAGCCTCAAAACCACCCTTTCCCACATGGCGTCACGCCAGGCCCAAAAATGGCCATATGTCTGGAGATTGGTCCCACGCCCAAAGAGCCAGCAGGGAAAACTATGCCTTGTACTAAAGCTCTTTGGGAACGGCTTGCGTAGCCACACACATGGGGGCTGCAGGCTTTCCTGCTGCCTTCAGCCTCAAAACCACTCTTTCCCACATGCCGTCACCCCAGGCCCAAAAATGGCCATATATCTGGAGATTGGTCCCACGCCCAAAGAGCCAGCAGGGAAAACTATGCCTTGTTCTAAAGCTCTTTGGGAACCGCTTGCGTAGCCCCACACACCTGGGGGCTGCAGGCTTTCCTGCTCTCTTCAGCCTCAAAACAACCCTTTCCCACTTGGCGCCGTGCCAGGCCCAAAAATGGCCATATGTCTAGAGATTGGTCCCACGCCCAAAGAGCCAGCAGGGAAAGCTATGCCTTGTTCTAAAGCTCTTTGGGAACCGCTTGCGTAGCCCCACACACCTGGGGGCTGCAGGCTTTCCTGCTGCCTTCAGCCTCAAAACAACCCTTTCCCACATGGCGTCACGCCAGGCACAAAAATGGCCATATGTCTGGAGGTTGGTCCCACGCCCAAAGAGCCAGCAGGGAAAACTATGCCTTGTTCTAAAGCTCTTTGGGAACCGCTTGCGTAGCCCCACACACCTGGGGGCTGCAGGCTTTCCTGCTGCCTTCAGCCTCAAAACCACCCTTTCCCACTTGGCGCCGCGCCAGGCACAAAAATGGCCATATGTCTGGAGACTGGTCCCACGCCCAAGAGCCAGCAGGGAAAACTATGCCTTGTTGTAAAGCTCTTTGGGAACCGCTTGCGTAGCCCCACACACCTGGGGGCTGCAGGCTTTCCTGCTGCCTTCAGCCTCAAAACCTCCCTTTCCCACTTGGCCCTGCTCCAGGCACAAAAATGGCCATATGTCTGGAGATTGGTCCCACGCCGAAAGAGCCAGTAGGGAAAACTATGCCTTGTACTAAAGCTCTTTGGGAACAGCTAGCGTAGCCCCACACACCTGGGGGCTGCAGGCTTTCCTGCTGCCAGCAGCCTCAAAACCACCCTTTCCCACATGGCATCACGCCAGGCACAAAAATGGCCAGATGTCTGGAGACTGGTCCCTTTCCCAAAGAGCCAGCAGGGAAAACTATGCCTTGTTCTAAAGCTCTTTGGGAACCGCTTGCATAGCCCCACACACCTGGGGGCTGCAGGCTTTCCTGCTGCCTTCAGCCTCAAAACCACCCTTTCCCACTTGGCCCCGCGCCAGGCACAAAAATGGCCATATGTCTGGAGATTGGTCCCACGCCCAAAGAGCCACCAGGGAAAGCTATGCCTTGTTCTAAAGCTCTTTGGGAACCGCTTGCGTAGCCCCACACACCTGGGGGCTGCAGGCTTTCCTGCTGCCTTCAGCCTCAAAACCACCCTTTCCCACTTGGCCCCGCGCCAGGCCCAAAAATGGCCATATGTCTGGAGACTGGTCCCACGGCCAAAGAGCCAGCAGGGAAAACTATGCCTTGTTCTAAAGCTCTTTGGGAACCGCTTGCGTAGCCCCACACACCTGGGGGCTGCAAGCTGTCCTCCTGCCTTCAGCCTCAAAACCACCCTTTCCCACTTGGCGCCGCGCCAGGACCAAAAATGGCCATATGTCTGGAGACTGGACCCACGCCGAAAGAGCAAGCAGGGAAAACTATGCCTTGTTCTAAAGCTCTTTGGGAACCGCTTGCGTAGCCCCACACACCTGGGGGCTGCAAGCTCTCCTGCTGCCTTCAGCCTCAAAACCACCCTTTCCCACTTGGCGCCGCGCCAGGCAGAAAAATGGCCATATGTCTGGAGACTGGTCCCACGCCCAAAGAGCCAGCAGGGAAAACTATGCCTTGTTCTAAAGCTCTTTGGGAACCTCTTGCGTAGCCACACACACCCGGGGGCTGCAGGCTTTCCTGCTGCCTTCAGCCTCAAAACCACCCTTTCCCACTTGGCTTCGCTCCAGGCACAAAAATGGCCATATGTCTGGAGACTGGTCCCACGCCCAAAGAGCCAGCAGGGAAAACTATGCCTTGTTCTAAAGCTCTTTGGGAACCGCTTGCGTAGCCCCACAGAGCTGGGGGCTGCAGGCTTTCCTGCTGCCTTCAGCCTCAAAACCACCCTTTCCCACTTGGCGCCGCGCCAGGCACAAAAATGGCCATATGTCTGGAGACTGGTCCCACGCCCAAAGAGCCAGCAGGGAAAACTATGCCTTGTTCTAAAGCTCTTTGGGAACCGCTTGCGTGGCCCCACAGACCTGGGGGGTGCAGGCTTTCCTGCTGCCTTCAGCCTCAAAACCACCCTTTCCCACTTGGCGCTACGCCAGGCACAAAAATGGCCATATGGCTGGAGATTGGTCCCACGCCCAAAGAGCCAGCAGGGAAAACTATGCCTTGTTCTAAAGCTCTTTGGGAACAGCTTGCGTAGCCCCACACACCTGGGGGCTGCAGGCTTTCCTGCTGCCTTCAGCCTCAAAACCACCCTTTCCCACTTGTCCCAGCGCCAGGCACAAAAATGGCTATATTTCTGGAGACTGGTCCCACGCCGAAAGAGCCAGCAGGGAAAACTATGCCTTGTTCTAAAGCTCTTTGGGAACCGCTTGCGTGGCCCCACACACCTGCGGGCTGCAGGCTTTCCTGCTGCCTTCAGCCTCAAAACCACCCTTTCCCACTTGGCGCCGTGCCAGGCCCAAAAATGGCCATATGTCTGGAGATTGGTCCCTTTCCCAAAGAGCCAGCAGGGAAAACTATGCCTTGTTCTAAAGCTCTTTGGGAACCGCTTGCATAGCCCCACACACCTGGGGGCTGCAGGCTTTCCTGCTGCCTTCAGCCTCAAAACCACCCTTTCCCACTTGGCGCCGCGCCAGGCACAAAAATGGCCATATGTCTGGAGACTGGTCCCACGCGCAAAGAGCCAGCAGGGAAAATTATGCCTTGTTCTAAAGCTCTTTGGGAACCTCTTGCGTAGCCCCACACACCTGGGGGCTGCAGGCTTTCCTGCTGCCTTCAGCCTGAAAACCACCCTTTCCCACTTGGCTTCGCTTCAGGCACAAAAATGGCCATATGACTGGAGATTGGTCCCACGCCCAAAGAGACAGCAGGGAAAACTATGCCTTGTTCTAAAGCTCTTTGGGAACAGCTTGCGTGGCCCCACACACCTGGGGGCTGCAGGCTTTCCTGCTGCCTTCAGCCTCAAAACCACCCTTTCCCACTTGGCGTCGCGCCAGGCACAAAAATGGCTATATTTCTGGAGACTGGTCCCACGCTGAAAGAGCCAGCAGGGAAAACTATGCCTTGTTCTAAAGCTCTTTGGGAATCGCTTGCGTGGCCCCACACACCTGCGGGCTGCAGGCTTTCCTGCTGCCTTCAGCCTCAAAACCACCCTTTCCCACTTGGCGCCGTGCCAGGCCCAAAAATGGCCATATGTCTGGAGATTGGTCCCTTTCCCAAAGAGCCAGCAGGGAAAACTATGCCTTGTTCTAAAGCTCTTTGGGAACCGCTTGCGTAGCCCCACACACCTGGGGGCTGCAGGCTTTCCTGCTGCCTTCAGCCTCAAAACCACCCTTTCCCACTTGGCGCCGCGCCAGGCCCAAAAATGGCCATATGTCTGGAGACTGGTCCCACGCGCAAAGAGCCAGCAGGGAAAATTATGCCTTGTTCTAAAGCTCTTTGGGAACCGCTTGCGTAGCCCCACACACCTGGGGGCTGCAGGCTTTCCTACTGCCTTCAGCCTCAAAACCACCCTTTCCCACTTGGCATCGCGCCAGGCACAAAAATGGCCATATGTCTGGAGATTGGTCCCACGCCCAAAGAGCCAGCAGGGAAAACTATGCCTTGTTCTAAAGCTCTTTGGGAACCGCTTGCGTAGCCCCACACACCTCGGGGCTGCAGGCTTTCCTGCTCTCTTCAGCCTCAGAGGCACCCTTTCCCACTTGGTGCCGCGCCAGGCACAAAAATGGCCATATGTCTGGAGATTGGTCCCACGCCCAAAGAGCCAGCAGGGAAAACTATGCCTTGTTCTAAAGCCCTTTGGAAACGGCTTGAGTAGCCCCAGAGACCTGGGGGCTGCAGGCTTTCCTGCTGCCTTCAGCCTCAAAACCACCCTTTCCCACTTGGCGTCGCGCGAGGCACAAAAATGGCTATATTTCTGGAGACTGGTCCCACGCCGAAAGAGCCAGCAGGGACAACTATGCCTTGTTCTAAAGCTCTTTGGGAACCGCTTGCGTGGCCCCACACACCTGCGGGCTGCAGACTTTCCTGCTGCCTTCAGCCTCAAAACCACCCTTTCCCACTTGGCGTCGCGCCAGGCACAAAAATGGCCATATGTCTGGAGACTGGTCCCACGCCCAAAGAGCCAGCAGGGAAAACTATGCCTTGTTCTAAAGCTCTTTGGGAACCGCTTGCGTAGCCCCACAGACCTGGGGGCTGCAGGCTTTCCTGCTGCCTTCAGCCTCAAAACCACCCTTTCCCACTTGGCGCCGCGCCAGGCCCAAAAATGGCCATATGTCGGGAGACTAGTCCCACGGCCAAAGAGCCAGCAGGGAAAACTATGCCTTGTTCTAAAGCTCTTTGGGAACCGCTTGCGTAGCCCCACAGACCTTGGGGCTGCAAGCTCTCCTGCTGCCTTCAGCCTCAAAACCACCCTTTCCCACTTGGCGCCGCGCCAGGACCAAAAATGGCCATATGTCTGGAGACTGGACCCACGCCGAAAGAGCAAGCAGGGAAAACTATGCCTTGTTCTAAAGCTCTTTGGGAACCGCTTGCGTAGCCCCACACACCTGGGGGCTGCAAGCTCTCCTGCTGCCTTCAGCCTCAAAACCACCCTTTCCCACTTGGCGCCGCGCCAGGCACAAAAATGGCCATATGTCTGGAGATTGGTCCCACGCACAAAGAGCCAGCAGGGAAAACTATGCCTTGTTCTAAAGCTCTTTGGGAACCGCTTGCGTAGCCCCACACACCTGGGGGCTGCAGGCTTTCCTGCTGCCTTCAGCCTCAAAACCACCCTTTCCCACTTGGCGCCGCGCCAGGCCCAGAAACGGCCATATGTCTGGAGACTGGTCCCACGCCCAAAGAGCCAGCAGGGAAAACTATGCCTTGTTCTAAAGCTCTTTGGGAACCGCTTGCGTCGCCCAACACACCTGGGGGCTGCAGGCTTTCCTGCTGCCTTCAGCCTCAAAACCACCCTTTCCCACTTGGCGCCGCGCCAGGCACAAAAATGGCCATATGTCTAGAGGTTGGTCCCTCGCCCAAAGAGCCAGCAGGGAAAACTATGCCTTGTTCTAAAGCTCTTTGGGAACCTCTTGCGTAGCCCCACACACCTGGGGGCTGCAGGCTTTCCTGCTGCCTTCAGCCTCAAAACCACCCTTTCCCACTTGGCTTCGCTCCAGGCACAAAAATGGTCATATGTCTGGAGACTGGTCCCACGCCCAAAGAGCCAGCAGGGAAAACTATGCCTTGTTCTAAAGCTCTTTGGGAACCGCTTGCGTGGCCCACAGACCTGGGGGGTGCAGGCTTTCCTGCTGCCTTCAGCCTCAAAACCACCCTTTCCCACTTGGTGCCGCGCCAGGCACAAAAATGGTCATATGGCTAGTGATTGGTCCCACGCCCAAAGAGCCAGCAGGGAAAACTATGCCTTGTTCTAAAGCTCTTTGGGAACTGCTTGCGTGGCCCCACAGACCTGGGGGCTGCAGGCTTTCCTGCTGCCTTCAGCCTCAAAACCACCCTTTCCCACTTGGCCCCGCGCCAGGCACAAAAATGGCTATATTTCTGGAGACTGGTCCCACGCCGAAAGAGCCAGCAGGGAAAACTATGCCTTGTTCTAAAGCTCTTTAGGAACCGCTTGCGTGGCCCCACACACCTGCGGGCTGCAGGTTTCCTGATGCCTTCAGCCTCAAAACCACCCTTTCCCACTTGGCGTCGCGCCAGGCACAAAAATGGTCATATGTCTGGAGATTGGTCCCACGCCCAAAGAGCCAGCAGGGAAAACTATGCCTTGTTCTAAAGCTCTTTGGGAACGGCTTGCGTAGCCCCACAGACCTTGGGGCTGCAAGCTCTCCTGCTGCCTTCAGCCTCAAAACCACCCTTTCCCACTTGGCGCCGCGCCAGGCACAGAAATGGCCATATGTCTGGAGACTGGTCCCACGCCCAAAGAGCCAGCAGGGAAAACTATGCCTTGTTCTAAAGCTCTTTGGGAACCGCTTGTGTAGCCCCACACACCTGGGGGCTGCAAGCTCTCCTGCTGCCTTCAGCCTCAAAACAACCCTTTCCCACTTGGCGCCGCGCCAGGCACAAAAATGGCCATATGTCTGGAGACTGGTCCCACGCCCAAAGAGCCAGCAGGGAAAACTATGCCTTGTTCTAAAGCTCTTTGGGAACCGCTTGCGTAGCCCCACAGACCTGGGGGCTGCAGGCTTTCCTGCTGCCTTCAGCCTCAAAACCACCCTTTCCCACTTGGCTTCGCGCCAGGCCCAGAAACGGCCATATGTCTGGAGATTGGTCCCACGCTCAAAGAGTCAGCAGGGAAAACTATGCCTTGTTCTAAAGCTCTTTGGGAACCGCTTGCGTAGCCCCACACACCTGGGGGCTGCAGGCTTTCCTGCTGCCTTCAGCCTCAAAACCACCCTTTCCCACTTTGCCCCGCTCCAGGCACAAAAATGGCCATATGTCTGGAGACTGGTCCCACGCCCAAAGAGCCAGCAGGGAAAACTATGCCTTGTTCTAAAGCTCTTTGGGAACCGCTTGCGTAGCCCCACACACCTGGGGGCTGCAGGCTTTCCTGCTGCCTTCAGCCTCAAAACCACCCTTTCCCACTTGGCGCCGCGCCAGGCACAAAAATGGCCATATATCTGAAGATTGGTTCCACGCCCAAAGAGCTAGCAGGGAAAACTATGCCTTGTTCTAAAGCTCTTTGGGAACCGCTTGCGTAGCCCCACACACCTGGGGGCTGCAGGCTTTCCTGCTGCCTTCAGCCTCAAAACCACCCTTTCCCACTTGGCGCCGCGCCAGGCTCAAAAATGGCCATATGGCTAGTGATTGGTCCCACGCCCAAAGAGCCAGCAGGGAAAACTATGCCTTGTTCTAAAGCTCTTTGGGAACCGCTTGCGTGGCCCCACAGACCTGGGGGCTGCAGGCTTTCCTGCTGCCTTCAGCCTCAAAACCACCCTTTCCCACTTGGCGTCGCGCCAGGCACAAAAATGGCTATATTTCTGGAGACTGGTCCCACGCCCAAAGAGCCAGCAGGGAAAACTATGCCTTGTTCTAAAGCTCTTTGGGAACCGCTTGCGTAGCCCCACAGACCTTGGGGCTGCAAGCTCTCCTGCTGCCTTCAGCCTCAAAACCACCCTTTCCCACTTGGCGCCTCGCCAGGCACAAAAATGGCCATATGTCTGGAGACTGGTCCCACGCCCAAAGAGCCAGCAGGGAAAACTATGCCTTGTTCTAAAGCTCTTTGGGAACCGCTTGCGTAGCCCCACAGAGCTGGGGGCTGCAGGCTTTCCTGCTGCCTTCAGCCTCAAAACCACCCTTTCCCACATGGCGTCACGCCAGGCCCAAAAATGGCCATATGTCTGGAGACTGGTCCCACGCCCAAAGAGCCAGCAGGGAAAACTATGCCTTGTTCTAAAGCTCTTTGGGAACCGCTTGCGTAGCCCCACACACCTGGGGGCTGCAGGCTTTCCTACTGCCTTCAGCCTCAAAACCACCCTTTCCCACTTGGCCCCGCGCCAGGCCCAGAAACGGCCATATGTCTGGAGACTGGTCCCTCGCCCAAAGAGCCAGCAGGGAAAACTATGCCTTGTTCTAAAGCTCTTTGGGAACCGCTTGCGTAGCCCCACACACCTGGGGGCTGCAGGCTTTCCTGCTGCCTTCAGCCTCAAAACCACGCTTTCCCACTTGGCGCCGCGCCAGGTCCAGAAAAGGCCATATGTCTGGAGATTGGTCCCACGCCCAAAGAGCCAGCAGGGAAAACTATGCCTTGTTCTAAAGCTCTTTGGGAACCGCTTGCGTAGCCCCACACACCTGGGGGCTGCAGGCTTTTCTCGCGCTTTCAGCCTCAAAACGACACTTTCCCTCATGGCATCACGCCAGGCACAAAAATGGCCAGATGTCTGGAGACTGGTCCCTTTCCCAAAGAGCCAGCAGGGAAAACTATGCCTTGTTCTAAAGCTCTTTGGGAACCGCTTGCGTAGCCCCACACACCTGGGGGCTGCAGGCTTTCCTGCTGCCTTCAGCCTCAAAACCACCCTTTCCCACTTGGCGCCGCGCCAGGCCCAAAAATGGCCATATGTCTGGAGACTGGTCCCACGCCCAAGAGCCAGCAGGGAAAACTATGCCTTGTTCTAAAGCTCTTTGGGAACCGCTTGCGTAGCCCTACACACCTGGGGGCTGCAGGCTTTCCTGCTGCCTTCAGCCTCAAAAGAACCCTTTCCCACTTGGCCCTGGGCCAGGCCCAAAAATGGCCATATGTCTGGAGATTGGTCCCACGCCCAAAGAGCCAGCAGGGAAAAATATGCCTTGTTCTAAAGCTCTTTGGGAACGGCTTGCGTAGCCCCACAGACCTGCGGGCTGCAGGCTTTCCTGCTGCGTTAAGCCTCAAAAGCACCCTTTCCGACATGCCGTCACGCCAGGCACAAAAATGGCCATATGTCTGGAGATTGGTCCCACGCCCAAAGAGACAGCAGGGAAAACTATGCCTTGTTCTAAAGCTCTTTGGGAACCGCTTGCATAGCCCCACACACCTGGGGGCTGCAGGCTTTCCTGCTGCCTTCAGCCTCAAAACAACCCTTTCCCACTTGGAGACTCGCCAGGCCCAAAAATGGCCATATGTCTGGAGACTGGTCCCACGCCGAAAGAGCCAGCAGGGAAAACTATGCCTTGTTCTAAAGCTCTTTGGGAACCGCTTGCGTAGCCCCACACACCTGGGGGCTGCAGGCTTTCCTGCTGCCTTCAGCCTCAAAACCACCCTTTCCCACTTGGCGCCGCGCCAGGCACAAAAATGGACATATGTCTGGAGACTGGTCCCACGCCCAAGAGCCAGCAGCGAAAACTATGCCTTGTTCTAAAGCTCTTTGGGAACGGCTTGCGTAGCCCCAGAGACCTGGGGGCTGCAGGCTTTCCTGCTGCCTTCAGCCTCAAAACCACCCTTTCCCACATGGCGTCACGCCAGGCACAAAAATGGCCATATGTCTGGAGATTGGTCCCACGCCCAAAGAGCCAGCAGGGAAAACTATGCCTTGTACTAAAGCTCTTTGGGAACGGCTTGCGTAGCCACACACATGGGGGCTGCAGGCTTTCCTGCTGCCTTCAGCCTCAAAACCACTCTTTCCCACATGCCGTCACCCCAGGCCCAAAAATGGCCATATATCTGGAGATTGGTCCCACGCCCAAAGAGCCAGCAGGGAAAACTATGCCTTGTTCTAAAGCTCTTTGGGAACCGCTTGCGTAGCCCCACACACCTGGGGGCTGCAGGCTTTCCTGCTCTCTTCAGCCTCAAAACAACCCTTTCCCACTTGGCGCCGTGCCAGGCCCAAAAATGGCCATATGTCTAGAGATTGGTCCCACGCCCAAAGAGCCAGCAGGGAAAGCTATGCCTTGTTCTAAAGCTCTTTGGGAACCGCTTGCGTAGCCCCACACACCTGGGGGCTGCAGGCTTTCCTGCTGCCTTCAGCCTCAAAACAACCCTTTCCCACATGGCGTCACGCCAGGCACAAAAATGGCCATATGTCTGGAGGTTGGTCCCACGCCCAAAGAGCCAGCAGGGAAAACTATGCCTTGTTCTAAAGCTCTTTGGGAACCGCTTGCGTAGCCCCACACACCTGGGGGCTGCAGGCTTTCCTGCTGCCTTCAGCCTCAAAACCACCCTTTCCCACTTGGCGCCGCGCCAGGCACAAAAATGGCCATATGTCTGGAGACTGGTCCCACGCCCAAGAGCCAGCAGGGAAAACTATGCCTTGTTGTAAAGCTCTTTGGGAACCGCTTGCGTAGCCCCACACACCTGGGGGCTGCAGGCTTTCCTGCTGCCTTCAGCCTCAAAACCTCCCTTTCCCACTTGGCCCTACTCCAGGCACAAAAATGGCCATATGTCTGGAGATTGGTCCCACGCCGAAAGAGCCAGTAGGGAAAACTATGCCTTGTACTAAAGCTCTTTGGGAACAGCTAGCGTAGCCCCACACACCTGGGGGCTGCAGGCTTTCCTGCTGCCAGCAGCCTCAAAACCACCCTTTCCCACATGGCATCACGCCAGGCACAAAAATGGCCAGATGTCTGGAGACTGGTCCCTTTCCCAAAGAGCCAGCAGGGAAAACTATGCCTTGTTCTAAAGCTCTTTGGGAACCGCTTGCATAGCCCCACACACCTGGGGGCTGCAGGCTTTCCTGCTGCCTTCAGCCTCAAAACCACCCTTTCCCACTTGGCCCCGCGCCAGGCACAAAAATGGCCATATGTCTGGAGATTGGTCCCACGCCCAAAGAGCCAGCAGGGAAAACTATGCCTTGTTCTAAAGCTCTTTGGGAACCGCTTGCGTAGCCCCACACACCTGGGGGCTGCAGGCTTTCCTGCTGCCTTCAGCCTCAAAACCTCCCTTTTCCACTTGTCCCAGCGCCAGGCCCAAAAATGGCCATATGTCTAGAGATTGGTCCCACGCCCAAAGAGCCACCAGGGAAAGCTATGCCTTGTTCTAAAGCTCTTTGGGAACCGCTTGCGTAGCCCCACACACCTGGGGGCTGCAGGCTTTCCTGCTGCCTTCAGCCTCAAAACCACCCTTTCCCACTTGGCCCCGCGCCAGGCCCAAAAATGGCCATATGTCTGGAGACTGGTCCCACGCCCAAAGAGCCAGCAGGGAAAACTATGCCTTGTTCTAAAGCTCTTTGGGAACCGCTTGCGTAGCCCCACACACCTGGGGGCTGCAAGCTCTCCTCCTGCCTTCAGCCTCAAAACCACCCTTTCCCACTTGGCGCCGCGCCAGGACCAAAAATGGCCATATGTCTGGAGACTGGACCCACGCCGAAAGAGCAAGCAGGGAAAACTATGCCTTGTTCTAAAGCTCTTTGGGAACCGCTTGCGTAGCCCCACAGACCTTGGGGCTGCAAGCTCTCCTGCTGCCTTCAGCCTCAAAACCACCCTTTCCCACTTGGCGCCGCGCCAGGCAGAAAAATGGCCATATGTCTGGAGACTGGTCCCACGCCCAAAGAGCCAGCAGGGAAAACTATGCCTTGTTCTAAAGCTCTTTGGGAACCTCTTGCGTAGCCCCACACACCTGGGGGCTGCAGGCTTTCCTGCTGCCTTCAGCCTCAAAACCACCCTTTCCCACTTGGCTTCGCTCCAGGCACAAAAATGGCCATATGTCTGGAGACTGGTCCCACGCCCAAAGAGCCAGCAGGGAAAACTATGCCTTGTTCTAAAGCTCTTTGGGAACCGCTTGCGTAGCCCCACAGAGCTGGGGGCTGCAGGCTTTCCTGCTGCCTTCAGCCTCAAAACCACCCTTTCCCACTTGGCGCCGCGCCAGGCACAAAAATGGCCATATGTCTGGAGACTGGTCCCACGCCCAAAGAGCCAGCAGGGAAAACTATGCCTTGTTCTAAAGCTCTTTGGGAACCGCTTGCGTGGCCCCACAGACCTGGGGGGTGCAGGCTTTCCTGCTGCCTTCAGCCTCAAAACCACCCTTTCCCACTTGGCGCTACGCCAGGCACAAAAATGGCCATATGGCTGGAGATTGGTCCCACGCCCAAAGAGCCAGCAGGGAAAACTATGCCTTGTTCTAAAGCTCTTTGGGAACAGCTTGCGTAGCCCCACACACCTGGGGGCTGCAGGCTTTCCTGCTGCCTTCAGCCTCAAAACCACCCTTTCCCACTTGTCCCAGCGCCAGGCACAAAAATGGCTATATTTCTGGAGACTGGTCCCACGCCGAAAGAGCCAGCAGGGAAAACTATGCCTTGTTCTAAAGCTCTTTGGGAACCGCTTGCGTGGCCCCACACACCTGCGGGCTGCAGGCTTTCCTGCTGCCTTCAGCCTCAAAACCACCCTTTCCCACTTGGCGCCGTGCCAGGCCCAAAAATGGCCATATGTCTGGAGATTGGTCCCTTTCCCAAAGAGCCAGCAGGGAAAACTATGCCTTGTTCTAAAGCTCTTTGGGAACCGCTTGCATAGCCCCACACACCTGGGGGCTGCAGGCTTTCCTGCTGCCTTCAGCCTCAAAACCACCCTTTCCCACTTGGCGCCGCGCCAGGCACAAAAATGGCCATATGTCTGGAGACTGGTCCCACGCGCAAAGAGCCAGCAGGGAAAATTATGCCTTGTTCTAAAGCTCTTTGGGAACCTCTTGCGTAGCCCCACACACCTGGGGGCTGCAGGCTTTCCTGCTGCCTTCAGCCTGAAAACCACCCTTTCCCTCTTGGCTTCGCTTCAGGCACAAAAATGGCCATATGGCTGGAGATTGGTCCCACGCCCAAAGAGACAGCAGGGAAAACTATGCCTTGTTCTAAAGCTCTTTGGGAACAGCTTGCGTGGCCCCACACACCTGGGGGCTGCAGGCTTTCCTGCTGCCTTCAGCCTCAAAACCACCCTTTCCCACTTGGCGTCGCGCCAGGCACAAAAATGGCTATATTTCTGGAGACTGGTCCCACGCTGAAAGAGCCAGCAGGGAAAACTATGCCTTGTTCTAAAGCTCTTTGGGAACCGCTTGCGTGGCCCCACACACCTGCGGGCTGCAGGCTTTCCTGCTGCCTTCAGCCTCAAAACCACCCTTTCCCACTTGGCGCCGTGCCAGGCCCAAAAATGGCCATATGTCTGGAGATTGGTCCCTTTCCCAAAGAGCCAGCAGGGAAAACTATGCCTTGTTCTAAAGCTCTTTGGGAACCGCTTGCGTAGCCCCACACACCTGGGGGCTGCAGGCTTTCCTGCTGCCTTCAGCCTCAAAACCACCCTTTCCCACTTGGCGCCGCGCCAGGCCCAAAAATGGCCATATGTCTGGAGACTGGTCCCACGCGCAAAGAGCCAGCAGGGAAAATTATGCCTTGTTCTAAAGCTCTTTGGGAACCTCTTGCGTAGCCCCACACACCTGGGGGCTGCAGGCTTTCCTACTGCCTTCAGCCTCAAAACCACCCTTTCCCACTTGGCATCGCGCCAGGCACAAAAATGGCCATATGTCTGGAGATTGGTCCCACGCCCAAAGAGCCAGCAGGGAAAACTATGCCTTGTTCTAAAGCTCTTTGGGAACCGCTTGCGTAGCCCCACACACCTCGGGGCTGCAGGCTTTCCTGCTCTCTTCAGCCTCAGAGGCACCCTTTCC
Organism: Chroicocephalus ridibundus; assembly: GCF_963924245.1. Classification (NCBI taxonomy): domain Eukaryota; kingdom Metazoa; phylum Chordata; class Aves; order Charadriiformes; family Laridae; genus Chroicocephalus; species Chroicocephalus ridibundus. The sequence goes on along the minus strand of NW_026961236.1, from coordinate 576,231 downwards.
CACTTGGTGCCGCGCCAGGCACAAAAATGGCCATATGTCTGGAGATTGGTCCCACGCCCAAAGAGCCAGCAGGGAAAACTATGCCTTGTTCTAAAGCTCTTTGGAAACGGCTTGAGTAGCCCCAGAGACCTGGGGGCTGCAGGCTTTCCTGCTGCCTTCAGCCTCAAAACCACCCTTTCCCACTTGGCGTCGCGCGAGGCACAAAAATGGCTATATTTCTGGAGACTGGTCCCACGCCGAAAGAGCCAGCAGGGACAACTATGCCTTGTTCTAAAGCTCTTTGGGAACCGCTTGCGTAGCCCCACACACCTGGGGGCTGCAGGCTTTCCTGCTGCCTTCAGCCTCAAAACCACCCTTTCCCACTTGGCGCCGCGCCAGGCCCAGAAACGGCCATATGTCTGGAGACTGGTCCCACGCCCAAAGAGCCAGCAGGGAAAACTATGCCTTGTTCTAAAGCTCTTTGGGAACCGCTTGCGTCGCCCAACACACCGGGGGGCTGCAGGCTTTCCTGCTGCCTTCAGCCTCAAAACCACCCTTTCCCACTTGGCGCCGCGCCAGGCACAAAAATGGCCATATGTCTAGAGGTTGGTCCCTCGCCCAAAGAGCCAGCAGGGAAAACTATGCCTTGTTCTAAAGCTCTTTGGGAACCTCTTGCGTAGCCCCACACACCTGGGGGCTGCAGGCTTTCCTGCTGCCTTCAGCCTCAAAACCACCCTTTCCCACTTGGCTTCGCTCCAGGCACAAAAATGGTCATATGTCTGGAGACTGGTCCCACGCCCAAAGAGCCAGCAGGGAAAACTATGCCTTGTTCTAAAGCTCTTTGGGAACCGCTTGCGTAGCCCCACAGACCTGGGGGCTGCAGGCTTTCCTCCTGCCTTCAGCCTCAAAACCACCCTTTCCCACTTGGCGCCGCGCCAGGCACAAAAATGGCCATATATCTGAAGACTGGTTCCACGCCCAAAGAGCCAGCAGGGAAAACTATGCCTTGTTCTAAAGCTCTTTGGGAACCGCTTGCGTGGCCCACAGACCTGGGGGGTGCAGGATTTCCTGCTGCCTTCAGCCTCAAAACCACCCTTTCCCACTTGGCGCCGCGCCAGGCACAAAAATGGTCATATGGCTAGTGATTGGTCCCACGCCCAAAGAGCCAGCAGGGAAAACTATGCCTTGTTCTAAAGCTCTTTGGGAACTGCTTGCGTGGCCCCACAGACCTGGGGGCTGCAGGCTTTCCTGCTGCCTTCAGCCTCAAAACCACCCTTTCCCACTTGGCCCCGCGCCAGGCACAAAAATGGCTATATTTCTGGAGACTGGTCCCACGCCGAAAGAGCCAGCAGGGAAAACTATGCCTTGTTGTAAAGCTCTTTAGGAACCGCTTGCGTGGCCCCACACACCTGGGGGCTGCAGGTTTCCTGATGCCTTCATCCTCAAAACCACCCTTTCCCACTTGGCGTCGCGCCAGGCACAAAAATGGTCATATGTCTGGAGATTGGTCCCACGCCCAAAGAGCCAGCAGGGAAAACTATGCCTTGTTCTAAAGCTCTTTGGGAACGGCTTGCGTAGCCCCACAGACCTTGGGGCTGCAAGCTCTCCTGCTGCCTTCAGCCTCAAAACCACCCTTTCCCACTTGGCGCCGCGCCAGGCACAAAAATGGCCATATGTCTGGAGACTGGTCCCACGCCCAAAGAGCCAGCAGGGAAAACTATGCCTTGTTCTAAAGCTCTTTGGGAACCGCTTGCGTAGCCCCACACACCTGGGGGCTGCAAGCTCTCCTGCTGCCTTCAGCCTTAAAACAACCCTTTCCCACTTGGCGCCGCGCCAGGCACAAAAATGGCCATATGTCTGGAGACTGGTCCCACGCCCAAAGAGCCAGCAGGGAAAACTATGCCTTGTTCTAAAGCTCTTTGGGAACCGCTTGCGTAGCCCCACACACCTGGGGGCTGCAGGCTTTCCTGCTGCCTTCAGCCTCAAAACCACCCTTTCCCACTTGGCTTCGCGCCAGGCCCAGAAACGGCCATATGTCTGGAGATTGGTCCCACGCTCAAAGAGTCAGCAGGGAAAACTATGCCTTGTTCTAAAGCTCTTTGGGAACCGCTTGCGTAGCCCCACACACCTGGGGGCTGCAGGCTTTCCTGCTGCCTTCAGCCTCAAAACCACCCTTTCCCACTTTGCCCCGCTCCAGGCACAAAAATGGCCATATGTCTGGAGATTGGTCCCACGCCCAAAGAGCCAGCAGGGAAAACTATGCCTTGTTCTAAGGCTCTTTGGGAACCGCTTGCGTAGCCCCACACACCTGGGGGCTGCAGGCTTTCCTGCTGCCTTCAGCCTCAAAACCACCCTTTCCCACTTGGCGCCGCGCCAGGCACAAAAATGGCCATATATCTGAAGATTGGTTCCACGCCCAAAGAGCTAGCAGGGAAAACTATGCCTTGTTCTAAAGCTCTTTGGGAACCGCTTGCGTAGCCCCACACACCTGGGGGCTGCAGGCTTTCCTGCTGCCTTCAGCCTCAAAACCACCCTTTCCCACTTGGCGCCGCGCCAGGCACAAAAATGGCCATATGGCTAGTGATTGGTCCCACGCCCAAAGAGCCAGCAGGGAAAACTATGCCTTGTTCTAAAGCTCTTTGGGAACCGCTTGCGTGGCCCCACAGACCTGGGGGCTGCAGGCTTTCCTGCTGCCTTCAGCCTCAAAACCACCCTTTCCCACTTGGCGTCGCGCCAGGCACAAAAATGGCTATATTTCTGGAGACTGGTCCCACGCCGAAAGAGCCAGCAGGGAAAACTATGCCTTGTTCTAAAGCTCTTTGGGAACCGCTTGCGTGGCCCCACACACCTGCGGGCTGCAGACTTTCCTGCTGCCTTCAGCCTCAAAACCACCCTTTCCCACTTGGCGTCGTGCCAGGCACAAAAATGGCCATATGTCTGGAGATTGGTCCCACGCCCAAAGAGCCAGCAGGGAAAACTATGCCTTGTTCTAAAGCTCTTTGGGAACCGCTTGCGTGGCCCCACAGACCTGGGGGCTGCAGGCTTTCCTGCTGCCTTCAGCCTCAAAACCACCCTTTCCCACTTGGCGCCGCGCCAGGCCCAAAAATGGCCATATGGCTGGAGACTGGTCCCTTTCCCAAAGAGCCAGCAGGGAAAACTATGCCTTGTTCTAAAGCTCTTTGGGAACCGCTTGCGTAGCCCCACAGACCTTGGGGCTGCAAGCTCTCCTGCTGCCTTCAGCCTCAAAACCACCCTTTCCCACTTGGCGCCTCGCCAGGCACAAAAATGGCCATATGTCTGGAGACTGGTCCCACGCCCAAAGAGCCAGCAGGGAAAACTATGCCTTGTTCTAAAGCTCTTTGGGAACCTCTTGCGTAGCCCCACAGAGCTGGGGGCTGCAGGCTTTCCTGCTGCCTTCAGCCTCAAAACCACCCTTTCCCACTTGGCTTCGCTCCAGGCCCAAAAATGGCCATATGTCTGGAGACTGGTCCCACGCCCAAAGAGCCAGCAGGGAAAACTATGCCTTGTTCTAAAGCTCTTTGGGAACCGCTTGCGTAGCCCCACACACCTGGGGGCTGCAGGCTTTCCTACTGCCTTCAGCCTCAAAACCACCCTTTCCCACTTGGCCCCGCGCCAGGCCCAGAAACGGCCATATGTCTGGAGACTGGTCCCTCGCCCAAAGAGCCAGCAGGGAAAACTATGCCTTGTTCTAAAGCTCTTTGGGAACCGCTTGCGTAGCCCCACAGACCTGGGGGCTGCAGGCTTTCCTGCTGCCTTCAGCCTCAAAACCACCCTTTCCCACTTGGCGCCGCGCCAGGCCCAAAAATGGCCATATATCTGAAGATTGGTTCCACGCCCAAAGAGCCAGCAGGGAAAACTATGCCTTGTTCTAAAGCTCTTTGGGAACCGCTTGCGTAGCCCCACAGACCTGGGGGCTGCAGGCTTTCCTGCTGCCTTCAGCCTCAAAACCACCCTTTCACACATGGCGTCACGCCAGGCCCAAAAATGGCCATATATCTGGAGACTGGTCCCACGCCCAAAGAGCCAGCAGGGAAAACGATGCCTTGTTCTAAAGCTCTTTGGGAACCGCTTGCGTGGCCCCACACACCTGGGGGCTGCAGGCTTTCCTGCTGCCTTCAGCCTCAAAAACACCCTTTCCCACTTGGCTTCGCTTTAGGCACAAAAATGGCCATATGGCTGGAGATTGGTCCCACGCCCAAAGAGCCAGCAGGGAAAACTATGCCTTGTTCTAAAGCTCTTTGGGAACCGCTTGTGTGGCCCCACAGACCTGCGGGCTGCAGACTTTCCTACTGCCTTCAGCCTCAAAACCACCCTTTCCCACTTGGCGTCGCGCCAGGCCCAAAAATGGCCGTATGTCTGGAGATTGGTCCCACGCCCAAAGAGCCAGCAGGGAAAACTATGCCTTGTTCTAAAGCTCTTTGGGAACCGCTTGCGTAGCCCCACAGACCTGGGGGCTGCAGGCTTTCCTGCTCTCTTCAGCCTCAGAGGCATCCTTTCCCACTTGGCGCCGTGCCAGGCACAAAAATGGCCATATGTCTGGTAACTGGTCCCTTTCCCAAAGAGCCAGCAGGGAAAACTATGCCTTGTTCTAAAGCTCTTTGGGAACCGCTTGCGTAGCCCCACACACCTGGGGGCTGCAGGCTTTCCTGCTGCCTTCAGCCTCAAAAACACCCTTTCCCACTTGGCGCCGCGCCAGGCCCAGAAACGGCCATATGTCTGGAGGTTGGTCCCTCGCCCAAAGAGCCAGCAGGGAAAATTATGCCTTGTTCTAAAGCTCTTTGGGAACCGCTTGCGTGGCCCCACAGACCAGGGGGGTGCAGGCTTTCCTGCTGCCTTCAGCCTCAAAACCACCCTTTCCCACTTGGCGCCGCGCCAGGCCCAAAAATGGCCATATGTCTGGAGACTGGTCCCTTTCCCAAAGAGCCAGCAGGGAAAACTATGCCTTGTTCTAAAGCTCTTTGGGAATCGCTTGCGAAGCCCCAGAGACCTGGGGGCTGCAGGCTTTCCTGCTGCCTTCAGCCTCAAAGCCACCCTTTCCCACTTGGCGCCGCGCCAGGCCCAGAAACGGCCATATGTCTGGAGATTGGTCCCACGCCCAAAGAGCCAGCAGGGAAAACTATGCCTTGTTCTAAAGCTCTTTGGGAACCGCTTGCGTAGCCCCACACACCTGGGGGCTGCAGGCTTTCCTGCTGCCTTCAGCCTCAAAACCACCCTTTCCCACTTGGCGCCGCGCCAGGCCCAAAAATGGCCATATGTCTGGAGACTGGTCCCTTTCCCAAAGAGCCAGCAGGGAAAACTATGCCTTGTTCTAAAGCTCTTTGGGAACCGCTTGCGTGGCCCCACAGACCTGGGGGGTGCAGGCTTTCCTGCTGCCTTCAGCCTCAAAACCACCCTTTCCCACTTGGCGCCGTGCCAGGCCCAAAAATGGCCATATGTCTGGAGACTGGTCCCTTTCCCAAAGAGCCAGCAGGGAAAACTATGCCTTGTTCTAAAGCTCTTTGGGAACGGCTTGCGTAGCCCCACAGACCTTGGGGCTGCAAGCTCTCCTGCTGCCTTCAGCCTCAAAACCACCCTTTCCCACTTGGCGCCGCGCCAGGCACAAAAATGGCCATATGGCTGGAGACTGGTCCCACGCCCAAAGAGCCAGCAGGGAAAACTATGCCTTGTTCTAAAGCTCTTTGGGAACCGCTTGCGTAGCCCCACAGACCTTGGGGCTGCAAGCTCTCCTGCTGCCTTCAGCCTCAAAACAACCCTTTCCCACTTGGCGCCGCGCCAGGCACAAAAATGGCCATATGTCTGGAGACTGGTCCCACGCCCAAAGAGCCAGCAGGGAAAAATATGCCTTGTTCTAAAGCTCTTTGGGAACCGCTTGCGTAGCCCCACACACCTGGGGGCTGCAGGCTTTCCTGCTGCCTTCAGCCTCAAAACCACCCTTTCCCACTTGGCTTCGCTCCAGGCCCAAAAATGGCCATATGTCTGGAGACTGGTCCCACGCCCAAGGAGCCAGCAGGGAAAACTATGCCTTGTTGTAAAGCTCTTTGGGAACCGCTTCCGTAGCCCCACACACCTGGGGGCTGCAGGCTTTCCTGCTGCCTTCAGCCCCAAAACCACACTTTTACACTTGGCCCCGCGCCAGGCCCAGAAACGGCCATATGTCTGGAGATTGGTCCCACGCTCAAAGAGTCAGCAGGGAAAACTATGCCTTGTTCTAAAGCTCTTTGGGAACCGCTTGCGTAGCCCCACACACCTGGGGGCTGCAGGCTTTCCTGCTGCCTTCAGCCTCAAAGCCACCCTTTCCCACTTGGCGCCGCGCCAGGCCCAGAAACGGCCATATGTCTGGAGACTGGTCCCTTTCCCAAAGAGCCAGCAGGGAAAACTATGCCTTGTTCTAAAGCTCTTTGGGAATCGCTTGCGAAGCCCCAGAGACCTGGGGGCTGCAGGCTTTCCTGCTGCCTTCAGCCTCAAAGCCACCCTTTCCCACTTGGCGCCGCGCCAGGCCCAGAAACGGCCATATGTCTGGAGATTGGTCCCACGCCCAAAGAGCCAGCAGGGAAAACTATGCCTTGTTCTAAAGCTCTTTGGGAACCGCTTGCGTAGCCCCACACACCTGGGGGCTGCAGGCTTTCCTGCTGCCTTCAGCCTCAAAACCACCCTTTCCCACTTGGCGCCGCGCCAGGCCCAAAAATGGCCATATGTCTGGAGACTGGTCCCTTTCCCAAAGAGCCAGCAGGGAAAACTATGCCTTGTTCTAAAGCTCTTTGGGAACCGCTTGCGTGGCCCCACAGACCTGGGGGGTGCAGGCTTTCCTGCTGCCTTCAGCCTCAAAACCACCCTTTCCCACTTGGCGCCGTGCCAGGCCCAAAAATGGCCATATGTCTGGAGACTGGTCCCTTTCCCAAAGAGCCAGCAGGGAAAACTATGCCTTGTTCTAAAGCTCTTTGGGAACGGCTTGCGTAGCCCCACAGACCTTGGGGCTGCAAGCTCTCCTGCTGCCTTCAGCCTCAAAACCACCCTTTCCCACTTGGCGCCGCGCCAGGCACAAAAATGGCCATATGGCTAGAGATTGGTCCCACGCCCAAAGAGCCAGCAGGGAAAACTATGCCTTGTTCTAAAGCTCTTTGGGAACCGCTTGCGTGGCCCCACACACCTGGGGGCTGCAGGCTTTCCTGCTGCCTTCAGCCTCAAAACCACCCTTTCCCACTTGGCGTCGCGCCAGGCACAAAAATGGCTATATTTCTGGAGACTGGTCCCACGCCGAAAGAGCCAGCAGGGAAAACTATGCCTTGTTCTAAAGCTCTTTGGGAACCGCTTGCGTGGCCGCACACACCTGCGGGCTGCAGACTTTCCTGCTGCCTTCAGCCTCAAAACCACCCTTTCCCACTTGGCGCCTCGCCAGGCACAAAAATGGCCATATGTCTGGAGACTGGTCCCACGCCCAAAGAGCCAGCAGGGAAAACTATGCCTTGTTCTAAAGCTCTTTGGGAACCGCTTGCGTAGCCCCACACACCTGGGGCCTGCAGGCTTTCCTGCTGCCTTCAGCCTCAAAAACACCCTTTCCCACTTGGCGCCGTGCCAGGCCCAAAAATGGCCATATGTCTGGAGACTGCTCCCACGCCCAAAGAGCCAGCAGGGAAAACTATGCCTTGTTCTAAAGCTCTTTGGGAACCGCTTGCGTAGCCCCACACACCTGGGGGCTGCAGGCTTTCCTGCTGCCTTCAGCCTCAAAAACACCCTTTCCCACTTGGCGCCGCGCCAGGCCCAAAAATGGCCATATGGCTGGAGACTGGTCCCACGCCCAAAGAGCCAGCAGGGAAAATTATGCCTTGTTCTAAAGCTCTTTGGGAACCGCTTGCGTGGCCCCACAGACCAGGGGGGTGCAGGCTTTCCTGCTGCCTTCAGCCTCAAAACCACCCTTTCCCACTTGGCGCCGCGCCAGGCACAAAAATGGCCATATGGCTGGAGATTGGTCCCACGCCCAAAGAGACAGCAGGGAAAACTATGCCTTGTTCTAAAGCTCTTTGGGAACGGCTTGCGTGGCCCCACACACCTGCGGGCTGCAGACTTTCCTGCTGCCTTCAGCCTCAAAACCACCCTTTCCCACTTGGCGTCGCGCCAGGCCCAAAAATGGTCATATGTCTGGAGATTGGTCCCACGACCAAAGAGCCAGCAGGGAAAACTATGCCTTGTTCTAAAGCTCTTTGGGAACGGCTTGCGTAGCCCCACACACCTGGGGGCTGCAGGCTTTCCTGCTGCCTTCAGCCTCAAAACCACCCTTTCCCACTTGGCGCCGTGCCAGGCCCAAAAATGGCCATATGTCTGGAGACTGGTCCCTTTCCCAAAGAGCCAGCAGGGAAAACTATGCCTTGTTCTAAAGCTCTTTGGGAATCGCTTGCGAAGCCCCAGAGACCTGGGGGCTGCAGGCTTTCCTGCTGCCTTCAGCCTCAAAGCCACCCTTTCCCACTTGGCGCCGCGCCAGGCCCAGAAACGGCCATATGTCTGGAGATTGGTCCCACGCCCAAAGAGCCAGCAGGGAAAACTATGCCTTGTTCTAAAGCTCTTTGGGAACTGCTTGCGTAGCCCCACAGACCTGGGGGCTGCAGGCTTTCCTGCTGCCTTCAGCCTCAAAACCACCCTTTCCCACTTGGCGCCGCGCCAGGCCCGAAAATGGCCATATGTCTGGAGATTGGTCCCACGCCCAAAGAGCCAGCAGGGAAAACTATGCCTTGTTCTAAAGCTCTTTGGGAACCGCTTGCGTAGCCCCACACACCTGGGGGCTGCAGGCTTTCCTGCTGCCTTCAGCCTCAAAACCACCCTTTCCCACTTGGCGCCGCGCCAGGCCCAAAAATGGCCATGTGTCTGGAGACTGGTCCCACGCCCAAAGAGCCAGCAGGGAAAACTATGCCTTGTTCTAAAGCTCTTTGGGAACCTCTTGCGTAGCCCCACAGAGCTGGGGGCTGCAGGCTTTCCTGCTGCCTTCAGCCTCAAAACCACCCTTTCCCACTTGGCGCCGCGCCAGGCCCAGAAACGGCCATATGTCTGGAGATTGGTCCCACGCCCAAAGAGCCAGCAGGGAAAACTATGCCTTGTTCTAAAGCTCTTTGGGAACTGCTTGCGTAGCCCCACAGACCTGGGGGCTGCAGGCTTTCCTGCTGCCTTCAGCCTCAAAACCACCCTTTCCCACTTGGCGTCGCGCCAGGCACAAAAATGGCCATATGTCTGGAGATTGGTCCCACGCCCAAAGAGCCAGCAGGGAAAACTATGCCTTGTTCTAAAGCTCTTTGGGAACCGCTTGCGTAGCCCCACACACCTGGGGGCTGCAGGCTTTCCTGCTGCCTTCAGCCTCAGAGGCATCCTTTCCCACTTGGCGCCGTGCCAGGCACAAAAATGGCCATATGTCTGGTAACTGGTCCCTTTCCCAAAGAGCCAGCAAGGAAAACTATGCCTTGTTCTAAAGCTCTTTGGGAATCGCTTGCGAAGCCCCAGAGACCTGGGGGCTGCAGGCTTTCCTGCTGCCTTCAGCCTCAAAACCACCCTTTCCCACTTGGCGCCGCGCCAGGCCCAGAAACGGCAATATGTCTGGAGATTGGTCCCACGCCCAAAGAGCCAGCAGGGAAAACTATGCCTTGTTCTAAAGCTCTTTGGGAACCGCTTGCGTAGCCCCACACACCTGGGGCCTGCAGGCTTTCCTGCTGCCTTCAGCCTCAAAAACACCCTTTCCCACTTGGCGCCGTGCCAGGCCCAAAAATGGCCATATGTCTGGAGACTGCTCCCACGCCCAAAGAGCCAGCAGGGAAAACTATGCCTTGTTCTAAAGCTCTTTGGGAACCGCTTGCGTAGCCCCACACACCTGGGGGCTGCAGGCTTTCCTGCTGCCTTCAGCCTCAAAACCACCCTTTCCCACTTGGCGCCGTGCCAGGCCCAAAAATGGCCATATGTCTGGAGACTGGTCCCTTTCCCAAAGAGCCAGCAGGGAAAACTATGCCTTGTTCTAAAGCTCTTTGGGAATCGCTTGCGAAGCCCCAGAGACCTGGGGGCTGCAGGCTTTCCTGCTGCCTTCAGCCTCAAAGCCACCCTTTCCCACTTGGCGCCGCGCCAGGCCCAGAAACGGCCATATGTCTGGAGATTGGTCCCACGCCCAAAGAGCCAGCAGGGAAAACTATGCCTTGTTCTAAAGCTCTTTGGGAACTGCTTGCGTAGCCCCACAGACCTGGGGGCTGCAGGCTTTCCTGCTGCCTTCAGCCTCAAAACCACCCTTTCCCACTTGGCGCCGTGCCAGGCCCAAAAATGGCCATATGTCTGGAGACTGGTCCCACGCCCAAAGAGCCAGCAGGGAAAACTATGCCTTGTTCTAAAGCTCTTTGGGAACCGCTTGCGTGGCCCCACAGACCTGGGGGGTGCAGGCTTTCCTGCTGCCTTCAGCCTCAAAACCACCCTTTCCCACTTGGCGCCGTGCCAGGCCCAAAAATGGCCATATGTCTGGAGACTGGTCCCTTTCCCAAAGAGCCAGCAGGGAAAACTATGCCTTGTTCTAAAGCTCTTTGGGAATCGCTTGCGAAGCCCCAGAGACCTGGGGGCTGCAGGCTTTCCTGCTGCCTTCAGCCTCAAAACCACCCTTTCCCACTTGGCGCCGCGCCAGGCCCAGAAACGGCCATATGTCTGGAGATTGGTCCCACGCCCAAAGAGCCAGCAGGGAAAACTATGCCTTGTTCTAAAGCTCTTTGGGAACCGCTTGCGTAGCCCCACACACCTGGGGGCTGCAGGCTTTCCTGCTGCCTTCAGCCTCAAAACCACCCTTTCCCACTTGGCGCCGCGCCAGGCCCAAAAATGGCCATATGTCTGGAGACTGGTCCCACGCCCAAAGAGCCAGCAGGGAAAACTATGCCTTGTTCTAAAGCTCTTTGGGAACCTCTTGCGTAGCCCCACAGAGCTGGGGGCTGCAGGCTTTCCTGCTGCCTTCAGCCTCAAAACCACCCTTTCCCACTTGGCGCCGCGCCAGGCCCAAAAATGGACATATGTCTGGAGACTGGTCCCACGCCCAAAGAGCCAGCAGGGAAAACTATGCCTTGTTCTAAAGCTCTTTGGGAACCGCTTGCGTGGCCCCACAGACCTGGGGGGTGCAGGCTTTCCTGCTGCCTTCAGCCTCAAAACCACCCTTTCCCACATGGCGTCACGCCAGGCACAAAAAGGGCCATATGGCTGGAGATTGGTCCCACGCCCAAAGAGCCAGCAGGGAAAACTATGCCTTGTTCTAAAGCTCTTTGGGAACCGCTTGCGTGGCCCCACACACCTGCGGGCTGCAGACTTTCCTGCTGCCTTCAGCCTCAAAACCACCCTTTCCCACTTGGCGTCGCGCCAGGCACAAAAATGGTCATATGTGTGGAGATTGGTCCCACGCCCAAAGAGCCAGCAGGGAAAACTATGCCTTTTTCTAAAGCTCTTTGGGAACCGCTTGCGTAGCCCCACACACCTGGGGGCTGCAGGCTTTCCTGCTGCCTTCAGCCTCAAAACCACCCTTTCCCACTTGGCGCCGTGCCAGGCACAAAAATGGCCATATGTCTGGAGACTGGTCCCTTTCCCAAAGAGCCAGCAGGGAAAACTATGCCTTGTTCTAAAGCTCTTTGGGAATCGCTTGCGAAGCCCCAGAGACCTGGGGGCTGCAGGCTTTCCTGCTGCCTTCAGCCTCAAAGCCACCCTTTCCCACTTGGCGCCGCGCCAGGCCCAGAAACGGCCATATGTCTGGAGACTGGTCCCTTTCCCAAAGAGCCAGCAGGGAAAACTATGCCTTGTTCTAAAGCTCTTTGGGAATCGCTTGCGAAGCCCCAGAGACCTGGGGGCTGCAGGCTTTCCTGCTGCCTTCAGCCTCAAAGCCACCCTTTCCCACTTGGCGTGACGCCAGGCCCAGAAACGGCCATATGTCTGGAGATTGGTCCCACGCCCAAAGAGCCAGCAGGGAAAACTATGCCTTGTTCTAAAGCTCTTTGGGAACCGCTTGCGTAGCCCCACACACCTGGGGGCTGCAGGCTTTCCTGCTGCCTTCAGCCTCAAAACCACCCTTTCCCACTTGGCGCCGCGCCAGGCCCAAAAATGGCCATATGTCTGGAGACTGGTCCCACGCCCAAAGAGCCAGCAGGGAAAACTATGCCTTGTTCTAAAGCTCTTTGGGAACCGCTTGCGTGGCCCCACAGACCTGGGGGGTGCAGGCTTTCCTGCTGCCTTCAGCCTCAAAACCACCCTTTCCCACTTGGCGCCGTGCCAGGCCCAAAAATGGCCATATGTCTGGAGACTGGTCCCTTTGCCAAAGAGCCAGCAGGGAAAACTATGCCTTGTTCTAAAGCTCTTTGGGAATCGCTTGCGAAGCCCCAGAGACCTGGGGGCTGCAGGCTTTCCTGCTGCCTTCAGCCTCAAAGCCACCCTTTCCCACTTGGCGCCGCGCCAGGCCCAGAAACGGCCATATGTCTGGAGATTGGTCCCACGCCCAAAGAGCCAGCAGGGAAAACTATGCCTTGTTCTAAAGCTCTTTGGGAACCGCTTGCGTAGCCCCACACACCTGGGGGCTGCAGGCTTTCCTGCTGCCTTCAGCCTCAAAACCACCCTTTCCCACTTGGCGCCGCGCCAGGCCCAAAAATGGCCATATGTCTGGAGACTGGTCCCACGCCCAAAGAGCCAGCAGGGAAAACTATGCCTTGTTCTAAAGCTCTTTGGGAACCGCTTGCGTAGCCCCACACACCTGGGGGCTGCAGGCTTTCCTGCTGCCTTCAGCCTCAAAACCACCCTTTCCCACTTGGCGCCGCGCCAGGCCCAAAAATGGACATATGTCTGGAGACTGGTCCCACGCCCAAAGAGCCAGCAGGGAAAACTATGCCTTGTTCTAAAGCTCTTTGGGAACCGCTTGCGTGGCCCCACAGACCTGGGGGCTGCAGGCTTTCCTGCTGCCTTCAGCCTCAAAACCACCCTTTCCCACTTGGCGCCGCGCCAGGCACAAAAAGGGCCATATGGCTGGAGATTGGTCCCACGCCCAAAGAGCCAGCAGGGAAAACTATGCCTTGTTCTAAAGCTCTTTGGGAACCGCTTGCGTGGCCCCACACACCTGCGGGCTGCAGACTTTCCTGCTGCCTTCAGCCTCAAAACCACCCTTTCCCACTTGGCGTCGCGCCAGGCACAAGAATGGTCATATGTGTGGAGATTGGTCCCACGCCCAAAGAGCCAGCAGGGAAAACTATGCCTTTTTCTAAAGCTCTTTGGGAACCGCTTGCGTAGCCCCACACACCTGGGGGCTGCAGGCTTTCCTGCTGCCTTCAGCCTCAAAACCACCCTTTCCCACTTGGCGCCGCGCCAGGCACAAAAATGGCCATATATCTGGAGACTGGTCCCTTTCCCAAAGAGCCAGCAGGGAAAACTATGCCTTGTTCTAAAGCTCTTTGGGAATCGCTTGCGAAGCCCCAGAGACCTGGGGGCTGCAGGCTTTCCTGCTGCCTTCAGCCTCAAAGCCACCCTTTCCCACTTGGCGCCGCGCCAGGCCCAGAAACGGCCATATGTCTGGAGACTGGTCCCTTTCCCAAAGAGCCAGCAGGGAAAACTATGCCTTGTTCTAAAGCTCTTTGGGAATCGCTTGCGAAGCCCCAGAGACCTGGGGGCTGCAGGCTTTCCTGCTGCCTTCAGCCTCGAAGCCACCCTTTCCCACTTGGCGTGACGCCAGGCCCAGAAACGGCCATATGTCTGGAGATTGGTCCCACGCCCAAAGAGCCAGCAGGGAAAACTATGCCTTGTTCTAAAGCTCTTTGGGAACCGCTTGCGTAGCCCCACACACCTGGGGGCTGCAGGCTTTCCTGCTGCCTTCAGCCTCAAAACCACCCTTTCCCACTTGGCGCCGCGCCAGGCCCAAAAATGGCCATATGTCTGGAGACTGGTCCCACGCCCAAAGAGCCAGCAGGGAAAACTATGCCTTGTTCTAAAGCTCTTTGGGAACCGCTCGCGTGGCCCCACAGACCTGGGGGCTGCAGGCTTTCCTGCTGCCTTCAGCCTCAAAACCACCCTTTCCCACTTGGCGCCGCGCCAGGCACAAAAATGGCCATATGGCTGGAGATTGGTCCCACGCCCAAAGAGACAGCAGGGAAAACTATGCCTTGTTCTAAAGCTCTTTGGGAACGGCTTGCGTGGCCCCACACACCTGCGGGCTGCAGACTTTCCTGCTGCCTTCAGCCTCAAAACCACCCTTTCCCACTTGGCGTCGCGCCAGGCCCAAAAATGGTCATATGTCTGGAGATTGGTCCCACGACCAAAGAGCCAGCAGGGAAAACTATGCCTTGTTCTAAAGCTCTTTGGGAACGGCTTGCGTAGCCCCACACACCTGGGGGCTGCAGGCTTTCCTGCTGCCTTCAGCCTCAAAACCACCCTTTCCCACTTGGCGCCGTGCCAGGCCCAAAAATGGCCATATGTCTGGAGACTGGTCCCTTTCCCAAAGAGCCAGCAGGGAAAACTATGCCTTGTTCTAAAGCTCTTTGGGAATCGCTTGCGAAGCCCCAGAGACCTGGGGGCTGCAGGCTTTCCTGCTGCCTTCAGCCTCAAAGCCACCCTTTCCCACTTGGCGCCGCGCCAGGCCCAGAAACGGCCATATGTCTGGAGATTGGTCCCACGCCCAAAGAGCCAGCAGGGAAAACTATGCCTTGTTCTAAAGCTCTTTGGGAACTGCTTGCGTAGCCCCACAGACCTGGGGGCTGCAGGCTTTCCTGCTGCCTTCAGCCTCAAAACCACCCTTTCCCACTTGGCGCCGCGCCAGGCCCAAAAATGGCCATATGTCTGGAGACTGGTCCCACGCCCAAAGAGCCAGCAGGGAAAACTATGCCTTGTTCTAAAGCTCTTTGGGAACCGCTTGCGTGGCCCCACAGACCTGGGGGGTGCAGGCTTTCCTGCTGCCTTCAGCCTCAAAACCACCCTTTCCCACTTGGCGCCGTGCCAGGCCCAAAAATGGCCATATGTCTGGAGACTGGTCCCTTTCCCAAAGAGCCAGCAGGGAAAACTATGCCTTGTTCTAAAGCTCTTTGGGAATCGCTTGCGAAGCCCCAGAGACCTGGGGGCTGCAGGCTTTCCTGCTGCCTTCAGCCTCAAAACCACCCTTTCCCACTTGGCGCCGCGCCAGGCCCAGAAACGGCCATATGTCTGGAGATTGGTCCCACGCCCAAAGAGCCAGCAGGGAAAACTATGCCTTGTTCTAAAGCTCTTTGGGAACCGCTTGCGTAGCCCCACACACCTGGGGGCTGCAGGCTTTCCTGCTGCCTTCAGCCTCAAAACCACCCTTTCCCACTTGGCGCCGCGCCAGGCCCAAAAATGGCCATATGTCTGGAGACTGGTCCCACGCCCAAAGAGCCAGCAGGGAAAACTATGCCTTGTTCTAAAGCTCTTTGGGAACCTCTTGCGTAGCCCCACAGAGCTGGGGGCTGCAGGCTTTCCTGCTGCCTTCAGCCTCAAAACCACCCTTTCCCACTTGGCGCCGCGCCAGGCCCAAAAATGGACATATGTCTGGAGACTGGTCCCACGCCCAAAGAGCCAGCAGGGAAAACTATGCCTTGTTCTAAAGCTCTTTGGGAACCGCTTGCGTAGCCCCACACACCTGGGGGGTGCAGGCTTTCCTGCTGCCTTCAGCCTCAAAACCACCCTTTCCCACTTGGCGCCGCGCCAGGCACAAAAAGGGCCATATGGCTGGAGATTGGTCCCACGCCCAAAGAGCCAGCAGGGAAAACTATGCCTTGTTCTAAAGCTCTTTGGGAACCGCTTGCGTGGCCCCACACACCTGCGGGCTGCAGACTTTCCTGCTGCCTTCAGCCTCAAAACCACCCTTTCCCACTTGGCGTCGCGCCAGGCACAAAAATGGTCATATGTGTGGAGATTGGTCCCACGCCCAAAGAGCCAGCAGGGAAAACTATGCCTTTTTCTAAAGCTCTTTGGGAACCGCTTGCGTAGCCCCACACACCTGGGGGCTGCAGGCTTTCCTGCTGCCTTCAGCCTCAAAACCACCCTTTCCCACTTGGCGCCGTGCCAGGCACAAAAATGGCCATATGTCTGGAGACTGGTCCCTTTCCCAAAGAGCCAGCAGGGAAAACTATGCCTTGTTCTAAAGCTCTTTGGGAATCGCTTGCGAAGCCCCAGAGACCTGGGGGCTGCAGGCTTTCCTGCTGCCTTCAGCCTCAAAGCCACCCTTTCCCACTTGGCGCCGCGCCAGGCCCAGAAACGGCCATATGTCTGGAGACTGGTCCCTTTCCCAAAGAGCCAGCAGGGAGAACTATGCCTTGTTCTAAAGCTCTTTGGGAATCGCTTGCGAAGCCCCAGAGACCTGGGGGCTGCAGGCTTTCCTGCTGCCTTCAGCCTCAAAGCCACCCTTTCCCACTTGGCGTGACGCCAGGCCCAGAAACGGCCATATGTCTGGAGATTGGTCCCACGCCCAAAGAGCCAGCAGGGAAAACTATGCCTTGTTCTAAAGCTCTTTGGGAACCGCTTGCGTAGCCCCACACACCTGGGGGCTGCAGGCTTTCCTGCTGCCTTCAGCCTCAAAACCACCCTTTCCCACTTGGCGCCGCGCCAGGCCCAAAAATGGCCATATGTCTGGAGACTGGTCCCACGCCCAAAGAGCCAGCAGGGAAAACTATGCCTTGTTCTAAAGCTCTTTGGGAACCGCTTGCGTGGCCCCACAGACCTGGGGGGTGCAGGCTTTCCTGCTGCCTTCAGCCTCAAAACCACCCTTTCCCACTTGGCGCCGTGCCAGGCCCAAAAATGGCCATATGTCTGGAGACTGGTCCCTTTGCCAAAGAGCCAGCAGGGAAAACTATGCCTTGTTCTAAAGCTCTTTGGGAATCGCTTGCGAAGCCCCAGAGACCTGGGGGCTGCAGGCTTTCCTGCTGCCTTCAGCCTCAAAGCCACCCTTTCCCACTTGGCGCCGCGCCAGGCCCAGAAACGGCCATATGTCTGGAGATTGGTCCCACGCCCAAAGAGCCAGCAGGGAAAACTATGCCTTGTTCTAAAGCTCTTTGGGAACCGCTTGCGTAGCCCCACACACCTGGGGGCTGCAGGCTTTCCTGCTGCCTTCAGCCTCAAAACCACCCTTTCCCACTTGGCGCCGCGCCAGGCCCAAAAATGGCCATATGTCTGGAGACTGGTCCCACGCCCAAAGAGCCAGCAGGGAAAACTATGCCTTGTTCTAAAGCTCTTTGGGAACCTCTTGCGTAGCCCCACAGAGCTGGGGGCTGCAGGCTTTCCTGCTGCCTTCAGCCTCAAAACCACCCTTTCCCACTTGGCGCCGCGCCAGGCCCAAAAATGGACATATGTCTGGAGACTGGTCCCACGCCCAAAGAGCCAGCAGGGAAAACTATGCCTTGTTCTAAAGCTCTTTGGGAACCGCTTGCGTGGCCCCACAGACCTGGGGGCTGCAGGCTTTCCTGCTGCCTTCAGCCTCAAAACCACCCTTTCCCACTTGGCGCCGCGCCAGGCACAAAAAGGGCCATATGGCTGGAGATTGGTCCCACGCCCAAAGAGCCAGCAGGGAAAACTATGCCTTGTTCTAAAGCTCTTTGGGAACCGCTTGCGTGGCCCCACACACCTGCGGGCTGCAGACTTTCCTGCTGCCTTCAGCCTCAAAACCACCCTTTCCCACTTGGCGTCGCGCCAGGCACAAGAATGGTCATATGTGTGGAGATTGGTCCCACGCCCAAAGAGCCAGCAGGGAAAACTATGCCTTTTTCTAAAGCTCTTTGGGAACCGCTTGCGTAGCCCCACACACCTGGGGGCTGCAGGCTTTCCTGCTGCCTTCAGCCTCAAAACCACCCTTTCCCACTTGGCGCCGTGCCAGGCACAAAAATGGCCATATGTCTGGAGACTGGTCCCTTTCCCAAAGAGCCAGCAGGGAAAACTATGCCTTGTTCTAAAGCTCTTTGGGAATCGCTTGCGAAGCCCCAGAGACCTGGGGGCTGCAGGCTTTCCTGCTGCCTTCAGCCTCAAAGCCACCCTTTCCCACTTGGCGCCGCGCCAGGCCCAGAAACGGCCATATGTCTGGAGACTGGTCCCTTTCCCAAAGAGCCAGCAGGGAAAACTATGCCTTGTTCTAAAGCTCTTTGGGAATCGCTTGCGAAGCCCCAGAGACCTGGGGGCTGCAGGCTTTCCTGCTGCCTTCAGCCTCAAAGCCACCCTTTCCCACTTGGCGTGACGCCAGGCCCAGAAACGGCCATATGTCTGGAGATTGGTCCCACGCCCAAAGAGCCAGCAGGGAAAACTATGCCTTGTTCTAAAGCTCTTTGGGAACCGCTTGCGTAGCCCCACACACCTGGGGGCTGCAGGCTTTCCTGCTGCCTTCAGCCTCAAAACCACCCTTTCCCACTTGGCGCCGCGCCAGGCCCAAAAATGGCCATATGTCTGGAGACTGGTCCCACGCCCAAAGAGCCAACAGGGAAAACTATGCCTTGTTCTAAAGCTCTTTGGGAACCGCTCGCGTGGCCCCACAGACCTGGGGGCTGCAGGCTTTCCTGCTGCCTTCAGCCTCAAAACCACCCTTTCCCACTTGGCGCCGTGCCAGGCACAAAAATGGCCATATGTCTGGAGACTGGTCCCTTTGCCAAAGAGCCAGCAGGGAAAACTATGCCTTGTTCTAAAGCTCTTTGGGAATCGCTTGCGAAGCCCCAGAGACCTGGGGGCTGCAGGCTTTCCTGCTGCCTTCAGCCTCAAAGCCACCCTTTCCCACTTGGCGCCGCGCCAGGCCCAGAAACGGCCATATGTCTGGAGATTGGTCCCACGCCCAAAGAGCCAGCAGGGAAAACTATGCCTTGTTCTAAAGCTCTTTGGGAACCGCTTGCGTAGCCCCACACACCTGGGGGCTGCAGGCTTTCCTGCTGCCTTCAGCCTCAAAACCACCCTTTCCCACTTGGCGCCGCGCCAGGCCCAAAAATGGCCATATGTCTGGAGACTGGTCCCTTTGCCAAAGAGCCAGCAGGGAAAACTATGCCTTGTTCTAAAGCTCTTTGGGAACCTCTTGCGTAGCCCCACACACCTGGGGGCTGCAGGCTTTCCTGCTGCCTTCAGCCTCAAAACCACCCTTTCCCACTTGGCGCCGCGCCAGGCCCAAAAATGGACATATGTCTGGAGACTGGTCCCACGCCCAAAGAGCCAGCAGGGAAAACTATGCCTTGTTCTAAAGCTCTTTGGGAACCGCTTGCGTGGCCCCACAGACCTGGGGGGTGCAGGCTTTCCTGCTGCCTTCAGCCTCAAAACCACCCTTTCCCACTTGGCGCCGCGCCAGGCACAAAAAGGGCCATATGGCTGGAGATTGGTCCCACGCCCAAAGAGCCAGCAGGGAAAACTATGCCTTGTTCTAAAGCTCTTTGGGAACCGCTTGCGTGGCCCCACACACCTGCGGGCTGCAGACTTTCCTGCTGCCTTCAGCCTCAAAACCACCCTTTCCCACTTGGCGTCGCGCCAGGCACAAAAATGGTCATATGTGTGGAGATTGGTCCCACGCCCAAAGAGCCAGCAGGGAAAACTATGCCTTGTTCTAAAGCTCTTTGGGAACCGCTTGCGTAGTCCCACACACCTGGGGGCTGCAGGCTTTCCTGCTGCCTTCAGCCTCAAAACCACCCTTTCCCACTTGGCGCCGCGCCAGGCACAAAAATGGCCATATGTCTGGAGACTGGTCCCACGCCCAAAGAGCCAGCAGGGAAAACTATGCCTTGTTCTAAAGCTCTTTGGGAACCGCTTGCGTAGCCCCACACACCTGGGGGCTGCAGGCTTTCCTGCTGCCTTCAGCCTCAAAACCACCCTTTCCCACTTGGCGCCGCGCCAGGCCCAAAAATGGCCATATGTCTGGAGACTGGTCCCACGCCCAAAGAGCCAGCAGGGAAAACTATGCCTTGTTCTAAAGCTCTTTGGGAACCGCTTGCGTAGCCCCACACACCTGGGGGCTGCAGGCTTTCCTACTGCCTTCAGCCTCAAAACCACCCTTTCCCACTTGGCATCGCGCCAGGCCCAAAAATGGCCATATGTCTGGAGACTGGTCCCACGCCCAAAGAGCCAGCAGGGAAAACTATGCCTTGTTCTAAAGCTCTTTGGGAACCGCTTGCGTAGCCCCACACACCTGGGGGCTGCAGGCTTTCCTGCTGCCTTCAGCCTCAAAACCACCCTTTCCCACTTGGCGCCGCGCCAGGCACAAAAATGGCCATATGTCTGGATACTGGTCCCACGCCCAAAGAGCCAGCAGGGAAAACTATGCCTTGTTCTAAAGCTCTTTGGGAACCTCTTGCGTAGCCCCACAGACCTGGGGGGTGCAGGCTTTCCTGCTGCCTTCAGCCTCAAAACCACCCTTTCCCACTTGGCGTCACGGCAGGCACAAAAATGGCCATATGTCTGGAGACTGGTCCCACGCCCAAAGAGCCAGCAGGGAAAACTATGCCTTGTTCTAAAGCTCTTTGGGAACCGCTTGCGTGGCCCCACAGACCTGGGGGGTGCAGGCTTTCCTGCTGCCTTCAGCCTCAAAACCACCCTTTCCCACTTGTCGCCGCACCAGGCCCAAAAATGGCCATATGTCTGGAGACTGGTCCCTTTCCCAAAGAGCCAGCAGGGAAAACTATGCCTTGTTCTAAAGCTCTTTGGGAATCGCTTGCGAAGCCCCAGAGACCTGGGGGCTGCAGGCTTTCCTGCTGCCTTCAGCCTCAAAGCCACCCTTTCCCACTTGGCGCCGCGCCAGGCCCAGAAACGGCCATATGTCTGGAGATTGGTCCCACGCCCAAAGAGCCAGCAGGGAAAACTATGCCTTGTTCTAAAGCTCTTTGGGAACCGCTTGCGTAGCCCCACACACCTGGGGGCTGCAGGCTTTCCTGCTGCCTTCAGCCTCAAAACCACCCTTTCCCACTTGGCGCCGCGCCAGGCCCAAAAATGGCCATCTGTCTGGAGACTGGTCCCACGCCCAAAGAGCCAGCAGGGAAAACTATGCCTTGTTCTAAAGCTCTTTGGGAACCTCTTGCGTAGCCCCACAGAGCTGGGGGCTGCAGGCTTTCCTGCTGCCTTCAGCCTCAAAACCACCCTTTCCCACTTGGCGCCACGCCAGGCCCAAAAATGGCCATATGTCTGGAGACTGGTCCCTTTGCCAAAGAGCCAGCAGGGAAAACTATGCCTTGTTCTAAAGCTCTTTGGGAACCGCTTGCGTGGCCCCACAGACCTGGGGGGTGCAGGCTTTCCTGCTGCCTTCAGCCTCAAAACCACCCTTTCCCACTTGGCGCCGCGCCAGGCACAAAAAGGGCCATATGGCTGGAGATTGGTCCCACGCCCAAAGAGCCAGCAGGGAAAACTATGCCTTGTTCTAAAGCTCTTTGGGAACCGCTTGCGTGGCCCCACACACCTGCGGGCTGCAGACTTTCCTGCTGACTTCAGCCTCAAAATCACCCTTTCCCACTTGGCGTCGCGCCAGGCACAAAAATGGTCATATGTGTGGAGATTGGTCCCACGCCCAAAGAGCCAGCAGGGAAAACTATGCCTTTTTCTAAAGCTCTTTGGGAACCGCTTGCGTAGCCCCACACACCTGGGGGCTGCAGGCTTTCCTGCTGCCTTCAGCCTCAAAACCACCCTTTCCCACATGGCGCCGTGCCAGGCACAAAAATGGCCATATGTCTGGAGACTGGTCCCACGCCCAAAGAGCCAGCAGGGAAAACTATGCCTTGTTCTAAAGCTCTTTGGGAACCTCTTACGTAGCCCCACACACCTGGGGGCTGCAGGCTTTCCTGCTGCCTTCAGCCTCAAAACCACCCTTTCCCACTTGGCGCCGCGCCAGCCCCAAAAATGGCCATATGTCTGGAGACTGGTCCCACGCCCAAAGAGCCAGCAGGGAAAACTATGCCTTTTTCTAAAGCTCTTTGGGAACCGCTTGCGTAGCCCCACACACCTGGGGGCTGCAGGCTTTCCTGCTGCCTTCAGCCTCAAAACCACCCTTTCCCACTTGGCGCCGTGCCAGGCACAAAAATGGCCATATGTCTGGAGACTGGTCCCACGCCCAAAGAGCCAGCAGGGAAAACTATGCCTTGTTCTAAAGCTCTTTGGGAATCGCTTGCGAAGCCCCAGAGACCTGGGGGCTGCAGGCTTTCCTGCTGCCTTCAGCCTCAAAGCCACCCTTTCCCACTTGGCGCCGCGCCAGGCCCAGAAACGGCCATATGTCTGGAGATTGGTCCCACGCCCAAAGAGCCAGCAGGGAAAACTATGCCTTGTTCTAAAGCTCTTTGGGAACCGCTTGCGTAGCCCCACACACCTGGGGGCTGCAGGCTTTCCTGCTGCCTTCAGCCTCAAAACCACCCTTTCCCACTTGGCCCCGCGCCAGGCACAAAAATGGCCATATGTCTGGAGACTGGTCCCACGCCCAAAGAGCCAGCAGGGAAAACTATGCCTTGTTCTAAAGCTCTTTGGGAACCTCTTGCGTAGCCCCACACACCTGGGGGCTGCAGGCTTTCCTGCTGCCTTCAGCCTCAAAACCACCCTTTCCCACTTGGCGCCGCGCCAGGCAGAAAAATGGCCATATATCTGAATATTGGTTCCACGCCCAAAGAGCCAGCAGGGAAAACTATGCCTTGTTCTAAAGCTCTTTGGGAACCGCTTGCGTGGCCCCACAGACCTGGGGGGTGCAGGCTTTCCTGCTGCCTTCAGCCTCAAAACCACCCTTTCCCACTTGGCGCTGCGCCAGGCACAAAAATGGCCATATGGCTGGAGACTGGTCCCACGCCCAAAGAGCCAGCAGGGAAAACTATGCCTTGTTCTAAAGCTCTTTGGGAACCTCTTGCGTAGCCCCACAGACCTGGGGGGTGCAGGCTTTCCTGCTGCCTTCAGCCTCAAAACCACCCTTTCCCACTTGGCGCCGTGCCAGGCACAAAAATGGCCATATGTCTGGAGACTGGTCCCACGCCCAAAGAGCCAGCAGGGAAAACTATGCCTTGTTCTAAAGCTCTTTGGGAACCGCTTGCGTGGCCCCACAGACCTGGGGGGTGCAGGCTTTCCTGCTGCCTTCAGCCTCAAAACCACCCTTTCCCACTTGGCTTCGCTTCAGGCCCAAAAATGGCCATATGTCTGGAGACTGGTCCCTTTCCCAAAGAGCCAGCAGGGAAAACTATGCCTTGTTCTAAAGCTCTTTGGGAATCGCTTGCGAAGCCCCAGAGACCTGGGGGCTGCAGGCTTTCCTGCTGCCTTCATCCTCAAAGCCACCCTTTCCCACTTGGCGCCGCGCCAGGCCCAGAAACGGCCATATGTCTGGAGATTGGTCCCACGCCCAAAGAGCCAGCAGGGAAAACTATGCCTTGTTCTAAAGCTCTTTGGGAACGGCTTGCGTAGCCCCACAGACCTTGGGGCTGCAAGCTCTCCTGCTGCCTTCAGCCTCAAAACCACCCTTTCCCACTTGGCGCCGCGCCAGGCCCAAAAATGGACATATGTCTGGAGACTGGTACCACGCCCAAAGAGCCAGCAGGGAAAACTATGCCTTGTTCTAAAGCTCTTTTGGAACCGCTTGCGTGGCCCCACAGACCTGGGGGGTGTAGGCTTTCCTGCTGCCTTCAGCCTCAAAACCACCCTTTCCCACTTGGCGCCGCGCCAGGCACAAAAAGGGCCATATGGCTGGAGATTGGTCCCACGCCCAAAGAGCCAGCAGGGAAAACTATGCCTTGTTCTAAAGCTCTTTGGGAACCGCTTGCGTGGCCCCACACACCTGGGGGCTGCAGACTTTCCTGCTGCCTTCAGCCTCAAAACCACCCTTTCCCACTTGGCGTCGCGCCAGGCACAAAAATGGTCATATGTGTGGAGATTGGTCCCACGCCCAAAGAGCCAGCAGGGAAAACTATGCCTTTTTCTAAAGCTCTTTGGGAACCGCTTGCGTAGCCCCACACACCTGGGGGCTGCAGGCTTTCCTGCTGCCTTCAGCCTCAAAACCACCCTTTCCCACTTGGCGCCGTGCCAGGCACAAAAATGGCCATATGTCTGGAGACTGGTCCCTTTCCCAAAGAGCCAGCAGGGAAAACTATGCCTTGTTCTAAAGCTCTTTGGGAATCGCTTGCGAAGCCCCAGAGACCTGGGGGCTGCAGGCTTTCCTGCTGCCTTCAGCCTCAAAGCCACCCTTTCCCACTTGGCGCCGCGCCAGGCCCAGAAACGGCCATATGTCTGGAGATTGGTCCCACGCCCAAAGAGCCAGCAGGGAAAACTATGCCTTGTTCTAAAGCTCTTTGGGAACCGCTTGCGTAGCCCCACACACCTGGGGGCTGCAGACTTTCCTGCTGCCTTCAGCCTCAAAACCACCCTTTCCCACTTGGCGTCGCGCCAGGCACAAGAATGGCCATATGTCTGGAGACTGGTCCGACGCCCAAAGAGCCAGCAGGGAAAACTATGCCTTGTTCTAAAGCTCTTTGGGAACCTCTTACGTAGCCCCACACACCTTGGGGCTGCAGCCTTTCCTGCTGCCTTCAGCCTCAAAACCACCCTTTCCCACTTGGCGCCGCGCCAGGCCCAAAAATGGCCATATGTCTGGAGACTGGTCCCACGCCCAAAGAGCCAGCAGGGAAAACTATGCCTTGTTCTAAACCTCTTTGGGAACCGCTTGCGTAGCCCCACACACCTGGGGGCTGCAGGCTTTCCTACTGCCTTCAGCCTCAAAACCACCCTTTCCCACTTGGCATCGCGCCAGGCCCAAAAATGGCCATATGTCTGGAGACTGGTCCCACGCCCAAAGAGCCAGCAGGGAAAACTATGCCTTGTTCTAAAGCTCTTTGGGAACCGCTTGCGTAGCCCCACACACCTGGGGGCTGCAGGCTTTCCTGCTGCCTTCAGCCTCAAAACCACCCTTTCCCACTTGGCGTCACGCCAGGCACAAAAATGGCCATATGTCTGGAGACTGGTCCCACGCCCAAAGAGCCAGCAGGGAAAACTATGCCTTGTTCTAAAGCTCTTTGGGAACCGCTTGCGTGGCCCCACAGACCTGGGGGGTGCAGGCTTTCCTGCTGCCTTCAGCCTCAAAACCACCCTTTCCCACTTGGCGCCGCGCCAGGCACAAAAATGGCCATATGTCTAGAGATTGGTCCCACGCCGAAAGAGCCAGCAGGGAAAACTATGCCTTGTTCTAAAGCTCTTTGGGAACCGCTTGCGTGGCCCCACACACCTGGGGGCTGCAGACTTTCCTGCTGCCTTCAGCCTCAAAACCACGCTTTCCCACTTGGCGTCGCGCCAGGCACAAAAATGGTCATATGTCTGGAGATTGGTCCCACGCCCAAAGAGCCAGCAGGGAAAACTATGCCTTTTTCTAAAGCTCTTTGGGAACCGCTTGCGTAGCCCCACACACCTGGGGGCTGCAGGCTTTCCTGCTGCCTTCAGCCTCAAAACCACCCTTTCCCACTTGGCGCCGTGCCAGGCACAAAAATGGCCATATGTCTGGAGACTGGTCCCACGCCCAAAGAGCCAGCAGGGAAAACTATGCCTTGTTCTAAAGCTCTTTGGGAATCGCTTGCGAAGCCCCACAGACCTGGGGGCTACAGGCTTTCCTGCTGCCTTCAGCCTCAAAGCCACCCTTTCCCACTTGGCGCCGCGCCAGGCCCAGAAACGGCCATATGTCTGGAGATTGGTCCCACGCCCAAAGAGCCAGCAGGGAAAACTATGCCTTGTTCTAAAGCTCTTTGGGAACCGCTTGCGTAGCCCCACACACCTGGGGGCTGCAGGCTTTCCTGCTGCCTTCAGCCTCAAAACCACCCTTTCCCACTTGGCGCCGTGCCAGGCACAAAAATGGCCATATGTCTGGAGACTGGTCCCTTTCCCAAAGAGCCAGCAGGGAAAACTGTGCCTTGTTCTAAAGCTCTTTGGGAATCGCTTGCGAAGCCCCACAGACCTGGGGTCTGCAGGCTTTCCTGCTGCCATCAGCCTCAAAGCCACCCTTTCCCACTTGGCGCCGCGCCAGGCCCAGAAACGGCCATATGTCTGGAGATTGGTCCCACGCCCAAAGAGCCAGCAGGGAAAACTATGCCTTGTTCTAAAGCTCTTTGGGAACCGCTTGCGTAGCCCCACACACCTGGGGGCTGCAGGCTTTCCTGCTGCCTTCAGCCTCAAAACCACCCTTTCCCACTTGGCGCCACGCCAGGCCCAAAAATGACCATATGTCTGGAGACTGGTCCCACGCCCAAAGAGCCAGCAGGGAAAACTATGCCTTGTTCTAAAGCTCTTTGGGAACCGCTTGCGTAGCCCCACAGACCTGGGGGCTGCAGGCTTTCCTGCTGCCTTCAGCCTCAAAACCACCCTTTCCCACTTGGTGTCACGCCAGGCACAAAAATGGCCATATGTCTGGAGATTGGTCCCACGCCCAAAGAGCCAGCAGGGAAAACTATGCCTTGTTCTAAAGCTCTTTGGGAACCTCTTGCGTAGCCCCACACACCTGGGGGCTGCAGGCTTTCCTGCTGCCTTCAGCCTCAAAACCACCCTTTCCCACATGGCGTCACGCCAGGCACAAAAATGGCCATATATCTGGAGGTTGGTCCCACGCCCAAAGAGCCAGCAGGGAAAACTATGCCTTGTTCTAAAGCTCTTTGGGAACCGCTTGCGTAGCCCCACACACCTGGGGGCTGCAGGCTTTCCTGCTGCCTTCAGCCTCAAAACCACCCTTTCCCACTTGGCCCCGCGCCAGGACCAAAAATGGCCATATGTCTGGAGACTGGTCCCACGCTCAAAGAGCCAGCAGGGAAAACTATGCCTTGTTCTAAAGCTCTTTGGGAACCCCTTGCGTAGCCCCACAGACCTGGGGGCTGCAGGCTTTCCTGCTGCCTTCAGCCTCAAAACCACCCTTTCCCACTTGGCGCCGCGCCAGGCCCAAAAATGACCATATGTCTGGAGGTTGGTCCCACGCCCAAAGAGCCAGCAGGGAAAACTATGCCTTGTTCTAAAGCTCTTTGGGAACGGCTTGCGTAGCCCCACACACCTGGGGGCTGCAGGCTTTCCTGCTGCCTTCAGCCTCAAAACCACCCTTTCCCACTTGGTGTCACGCCAGGCACAAAAATGGCCATATGTCTGGAGACTGGTCCCACGCTCAAAGAGCCAGCAGGGAAAACTATGCCTTGTACTAAAGCTCTTTGGGAACCGCTTGCGTAGCCCCACACACCTGGGGGCTGCAGGCTTTCCTGCTGCCTTCAGTCTCAAAACCACCCTTTCCCACATGGCGTCACGCCAGGCACAAAAATGGCCATATGTCTGGAGGTTGGTCCCACGCCCAAAGAGCCAGCAGGGAAAACTATGCCTTGTTCTAAAGCTCTTTGGGAACCGCTTGCGTGGCCTCAAAGACCTGGGGGCTGCAGGCTTTCTTGCTGCCTTCAGCCTCAAAACCACCCTTTCCCACTTGGCGCCGCACCAGGCCCAAAAATGGCCATATGTCTGGAGACTGGTCCCACGCCCAAAGAGCAGCAGAGAAAACTATGCCTTGTTCTAAAGCTCTTTGGGAACCGCTTGCGTAGCCCCACACACCTGGGGGCTACAGGCTTTCCTGCTGCCTTCAGCCTCAAAACCACCCTTTCCCACATGGCGTCACGCCAGGCATAAAAATGGCCATATGTCTGGAGGTTGGTCCCACGCCCAAAGAGCCAGCAGGGAAAACTATGCCTTGTTCTAAAGCTCTTTGGGAACCGCTTGCGTAGCCTCACACACCTGGGGGCTGCAGGCTTTCCTGCTGCCTTCAGCCTCAAAGGCACCCTTTCCCACTTGGCGCCACGCCAGGCCCAAAAATGGCCATATGTCTGGAGACTGGTCCCACGCCCAAAGAGACAGCAGGGAAAACTATGCCTTGTTCTAAAGCTCTTTGGGAACTGCTTGCGTAGCTCCACACACCTGGGCGCTGCAGGCTTTCCTGCTGCCTTCAGCCTCAAAACCACCCTTTCCCACTTGGCGCTGCGCGAGGCCCAAAAATGGCCATATGTCTGGAGACTGGTCCCACGCTCAAAGAGCCAGCAGGGAAAACTATGCCTTGTTCTAAAGCTCTTTGGGAACGGCTTGCGTAGCCCCACACACCTGGGGGCTGCAGGCTTTCCTGCTGCCTTCAGCCTCAAAACCACCCTTTCCCACATGGCGTCACGCCAGGCACAAAAACGGCCATATGTCTGGAGATTGGTCCCACGCCCAAAGAGCCAGCAGGGAAAACTATGCCTTGTTCTAAAGCTCTTTGGGAACCGCTTGCGTAGCCCCACACACCTGGGGGCTACAGGCTTTCCTGCTGCCTTCAGCCTCAAAACCACCCTTTCCCACATGGCGTGACACCAGGCACAAAAATGGCCATATGTCTGGAGCTTGGTCCCACGCCCAAAGAGCCAGCAGGGAAAACTATGCCTTGTTCTAAAGCTCTTTGGGAACCGCTTGCGTAGCCCCACACACCTGGGGGCTGCAGGCTCTCCTGCTGCCTTCAGCCTCAAAACAACCCTGTCCCACATGGCGCCGCGCCAGGCCCAAAAATGGCCATATGTCTGGAGACTGGTCCCACGCCCATAGAGCCAGCAGGGAAAACTATGCCTTGTTCTAAAGCTCTTTGGGTACCGCTTGCATAGCCCCACACACCTGAGGGCTGCAGGCTTTCCTGCTGCCTTCAGCCTCAAAACCACCCTTTCCCACATGGCGTCACGCCAGGCCCAAAAATGGCCATATGTCTGGAGATTGGTCCGACGCCCAAAGAGCCAGCAGGGAAAACTATGCCTTGTTCTAAAGCTCTTTGGGAACGGCTTGCGTAGCCCCACAGACCAGGGGGCTGCAAGCTTTCCTGCTGCCTTCAGCCTCAAAACCACCCTTTCCCACTTGGCGCTGCGCCAGGCCCAAAAATGGCCACATGTCTGGAGACTGGTCCCACGCCGAAAGAGCCAGCAGGGAAAACTATGCCTTGTTCTAAAGCTCTTTGGGAACCGCTTGCGTAGCCCCACACACCTGGGGGCTACAGGCTTTCCTGCTGCCTTCAGCCTCAAAACCACCCTTTCCCACATGGCGCCGCGCCAGGCACAAAAATGGCCATATGGCTGGAGATTGGTCCCACGCCCAAAGAGCCAGCAGGGAAAACTATGCCTTGTTCTAAAGCTCTTTGGGAACCACTTGCATAGCCCCACACACCTGGGGGCTGCAGGCTTTCCTGCTGCCTTCAGCCTCAAAACCACCCTTTCCCACATGGCGTCACGCCAGGCATAAAAATGGCCATATGTCTGGAGGTTGGTCCCACGCCCAAAGAGCCAGCAGGGAAAACTATGCCTTGTTCTAAAGCTCTTTGGGAACCGCTTGCGTAGCCTCACACACCTCGGGGCTGCAGGCTTTCCTGCTCTCTTCAGCCTCAAAACCACCCTTTCCCACTTGGCGCTGCGCGAGGCCCAAAAATGGCCATATGTCTGGAGACTGGTCCCACGCTCAAAGAGCCAGCAGGGAAAACTATGCCTTGTTCTAAAGCTCTTTGGGAACGGCTTGCGTAGCCCCACACACCTGGGGGCTGCAGACCTTCCTGCTGCCTTCAGCCTCAAAACCACCCTTTCCCACATGGCGTCACGCCAGGCACAAAAACGGCCATATGTCTGGAGATTGGTCCCACGCCCAAAGAGCCAGCAGGGAAAACTATGCCTTGTTCTAAAGCTCTTTGGGAACCGCTTGCGTAGCCCCACACACCTGGGGGCTGCAGGCTTTCCTGCTGCCTTCAGCCTCAAAGGCACTCTTTCCAACTTGGCGTGACACCAGGCACAAAAATGGCCATATGTCTGGAGATTGGTCCCACGCCCAAAGAGCCAGCAGGGAAAACTATGCCTTGTTCTAAAGCTCTTTGGGAACCGCTTGCGTAGCCCCACAGACCTTGGGGCTGCAGGCTCTCCTGCTGCCTTCAGCCTCAAAACAACCCTGTCCCACATGGCGCCGCGCCAGGCCCAAAAATGGCCATATGTCTGGAGACTGGTCCCACGCCCATAGAGCCAGCAGGGAAAACTATGCCTTGTTCTAAAGCTCTTTGGGTACCGCTTGCATAGCCCCACACACCTGAGGGCTGCAGGCTTTCCTGCTGCCTTCAGCCTCAAAACCACCCTTTCCCACATGGCGTCACGCCAGGCCCAAAAATGGCCATATGTCTGGAGATTGGTCCGACGCCCAAAGAGCCAGCAGGGAAAACTATGCCTTGTTCTAAAGCTCTTTGGGAACGGCTTGCGTAGCCCCACAGACCAGGGGGCTGCAAGCTTTCCTGCTGCCTTCAGCCTCAAAACCACCCTTTCCCACTTGGCGCTGCGCCAGGCCCAAAAATGGCCACATGTCTGGAGACTGGTCCCACGCCGAAAGAGCCAGCAGGGAAAACTATACCTTGTTCTAAAGCTCTTTGGGAACCGCTTGCGTAGCCCCACACACCTGGGGGCTACAGGCTTTCCTGCTGCCTTCAGCCTCAAAACCACCCTTTCCCACATGGCGCCGCGCCAGGCACAAAAATGGCCATATGTCTGGAGATTGGTCCCACGCCCAAAGAGCCAGCAGGGAAAACTATGCCTTGTTCTAAAGCTCTTTGGGAACCACTTGCATAGCCCCACACACCTGGGGGCTGCAGGCTTTCCTGCTGCCTTCAGCCTCAAAACCACCCTTTCCCACATGGCGTCACGCCAGGCATAAAAATGGCCATATGTCTGGAGGTTGGTCCCACGCCCAAAGAGCCAGCAGGGAAAACTATGCCTTGTTCTAAAGCTCTTTGGGAACCGCTTGCGTAGCCTCACACACCTGGGGGCTGCAGGCTTTCCTGCTCTCTTCAGCCTCAAAACCACCCTTTCCCACTTGGCGCTGCGCGAGGCCCAAAAATGGCCATATGTCTGGAGACTGGTCCCACGCTCAAAGAGCCAGCAGGGAAAACTATGCCTTGTTCTAAAGCTCTTTGGGAACGGCTTGCGTAGCCCCACACACCTGGGGGCTGCAGACCTTCCTGCTGCCTTCAGCCTCAAAACCACCCTTTCCCACATGGCGTCACGCCAGGCACAAAAACGGCCATATGTCTGGAGATTGGTCCCACGCCCAAAGAGCCAGCAGGGAAAACTATGCCTTGTTCTAAAGCTCTTTGGGAACCGCTTGCGTAGCCCCACACACCTGGGGGCTGCAGGCTTTCCTGCTGCCTTCAGCCTCAAAGGCACTCTTTCCAACTTGGCGTGACACCAGGCACAAAAATGGCCATATGTCTGGAGACTGGTCCCTTTCCCAAAGAGCCAGCAGGGAAAACTATGCCTTGTTCTAAAGCTCTTTGGGAACCGCTTGCGTAGCCCCACACACCTGGGGGCTGCAGGCTCTCCTGCTGCCTTCAGCCTCAAAACAACCCTGTCCCACTTGGCGCCACGCCAGGCCCAAAAATGGCCATATGTCTGGAGACTGGTCCCACGCCCATAGAGCCAGCAGGGAAAACTATGCCTTGTTCTAAAGCTCTTTGGGTACCGCTTGCATAGCCCCACACACCTGAGGGCTGCAGGCTTTCCTGCTGCCTTCAGCCTCAAAACCACCCTTTCCCACATGGCGTCACGCCAGGCCCAAAAATGGCCATATGTCTGGAGATTGGTCCGACGCCCAAAGAGCCAGCAGGGAAAACTATGCCTTGTTCTAAAGCTCTTTGGGAACGGCTTGCGTAGCCCCACAGACCAGGGGGCTGCAGGCTTTCCTGCTGCCTTCAGCCTCAAAACCACCCTTTCCCACTTGGCGCCGTGCCAGGCCCAAAAATGGCCATATGTCTGGAGACTGGTCCCACGCCGAAAGAGCCAGCAGGGAAAACTATGCCTTGTTCTAAAGCTCTTTGGGAACCGCTTGCGTAGCCCCACAGACCTGGGTGCTGCAGGCTTTCCTGCTGCCTTCAGCCTCAAAACCACCCTTTCCCACTTGTCGCCGCACCAGGCCCAGAAATGGCCATATGTCTGGAGACTGGTCCCACGCCCAAAGAGCCAACAGGGAAAACTATGCCTTGTTCTAAAGCTCTTTGGGAACCGCTTGCGTAGCCCCACACACCTGGGGGCTACAGGCTTTCCTGCTGCCTTCAGCCTCAAAACCACCCTTTCCCACTTGGCCCCGCGCCAGGCCCAAAAATGGCCATATGTCTGGAGATTGGTCCCACGCCCAAAGAGCCAGCAGGGAAAACTATGCCTTGTTCTAAAGCTCTTTGGGAACCACTTGCGTAGCCCCACAGACCTGGGGGCTGCAGGCTTTCCTGCTGCCTTCAGC
Source organism: Chroicocephalus ridibundus (assembly GCF_963924245.1). Classification (NCBI taxonomy): domain Eukaryota; kingdom Metazoa; phylum Chordata; class Aves; order Charadriiformes; family Laridae; genus Chroicocephalus; species Chroicocephalus ridibundus. The sequence continues at coordinate 544,032 of NW_026961236.1, read as the reverse complement.
CTCAAAACCACCCTTTCCCACATGGCGTCACGCCAGGCATAAAAATGGCCATATGTCTGGAGACTGGTCCCACGCCCAAAGAGCCAGCAGGGAAAACTATGCCTTGTTCTAAAGCTCTTTGGGAACCGCTTGCGTAGCCTCACACACCTGGGGGCTGCAGGCTTTCCTGCTCTCTTCAGCCTCAAAGGCACCCTTTCCCACTTGGCGCCACGCCAGGCCCAAAAATGGCCATATGTCTGGAGACTGGTCCCACGCCCAAAGAGCCAGCAGGGAAAACTATGCCTTGTTCTAAAGCTCTTTGGGAACTGCTTGCGTAGCCCCACACACCTGGGCGCTGCAGGCTTTCCTGCTGCCTTCAGCCTCAAAACCACCCTTTCCCACTTGGCGCTGCGCGAGGCCCAAAAACGGCCATATGTCTGGAGATTGGTCCCACGCCCAAAGAGCCAGCAGGGAAAACTATGCCTTGTTCTAAAGCTCTTTGGGAACCGCTTGCGTAGCCCCACAGACCTTGGGGCTGCAGGCTCTCCTGCTGCCTTCAGCCTCAAAACAACCCTGTCCCACATGGCGCCGCGCCAGGCCCAAAAATGGCCATATGTCTGGAGACTGGTCCCACGCCCATAGAGCCAGCAGGGAAAACTATGCCTTGTTCTAAAGCTCTTTGGGTACCGCTTGCATAGCCCCACACACCTGAGGGCTGCAGGCTTTCCTGCTGCCTTCAGCCTCAAAACCACCCTTTCCCACATGGCGTCACGCCAGGCCCAAAAATGGCCATATGTCTGGAGATTGGTCCGACGCCCAAAGAGCCAGCAGGGAAAACTATGCCTTGTTCTAAAGCTCTTTGGGAACGGCTTGCGTAGCCCCACAGACCAGGGGGCTGCAAGCTTTCCTGCTGCCTTCAGCCTCAAAACCACCCTTTCCCACTTGGCGCTGCGCCAGGCCCAAAAATGGCCACATGTCTGGAGACTGGTCCCACGCCGAAAGAGCCAGCAGGGAAAACTATACCTTGTTCTAAAGCTCTTTGGGAACCGCTTGCGTAGCCCCACACACCTGGGGGCTACAGGCTTTCCTGCTGCCTTCAGCCTCAAAACCACCCTTTCCCACATGGCGCCGCGCCAGGCACAAAAATGGCCATATGTCTGGAGATTGGTCCCACGCCCAAAGAGCCAGCAGGGAAAACTATGCCTTGTTCTAAAGCTCTTTGGGAACCACTTGCATAGCCCCACACACCTGGGGGCTGCAGGCTTTCCTGCTGCCTTCAGCCTCAAAACCACCCTTTCCCACATGGCGTCACGCCAGGCATAAAAATGGCCATATGTCTGGAGGTTGGTCCCACGCCCAAAGAGCCAGCAGGGAAAACTATGCCTTGTTCTAAAGCTCTTTGGGAACCGCTTGCGTAGCCTCACACACCTGGGGGCTGCAGGCTTTCCTGCTCTCTTCAGCCTCAAAACCACCCTTTCCCACTTGGCGCTGCGCGAGGCCCAAAAATGGCCATATGTCTGGAGACTGGTCCCACGCTCAAAGAGCCAGCAGGGAAAACTATGCCTTGTTCTAAAGCTCTTTGGGAACGGCTTGCGTAGCCCCACACACCTGGGGGCTGCAGACCTTCCTGCTGCCTTCAGCCTCAAAACCACCCTTTCCCACATGGCGTCACGCCAGGCACAAAAACGGCCATATGTCTGGAGATTGGTCCCACGCCCAAAGAGCCAGCAGGGAAAACTATGCCTTGTTCTAAAGCTCTTTGGGAACCGCTTGCGTAGCCCCACACACCTGGGGGCTGCAGGCTTTCCTGCTGCCTTCAGCCTCAAAGGCACTCTTTCCAACTTGGCGTGACACCAGGCACAAAAATGGCCATATGTCTGGAGATTGGTCCCACGCCCAAAGAGCCAGCAGGGAAAACTATGCCTTGTTCTAAAGCTCTTTGGGAACCGCTTGCGTAGCCCCACACACCTGGGGGCTGCAGGCTCTCCTGCTGCCTTCAGCCTCAAAACAACCCTGTCCCACTTGGCGCCACGCCAGGCCCAAAAATGGCCATATGTCTGGAGACTGGTCCCACGCCCATAGAGCCAGCAGGGAAAACTATGCCTTGTTCTAAAGCTCTTTGGGTACCGCTTGCATAGCCCCACACACCTGAGGGCTGCAGGCTTTCCTGCTGCCTTCAGCCTCAAAACCACCCTTTCCCACATGGCGTCACGCCAGGCCCAAAAATGGCCATATGTCTGGAGATTGGTCCGACGCCCAAAGAGCCAGCAGGGAAAACTATGCCTTGTTCTAAAGCTCTTTGGGAACGGCTTGCGTAGCCCCACAGACCAGGGGGCTGCAGGCTTTCCTGCTGCCTTCAGCCTCAAAACCACCCTTTCCCACTTGGCGCTGCGCCAGGCCCAAAAATGGCCATATGTCTGGAGACTGGTCCCACGCCGAAAGAGCCAGCAGGGAAAACTATGCCTTGTTCTAAAGCTCTTTGGGAACCGCTTGCGTAGCCCCACAGACCTGGGTGCTGCAGGCTTTCCTGCTGCCTTCAGCCTCAAAACCACCCTTTCCCACTTGTCGCCGCACCAGGCCCAGAAATGGCCATATGTCTGGAGACTGGTCCCACGCCCAAAGAGCCAACAGGGAAAACTATGCCTTGTTCTAAAGCTCTTTGGGAACCGCTTGCGTAGCCCCACACACCTGGGGGCTACAGGCTTTCCTGCTGCCTTCAGCCTCAAAACCACCCTTTCCCACTTGGCCCCGCGCCAGGCCCAAAAATGGCCATATGTCTGGAGATTGGTCCCACGCCCAAAGAGCCAGCAGGGAAAACTATGCCTTGTTCTAAAGCTCTTTGGGAACCACTTGCGTAGCCCCACAGACCTGGGGGCTGCAGGCTTTCCTGCTGCCTTCAGCCTCAAAACCACCCTTTCCCACATGGCGTCACGCCAGGCATAAAAATGGCCATATGTCTGGAGACTGGTCCCACGCCCAAAGAGCCAGCAGGGAAAACTATGCCTTGTTCTAAAGCTCTTTGGGAACCGCTTGCGTAGCCTCACACACCTGGGGGCTGCAGGCTTTCCTTCTCTCTTCAGCCTCAAAGGCACCCTTTCCCACTTGGCGCCACGCCAGGCCCAAAAATGGCCATATGTCTGGAGACTGGTCCCACGCCCAAAGAGCCAGCAGGGAAAACTATGCCTTGTTCTAAAGCTCTTTGGGAACTGCTTGCGTAGCCCCACACACCTGGGCGCTGCAGGCTTTCCTGCTGCCTTCAGCCTCAAAACCACCCTTTCCCACTTGGCGCTGCGCGAGGCCCAAAAATGGCCATATGTCTGGAGACTGGTCCCACGCTCAAAGAGCCAGCAGGGAAAACTATGCCTTGTTCTAAAGCTCTTTGGGAACGGCTTGCGTAGCCCCACACACCTGGGGGCTGCAGACCTTCCTGCTGCCTTCAGCCTCAAAACCACCCTTTCCCACATGGCGTCACGCCAGGCACAAAAACGGCCATATGTCTGGAGATTGGTCCCACGCCCAAAGAGCCAGCAGGGAAAACTATGCCTTGTTCTAAAGCTCTTTGGGAACCGCTTGCGTAGCCCCACACACCTGGGGGCTACAGGCTTTCCTGCTGCCTTCAGCCTCAAAACCACCCTTTCCCACATGGCGTGACACCAGGCACAAAAATGGCCATATGTCTGGAGACTGGTCCCACGCCCAAAGAGCCAGCAGGGAAAACTATGCCTTGTTCTAAAGCTCTTTGGGAACCGCTTGCGTAGCCCCACAGACCTGGGGGCTGCAGGCTCTCCTGCTGCCTTCAGCCTCAAAACAACCCTGTCCCACTTGGCGCCACGCCAGGCCCAAAAATGGCCATATGTCTGGAGACTGGTCCCACGCCCATAGAGCCAGCAGGGAAAACTATGCCTTGTTCTAAAGCTCTTTGGGAACCGCTTGCATAGCCCCACACACCTGGGGGCTGCAGGCTTTCTTGCTGCCTTCAGCCTCAAAACCACCCTTTCCCACATGGCGTCACGCCAGGCCCAAAAATGGCCATATGTCTGGAGATTGGTCCCACGCCCAAAGAGCCAGCAGGGAAAACTATGCCTTGTTCTAAAGCTCTTTGGGAACGGCTTGCGTAGCCCCACAGACCAGGGGGCTGCAAGCTTTCCTGCTGCCTTCAGCCTCAAAACCACCCTTTCCCACTTGGCGCTGCGCCAGGCCCAAAAATGGCCATATGTCTGGAGACTGGTCCCACGCTCAAAGAGCCAGCAGGGAAAACTATGCCTTGTTCTAAAGCTCTTTGGGAACGGCTTGCGTAGCCCCACACACCTGGGGGCTGCAGACCTTCCTGCTGCCTTCAGCCTCAAAACCACCCTTTCCCACATGGCGTCACGCCAGGCACAAAAACGGCCATATGTCTGGAGATTGGTCCCACGCCCAAAGAGCCAGCAGGGAAAACTATGCCTTGTTCTAAAGCTCTTTGGGAACCGCTTGCGTAGCCCCACACACCTGGGGGCTACAGGCTTTCCTGCTGCCTTCAGCCTCAAAACCACCCTTTCCCACATGGCGTGACACCAGGCACAAAAATGGCCATATGTCTGGAGCTTGGTCCCACGCCCAAAGAGCCAGCAGGGAAAACTATGCCTTGTTCTAAAGCTCTTTGGGAACCGCTTGCGTAGCCCCACAGACCTTGGGGCTGCAGGCTCTCCTGCTGCCTTCAGCCTCAAAACAACCCTGTCCCACTTGGCGCCACGCCAGGCCCAAAAATGGCCATATGTCTGGAGACTGGTCCCACGCCCATAGAGCCAGCAGGGAAAACTATGCCTTGTTCTAAAGCTCTTTGGGAACGGCTTGCGTAGCCCCACAGACCAGGGGGCTGCAAGCTTTCCTGCTGCCTTCAGCCTCAAAACCACCCTTTCCCACTTGGCGCTGCGCCAGGCCCAAAAATGGCCATATGTCTGGAGACTGGTCCCACGCCCAAAGAGCCAGCAGGGAAAACTATGCCTTGTTCTAAAGCTCTTTGGGAACGGCTTGTGTAGCCCCACACACCTGGGGGCTGCAGACCTTCCTGCTGCCTTCAGCCTCAAAACCACCCTTTCCCACATGGCGTCACGCCAGGCACAAAAACGGCCATATGTCTGGAGATTGGTCCCACGCCCAAAGAGCCAGCAGGGAAAACTATGCCTTGTTCTAAAGCTCTTTGGGAACCGCTTGCGTAGCCCCACACACCTGGGGGCTACAGGCTTTCCTGCTGCCTTCAGCCTCAAAACCACCCTTTCCCACATGGCGTGACACCAGGCACAAAAATGGCCATATGTCTGGAGACTGGTCCCACGCCCATAGAGCCAGCAGGGAAAACTATGCCTTGTTCTAAAGCTCTTTGGGAACGGCTTGCGTAGCCCCACACACCTGGGGGCTGCAGACCTTCCTGCTGCCTTCAGCCTCAAAACGACCCTTTCCCACATGGCGTCACGCCAGGCACAAAAACGGCCATATGTCTGGAGATTGGTCCCACGCCCAAAGAGCCAGCAGGGAAAACTATGCCTTGTTCTAAAGCTCTTTGGGAACCGCTTGCGTAGCCCCACACACCTGGGGGCTACAGGCTTTCCTGCTGCCTTCAGCCTCAAAACCACCCTTTCCCACATGGCGTGACACCAGGCACAAAAATGGCCATATGTCTGGAGGTTGGTCCCACGCCCAAAGAGCCAGCAGGGAAAACTATGCCTTGTTCTAAAGCTCTTTGGGAACCGCTTGCGTAGCCCCACACACCTGGGGGCTGCAGGCTCTCCTGCTGCCTTCAGCCTCAAAACAACCCTGTCCCACTTGGCGCCATGACAGGCCCAAAAATGGCCATATGTCTGGAGACTGGTCCCACGCCCATAGAGCCAGCAGGGAAAACTATGCCTTGTTCTAAAGCTCTTTGGGAACCGCTTGCATAGCCCCACTCACCTGGGGGCTGCAGGCTTTCCTGCTGCCTTCAGCCTCAAAACCACCCTTTCCCACATGGCGTCACGCCAGGCCCACAAATGGCCATATGTCTGGAGATTGGTCCCACGCCCAAAGAGCCAGCAGGGAAAACTATGCCTTGTTCTAAAGCTCTTTGGGAACGGCTTGCGTAGCCCCACAGACCAGGGGGCTGCAAGCTTTCCTGCTGCCTTCAGCCTCAAAACCACCCTTTCCCACTTGGCGCTGCGCCAGGCCCAAAAATGGCCATATGTCTGGAGACTGGTCCCACGCCCAAAGAGCCAGCAGGGAAAACTATGCCTTGTTCTAAAGCTCTTTGGGAACGGCTTGTGTAGCCCCACACACCTGGGGGCTGCAGACCTTCCTGCTGCCTTCAGCCTCAAAACCACCCTTTCCCACATGGCGTCACGCCAGGCACAAAAACGGCCATATGTCTGGAGATTGGTCCCACGCCCAAAGAGCCAGCAGGGAAAACTATGCCTTGTTCTAAAGCTCTTTGGGAACCGCTTGCGTAGCCCCACACACCTGGGGGCTACAGGCTTTCCTGCTGCCTTCAGCCTCAAAACCACCCTTTCCCACATGGCGTGACGCCAGGCACAAAAACGGCCATATGTCTGGAGATTGGTCCCACGCTCAAAGAGCCAGCAGGGAAAACTATGCCTTGTTCTAATGCTCTTTGGGAACCACTTGCGTAGCCCCACAGACCTGGGGGCTGCAGGCTTTCCTGCTGCCTTCAGCCTCAAAACCACCCTTTCCCACATGGCGTGACACCAGGCACAAAAATGGCCATATGTCTGGAGACTGGTCCCACGCCCATAGAGCCAGCAGGGAAAACTATGCCTTGTTCTAAAGCTCTTTGGGAACCGCTTGCGTAGCCCCTCAGACCTTGGGGCTGCAGGCTCTCCTGCTGCCTTCAGCCTCAAAACAACCCTGTCCCACTTGGCGCCACGCCAGGCCCAAAAATGGCCATATGTCTGGAGACTGGTCCCACGCCCATAGAGCCAGCAGGGAAAACTATGCCTTGTTCTAAAGCTCTTTGGGAACCGCTTGCGTAGCCCCACACACCTGGGGGCTGCAGGCTTTCCTGCTGCCTTCAGCCTCAAAACCACCCTTTCCCACATGGCGTCACGCCAGGCCCAAAAATGGCCATATGTCTGGAGACTGGTCCCTTTCCCAAAGAGCCAGCAGGGAAAACTATGCCTTCTTCTAAAGCTCTTTGGGAACGGCTTGCGTAGCCCCACAGACCAGGGGGCTGCAAGCTTTCCTGCTGTCTTCAGCCTCAAAACCACCCTTTCCCACTTGGCGCTGCGCCAGGCCCAAAAATGGCCATATGTCTGGAGGTTGGTCCCACGCCCAAAGAGCCAGCAGGGAAAACTATGCCTTGTTCTAAAGCTCTTTGGGAACCGCTTGCGTAGCCCCACACACCTGGGGGCTGCAGGCTTTCCTGCTGCCTTCAGCCTCAAAACCACCCTTTCCCACTTGTCGCCGCACCAGGCCCAGAAATGGCCATCTGTCTGGAGACTGGTCCCACGCCCAAAGAGCCAACAGGGAAAACTATGCCTTGTTCTAAAGCTCTTTGGGAACCGCTTGCGTAGCCCCACACACCTGGGGGCTACAGGCTTTCCTGCTGCCTTCAGCCTCAAAACCACCCTTTCCCACTTGGCCCCGCGCCAGGCCCAAAAATGGCCATATGTCTGGAGATTGGTCCCACGCTCAAAGAGCCAGCAGGGAAAACTATGCCTTGTTCTAAAGCTCTTTGGGAACCACTTGCGTAGCCCCACAGACCTGGGGGCTGCGGGCTTTCCTGCTGCCTTCAGCCTCAAAACCACCCTTTCCCACTTGGCGCCGCGCCAGGCCCAAAAATGACCATATGTCTGGAGGTTGGTCCCACGCTCAAAGAGCCAGCAGGGAAAACTATGCCTTGTTCTAAAGCTCTTTGGGAACGGCTTGCGTAGCCCCACACACCTGGGGGCTGCAGACCTTCCTGCTGACTTCAGCCTCAAAACGACCCTTTCCCACATGGCGTCACGCCAGGCACAAAAACGGCCATATGTCTGGAGATTGGTCCCACGCCCAAAGAGCCAGCAGGGAAAACTATGCCTTGTTCTAAAGCTCTTTGGGAACCGCTTGCGTAGCCCCACACACCTGGGGGCTACAGGCTTTCCTGCTGCCTTCAGCCTCAAAACCACCCTTTCCCACATGGCGTGACACCAGGCACAAAAATGGCCATATGTCTGGAGGTTGGTCCCACGCCCAAAGAGCCAGCAGGGAAAACTATGCCTTGTTCTAAAGCTCTTTGGGAACCGCTTGCGTAGCCCCACAGACCTGGGGGCTGCAGGCTCTCCTGCTGCCTTCAGCCTCAAAACCACCCTTTCCCACTTGGCGCTGCGCCAGGCCCAAAAATGGCCATATGTCTGGAGGTTGGTCCCACGCCCAAAGAGCCAGCAGGGAAAACTATGCCTTGTTCTAAAGCTCTTTGGGAACCGCTTGCGTAGCCCCACACACCTGGGGGCTGCAGGCTTTCCTGCTGCCTTCAGCCTCAAAACCACCCTTTCCCACTTGTCGCCGCACCAGGCCCAGAAATGGCCATATGTCTGGAGACTGGTCCCACGCCCAAAGAGCCAACAGGGAAAACTATGCCTTGTTCTAAAGCTCTTTGGGAACCGCTTGCGTAGCCCCACACACCTGGGGGCTACAGGCTTTCCTGCTGCCTTCAGCCTCAAAACCACCCTTTCCCACTTGGCCCCGCGCCAGGCCCAAAAATGGCCATATGTCTGGAGATTGGTCCCACGCTCAAAGAGCCAGCAGGGAAAACTATGCCTTGTTCTAAAGCTCTTTGGGAACCACTTGCGTAGCCCCACAGACCTGGGGGCTGCAGGCTTTCCTGCTGCCTTCAGTCTCAAAACCACCCTTTCCCACTTGGCGCCGCGCCAGGCCCAAAAATGACCATATGTCTGGAGGTTGGTCCCACGCCCAAAGAGCCAGCAGGGAAAACTATGCCTTGTTCTAAAGCTCTTTGGGAACGGCTTGCATAGCCCCACACACCTGGGGGCTGCAGGCTTTCCTGCTGCCTTCAGCCTCAAAACCACCCTTTCCCACTTGGTGTCACGCCAGGCACAAAAATGGCCATATGTCTGGAGACTGGTCCCACGCCGAAAGAGCCAGCAGGGAAAACTATGCCTTGTACTAAAGCTCTTTGGGAACCGCTTGCGTAGCCCCACAGACCTGGGGGCTGCAGGCTTTCCTGCTGCCTTCAGCCTCAAAACGACCCTTTCCCACATGGCGTCACGCCAGGCACAAAAACGGCCATATGTCTGGAGATTGGTCCCACGCCCAAAGAGCCAGCAGGGAAAACTATGCCTTGTTCTAAAGCTCTTTGGGAACCGCTTGCGTAGCCCCACACACCTGGGGACTACAGGCTTTCCTGCTGCCTTCAGCCTCAAAACCACCCTTTCCCACATGGCGTGACACCAGGCACAAAAATGGCCATATGTCTGGAGCTTGGTCCCACGCCCAAAGAGCCAGCAGGGAAAACTATGCCTTGTTCTAAAGCTCTTTGGGAACCGCTTGCGTAGCCCCACAGACCTGGGGGCTGCAGGCTCTCCTGCTGCCTTCAGCCTCAAAACCACCCTTTCCCACTTGGCGCCACGACAGGCCCAAAAGCCATATGTCTGGAGACTGGTCCCACGCCCAAAGAGCCAGCAGGGAAAACTATGCCTTGTTCTAAAGCTCTTTGGGAACCGCTTGCGTAGCCCCACAGACCAGGGGGCTGCAAGCTTTCCTGCTGCCTTCAGCCTCAAAACCACCCTTTCCCACTTGGCGCTGCGCCAGGCCCAAAAATGGCCATATGTCTGGAGACTGGTCCCACGCCCAAAGAGCCAGCAGGGAAAACTATGCCTTGTTCTAAATCTCTTTGGGAACGGCTTGTGTAGCCCCACACACCTGGGGGCTGCAGACCTTCCTGCTGCCTTCAGCCTCAAAACCACCCTTTCCCACATGGCGTCACGCCAGGCACAAAAACGGCCATATGTCTGGAGATTGGTCCCACGCCCAAAGAGCCAGCAGGGAAAACTATGCCTTGTTCTAAAGCTCTTTGGGAACCGCTTGCGTAGCCCCACACACCTGGGGGCTACAGGCTTTCCTGCTGCCTTCAGCCTCAAAACCACCCTTTCCCACATGGCGTGACACCAGGCACAAAAATGGCCATATGTCTGGAGACTGGTCCCACGCCCATAGAGCCAGCAGGGAAAACTATGCCTTGTTCTAAAGCTCTTTGGGAACCGCTTGCGTAGCCCCTCAGACCTTGGGGCTGCAGGCTCTCCTGCTGCCTTCAGCCTCAAAACAACCCTGTCCCACTTGGCGCCACGCCAGGCCCAAAAATGGCCATATGTCTGGAGACTGGTCCCACGCCCATAGAGCCAGCAGGGAAAATTATGCCTTGTTCTAAAGCTCTTTGGGAACCGCTTGCATAGCCCCACACACCTGGGGGCTGCAGGCTTTCCTGCTGCCTTCAGCCTCAAAACCACCCTTTCCCACATGGCGTCACGCCAGGCCCAAAAATGGCCATATGTCTGGAGATTGGTCCCACGCCCAAAGAGCCAGCAGGGAAATCTATGCCTTCTTCTAAAGCTCTTTGGGAACGGCTTGCGTAGCCCCACAGACCAGGGGGCTGCAAGCTTTCCTGCTGCCTTCAGCCTCAAAACCACCCTTTCCCACTTGGCGCTGCGCCAGGCCCAAAAATGGCCATATGTCTGGAGGTTGGTCCCACGCCCAAAGAGCCAGCAGGGAAAACTATGCCTTGTTCTAAAGCTCTTTGGGAACCGCTTGCGTAGCCCCACAGACCTGGGGGCTGCAGGCTTTCCTGCTGCCTTCAGCCTCAAAACCACCCTTTCCCACTTGTCGCCGCACCAGGCCCAGAAATGGCCATATGTCTGGAGACTGGTCCCACGCCCAAAGAGCCAACAGGGAAAACTATGCCTTGTTCTAAAGCTCTTTGGGAACCGCTTGCGTAGCCCCACACACCTGGGGGCTACAGGCTTTCCTGCTGCCTTCAGCCTCAAAACCACCCTTTCCCACTTGGCCCCGCGCCAGGCCCAAAAATGGCCATATGTCTGGAGATTGGTCCCACGCTCAAAGAGCCAGCAGGGAAAACTATGCCTTGTTCTAAAGCTCTTTGGGAACCACTTGCGTAGCCCCACAGACCTGGGGGCTGCAGGCTTTCCTGCTGCCTTCAGCCTCAAAACCACCCTTTCCCACTTGGCGCCGCGCCAGGCCCAAAAATGACCATATGTCTGGAGGTTGGTCCCACGCCCAAAGAGCCAGCAGGGAAAACTATGCCTTGTTCTAAAGCTCTTTGGGAACGGCTTGCATAGCCCCACACACCTGGGGGCTGCAGGCTTTCCTGCTGCCTTCAGCCTCAAAAGCACCCTTTCCCACATGCCGTCACGCCAGGCACAAAAATGGCCATATGTCTGGAGACTGGTCCCACGCCGAAAGAGCCAGCAGGGAAAACTATGCCTTGTTCTAAAGCTCTTTGGGAACCGCTTGCGTAGCCCCACACACCTGGGGGCTGCAGGCTTTCCTGCTGCCTTCAGCCTCAAAACCACCCTTTCCCACATGGCGTCACGCCAGGCACAAAAATGGCCATATGTCTGGAGATTGGTCCCACGCCCAAAGAGCCAGCAGGGAAAACTGTGCCTTGTTCTAAAGCTCTTTGGGAACCGCTTGCGTAGCCCCACACACCTGGGGGCTGCAGGCTTTCCTGCTGCCTTCAGCCTCAAAACCACCCTTTCCCACATGGCGTCACGCCAGGCACAAAAATGGCCATATGTCTCGAGATTGGTCCCACGCCCAAAGAGCCAGCAGGGAAAACTATGCCTTGTTCTAAAGCTCTTTGGGAACCGCTTGCGTAGCCCCACAGACCTTGGGGCTGCAGGCTCTCCTGCTGCCTTCAGCCTCAAAACCACCCTTTCCCACTTGGCGCCACGCCAGGCCCAAAAATGACCATATTTCTGGAGATTGGTCCCACGCCCAAAGAGTCAGCAGGGAAAACTATGCCTTGTTCTAAAGCTCTTTGGGAACCGCTTGCGTAGCCCCACACACCTGGGGGCTGCAGGCTTTCCTGCTCTCTTCAGCCTCAAAGGCACCCTTTCCCACGTGGCGCCACGCCAGGCCCAAAAATGGCCATATGTCTGGAGACTGGTCCCACGCTCAAAGAGCCAGCAGGGAAAACTATGCCTTGTTCTAAAGCTCTTTGGGAACCGCTTGCATAGCCCCACACACCTGGGGGCTGCAGGCTTTCCTGCTGCCTTCAGCCTGAAAACCACCCTTTCCCACATGGCGTCACGCCAGGCACAAAAATGGCCATATGTCTGGAGATTGGTCCCACGCCCAAAGAGCCAGCAGGGAAAACTATGCCTTGTTCTAAAGCTCTTTGGGAACCGCTTGCGTAGCCCCACAGACCTGGGGGCTGCAGGCTTTCCTGCTGCCTTCAGCCTCAAAACCACCCTTTCCCACTTGTCGCCGCACCAGGCCCAGAAATGGCCATATGTCTGGAGACTGGTCCCACGCCCAAAGAGCCAACAGGGAAAACTATGCCTTGTTTAAAGCTCTTTGGGAACCGCTTGCGTAGCCCCACACACCTGGGGGCTACAGGCTTTCCTGCTGCCTTCAGCCTCAAAACCACCCTTTCCCACTTGGCCCCGCGCCAGGCCCAAGAATGGCCATATGTCTGGAGACTGGTCCCACGCTCAAAAAGCCAGCAGGGAAAACTATGCCTTGTTCTAAAGCTCTTTGGGAACCACTTGCGTAGCCGCACAGACCTGGGGGCTGCAGGCTTTCCTGCTGCCTTCAGCCTCAAAACCACCCTTTCCCACTTGGCGCCGCGCCAGGCCCAAAAATGACCATATGTCTGGAGGTTGGTCCCACGCCCAAAGAGCCAGCAGGGAAAACTATGCCTTGTTCTAAAGCTCTTTGGGAACCGCTTGCGTAGCCCCACACACCTGGGGGCTGCAGGCTTTCCTGCTGCCTTCAGCCTCAAAACCACTCTTTCCCACATGGCATCACGCCAGGCACAAAAATGGCCATATGTCTGGAGGTTGGTCCCAAGCCCAAAGAGCCAGCAGGGAAAACTATGCTTTGTTCTAAAGCTCTTTGGGAACCGCTTGCGTAGCCCCACAGACCTGGGGGCTGCAGGCTTTCTTGCTGCCTTCAGCCACAAAACCACCCTTTCCCACTTGGCGCCGCACCAGGCCCAAAAATGGCCATATGTCTGGAGACTGGTCCCACGCCCAAAGAGCAGCAGGGAAAACTATGCCTTGTTCTAAAGCTCTTTGGGAACCGCTTGCGTAGCCCCACACACCTGGGGGCTACAGGCTTTCCTGCTGCCTTCAGCCTCAAAACCACCCTTTCCCACTTGTCGCTGCGCCAGGCACAAAAATGGCCATATGTCTGGAGATTGGTCCCACGCCGAAAGAGCCAGCAGGGAAAACTATGCCTTGTTCTAAAGCTCTTTGGAAACGGCTTGCGTAGCCCCACACACCTGGGGGCTGCAGGCTTTCCTGCTGCCTTCAGCCTCAAAACCACCCTTTCCCACATGGCGTCACGCCAGGCACAAAAACGGCCATATGTCTGGAGACTGGTCCCACGCCCAAAGAGCCAGCAGGGAAAACAATGCCTTGTTCTAAAGCTCTTTGGGAACCGCTTGCGTAGCCCCACACACCTGGGGGCTACAGGCTTTCCTGCTGCCTTCAGCCTCAAAACCACCCTTTCCCACATGGCGTCACGCCAGGCACAAAAATGGCCATATGTCTGGAGATTGGTCCCACGCCCAAAGAGCCAGCAGGGAAAACTATGCCTTGTTCTAAAGCTCTTTGGGAACCGCTTGCGTAGCCCCACACACCTGGGGGCTGCAGGCTTTCCTGCTGCCTTCAGCCTCAAAACCACCCTTTCCCACATGGCGTCACGCCAGGCACAAAAATGGCCATATGTCTGGAGATTGGTCCCACGCCCAAAGAGCCAGCAGGGAAAACTATGCCTTGTTCTAAAGCTCTTTGGGAACCGCTTGCGTAGCCCCACACACCTGGGGGCTGCAGGCTTTCCTGCTGCCTTCAGCCTCAAAACCACCCTTTCCCACTTGGCGCCACGCCAGGCCCAAAAATGACCATATGTCTGGAGATTGGTCCCACGCCGAAAGAGCCAGCAGGGAAAACTATGCCTTGTTCTAAAGCTCTTTGGGAACCGCTTGCGTAGCCCCACAGACCTGGGGGCTGCAGGCTTTCCTGCTGCCTTCAGCCTCAAAACCACCCTTTCCCACTTGGCGCCGCACCAGGCCCAGAAATGGCCATATGTCTGGAGACTGGTCCCACGCCCAAAGAGCCAACAGGGAAAACTATGCCTTGTACTAAAGCTCTTTGGGAACCGCTTGCGTAGCCCCACACACCTGGGGGCTACAGGCTTTCCTGCTGCCTTCAGCCTCAAAACCACCCTTTCCCACTTGGCCCCGTGCCAGGCCCAAAAATGGCCATATGTCTGGAGACTGGTCCCACGCCCAAAGAGCCAGCAGGGAAAACTATGCCTTGCTCTAAAGCTCTTTGGGAACCACTAGCATAGCCCCACAGACCTGGGGGCTGCAGGCTTTCCTGCTCTCTTCAGCCTCAAAACCACCCTTTCCCACTTGGCGCCGCGCCAGGCCCAAAAATGACCATATGTCTGGAGGTTGGTCCCACGCCCAAAGAGCCAGCAGGGAAAACTATGCCTTGTTCTAAAGCTCTTTGGGAACTGCTTGCGTAGCCCCACACACCTGGGGGCTGCAGGCTTTCCTGCTGCCTTCAGCCTCAAAACCACCCTTTCCCACTTGGTGTCACGCCAGGCACAAAAATGGCCATATGTCTGGAGACTGGTCCCACGCCGAAAGAGCCAGCAGGGAAAACTATGCCTTGTACTAAAGCTCTTTGGGAACCGCTTGCGTAGCCCCACAGACCTGGGGGCTGCAGGCTTTCCTGCTGCCTTCAGCCTCAAAACCACCCTTTCCCACATGTCGTCACGCCAGGCACAAAAACGGCCATATGTCTGGAGGTTGGTCCCACGCCCAAAGAGCCAGCAGGGAAAACTATGCCTTGTTCTAAAGCTCTTTGGGAACCGCTTGCGTGGCCCCATACACCTGGGGGCTGCAGGCTTTCTTGCTGCCTTCAGCCTCAAAACCACCCTTTCCCACTTGGCGCCGCACCAGGCCCAAAAATGACCATATGTCTGGAGACTGGTCCCACGCCCAAAGAGCCAGCAGGGAAAACTATGCCTTGTTCTAAAGCTCTTTGGGAACCGCTTGCGTAGTCCCACACACCTGGGGGCTGCAAGCTTTCCTACTGCCTTCAGCCTCAAAAACACCCTTTCCCACTTGGCGCCGCGCCAGGCCCAAAAATGGCCATATGTCTGGAGACTGGTCCCACGCCCAAAGAGCCAGCAGGGAAAACTATGCCTTGTTCTAAAGCTCTTTGGGAACCGCTTGCGTAGCCGCACAGACCCTGGGGGCTGCAGGCTTTCCTGCTGCCTTCAGCCTCAAAACCACCCTTTCCCACTTGGCGCCGCGCGAGGCCCCAAAATGGCCATATGTCTGGAGACTGGTCCCACGGCCACAGAGCCAGCAGGGAAAACTATGCCTTGTTCTAAAGCTCTTTGGGAACCGCTTGCGTAGCCCCACACACCTGGGGGCTGCCGGGTTTCTGGCACCTGCAGCCTCAAAACCACCCTTTCCCACATGGCGTCACGCCAGGCACAAAAATGGCCATATGTCTCGAGATTGGTCCCACGCCCAAAGAGCCAGCAGGGAAAACTATGCCTTGTTCTAAAGCTCTTTGGGAACCGCTTGCGTAGCCCCACACACCTGGGGGCTGCAGGCTTTCCTGCTGCCTTCGGCCTCAAAACCACCCTTTCCCACTTGGCGTCACGCCAGGCACAAAAATGGCCATATGTCTGGAGGTTGGTCCCACGCCCAAAGAGCCAGCAGGGAAAACTATGCCTTGTTCTAAAGCTCTTTGGGAACCGCTTGCGTAGCCCCACACACCTGGGGGCTGCAGGCTTTCCTGCTGCCTTCGGCCTCAAAACCACCCTTTCCCACTTGGTGCCGCGCCAGGCTCAAAAATGGCCATATGTCTGGAGGTTGGTCCCACGCCCAAAGAGCCAGCAGGGAAAACTATGCCTTGTTCTAAAGCTCTTTGGGAACCGCTTGCGTAGCCGCACACACCTGGGGGCTGCAGGCTTTCTTGCTCTCTTCAGCCTCAAAACCACCCTATCCCACATGGCGCTGCGCGAGGCACAAAAATGGCCATATGTCTGGAGACTGGTCCCACGCGCAAAGAGACAGCAGGGAAAACTATGCCTTGTTCTAAAGCTCTTTGGGAACTGCTTGCGTAGCCCCACACACCTGCGGGCTACAGGCTTTCCTGCTGCCTTCAGCCTCAAAACCACCCTATCCCACATGGCGCTGCGCGAGGCCCAAAAATGGCCATATGTCTGGAGACTGGTCCCACGCGCAAAGAGCCAGCAGGGAAAACTATGCCTTGTTCTAAAGCTCTTTGGGAACCGCTTGCGTAGCCCCACACACCTGGGGGCTGCAGGCTTTTCTGGCACCTGCAGCCTCAAAACCACCCTTTCCCACATGGTGTCACGCCAGGCACAAAAATGGCCATATGTCTGGAGGTTGGTCCCAAGCCCAAAGAGCCAGCAGGGAAAACTATGCTTTGTTCTAAAGCTCTTTGGGAACCGCTTGCGTAGCCCCACAGACCTGGGGGCTGCAGGCTTTCTTGCTGCCTTCAGCCACAAAACCACCCTTTCCCACTTGGCGCCGCACCAGGCCCAAAAATGGCCATATGTCTGGAGACTGGTCCCACGCCCAAAGAGCAGCAGGGAAAACTATGCCTTGTTCTAAAGCTCTTTGGGAACCGCTTGCGTAGCCCCACACACCTGGGGGCTACAGGCTTTCCTGCTGCCTTCAGCCTCAAAACCACCCTTTCCCACTTGTCGCTGCGCCAGGCACAAAAATGGCCATATGTCTGGAGATTGGTCCCACGCCGAAAGAGCCAGCAGGGAAAACTATGCCTTGTTCTAAAGCTCTTTGGAAACGGCTTGCGTAGCCCCACACACCTGGGGGCTGCAGGCTTTCCTGCTGCCTTCAGCCTCAAAACCACCCTTTCCCACATGGCGTCACGCCAGGCACAAAAACGGCCATATGTCTGGAGACTGGTCCCACGCCCAAAGAGCCAGCAGGGAAAACAATGCCTTGTTCTAAAGCTCTTTGGGAACCGCTTGCGTAGCCCCACACACCTGGGGGCTACAGGCTTTCCTGCTGCCTTCAGCCTCAAAACCACCCTTTCCCACATGGCGTCACGCCAGGCACAAAAATGGCCATATGTCTGGAGATTGGTCCCACGCCCAAAGAGCCAGCAGGGAAAACTATGCCTTGTTCTAAAGCTCTTTGGGAACCGCTTGCGTAGCCCCACACACCTGGGGGCTGCAGGCTTTCCTGCTGCCTTCAGCCTCAAAACCACCCTTTCCCACATGGCGTCACGCCAGGCACAAAAATGGCCATATGTCTGGAGATTGGTCCCACGCCCAAAGAGCCAGCAGGGAAAACTATGCCTTGTTCTAAAGCTCTTTGGGAACCGCTTGCGTAGCCCCACACACCTGGGGGCTGCAGGCTTTCCTGCTGCCTTCAGCCTCAAAACCACCCTTTCCCACTTGGCGCCACGCCAGGCCCAAAAATGACCATATGTCTGGAGATTGGTCCCACGCCGAAAGAGCCAGCAGGGAAAACTATGCCTTGTTCTAAAGCTCTTTGGGAACCGCTTGCGTAGCCCCACAGACCTGGGGGCTGCAGGCTTTCCTGCTGCCTTCAGCCTCAAAACCACCCTTTCCCACTTGTCGCCGCACCAGGCCCAGAAATGGCCATATGTCTGGAGACTGGTCCCACGCCCAAAGAGCCAACAGGGAAAACTATGCCTTGTACTAAAGCTCTTTGGGAACCGCTTGCGTAGCCCCACACACCTGGGGGCTACAGGCTTTCCTGCTGCCTTCAGCCTCAAAACCACCCTTTCCCACTTGGCCCCGTGCCAGGCCCAAAAATGGCCATATGTCTGGAGACTGGTCCCACGCCCAAAGAGCCAGCAGGGAAAACTATGCCTTGCTCTAAAGCTCTTTGGGAACCACTAGCATAGCCCCACAGACCTGGGGGCTGCAGGCTTTCCTGCTCTCTTCAGCCTCAAAACCACCCTTTCCCACTTGGCGCCGCGCCAGGCCCAAAAATGACCATATGTCTGGAGGTTGGTCCCACGCCCAAAGAGCCAGCAGGGAAAACTATGCCTTGTTCTAAAGCTCTTTGGGAACTGCTTGCGTAGCCCCACACACCTGGGGGCTGCAGGCTTTCCTGCTGCCTTCAGCCTCAAAACCACCCTTTCCCACTTGGTGTCACGCCAGGCACAAAAATGGCCATATGTCTGGAGACTGGTCCCACGCCGAAAGAGCCAGCAGGGAAAACTATGCCTTGTACTAAAGCTCTTTGGGAACCGCTTGCGTAGCCCCACAGACCTGGGGGCTGCAGGCTTTCCTGCTGCCTTCAGCCTCAAAACCACCCTTTCCCACATGTCGTCACGCCAGGCACAAAAACGGCCATATGTCTGGAGGTTGGTCCCACGCCCAAAGAGCCAGCAGGGAAAACTATGCCTTGTTCTAAAGCTCTTTGGGAACCGCTTGCGTGGCCCCATACACCTGGGGGCTGCAGGCTTTCTTGCTGCCTTCAGCCTCAAAACCACCCTTTCCCACTTGGCGCCGCACCAGGCCCAAAAATGACCATATGTCTGGAGACTGGTCCCACGCCCAAAGAGCCAGCAGGGAAAACTATGCCTTGTTCTAAAGCTCTTTGGGAACCGCTTGCGTAGTCCCACACACCTGGGGGCTGCAAGCTTTCCTACTGCCTTCAGCCTCAAAAACACCCTTTCCCACTTGGCGCCGCGCCAGGCCCAAAAATGGCCATATGTCTGGAGACTGGTCCCACGCCCAAAGAGCCAGCAGGGAAAACTATGCCTTGTTCTAAAGCTCTTTGGGAACCGCTTGCGTAGCCGCACAGACCCTGGGGGCTGCAGGCTTTCCTGCTGCCTTCAGCCTCAAAACCACCCTTTCCCACTTGGCGCCGCGCGAGGCCCCAAAATGGCCATATGTCTGGAGACTGGTCCCACGGCCACAGAGCCAGCAGGGAAAACTATGCCTTGTTCTAAAGCTCTTTGGGAACCGCTTGCGTAGCCCCACACACCTGGGGGCTGCCGGGTTTCTGGCACCTGCAGCCTCAAAACCACCCTTTCCCACATGGCGTCACGCCAGGCACAAAAATGGCCATATGTCTCGAGATTGGTCCCACGCCCAAAGAGCCAGCAGGGAAAACTATGCCTTGTTCTAAAGCTCTTTGGGAACCGCTTGCGTAGCCCCACACACCTGGGGGCTGCAGGCTTTCCTGCTGCCTTCGGCCTCAAAACCACCCTTTCCCACTTGGCGTCACGCCAGGCCCAAAAATGGCCATATGTCTGGAGGTTGGTCCCACGCCCAAAGAGCCAGCAGGGAAAACTATGCCTTGTTCTAAAGCTCTTTGGGAACCGCTTGCGTAGCCCCACACACCTGGGGGCTGCAGGCTTTCCTGCTGCCTTCGGCCTCAAAACCACCCTTTCCCACTTGGTGCCGCGCCAGGCTCAAAAATGGCCATATGTCTGGAGGTTGGTCCCACGCCCAAAGAGCCAGCAGGGAAAACTATGCCTTGTTCTAAAGCTCTTTGGGAACCGCTTGCGTAGCCGCACACACCTGGGGGCTGCAGGCTTTCTTGCTCTCTTCAGCCTCAAAACCACCCTATCCCACATGGCGCTGCGCGAGGCACAAAAATGGCCATATGTCTGGAGACTGGTCCCACGCGCAAAGAGACAGCAGGGAAAACTATGCCTTGTTCTAAAGCTCTTTGGGAACTGCTTGCGTAGCCCCACACACCTGCGGGCTACAGGCTTTCCTGCTGCCTTCAGCCTCAAAACCACCCTATCCCACATGGCGCTGCGCGAGGCCCAAAAATGGCCATATGTCTGGAGACTGGTCCCACGCGCAAAGAGCCAGCAGGGAAAACTATGCCTTGTTCTAAAGCTCTTTGGGAACCGCTTGCGTAGCCCCACACACCTGGGGGCTGCAGGCTTTTCTGGCACCTGCAGCCTCAAAACCACCCTTTCCCACATGGTGTCACGACAGGCACAAAAATGGCCATATGTCTGGAGGTTGGTCCCAAGCCCAAAGAGCCAGCAGGGAAAACTATGCTTTGTTCTAAAGCTCTTTGGGAACCGCTTGCGTAGCCCCACAGACCTGGGGGCTGCAGGCTTTCTTGCTGCCTTCAGCCACAAAACCACCCTTTCCCACTTGGCGCCGCACCAGGCCCAAAAATGGCCATATGTCTGGAGACTGGTCCCACGCCCAAAGAGCAGCAGGGAAAACTATGCCTTGTTCTAAAGCTCTTTGGGAACCGCTTGCGTAGCCCCACACACCTGGGGGCTACAGGCTTTCCTGCTGCCTTCAGCCTCAAAACCACCCTTTCCCACTTGTCGCTGCGCCAGGCACAAAAATGGCCATATGTCTGGAGATTGGTCCCACGCCGAAAGAGCCAGCAGGGAAAACTATGCCTTGTTCTAAAGCTCTTTGGAAACGGCTTGCGTAGCCCCACACACCTGGGGGCTGCAGGCTTTCCTGCTGCCTTCAGCCTCAAAACCACCCTTTCCCACATGGCGTCACGCCAGGCACAAAAACGGCCATATGTCTGGAGACTGGTCCCACGCCCAAAGAGCCAGCAGGGAAAACAATGCCTTGTTCTAAAGCTCTTTGGGAACCGCTTGCGTAGCCCCACACACCTGGGGGCTACAGGCTTTCCTGCTGCCTTCAGCCTCAAAACCACCCTTTCCCACATGGCGTCACGCCAGGCACAAAAATGGCCATATGTCTGGAGATTGGTCCCACGCCCAAAGAGCCAGCAGGGAAAACTATGCCTTGTTCTAAAGCTCTTTGGGAACCGCTTGCGTAGCCCCACACACCTGGGGGCTGCAGGCTTTCCTGCTGCCTTCAGCCTCAAAACCACCCTTTCCCACATGGCGTCACGCCAGGCACAAAAATGGCCATATGTCTGGAGATTGGTCCCACGCCCAAAGAGCCAGCAGGGAAAACTATGCCTTGTTCTAAAGCTCTTTGGGAACCGCTTGCGTAGCCCCACACACCTGGGGGCTGCAGGCTTTCCTGCTGCCTTCAGCCTCAAAACCACCCTTTCCCACTTGGCGCCACGCCAGGCCCAAAAATGACCATATGTCTGGAGATTGGTCCCACGCCGAAAGAGCCAGCAGGGAAAACTATGCCTTGTTCTAAAGCTCTTTGGGAACCGCTTGCGTAGCCCCACAGACCTGGGGGCTGCAGGCTTTCCTGCTGCCTTCAGCCTCAAAACCACCCTTTCCCACTTGTCGCCGCACCAGGCCCAGAAATGGCCATATGTCTGGAGACTGGTCCCACGCCCAAAGAGCCAACAGGGAAAACTATGCCTTGTACTAAAGCTCTTTGGGAACCGCTTGCGTAGCCCCACACACCTGGGGGCTACAGGCTTTCCTGCTGCCTTCAGCCTCAAAACCACCCTTTCCCACTTGGCCCCGTGCCAGGCCCAAAAATGGCCATATGTCTGGAGACTGGTCCCACGCCCAAAGAGCCAGCAGGGAAAACTATGCCTTGCTCTAAAGCTCTTTGGGAACCACTAGCATAGCCCCACAGACCTGGGGGCTGCAGGCTTTCCTGCTCTCTTCAGCCTCAAAACCACCCTTTCCCACTTGGCGCCGCGCCAGGCCCAAAAATGACCATATGTCTGGAGGTTGGTCCCACGCCCAAAGAGCCAGCAGGGAAAACTATGCCTTGTTCTAAAGCTCTTTGGGAACTGCTTGCGTAGCCCCACACACCTGGGGGCTGCAGGCTTTCCTGCTGCCTTCAGCCTCAAAACCACCCTTTCCCACTTGGTGTCACGCCAGGCACAAAAATGGCCATATGTCTGGAGACTGGTCCCACGCCGAAAGAGCCAGCAGGGAAAACTATGCCTTGTACTAAAGCTCTTTGGGAACCGCTTGCGTAGCCCCACAGACCTGGGGGCTGCAGGCTTTCCTGCTGCCTTCAGCCTCAAAACCACCCTTTCCCACATGTCGTCACGCCAGGCACAAAAACGGCCATATGTCTGGAGGTTGGTCCCACGCCCAAAGAGCCAGCAGGGAAAACTATGCCTTGTTCTAAAGCTCTTTGGGAACCGCTTGCGTGGCCCCATACACCTGGGGGCTGCAGGCTTTCTTGCTGCCTTCAGCCTCAAAACCACCCTTTCCCACTTGGCGCCGCACCAGGCCCAAAAATGACCATATGTCTGGAGACTGGTCCCACGCCCAAAGAGCCAGCAGGGAAAACTATGCCTTGTTCTAAAGCTCTTTGGGAACCGCTTGCGTAGTCCCACACACCTGGGGGCTGCAAGCTTTCCTACTGCCTTCAGCCTCAAAAACACCCTTTCCCACTTGGCGCCGCGCCAGGCCCAAAAATGGCCATATGTCTGGAGACTGGTCCCACGCCCAAAGAGCCAGCAGGGAAAACTATGCCTTGTTCTAAAGCTCTTTGGGAACCGCTTGTGTAGCCGCACAGACCCTGGGGGCTGCAGGCTTTCCTGCTGCCTTCAGCCTCAAAACCACCCTTTCCCACTTGGCGCCGCGCGAGGCCCCAAAATGGCCATATGTCTGGAGACTGGTCCCACGGCCACAGAGCCAGCAGGGAAAACTATGCCTTGTTCTAAAGCTCTTTGGGAACCGCTTGCGTAGCCCCACACACCTGGGGGCTGCCGGGTTTCTGGCACCTGCAGCCTCAAAACCACCCTTTCCCACATGGCGTCATCCCAGGCACAAAAATGGCCATATGTCTCGAGATTGGTCCCACGCCCAAAGAGCCAGCAGGGAAAACTATGCCTTGTTCTAAAGCTCTTTGGGAACCGCTTGCGTAGCCCCACACACCTGGGGGCTGCAGGCTTTCCTGCTGCCTTCGGCCTCAAAACCACCCTTTCCCACTTGGCGTCACGCCAGGCACAAAAATGGCCATATGTCTGGAGGTTGGTCCCACGCCCAAAGAGCCAGCAGGGAAAACTATGCCTTGTTCTAAAGCTCTTTGGGAACCGCTTGCGTAGCCCCACACACCTGGGGGCTGCAGGCTTTCCTGCTGCCTTCGGCCTCAAAACCACCCTTTCCCACTTGGTGCCGCGCCAGGCTCAAAAATGGCCATATGTCTGGAGGTTGGTCCCACGCCCAAAGAGCCAGCAGGGAAAACTATGCCTTGTTCTAAAGCTCTTTGGGAACCGCTTGCGTAGCCGCAAACACCTGGGGGCTGCAGGCTTTCTTGCTCTCTTCAGCCTCAAAACCACCCTATCCCACATGGCGCTGCGCGAGGCACAAAAATGGCCATATGTCTGGAGACTGGTCCCACGCGCAAAGAGACAGCAGGGAAAACTATGCCTTGTTCTAAAGCTCTTTGGGAACTGCTTGCGTAGCCCCACACACCTGCGGGCTACAGGCTTTCCTGCTGCCTTCAGCCTCAAAACCACCCTATCCCACATGGCGCTGCGCGAGGCCCAAAAATGGCCATATGTCTGGAGACTGGTCCCACGCGCAAAGAGCCAGCAGGGAAAACTATGCCTTGTTCTAAAGCTCTTTGGGAACCGCTTGCGTAGCCCCACACACCTGGGGGCTGCAGGCTTTTCTGGCACCTGCAGCCTCAAAACCACCCTTTCCCACATGGTGTCACGACAGGCACAAAAATGGCCATATGTCTGGAGGTTGGTCCCACGCCCAAAGAGCCAGCAGGGAAAACTATGCCTTGTTCTAAAGGTCTTTGGGAACCGCTTTCGTAGCCGCACAGAACTGGGGGCTGCAGGGTTCCTGCTGCCTTCAGCCTCAAAACCACCCTTTCCCACTTGGCCCCGCGCGAGGCCCCAAAATGGCCATATGTCTGGAGACTGGTCCCACGGCCACAGAGCCAGCAGGGAAAACTATGCCTTGTTGTAAAGCTCTTTGGGAACCGCTTGCGTAGCCCCACACACCTGGGGGCTGCAGGCTTTCCTGCTGCCTTCGGCCTCAAAACCACCCTTTCCCACTTGGTGCCGCGCCAGGCTCAAAAATGGCCATATGTCTGGAGGTTGGTCCCACGCCCAAAGAGCCAGCAGGGAAAACTATGCCTTGTTCTAAAGCTCTTTGGGAACCGCTTGCGTAGCCCCACACACCTGGGGGCTGCAGGCTTTCCTGCTGCCTTCAGCCTCAAAACAACCCTTTCCGACTTGGCGCCGCGCCAGGCCCAAAAATGACCATATGTCTGGAGATTGGTCCGACGCCCAAAGAGCCAGCAGGGAAAACTATGCCTTTTTCTAAAGCTCTTTGGGAACCGCTTGCGTAGCCCCACACACCTGGGGGCTGCAGGCTTTCCTGCTGCCTTCAGCCTCAAAACCACCCTTTCCCACATGGCGTCACGCCAGGCACAAAAATGGCCATATGTCTGGAGATTGGTCCCACGCCCAAAGAGCCAGCAGGGAAAACTATGCCTTGTTCTAAAGCTCTTTGGGAACCGCTTGCGTAGCCGCGGAGACCTGGGGGATGCAGGCTTTCCTGCTGCCTTCAGCCTCAAAACCACCCTTTCCCACTTGGCCCCGCGCGAGGCCCCAAAATGGCCATATGTCTGGAGACTGGTCCCACGGCCACAGAGCCAGCAGGGAAAACTATGCCTTGTTCTAAAGCTCTTTGGGAACCACTTGCGTAGCCCCACACACCTGGGGGCTGCAGGGTTTTCTGGCACCTGCAGCCTCAAAACCACCCTTTCCCACATGGTGTCACGCCAGGCACAAAAATGGCCTTATGTCTGGAGATTGGTCCCACGCCCAAAGAGCCAGCAGGGAAAACTATGCCTTGTTCTAAAGCTCTTTGGGAACCGCTTGCGTAGCCCCACACACCTGGGGGCTGCAGGCTTTCCTGCTGCCTTCGGCCTCAAAACCACCCTTTCCGACATGGCGTCACGCCAGGCACAAAAATGGCCATATGTCTGGAGGTTGGTCCCACGCCCAAAGAGCCAGCAGGGAAAACTATGCCTTGTTCTAAAGCTCTTTGGGAACCGCTTGCGTAGCCCCACACACCTGGGGGCTGCAGGCTTTCCTGCTGCCTTCGGCCTCAAAACCACCCTTTCCCACTTGGTGCCGCGCCAGGCTCAAAAATGGCCATATGTCTGGAGGTTGGTCCCACGCCCAAAGAGCCAGCAGGGAAAACTATGCCTTGTTCTAAAGCTCTTTGGGAACCGCTTGCGTAGCCCCACACACCTGGGGGCTGCAGGCTTTCCTGCTGCCTTCAGCCTCAAAACCACCCTTTCCGACTTGGCGCCGCGCCAGGCCCAAAAATGACCATATGTCTGGAGATTGGTCCGACGCCCAAAGAGCCAGCAGGGAAAACTATGCCTTGTTCTAAAGCTCTTTGGGAACTGCTTGCGTAGCCCCACACACCTGCGGGCTGCAGGCTTTCCTGCTGCCTTCAGCCTCAAAACCACCCTATCCCACATGGCGCTGCGCGAGGCCCAAAAATGGCCATATGTCTGGAGACTGGTCCCACGCCCAAAGAGCCAGCAGGGAAAACTATGCCTTGTTCTAAAGCTCTTTGGGAACCGCTTGCGTAGCCCCACACACCTGGGGGCTGCAGGGTTTTCTGGCACCTGCAGCCTCAAAACCACCCTTTCCCACATGGCGTCACGCCAGGCAGAAAAATGGCCATATGTCTGGAGATTGGTCCCACGCCCAAAGAGCCAGCAGGGAAAACTATGCCTTGTTCTAAAGCTCTTTGGGAACCGCTTGCGTAGCCCCACACACCTGGGGGCTGCAGGCTTTCCTGCTGCCTTCAGCCTCAAAACCACCCTTTCCCACTTGATGCCGCGCCAGGCTCAAAAATGCCCATATGTCTGGAGGTTGGTCCCACGCCCAAAGAGCCAGCAGGGAAAACTATGCCTTGTTCTAAAGCTCTTTGGGAACCGCTTGCGTAGCCCCACACACCTGGGGGCTGCAGGCTTTCCTGCTGCCTTCGGCCTCAAAACCACCCTATCCCACATGGCCCCGCGCCAGGCCCAAAAATGGCCATATGTCTGGAGACTGGTCTCACGCTCAAGGAGCCAGCAGGGAAAACTATGCCTTGTTCTAAAGCTCTTTGGGAACCGCTTGCGTAGCCCCACACACCTGGGGGCTGCAGGCTTTTCTGGCACCTGCAGCCTCAAAACCACCCTTTCCCACATGGTGTCACGACAGGCACAAAAATGGCCATATGTCTGGAGGTTGGTCCCACGCCCAAAGAGCCAGCAGGGAAAACTATGCCTTGTTCTAAATCTCTTTGGGAACCGCTTGCGTAGCCGCACAGACCTGGGGGCTGCAGGCTTTCCTGCTGCCTTCAGCCTCAAAACCACCCTTTCCCACTTGGCCCCGCGCAAGGCCCCAAAATGGCCATATGTCTGGAGACTGGTCCCACAGCCACAGAGCCAGCAGGGAAAACTATGCCTTGTTCTAAAGCTCTTTGGGAACCACTTGCGTAGCCCCACACACCTGGGGGCTGCAGGGTTTTCTGGCACCTGCAGCCTCAAAACCACCCTTTCCCACATGGCGTCACGCCAGGCACAAAAATGGCCATATGTCTGGAGATTGGTCCCACGCCCAAAGAGCCAGCAGGGAAAACTATGCCTTGTTCTAAAGCTCTTTGGGAACCGCTTGCGTAGTCCCACACACCTGGGGGCTGCAGGCTTTCCTGCTGCCTTCGGCCTCAAAACCACCCTTTCCGACATGGCGTCACGCCAGGCACAAAAATGGCCATATGTCTGGAGGTTGGTCCCACGCCCAAAGAGCCAGCAGGGAAAACTATGCCTTGTTCTAAAGCTCTTTGGGAACCGCTTGCGTAGCCCCACACACCTGGGGGCTGCAGGCTTTCCTGCTGCCTTCGGCCTCAAAACCACCCTTTCCCACTTGGTGCCGCGCCAGGCTCAAAAATGGCCATATGTCTGGAGGTTGGTCCCACGCCCAAAGAGCCAGCAGGGAAAACTATGCCTTGTTCTAAAGCTCTTTGGGAACCGCTTGCGTAGCCCCACACACCTGGGGGCTGCAGGCTTTCCTGCTGCCTTCAGCCTCAAAACCACCCTTTCCGACTTGGCGCCGCGCCAGGCCCAAAAATGACCATATGTCTGGAGATTGGTCCGACGCCCAAAGAGCCAGCAGGGAAAACTATGCCTTGTTCTAAAGCTCTTTGGGAACTGCTTGCGTAGCCCCACACACCTGCGGGCTGCAGGCTTTCCTGCTGCCTTCAGCCTCAAAACCACCCTATCCCACATGGCGCTGCGCGAGGCCCAAAAATGGCCATATGTCTGGAGACTGGTCCCACGCCCAAAGAGCCAGCAGGGAAAACTATGCCTTGTTCTAAAGCTCTTTGGGAACCGCTTGCGTAGCCCCACACACCTGGGGGCTGCAGGGTTTTCTGGCACCTGCAGCCTCAAAACCACCCTTTCCCACATGGCGTCACGCCAGGCAGAAAAATGGCCATATGTCTGGAGATTGGTCCCACGCCCAAAGAGCCAGCAGGGAAAACTATGCCTTGTTCTAAAGCTCTTTGGGAACCGCTTGCGTAGCCCCACACACCTGGGGGCTGCAGGCTTTCCTGCTGCCTTCGGCCTCAAAACCACCCTTTCCCACTTGGTGCCGCGCCAGGCTCAAAAATGCCCATATGTCTGGAGGTTGGTCCCACGCCCAAAGAGCCAGCAGGGAAAACTATGCCTTGTTCTAAAGCTCTTTGGGAACCGCTTGCGTAGCCCCACACACCTGGGGGCTGCAGGCTTTCCTGCTGCCTTCGGCCTCAAAACCACCCTATCCCACATGGCCCCGCGCCAGGCCCAAAAATGGCCATATGTCTGGAGACTGGTCTCACGCTCAAAGAGCCAGCAGGGAAAACTATGCCTTGTTCTAAAGCTCTTTGGGAACCGCTTGCGTAGCCCCACACACCTGGGGGCTGCAGGCTTTCCTGCTGCCTTCAGCCTCAAAACCACCCTTTCCCACTTGGCCCCGCGCGAGGCCCCAAAATGGCCATATGTCTGGAGACTGGTCCGACGGCCACAGAGCCAGCAGGGAAAACTATGCCTTGTTCTAAAGCTCTTTGGGAACCGCTTGCAGAGCCCCACACACCTGGGGGCTGCAGGGTTTTCTGGCACCTGCAGCCTCAAAACCACCCTTTCCCACATGGCGTCACCCCAGGCAGAAAAATGGCCATATGTCTGGAGATTGGTCCCACGCCCAAAGAGCCAGCAGGGAAAACTATGCCTTGTTCTAAAGCTCTTTGGGAACCGCTTGCGTAGCCCCACACACCTGGGGGCTGCAGGCTTTCCTGCTGCCTTCAGCCTCAAAACCACCCTTTCCCACTTGGCGCCGCGCCAGGCCCAAAAATGGCCATATGTCTGGAGATTGGTCCCACGCTCAAAGAGCCAGCAGGGAAAACTATGCCTTGTTCTAAAGCTCTTTGGGAACCGCTTGCGTAGCCCCACACACCTGGGGGCTGCAGGCTTTTCTGGCACCTGCAGCCTCAAAACCACCCTTTCCCACATGGTGTCACGATAGGCACAAAAATGGCCATATGTCTGGAGGTTGGTCCCACGCCCAAAGAGCCAGCAGGGAAAACTATGCCTTGTTCTAAAGCTCTTTGGGAACCGCTTGCGTAGCCGCACAGACCTGGGGGCTGCAGGCTTTCCTGCTGCCTTCAGCCTCAAAACCACCCTTTCCGACTTGGCGCCGCGCGAGGCCCAAAAATGGCCATATGTCTGGAGGTTGGTCCCACGCCCAAAGAGCCAGCAGGGAAAACTATGCCTTGTTCTAAAGCTCTTTGGGAACCGCTTGCGTAGCCCCACACACCTGGGGGCTGCAGGGTTTTCTGGCACCTGCAGCCTCAAAACCACCCTTTCCCACATGGCGTCACGCCAGGCAGAAAAATGGCCATATGTCTGGAGATTGGTCCCACGCCCAAAGAGCCAGCAGGGAAAACTATGCCTTGTTCTAAAGCTCTTTGGGAACCGCTTGCGTAGCCCCACACACCTGGGGGCTGCAGGCTTTCCTGCTGCCTTCGGCCCCAAAACCACCCTTTCCCACATGGCGTCACGCCAGGCACAAAAATGGCCATATGTCTGGAGGTTGGTCCCATGCCCAAAGAGCCAGCAGGGAAAACTATGCCTTGTTCTAAAGCTCTTTGGGAACCGCTTGCGTAGCCCCACACACCTGGGGGCTGCAGGCTTTCCTGCTGCCTTCAGCCTCAAAACCACCCTTTCCCACTTGGTGCCGCGCCAGGCTCAAAAATGGCCATATGTCTGGAGGTTGGTCCCACGCCCAAAGAGCCAGCAGGGAAAACTATGCCTTGTTCTAAAGCTCTTTGGGAACCGCTTGCGTAGCCCCACACACCTGGGGGCTGCAGGCTTTCCTGCTGCTTTCAGCCTCAAAACCACCCTTTCCGACTTGGCGCCGCGCCAGGCCCAAAAATGACCATATGTCTGGAGATTGGTCCGACGCCCAAAGAGCCAGCAGGGAAAACTATGCCTTGTTCTAAAGCTCTTTGGGAACCGCTTGCGTAGCCCCACACACCTGCGGGCTGCAGGCTTTCCTGCTCTCTTCAGCCTCAAAGGCACCCTTTCCCACTTGGCGCCACGCCAGGACAAAAATGGCCATATGTCTGGAGACTGGTCCCACGCCCAAAGAGCCAGCAGGGAAAACTATGCCTTGTTCTAAAGCTCTTTGGGAAATGCTTGCGTAGCCCCACACACCTGCGGGCTGCAGGCTTTCCTGCTGCCTTCAGCCTCAAAACCACCCTATCCCACATGGCGCTGCGCGAGGCCCAAAAATGGCCATATGTCTGGAGACTGGTCCCACGGCCACAGAGCCAGCAGGGAAAAATATGCCTTGTTCTAAAGCTCTTTGGGAACCGCTTGCGTAGCCCCACACACCTGGGGGCTGCAGGGTTTTCTGGCACCTGCAGCCTCAAAACCACCCTTTCCCACATGGTGTCACGACAGGCACAAAAATGGCCATATGTGTGGAGATTGGTCCCACGCCCAAAGAGCCAGCAGGGAAAACTATGCCTTGTTCTAAAGCTCTTTGGGAACTGCTTGCGTAGCCCCACACACCTGGGGGGTGCAGACCTTCCTGCTGCCTTCAGCCTCAAAACCACCCTTTCCCACTTGGTGTCACGCCAGGCACAAAAATGGCCATATGTCTGGAGATTGGTCCCACGCCGAAAGAGCCAGCAGGGAAAACTATGCCTTGTTCTAAAGCTCTTTGGGAACCGCTTGCGTAGCCGCACACACCTGGGGGCTGCAGGCTTTCCTGCTGCCTTCAGCCTCAAAACCACCCTTTCCCACTTGGCGCCGCACCAGGCCCAAAAATGGCCATATGTCTGGAGATTGGTCCCACGCCCAAAGAGCAGCAGGGAAAACTATGCCTTGTTCTAAAGCTCTTTGGGAACCGCTTGCGTAGCCCCACACACCTGGGGGCTGCAGGCTTTTCTGGCACCTGCAGCCTCAAAACCACCCTTTCCCACATGGCGTCACACCAGGCACAAAAATGGCCATATGTCTGGAGATTGGTCCCACGCCCAAAGAGCCAGCAGGGAAAACTATGCCTTGTTCTAAATCTCTTTGGGAACCGCTTGCGTAGCCCCACACACCTCGGGGCTGCAGGCTTTCCTGCTGCCTTCGGCCTCAAAACCACCCTTTCCCACATGGCGTCACGCCAGGCCCAAAAATGGCCATATGTCTGGAGACTGGTCCCACGCCCAAAGAGCCAGCAGGGAAAACTATGCCTTGTTCTAAAGCTCTTTGGGAACTGCTTGCGTAGCCCCACACACCTGGGGGCTGCAGGCTTTCCTGCTGCCTTCAGCCTCAAAACCACCCTTTCCCACTTGGTGTCACGCCAGGCACAAAAATGGCCATATGTCTGGAGACTGGTCCCACGCTCAAAGAGCCAGCAGGGAAAACTATGCCTTGTTCTAAAGCTCTTTGGGAACCGCTTGCGTAGCCCCACACACCTGGGGGCTGCAGGCTTTTCTGGCACCTGCAGCCTCAAAACCACCCTTTCCCACATGGTGTCACGACAGGCCCAAAAATGGCCATATGTGTGGAGACTGGTCCCACGCCGAAAGAGCCAGCAGGGAAAACTATGCCTTGTTCTAAAGCTCTTTGGGAACCGCTTGCGTAGCCCCACACACCTGGGGGCTACAGGCTTTCCTGCTGCCCTCAGCCTCAAAACCACCCTTTCCCACTTGGCGCCGCGCCAGGCCCAAAAATGGCCATATGTCTGGAGGTTGGTCCCACGCCCAAAGAGCCAGCAGGGAAAACTATGCCTTGTTCTAAAGCTCTTTGGGAACGGCTTGCGTAGCCCCACACACCTGGGGGCTGCAGGCTTTCCTGCTCTTCAGCCTCAAAACCACCCTTTCCCACTTGGTGTCACGCCAGGCAAAAAAATGGCCATATGTCTGGAGATTGGTCCCACGCCGAAAGAGCCAGCAGGGAAAACTATGCCTTGTACTAAAGCTCTTTGGGAACCGCTTGCGTAGCCCCACACACCTGCGGGCTGCAGGCTTTTCTGGCACCTGCAGCCTCAAAAACACCCTTTCCCACATGGTGTCACGACAGGCACAAAAATGGCCATATGTGTGGAGATTGGTCCCACGCCCAAAGAGCCAGCAGGGAAAACTATGCCTTGTTCTAAAGCTCTTTGGGAACTGCTTGCGTAGCCCCACACACCTGGGGGCTGCAGACCTTCCTGCTGCCTTCAGCCTCAAAACCACCCTTTCCCACTTGGTGTCACGCCAGGCACAAAAATGGCCATATGTCTGGAGATTGGTCCCACGCCGAAAGAGCCAACAGGGAAAACTATGCCTTGTTCTAAAGCTCTTTGGGAACCGCTTGCGTAGCCGCACACACCTGGGGGCTGCAGGCTTTCCTGCTGCCTTCAGCCTCAAAACCACCCTTTCCCACTTGGCGCCGCACCAGGCCCAAAAATGGCCATATGTCTGGAGATTGGTCCCACGCCCAAAGAGCAGCAGGGAAAACTATGCCTTGTTCTAAAGCTCTTTGGGAACCGCTTGCGTAGCCCCACAGACCTGGGGGCTGCAGGCTTTTCTGGCACCTGCAGCCTCAAAACCACCCTTTCCCACATGGCGTCACACCAGGCACAAAAATGGCCATATGTCTGGAGATTGGTCCCACGCCCAAAGAGCCAGCAGGGAAAACTATGCCTTGTTCTAAATCTCTTTGGGAACCGCTTGCGTAGCCCCACACACCTGGGGGCTGCAGGCTTTCCTGCTGCCTTCGGCCTCAAAACCACCCTTTCCCACATGGCGTCACGCCAGGCCCAAAAATGGCCATATGTCTGGAGACTGGTCCCACGCCCAAAGAGCCAGCAGGGAAAACTATGCCTTGTTCTAAAGCTCTTTGGGAACTGCTTGCGTAGCCCCACACACCTGGGGGCTGCAGGCTTTCCTGCTGCCTTCAGCCTCAAAACCACCCTTTCCCACTTGGTGTCACGCCAGGCACAAAAATGGCCATATGTCTGGAGACTGGTCCCACGCTCAAAGAGCCAGCAGGGAAAACTATGCCTTGTTCTAAAGCTCTTTGGGAACCGCTTGCGTAGCCCCACACACCTGGGGGCTGCAGGCTTTTCTGGCACCTGCAGCCTCAAAACCACCCTTTCCCACTTGGTGTCACGACAGGCACAAAAATGGCCATATGTGTGGAGACTGGTCCCACGCCCAAAGAGCCAGCAGGGAAAACTATGCCTTGTTCTAAAGCTCTTTGGGAACCGCTTGCGTAGCCCCACACACCTGGGGGCTACAGGCTTTCCTGCTGCCCTCAGCCTAAAAAACACCCTTTCCCACTTGGCGCCGCGCCAGGCCCAAAAATGGCCATATGTCTGGAGGTTGGTCCCACGCCCAAAGAGCCAGCAGGGAAAACTATGCCTTGTTCTAAAGCTCTTTGGGAACGGCTTGCGTAGCCCCACACACCTGGGGGCTGCAGGCTTTCCTGCTCTTCAGCCTCAAAACCACCCTTTCCCACTTGGTGTCATGCCAGGCAAAAAAATGGCCATATGTCTGGAGATTGGTCCCACGCCGAAAGAGCCAGCAGGGAAAACTATGCCTTGTACTAAAGCTCTTTGGGAACCGCTTGCGTAGCCCCACACACCTGGGGGCTGCAGGGTTTTCTGGCACCTGCAGCCTCAAAACCACCCTTTCCCACATGGTGTCACGACAGGCACAAAAATGGCCATATGTGTGGAGATTGGTCCCACGCCCAAAGAGCCAGCAGGGAAAACTATGCCTTGTTCTAAAGCTCTTTGGGAACTGCTTGCGTAGCCCCACACACCTGGGGGCTGCAGACCTTCCTGCTGCCTTCAGCCTCAAAACCACCCTTTCCCACTTGGTGTCACGCCAGGCACAAAAATGGCCATATGTCTGCAGATTGGTCCCACGCCGAAAGAGCCAGCAGGGAAAACTATGCCTTGTTCTAAAGCTCTTTGGGAACCGCTTGCGTAGCCGCACACACCTGGGGGCTGCAGGCTTTCCTGCTGCCTTCAGCCTCAAAACCACCCTTTCCCACTTGGCGCCGCACCAGGCCCAAAAATGGCCATATGTCTGGAGATTGGTCCCACGCCCAAAGAGCAGCAGGGAAAACTATGCCTTGTTCTAAAGCTCTTTGGGAACCGCTTGCGTAGCCCCACACACCTGGGGGCTGCAGGCTTTTCTGGCACCTGCAGCCTCAAAACCACCCTTTCCCACATGGCGTCACACCAGGCACAAAAATGGCCATATGTGTGGAGACTGGTCCCACGCCCAAAGAGCCAGCAGGGAAAACTATGCCTTGTTCTAAAGCTCTTTGGGAACCGCTTGCGTAGCCCCACACACCTGGGGGCTACAGGCTTTCCTGCTGCCCTCAGCCTCAAAACCACCCTTTCCCACTTGGCGCCGCGCCAGGCCCAAAAATGGCCATATGTCTGGAGGTTGGTCCCACGCCCAAAGAGCCAGCAGGGAAAACTATGCCTTGTTCTAAAGCTCTTTGGGAACGGCTTGCGTAGCCCCACACACCTGGGGGCTGCAGGCTTTCCTGCTCTTCACCCTCAAAACCACCCTTTCCCACTTGGTGTCACGCCAGGCAAAAAAAGGGCCATATGTCTGGAGATTGGTCCCACGCCGAAAGAGCCAGCAGGGAAAACTATGCCTTGTACTAAAGCTCTTTGGGAACCGCTTGCGTAGCCCCACACACCTGCGGGCTGCAGGCTTTTCTGGCACCTGCAGCCTCAAAAACACCCTTTCCCACATGGTGTCACGACAGGCACAAAAATGGCCATATGTGTGGAGATTGGTCCCACGCCCAAAGAGCCAGCAGGGAAAACTATGCCTTGTTCTAAAGCTCTTTGGGAACTGCTTGCGTAGCCCCACACACCTGGGGGCTGCAGACCTTCCTGCTGCCTTCAGCCTCAAAACCACCCTTTCCCACTTGGTGTCACGCCAGGCACAAAAATGGCCATATGTCTGGAGATTGGTCCCACGCCGAAAGAGCCAACAGGGAAAACTATGCCTTGTTCTAAAGCTCTTTGGGAACCGCTTGCGTAGCCGCACACACCTGGGGGCTGCAGGCTTTCCTGCTGCCTTCAGCCTCAAAACCACCCTTTCCCACTTGGCGCCGCACCAGGCCCAAAAATGGCCATATGTCTGGAGATTGGTCCCACGCCCAAAGAGCAGCAGGGAAAACTATGCCTTGTTCTAAAGCTCTTTGGGAACCGCTTGCGTAGCCCCACACACCTGGGGGCTGCAGGCTTTTCTGGCACCTGCAGCCTCAAAACCACCCTTTCCCACATGGCGTCACACCAGGCACAAAAATGGCCATATGTCTGGAGATTGGTCCCACGCCCAAAGAGCCAGCAGGGAAAACTATGCCTTGTTCTAAATCTCTTTGGGAACCGCTTGCGTAGCCCCACACACCTGGGGGCTGCAGGCTTTCCTGCTGCCTTCGGCCTCAAAACCACCCTTTCCCACATGGCGTCACGCCAGGCCCAAAAATGGCCATATGTCTGGAGACTGGTCCCACGCCCAAAGAGCCAGCAGGGAAAACTATGCCTTGTTCTAAAGCTCTTTGGGAACTGCTTGCGTAGCCCCACACACCTGGGGGCTGCAGGCTTTCCTGCTGCCTTCAGCCTCAAAACCACCCTTTCCCACTTGGTGTCACGCCAGGCACAAAAATGGCCATATGTCTGGAGACTGGTCCCACGCTCAAAGAGCCAGCAGGGAAAACTATACCTTGTTCTAAAGCTCTTTGGGAACCGCTTGCGTAGCCCCACACACCTGGGGGCTGCAGGCTTTTCTGGCACCTGCAGCCTCAAAACCACCCTTTCCCACATGGTGTCACGACAGGCACAAAAATGGCCATATGTGTGGAGACTGGTCCCACGCCCAAAGAGCCAGCAGGGAAAACTATGCCTTGTTCTAAAGCTCTTTGGGAACCGCTTGCGTAGCCCCACACACCTGGGGGCTACAGGCTTTCCTGCTGCCCTCAGCCTCAAAACCACCCTTTCCCACTTGGCGCCGCGCCAGGCCCAAAAATGGCCATATGTCTGGAGGTTGGTCCCACGCCCAAAGAGCCAGCAGGGAAAACTATGCCTTGTTCTAAAGCTCTTTGGGAACGGCTTGCGTAGCCCCACACACCTGGGGGCTGCAGGCTTTCCTGCTCTTCAGCCTCAAAACCACCCTTTCCCACTTGGTGTCATGCCAGGCAAAAAAATGGCCATATGTCTGGAGATTGGTCCCACGCCGAAAGAGCCAGCAGGGAAAACTATGCCTTGTTCTAAAGCTCTTTGGGAACCGCTTGCGTAGCCCCACACACCTGGGGGCTGCAGGCTTTTCTGGCACCTGCAGCCTCAAAACCACCCTTTCCCACATGGTGTCACGACAGGCACAAAAATGGCCATATGTCTGGAGGTTGGTCCCACGCCCAAAGAGCCAGCAGGGAAAACTATGCCTTGTTCTAAAGCTCTTTGGGAACCGCTTGCGTAGCCGCACAGACCTGGGGGCTGCAGGCTTTCCTGCTGCCTTCAGCCTCAAAACCACCCTTTCCCACTTGGCCCCGCGCGAGGCCCAAAAATGGCCATATGTCTGGAGACTGGTCCCACGGCCACAGAGCCAGCAGGGAAATCTATGCCTTGTACTAAAGCTCTTTGGGAACCGCTTGCGTAGCCCCACACACCTGGGGGCTGCAGGGTTTTCTGGCACCTGCAGCCTCAAAACCACCCTTTCCCACATGGCGTCACGCCAGGCAGAAAAATGGCCATATGTCTGGAGGTTGGTCCCTTTCCCAAAGAGCCAGCTGGGAAAACTATGCCTTGTTCTAAAGCTCTTTGGGAACCGCTTGCGTAGCCCCACACACCTGGGGGCTGCAGGCTTTCCTGCTGCCTTCGGCCTCAAAACCACCCTTTCCCACATGGCGTCACGCCAGGCACAAAAATGGCCATATGTCTGGAGGTTGGTCCCACGCCCAAAGAGCCAGCAGGGAAAACTATGCCTTGTACTAAAGCTCTTTGGGAACCGCTTGCGTAGCCCCACACACCTGGGGGCTGCAGGCTTTCCTGCTGCCTTCGGCCTCAAAACCACCCTTTCCCACTTGGTGCCGCGCCAGGCTCAAAAATGGCCATATGTCTGGAGGTTGGTCCCACGCCCAAAGAGCCAGCAGGGAAAACTATGCCTTGTTCTAAAGCTCTTTGGGAACCGCTTGCGTAGCCCCACACACCTGGGGGCTGCAGGCTTTCCTGCTGCCTTCAGCCTAAAAAACACCCTTTCCGACTTGGCGCCGCGCCAGGCCCAAAAATGACCATATGTCTGGAGATTGGTCCGACGCCCAAAGAGCCAGCAGGGAAAACTATGCCTTGTTCTAAAGCTCTTTTGGAACCGCTTGCGTAGCCCCACACACCTGGGGGCTGCAGGCTTTCCTGCTGCCTTCAGCCTCAAAACCACCCTATCCCACATGGCGCTGCGCGAGGCCCAAAAATGGCCATATGTCCTGAGACTGGTCCCACGCCCAAAGAGCCAGCAGGGAAAACTATGCCTTGTACTAAAGCTCTTTGGGAACCGCTTGCGTAGCCCCACACACCTGGGGGCTGCAGGCTTTCCTGCTGCCTTCAGCCTCAAAACCACCCTTTCCCACATGGCGTCATGCCAGGCACAAAAATGGCCATATGTCTGGAGGTTGGTCCCACGCCCAAAGAGCCAGCAGGGAAAACTATGCCTTGTTCTAAAGCTCTTTGGGAACCGCTTGCGTGGCCTCACAGACCTGGGGGCTGCAGGCTTTCCTGCTGCCTTCAGCCTCAAAACCACCCTTTCCCACTTGGCGTCGCACCAGGCCCAAAAATGGCCATATGTCTGGAGGTTGGTCCCACGCCCAAAGAGCCAGCAGGGAAAACTATGCCTTGTTCTAAAGCTCTTTGGGAACCGCTTGCGTGGCCTCACAGACCTGGGGGCTGCAGGCTTTCTTGCTCTCTTCAGCCTCAAAACCACCCTTTCCCACTTGGTTTCACGCCAGGCACAAAAATGGCCATATGTCTCGAGATTGGTCCCACGCCCAAAGAGCCAGCAGGGAAAAATATGCCTTGTACTAAAGCTCTTTGGGAACCGCTTGCGTAGCCCCACACACCTGGGGGCTGCAGGCTTTCCTGCTGCCTTCAGCCTCAAACCACCCTTTCCCACTTGGCGCCGCACCAGGCCCAAAAATGGCCATATGTCTGGAGACTGGTCCCACGGCCACAGAGCCAGCAGGGAAAACTATGCCTTGTTCTAAAGCTCTTTGGGAACCGCTTGCGTAGCCCCACACACCTGCGGGCTGCAGGCTTTTCTGGCACCCTCAGCCTCAAAACCACCCTTTCCCACATGGCGTCACGCCAGGCAGAAAAATGGCCATATAGCTGGAGATTGGTCCCACGCCGAAAGAGCCAGCAGGGAAAACTATGCCTTGTTCTAAAGCTCTTTGGGAACCGCTTGCGTAGCCCCACACACCTGGGGGCTGCAGGCTTTCCTGCTGCCTTTGGCCTCAAAACCACCCTTTCCCACATGGCGTCACCCCAGGCACAAAAATGGCCATATGTCTGGAGGTTGGTCCCACGCCCAAAGAGCCAGCAGGGAAAACTATGCCTTGTTCTAAAGCTCTTTGGGAACCGCTTGCGTAGCCGCACACACCTGGGGGCTGCAGGCTTTCCTCCTTCCTTCAGCCTCAAAACCACCCTTTCCAACTTGGCGCCGCGCCAGGCCCAAAAATGGCCATATGTCTGGAGGTTGGTCCCACGCCGAAAGAGCCAGCAGGGAAAACTATGCCTTGTTCTAAAGCTCTTTGGGAACGGCTTGCGTAGCCCCACACACCTGGGGGCTGCAGGCTTTCCTGCTGCCTTCAGCCTCAAAACCACCCTTTCCCACTTGGTGTCACGCCAGGCACGAAAATGGCCATATGTCTGGAGATTGGTCCCACGCCGAAAGAGCCAGCAGGGAAAACTATGCCTTGTACTAAAGCTCTTTGGGAACCGCTTGCGTAGCCCCACACACCTGGGGGCTGCAGGCTTTCCTGCTGCCTTCAGCCTCAAAACCACCCTTTCCCACATGGCGTCACGCCAGGCACAAAAATGGCCATATGTCTGGAGGTTGGTCCCACGCCCAAAGAGCCAGCAGGGAAAACTATGCCTTGTTCTAAAGCTCTTTGGGAACCGCTTGCGTGGCCTCACAGACCTGGGGGCTGCAAGCTTTCCTACTGCCTTCAGCCTCAAAACCACCCTTTCCCACTTGGCGCCGCACCAGGCCCAAAAATGGCCATATGTCTGGAGATTAGTCCCACGCCCAAAGAGCCAGCAGGGAAAACTATGCCTTGTTCTAAAGCTCTTTGGGAACCGCTTGCGTAGCCCCACACACCTGGGGGCTGCAGGCTTTCCTGCTGCCTTCAGCCTCAAAACCACCCTTTCCCACATGGCGTCACGCCAGGCATAAAAATGGCCATATGTCTGGAGGTTGGTCCCACGCCCAAAGAGACAGCAGGGAAAACTATGCCTTGTTCTAAAGCTCTTTGGGAACCGCTTGCGTAGCCCCACACACCTGGGGGCTGCAAGCTTTCCTGCTGCCTTCAGCCTCAAAACCACCCTTTCCCACTTGGCGCCGCGCGAGGCCCAAAAATGGCCATATGTCTGGAGGTTGGTCCCACGCCCAAAGAGCCAGCAGGGAAAACTATGCCTTGTTGTAAAGCTCTTTGGGAACCGCTTGCGTGGCCTCACAGACCTGGGGGCTGCAGGCTTTCTTGCTCTCTTCAGCCTCAAAACCACCCTTTCCCACTTGGTGTCACACCAGGCACAAAAATGGCCATATGTCTGGAGATTGGACCCACGCCCAAAGAGCCAGCAGGGAAAACTATGCCTTGTACTAAAGCTCTTTGGGAACCGCTTGCGTAGCCCCACACACCTGGGGGCTGCAGGCTTTCCTGCTGCCTTCAGCCTCAAAACCACCCTTTCCCACTTGGCGCCTCACCAGGCCCAAAAATGGCCATATGTCTGGAGAGTGGTCCCACGGCCACAGAGCCAGCAGGGAAAACTATGCCTTGTTCTAAAGCTCTTTGGGAACCGCTTGCGTAGCCCCACACACCTGGGGGCTGCAGGCTTTTCTGGCACCCTCAGCCTCAAAACCACCCTTTCCCACTTGGCGTCGCGCGAGGCCCAAAAATGGCCATATGTCTGGAGGCTGGTCCCACGCCGAAAGAGCCAGCAGGGAAAACTATGCCTTGTTCTAAAGCTCTTTGGGAACCGCTTGCGTAGCCCCACACACCTGGGGGCTGCAGGCTTTCCTGCTGCCGTCGGCCTCAAAACCACCCTTTCCCACTTGGCGCCGCGTCAGGCCCAAAAATGACCATATGTCTGGAGACTGGTCCGACGCCCAAAGAGCCAGCAGGGAAAACTATGCCTTGTTCTAAAGCTCTTTGGGAACCGCTTGCGTAGCCCCACACACCTGGGGGCTGCAGGCTTTCCTGCTGCCTTCAGCCTCAAAGGCACCCTTTCCCACTTGGCGCCACGCCAGGCCCAAAAATGGCCATATGTCTGGAGGTTGGTCCCACGCCCAAAGAGCCAGCAGGGAAAACTATGCCTTGTTCTAAAGCTCTTTGGGAACTGCTTGCGTAGCCCCACACACCTGGGGGCTGCAGGCTTTCCTGCTGCCTTCAGCCTCAAAACCACCCTTTCCCACTTGGCGTCGCGCGAGGCCCAAAAATGGCCATATGTCTGGAGGTTGGTCCCACGCCGAAAGAGCCAGCAGGGAAAACTATGCCTTGTTCTAAAGCTCTTTGGGAACGGCTTGCGTAGCCCCACACACCTGGGGGCTGCAGGCTTTTCTGGCACCTGCAGCCTCAAAACCACCCTTTCCCACATGGTGTCACGACAGGCACAAAAATGGCCATATGTGTGGAGATTTGTCCCACGCCCAAAGAGCCAGCAGGGAAAACTATGCCTTGTTCTAAAGCTCTTTGGGAACCGCTTGTGTAGCCCCACACACCTGGGGGCTGCAGGCTTTTCTGGCACCTGCAGCCTCAAAACCACCCTTTCCCACATGGTGTCACGACAGGCACAAAAATGGCCATATGTGTGGAGATTGGTCCCACGCCCAAAGAGCCAGCAGGGAAAATTATGCCTTGTTCTAAAGCTCTTTGGGAACCGCTTGCGTAGCCCCACACACCTGGGGGGTACAGGCTTTCCTACTGCCTTCAGACTCAAAACCACCCTTTCCCACTTGGCGCTGCGCCAGGCACAAAAATGGCCATATGTCTGGAGGTTGGTCCCACGCCCAAAGAGCCAGCAGGGAAAACTATGCCTTGTTCTAAAGCTCTTTGGGAACCGCTTGCGTAGCCCCACAGACCTGGGGGCTGCAGGCTTTCCTGCTGCCTTCAGCCTCAAAACCACCCTTTCCTACATGGCGTCACGCCAGGCCCAAAAATGGCCATATGTCTGGAGACTGGTCCCACGCCCAAAGAGCCAGCAGGGAAAACTATGCCTTGTTCTAAAGCTCTTTGGGAACCGCTTGCGTAGCCCCACACACCTGGGGGCTGCAGGCTTTCCTGCTGCCTTCAGCCTCAAAACCACCCTTTCCCACTTGGCCCCGCGCGAGGCCCAAAAATGGCCATATGTCTGGAGACTGGTCCCACAGCCACAGAGCCAGCAAGGAAAACTATGCCTTGTTCTAAAGCTCTTTGGGAACCGCTTGCGTAGCCCCACAGACCTGGGGGCTGCAGGCTTTTCTGGCATCTGCAGCCTCAAAACCACCCTTTCCCACATGGCGTCACGCCAGGCAGAAAAATGGCCATATGTCTGGAGATTGGTCCCACGCCCAAAGAGCCAGCAGGGAAAACTATACCTTGTTCTAAAGCTCTTTGGGAACCGCTTGCGTGGCACCACACACCTGGGGGCTGCAGGCTTTCCTGCTGCCTTCAGCCTCAAAACCACCCTTTCCCACATGGCGTCACGCCAGGCACAAAAATGGCCATATGTCTGGAGACTGGTCCCACGCCCAAAGAGCCAGCAGGGAAAACTATGCCTTGTTCTAAAGCTCTTTGGGAACCGCTTGCGTAGCCCTACACACCTGGCGGCTGCAGGCTTTTCTGCTGCCTTCAGCCTCAAAACAACCCTTTCCCACATGGCGTCATGCCAGGCCCAAAAATGGCCATATGTCTGGAGATTGGTCCGACGCCCAAAGAGCCAGCAGGGAAAACTATGCCTTGTTCTAAAGCTCTTTGGGAACCGCTTGCGTAGCCCCACACACCTGGGGGCTGCAAGCTTTACTGCTGCCTTCAGCCTCAAAAACAACCTTTCCCACTTGGCGCTGCGCCAGGCCCAAAAATGGCCATATGTCTGGAGACTGGTCCCACGCCCAAAGAGCCAGCAGGGAAAACTATGCCTTGTTCTAAAGCTCTTTGGGAACGGCTTGCGTAGCCCCACACACCTGGGGGCTGCAGGCTTTCCTGCTGCCTTCAGCCTCAAAACCACCCTTTCCCACTTGGCGTCGCGCCAGGCACAAAAATGGCCATATGTCTGGAGACTGGTCCCACGCTCAAAGAGCGAGCAGGGAAAACTATGCCTTGTACTAAAGCTCTTTGGGAACCGCTTGCGTAGCCCCACACACCTGGGGGCTGCAGGCTTTCCTGCTGCCTTCAGCCTCAAAACCACCCTTTCCCACTTGGCGCCGCGCCAGGCCCAAAAATGGCCATATGTCTGGAAGTTGGTCCCACGCCCAAAGAGCCAGCAGGGAAAACTATGCCTTGTTCTAAAGCTCTTTGGGAACCGCTTGCGTAGCCCCACACACCTCGGGGCTGCAGGCTTTTCTGGCACCTGCAGCCTCAAAACCACCCTTTCCCACATGGTGTCACGACAGGCACAAAAATGGCCATATGTGTGGAGATTGGTCCCACGCCCAAAGAGCCAGCAGGGAAAACTATGCCTTGTTCTAAAGCTCTTTGGGAACCGCTTGCGTAGCCCCACACACCTGGGGGCTGCAGGCTTTCCTGCTGCCTTCAGCCTAAAAAACACCCTTTCCGACTTGGCGCCGCGCCAGGCCCAAAAATGACCATATGTCTGGAGATTGGTCCGACGCCCAAAGAGCCAGCAGGGAAAACTATGCCTTGTTCTAAAGCTCTTTTGGAACCGCTTGCGTAGCCCCACACACCTGGGGGCTGCAGGCTTTCCTGCTGCCTTCAGCCTCAAAACCACCCTATCCCACATGGCGCTGCGCGAGGCCCAAAAATGGCCATATGTCCTGAGACTGGTCCCACGCCCAAAGAGCCAGCAGGGAAAACTATGCCTTGTTCTAAAGCTCTTTGGGAACCGCTTGCGTGGCCTCACAGACCTGGGGGCTGCAGGCTTTCTTGCTCTCTTCAGCCTCAAAACCACCCTTTCCCACTTGGTATC
Organism: Chroicocephalus ridibundus; assembly: GCF_963924245.1. Taxonomy (NCBI): domain Eukaryota; kingdom Metazoa; phylum Chordata; class Aves; order Charadriiformes; family Laridae; genus Chroicocephalus; species Chroicocephalus ridibundus. The sequence continues at coordinate 501,005 of NW_026961236.1, read as the reverse complement.
ACGCCAGGCACAAAAATGGCCATATGTCTGGAGATTGGTCCCACGCCCAAAGAGCCAGCAGGGAAAACTATGCCTTGTACTAAAGCTCTTTGGGAACCGCTTGCGTAGCCCCACACACCTGGGGGCTGCAGGCTTTCCTGCTGCCTTCAGCCTCAAACCACCCTTTCCCACTTGGCGCCGCACCAGGCCCAAAAATGGCCATATGTCTGGAGGTTGGTCCCACGGCCACAGAGCCAGCAGGGAAAACTATGCCTTGTTCTAAAGCTCTTTGGGAACCGCTTGCGTAGCCCCACACACCTGCGGGCTGCAGGCTTTTCTGGCACCCTCAGCCTCAAAACCACCCTTTCCCACATGGCGTCACGCCAGGCAGAAAAATGGCCATATAGCTGGAGATTGGTCCCACGCCGAAAGAGCCAGCAGGGAAAACTATGCCTTGTTCTAAAGCTCGTTGGGAACCGCTTGCGTAGCCGCACACACCTGGGGGCTGCAGGCTTTCCTCCTTCCTTCAGCCTCAAAACCACCCTTTCCAACTTGGCGCCGCGCCAGGCCCAAAAATGGCCATATGTCTGGAGGTTGGTCCCACGCCGAAAGAGCCAGCAGGGAAAACTATGCCTTGTTCTAAAGCTCTTTGGGAACGGCTTGCGTAGCCCCACACACCTGGGGGCTGCAGGCTTTCCTGCTGCCTTCAGCCTCAAAACCACCCTTTCCCACTTGGTGTCACGCCAGGCACGAAAATGGCCATATGTCTGGAGATTGGTCCCACGCCGAAAGAGCCAGCAGGGAAAACTATGCCTTGTACTAAAGCTCTTTGGGAACCGCTTGCGTAGCCCCACACACCTGGGGGCTGCAGGCTTTCCTGCTGCCTTCAGCCTCAAAACCACCCTTTCCCACATGGCGTCACGCCAGGCACAAAAATGGCCATATGTCTGGAGGTTGGTCCCACGCCCAAAGAGCCAGCAGGGAAAACTATGCCTTGTTGTAAAGCTCTTTGGGAACCGCTTGCGTGGCCTCACAGACCTGGGGGCTGCAGGCTTTCTTGCTCTCTTCAGCCTCAAAACCACCCTTTCCCACTTGGCGCCGCACCAGGCACAAAAATGGCCATATGTCTGGAGATTGGACCCACGCCCAAAGAGCCAGCAGGGAAAACTATGCCTTGTACTAAAGCTCTTTGGGAACCGCTTGCGTAGCCCCACACACCTGGGGGCTGCAGGCTTTCCTGCTGCCTTCAGCCTCAAAACCACCCTTTCCCACTTGGCGCCTCACCAGGCCCAAAAATGGCCATATGTCTGGAGAGTGGTCCCACGGCCACAGAGCCAGCAGGGAAAACTATGCCTTGTTCTAAAGCTCTTTGGGAACCGCTTGCGTAGCCCCACACACCTGGGGGCTGCAGGCTTTTCTGGCACCCTCAGCCTCAAAACCACCCTTTCCCACTTGGCGTCGCGCGAGGCCCAAAAATGGCCATATGTCTGGAGGCTGGTCCCACGCCGAAAGAGCCAGCAGGGAAAACTATGCCTTGTTCTAAAGCTCTTTGGGAACCGCTTGCGTAGCCCCACACACCTGGGGGCTGCAGGCTTTCCTGCTGCCGTCGGCCTCAAAACCACCCTTTCCCACTTGGCGCCGCGTCAGGCCCAAAAATGACCATATGTCTGGAGACTGGTCCGACGCCCAAAGAGCCAGCAGGGAAAACTATGCCTTGTTCTAAAGCTCTTTGGGAACCGCTTGCGTAGCCCCACACACCTGGGGGCTGCAGGCTTTCCTGCTGCCTTCAGCCTCAAAGGCACCCTTTCCCACTTGGCGCCACGCCAGGCCCAAAAATGGCCATATGTCTGGAGGTTGGTCCCACGCCCAAAGAGCCAGCAGGGAAAACTATGCCTTGTTCTAAAGCTCTTTGGGAACTGCTTGCGTAGCCCCACACACCTGGGGGCTGCAGGCTTTCCTGCTGCCTTCAGCCTCAAAACCACCCTTTCCCACTTGGCGTCGCGCGAGGCCCAAAAATGGCCATATGTCTGGAGGTTGGTCCCACGCCGAAAGAGCCAGCAGGGAAAACTATGCCTTGTTCTAAAGCTCTTTGGGAACGGCTTGCGTAGCCCCACACACCTGGGGGCTGCAGGCTTTTCTGGCACCTGCAGCCTCAAAACCACCCTTTCCCACATGGTGTCACGACAGGCACAAAAATGGCCATATGTGTGGAGATTTGTCCCACGCCCAAAGAGCCAGCAGGGAAAACTATGCCTTGTTCTAAAGCTCTTTGGGAACCGCTTGCGTAGCCCCACACACCTGGGGGCTGCAGGCTTTTCTGGCACCTGCAGCCTCAAAACCACCCTTTCCCACATGGTGTCACGACAGGCACAAAAATGGCCATATGTGTGGAGATTGGTCCCACGCCCAAAGAGCCAGCAGGGAAAATTATGCCTTGTTCTAAAGCTCTTTGGGAACCGCTTGCGTAGCCCCACACACCTGGGGGGTACAGGCTTTCCTACTGCCTTCAGACTCAAAACCACCCTTTCCCACATGGCGCTGCGCCAGGCACAAAAATGGCCATATGTCTGGAGGTTGGTCCCACGCCCAAAGAGCCAGCAGGGAAAACTATGCCTTGTTCTAAAGCTCTTTGGGAACCGCTTGCGTAGCCCCACAGACCTGGGGGCTGCAGGCTTTCCTGCTGCCTTCAGCCTCAAAACCACCCTTTCCTACATGGCGTCACGCCAGGCCCAAAAATGGCCATATGTCTGGAGACTGGTCCCACGCCCAAAGAGCCAGCAGGGAAAACTATGCCTTGTTCTAAAGCTCTTTGGGAACCGCTTGCGTAGCCCCACACACCTGGGGGCTGCAGGCTTTCCTGCTGCCTTCAGCCTCAAAACCACCCTTTCCCACTTGGCCCCGCGCGAGGCCCAAAAATGGCCATATGTCTGGAGACTGGTCCCACAGCCACAGAGCCAGCAAGGAAAACTATGCCTTGTTCTAAAGCTCTTTGGGAACCGCTTGCGTAGCCCCACAGACCTGGGGGCTGCAGGCTTTCCTGCTGCCTTCAGCCTCAAAACCACCCTTTCCCACATGGCGTCACGCCAGGCAGAAAAATGGCCATATGTCTGGAGATTGGTCCCACGCCCAAAGAGCCAGCAGGGAAAACTATACCTTGTTCTAAAGCTCTTTGGGAACCGCTTGCGTGGCACCACACACCTGGGGGCTGCAGGCTTTCCTGCTGCCTTCAGCCTCAAAACCACCCTTTCCCACATGGCGTCACGCCAGGCACAAAAATGGCCATATGTCTGGAGACTGGTCCCACGCCCAAAGAGCCAGCAGGGAAAACTATGCCTTGTTCTAAAGCTCTTTGGGAACCGCTTGCGTAGCCCCACACACCTGGGGGCTGCAGGCTTTCCTGCTGCCTTCAGCCTCAAAACAACCCTTTCCCACATGGCGTCATGCCAGGCCCAAAAATGGCCATATGTCTGGAGATTGGTCCGACGCCCAAAGAGCCAGCAGGGAAAACTATGCCTTGTTCTAAAGCTCTTTGGGAACCGCTTGCGTAGCCCCACAGACCTGGGGGCTGCAAGCTTTACTGCTGCCTTCAGCCTCAAAAACAACCTTTCCCACTTGGCGCTGCGCCAGGCCCAAAAATGGCCATATGTCTGGAGACTGGTCCCACGCCCAAAGAGCCAGCAGGGAAAACTATGCCTTGTTCTAAAGCTCTTTGGGAACGGCTTGCGTAGCCCCACACACCTGGGGGCTGCAGGCTTTCCTGCTGCCTTCAGCCTCAAAACCACCCTTTCCCACTTGGCCCCGCGCGAGGCCGAAAAATGGCCATATGTCTGGAGACTGGTCCCACGCTCAAAGAGCGAGCAGGGAAAACTATGCCTTGTTCTAAAGCTCTTTGGGAACCGCTTGCGTAGCCCCACACACCTGGGGGCTGCAGGCTTTCCTGCTGCCTTCAGCCTCAAAACCACCCTTTCCCACTTGGCGCCGCGCCAGGCCCAAAAATGGCCATATGTCTGGAGACTGGTCCCACGCCCAAAGAGCCAGCAGGGAAAACTATGCCTTGTTCTAAAGCTCTTTGGGAACCGCTTGCGTAGCCCCACACACCTCGGGGCTGCAGGCTTTTCTGGCACCTGCAGCCTCAAAACCACCCTTTCCCACATGGTGTCACGACAGGCACAAAAATGGCCATATGTGTGGAGATTGGTCCCACGCCCAAAGAGCCAGCAGGGAAAACTATGCCTTGTTCTAAAGCTCTTTGGGAACCGCTTGCGTAGCCCCACACACCTGGGGGGTACAGGCTTTCCTACTGCCTTCAGACTAAAAACCACCCTTTCCCACTTGGCGCTGCGCCAGGCACAAAAATGGCCATATGTCTGGAGGTTGGTCCCACGCCCAAAGAGCCAGCAGGGAAAACTATGCCTTTTTCTAAAGCTCTTTGGGAACCGCTTGCGTAGCCCCACACACCTGGGGGCTGCAGGCTTTCCTGCTGCCTTCAGCCTCAAAACCACCCTTTCCTACATGGCGTCACGCCAGGCACAAAAATGGCCATATGTCTGGAGGTTGGTCCCACGCCCAAAGAGCCAGCAGGGAAAACTATGCCTTGTTCTAAAGCTCTTTGGGAACCGCTTGCGTAGCCCCACACACCTGGGGGCTGCAAGCTTTCCTGCTGCCTTCAGCCTCAAAAACACCCTTTCCCACTTGGCGCCGCGCCAGGCCCAAAAATGGCCATATGTCTGGAGACTGGTCCCACGCCCAAAGAGCCAGCAGGGAAAACTATGCCTTGTTCTAAAGCTCTTTGGGAACCGCTTGCGTAGCCCCACACACCTGGGGGCTGCAGGCTTTCCTGCTGCCTTCAGCCTCAAAACCACCCTTTCCCACTTGGCCCCGCGCCAGGCCCAAAAATGGCCATATGTCTGGAGACTGGTCCCACGGCCACAGAGCCAGCAAGGAAAACTATGCCTTGTTCTAAAGCTCTTTGGGAACCGCTTGCGTAGCCGCACAGACCTGGGGGCTGCAGGCTTTTCTGGCACCTCCAGCCTCAAAACCACCCTTTCCCACATGGCGTCACGCCAGGCAGAAAAATGGCCATATGTCTGGAGATTGGTCCCACGCCCAAAGAGCCAGCAGGGAAAACTATGCCTTGTTCTAAAGCTCTTTGGGAACCGCTTGCGTAGCCCCACACACCTGGGGGCTGCAGGCTTTCCTGCTGCCTTCAGCCTCAAAACCACCCTTTCCCACATGGCGTCACGCCAGGCACAAAAATGGCCATATGTCTGGAGACTGGTCCCACGCCCAAAGAGCCAGCAGGGAAAACTATGCCTTGTTCTAAAGCTCTTTGGGAACCGCTTGCGTAGCCCCACACACCTGGGGGCTGCAGGCTTTTCTGCTGCCTTCAGCCTCAAAACAACCCTTTCCCACATGGCGTCATGCCAGGCCCAAAAATGGCCATATGTCTGGAGGTTGGTCCCACGCCCAAAGAGCCAGCAGGGAAAACTATGCCTTGTTCTAAAGCTCTTTGGGAACCGCTTGCGTAGCCCCACAGACCTGGGGGCTGCAAGCTTTACTGCTGCCTTCAGCCTCAAAACCACCCTTTCCCACTTGGCCCCGCGCGAGGCCCAAAAATGGCCATATGTCTGGAGACTGGTCCCACGGCCACAGAGCCAGCAGGGAAAACTATGCCTTGTTCTAAAGCTCTTTGGGAACGGCTTGCGTAGCCCCACACACCTGGGGGCTGCAGGCTTTCCTGCTGCCTTCAGCCTCAAAACCACCCTTTCCCACTTGGCGCCGCGCCAGGCCCAAAAATGGCCATATGTCTGGAGGTTGGTCCCACGCTCAAAGAGCCAGCAGGGAAAACTATGCCTTGTACTAAAGCTCTTTGGGAACCGCTTGCGTAGCCCCACACACCTGGGGGCTGCAGACCTTCCTGCTGCCTTCAGCCTCAAAACCACCCTTTCCCACTTGGTGTCACGCCAGGCACAAAAATGGCCATATGTCTGGAGATTGGTCCCACGCCGAAAGAGCCAGCAGGGAAAACTATGCCTTGTTCTAAAGCTCTTTGGGAACCGCTTGCGTAGCCCCACACACCTGGGGGCTGCAGGCTTTCCTGCTGCCTTCGGCCTCAAAACCACCCTTTCCCACTTGGTGCCGCGCCAGGCCCAATAATGGCAATATGTCTGGAGACTGGTCCCACGCCCAAATAGCCAGCAGGGAAAACTATGCCTTGTTCTAAAGCTCCTAGAGAACCACTTGCGTAGCCCCACAGACGTGGGTGCTGCAGACTTTCCTGCTGCCTTCATCCTCAAAACCACCCTTTCCCACATGGCATCACGCCAGGCACAAAAATGGCCATATGTCTGGAGATTGGTCCCATGCCCAAAGAGCCAGCAGGGAAAACTATGCCTTGTTCTAAAGCTCTTTGGGAACCGCTTGCGTAGCCCCACACACCTGGGGGCTGCAGGCTTTCCTGCTCTCTTCAGCCCCAAAGGCACCCTTTCCCACTTGGCCCCGTGCGAGGCCCAAAAATGGCCATATGTCTGGAGACTGGTCCCACGCCCAAAGAGCCAGAAGGGAAAACTATGCCTTGTTCTAAAGCTCTTTGGGAACCGCTTGCGTAGCCCCACACACCTGGGGGTTGCAGGTTTTTCTGGCACCTGAAGCCTCAAAACCACCCTTTCCCACATGGCGTCACGCCAGGCCCAAAAATGGCCATATGTCTGGAGGTTGGTCCCACGCCCAAAGAGCCAGCAGGGAAAACTATGCCTTGTTCTAAAGCTCTTTGGGAACCGCTTGCGTAGCCCCACACACCTGGGGGCTGCAGGCTTTCCTGCTGCCTTCGGCCTCAAAACCACCCTTTCCCTCTTGGTGCCGCGCCAGGCCCAATAATGGCCATATGTCTGGAGACTGGTCCCATGCCCAAAGAGCCAGCAGGGAAAACTATGCCTTGTTCTAAAGCTCTTTGGGAACCGCTTGCGTAGCCCCACACACCTGGGGGCTGCAGGCTTTCCTGCTGCCTTCAGCCTCAAAACCACCCTTTCCCACTTGGCGCCGCGCCAGGCCCAAAAATGGCCATATGTCTGGAGGCTGGTCCCACGCCCAAAGAGCCAGCAGGGAAAACTATGCCTTGTTCTAAAGCTCCTAGGGAACCACTTGCGTAGCCCCACACACCTGGGGGCTGCAAGCTTTTCTGGTACCTACAGCCTCAAAACCACCCTTTCCCACATGGCGTCACGCCAGGCCCAAAAATGGCCATATGGCTGGAGGTTGGTCCCACGCCCAAAGAGCCAGCAGGGAAAACTATGCCTTGTTCTAAAGCTCTTTGGGAACCGCTTGCGTAGCACCACACACCTGCGGGCTGCAGGCTTTCCTGCTGCCTTCAGCCTCAAAACCACCCTTTCCTACATGGCATCATGCCAGGCCCAAAAATGGCCATATGTCTGGAGATTGGTCGCACGCCCAAAGAGCCAGCAGGGAAAACTATGCCTTGTTCTAAAGCTCTTTGGGAACCGCTTGCGTAGCCCCACAGACCTGGGGGCTGCAGGCTTTTCTGGCACCTTCAGCCTCAAAACCACCCTTTCCCCCTTGGCGTCACGCCAGGCACAAAAATGGCCATATGTCTGGAGATTGGTCCCATGCCGAAAGAGCCAGCAGGGAAAACTATGCCTTGTACTAAAGCTCTTTGGGAAGCGCTTGCGTAGCCCCACACACCTAGGGGCTGCAGGCTTTCCTGCTGCCTTCAGCCTCAAAGGCACCCTTTCCCACATGGCGCCGCGCCAGGCCCAGAAACGGCCATATGTCTGAGATTGGTCCCACGCCCAAAGAGCCAGCAGGGAATACTATGCCTTGTTCTAAAGCTCTTTGGGAACCGCTTGCGTAGCCCCACAGACATGGGGGCTGCTAGCTTTCCTGCTGCCTTCAGCCTCAAAACCACCCTTTCCCACTTGGCGCCGCACCAGGCCCAAAAATGGCCATATGTCTGGAGACTGGTCCCACGCCCAAAGAGCCAGCAGGGAAAACTATGCCTTGTTCTAAAGCTCTTTGGGAACCGCTTGCGTGGCCCCACACACCTGTGGACTGGAGACTTTCCTGCTGACTTTAGCCTCAAAACAACCCTTTCCCACTTGGCGTCACGCCAGGCACAAAAATGGCCATATGTCTGGAGATTGGTCCCACGCCGAAAGAGCCAGCAGGGAAAACTATGCCTTGTTGTAAAGCTCTTTGGGAACCACTTTCGTAGCCCCACACACCTAGGGGCTGCAGGCTTTCCTGCTGCCTTCAGCCTCAAAACCACCCTTTCCCACTTGGCGCCGCGCCAGGCACAAAAATGGCCATATGTCTGGAGATTGGTCCCACGCCCAAAGAGCCAGCAGGGAAAACTATGCCTTGTTCTAAAGCTCTTTGGGAACCGCTTGCGAGGCCCCACACACCTGGGGGCTGCAGGCTTTTCTGGCACCTTCAGCCTCAAAACCACCCTTTCCCACATGGCGTCACGCCAAACACAAAATGGCCATATGTCTGGAGGTTGGTCCAACGCCCAAAGAGCCAGCAGGGAAAACTATGCCTTGTTCTAAAGCTCTTTGGGAACCGCTTGGTAGCCCCACAGACATGGGGGCTGCAGGCTTTTCTCGCGCTTTCAGCCTCAAAACCACCCTTTCCCTCTTGGCGCCGCGCCAGGCACAAAAATGCCCATATGTCTGGAGATTGGTCCCACGCCCAAAGAGCCACCAGGGAAAACTATGCCTTGTTCTAAAGCTCTTAGGGAACCGCTTGCGTAGCCCCACACACCTGGGGGCTGCAGGGTTTCCTGCTGCCTTCAGCCTCAAAACCACCCTTTCCCACTTGGCCCCGCGCCAGGCCCAAAAATGGCAATATGTCTGGAGACTGGTCCCTCTCCCAAAGAGCCAGCAGGGAAAACTATGCCTTGTACTAAAGCTCTTTGGGAATCGCTTGCGAAGCCCCAGAGACCTGGGGGCTGCAAGCTCTCCTGCTGCCTTCAGCCTCAAAACCACCCTTTCCCACTTGGCGCCGCGCCAGGCCCAAAAATGGCCAAATGTCTGGAGACTGGTCCCACGCCCAAAGAGCCAGCAGGGAAAACTATGCCTTGTTCTAAAGCTCTTTGGGAACCGCTTGCTTAGCCCCACAGACCTGGGGGCTGCAGGCTTTCCTGCTGCCTTCAGCCTCAAAACCACCCTTTCCCACTTGGCGCCGCGCCAGGCCCAAAAATGGCCATATGTCTGGAGACTGGTCCCTTTCCCAAAGAGCCAGGAGGGAAAACTATGCCTTGTACTAAAGCTCTTTGGGAATCGCTTGCGAAGCCCCAGAGACCTGGGGGCTGCAAGCTCTCCTGCTGCCTTCAGCCTCAAAACCACCCTTTCCCACTTGGCGCCGCGCCAGGCCCAAAAATGGCCATATGTCTGGAGACTGGTCCCACGCCCAAAGAGCCAGCAGGGAAAACTATGCCTTGTTCTAAAGCTCTTTGGGAACCGCTTGCGTAGCCCCACACACCTGGGGGCTGCAGGCTTTCCTGCTGCCTTCAGCCTCAAAACCACCCTTTCCCACTTGGCGCCGCGCCAGGCACAAAAATGGCCATATGTCTGGAGATTGGTCCCACGCCCAAAGAGCCAGCAGGGAAAACTATGCCTTGTTCTAAAGCTCTTTGGGAACCGCTTGCGTGGCCCCACAGACCTGGGGGGTGCAGGCTTTCCTGCTGCCTTCAGCCTCAAAACCACCCTTTCCCACTTGGCGCCGCGCCAGGCATAAAAATGGCCATATGGGTGGAGATTGGTCCCACGCCCAAAGAGCCAGCAGGGAAAACTGTGCCCTGTTCTAAAGCTTAGACTTTCTCGGAACTGCTTCAAATCAACTGGATATCTTTGTGCTGAAAATCTCCCAACAGCCAAACGCAAAAGCAGCAAACATCTCGCTGTATGTCCCACATCCAAAGTGCCAAGAGAGTAATGTAGAGCTTGCTCTCCCTGTCTTTGAGTACTGTTTGCACTGTCCCGATTACCTCTTTGCTAACATTCTCTTTAGAGCTGCAGGGAAACCAGGAACCACGTGGAGAAGGCACCCACACTGAAAGTGCCTGGAGGGAACATTGGGGCTTCTTCTCAGTGTCTCTGATATAGGGTTTCACTGTCCCGGGAAAGTCTCTGCTAACACCCTGCAGAGCGCTGTGCCCAATATACAGAAACGTCTTGCAGTGTCTCCTACAGGGAAAGTGCCAGGAGGATATGTCGACCTTGTTCTCAGTGTCTCTGAGAATTGCTCTGATTATCCCTGTGACCTCTTTGCTAAGACTCTCCAGAAAGCCGTCCTCAAAACCAACACACATCTTGACATATCTCCCACGTTGTTCGCACTGTCTCCAGAAACGGCATTCAAGGAGCCAGGAACTTTTCTGCCCACACTGTCCGGGGACAGTTCCTTAAAACCAATATACATCCTGCTATATCTCCCACATGGAAAGTGCCAGGAGGGAAAAGTGAGGATTATGCTTAGACTTTCTCTGAACTGCTTCAAATCAACTGGATATCTTTGTGCTGTAAATCTCCCAACAGCCAAATGTAAAAGCAGCAAACATCTCGCTGTATGTCCCACATCCAAAGTGCCAAGAGAGAGCTTGCTCTCCCTGTCTTTGAGTACTGTTTGCACTGTCCCGATTACCTCTTTGCTAACATTCTCTTCAGAGCTGCAGTGAAACCAGGAACCACGTGGAGAAGGCACCCACACTGAAAATGCCTGGAAGGAACGATGGGGCTTCTTCTCAGTGTCTCTGATATAGGGTTTCACTGTCCCGGGAAACTCTCTGCTAACACCCTGCAGAGCGCTGTGCCCAATATACAGAAACGTCTTGCGGTATCTCCTACAGGGAAAGTGCCAGGAGGGAAAAGTGAGGATTATGCTTAGACTTTCTCGGAACTGCTTCAAATCAACTAGATATCTTTGTGCTGTAAATCTCCCAACAGCCAAATGTAAAAGCAGCAAACATCTCGCTGTATGTCCCACATCCAAAGTGCCAAGAGAGAGCTTGCTCTCCCTGTCTTTGAGTACTGTTTGCACTGTCCCGATTACCTCTTTGCTAACATTCTCTTCAGAGCTGCAGTGAAACCAGGAACCACGTGGAGAAGGCACCCACAATGAAAGTGCCTGGAGGGAACATTGGGGCTTCTTCTCAGTGTCTCTGACATAGGGTTTCACTGTCCCGGGAAAGTCTCTGCTAACACCCTGCAGAGCGCTGTGCCCAATATACAGAAACGTCTTGCAGTGTCTCCTACAGGGAAAGTGCCAGGAGGATATGTCGACCTTGTTCTCAGTGTCTCTGAGAATTGCTCTGATTATCCCTGTGACCTCTTTGCTAAGACTCTCCAGAAAGCCGTCCTCAAAACCAACACACATCTTGACATATCTCCCACGTTGTTCGCACTGTCTCCAGAAACGGCATTCAAGGAGCCAGGAACTTTTCTGCCCACACTGTCCGGGGACAGTTCCTTAAAACCAATATACATCCTGCTATATCTCCCACATGGAAAGTGCCAGGAGGGAAAAGTGAGGATTATGCTTAGACTTTCTCGGAACTGCTTCAAATCAACTGGAAATCTTTGTGCTGTAAATCTCCCAACAGCCAAACGCAAAAGCAGCAAACATCTCGCTGTATGTCCCACATCCAAAGTGCCAAGAGACTAATGTAGAGCTTGCTCTCCCTGTCTTTGAGTACTGTTTGCACTGTCCCGATTACCTCTTTGCTAACATTCTCTTCAGAGCTGCAGTGAAACCAGGAACCACGTGGAGAAGGCACCCACACTGAAAATGCCTGGAAGGAACGATGGGGCTTCTTCTCAGTGTCTCTGATATAGGGTTTCACTGTCCCGGGAAAGTCTCTGCTAACACCCTGCAGAGCGCTGTGCCCAATATACAGAAACGTCTTGCGGTATCCCCTACAGGGAAAGTGCCAGGAGGGAAAAGTGAGGATTATGCTTAGACTTTCTCGGAACTGCTTCAAATCAACTAGATATCTTTGTGCTGTAAATCTCCCAACAGCCAAATGTTAAAGCAGCAAACATCTCGCTGTATGTCCCACATCCAAAGTGCCAAGAGAGAGCTTGCTCTCCCTGTCTTTGAGTACTATTTGCACTGTCCCGATTACCTCTTTGCTAACATTCTCTTCAGAGCTGCAGTGAAACCAGGAACCACGTGGAGAAGGCACCCACACTGAAAGTGCCTGGAGGGAACGTTGGGGCTTCTTCTCAGTGTCTCTGACATAGGGTTTCACTGTCCCGGGAAAGTCTCTGCTAACACCCTGCAGAGCGCTGTGCCCAATATACAGAAACGTCTTGCAGTATCTCCTACAGGGAAAGTGCCAGGAGGAATTGTCGATCTTGTTCTCAGTGTCTCTGAGAATTGCTCTGATTATCCCTGTGACCTCTTTGCTAAGACTCTCCAGAAAGCCGTCCTCAAAACCAACACACATCTTGACATATCTCCCACATTGATCGCACTGTCTCCAGAAACGGCATTCAAGGAGCCAGGAACTTTTCTGCCCACACTTACCGGGGACAGTTCCTAAAACCAATATACATCCTGCTATATCTCCCACATGGAAAGTGCCAGGAGGGAAAAGTGAGGATTATGCTTAGACTTTCTCTGAACTGCTTCAAATCAACTGGATATCTTTGTGCTGTAAATCTCCCAACAGCCAAATGCAAAAGCAGCAAACATCTCGCTGTATGTCCCACATCCAAAGTGCCAAGAGAGAGCTTGCTCTCCCTGTCTTTGAGTACTGTTTGCACTGTCCCGATTACCTCTTTGCTAACATTCTCTTCAGAGCTGCAGTGAAACCAGGAACCACGTGGAGAAGGCACCCACACTGAAAATGCCTGGAAGGAACGATGGGGCTTCTTCTCAGTGTCTCTGATATAGGGTTTCACTGTCCCGGGAAACTCTCTGCTAACACCCTGCAGAGCGCTGTGCCCAATATACAGAAACGTCTTGCGGTATCTCCTACAGGGAAAGTGCCAGGAGGGAAAAGTGAGGATTATGCTTAGACTTTCTCGGAACTGCTTCAAATCAACTAGATATCTTTGTGCTGTAAATCTCCCAACAGCCAAATGTAAAAGCAGCAAACATCTCGCTGTATGTCCCACATCCAAAGTGCCAAGAGAGAGCTTGCTCTCCCTGTCTTTGAGTACTGTTTGCACTGTCCCGATTACCTCTTTGCTAACATTCTCTTCAGAGCTGCAGTGAAACCAGGAACCACGTGGAGAAGGCACCCACAATGAAAGTGCCTGGAGGGAACATTGGGGCTTCTTCTCAGTGTCTCTGACATAGGGTTTCACTGTCCCGGGAAAGTCTCTGCTAACACCCTGCAGAGCGCTGTGCCCAATATACAGAAACGTCTTGCAGTGTCTCCTACAGGGAAAGTGCCAGGAGGATATGTCGACCTTGTTCTCAGTGTCTCTGAGAATTGCTCTGATTATCCCTGTGACCTCTTTGCTAAGACTCTCCAGAAAGCCGTCCTCAAAACCAACACACATCTTGACATATCTCCCACGTTGTTCGCACTGTCTCCAGAAACGGCATTCAAGGAGCCAGGAACTTTTCTGCCCACACTGTCCGGGGACAGTTCCTTAAAACCAATATACATCCTGCTATATCTCCCACATGGAAAGTGCCAGGAGGGAAAAGTGAGGATTATGCTTAGACTTTCTCGGAACTGCTTCAAATCAACTGGAAATCTTTGTGCTGTAAATCTCCCAACAGCCAAACGCAAAAGCAGCAAACATCTCGCTGTATGTCCCACATCCAAAGTGCCAAGAGACTAATGTAGAGCTTGCTCTCCCTGTCTTTGAGTACTGTTTGCACTGTCCCGATTACCTCTTTGCTAACATTCTCTTCAGAGCTGCAGTGAAACCAGGAACCACGTGGAGAAGGCACCCACACTGAAAATGCCTGGAAGGAACGATGGGGCTTCTTCTCAGTGTCTCTGATATAGGGTTTCACTGTCCCGGGAAAGTCTCTGCTAACACCCTGCAGAGCGCTGTGCCCAATATACAGAAACGTCTTGCGGTATCCCCTACAGGGAAAGTGCCAGGAGGGAAAAGTGAGGATTATGCTTAGACTTTCTCGGAACTGCTTCAAATCAACTAGATATCTTTGTGCTGTAAATCTCCCAACAGCCAAATGTTAAAGCAGCAAACATCTCGCTGTATGTCCCACATCCAAAGTGCCAAGAGAGAGCTTGCTCTCCCTGTCTTTGAGTACTATTTGCACTGTCCCGATTACCTCTTTGCTAACATTCTCTTCAGAGCTGCAGTGAAACCAGGAACCACGTGGAGAAGGCACCCACACTGAAAGTGCCTGGAGGGAACGTTGGGGCTTCTTCTCAGTGTCTCTGACATAGGGTTTCACTGTCCCGGGAAAGTCTCTGCTAACACCCTGCAGAGCGCTGTGCCCAATATACAGAAACGTCTTGCAGTATCTCCTACAGGGAAAGTGCCAGGAGGAATTGTCGATCTTGTTCTCAGTGTCTCTGAGAATTGCTCTGATTATCCCTGTGACCTCTTTGCTAAGACTCTCCAGAAAGCCGTCCTCAAAACCAACACACATCTTGACATATCTCCCACATTGATCGCACTGTCTCCAGAAACGGCATTCAAGGAGCCAGGAACTTTTCTGCCCACACTTACCGGGGACAGTTCCTAAAACCAATATACATCCTGCTATATCTCCCACATGGAAAGTGCCAGGAGGGAAAAGTGAGGATTATGCTTAGACTTTCTCTGAACTGCTTCAAATCAACTGGATATCTTTGTGCTGTAAATCTCCCAACAGCCAAATGCAAAAGCAGCAAACATCTCGCTGTATGTCCCACATCCAAAGTGCCAAGAGAGTAATGTAGAGCATGCTCTCCCTGTCTTTGAGTACTGTTTGCACTGTCTGATTACCTCTTTGCTAACATTCTCTTCAGAGCTGCAGGGAAACCAGGAACCACGTGGAGAAGGCACCCACACTGAAAGTGCCTGGAAGGAACGTTGGGGCTTCTTCTCAGTGTCTCTGACATAGGGTTTCACTGTCCCGGGAAAGTCTCTGCTAACACCCTGCAGAGCGCTGTGCCCAATATACAGAAACGTCTTGCGGTATCCCCTACAGGGAAAGTGCCAGGAGGGAAAAGTGAGGATTATGCTTAGACTTTCTCTGAACTGCTTCAAATCAACTGGATATCTTTGTGCTGTAAATCTCCCAACAGCCAAATGTAAAAGCAGCAAACATCTCGCTGTATGTCCCACATCCAAAGTGCCAAGAGAGTAATGTAGAGCATGCTCTCCCTGTCTTTGAGTACTGTTTGCACTGTCTGATTACCTCTTTGCTAACATTCTCTTCAGAGCTGCAGGGAAACCAGGAACCACGTGGAGAAGGCACCCACACTGAAAGTGCCTGGAGGGAACATTGGGGCTTCTTCTCAGTGTCTCTGACATAGGGTTTCACTGTCCCGGGAAAGTCTCTGCTAACACCCTGCAGAGCGCTGTGCCCAATATACAGAAACGTCTTGCGGTATCCCCTACAGGGAAAGTGCCAGGAGGGAAAAGTGAGGATTATGCTTAGACTTTCTCTGAACTGCTTCAAATCAACTGGATATCTTTGTGCTGTAAATCTCCCAACAGCCAAACGCAAAAGCAGCAAACATCTCGCTGTATGTCCCACATCCAAAGTGCCAAGAGAGAGCTTGCTCTCCCTGTCTTTGAGTACTGTTTGCACTGTCCCGATTACCTCTTTGCTAACATTCTCTTCAGAGCTGCACTGAAACCAGGAACCACGTGGAGAAGGCACCCACACTGAAAGTGCCTGGAGGGAACATTGGGTCTTCTTCTCAGTGTCTCTGACATAGGGTTTCACTGTCCCCGGAAAGTCTCTGCTAACACCCTGCAGAGTGCTGTGCCCAATATACAGAAACGTCTTGCAGTGTCTCCTACATGGAAAGTGCCAGGAGGAATTGTCGACCTTGTTCTCAGTGTCTCTGAGAATTGCTCTGATTATCCCTGTGACCTCTTTGCTAAGACTCTCCAGAAAGCCGTCCTCAAAACCAACACACATCTTGACATATCTCCCACATTGATCGCACTGTCTCCAGAAACGGCATTCAAGGAGCCAGGAACTTTTCTGCCCACACTTACCGGGGACAGTTCCTAAAACCAATATACATCCTGCTATATCTCCCACATGGAAAGTGCCAGGAGGGAAAAGTGAGGATTATGCTTAGACTTTCTCTGAATTGCTTCAAATCAACTGGATATCTTTGTGCTGTAAATCTCCCAACAGCCAAATGCAAAAGCAGCAAACATCTCGCTGTATGTCCCACATCCAAAGTGCCAAGAGAGTAATGTAGAGCATGCTCTCCCTGTCTTTGAGTACTGTTTGCACTGTCTGATTACCTCTTTGCTAACATTCTCTTCAGAGCTGCAGGGAAACCAGGAACCACGTGGAGAAGGCACCCACACTGAAAGTGCCTGGAAGGAACGTTGGGGCTTCTTCTCAGTGTCTCTGACATAGGGTTTCACTGTCCCGGGAAAGTCTCTGCTAACACCCTGCAGAGCGCTGTGCCCAATATACAGAAACGTCTTGCGGTATCCCCTACAGGGAAAGTGCCAGGAGGGAAAAGTGAGGATTATGCTTAGACTTTCTCTGAACTGCTTCAAATCAACTAGATATCTTTGTGCTGTAAATCTCCCAACAGCCAAACGCAAAAGCAGCAAACATCTCGCTGTATGTCCCACATCCAAAGTGTCAAGAGAGAGCTTGCTCTCGCTGTCTTTGAGTACTGTTTGCACTGTCCCGATTACCTCTTTGCTAACATTCTCTTCAGAGCTGCAGTGAAACCAGGAACCACGTGGAGAAGGCACCCACACTGAAAGTGCCTGGAAGGAACTTTGGGGCTTCTTCTCAGTGTCTCTGACATAGGGTTTCACTGTCCCGGGAAAGTCTCTGCTAACACCCTGCAGAGCGCTGTGCCCAATATACAGAAACGTCTTGCGGTATCTCCTACAGGGAAAGTGCCAGGAGGGAAAAGTGAGGATTATGTTTAGACTTTCTCTGAACTGCTTCAAATCAACTAGATATCTTTGTGCTGTAAATCTCCCAACAGCCAAACGTAAAAGCAGCAAACATCTCGCTGTATGTCCCACATCCAAAGTGCCAAGAGAGAGCTTGCTCTCCCTGTCTTTGAGTACTGTTTGCACTGTCCCGATTACCTCTTTGCTAACATTCTCTTCAGAGCTGCAGTGAAACCAGGAACCACGTGGAGAAGGCACCCACACTGAAAGTGCCTGGAGGGAACTTTGGGGCTTCTTCTCAGTGTCTCTGACATAGGGTTTCACTGTCCCGGGAAAGTCTCTGCTAACACCCTGCAGAGTGCTGTGCCCAATATACAGAAACGTCTTGCAGTATCTCCTACAGGGAAAGTGCCAGGAGGAATTGTCGACCTTGTTCTCAGTGTCTCTGAGAATTGCTCTGATTATCCCTTTGACCTCTTTGCTAAGACTCTCCAGAAAGCCGTCCTCAAAACCAACACACATCTTGACATATCTCCCACACTGATCGCACTGTCTCCAGAAACGCCATTCAAGGAGCCAGGAACTTTTCTGCCCACACTGTCCGGGGACAGTTCCTAAAACCAATATACATCCTGCTATATCTCCCACATGGAAAGTGCCAGGAGGGAAAAGTGAGGATTATGCTTAGACTTTCTCGGAACTGCTTCAAATCAACTGGATATCTTTGTGCTGTAAATCTCCCAACAGCCAAATGCAAAAGCAGCAAACATCTCGCTGTATGTCCCACATCCAAAGTGCCAAGAGAGTAATGTAGAGCTTGCTCTCCCTGTCTTTGAGTACTGTTTGCACTGTCTTGATTACCTCTTTGCTAACATTCTCTTCAGAGCTGCAGGGAAACCAGGAACCACGTGGAGAAGGCACCCAGACTGAATGTGCCTGGAGGGAACTTTGGGGCTTCTTCTCAGTGTCTCTGACATAGGGTTTCACTGTCCCGGGAAAGTCTCTGCTAACACCCTGCAGAGCGCTGTGCCCAATATACAGAAACGTCTTGCGGTATCTCCTACAGGGAAAGTGCCAGGAGGGAAAAGTGAGGATTATGCTTAGACTTTCTCGGAACTGCTTCAAATCAACTAGATATCTTTGTGCTGTAAACCTCCCAACAGCCAAATGTAAAAGCAGCAAACATCTCGCTGTATGTCCCACATCCAAAGTGCCAAGAGAGAGCTTGCTCTCCCTGTCTTTGAGTACTGTTTGCACTGTCCCGATTACCTCTTTGCTAACATTCTCTTCAGAGCTGCAGTGAAACCAGGAACCACGTGGAGAAGGCACCCACACTGAAAGTGCCTGGAAGGAACTTTGGGGCTTCTTTTCAGTGTCTCTGACATAGGGTTTCACTGTCCCGGGAAAGTCTCTGCTAACACCCTGCAGAGCGCTGTGCCCAATATACAGAAACGTCTTGCGGTATCCCCTACAGGGAAAGTGCCAGGAGGGAAAAATGAGGATTATGCTTAGACTTTCTCGGAACTGCTTCAAATCAACTAGATATCTTTGTGCTGTAAATCTCCCAACAGCCAAACGCAAAAGCAGCAAACATCTCGCTGTATGTCCCACATCCAAAGTGCCAAGAGAGAGCTTGCTCTCCCTGTCTTTGAGTACTGTTTGCACTGTCCCGATTACCTCTTTGCTAACATTCTCTTCAGAGCTGCACTGAAACCAGGAACCACGTGGAGAAGGCACCCACACTGAAAGTGCCTGGAGGGAACTTTGGGGCTTCTTCTCAGTGTCTCTGACATAGGGTTTCACTGTCCCGGGAAAGTCTCTGCTAACACCCTGCAGAGCGCTGTGCCCAATATACAGAAATGTCTTGCGGTATCTCCTACAGGGAAAGTGCCAGGAGGAATTGTCGACCTTGTTCTCAGTGTCTCTGAGAATTGCTCTGATTATCCCTGTGACCTCTTTGCTAAGACTCTCCAGAAAGCTGTCCTCAAAACCAACACACATCTTGACATATCTCCCACACTGATCGCACTGTCTCCAGAAACGGCATTCAAGGAGCCAGGAACTTTTCTGCCCACACTGTCCGGGGACAGTTCCTAAAACCAATATACATCCTGCTATATCTCCCACATGGAAAGTGCCAGGAGGGAAAAGTGAGGATTATGCTTAGACTTTCTCGGAACTGCTTCAAATCAACTGGATATCTTTGTGCTGTAAATCTCCCAACAGCCAAATGCAAAAGCAGCAAACATCTCGCTGTATGTCCCACATCCAAAGTGCCAAGAGAGTAATGTAGAGCTTGCTCTCCCTGTCTTTGAGTACTGTTTGCACTGTCTTGATTACCTCTTTGCTAACATTCTCTTCAGAACTGCAGGGAAACCAGGAACCACGTGGAGAAGGCACCCACACTGAAAGTGCCTGGAAGGAACGTTGGGGCTTCTTCTCAGTGTCTCTGACATAGGGTTTCACTGTCCCGGGAAAGTCTCTGCTAACACCCTGCAGAGCGCTGTGCCCAATATACAGAAACGTCTTGCGGTATCCCCTACAGGGAAAGTGCCAGGAGGGAAAAGTGAGGATTATGCTTAGACTTTCTCGGAACTGCTTCAAATCAACTGGATATCTTTGTGCTGTAAATCTCGCAACAGCCAAACGCAAAAGCAGCAAACATCTCGCTGTATGTCCCACATCCAAAGTGCCAAGAGAGAGCTTGCTCTCCCTGTCTTTGAGTACTGTTTGCACTGTCTTGATTACCTCTTTGCTAACATTCTCTTCAGAACTGCAGGGAAACCAGGAACCACGTGGAGAAGGCACCCAGACTGAATGTGCCTGGAGGGAACTTTGGGGCTTCTTCTCAGTGTCTCTGACATAGGGTTTCACTGTCCCGGGAAAGTCTCTGCTAACACCCTGCAGAGTGCTGTGCCCAATATACAGAAACGTCTTGCAGTATCTCCTACAGGGAAAGTGCCAGGAGGAATTGTCGACCTTGTCCTCAGTCTCTCTGAGAATTGCTCTGATTATCCCTGTGACCTCTTTGCTAAGACTCTCCAGAAAGCCGTCCTCAAAACCAACACACATCTTGACATATCTCCCACACTGATCGCACTGTCTCCAGAAACGGCATTCAAGGAGCCAGGAACTTTTCTGCCCACACTGTCCGGGGACAGTTCCTAAAACCAATATACATCCTGCTATATCTCCCACATGGAAAGTGCCAGGAGGGAAAAGTGAGGATTATGCTTAGACTTTCTCGGAACTGCTTCAAATCAACTGGATATCTTTGTGCTGTAAATCTCCCAACAGCCAAACGCAAAAGCAGCAAACATCTCGCTGTATGTCCCACATCCAAAGTGCCAAAAGAGTAATGTAGAGCTTGCTCTCCCTGTCTTTGAGTACTGTTTGCACTGTCCCGATTACCTCTTTGCTAACATTCTCTTCAGAGCTGCAGTGAAACCAGGAACCACGTGGAGAAGGCACCCACACTGAAAGTGCTTGGAAGGAACGTTGGGACTTCTTTTCAGTGTCTCTGACATAGGGTTTCACTGTCCCGGGAAAGTCTCTGCTAACACCCTGCAGAGCGCTGTGCCCAATATACAGAAACGTCTTGCGGTATCTCCTACAGGGAAAGTGCCAGGGGGGAAAAGTGAGGATTATGCTTAGACTTTCTCGGAACTGCTTCAAATCAACTAGATATCTTTGTGCTGTAAATCTCCCAACAGCCAAATGTAAAAGCAGCAAACATCTCGCTGTATGTCCCACATCCAAAGTGCCAAGAGAGAGCTTGCTCTCCCTGTCTTTGAGTACTGTTTGCACTGTCCCGATTACTTCTTTGCTAACATTCTCTTCAGAGCTGCAGGGAAACCAGGAACCACGTGGAGAAGGCACCCACAGTGAAAGTGCCTGGAAGGAACTTTGGGGCTTCTTCTCAGTGTCTCTGACATAGGGTTTCACTGTCCCGGGAAAGTCTCTGCTAACACCCTGCAGAGCGCTGTGCCCAATATACAGA
Source organism: Chroicocephalus ridibundus (assembly GCF_963924245.1). Lineage (NCBI taxonomy): Eukaryota > Metazoa > Chordata > Aves > Charadriiformes > Laridae > Chroicocephalus > Chroicocephalus ridibundus. Next base: position 479,990 of record NW_026961236.1, on the reverse strand, counting down.
AACGTCTTGCAGTATCTCCTACAGGGAAAGTGCCAGGAGGAATTGTCGACCTTGTTCTCAGTGTCTCTGAGAATTGCTCTGATTATCCCTGTGACCTCTTTGCTAAGACTCTCCAGAAAGCCGTCCTCAAAACCAACACACATCTTGACATATCTCCCACACTGATCGCACTGTCTCCAGAAACGCCATTCAAGGAGCCAGGAACTTTTCTGCCCACACTGTCCGGGGACAGTTCCTAAAACCAATATACATCCTGCTATATCTCCCACATGGAAAGTGCCAGGAGGGAAAAGTGAGGATTATGCTTAGACTTTCTCGGAACTGCTTCAAATCAACTAGATATCTTTGTGCTGTATATCTCCCAACAGCCAAACGCAAAAGCAGCAAACATCTCGCTGTATGTCCCACATCCAAAGTGCCAAGAGAGTAATGTAGAGCTTGCTCTCCCTGTCTTTGAGTACTGTTTGCACTGTCCCGATTACCTCTTTGCTAACATTCTCTTCAGAGCTGCAGTGAAACCAGGAACCACGTGGAGAAGGCACCCACACTGAAAGTGCCTGGAAGGAACGTTGGGGCTTCTTCTCAGTGTCTCTGACATAGGGTTTCACTGTCCCGGGAAAGTCTCTGCTAACACCCTGCAGAGCGCTGTGCCCAATATACAGAAACGTCTTGCGGTATCTCCTACAGGGAAAGTTCCAGGAGGGAAAAGTGAGGATTATGCTTAGACTTTCTCGGAACTGCTTCAAATCAACTAGATATCTTTGTGCTGTAAATCTCCCAACAGCCAAATGTAAAAGCAGCAAACATCTCGCTGTATGTCCCACATCCAAAGTGCCAAGAGAGAGCTTGCTCTCCCTGTCTTTGAGTACTGTTTGCACTGTCCCGATTACCTCTTTGCTAACATTCTCTTTAGAGCTGCAGGGAAACCAGGAACCACGTGGAGAAGGCACCCACACTGAAAGTGCCTGGAAGGAACGTTGGGGCTTCTTCTCAGTGTCTCTGATATAGGGTTTCACTGTCCCGGGAAAATCTCTACTAACACCCTGCAGAGCGCTGTGCCCAATATACAGAAACGTCTTCCGGTATCTCCTACAGGGAAAGTGCCAGGAGGGAAAAGTGAGGATTATGCTTAGACTTTCTCGGAACTGCTTCAAATCAACTAGATATCTTTGTGCTGTAAATCTCCCAACAGCCAAATGTAAAAGCAGCAAACATCTCGCTGTATGTCCCACATCCAAAGTGCCAAGAGAGAGCTTGCTCTCCCTGTCTTTGAGTACTGTTTGCACTGTCCCGATTACCTCTTTGCTAACATTCTCTTCAGAGCTGCACTGAAACCAGGAACCACGTGGAGAAGGCACCCACACTGAAAGTGCCTGGAGGGAACTTTGGGGCTTCTTCTCAGTGTCTCTGATATAGGGTTTCACTGTCCCGGGAAAGTCTCTGCTAACACCCTGCAGAGCGCTGTGCCCAATATACAGAAACGTCTTGCGGTATCTCCTACAGGGAAAGTGCCAGGAGGAATTGTCGACCTTGTTCTCAGTGTCTCTGAGAATTGCTCTGATTATCCCTGTGATCTCTTTGCTAAGACTCTCCAGAAAGCCGTCCTCAAAACCAACACACATCTTGACATATCTCCCACACTGATCGCACTGTCTCCAGAAACGGCATTCAAGGAGCCAGGAACTTTTCTGCCCACACTGTCCGGGGACAGTTCCTAAAACCAATATACATCCTGCTATATCTCCCACATGGAAAGTGCCAGGAGGGAAAAGTGAGGATTATGCTTAGACTTTCTCGGAACTGCTTCAAATCAACTGGATATCTTTGTGCTGTAAATCTCCCAACAGCCAAACGCAAAAGCAGCAAACATCTCGCTGTATGTCCCACATCCAAAGTGCCAAGAGAGTAATGTAGAGCTTGCTCTCCCTGTCTTTGAGTACTGTTTGCACTGTCCCGATTACCTCTTTGCTAACATTCTCTTCAGAGCTGCAGTGAAACCAGGAACCACGTGGAGAAGGCACCCACACTGAAAGTGCCTGGAAGGAACGTTGGGGCTTCTTTTCAGTGTCTCTGACATAGGGTTTCACTGTCCCGGGAAAGTCTCTGCTAACACCCTGCAGAGCGCTGTGCCCAATATACAGAAACGTCTTGCGGTATCCCCTGCAGGGAAAGTGCCAGGAGGGAAAAGTGAGGATTATGCTTAGACTTTCTCGGAACTGCTTCAAATCAACTAGATATCTTTGTGCTGTAAATCTCCCAACAGCCAAACGCAAAAGCAGCAAACATCTCGCTGTATGTCCCACATCCAAAGTGCCAAGAGAGAGCTTGCTCTCCCTGTCTTTGAGTACTGTTTGCACTGTCCCGATTACCTCTTTGCTAACATTCTCTACAGAGCTGCAGTGAAACCAGGAACCACGTGGAGAAGGCACCCACACTGAAAGTGCCTGGAAGGAACTTTGGGGCTTCTTCTCAGTGTCTCTGACATAGGGTTTCACTGTCCCGGGAAAGTCTCTGCTAACACCCTGCAGAGTGCTGTGCCCAATATACAGAAACGTCTTGCAGCATCTCCTACAGGGAAAGTGCCAGGAGGAATTGTCGACCTTGTTCTCAGTGTCTCTGAGAATTGCTCTGATTATCCCTGTGACCTCTTTGCTAAGACTCTCCAGAAAGCCGTCCTCAAAACCAACACACATCTTGACATATCTCCCACACTGATCACACTGTCTCCAGAAACGGCATTCAAGGAGCCAGGAACTTTTCTGCCCACACTGTCCGGGGACAGTTCCTAAAACCAATATACATCCTGCTATATCTCCCACATGGAAAGTGCCAGGAGGGAAAAGTGAGGATTATGCTTAGACTTTCTCGGAACTGCTTCAAATCAACTGGATATCTTTGTGCTGTAAATCTCCCAACAGCCAAACGCAAAAGCAGCAAACATCTCGCTGTATGTCCCACATCCAAAGTGCCAAGAGAGTAATGTAGAGCTTGCTCTCCCTGTCTTTGAGTACTGTTTGCACTGTCCCGATTACCTCTTTGCTAACATTCTCTTCAGAGCTGCAGTGAAACCAGGAACCACGTGGAGAAGGCACCCACACTGAAAGTGCCTGGAAGGAACGTTGGGGCTTCTTCTCAGTGTCTCTGACATAGGGTTTCACTGTCCCGGGAAAGTCTCTGCTAACACCCTGCAGAGCGCTGTGCCCAATATACAGAAACGTCTTGCGGTATCTCCTACAGGGAAAGTTCCAGGAGGGAAAAGTGAGGATTATGCTTAGACTTTCTCGGAACTGCTTCAAATCAACTAGATATCTTTGTGCTGTAAATCTCCCAACAGCCAAATGTAAAAGCAGCAAACATCTCGATGTATGTCCCACATCCAAAGTGCCAAGAGAGAGCTTGCTCTCCCTGTCTTTGAGTACTGTTTGCACTGTCCCGATTACCTCTTTGCTAACATTCTCTTTAGAGCTGCAGGGAAACCAGGAACCACGTGGAGAAGGCACCCACACTGAAAGTGCCTGGAAGGAACGTTGGGGCTTCTTCTCAGTGTCTCTGATATAGGGTTTCACTGTCCCGGGAAAATCTCTACTAACACCCTCCAGAGCGCTGTGCCCAATATACAGAAACGTCTTGCGGTATCTCCTACAGGGAAAGTGCCAGGAGGGAAAAGTGAGGATTATGCTTAGACTTTCTCGGAACTGCTTCAAATCAACTAGATATCTTTGTGCTGTAAATCTCCCAACAGCCAAATGTAAAAGCAGCAAACATCTCGCTGTATGTCCCACATCCAAAGTGCCAAGAGAGAGCTTGCTCTCCCTGTCTTTGAGTACTGTTTGCACTGTCCCGATTACCTCTTTGCTAACATTCTCTTCAGAGCTGCACTGAAACCAGGAACCACGTGGAGAAGGCACCCACACTGAAAGTGCCTGGAGGGAACTTTGGGGCTTCTTCTCAGTGTCTCTGATATAGGGTTTCACTGTCCCGGGAAAGTCTCTGCTAACACCCTGCAGAGCGCTGTGCCCAATATACAGAAACGTCTTGCGGTATCTCCTACAGGGAAAGTGCCAGGAGGAATTGTCGACCTTGTTCTCAGTGTCTCTGAGAATTGCTCTGATTATCCCTGTGATCTCTTTGCTAAGACTCTCCAGAAAGCCGTCCTCAAAACCAACACACATCTTGACATATCTCCCACACTGATCGCACTGTCTCCAGAAACGGCATTCAAGGAGCCAGGAACTTTTCTGCCCACACTGTCCGGGGACAGTTCCTAAAACCAATATACATCCTGCTATATCTCCCACATGGAAAGTGCCAGGAGGGAAAAGTGAGGATTATGCTTAGACTTTCTCGGAACTGCTTCAAATCAACTGGATATCTTTGTGCTGTAAATCTCCCAACAGCCAAACGCAAAAGCAGCAAACATCTCGCTGTATGTCCCACATCCAAAGTGCCAAGAGAGTAATGTAGAGCTTGCTCTCCCTGTCTTTGAGTACTGTTTGCACTGTCCCGATTACCTCTTTGCTAACATTCTCTTCAGAGCTGCAGTGAAACCAGGAACCACGTGGAGAAGGCACCCACACTGAAAGTGCCTGGAAGGAACGTTGGGGCTTCTTTTCAGTGTCTCTGACATAGGGTTTCACTGTCCCGGGAAAGTCTCTGCTAACACCCTGCAGAGCGCTGTGCCCAATATACAGAAACGTCTTGCGGTATCCCCTGCAGGGAAAGTGCCAGGAGGGAAAAGTGAGGATTATGCTTAGACTTTCTCGGAACTGCTTCAAATCAACTAGATATCTTTGTGCTGTAAATCTCCCAACAGCCAAACGCAAAAGCAGCAAACATCTCGCTGTATGTCCCACATCCAAAGTGCCAAGAGAGAGCTTGCTCTCCCTGTCTTTGAGTACTGTTTGCACTGTCCCGATTACCTCTTTGCTAACATTCTCTACAGAGCTGCAGTGAAACCAGGAACCACGTGGAGAAGGCACCCACACTGAAAGTGCCTGGAAGGAACTTTGGGGCTTCTTCTCAGTGTCTCTGACATAGGGTTTCACTGTCCCGGGAAAGTCTCTGCTAACACCCTGCAGAGTGCTGTGCCCAATATACAGAAACGTCTTGCAGCATCTCCTACAGGGAAAGTGCCAGGAGGAATTGTCGACCTTGTTCTCAGTGTCTCTGAGAATTGCTCTGATTATCCCTGTGACCTCTTTGCTAAGACTCTCCAGAAAGCCGTCCTCAAAACCAACACACATCTTGACATATCTCCCACACTGATCACACTGTCTCCAGAAACGGCATTCAAGGAGCCAGGAACTTTTCTGCCCACACTGTCCGGGGACAGTTCCTAAAACCAATATACATCCTGCTATATCTCCCACATGGAAAGTGCCAGGAGGGAAAAGTGAGGATTATGCTTAGACTTTCTCGGAACTGCTTCAAATCAACTGGATATCTTTGTGCTGTAAATCTCCCAACAGCCAAACGCAAAAGCAGCAAACATCTCGCTGTATGTCCCACATCCAAAGTGCCAAGAGAGTAATGTAGAGCTTGCTCTCCCTGTCTTTGAGTACTGTTTGCACTGTCCCGATTACCTCTTTGCTAACATTCTCTTCAGAGCTGCAGTGAAACCAGGAACCACGTGGAGAAGGCACCCACACTGAAAGTGCCTGGAAGGAACGTTGGGACTTCTTCTCAGTGTCTCTGACATAGGGTTTCACTGTCCCGGGAAAGTCTCTGCTAACACCCTGCAGAGCGCTGTGCCCAATATACAGAAACGTCTTGCGGTATCTCCTACAGGGAAAGTTCCAGGAGGGAAAAGTGAGGATTATGCTTAGACTTTCTCTGAACTGCTTCAAATCAACTAGATATCTTTGTGCTGTAAATCTCCCAACAGCCAAATGTAAAAGCAGCAAACATCTCGCTGTATGTCCCACATCCAAAGTGCCAAGAGAGAGCTTGCTCTCCCTGTCTTTGAGTACTGTTTGCACTGTCCCGATTACCTCTTTGCTAACATTCTCTTCAGAGCTGCACTGAAACCAGGAACCACGTGGAGAAGGCACCCACACTGAAAGTGCCTGGAAGGAACGTTGGGGCTTCTTCTCAGTGTCTCTGATATAGGGTTTCACTGTCCCGGGAAAGTCTCTACTAACACCCTGCAGAGCGCTGTGCCCAATATACAGAAACGTCTTGCGGTATCTCCTACAGGGAAAGTGCCAGGAGGGAAAAGTGAGGATTATGCTTAGACTTTCTCGGAACTGCTTCAAATCAACTAGATATCTTTGTGCTGTAAATCTCCCAACAGCCAAATGTAAAAGCAGCAAACATCTCGCTGTATGTCCCACATCCAAAGTGCCAAGAGAGAGCTTGCTCTCCCTGTCTTTGAGTACTGTTTGCACTGTCCCGATTACCTCTTTGCTAACATTCTCTTCAGAGCTGCACTGAAACCAGGAACCACGTGGAGAAGGCACCCACACTGAAAGTGCCTGGAGGGAACTTTGGGGCTTCTTCTCAGTGTCTCTGACATATGGTTTCACTGTCCCGGGAAAGTCTCTGCTAACACCCTGCAGAGTGCTGTGCCCAATATACAGAAACGTCTTGCAGTATCTCCTACAGGGAAAGTGCCAGGAGGAATTGTCGACCTTGTTCTCAGTGTCTCTGAGAATTGCTCTGATTATCCCTGTGACCTCTTTGCTAAGACTCTCCAGAAAGCCGTCCTCAAAACCAACACACATCTTGACATATCTCCCACACTGATCGCACTGTCTCCAGAAACGGCATTCAAGGAGCCAGGAACTTTTCTGCCCACACTGTCCGGGGACAGTTCCTAAAACCAATATACATCCTGCTATATCTCCCACATGGAAAGTGCCAGGAGGGAAAAGTGAGGATTATGCTTAGACTTTCTCGGAACTGCTTCAAATCAACTAGATATCTTTGTGCTGTAAATCTCCCAACAGCCAAACGCAAAAGCAGCAAACATCTCGCTGTATGTCCCACATCCAAAGTGCCAAGAGAGTAATGTAGAGCTTGCTCTCCCTGTCTTTGAGTACTGTTTGCACTGTCCCAATTACCTCTTTGCTAACATTCTCTTCAGAGCTGCAGTGAAACCAGGAACCACGTGGAGAAGGCACCCACACTGAAAGTGCCTGGAAGGAACGTTGGGGCTTCTTTTCAGTGTCTCTGATATAGGGTTTCACTGTCCCGGGAAAGTCTCTGCTAACACCCTGCAAAGCGCTGTGCCCAATATACAGAAACGTATTGCGGTATCCCCTGCAGGGAAAGTGCCAGGAGGGAAAAGTGAGGATTATGCTTAGACTTTCTCGGAACTGCTTCAAATCAACTAGATATCTTTGTGCTGTAAATCTCCCAACAGCCAAACGCAAAAGCAGCAAACATCTCGCTGTATGTCCCACATCCAAAGTGCCAAGAGAGAGCTTGCTCTCCCTGTCTTTGAGTACTGTTTGCACTGTCCCGATTACCTCTTTGCTAACATTCTCTTCAGAGCTGCAGTGAAACCAGGAACCACGTGGAGAAGGCACCCACACTGAAAGTGCCTGGAAGGAACTTTGGGGCTTCTTCTCAGTGTCTCTGACATAGGGTTTCACTGTCCCGGGAAAGTCTCTGCTAACACCCTGCAGAGTGCTGTGCCCAATATACAGAAACGTCTTGCAGCATCTCCTACAGGGAAAGTGCCAGGAGGAATTGTCGACCTTGTTCTCAGTGTCTCTGAGAATTGCTCTGATTATCCCTGTGACCTCTTTGCTAAGACTCTCCAGAAAGCCGTCCTCAAAACCAACACACATCTTGACATATCTCCCACACTGATCGCACTGTCTCCAGAAACGGCATTCAAGGAGCCAGGAACTTTTCTGCCCACACTGTCCGGGGACAGTTCCTAAAACCAATATACATCCTGCTATATCTCCCACATGGAAAGTGCCAGGAGGGAAAAGTGAGGATTATGCTTAGACTTTCTCGGAACTGCTTCAAATCAACTGGATATCTTGAAAGTCTCTGCTAACACCCTGCAGAGTGCTGTGCCCAATATACAGAAACGTCTTGCAGTATCTCCTACAGGGAAAGTGCCAGGAGGAATTGTCGACCTTGTTCTCAGTGTCTCTGAGAATTGCTATGATTATCCCTGTGATCTCTTTGCTAAGACTCTCCAGAAAGCCGTCCTCAAAACCAACACACATCTTGACATATCTCCCACACTGATCGCACTGTCTCCAGAAACGGCATTCAAGGAGCCAGGAACTTTTCTGCCCACACTGTCCGGGGACAGTTCCTAAAACCAATATACATCCTGCTATATCTCCCACATGGAAAGTGCCAGGAGGGAAAAGTGAGGATTATGTTTAGACTTTCTCGGAACTGCTTCAAATCAACTGGATATCTTTGTGCTGTAAATCTCCCAACAGCCAAAGGCAAAAGCAGCAAACATCTCGCTGTATGTCCCACATCCAAAGTGCCAAGAGAGTAATGTAGAGCTTGCTCTCCCTGTCTTTGAGTACTGTTTGCACTGTCCCGATTACCTCTTTGCTAACATTCTCTTCAGAGCTGCAGTGAAACCAGGAACCACGTGGAGAAGGCACCCACACTGAAAGTGCCTGGAAGGAACGTTGGGGGTTCTTTTCAGTGTCTCTGACATAGGGTTTCACTTTCCCGGGAAAGTCTCTGCTAACACCCTGCAGAGCGCTGTGCCCAATATACAGAAACGTCTTGCGGTATCCCCTGCAGGGAAAGTGCCAGGAGGGAAAAGTGAGGATTATGCTTAGACTTTCTCGGAACTGCTTCAAATCAACTAGATATCTTTGTGCTGTAAATCTCCCAACAGCCAAACGCAAAAGCAGCAAACATCACGCTCTATGTCCCACATCCAAAGTGCCAAGAGAGTAATGTAGAGCTTGCTCTCCCTGTCTTTGAGTACTGTTTGCACTGTCCCGATTACCTCTTTGCTAACATTCTCTTCAGAGCTGCAGTGAAACCAGGAACCACGTGGAGAAGGCACCAACTCTGAAAGTGCCTGGAAGGAACGTTGGGACTTCTTCTCAGTGTCTCTGATATAGGGTTTCACTGTCCCGGGAAAGTCTCTCCTAACAGCCTGCAGAGCGCTGTGCCCAATATACAGAAACGTCTTGCGGTATCCCCTACAGGGAAAGTGCCAGGAGGGAAAAGTGAGGATTATGTTTAGACTTTCTCTGAACTGCTTCAAATCAACTAGATATCTTTGTGCTGTAAATCTCCCAACAGCCAAACGCAAAAGCAGCAAACATCTCGCTGTATGTCCCACATCCAAAGTGGCAAGAGAGAGCTTGCTCTCCCTGTCTTTGAGTACTGTTTGCACTGTCCCGATTACCTCTTTGCTAACATTCTCTTCAGAGCTGCAGTGAAACCAGGAACCACGTGGAGAAGGCACCCACACTGAAAGTGCCTGGAAGGAACTTTTGGGCTTCTTCTCAGTGTCTCTGACATAGGGTTTCACTGTCCCGGGAAAGTCTCTGCTAACACCCTGCAGAGCGCTGTGCCCAATATACAGAAACGTCTTGCGGTATCCCCTGCAGGGAAAGTGCCAGGAGGGAAAAGTGAGGATTATGCTTAGACTTTCTCGGAACTGCTTCAAATCAACTAGATATCTTTGTGCTGTAAATCTCCCAACAGCCAAACGCAAAAGCAGCAAACATCTCGCTGTATGTCCCACATCCAAAGTGGCAAGAGAGAGCTTGCTCTCCCTGTCTTTGAGTACTGTTTGCACTGTCCCGATTACCTCTTTGCTAACATTCTCTTCAGAGCTGCAGTGAAACCAGGAACCACGTGGAGAAGGCACCCACACTGAAAGTGCCTGGAAGGAACTTTTGGGCTTCTTCTCAGTGTCTCTGACATAGGGTTTCACTGTCCCGGGAAAGTCTCTGCTAACACCCTGCAGAGTGCTGTGCCCAATATACAGAAACGTCTTGCAGTATCTCCTACAGGGAAAGTGCCAGGAGGAATTGTCGACCTTGTTCTCAGTGTCTCTGAGAATTGCTCTGATTATCCCTGTGACCTCTTTGCTAAGACTCTCCAGAAAGCCGTCCTCAAATCCAACACACATCTTGACATATCTCCCACACTGATCGCACTGTCTCCAGAAACGGCATTCAAGGAGCCAGGAACTTTTCTGCCCACACTGTCCGGGGACAGTTCCTAAAACCAATATACATCCTGCTATATCTCCCACATGGAAAGTGCCAGGAGGGAAAAGTGAGGATTATGCTTAGACTTTCTCGGAACTGCTTCAAATCAACTGGATATCTTTGTGCTGTAAATCTCCCAACAGCCAAAGGCAAAAGCAGCAAACATCTCGCTGTATGTCCCACATCCAAAGTGCCAAGAGAGTAATGTAGAGCTTGCTCTCCCTGTCTTTGAGTACTGTTTGCACTGTCCCGATTACCTCTTTGCTAACATTCTCTTCAGAGCTGCAGTGAAACCAGGAACCACGTGGAGAAGGCACCCACACTGAAAGTGCCTGGAAGGAACGTTGGGGCTTCTTTTCAGTGTCTCTGATATAGGGTTTCACTGTCCCGGGAAAGTCTCTGCTAACACCCTGCAGAGCGCTGTGCCCAATATACAGAAACGTCTTGCGGTATCCCCTACAGGGAAAGTGCCAGGAGGGAAAAGTGAGGATTATGTTTAGACTTTCTCTGAACTGCTTCAAATCAACTGGATATCTTTGTGCTGTAAATCTCGCAACAGCCAAACGCAAAAGCAGCAAACATCTCGCTGTATGTCCCACATCCAAAGTGCCAAGAGAGAGCTTGCTCTCCCTGTCTTTGAGTACTGTTTGCACTGTCCCGATTACCTCTTTGCTAACATTCTCTTCAGAGCTGCAGTGAAACCAGGAACCACGTGGAGAAGGCACCAACTCTGAAAGTGCCTGGAAGGAACGTTGGGACTTCTTCTCAGTGTCTCTGATATAGGGTTTCACTGTCCCGGGAAAGTCTCTCCTAACAGCCTGCAGAGCGCTGTGCCCAATATACAGAAACGTCTTGCGGTATCCCCTACAGGGAAAGTGCCAGGAGGGAAAAGTGAGGATTATGTTTAGACTTTCTCTGAACTGCTTCAAATCAACTAGATATCTTTGTGCTGTAAATCTCCCAACAGCCAAATGTAAAAGCAGCAAACATCTCGCTGTATGTCCCACATCCAAAGTGCCAAGAGAGAGCTTGCTCTCCCTGTCTTTGAGTACTGTTTGCACTGTCCCGATTACCTCTTTGCTAACATTCTCTTCAGAGCTGCAGTGAAACCAGGAACCACGTGGAGAAGGCACCCACACTGAAAGTGCCTGGAAGGAACGTTGGGGCTTCTTTTCAGTGTCTCTGACATAGGGTTTCACTTTCCCGGGAAAGTCTCTGCTAACACCCTGCAGAGCGCTGTGCCCAATATACAGAAACGTCTTGCGGTATCCCCTGCAGGGAAAGTGCCAGGAGGGAAAAGTGAGGATTATGTTTAGACTTTCTCGGAACTGCTTCAAATCAACTAGATATCTTTGTGCTGTAAATCTCCCAACAGCCAAACGCAAAAGCAGCAAACATCACGCTGTATGTCCCACATCCAAAGTGCCAAGAGAGTAATGTAGAGCTTGCTCTCCCTGTCTTTGAGTACTGTTTGCACTGTCCCGATTACCTCTTTGCTAACATTCTCTTCAGAGCTGCAGTGAAACCAGGAACCACGTGGAGAAGGCACCCACACTGAAAGTGCCTGGAAGGAACGTTTGGGCTTCTTTTCAGTGTCTCTGACATAGGGTTTCACTTTCCCGGGAAAGTCTCTGCTAACACCCTGCAGAGCGCTGTGCCCAATATACAGAAACGTCTTGCGGTATCCCCTGCAGGGAAAGTGCCAGGAGGGAAAAGTGAGGATTATGCTTAGACTTTCTCGGAACTGCTTCAAATCAACTAGATATCTTTGTGCTGTAAATCTCCCAACAGCCAAACGCAAAAGCAGCAAACATCACGCTGTATGTCCCACATCCAAAGTGCCAAGAGAGTAATGTAGAGCTTGCTCTCCCTGTCTTTGAGTACTGTTTGCACTGTCCCGATTACCTCTTTGCTAACATTCTCTTCAGAGCTGCAGTGAAACCAGGAACCACGTGGAGAAGGCACCAACTCTGAAAGTGCCTGGAAGGAACGTTGGGACTTCTTCTCAGTGTCTCTGATATAGGGTTTCACTGTCCCGGGAAAGTCTCTCCTAACAGCCTGCAGAGCGCTGTGCCCAATATACAGAAACGTCTTGCGGTATCCCCTACAGGGAAAGTGCCAGGAGGGAAAAGTGAGGATTATGTTTAGACTTTCTCGGAACTGCTTCAAATCAACTAGATATCTTTGTGCTGTAAATCTCCCAACAGCCAAATGTAAAAGCAGCAAACATCTCGCTGTATGTTCCACATCCAAAGTGCCAAGAGAGAGCTTGCTCTCCCTGTCTTTGAGTACTGTTTGCACTGTCCCGATTACCTCTTTGCTAACATTCTCTTCAGAGCTGCAGTGAAACCAGGAACCACGTGGAGAATGCACCCACACTGAAAGTGCCTGGAAGGAACGTTGGGGCTTCTTCTCAGTGTCTCTGATATAGGGTTTCACTGTCCCGGGAAAGTCTCTGCTAACACCCTGCAGAGCGCTGTGCCCAATATACAGAAACGTCTTGCGGTATCCCCTACAGGGAAAGTGCCAGGAGGGAAAAGTGAGGATTATGTTTAGACTTTCTCTGAACTGCTTCAAATCAACTGGATATCTTTGTGCTGTAAATCTCCCAACAGCCAAACGCAAAAGCAGCAAACATCTCGCTGTATGTCCCACATCCAAAGTGCCAAGAGAGAGCTTGCTCTCCCTGTCTTTGAGTACTGTTTGCACTGTCCCGATTACCTCTTTGCTAACATTCTCTTCAGAGCTGCAGTGAAACCAGGAACCACGTGGAGAAGGCACCAACTCTGAAAGTGCCTGGAAGGAACGTTGGGACTTCTTCTCAGTGTCTCTGATATAGGGTTTCACTGTCCCGGGAAAGTCTCTCCTAACAGCCTGCAGAGCACTGTGCCCAATATACAGAAACGTCTTGCGGTATCCCCTACAGGGAAAGTGCCAGGAGGGAAAAGTGAGGATTATGTTTAGACTTTCTCTGAACTGCTTCAAATCAACTAAATATCTTTGTGCTGTAAATCTCCCAACAGCCAAATGTAAAAGCAGCAAACATCTCGCTGTATGTCCCACATCCAAAGTGCCAAGAGAGAGCTTGCTCTCCCTGTCTTTGAGTACTGTTTGCACTGTCCCGATTACCTCTTTGCTAACATTCTCTTCAGAGCTGCAGTGAAACCAGGAACCACGTGAAGAAGGCACCCACACTGAAAATGCCTGGAAGGAACGTTGGGGCTTCTTCTCAGTGTCTCTGATATAGGGTTTCACTGTCCCGGGAAAGTCTCTGCTAACACCCTGCAGAGCGCTGTGCCCAATATACAGAAACGTCTTGCGGTATCCCCTACAGGGAAAGTGCCAGGAGGGAAAAGTGAGGATTATGCTTAGACTTTCTCGGAACTGCTTCAAATCAACTGGATATCTTTGTGCTGTAAATCTCCCAACAGCCAAACGCAAAAGCAGCAAACATCTCGCTGTATGTCCCACATCCAAAGTGCCAAGAGAGTAATGTAGAGCTTGCTCTCCCTGTCTTTGAGTACTGTTTGCACTGTCCCGATTACCTCTTTGCTAACATTCTCTTCAGAGCTGCAGTGAAACCAGGAACCACGTGGAGAAGGCACCCACACTGAAAGTGCCTGGAAGGAACTTTTGGGCTTCTTCTCAGTGTCTCTGACATAGGGTTTCACTGTCCCGGGAAAGTCTCTGCTAACACCCTGCAGAGTGCTGTGCCCAATATACAGAAACGTCTTGCAGTATCTCCTACAGGGAAAGTGCCAGGAGGAATTGTCGACCTTGTTCTCAGTGTCTCTGAGAATTGCTCTGATTATCCCTGTGACCTCTTTGCTAAGACTCTCCAGAAAGCCGTCCTCAAATCCAACACACATCTTGACATATCTCCCACACTGATCGCACTGTCTCCAGAAACGCCATTCAAGGAGCCAGGAACTTTTCTGCCCACACTGTCCGGGGACAGTTCCTAAAACCAATATACATCCTGCTATATCTCCCACATGGAAAGTGCCAGGAGGGAAAAGTGAGGATTATGCTTAGACTTTCTCGGAACTGCTTCAAATCAACTGGATATCTTTGTGCTGTAAATCTCCCAACAGCCAAACGCAAAAGCAGCAAACATCTCGCTGTATGTCCCACATCCAAAGTGCCAAGAGAGAGCTTGCTCTCCCTGTCTTTGAGTACTGTTTGCACTGTCCCGATTACCTCTTTGCTAACATTCTCTTCAGAGCTGCAGTGAAACCAGGAACCACGTGGAGAAGGCACCAACTCTGAAAGTGCCTGGAAGGAACGTTGGGACTTCTTCTCAGTGTCTCTGATATAGGGTTTCACTGTCCCGGGAAAGTCTCTCCTAACAGCCTGCAGAGCACTGTGCCCAATATACAGAAACGTCTTGCGGTATCCCCTACAGGGAAAGTGCCAGGAGGGAAAAGTGAGGATTATGTTTAGACTTTCTCTGAACTGCTTCAAATCAACTAAATATCTTTGTGCTGTAAATCTCCCAACAGCCAAATGTAAAAGCAGCAAACATCTCGCTGTATGTCCCACATCCAAAGTGCCAAGAGAGAGCTTGCTCTCCCTGTCTTTGAGTACTGTTTGCACTGTCCCGATTACCTCTTTGCTAACATTCTCTTCAGAGCTGCAGTGAAACCAGGAACCACGTGAAGAAGGCACCCACACTGAAAATGCCTGGAAGGAACGTTGGGGCTTCTTCTCAGTGTCTCTGATATAGGGTTTCACTGTCCCGGGAAAGTCTCTGCTAACACCCTGCAGAGCGCTGTGCCCAATATACAGAAACGTCTTGCGGTATCCCCTACAGGGAAAGTGCCAGGAGGGAAAAGTGAGGATTATGCTTAGACTTTCTCGGAACTGCTTCAAATCAACTGGATATCTTTGTGCTGTAAATCTCCCAACAGCCAAACGCAAAAGCAGCAAACATCTCGCTGTATGTCCCACATCCAAAGTGCCAAGAGAGTAATGTAGAGCTTGCTCTCCCTGTCTTTGAGTACTGTTTGCACTGTCCCGATTACCTCTTTGCTAACATTCTCTTCAGAGCTGCAGTGAAACCAGGAACCACGTGGAGAAGGCACCCACACTGAAAGTGCCTGGAAGGAACTTTTGGGCTTCTTCTCAGTGTCTCTGACATAGGGTTTCACTGTCCCGGGAAAGTCTCTGCTAACACCCTGCAGAGTGCTGTGCCCAATATACAGAAACGTCTTGCAGTATCTCCTACAGGGAAAGTGCCAGGAGGAATTGTCGACCTTGTTCTCAGTGTCTCTGAGAATTGCTCTGATTATCCCTGTGACCTCTTTGCTAAGACTCTCCAGAAAGCCGTCCTCAAATCCAACACACATCTTGACATATCTCCCACACTGATCGCACTGTCTCCAGAAACGCCATTCAAGGAGCCAGGAACTTTTCTGCCCACACTGTCCGGGGACAGTTCCTAAAACCAATATACATCCTGCTATATCTCCCACATGGAAAGTGCCAGGAGGGAAAAGTGAGGATTATGCTTAGACTTTCTCGGAACTGCTTCAAATCAACTGGATATCTTTGTGCTGTAAATCTCCCAACAGCCAAACGCAAAAGCAGCAAACATCTCGCTGTATGTCCCACATCCAAAGTGCCAAGAGAGTAATGTAGAGCTTGCTCTCCCTGTCTTTGAGTACTGTTTGCACTGTCCCGATTACCTCTTTGCTAACATTCTCTTCAGAGCTGCAGTGAAACCAGGAACCACGTGGAGAAGGCACCCACACTGAAAGTGCCTGGAAGGAACGTTGGGGCTTCTTTTCAGTGTCTCTGACATAGGGTTTCACTGTCCCGGGAAAGTCTCTGCTAACACCCTGCAGAGCGCTGTGCCCAATATACAGAAACGTCTTGCGGTATCCCCTACAGGGAAAGTGCCAGGAGGGAAAAGTGAGGATTATGTTTAGACTTTCTCTGAACTGCTTCAAATCAACTGGATATCTTTGTGCTGTAAATCTCCCAACAGCCAAACGCAAAAGCAGCAAACATCTCGCTGTATGTCCCACATCCAAAGTGCCAAGAGAGAGCTTGCTCTCCCTGTCTTTGAGTACTGTTTGCACTGTCCCGATTACCTCTTTGCTAACATTCTCTTCAGAGCTGCAGTGAAACCAGGAACCACGTGGAGAAGGCACCAACTCTGAAAGTGCCTGGAAGGAACGTTGGGACTTCTTCTCAGTGTCTCTGATATAGGGTTTCACTGTCCCAGGAAAGTCTCTCCTAACAGCCTGCAGAGCGCTGTGCCCAATATACAGAAACGTCTTGCGGTATCCCCTACAGGGAAAGTGCCAGGAGGGAAAAGTGAGGATTATGTTTAGACTTTCTCTGAACTGCTTCAAATCAACTAGATATCTTTGTGCTGTAAATCTCCCAACAGCCAAATGTAAAAGCAGCAAACATCTCGCTGTATGTCCCACATCCAAAGTGCCAAGAGAGAGCTTGCTCTCCCTGTCTTTGAGTACTGTTTGCACTGTCCCGATTACCTCTTTGCTAACATTCTCTTCAGAGCTGCAGTGAAACCAGGAACCACGTGGAGAAGGCACCCACACTGAAAATGCCTGGAAGGAACGTTGGGGCTTCTTCTCAGTGTCTCTGATATAGGGTTTCACTGTCCCGGGAAAGTCTCTGCTAACACCCTGCAGAGCGCTGTGCCCAATATACAGAAACGTCTTGCGGTATCTCCTACAGGGAAAGTGCCAGGAGGAATTGTCGACCTTGTTCTCAGTGTCTCTGAGAATTGCTCTGATTATCCCTGTGACCTCTTTGCTAAGACTCTCCAGAAAGCCGTCCTCAAAACCAACACACATCTTGACATATCTCCCACACTGATCGCACTGTCTCCAGAAACGGCATTCAAGGAGCCAGGAACTTTTCTGCCCACACTGTCCGGGGACAGTTCCTAAAACCAATATACATCCTGCTATATCTCCCACATGGAAAGTGCCAGGAGGGAAAAGTGAGGATTATGCTTAGACTTTCTCGGAACTGCTTCAAATCAACTGGATATCTTTGTGCTGTAAATCTCCCAACAGCCAAAGGCAAAAGCAGCAAACATCTCGCTGTATGTCCCACATCCAAAGTGCCAAGAGAGTAATGTAGAGCTTGCTCTCCCTGTCTTTGAGTACTGTTTGCACTGTCCCGATTACCTCTTTGCTAACATTCTCTTCAGAGCTGCAGTGAAACCAGGAACCACGTGGAGAAGGCACCCACACTGAAAGTGCCTGGAAGGAACGTTGGGGCTTCTTTTCAGTGTCTCTGACATAGGGTTTCACTGTCCCGGGAAAGTCTCTGCTAACACCCTGCAGAGCGCTGTGCCCAATATACAGAAACGTCTTGCGGTATCCCCTGCAGGGAAAGTGCCAGGAGGGAAAAGTGAGGATTATGCTTAGACTTTCTCGGAACTGCTTCAAATCAACTAGATATCTTTGTGCTGTAAATCTCCCAACAGCCAAACGCAAAAGCAGCAAACATCACGCTGTATGTCCCACATCCAAAGTGCCAAGAGAGTAATGTAGAGCTTGCTCTCCCTGTCTTTGAGTACTGTTTGCACTGTCCCGATTACCTCTTTGCTAACATTCTCTTCAGAGCTGCAGTGAAACCAGGAACCACGTGGAGAAGGCACCAACTCTGAAAGTGCCTGGAATGAACGTTGGGACTTCTTCTCAGTGTCTCTGATATAGGGTTTCACTGTCCCGGGAAAGTCTCTCCTAACAGCCTGCAGAGCGCTGTGCCCAATATACAGAAACGTCTTGCGGTATCCCCTACAGGAAAAGTGCCAGGAGGGAAAAGTGAGGATTATGTTTAGACTTTCTCGGAACTGCTTGAAATCAACTGGATATCTTTGTGCTGTAAACCTCCCAACAGCCAAATGTAAAAGCAGCAAACATCTCGCTGTATGTTCCACATCCAAAGTGCCAAGAGAGAGCTTGCTCTCCCTGTCTTTGAGTACTGTTTGCACTGTCCCGATTACCTCTTTGCTAACATTCTCTTCAGAGCTGCAGTGAAACCAGGAACCACGTGGAGAAGGCACCCACACTGAAAGTGCCTGGAAGGAACGTTGGGGCTTCTTCTCAGTGTCTCTGATATAGGGTTTCACTGTCCCGGGAAAGTCTCTGCTAACACCCTGCAGAGCGCTGTGCCCAATATACAGAAACGTCTTGCGGTATCCCCTACAGGGAAAGTGCCAGGAGGGAAAAGTGAGGATTATGTTTAGACTTTCTCTGAACTGCTTCAAATCAACTGGATATCTTTGTGCTGTAAATCTCCCAACAGCCAAACGCAAAAGCAGCAAACATCTCGCTGTATGTCCCACATCCAAAGTGCCAAGAGAGTAATGTAGAGCTTGCTCTCCCTGTCTTTGAGTACTGTTTGCACTGTCCCGATTACCTCTTTGCTAACATTCTCTTCAGAGCTGCAGTGAAACCAGGAACCACGTGGAGAAGGCACCAACTCTGAAAGTGCCTGGAAGGAACGTTGGGACTTCTTCTCAGTGTCTCTGATATAGGGTTTCACTGTCCCGGGAAAGTCTCTCCTAACAGCCTGCAGAGCGCTGTGCCCAATATACAGAAACGTCTTGCGGTATCCCCTACAGGGAAAGTGCCAGGAGGGAAAAGTGAGGATTATGTTTAGACTTTCTCGGAACTGCTTCAAATCAACTAGATATCTTTGTGCTGTAAATCTCCCAACAGCCAAATGTAAAAGCAGCAAACATCTCGCTGTATGTTCCACATCCAAAGTGCCAAGAGAGAGCTTGCTCTCCCTGTCTTTGAGTACTGTTTGCACTGTCCCGATTACCTCTTTGCTAACATTCTCTTCAGAGCTGCAGTGAAACCAGGAACCACGTGGAGAAGGCACCCACACTGAAAGTGCCTGGAAGGAACGTTGGGGCTTCTTCTCAGTGTCTCTGATATAGGGTTTCACTGTCCCGGGAAAGTCTCTGCTAACACCCTGCAGAGCGCTGTGCCCAATATACAGAAACGTCTTGCGGTATCCCCTACAGGGAAAGTGCCAGGAGGGAAAAGTGAGGATTATGTTTAGACTTTCTCGGAACTGCTTCAAATCAACTGGATATCTTTGTGCTGTAAATCACCCAACAGCCAAACGCAAAAGCAGCAAACATCTCGCTGTATGTCCCACATCCAAAGTGCCAAGAGAGTAATGTAGAGCTTGCTCTCCCTGTCTTTGAGTACTGTTTGCACTGTCCCGATTACCTCTTTGCTAACATTCTCTTCAGAGCTGCAGTGAAACCAGGAACCACGTGGAGAAGGCACCCACACTGAAAATGCCTGGAAGGAACATTGGGGCTTCTTCTCAGTGTCTCTGATATAGGGTTTCACTGTCCCGGGAAAGTCTCTGCTAACACCCTGCAGAGCGCTGTGCCCAATATACAGAAACGTCTTGCGGTATCCCCTACAGGGAAAGTGCCAGGAGGGAAAAGTGAGGATTATGTTTAGACTTTCTCGGAACTGCTTCAAATCAACTAGATATCTTTGTGCTGTAAATCTCCCAACAGCCAAACATAAAAGCAGAAAACATCTCGCTGTATGTCCCACATCCAAAGTGCCAAGAGAGAGCTTGCTCTCCCTGTCTTTGAGTACTGTTTGCACTGTCCCGATTACCTCTTTGCTAACATTCTCTTCAGAGCTGCACTGAAACCAGGAACCACGTGAAGA
The DNA here is from genome assembly GCF_963924245.1 of Chroicocephalus ridibundus. Taxonomy (NCBI): domain Eukaryota; kingdom Metazoa; phylum Chordata; class Aves; order Charadriiformes; family Laridae; genus Chroicocephalus; species Chroicocephalus ridibundus. The sequence continues at coordinate 460,135 of NW_026961236.1, read as the reverse complement.
AGGCACCCACACTGAAAATGCCTGGAAGGAACGTTGGGGCTTCTTCTCAGTGTCTCTGATATAGGGTTTCACTGTCCCGGGAAAGTCTCTGCTAACACCCTGCAGAGCGCTGTGCCCAATATACAGAAACGTCTTGCGGTATCCCATACAGGGAAAGTGCCAGGAGGGAAAAGTGAGGATTATGCTTAGACTTTCTCTGAACTGCTTCAAATCAACTGGATATCTTTGTGCTGTAAATCTCCCAACAGCCAAACGCAAAAGCAGCAAACATCTCGCTGTATGTCCCACATCCAAAGTGCCAAGAGAGTAATGTAGAGCTTGCTCTCCCTGTCTTTGAGTACTGTTTGCACTGTCCCGATTACCTCTTTGCTAACATTCTCTTCAGAGCTGCAGTGAAACCAGGAACCACGTGGAGAAGGCACCAACTCTGAAAGTGCCTGGAAGGAACGTTGGGACTTCTTCTCAGTGTCTCTGATATAGGGTTTCACTGTCCCGGGAAAGTCTCTCCTAACAGCCTGCAGAGCGCTGTGCCCAATATACAGAAACGTCTTGCGGTATCCCCTACAGGGAAAGTGCCAGGAGGGAAAAGTGCGGATTATGTTTAGACTTTCTCGGAACTGCTTCAAATCAACTAGATATCTTTGTGCTGTAAATCTCCCAACAGCCAAATGTAAAAGCAGCAAACATCTCGCTGTATGTTCCACATCCAAAGTGCCAAGAGAGAGCTTGCTCTCCCTGTCTTTGAGTACTGTTTGCACTGTCCCGATTACCTCTTTGCTAACATTCTCTTCAGAGCTGCAGTGAAACCAGGAACCACGTGGAGAAGGCACCCACACTGAAAGTGCCTGGAAGGAACGTTGGGGCTTCTTCTCAGTGTCTCTGATATAGGGTTTCACTGTCCCGGGAAAGTCTCTGCTAACACCCTGCAGAGCGCTGTGCCCAATATACAGAAACGTCTTGCGGTATCTCCTACAGGGAAAGTGCCAGGAGGGAAAAGTGAGGATTATGCTTAGACTTTCTCTGAACTGCTTCAAATCAACTGGATATCTTTGTGCTGTAAATCTCCCAACAGCCAAACGCAAAAGCAGCAAACATCTCGCTGTATGTCCCACATCCAAAGTGCCAAGAGAGTAATGTAGAGCTTGCTCTCCCTGTCTTTGAGTACTGTTTGCACTGTCCCGATTACCTCTTTGCTAACATTCTCTTCAGAGCTGCAGTGAAACCAGGAACCACGTGGAGAAGGCACCAACTCTGAAAGTGCCTGGAAGGAACGTTGGGACTTCTTCTCAGTGTCTCTGATATAGGGTTTCACTGTCCCGGGAAAGTCTCTCCTAACAGCCTGCAGAGCGCTGTGCCCAATATACAGAAACGTCTTGCGGTATCCCCTACAGGGAAAGTGCCAGGAGGGAAAAGTGAGGATTATGTTTAGACTTTCTCGGAACTGCTTCAAATCAACTAGATATCTTTGTGCTGTAAATCTCCCAACAGCCAAATGTAAAAGCAGCAAACATCTCGCTGTATGTTCCACATCCAAAGTGCCAAGAGAGAGCTTGCTCTCCCTGTCTTTGAGTACTGTTTGCACTGTCCCGATTACCTCTTTGCTAACATTCTCTTCAGAGCTGCAGTGAAACCAGGAACCACGTGGAGAAGGCACCCACACTGAAAGTGCCTGGAAGGAACGTTGGGACTTCTTCTCAGTGTCTCTGATATAGGGTTTCACTGTCCCGGGAAAGTCTCTGCTAACACCCTGCAGAGCGCTGTGCCCAATATACAGAAACGTCTTGCGGTATCCCCTACAGGGAAAGTGCCAGGAGGGAAAAGTGAGGATTATGCTTAGACTTTCTCGGAACTGCTTCAAATCAACTGGATATCTTTGTGCTGTAAATCACCCAACAGCCAAACGCAAAAGCAGCAAACATCTCGCTGTATGTCCCACATCCAAAGTGCCAAGAGAGTAATGTAGAGCTTGCTCTCCCTGTCTTTGAGTACTGTTTGCACTGTCCCGATTACCTCTTTGCTAACATTCTCTTCAGAGCTGCAGTGAAACCAGGAACCACGTGGAGAAGGCACCCACACTGAAAATGCCTGGAAGGAACATTGGGGCTTCTTCTCAGTGTCTCTGATATAGGGTTTCACTGTCCCGGGAAAGTCTCTGCTAACACCCTGCAGAGCGCTGTGCCCAATATACAGAAACGTCTTGCGGTATCCCCTACAGGGAAAGTGCCAGGAGGGAAAAGTGAGGATTATGCTTAGACTTTCTCGGAACTGCTTCAAATCAACTAGATATCTTTGTGCTGTAAATCTCCCAACAGCCAAACATAAAAGCAGAAAACATCTCGCTGTATGTCCCACATCCAAAGTGCCAAGAGAGAGCTTGCTCTCCCTGTCTTTGAGTACTGTTTGCACTGTCCCGATTACCTCTTTGCTAACATTCTCTTCAGAGCTGCACTGAAACCAGGAACCACGTGGAGAAGGCACCCACACTGAAAATGCCTGGAAGGAACGTTGGGGCTTCTTCTCAGTGTCTCTGATATAGGGTTTCACTGTCCCGGGAAAGTCTCTGCTAACACCCTGCAGAGCGCTGTGCCCAATATACAGAAACGTCTTGCGGTATCCCATACAGGGAAAGTGCCAGGAGGGAAAAGTTAGGATTATGCTTAGACTTTCTCGGAACTGCTTCAAATCAACTGGATATCTTTGTGCTGTAAATCTCCCAACAGCCAAACGCAAAAGCAGCAAACATCTCGCTGTATGTCCCACATCCAAAGTGCCAAGAGAGTAATGTAGAGCTTGCTCTCCCTGTCTTTGAGTACTGTTTGCACTGTCCCGATTACCTCTTTGCTAACATTCTCTTCAGAGCTGCAGTGAAACCAGGAACCACGTGGAGAAGGCACCAACTCTGAAAGTGCCTGGAAGGAACGTTGGGACTTCTTCTCAGTGTCTCTGATATAGGGTTTCACTGTCCCGGGAAAGTCTCTCCTAACAGCCTGCAGAGCGCTGTGCCCAATATACAGAAACGTCTTGCGGTATCCCCTACAGGGAAAGTGCCAGGAGGGAAAAGTGAGGATTATGTTTAGACTTTCTCGGAACTGCTTCAAATCAACTAGATATCTTTGTGCTGTAAATCTCCCAACAGCCAAATGTAAAAGCAGCAAACATCTCGCTGTATGTTCCACATCCAAAGTGCCAAGAGAGAGCTTGCTCTCCCTGTCTTTGAGTACTGTTTGCACTGTCCCGATTACCTCTTTGCTAACATTCTCTTCAGAGCTGCAGTGAAACCAGGAACCACGTGGAGAAGGCACCCACACTGAAAGTGCCTGGAAGGAACGTTGGGGCTTCTTCTCAGTGTCTCTGATATAGGGTTTCACTGTCCCGGGAAAGTCTCTGCTAACACCCTGCAGAGCGCTGTGCCCAATATACAGAAACGTCTTGCGGTATCTCCTACAGGGAAAGTGCCAGGAGGGAAAAGTGAGGATTATGCTTAGACTTTCTCGGAACTGCTTCAAATCAACTGGATATCTTTGTGCTGTAAATCTCCCAACAGCCAAACGCAAAAGCAGCAAACATCTCGCTGTATGTCCCACATCCAAAGTGCCAAGAGAGTAATGTAGAGCTTGCTCTCCCTGTCTTTGAGTACTGTTTGCACTGTCCCGATTACCTCTTTGCTAACATTCTCTTCAGAGCTGCACTGAAACCAGGAACCACGTGGAGAAGGCACCAACTCTGAAAGTGCCTGGAAGGAACGTTGGGACTTCTTCTCAGTGTCTCTGATATAGGGTTTCACTGTCCCGGGAAAGTCTCTCCTAACAGCCTGCAGAGCGCTGTGCCCAATATACAGAAACGTCTTGCGGTATCCCCTACAGGGAAAGTGCCAGGAGGGAAAAGTGAGGATTATGTTTAGACTTTCTCGGAACTGCTTCAAATCAACTAGATATCTTTGTGCTGTAAATCTCCCAACAGCCAAATGTAAAAGCAGCAAACATCTCGCTGTATGTTCCACATCCAAAGTGCCAAGAGAGAGCTTGCTCTCCCTGTCTTTGAGTACTGTTTGCACTGTCCCGATTACCTCTTTGCTAACATTCTCTTCAGAGCTGCAGTGAAACCAGGAACCACGTGGAGAAGGCACCCACACTGAAAGTGCCTGGAAGGAACGTTGGGACTTCTTCTCAGTGTCTCTGATATAGGGTTTCACTGTCCCGGGAAAGTCTCTGCTAACACCCTGCAGAGCGCTGTGCCCAATATACAGAAACGTCTTGCGGTATCCCCTACAGGGAAAGTGCCAGGAGGGAAAAGTGAGGATTATGCTTAGACTTTCTCGGAACTGCTTCAAATCAACTGGATATCTTTGTGCTGTAAATCACCCAACAGCCAAACGCAAAAGCAGCAAACATCTCGCTGTATGTCCCACATCCAAAGTGCCAAGAGAGTAATGTAGAGCTTGCTCTCCCTGTCTTTGAGTACTGTTTGCACTGTCCCGATTACCTCTTTGCTAACATTCTCTTCAGAGCTGCAGTGAAACCAGGAACCACGTGGAGAAGGCACCCACACTGAAAATGCCTGGAAGGAACATTGGGGCTTCTTCTCAGTGTCTCTGATATAGGGTTTCACTGTCCCGGGAAAGTCTCTGCTAACACCCTGCAGAGCGCTGTGCCCAATATACAGAAACGTCTTGCGGTATCCCCTACAGGGAAAGTGCCAGGAGGGAAAAGTGAGGATTATGCTTAGACTTTCTCGGAACTGCTTCAAATCAACTAGATATCTTTGTGCTGTAAATCTCCCAACAGCCAAACATAAAAGCAGAAAACATCTCGCTGTATGTCCCACATCCAAAGTGCCAAGAGAGAGCTTGCTCTCCCTGTCTTTGAGTACTGTTTGCACTGTCCCGATTACCTCTTTGCTAACATTCTCTTCAGAGCTGCACTGAAACCAGGAACCACGTGGAGAAGGCACCCACACTGAAAATGCCTGGAAGGAACGTTGGGGCTTCTTCTCAGTGTCTCTGATATAGGGTTTCACTGTCCCGGGAAAGTCTCTGCTAACACCCTGCAGAGCGCTGTGCCCAATATACAGAAACGTCTTGCGGTATCCCATACAGGGAAAGTGCCAGGAGGGAAAAGTTAGGATTATGCTTAGACTTTCTCGGAACTGCTTCAAATCAACTGGATATCTTTGTGCTGTAAATCTCCCAACAGCCAAACGCAAAAGCAGCAAACATCTCGCTGTATGTCCCACATCCAAAGTGCCAAGAGAGTAATGTAGAGCTTGCTCTCCCTGTCTTTGAGTACTGTTTGCACTGTCCCGATTACCTCTTTGCTAACATTCTCTTCAGAGCTGCAGTGAAACCAGGAACCACGTGGAGAAGGCACCAACTCTGAAAGTGCCTGGAAGGAACGTTGGGACTTCTTCTCAGTGTCTCTGATATAGGGTTTCACTGTCCCGGGAAAGTCTCTCCTAACAGCCTGCAGAGCGCTGTGCCCAATATACAGAAACGTCTTGCGGTATCCCCTACAGGGAAAGTGCCAGGAGGGAAAAGTGAGGATTATGTTTAGACTTTCTCGGAACTGCTTCAAATCAACTAGATATCTTTGTGCTGTAAATCTCCCAACAGCCAAATGTAAAAGCAGCAAACATCTCGCTGTATGTTCCACATCCAAAGTGCCAAGAGAGAGCTTGCTCTCCCTGTCTTTGAGTACTGTTTGCACTGTCCCGATTACCTCTTTGCTAACATTCTCTTCAGAGCTGCAGTGAAACCAGGAACCACGTGGAGAAGGCACCCACACTGAAAGTGCCTGGAAGGAACGTTGGGGCTTCTTCTCAGTGTCTCTGATATAGGGTTTCACTGTCCCGGGAAAGTCTCTGCTAACACCCTGCAGAGCGCTGTGCCCAATATACAGAAACGTCTTGCGGTATCTCCTACAGGGAAAGTGCCAGGAGGGAAAAGTGAGGATTATGCTTAGACTTTCTCGGAACTGCTTCAAATCAACTGGATATCTTTGTGCTGTAAATCTCCCAACAGCCAAACGCAAAAGCAGCAAACATCTCGCTGTATGTCCCACATCCAAAGTGCCAAGAGAGTAATGTAGAGCTTGCTCTCCCTGTCTTTGAGTACTGTTTGCACTGTCCCGATTACCTCTTTGCTAACATTCTCTTCAGAGCTGCACTGAAACCAGGAACCACGTGGAGAAGGCACCAACTCTGAAAGTGCCTGGAAGGAACGTTGGGACTTCTTCTCAGTGTCTCTGATATAGGGTTTCACTGTCCCGGGAAAGTCTCTCCTAACAGCCTGCAGAGCGCTGTGCCCAATATACAGAAACGTCTTGCGGTATCCCCTACAGGGAAAGTGCCAGGAGGGAAAAGTGAGGATTATGTTTAGACTTTCTCGGAACTGCTTCAAATCAACTAGATATCTTTGTGCTGTAAATCTCCCAACAGCCAAATGTAAAAGCAGCAAACATCTCGCTGTATGTTCCACATCCAAAGTGCCAAGAGAGAGCTTGCTCTCCCTGTCTTTGAGTACTGTTTGCACTGTCCCGATTACCTCTTTGCTAACATTCTCTTCAGAGCTGCAGTGAAACCAGGAACCACGTGGAGAAGGCACCCACACTGAAAGTGCCTGGAAGGAACGTTGGGGCTTCTTCTCAGTGTCTCTGATATAGGGTTTCACTGTCCCGGGAAAGTCTCTGCTAACACCCTGCAGAGCGCTGTGCCCAATATACAGAAACGTCTTGCGGTATCTCCTACAGGGAAAGTGCCAGGAGGGAAAAGTGAGGATTATGCTTAGACTTTCTCTGAACTGCTTCAAATCAACTGGATATCTTTGTGCTGTAAATCTCCCAACAGCCAAACGCAAAAGCAGCAAACATCTCGCTGTATGTCCCACATCCAAAGTGCCAAGAGAGTAATGTAGAGCTTGCTCTCCCTGTCTTTGAGTACTGTTTGCACTGTCCCGATTACCTCTTTGCTAACATTCTCTTCAGAGCTGCAGTGAAACCAGGAACCACGTGGAGAAGGCACCAACTCTGAAAGTGCCTGGAAGGAACGTTGGGACTTCTTCTCAGTGTCTCTGATATAGGGTTTCACTGTCCCGGGAAAGTCTCTCCTAACAGCCTGCAGAGCGCTGTGCCCAATATACAGAAACGTCTTGCGGTATCCCCTACAGGGAAAGTGCCAGGAGGGAAAAGTGAGGATTATGTTTAGACTTTCTCGGAACTGCTTCAAATCAACTAGATATCTTTGTGCTGTAAATCTCCCAACAGCCAAATGTAAAAGCAGCAAACATCTCGCTGTATGTTCCACATCCAAAGTGCCAAGAGAGAGCTTGCTCTCCCTGTCTTTGAGTACTGTTTGCACTGTCCCGATTACCTCTTTGCTAACATTCTCTTCAGAGCTGCAGTGAAACCAGGAACCACGTGGAGAAGGCACCCACACTGAAAGTGCCTGGAAGGAACGTTGGGACTTCTTCTCAGTGTCTCTGATATAGGGTTTCACTGTCCCGGGAAAGTCTCTGCTAACACCCTGCAGAGCGCTGTGCCCAATATACAGAAACGTCTTGCGGTATCCCCTACAGGGAAAGTGCCAGGAGGGAAAAGTGAGGATTATGCTTAGACTTTCTCGGAACTGCTTCAAATCAACTGGATATCTTTGTGCTGTAAATCACCCAACAGCCAAACGCAAAAGCAGCAAACATCTCGCTGTATGTCCCACATCCAAAGTGCCAAGAGAGTAATGTAGAGCTTGCTCTCCCTGTCTTTGAGTACTGTTTGCACTGTCCCGATTACCTCTTTGCTAACATTCTCTTCAGAGCTGCAGTGAAACCAGGAACCACGTGGAGAAGGCACCCACACTGAAAATGCCTGGAAGGAACATTGGGGCTTCTTCTCAGTGTCTCTGATATAGGGTTTCACTGTCCCGGGAAAGTCTCTGCTAACACCCTGCAGAGCGCTGTGCCCAATATACAGAAACGTCTTGCGGTATCCCCTACAGGGAAAGTGCCAGGAGGGAAAAGTGAGGATTATGCTTAGACTTTCTCGGAACTGCTTCAAATCAACTAGATATCTTTGTGCTGTAAATCTCCCAACAGCCAAACATAAAAGCAGAAAACATCTCGCTGTATGTCCCACATCCAAAGTGCCAAGAGAGAGCTTGCTCTCCCTGTCTTTGAGTACTGTTTGCACTGTCCCGATTACCTCTTTGCTAACATTCTCTTCAGAGCTGCACTGAAACCAGGAACCACGTGGAGAAGGCACCCACACTGAAAATGCCTGGAAGGAACGTTGGGGCTTCTTCTCAGTGTCTCTGATATAGGGTTTCACTGTCCCGGGAAAGTCTCTGCTAACACCCTGCAGAGCGCTGTGCCCAATATACAGAAACGTCTTGCGGTATCCCATACAGGGAAAGTGCCAGGAGGGAAAAGTTAGGATTATGCTTAGACTTTCTCGGAACTGCTTCAAATCAACTGGATATCTTTGTGCTGTAAATCTCCCAACAGCCAAACGCAAAAGCAGCAAACATCTCGCTGTATGTCCCACATCCAAAGTGCCAAGAGAGTAATGTAGAGCTTGCTCTCCCTGTCTTTGAGTACTGTTTGCACTGTCCCGATTACCTCTTTGCTAACATTCTCTTCAGAGCTGCAGTGAAACCAGGAACCACGTGGAGAAGGCACCAACTCTGAAAGTGCCTGGAAGGAACGTTGGGACTTCTTCTCAGTGTCTCTGATATAGGGTTTCACTGTCCCGGGAAAGTCTCTCCTAACAGCCTGCAGAGCGCTGTGCCCAATATACAGAAACGTCTTGCGGTATCCCCTACAGGGAAAGTGCCAGGAGGGAAAAGTGAGGATTATGTTTAGACTTTCTCGGAACTGCTTCAAATCAACTAGATATCTTTGTGCTGTAAATCTCCCAACAGCCAAATGTAAAAGCAGCAAACATCTCGCTGTATGTTCCACATCCAAAGTGCCAAGAGAGAGCTTGCTCTCCCTGTCTTTGAGTACTGTTTGCACTGTCCCGATTACCTCTTTGCTAACATTCTCTTCAGAGCTGCAGTGAAACCAGGAACCACGTGGAGAAGGCACCCACACTGAAAGTGCCTGGAAGGAACGTTGGGGCTTCTTCTCAGTGTCTCTGATATAGGGTTTCACTGTCCCGGGAAAGTCTCTGCTAACACCCTGCAGAGCGCTGTGCCCAATATACAGAAACGTCTTGCGGTATCTCCTACAGGGAAAGTGCCAGGAGGGAAAAGTGAGGATTATGCTTAGACTTTCTCGGAACTGCTTCAAATCAACTGGATATCTTTGTGCTGTAAATCTCCCAACAGCCAAACGCAAAAGCAGCAAACATCTCGCTGTATGTCCCACATCCAAAGTGCCAAGAGAGTAATGTAGAGCTTGCTCTCCCTGTCTTTGAGTACTGTTTGCACTGTCCCGATTACCTCTTTGCTAACATTCTCTTCAGAGCTGCACTGAAACCAGGAACCACGTGGAGAAGGCACCAACTCTGAAAGTGCCTGGAAGGAACGTTGGGACTTCTTCTCAGTGTCTCTGATATAGGGTTTCACTGTCCCGGGAAAGTCTCTCCTAACAGCCTGCAGAGCGCTGTGCCCAATATACAGAAACGTCTTGCGGTATCCCCTACAGGGAAAGTGCCAGGAGGGAAAAGTGAGGATTATGTTTAGACTTTCTCGGAACTGCTTCAAATCAACTAGATATCTTTGTGCTGTAAATCTCCCAACAGCCAAATGTAAAAGCAGCAAACATCTCGCTGTATGTTCCACATCCAAAGTGCCAAGAGAGAGCTTGCTCTCCCTGTCTTTGAGTACTGTTTGCACTGTCCCGATTACCTCTTTGCTAACATTCTCTTCAGAGCTGCAGTGAAACCAGGAACCACGTGGAGAAGGCACCCACACTGAAAATGCCTGGAAGGAACATTGGGGCTTCTTCTCAGTGTCTCTGATATAGGGTTTCACTGTCCCGGGAAAGTCTCTGCTAACACCCTGCAGAGCGCTGTGCCCAATATACAGAAACGTCTTGCGGTATCCCCTACAGGGAAAGTGCCAGGAGGGAAAAGTGAGGATTATGCTTAGACTTTCTCGGAACTGCTTCAAATCAACTAGATATCTTTGTGCTGTAAATCTCCCAACAGCCAAACATAAAAGCAGAAAACATCTCGCTGTATGTCCCACATCCAAAGTGCCAAGAGAGAGCTTGCTCTCCCTGTCTTTGAGTACTGTTTGCACTGTCCCGATTACCTCTTTGCTAACATTCTCTTCAGAGCTGCACTGAAACCAGGAACCACGTGGAGAAGGCACCCACACTGAAAATGCCTGGAAGGAACGTTGGGGCTTCTTCTCAGTGTCTCTGATATAGGGTTTCACTGTCCCGGGAAAGTCTCTGCTAACACCCTGCAGAGCGCTGTGCCCAATATACAGAAACGTCTTGCGGTATCCCATACAGGGAAAGTGCCAGGAGGGAAAAGTTAGGATTATGCTTAGACTTTCTCGGAACTGCTTCAAATCAACTGGATATCTTTGTGCTGTAAATCTCCCAACAGCCAAACGCAAAAGCAGCAAACATCTCGCTGTATGTCCCACATCCAAAGTGCCAAGAGAGTAATGTAGAGCTTGCTCTCCCTGTCTTTGAGTACTGTTTGCACTGTCCCGATTACCTCTTTGCTAACATTCTCTTCAGAGCTGCAGTGAAACCAGGAACCACGTGGAGAAGGCACCAACTCTGAAAGTGCCTGGAAGGAACGTTGGGACTTCTTCTCAGTGTCTCTGATATAGGGTTTCACTGTCCCGGGAAAGTCTCTCCTAACAGCCTGCAGAGCGCTGTGCCCAATATACAGAAACGTCTTGCGGTATCCCCTACAGGGAAAGTGCCAGGAGGGAAAAGTGAGGATTATGTTTAGACTTTCTCGGAACTGCTTCAAATCAACTAGATATCTTTGTGCTGTAAATCTCCCAACAGCCAAATGTAAAAGCAGCAAACATCTCGCTGTATGTTCCACATCCAAAGTGCCAAGAGAGAGCTTGCTCTCCCTGTCTTTGAGTACTGTTTGCACTGTCCCGATTACCTCTTTGCTAACATTCTCTTCAGAGCTGCAGTGAAACCAGGAACCACGTGGAGAAGGCACCCACACTGAAAGTGCCTGGAAGGAACGTTGGGGCTTCTTCTCAGTGTCTCTGATATAGGGTTTCACTGTCCCGGGAAAGTCTCTGCTAACACCCTGCAGAGCGCTGTGCCCAATATACAGAAACGTCTTGCGGTATCTCCTACAGGGAAAGTGCCAGGAGGGAAAAGTGAGGATTATGCTTAGACTTTCTCGGAACTGCTTCAAATCAACTGGATATCTTTGTGCTGTAAATCTCCCAACAGCCAAACGCAAAAGCAGCAAACATCTCGCTGTATGTCCCACATCCAAAGTGCCAAGAGAGTAATGTAGAGCTTGCTCTCCCTGTCTTTGAGTACTGTTTGCACTGTCCCGATTACCTCTTTGCTAACATTCTCTTCAGAGCTGCACTGAAACCAGGAACCACGTGGAGAAGGCACCAACTCTGAAAGTGCCTGGAAGGAACGTTGGGACTTCTTCTCAGTGTCTCTGATATAGGGTTTCACTGTCCCGGGAAAGTCTCTCCTAACAGCCTGCAGAGCGCTGTGCCCAATATACAGAAACGTCTTGCGGTATCCCCTACAGGGAAAGTGCCAGGAGGGAAAAGTGAGGATTATGTTTAGACTTTCTCGGAACTGCTTCAAATCAACTAGATATCTTTGTGCTGTAAATCTCCCAACAGCCAAATGTAAAAGCAGCAAACATCTCGCTGTATGTTCCACATCCAAAGTGCCAAGAGAGAGCTTGCTCTCCCTGTCTTTGAGTACTGTTTGCACTGTCCCGATTACCTCTTTGCTAACATTCTCTTCAGAGCTGCAGTGAAACCAGGAACCACGTGGAGAAGGCACCCACACTGAAAGTGCCTGGAAGGAACGTTGGGACTTCTTCTCAGTGTCTCTGATATAGGGTTTCACTGTCCCGGGAAAGTCTCTGCTAACACCCTGCAGAGCGCTGTGCCCAATATACAGAAACGTCTTGCGGTATCCCCTACAGGGAAAGTGCCAGGAGGGAAAAGTGAGGATTATGCTTAGACTTTCTCGGAACTGCTTCAAATCAACTGGATATCTTTGTGCTGTAAATCACCCAACAGCCAAACGCAAAAGCAGCAAACATCTCGCTGTATGTCCCACATCCAAAGTGCCAAGAGAGTAATGTAGAGCTTGCTCTCCCTGTCTTTGAGTACTGTTTGCACTGTCCCGATTACCTCTTTGCTAACATTCTCTTCAGAGCTGCAGTGAAACCAGGAACCACGTGGAGAAGGCACCCACACTGAAAATGCCTGGAAGGAACGTTGGGGCTTCTTCTCAGTGTCTCTGATATAGGGTTTCACTGTCCCGGGAAAGTCTCTGCTAACACCCTGCAGAGCGCTGTGCCCAATATACAGAAACGTCTTGCGGTATCCCATACAGGGAAAGTGCCAGGAGGGAAAAGTGAGGATTATGCTTAGACTTTCTCTGAACTGCTTCAAATCAACTGGATATCTTTGTGCTGTAAATCTCCCAACAGCCAAACGCAAAAGCAGCAAACATCTCGCTGTATGTCCCACATCCAAAGTGCCAAGAGAGAGCTTGCTCTCCCTGTCTTTGAGTACTGTTTGCACTGTCCCGATTACCTCTTTGCTAACATTCTCTTCAGAGCTGCAGTGAAACCAGGAACCACGTGGAGAAGGCACCCACACTGAAAGTGCCTGGAAGGAACGTTGGGGCTTCTTCTCAGTGTCTCTGATATAGGGTTTCACTGTCCCGGGAAAGTCTCTGCTAACACCCTGCAGAGCGCTGTGCCCAATATACAGAAACATCTTGCGGTATCCCCTACAGGGAAAGTGCCAGGAGGGAAAAGTGAGGATTATGTTTAGACTTTCTCGGAACTGCTTCAAATCAACTGGATATCTTTGTGCTGTAAATCTCCCAACAGCCAAACGCAAAAGCAGCAAACATCTCGCTGTATGTCCCACATCCAAAGTGCCAAGAGAGTAATGTAGAGCTTGCTCTCCCTGTCTTTGAGTACTGTTTGCACTGTCCCGATTACCTCTTTGCTAACATTCTCTTCAGAGCTGCACTGAAACCAGGAACCACGTGGAGAAGGCACCAACTCTGAAAGTGCCTGGAAGGAACGTTGGGACTTCTTCTCAGTGTCTCTGATATAGGGTTTCACTGTCCCGGGAAAGTCTCTCCTAACAGCCTGCAGAGCGCTGTGCCCAATATACAGAAACGTCTTGCGGTATCCCCTACAGGGAAAGTGCCAGGAGGGAAAAGTGCGGATTATGTTTAGACTTTCTCGGAACTGCTTCAAATCAACTAGATATCTTTGTGCTGTAAATCTCCCAACAGCCAAATGTAAAAGCAGCAAACATCTCGCTGTATGTTCCACATCCAAAGTGCCAAGAGAGAGCTTGCTCTCCCTGTCTTTGAGTACTGTTTGCACTGTCCCGATTACCTCTTTGCTAACATTCTCTTCAGAGCTGCAGTGAAAGCAGGAACCACGTGGAGAAGGCACCCACACTGAAAGTGCCTGGAAGGAACGTTGGGGCTTCTTCTCAGTGTCTCTGATATAGGGTTTCACTGTCCCGGGAAAGTCTCTGCTAACACCCTGCAGAGCGCTGTGCCCAATATACAGAAACGTCTTGCGGTATCCCCTACAGGGAAAGTGCCAGGAGGGAAAAGTGAGGATTATGTTTAGACTTTCTCGGAACTGCTTCAAATCAACTGGATATCTTTGTGCTGTAAATCACCCAACAGCCAAACGCAAAAGCAGCAAACATCTCGCTGTATGTCCCACATCCAAAGTGCCAAGAGAGTAATGTAGAGCTTGCTCTCCCTGTCTTTGAGTACTGTTTGCACTGTCCCGATTACCTCTTTGCTAACATTCTCTTCAGAGCTGCAGTGAAACCAGGAACCACGTGGAGAAGGCACCCACACTGAAAATGCCTGGAAGGAACATTGGGGCTTCTTCTCAGTGTCTCTGATATAGGGTTTCACTGTCCCGGGAAAGTCTCTGCTAACACCCTGCAGAGCGCTGTGCCCAATATACAGAAACGTCTTGCGGTATCCCCTACAGGGAAAGTGCCAGGAGGGAAAAGTGAGGATTATGCTTAGACTTTCTCGGAACTGCTTCAAATCAACTAGATATCTTTGTGCTGTAAATCTCCCAACAGCCAAACATAAAAGCAGCAAACATCTCGCTGTATGTCCCACATCCAAAGTGCCAAGAGAGAGCTTGCTCTCCCTGTCTTTGAGTACTGTTTGCACTGTCCCGATTACCTCTTTGCTAACATTCTCTTCAGAGCTGCAGTGAAACCAGGAACCACGTGGAGAAGGCACCCACACTGAAAATGCCTGGAAGGAACGTTGGGGCTTCTTCTCAGTGTCTCTGATATAGGGTTTCACTGTCCCGGGAAAGTCTCTGCTAACACCCTGCAGAGCGCTGTGCCCAATATACAGAAACGTCTTGCGGTATCCCATACAGGGAAAGTGCCAGGAGGGAAAAGTGAGGATTATGCTTAGACTTTCTCTGAACTGCTTCAAATCAACTGGATATCTTTGTGCTGTAAATCTCCCAACAGCCAAATGCAAAAGCAGCAAACATCTCGCTGTATGTCCCACATCCAAAGTGCCAAGAGAGAGCTTGCTCTCCCTGTCTTTGAGTACTGTTTGCACTGTCCCGATTACCTCTTTGCTAACATTCTCTTCAGAGCTGCAGGGAAACCAGGAACCACGTGGAGAAGGCACCCACACTGAAAGTGCCTGGAAGGAACGTTGGGGCTTCTTCTCAGTGTCTCTGATATAGGGTTTCACTGTCCCGGGAAAGTCTCTGCTAACACCCTGCAGAGCGCTGTGCCCAATATACAGAAACGTCTTGCGGTATCCCCTACAGGGAATGTGCCAGGACGAATTGTCGACCTTGTTCTCAGTGTCTCTGAGAATTGCTCTGATTATCCCTGTGACCTCTTTGCTAAGACTCTCCAGAAAGCCGTCCTCAAATCCAACACACATCTTGACATATCTCCCACTCTGATCGCACTGTCTCCAGAAACGGCATTCAAGGAGCCAGGAACTTTTCTGCCCACACTGTCCGGGGACAGTTCCTAAAACCAATATACATCCTGCTATATCTCCCACATGGAAAGTGCCAGGAGGGAAAAGTGAGGATTATGCTTAGACTTTCTCGGAACTGCTTCAAATCAACTGGATATCTTTGTGCTGTAAATCTCCCAACAGCCAAACGCAAAAGCAGCAAACATCTCGCTGTATGTCCCACATCCAAAGTGCCAAGAGAGTAATGTAGAGCTTGCTCTCCCTGTCTTTGAGTACTGTTTGCACTGTCCCGATTACCTCTTTGCTAACATTCTCTTCAGAGCTGCAGTGAAACCAGGAACCACGTGGAGAAGGCACCCACACTGAAAGTGCCTGGAAGGAACGTTGGGACTTCTTCTCAGTGTCTCTGATATAGGGTTTCACTGTCCCGGGAAAGTCTCTCCTAACAGCCTGCAGAGCGCTGTGCCCAATATACAGAAACGTCTTGCGGTATCCCCTACAGGGAAAGTGCCAGGAGGGAAAAGTGCGGATTATGTTTAGACTTTCTCGGAACTGCTTCAAATCAACTAGATATCTTTGTGCTGTAAATCTCCCAACAGCCAAATGTAAAAGCAGCAAACATCTCGCTGTATGTTCCACATCCAAAGTGCCAAGAGAGAGCTTGCTCTCCCTGTCTTTGAGTACTGTTTGCACTGTCCCGATTACCTCTTTGCTAACATTCTCTTCAGAGCTGCAGTGAAACCAGGAACCACGTGGAGAAGGCACCCACACTGAAAGTGCCTGGAAGGAACGTTGGGGCTTCTTCTCAGTGTCTCTGATATAGGGTTTCACTGTCCCGGGAAAGTCTCTGCTAACACCCTGCAGAGCGCTGTGCCCAATATACAGAAACGTCTTGCGGTATCTCCTACAGGGAAAGTGCCAGGAGGGAAAAGTGAGGATTATGCTTAGACTTTCTCTGAACTGCTTCAAATCAACTGGATATCTTTGTGCTGTAAATCTCCCAACAGCCAAACGCAAAAGCAGCAAACATCTCGCTGTATGTCCCACATCCAAAGTGCCAAGAGAGTAATGTAGAGCTTGCTCTCCCTGTCTTTGAGTACTGTTTGCACTGTCCCGATTACCTCTTTGCTAACATTCTCTTCAGAGCTGCAGTGAAACCAGGAACCACGTGGAGAAGGCACCAACTCTGAAAGTGCCTGGAAGGAACGTTGGGACTTCTTCTCAGTGTCTCTGATATAGGGTTTCACTGTCCCGGGAAAGTCTCTCCTAACAGCCTGCAGAGCGCTGTGCCCAATATACAGAAACGTCTTGCGGTATCCCCTACAGGGAAAGTGCCAGGAGGGAAAAGTGAGGATTATGTTTAGACTTTCTCGGAACTGCTTCAAATCAACTAGATATCTTTGTGCTGTAAATCTCCCAACAGCCAAATGTAAAAGCAGCAAACATCTCGCTGTATGTTCCACATCCAAAGTGCCAAGAGAGAGCTTGCTCTCCCTGTCTTTGAGTACTGTTTGCACTGTCCCGATTACCTCTTTGCTAACATTCTCTTCAGAGCTGCAGTGAAACCAGGAACCACGTGGAGAAGGCACCCACACTGAAAGTGCCTGGAAGGAACATTGGGACTTCTTCTCAGTGTCTCTGATATAGGGTTTCACTGTCCCGGGAAAGTCTCTGCTAACACCCTGCAGAGCGCTGTGCCCAATATACAGAAACGTCTTGCGGTATCCCCTACAGGGAAAGTGCCAGGAGGGAAAAGTGAGGATTATGCTTAGACTTTCTCGGAACTGCTTCAAATCAACTGGATATCTTTGTGCTGTAAATCACCCAACAGCCAAACGCAAAAGCAGCAAACATCTCGCTGTATGTCCCACATCCAAAGTGCCAAGAGAGTAATGTAGAGCTTGCTCTCCCTGTCTTTGAGTACTGTTTGCACTGTCCCGATTACCTCTTTGCTAACATTCTCTTCAGAGCTGCAGTGAAACCAGGAACCACGTGGAGAAGGCACCCACACTGAAAATGCCTGGAAGGAACATTGGGGCTTCTTCTCAGTGTCTCTGATATAGGGTTTCACTGTCCCGGGAAAGTCTCTGCTAACACCCTGCAGAGCGCTGTGCCCAATATACAGAAACGTCTTGCGGTATCCCCTACAGGGAAAGTGCCAGGAGGGAAAAGTGAGGATTATGCTTAGACTTTCTCGGAACTGCTTCAAATCAACTAGATATCTTTGTGCTGTAAATCTCCCAACAGCCAAACATAAAAGCAGAAAACATCTCGCTGTATGTCCCACATCCAAAGTGCCAAGAGAGAGCTTGCTCTCCCTGTCTTTGAGTACTGTTTGCACTGTCCCGATTACCTCTTTGCTAACATTCTCTTCAGAGCTGCACTGAAACCAGGAACCACGTGGAGAAGGCACCCACACTGAAAATGCCTGGAAGGAACGTTGGGGCTTCTTCTCAGTGTCTCTGATATAGGGTTTCACTGTCCCGGGAAAGTCTCTGCTAACACCCTGCAGAGCGCTGTGCCCAATATACAGAAACGTCTTGCGGTATCCCATACAGGGAAAGTGCCAGGAGGGAAAAGTTAGGATTATGCTTAGACTTTCTCGGAACTGCTTCAAATCAACTGGATATCTTTGTGCTGTAAATCTCCCAACAGCCAAACGCAAAAGCAGCAAACATCTCGCTGTATGTCCCACATCCAAAGTGCCAAGAGAGTAATGTAGAGCTTGCTCTCCCTGTCTTTGAGTACTGTTTGCACTGTCCCGATTACCTCTTTGCTAACATTCTCTTCAGAGCTGCAGTGAAACCAGGAACCACGTGGAGAAGGCACCAACTCTGAAAGTGCCTGGAAGGAACGTTGGGACTTCTTCTCAGTGTCTCTGATATAGGGTTTCACTGTCCCGGGAAAGTCTCTCCTAACAGCCTGCAGAGCGCTGTGCCCAATATACAGAAACGTCTTGCGGTATCCCCTACAGGGAAAGTGCCAGGAGGGAAAAGTGAGGATTATGTTTAGACTTTCTCGGAACTGCTTCAAATCAACTAGATATCTTTGTGCTGTAAATCTCCCAACAGCCAAATGTAAAAGCAGCAAACATCTCGCTGTATGTTCCACATCCAAAGTGCCAAGAGAGAGCTTGCTCTCCCTGTCTTTGAGTACTGTTTGCACTGTCCCGATTACCTCTTTGCTAACATTCTCTTCAGAGCTGCAGTGAAACCAGGAACCACGTGGAGAAGGCACCCACACTGAAAGTGCCTGGAAGGAACGTTGGGGCTTCTTCTCAGTGTCTCTGATATAGGGTTTCACTGTCCCGGGAAAGTCTCTGCTAACACCCTGCAGAGCGCTGTGCCCAATATACAGAAACGTCTTGCGGTATCTCCTACAGGGAAAGTGCCAGGAGGGAAAAGTGAGGATTATGCTTAGACTTTCTCTGAACTGCTTCAAATCAACTGGATATCTTTGTGCTGTAAATCTCCCAACAGCCAAACGCAAAAGCAGCAAACATCTCGCTGTATGTCCCACATCCAAAGTGCCAAGAGAGTAATGTAGAGCTTGCTCTCCCTGTCTTTGAGTACTGTTTGCACTGTCCCGATTACCTCTTTGCTAACATTCTCTTCAGAGCTGCACTGAAACCAGGAACCACGTGGAGAAGGCACCAACTCTGAAAGTGCCTGGAAGGAACGTTGGGACTTCTTCTCAGTGTCTCTGATATAGGGTTTCACTGTCCCGGGAAAGTCTCTCCTAACAGCCTGCAGAGCGCTGTGCCCAATATACAGAAACGTCTTGCGGTATCCCCTACAGGGAAAGTGCCAGGAGGGAAAAGTGAGGATTATGTTTAGACTTTCTCGGAACTGCTTCAAATCAACTAGATATCTTTGTGCTGTAAATCTCCCAACAGCCAAATGTAAAAGCAGCAAACATCTCGCTGTATGTTCCACATCCAAAGTGCCAAGAGAGAGCTTGCTCTCCCTGTCTTTGAGTACTGTTTGCACTGTCCCGATTACCTCTTTGCTAACATTCTCTTCAGAGCTGCAGTGAAACCAGGAACCACGTGGAGAAGGCACCAACTCTGAAAGTGCCTGGAAGGAACGTTGGGACTTCTTCTCAGTGTCTCTGATATAGGGTTTCACTGTCCCGGGAAAGTCTCTGCTAACACCCTGCAGAGCGCTGTGCCCAATATACAGAAACGTCTTGCGGTATCCCCTACAGGGAAAGTGCCAGGAGGGAAAAGTGAGGATTATGCTTAGACTTTCTCGGAACTGCTTCAAATCAACTGGATATCTTTGTGCTGTAAATCACCCAACAGCCAAACGCAAAAGCAGCAAACATCTCGCTGTATGTCCCACATCCAAAGTGCCAAGAGAGTAATGTAGAGCTTGCTCTCCCTGTCTTTGAGTACTGTTTGCACTGTCCCGATTACCTCTTTGCTAACATTCTCTTCAGAGCTGCACTGAAACCAGGAACCACGTGGAGAAGGCACCCACACTGAAAGTGCCTGGAAGGAACGTTGGGGCTTCTTCTCAGTGTCTCTGATATAGGGTTTCACTGTCCCGGGAAAGTCTCTGCTAACACCCTGCAGAGCGCTGTGCCCAATATACAGAAACGTCTTGCGGTATCCCATACAGGGAAAGTGCCAGGAGGGAAAAGTGAGGATTATGCTTAGACTTTCTCTGAACTGCTTCAAATCAACTGGATATCTTTGTGCTGTAAATCTCCCAACAGCCAAACGCAAAAGCAGCAAACATCTCGCTGTATGTCCCACATCCAAAGTGCCAAGAGAGAGCTTGCTCTCCCTGTCTTTGAGTACTGTTTGCACTGTCCCGATTACCTCTTTGCTAACATTCTCTTCAGAGCTGCAGTGAAACCAGGAACCACGTGGAGAAGGCACCCACACTGAAAGTGCCTGGAAGGAACGTTGGGGCTTCTTCTCAGTGTCTCTGATATAGGGTTTCACTGTCCCGGGAAAGTCTCTGCTAACACCCTGCAGAGCGCTGTGCCCAATATACAGAAACATCTTGCGGTATCCCCTACAGGGAAAGTGCCAGGAGGGAAAAGTGAGGATTATGTTTAGACTTTCTCGGAACTGCTTCAAATCAACTGGATATCTTTGTGCTGTAAATCTCCCAACAGCCAAACGCAAAAGCAGCAAACATCTCGCTGTATGTCCCACATCCAAAGTGCCAAGAGAGTAATGTAGAGCTTGCTCTCCCTGTCTTTGAGTACTGTTTGCACTGTCCCGATTACCTCTTTGCTAACATTCTCTTCAGAGCTGCAGTGAAACCAGGAACCACGTGGAGAAGGCACCAACTCTGAAAGTGCCTGGAAGGAACGTTGGGACTTCTTCTCAGTGTCTCTGATATAGGGTTTCACTGTCCCGGGAAAGTCTCTCCTAACAGCCTGCAGAGCGCTGTGCCCAATATACAGAAACGTCTTGCGGTATCCCCTACAGGGAAAGTGCCAGGAGGGAAAAGTGAGGATTATGTTTAGACTTTCTCGGAACTGCTTCAAATCAACTAGATATCTTTGTGCTGTAAATCTCCCAACAGCCAAATGTAAAAGCAGCAAACATCTCGCTGTATGTCCCACATCCAAAGTGCCAAGAGAGTAATGTAGAGCTTGCTCTCCCTGTCTTTGAGTACTGTTTGCACTGTCCCGATTACCTCTTTGCTAACATTCTCTTCAGAGCTGCAGTGAAAGCAGGAACCACGTGGAGAAGGCACCCACACTGAAAGTGCCTGGAAGGAACGTTGGGGCTTCTTCTCAGTGTCTCTGATATAGGGTTTCACTGTCCCGGGAAAGTCTCTGCTAACACCCTGCAGAGCGCTGTGCCCAATATACAGAAACGTCTTGCGGTATCCCCTACAGGGAAAGTGCCAGGAGGGAAAAGTGAGGATTATGTTTAGACTTTCTCGGAACTGCTTCAAATCAACTGGATATCTTTGTGCTGTAAATCACCCAACAGCCAAACGCAAAAGCAGCAAACATCTCGCTGTATGTCCCACATCCAAAGTGCCAAGAGAGTAATGTAGAGCTTGCTCTCCCTGTCTTTGAGTACTGTTTGCACTGTCCCGATTACCTCTTTGCTAACATTCTCTTCAGAGCTGCAGTGAAACCAGGAACCACGTGGAGAAGGCACCCACACTGAAAATGCCTGGAAGGAACATTGGGGCTTCTTCTCAGTGTCTCTGATATAGGGTTTCACTGTCCCGGGAAAGTCTCTGCTAACACCCTGCAGAGCGCTGTGTCCAATATACAGAAACGTCTTGCGGTATCCCCTACAGGGAAAGTGCCAGGAGGGAAAAGTGAGGATTATGCTTAGACTTTCTCGGAACTGCTTCAAATCAACTAGATATCTTTGTGCTGTAAATCTCCCAACAGCCAAACATAAAAGCAGCAAACATCTCGCTGTATGTCCCACATCCAAAGTGCCAAGAGAGAGCTTGCTCTCCCTGTCTTTGAGTACTGTTTGCACTGTCCCGATTACCTCTTTGCTAACATTCTCTTCAGAGCTGCACTGAAACCAGGAACCACGTGGAGAAGGCACCCACACTGAAAATGCCTGGAAGGAACGTTGGGGCTTCTTCTCAGTGTCTCTGATATAGGGTTTCACTGTCCCGGGAAAGTCTCTGCTAACACCCTGCAGAGCGCTGTGCCCAATATACAGAAACGTCTTGCGGTATCCCATACAGGGAAAGTGCCAGGAGGGAAAAGTGAGGATTATGCTTAGACTTTCTCTGAACTGCTTCAAATCAACTGGATATCTTTGTGCTGTAAATCTCCCAACAGCCAAATGCAAAAGCAGCAAACATCTCGCTGTATGTCCCACATCCAAAGTGCCAAGAGAGAGCTTGCTCTCCCTGTCTTTGAGTACTGTTTGCACTGTCCCGATTACCTCTTTGCTAACATTCTCTTCAGAGCTGCAGTGAAACCAGGAACCACGTGGAGAAGGCACCCACACTGAAAGTGCCTGGAAGGAACGTTGGGGCTTCTTCTCAGTGTCTCTGATATAGGGTTTCACTGTCCCGGGAAAGTCTCTGCTAACACCCTGCAGAGCGCTGTGCCCAATATACAGAAACGTCTTGCGGTATCCCCTACAGGGAATGTGCCAGGAGGAATTGTCGACCTTGTTCTCAGTGTCTCTGAGAATTGCTCTGATTATCCCTGTGACCTCTTTGCTAAGACTCTCCAGAAAGCCGTCCTCAAATCCAACACACATCTTGACATATCTCCCACTCTGATCGCACTGTCTCCAGAAACGGCATTCAAGGAGCCAGGAACTTTTCTGCCCACACTGTCCGGGGACAGTTCCTAAAACCAATATACATCCTGCTATATCTCCCACATGGAAAGTGCCAGGAGGGAAAAGTGAGGATTATGCTTAGACTTTCTCGGAACTGCTTCAAATCAACTGGATATCTTTGTGCTGTAAATCTCCCAACAGCCAAACGCAAAAGCAGCAAACATCTCGCTGTATGTCCCACATCCAAAGTGCCAAGAGAGTAATGTAGAGCTTGCTCTCCCTGTCTTTGAGTACTGTTTGCACTGTCCCGATTACCTCTTTGCTAACATTCTCTTCAGAGCTGCAGTGAAACCAGGAACCACGTGGAGAAGGCACCCACACTGAAAGTGCCTGGAAGGAACGTTGGGACTTCTTCTCAGTGTCTCTGATATAGGGTTTCACTGTCCCGGGAAAGTCTCTCCTAACAGCCTGCAGAGCGCTGTGCCCAATATACAGAAACGTCTTGCGGTATCCCCTACAGGGAAAGTGCCAGGAGGGAAAAGTGCGGATTATGTTTAGACTTTCTCGGAACTGCTTCAAATCAACTAGATATCTTTGTGCTGTAAATCTCCCAACAGCCAAATGTAAAAGCAGCAAACATCTCGCTGTATGTTCCACATCCAAAGTGCCAAGAGAGAGCTTGCTCTCCCTGTCTTTGAGTACTGTTTGCACTGTCCCGATTACCTCTTTGCTAACATTCTCTTCAGAGCTGCAGTGAAACCAGGAACCACGTGGAGAAGGCACCAACTCTGAAAGTGCCTGGAAGGAACGTTGGGACTTCTTCTCAGTGTCTCTGATATAGGGTTTCACTGTCCCGGGAAAGTCTCTCCTAACAGCCTGCAGAGCGCTGTGCCCAATATACAGAAACGTCTTGCGGTATCCCCTACAGGGAAAGTGCCAGGAGGGAAAAGTGAGGATTATGTTTAGACTTTCTCGGAACTGCTTCAAATCAACTAGATATCTTTGTGCTGTAAATCTCCCAACAGCCAAATGTAAAAGCAGCAAACATCTCGCTGTATGTTCCACATCCAAAGTGCCAAGAGAGAGCTTGCTCTCCCTGTCTTTGAGTACTGTTTGCACTGTCCCGATTACCTCTTTGCTAACATTCTCTTCAGAGCTGCAGTGAAACCAGGAACCACGTGGAGAAGGCACCCACACTGAAAGTGCCTGGAAGGAACATTGGGACTTCTTCTCAGTGTCTCTGATATAGGGTTTCACTGTCCCGGGAAAGTCTCTGCTAACACCCTGCAGAGCGCTGTGCCCAATATACAGAAACGTCTTGCGGTATCCCCTACAGGGAAAGTGCCAGGAGGGAAAAGTGAGGATTATGCTTAGACTTTCTCGGAACTGCTTCAAATCAACTGGATATCTTTGTGCTGTAAATCACCCAACAGCCAAACGCAAAAGCAGCAAACATCTCGCTGTATGTCCCACATCCAAAGTGCCAAGAGAGTAATGTAGAGCTTGCTCTCCCTGTCTTTGAGTACTGTTTGCACTGTCCCGATTACCTCTTTGCTAACATTCTCTTCAGAGCTGCAGTGAAACCAGGAACCACGTGGAGAAGGCACCCACACTGAAAATGCCTGGAAGGAACATTGGGGCTTCTTCTCAGTGTCTCTGATATAGGGTTTCACTGTCCCGGGAAAGTCTCTGCTAACACCCTGCAGAGCGCTGTGCCCAATATACAGAAACGTCTTGCGGTATCCCCTACAGGGAAAGTGCCAGGAGGGAAAAGTTAGGATTATGCTTAGACTTTCTCGGAACTGCTTCAAATCAACTGGATATCTTTGTGCTGTAAATCTCCCAACAGCCAAACGCAAAAGCAGCAAACATCTCGCTGTATGTCCCACATCCAAAGTGCCAAGAGAGTAATGTAGAGCTTGCTCTCCCTGTCTTTGAGTACTGTTTGCACTGTCCCGATTACCTCTTTGCTAACATTCTCTTCAGAGCTGCAGTGAAACCAGGAACCACGTGGAGAAGGCACCAACTCTGAAAGTGCCTGGAAGGAACGTTGGGGCTTCTTTTCAGTGTCTCTGACATAGGGTTTCACTGTCCCGGGAAAGTCTCTGCTAACACCCTGCAGAGCGCTGTGCCCAATATACAGAAACGTCTTGCGGTATCCCCTACAGGGAAAGTGCCAGGAGGGAAAAGTGAGGATTATGTTTAGACTTTCTCGGAACTGCTTCAAATCAACTAGATATCTTTGTGCTGTAAATCTCCCAACAGCCAAATGTAAAAGCAGCAAACATCTCGCTGTATGTTCCACATCCAAAGTGCCAAGAGAGAGCTTGCTCTCCCTGTCTTTGAGTACTGTTTGCACTGTCCCGATTACCTCTTTGCTAACATTCTCTTCAGAGCTGCAGTGAAACCAGGAACCACGTGGAGAAGGCACCCACACTGAAAGTGCCTGGAAGGAACGTTGGGGCTTCTTCTCAGTGTCTCTGATATAGGGTTTCACTGTCCCGGGAAAGTCTCTGCTAACACCCTGCAGAGCGCTGTGCCCAATATACAGAAACGTCTTGCGGTATCTCCTACAGGGAAAGTGCCAGGAGGGAAAAGTGAGGATTATGCTTAGACTTTCTCTGAACTGCTTCAAATCAACTGGATATCTTTGTGCTGTAAATCTCCCAACAGCCAAACGCAAAAGCAGCAAACATCTCGCTGTATGTCCCACATCCAAAGTGCCAAGAGAGTAATGTAGAGCTTGCTCTCCCTGTCTTTGAGTACTGTTTGCACTGTCCCGATTACCTCTTTGCTAACATTCTCTTCAGAGCTGCACTGAAACCAGGAACCACGTGGAGAAGGCACCAACTCTGAAAGTGCCTGGAAGGAACGTTGGGACTTCTTCTCAGTGTCTCTGATATAGGGTTTCACTGTCCCGGGAAAGTCTCTCCTAACAGCCTGCAGAGCGCTGTGCCCAATATACAGAAACGTCTTGCGGTATCCCCTACAGGGAAAGTGCCAGGAGGGAAAAGTGAGGATTATGTTTAGACTTTCTCGGAACTGCTTCAAATCAACTAGATATCTTTGTGCTGTAAATCTCCCAACAGCCAAATGTAAAAGCAGCAAACATCTCGCTGTATGTTCCACATCCAAAGTGCCAAGAGAGAGCTTGCTCTCCCTGTCTTTGAGTACTGTTTGCACTGTCCCGATTACCTCTTTGCTAACATTCTCTTCAGAGCTGCAGTGAAACCAGGAACCACGTGGAGAAGGCACCCACACTGAAAGTGCCTGGAAGGAACGTTGGGACTTCTTCTCAGTGTCTCTGATATAGGGTTTCACTGTCCCGGGAAAGTCTCTGCTAACACCCTGCAGAGCGCTGTGCCCAATATACAGAAACGTCTTGCGGTATCCCCTACAGGGAAAGTGCCAGGAGGGAAAAGTGAGGATTATGCTTAGACTTTCTCGGAACTGCTTCAAATCAACTGGATATCTTTGTGCTGTAAATCACCCAACAGCCAAACGCAAAAGCAGCAAACATCTCGCTGTATGTCCCACATCCAAAGTGCCAAGAGAGTAATGTAGAGCTTGCTCTCCCTGTCTTTGAGTACTGTTTGCACTGTCCCGATTACCTCTTTGCTAACATTCTCTTCAGAGCTGCACTGAAACCAGGAACCACGTGGAGAAGGCACCCACACTGAAAATGCCTGGAAGGAACGTTGGGGCTTCTTCTCAGTGTCTCTGATATAGGGTTTCACTGTCCCGGGAAAGTCTCTGCTAACACCCTGCAGAGCGCTGTGCCCAATATACAGAAACGTCTTGCGGTATCCCATACAGGGAAAGTGCCAGGAGGGAAAAGTGAGGATTATGCTTAGACTTTCTCTGAACTGCTTCAAATCAACTGGATATCTTTGTGCTGTAAATCTCCCAACAGCCAAACGCAAAAGCAGCAAACATCTCGCTGTATGTCCCACATCCAAAGTGCCAAGAGAGAGCTTGCTCTCCCTGTCTTTGAGTACTGTTTGCACTGTCCCGATTACCTCTTTGCTAACATTCTCTTCAGAGCTGCAGTGAAACCAGGAACCACGTGGAGAAGGCACCCACACTGAAAGTGCCTGGAAGGAACGTTGGGGCTTCTTCTCAGTGTCTCTGATATAGGGTTTCACTGTCCCGGGAAAGTCTCTGCTAACACCCTGCAGAGCGCTGTGCCCAATATACAGAAACATCTTGCGGTATCCCCTACAGGGAAAGTGCCAGGAGGGAAAAGTGAGGATTATGTTTAGACTTTCTCGGAACTGCTTCAAATCAACTGGATATCTTTGTGCTGTAAATCTCCCAACAGCCAAACGCAAAAGCAGCAAACATCTCGCTGTATGTCCCACATCCAAAGTGCCAAGAGAGTAATGTAGAGCTTGCTCTCCCTGTCTTTGAGTACTGTTTGCACTGTCCCGATTACCTCTTTGCTAACATTCTCTTCAGAGCTGCACTGAAACCAGGAACCACGTGGAGAAGGCACCAACTCTGAAAGTGCCTGGAAGGAACGTTGGGACTTCTTCTCAGTGTCTCTGATATAGGGTTTCACTGTCCCGGGAAAGTCTCTCCTAACAGCCTGCAGAGCGCTGTGCCCAATATACAGAAACGTCTTGCGGTATCCCCTACAGGGAAAGTGCCAGGAGGGAAAAGTGAGGATTATGTTTAGACTTTCTCGGAACTGCTTCAAATCAACTAGATATCTTTGTGCTGTAAATCTCCCAACAGCCAAATGTAAAAGCAGCAAACATCTCGCTGTATGTTCCACATCCAAAGTGCCAAGAGAGAGCTTGCTCTCCCTGTCTTTGAGTACTGTTTGCACTGTCCCGATTACCTCTTTGCTAACATTCTCTTCAGAGCTGCAGTGAAAGCAGGAACCACGTGGAGAAGGCACCCACACTGAAAGTGCCTGGAAGGAACGTTGGGGCTTCTTCTCAGTGTCTCTGATATAGGGTTTCACTGTCCCGGGAAAGTCTCTGCTAACACCCTGCAGAGCGCTGTGCCCAATATACAGAAACGTCTTGCGGTATCCCCTACAGGGAAAGTGCCAGGAGGGAAAAGTGAGGATTATGTTTAGACTTTCTCGGAACTGCTTCAAATCAACTGGATATCTTTGTGCTGTAAATCACCCAACAGCCAAACGCAAAAGCAGCAAACATCTCGCTGTATGTCCCACATCCAAAGTGCCAAGAGAGTAATGTAGAGCTTGCTCTCCCTGTCTTTGAGTACTGTTTGCACTGTCCCGATTACCTCTTTGCTAACATTCTCTTCAGAGCTGCAGTGAAACCAGGAACCACGTGGAGAAGGCACCCACACTGAAAATGCCTGGAAGGAACATTGGGGCTTCTTCTCAGTGTCTCTGATATAGGGTTTCACTGTCCCGGGAAAGTCTCTGCTAACACCCTGCAGAGCGCTGTGCCCAATATACAGAAACGTCTTGCGGTATCCCCTACAGGGAAAGTGCCAGGAGGGAAAAGTGAGGATTATGCTTAGACTTTCTCGGAACTGCTTCAAATCAACTAGATATCTTTGTTCTGTAAATCTCCCAACAGCCAAACATAAAAGCAGCAAACATCTCGCTGTATGTCCCACATCCAAAGTGCCAAGAGAGAGCTTGCTCTCCCTGTCTTTGAGTACTGTTTGCACTGTCCCGATTACCTCTTTGCTAACATTCTCTTCAGAGCTGCACTGAAACCAGGAACCACGTGGAGAAGGCACCCACACTGAAAATGCCTGGAAGGAACGTTGGGGCTTCTTCTCAGTGTCTCTGATATAGGGTTTCACTGTCCCGGGAAAGTCTCTGCTAACACCCTGCAGAGCGCTGTGCCCAATATACAGAAACGTCTTGCGGTATCCCCTACAGGGAAAGTGCCAGGAGGGAAAAGTGAGGATTATGCTTAGACTTTCTCTGAACTGCTTCAAATCAACTGGATATCTTTGTGCTGTAAATCTCCCAACAGCCAAATGCAAAAGCAGCAAACATCTCGCTGTATGTCCCACATCCAAAGTGCCAAGAGAGAGCTTGCTCTCCCTGTCTTTGAGTACTGTTTGCACTGTCCCGATTACCTCTTTGCTAACATTCTCTTCAGAGCTGCAGTGAAAGCAGGAACCACGTGGAGAAGGCACCCACACTGAAAGTGCCTGGAAGGAACGTTGGGGCTTCTTCTCAGTGTCTCTGATATAGGGTTTCACTGTCCCGGGAAAGTCTCTGCTAACACCCTGCAGAGCGCTGTGCCCAATATACAGAAACGTCTTGCGGTATCCCCTACAGGGAATGTGCCAGGAGGAATTGTCGACCTTGTTCTCAGTGTCTCTGAGAATTGCTCTGATTATCCCTGTGACCTCTTTGCTAAGACTCTCCAGAAAGCCGTCCTCAAATCCAACACACATCTTGACATATCTCCCACTCTGATCGCACTGTCTCCAGAAACGGCATTCAAGGAGCCAGGAACTTTTCTGCCCACACTGTCCGGGGACAGTTCCTAAAACCAATATACATCCTGCTATATCTCCCACATGGAAAGTGCCAGGAGGGAAAAGTGAGGATTATGCTTAGACTTTCTCGGAACTGCTTCAAATCAACTGGATATCTTTGTGCTGTAAATCTCCCAACAGCCAAACGCAAAAGCAGCAAACATCTCGCTGTATGTCCCACATCCAAAGTGCCAAGAGAGTAATGTAGAGCTTGCTCTCCCTGTCTTTGAGTACTGTTTGCACTGTCCCGATTACCTCTTTGCTAACATTCTCTTCAGAGCTGCAGTGAAACCAGGAACCACGTGGAGAAGGCACCCACACTGAAAGTGCCTGGAAGGAACGTTGGGGCTTCTTTTCAGTGTCTCTGACATAGGGTTTCACTGTCCCGGGAAAGTGTCTGCTAACACCCTGCAGAGCGCTGTGCCCAATATACAGAAACGTCTTGCGGTATCCCCTACAGGGAAAGTGCCAGGAGGGAAAAGTGAGGATTATGTTTAGACTTTCTCGGAACTGCTTCAAATCAACTGGATATCTTTGTGCTGTAAATCTCGCAACAGCCAAACGCAAAAGCAGCAAACATCTCGCTGTATGTCCCACATCCAAAGTGCCAAGAGAGAGCTTGCTCTCCCTGTCTTTGAGTACTGTTTGCACTGTCCCGATTACCTCTTTGCTAACATTCTCTTCAGAGCTGCAGTGAAACCAGGAACCACGTGGAGAAGGCACCAACTCTGAAAGTGCCTGGAAGGAACGTTGGGACTTCTTCTCAGTGTCTCTGATATAGGGTTTCACTGTCCCGGGAAAGTCTCTCCTAACAGCCTGCAGAGCGCTGTGCCCAATATACAGAAACGTCTTGCGGTATCCCCTACAGGGAAAGTGCCAGGAGGGAAAAGTGAGGATTATGTTTAGACTTTCTCTGAACTGCTTCAAATCAACTAGATATCTTTGTGCTGTAAATCTCCCAACAGCCAAATGTAAAAGCAGCAAACATCTCGCTGTATGTCCCACATCCAAAGTGCCAAGAGAGAGCTTGCTCTCCCTGTCTTTGAGTACTGTTTGCACTGTCCCGATTACCTCTTTGCTAACATTCTCTTCAGAGCTGCAGTGAAACCAGGAACCACGTGGAGAAGGCACCCACACTGAAAATGCCTGGAAGGAACGTTGGGGCTTCTTCTCAGTGTCTCTGATATAGGGTTTCACTGTCCCGGGAAAGTCTCTGCTAACACCCTGCAGAGCGCTGTGCCCAATATACAGAAACGTCTTGCAGCATCTCCTACAGGGAAAGTGCCAGGAGGAATTGTCGACCTTGTTCTCAGTGTCTCTGAGAATTGCTCTGATTATCCCTGTGACCTCTTTGCTAAGACTCTCCAGAAAGCCGTCCTCAAAACCAACACACATCTTGACATATCTCCCACACTGATCGCACTGTCTCCAGAAACGGCATTCAAGGAGCCAGGAACTTTTCTGCCCACACTGTCCGGGGACAGTTCCTAAAACCAATATATATCCTGCTATATCTCCCACATGGAAAGTGCCAGGAGGGAAAAGTGAGGATTATGCTTAGACTTTCTCGGAACTGCTTCAAATCAACTAGATATCTTTGTGCTGTAAATCTCCCAACAGCCAAACGCAAAAGCAGCAAACATCTCGCTGTATGTCCCACATCCAAAGTGCCAAGAGAGTAATGTAGAGCTTGCTCTCCCTGTCTTTGAGTACTGTTTGCACTGTCCCGATTACCTCTTTGCTAACATTCTCTTCAGAGCTGCAGTGAAACCAGGAACCACGTGGAGAAGGCACCCACACTGAAAGTGCCTGGAAGGAACGTTGGGGCTTCTTTTCAGTGTCTCTGACATAGGGTTTCACTGTCCCGGGAAAGTCTCTGCTAACACCCTGCAGAGCGCTGTGCCCAATATACAGAAACGTCTTGCGGTATCCCCTGCAGGGAAAGTGCCAGGAGGGAAAAGTGAGGATTATGCTTAGACTTTCTCGGAACTGCTTCAAATCAACTGGATATCTTTGTGCTGTAAATCTCCCAACAGCCAAACGTAAAAGCAGCAAACATCTCGCTGTATGTCCCACATCCAAAGTGCCAAGAGAGTAATGTAGAGCTTGCTCTCCCTGTCTTTGAGTACTGTTTGCACTGTCCCGATTACCTCTTTGCTAACATTCTCTTCAGAGCTGCAGTGAAACCAGGAACCACGTGGAGAAGGCACCCACACTGAAAGTGCCTGGAAGGAACTTTTGGGCTTCTTCTCAGTGTCTCTGACATAGGGTTTCACTGTCCCGGGAAAGTCTCTGCTAACACCCTGCAGAGTGCTGTGCCCAATATACAGAAACGTCTTGCAGTATCTCCTACAGGGAAAGTGCCAGGAGGAATTGTCGACCTTGTTCTCAGTGTCTCTGAGAATTGCTCTGATTATCCCTGTGACCTCTTTGCTAAGACTCTCCAGAAAGCCGTCCTCAAATCCAACACACATCTTGACATATCTCCCACACTGATCGCACTGTCTCCAGAAACGGCATTCAAGGAGCCAGGAACTTTTCTGCCCACACTGTCCGGGGACAGTTCCTAAAACCAATATACATCCTGCTATATCTCCCACATGGAAAGTGCCAGGAGGGAAAAGTGAGGATTATGCTTAGACTTTCTCGGAACTGCTTCAAATCAACTGGATATCTTTGTGCTGTAAATCTCCCAACAGCCAAACGCAAAAGCAGCAAACATCTCGCTGTATGTCCCACATCCAAAGTGCCAAGAGAGTAATGTAGAGCTTGCTCTCCCTGTCTTTGAGTACTGTTTGCACTGTCCCGATTACCTCTTTGCTAACATTCTCTTCAGAGCTGCAGTGAAACCAGGAACCACGTGGAGAAGGCACCCACACTGAAAGTGCCTGGAAGGAACGTTGGGGCTTCTTTTCAGTGTCTCTGACATAGGGTTTCACTGTCCCGGGAAAGTCTCTGCTAACACCCTGCAGAGCGCTGTGCCCAATATACAGAAACGTCTTGCGGTATCCCCTACAGGGAAAGTGCCAGGAGGGAAAAGTGAGGATTATGTTTAGACTTTCTCTGAACTGCTTCAAATCAACTAGATATCTTTGTGCTGTAAATCTCCCAACAGCCAAATGTAAAAGCAGCAAACATCTCGCTGTATCTCCCACATCCAAAGTGCGAAGGGAGAGCTTGCTCTCCCTGTCTTTGAGTACTGTTTGCACTGTCCCGATTACCTCTTTGCTAACATTCTCTTCAGAGCTGCAGTGAAACCAGGAACCACGTGGAGAAGGCACCCACACTGAAAGTGCCTGGAAGGAACGTTGGGACTTCTTCTCAGTGTCTCTGATATAGGGTTTCACTGTCCCGGGAAAGTCTCTGCTAACACCCTGCAGAGCGCTGTGCCCAATATACAGAAACGTCTTGCGGTATCTCCTACAGGGAAAGTGCCAGGAGGGAAAAGTGAGGATTATGCTTAGACTTTCTCGGAACTGCTTCAAATCAACTGGATATCTTTGTGCTGTAAATCTCCCAACAGCCAAACGCAAAAGCAGCAAACATCTCGCTGTATGTCCCACATCCAAAGTGCCAAGAGAGTAATGTAGAGCTTACTCTCCCTGTCTTTGAGTACTGTTTGCACTGTCCCGATTACCTCTTTGCTAACATTCTCTTCAGAGCTGCAGTGAAACCAGGAACCACGTGGAGAAGGCACCCACACTGAAAATGCCTGGAAGGAACGTTGGGGCTTCTTCTCAGTGTCTCTGATATAGGGTTTCACTGTCCCGGGAAAGTCTCTCCTAACAGCCTGCAGAGCGCTGTGCCCAATATACAGAAACGTCTTGCGGTATCTCCTACAGGGAAAGTGCCAGGAGGGAAAAGTGAGGATTATGCTTAGACTTTCTCGGAACTGCTTCAAATCAACTAGATATCTTTGTGCTGTAAATCTCCCAACAGCCAAACGTAAAAGCAGCAAACATCTCGCTGTATGTCCCACATCCAAAGTGCCAAGAGAGTAATGTAGAGCTTGCTCTCCCTGTCTTTGAGTACTGTTTGCACTGTCCCGATTACCTCTTTGCTAACATTCTCTTCAGAGCTGCAGTGAAAAGAGGAACCACGTGGAGAAGGCACCCACACTGAAAATGCCTGGAAGGAACGTTGGGGCTTCTTCTCAGTGTCTCTGATATAGGGTTTCACTGTCCCGGGAAAGTCTCTGCTAACACCCTGCAGAGCGCTGTGCCCAATATACAGAAACGTCTTGCGGTATCTCCTACAGGGAAAGTGCCAGGAGGGAAAAGTGAGGATTATGCTTAGACTTTCTCGGAACTGCTTCAAATCAACTAGATATCTTTGTGCTGTAAATCTCCCAACAGCCAAACGTAAAAGCAGCAAACATCTCGCTGTATGTCCCACATCCAAAGTGCCAAGAGAGAGCTTGCTCTCCCTGTCTTTGAGTACTGTTTGCACTGTCCCGATTACCTCTTTGCTAACATTCTCTTCAGAGCTGCAGTGAAACCAGGAACCACGTGGAGAAGGCACCCACACTGAAAATGCCTGGAAGGAACGTTGGGGCTTCTTCTCAGTGTCTCTGATATAGGGTTTCACTGTCCCGGGAAAGTCTCTGCTAACACCCTGCAGAGCGCTGTGCCCAATATACAGAAACGTCTTGCAGCATCTCCTACAGGGAAAGTGCCAGGAGGAATTGTCGACCTTGTTCTCAGTGTCTCTGAGAATTGCTCTGATTATCCCTGTGACCTCTTTGCTAAGACTCTCCAGAAAGCCGTCCTCAAAACCAACACACATCTTGACATATCTCCCACACTGATCGCACTGTCTCCAGAAACGGCATTCAAGGAGCCAGGAACTTTTCTGCCCACACTGTCCGGGGACAGTTCCTAAAACCAATATACATCCTGCTATATCTCCCACATGGAAAGTGCCAGGAGGGAAAAGTGAGGATTATGCTTAGACTTTCTCGGAACTGCTTCAAATCAACTGGATATCTTTGTGCTGTAAATCTCCCAACAGCCAAACGCAAAAGCAGCAAACATCTCGCTGTATGTCCCACATCCAAAGTGCCAAGAGAGTAATGTAGAGCTTGCTCTCCCTGTCTTTGAGTACTGTTTGCACTGTCCCGATTACCTCTTTGCTAACATTCTCTTCAGAGCTGCACTGAAACCAGGAACCACGTGGAGAAGGCACCAACTCTGAAAGTGCCTGGAAGGAACGTTGGGACTTCTTCTCAGTGTCTCTGATATAGGGTTTCACTGTCCCGGGAAAGTCTCTCCTAACAGCCTGCAGAGCGCTGTGCCCAATATACAGAAACGTCTTGCGGTATCCCCTACAGGGAAAGTGCCAGGAGGGAAAAGTGAGGATTATGTTTAGACTTTCTCGGAACTGCTTCAAATCAACTAGATATCTTTGTGCTGTAAATCTCCCAACAGCCAAATGTAAAAGCAGCAAACATCTCGCTGTATGTTCCACATCCAAAGTGCCAAGAGAGAGCTTGCTCTCCCTGTCTTTGAGTACTGTTTGCACTGTCCCGATTACCTCTTTGCTAACATTCTCTTCAGAGCTGCAGTGAAAGCAGGAACCACGTGGAGAAGGCACCAACTCTGAAAGTGCCTGGAAGGAACGTTGGGGCTTCTTCTCAGTGTCTCTGATATAGGGTTTCACTGTCCCGGGAAAGTCTCTGCTAACACCCTGCAGAGCGCTGTGCCCAATATACAGAAACGTCTTGCGGTATCCCCTACAGGGAAAGTGCCAGGAGGGAAAAGTGAGGATTATGTTTAGACTTTCTCGGAACTGCTTCAAATCAACTGGATATCTTTGTGCTGTAAATCACCCAACAGCCAAACGCAAAAGCAGCAAACATCTCGCTGTATGTCCCACATCCAAAGTGCCAAGAGAGTAATGTAGAGCTTGCTCTCCCTGTCTTTGAGTACTGTTTGCACTGTCCCGATTACCTCTTTGCTAACATTCTCTTCAGAGCTGCAGTGAAACCAGGA
Source organism: Chroicocephalus ridibundus (assembly GCF_963924245.1). Classification (NCBI taxonomy): domain Eukaryota; kingdom Metazoa; phylum Chordata; class Aves; order Charadriiformes; family Laridae; genus Chroicocephalus; species Chroicocephalus ridibundus. Next base: position 425,289 of record NW_026961236.1, on the reverse strand, counting down.
ACCACGTGGAGAAGGCACCCACACTGAAAATGCCTGGAAGGAACATTGGGGCTTCTTCTCAGTGTCTCTGATATAGGGTTTCACTGTCCCGGGAAAGTCTCTGCTAACACCCTGCAGAGCGCTGTGCCCAATATACAGAAACGTCTTGCGGTATCCCCTACAGGGAAAGTGCCAGGAGGGAAAAGTGAGGATTATGCTTAGACTTTCTCGGAACTGCTTCAAATCAACTAGATATCTTTGTGCTGTAAATCTCCCAACAGCCAAACATAAAAGCAGCAAACATCTCGCTGTATGTCCCACATCCAAAGTGCCAAGAGAGAGCTTGCTCTCCCTGTCTTTGAGTACTGTTTGCACTGTCCCGATTACCTCTTTGCTAACATTCTCTTCAGAGCTGCACTGAAACCAGGAACCACGTGGAGAAGGCACCCACACTGAAAATGCCTGGAAGGAACGTTGGGGCTTCTTCTCAGTGTCTCTGATATAGGGTTTCACTGTCCCAGGAAAGTCTCTGCTAACACCCTGCAGAGCGCTGTGCCCAATATACAGAAACGTCTTGCGGTATCCCATACAGGGAAAGTGCCAGGAGGGAAAAGTGAGGATTATGCTTAGACTTTCTCTGAACTGCTTCAAATCAACTGGATATCTTTGTGCTGTAAATCTCCCAACAGCCAAATGCAAAAGCAGCAAACATCTCGCTGTATGTCCCACATCCAAAGTGCCAAGAGAGAGCTTGCTCTCCCTGTCTTTGAGTACTGTTTGCACTGTCCCGATTACCTCTTTGCTAACATTCTCTTCAGAGCTGCAGTGAAAGCAGGAACCACGTGGAGAAGGCACCCACACTGAAAGTGCCTGGAAGGAACGTTGGGGCTTCTTCTCAGTGTCTCTGATATAGGGTTTCACTGTCCCGGGAAAGTCTCTGCTAACACCCTGCAGAGCGCTGTGCCCAATATACAGAAACGTCTTGCGGTATCCCCTACAGGGAATGTGCCAGGAGGAATTGTCGACCTTGTTCTCAGTGTCTCTGAGAATTGCTCTGATTATCCCTGTGACCTCTTTGCTAAGACTCTCCAGAAAGCCGTCCTCAAATCCAACACACATCTTGACATATCTCCCACTCTGATCGCACTGTCTCCAGAAACGGCATTCAAGGAGCCAGGAACTTTTCTGCCCACACTGTCCGGGGACAGTTCCTAAAACCAATATACATCCTGCTATATCTCCCACATGGAAAGTGCCAGGAGGGAAAAGTGAGGATTATGCTTAGACTTTCTCGGAACTGCTTCAAATCAACTGGATATCTTTGTGCTGTAAATCTCCCAACAGCCAAACGCAAAAGCAGCAAACATCTCGCTGTATGTCCCACATCCAAAGTGCCAAGAGAGTAATGTAGAGCTTGCTCTCCCTGTCTTTGAGTACTGTTTGCACTGTCCCGATTACCTCTTTGCTAACATTCTCTTCAGAGCTGCAGTGAAACCAGGAACCACGTGGAGAAGGCACCCACACTGAAAGTGCCTGGAAGGAACGTTGGGGCTTCTTTTCAGTGTCTCTGACATAGGGTTTCACTGTCCCGGGAAAGTGTCTGCTAACACCCTGCAGAGCGCTGTGCCCAATATACAGAAACGTCTTGCGGTATCCCCTACAGGGAAAGTGCCAGGAGGGAAAAGTGAGGATTATGTTTAGACTTTCTCGGAACTGCTTCAAATCAACTGGATATCTTTGTGCTGTAAATCTCGCAACAGCCAAACGCAAAAGCAGCAAACATCTCGCTGTATGTCCCACATCCAAAGTGCCAAGAGAGAGCTTGCTCTCCCTGTCTTTGAGTACTGTTTGCACTGTCCCGATTACCTCTTTGCTAACATTCTCTTCAGAGCTGCAGTGAAACCAGGAACCACGTGGAGAAGGCACCAACTCTGAAAGTGCCTGGAAGGAACGTTGGGACTTCTTCTCAGTGTCTCTGATATAGGGTTTCACTGTCCCGGGAAAGTCTCTCCTAACAGCCTGCAGAGCGCTGTGCCCAATATACAGAAACGTCTTGCGGTATCCCCTACAGGGAAAGTGCCAGGAGGGAAAAGTGAGGATTATGTTTAGACTTTCTCGGAACTGCTTCAAATCAACTAGATATCTTTGTGCTGTAAATCTCCCAACAGCCAAATGTAAAAGCAGCAAACATCTCGCTGTATGTCCCACATCCAAAGTGCCAAGAGAGAGCTTGCTCTCCCTGTCTTTGAGTACTGTTTGCACTGTCCCGATTACCTCTTTGCTAACATTCTCTTCAGAGCTGCAGTGAAACCAGGAACCACGTGGAGAAGGCACCCACACTGAAAATGCCTGGAAGGAACGTTGGGGCTTCTTCTCAGTGTCTCTGATATAGGGTTTCACTGTCCCGGGAAAGTCTCTGCTAACACCCTGCAGAGCGCTGTGCCCAATATACAGAAACGTCTTGCAGCATCTCCTACAGGGAAAGTGCCAGGAGGAATTGTCGACCTTGTTCTCAGTGTCTCTGAGAATTGCTCTGATTATCCCTGTGACCTCTTTGCTAAGACTCTCCAGAAAGCCGTCCTCAAAACCAACACACATCTTGACATATCTCCCACACTGATCGCACTGTCTCCAGAAACGGCATTCAAGGAGCCAGGAACTTTTCTGCCCACACTGTCCGGGGACAGTTCCTAAAACCAATATACATCCTGCTATATCTCCCACATGGAAAGTGCCAGGAGGGAAAAGTGAGGATTATGCTTAGACTTTCTCGGAACTGCTTCAAATCAACTAGATATCTTTGTGCTGTAAATCTCCCAACAGCCAAACGCAAAAGCAGCAAACATCTCGCTGTATGTCCCACATCCAAAGTGCCAAGAGAGTAATGTAGAGCTTGCTCTCCCTGTCTTTGAGTACTGTTTGCACTGTCCCGATTACCTCTTTGCTAACATTCTCTTCAGAGCTGCAGTGAAACCAGGAACCACGTGGAGAAGGCACCCACACTGAAAGTGCCTGGAAGGAACGTTGGGGCTTCTTTTCAGTGTCTCTGACATAGGGTTTCACTGTCCCGGGAAAGTCTCTGCTAACACCCTGCAGAGCGCTGTGCCCAATATACAGAAACGTCTTGCGGTATCCCCTGCAGGGAAAGTGCCAGGAGGGAAAAGTGAGGATTATGCTTAGACTTTCTCGGAACTGCTTCAAATCAACTGGATATCTTTGTGCTGTAAATCTCCCAACAGCCAAACGTAAAAGCAGCAAACATCTCGCTGTATGTCCCACATCCAAAGTGCCAAGAGAGTAATGTAGAGCTTGCTCTCCCTGTCTTTGAGTACTGTTTGCACTGTCCCGATTACCTCTTTGCTAACATTCTCTTCAGAGCTGCAGTGAAACCAGGAACCACGTGGAGAAGGCACCCACACTGAAAGTGCCTGGAAGGAACTTTTGGGCTTCTTCTCAGTGTCTCTGACATAGGGTTTCACTGTCCCGGGAAAGTCTCTGCTAACACCCTGCAGAGTGCTGTGCCCAATATACAGAAACGTCTTGCAGTATCTCCTACAGGGAAAGTGCCAGGAGGAATTGTCGACCTTGTTCTCAGTGTCTCTGAGAATTGCTCTGATTATCCCTGTGACCTCTTTGCTAAGACTCTCCAGAAAGCCGTCCTCAAATCCAACACACATCTTGACATATCTCCCACACTGATCGCACTGTCTCCAGAAACGGCATTCAAGGAGCCAGGAACTTTTCTGCCCACACTGTCCGGGGACAGTTCCTAAAACCAATATACATCCTGCTATATCTCCCACATGGAAAGTGCCAGGAGGGAAAAGTGAGGATTATGCTTAGACTTTCTCGGAACTGCTTCAAATCAACTGGATATCTTTGTGCTGTAAATCTCCCAACAGCCAAACGCAAAAGCAGCAAACATCTCGCTGTATGTCCCACATCCAAAGTGCCAAGAGAGTAATGTAGAGCTTGCTCTCCCTGTCTTTGAGTACTGTTTGCACTGTCCCGATTACCTCTTTGCTAACATTCTCTTCAGAGCTGCAGTGAAACCAGGAACCACGTGGAGAAGGCACCCACACTGAAAGTGCCTGGAAGGAACGTTGGGGCTTCTTTTCAGTGTCTCTGACATAGGGTTTCACTGTCCCGGGAAAGTCTCTGCTAACACCCTGCAGAGCGCTGTGCCCAATATACAGAAACGTCTTGCGGTATCCCCTACAGGGAAAGTGCCAGGAGGGAAAAGTGAGGATTATGTTTAGACTTTCTCTGAACTGCTTCAAATCAACTAGATATCTTTGTGCTGTAAATCTCCCAACAGCCAAATGTAAAAGCAGCAAACATCTCGCTGTATCTCCCACATCCAAAGTGCGAAGGGAGAGCTTGCTCTCCCTGTCTTTGAGTACTGTTTGCACTGTCCCGATTACCTCTTTGCTAACATTCTCTTCAGAGCTGCAGTGAAACCAGGAACCACGTGGAGAAGGCACCCACACTGAAAGTGCCTGGAAGGAACGTTGGGACTTCTTCTCAGTGTCTCTGATATAGGGTTTCACTGTCCCGGGAAAGTCTCTGCTAACACCCTGCAGAGCGCTGTGCCCAATATACAGAAACGTCTTGCGGTATCCCCTACAGGGAAAGTGCCAGGAGGGAAAAGTGAGGATTATGCTTAGACTTTCTCGGAACTGCTTCAAATCAACTGGATATCTTTGTGCTGTAAATCTCCCAACAGCCAAACGCAAAAGCAGCAAACATCTCGCTGTATGTCCCACATCCAAAGTGCCAAGAGAGTAATGTAGAGCTTACTCTCCCTGTCTTTGAGTACTGTTTGCACTGTCCCGATTACCTCTTTGCTAACATTCTCTTCAGAGCTGCAGTGAAACCAGGAACCACGTGGAGAAGGCACCCACACTGAAAATGCCTGGAAGGAACGTTGGGGCTTCTTCTCAGTGTCTCTGATATAGGGTTTCACTGTCCCGGGAAAGTCTCTCCTAACAGCCTGCAGAGCGCTGTGCCCAATATACAGAAACGTCTTGCGGTATCTCCTACAGGGAAAGTGCCAGGAGGGAAAAGTGAGGATTATGCTTAGACTTTCTCGGAACTGCTTCAAATCAACTAGATATCTTTGTGCTGTAAATCTCCCAACAGCCAAACGTAAAAGCAGCAAACATCTCGCTGTATGTCCCACATCCAAAGTGCCAAGAGAGTAATGTAGAGCTTGCTCTCCCTGTCTTTGAGTACTGTTTGCACTGTCCCGATTACCTCTTTGCTAACATTCTCTTCAGAGCTGCAGTGAAAAGAGGAACCACGTGGAGAAGGCACCCACACTGAAAATGCCTGGAAGGAACGTTGGGGCTTCTTCTCAGTGTCTCTGATATAGGGTTTCACTGTCCCGGGAAAGTCTCTGCTAACACCCTGCAGAGCGCTGTGCCCAATATACAGAAACGTCTTGCGGTATCTCCTACAGGGAAAGTGCCAGGAGGGAAAAGTGAGGATTATGCTTAGACTTTCTCGGAACTGCTTCAAATCAACTAGATATCTTTGTGCTGTAAATCTCCCAACAGCCAAACGTAAAAGCAGCAAACATCTCGCTGTATGTCCCACATCCAAAGTGCCAAGAGAGAGCTTGCTCTCCCTGTCTTTGAGTACTGTTTGCACTGTCCCGATTACCTCTTTGCTAACATTCTCTTCAGAGCTGCAGTGAAAAGAGGAACCACGTGGAGAAGGCACCCACACTGAAAATGCCTGGAAGGAACGTTGGGGCTTCTTCTCAGTGTCTCTGATATAGGGTTTCACTGTCCCGGGAAAGTCTCTGCTAACACCCTGCAGAGCGCTGTGCCCAATATACAGAAACGTCTTGCGGTATCCCCTACAGGGAAAGTGCCAGGAGGGAAAAGTGAGGATTATGCTTAGACTTTCTCGGAACTGCTTCAAATCAACTAGATATCTTTGTGCTGTAAATCTCCCAACAGCCAAACGTAAAAGCAGCAAACATCTCGCTGTATGTCCCACATCCAAAGTGCCAAGAGAGAGCTTGCTCTCCCTGTCTTTGAGTACTGTTTGCACTGTCCCGATTACCTCTTTGCTAACATTCTCTTCAGAGCTGCAGTGAAACCAGGAACCACGTGGAGAAGGCACCCACACTGAAAATGCCTGGAAGGAACGTTGGGGCTTCTTCTCAGTGTCTCTGATATAGGGTTTCACTGTCCCGGGAAAGTCTCTCCTAACAGCCTGCAGAGCGCTGTGCCCAATATACAGAAACGTCTTGCGGTATCTCCTACAGGGAAAGTGCCAGGAGGGAAAAGTGAGGATTATGCTTAGACTTTCTCGGAACTGCTTCAAATCAACTAGATATCTTTGTGCTGTAAATCTCCCAACAGCCAAACGTAAAAGCAGCAAACATCTCGCTGTATGTCCCACATCCAAAGTGCCAAGAGAGTAATGTAGAGCTTGCTCTCCCTGTCTTTGAGTACTGTTTGCACTGTCCCGATTACCTCTTTGCTAACATTCTCTTCAGAGCTGCAGTGAAAAGAGGAACCACGTGGAGAAGGCACCCACACTGAAAATGCCTGGAAGGAACGTTGGGGCTTCTTCTCAGTGTCTCTGATATAGGGTTTCACTGTCCCGGGAAAGTCTCTGCTAACACCCTGCAGAGCGCTGTGCCCAATATACAGAAACGTCTTGCGGTATCTCCTACAGGGAAAGTGCCAGGAGGGAAAAGTGAGGATTATGCTTAGACTTTCTCGGAACTGCTTCAAATCAACTAGATATCTTTGTGCTGTAAATCTCCCAACAGCCAAACGTAAAAGCAGCAAACATCTCGCTGTATGTCCCACATCCAAAGTGCCAAGAGAGAGCTTGCTCTCCCTGTCTTTGAGTACTGTTTGCACTGTCCCGATTACCTCTTTGCTAACATTCTCTTCAGAGCTGCAGTGAAACCAGGAACCACGTGGAGAAGTCACCCACACTGAAAGTGCCTGGAAGGAACGTTGGGGCTTCTTCTCAGTGTCTCTGATATAGGGTTTCACTGTCCCGGGAAAGTCTCTGCTAACACCCTGCAGAGCGCTGTGCCCAATATACAGAAACGTCTTGCGGTATCTCCTACAGGGAAAGTGCCAGGAGGGAAAAGTGAGGATTATGCTTAGACTTTCTCGGAACTGCTTCAAATCAACTGGATATCTTTGTGCTGTAAATCTCCCAACAGCCAAACACAAAAGCAGCAAACATCTCGCTGTATGTCCCACATCCAAAGTGCCAAGAGAGTAATGTAGAGCTTGCTCTCCCTGTCTTTGAGTACTGTTTGCACTGTCCCGATTACCTCTTTGCTAACATTCTCTTCAGAGCTGCACTGAAACCAGGAACCACGTGAAGAAGGCACCCACACTGAAAATGCCTGGAAGGAACGTTGGGACTTCTTCTCAGTGTCTCTGATATAGGGTTTCACTGTCCCGGGAAAGTCTCTGCTAACACCCTGCAGAGCGCTGTGCCCAATATACAGAAACGTCTTGCGGTATCTCCTACAGGGAAAGTGCCAGGAGGGAAAAGTGAGGATTATGCTTAGACTTTCTCGGAACTGCTTCAAATCAACTAGATATCTTTGTGCTGTAAATCTCCCAACAGCCAAACGCAAAAGCAGCAAACATCTCGCTGTATGTCCCACATCCAAAGTGCCAAGAGAGTAATGTAGAGCTTGCTCTCCCTGTCTTTGAGTACTGTTTGCACTGTCCCGATTACCTCTTTGCTAACATTCTCTTCAGAGCTGCAGTGAAAAGAGTAACCACGTGGAGAAGGCACCCACACTGAAAATGCCTGGAAGGAACGTTGGGGCTTCTTCTCAGTGTCTCTGATATAGGGTTTCACTGTCCCGGGAAAGTCTCTGCTAACACCCTGCAGAGCGCTGTGCCCAATATACAGAAACGTCTTGCGGTATCTCCTACAGGGAAAGTGCCAGGAGGGAAAAGTGAGGATTATGCTTAGACTTTCTCGGAACTGCTTCAAATCAACTAGATATCTTTGTGCTGTAAATCTCCCAACAGCCAAACGTAAAAGCAGCAAACATCTCGCTGTATGTCCCACATCCAAAGTGCCAAGAGAGAGCTTGCTCTCCCTGTCTTTGAGTACTGTTTGCACTGTCCCGATTACCTCTTTGCTAACATTCTCTTCAGAGCTGCAGTGAAACCAGGAACCACGTGGAGAAGGCACCCACACTGAAAGTGCCTGGAAGGAACGTTGGGGCTTCTTCTCAGTGTCTCTGATATAGGGTTTCACTGTCCCGGGAAAGTCTCTCCTAACACCCTGCAGAGCGCTGTGCCCAATATACAGAAACGTCTTGCGGTATCCCCTACAGGGAAAGTGCCAGGAGGGAAAAGTGAGGATTATGTTTAGACTTTCTCTGAACTGCTTCAAATCAACTGGATATCTTTGTGCTGTAAATCTCCCAACAGCCAAATGTAAAAGCAGCAAACATCTCGCTGTATGTCCCACATCCAAAGTGCGAAGAGAGAGCTTGCTCTCCCTGTCTTTGAGTACTGTTTGCACTGTCCCGATTACCTCTTTGCTAACATTCTCTTCAGAGCTGCAGTGAAACCAGGAACCACGTGGAGAAGGCACCCACACTGAAAGTGCCTGGAAGGAACGTTGGGGCTTCTTCTCAGTGTCTCTGATATAGGGTTTCACTGTCCCGGGAAAGTCTCTGCTAACACCCTGCAGAGCGCTGTGCCCAATATACAGAAACGTCTTGCGGTATCCCCTACAGGGAAAGTGCCAGGAGGGAAAAGTGAGGATTATGTTTAGACTTTCTCGGAACTGCTTCAAATCAACTGGATATCTTTGTGCTGTAAACCTCCCAACAGCCAAATGTAAAAGCAGCAAACATCTCGCTGTATGTTCCACATCCAAAGTGCCAAGAGAGAGCTTGCTCTCCCTGTCTTTGAGTACTGTTTGCACTGTCCCGATTACCTCTTTGCTAACATTCTCTTCAGAGCTGCAGTGAAACCAGGAACCACGTGAAGAAGGCACCCACACTGAAAATGCCTGGAAGGAACGTTGGGGCTTCTTCTCAGTGTCTCTGATATAGGGTTTCACTGTCCCGGGAAAGTCTCTCCTAACAGCCTGCAGAGCGCTGTGCCCAATATACAGAAACGTCTTGCGGTATCTCCTACAGGGAAAGTGCCAGGAGGGAAAAGTGAGGATTATGCTTAGACTTTCTCTGAACTGTTTCAAATCAACTGGATATCTTTGTGCTGTAAATCTCCCAACAGCCAAACACAAAAGCAGCAAACATCTCGCTGTATGTCCCACATCCAAAGTGCCAAGAGAGTAATGTAGAGCTTGCTCTCCCTGTCTTTGAGTACTGTTTGCACTGTCCCGATTACCTCTTTGCTAACATTCTCTTCAGAGCTGCAGTGAAACCAGGAACCACGTGAAGAAGGCACCCACACTGAAAATGCCTGGAAGGAACGTTGGGGCTTCTTCTCAGTGTCTCTGATATAGGGTTTCACTGTCCCGGGAAAGTCTCTGCTAACACCCTGCAGAGCGCTGTGCCCAATATACAGAAACGTCTTGCGGTATCTCCTACAGGGAAAGTGCCAGGAGGGAAAAGTGAGGATTATGCTTAGACTTTCTCGGAACTGCTTCAAATCAACTGGATATCTTTGTGCTGTAAATCTCCCAACAGCCAAACGCAAAAGCAGCAAACATCTCGCTGTATGTCCCACATCCAAAGTGCCAAGAGAGTAATGTAGAGCTTGCTCTCCCTGTCTTTGAGTACTGTTTGCACTGTCCCGATTACCTCTTTGCTAACATTCTCTTCAGAGCTGCACTGAAACCAGGAACCACGTGGAGAAGGCACCAACTCTGAAAGTGCCTGGAAGGAACGTTGGGACTTCTTCTCAGTGTCTCTGATATAGGGTTTCACTGTCCCGGGAAAGTCTCTCCTAAAACCCTGCAGAGCGCTGTGCCCAATATACAGAAACGTCTTGCGGTATCTCCTACAGGGAAAGTGCCAGGAGGGAAAAGTGAGGATTATGCTTAGACTTTCTCGGAACTGCTTCAAATCAACTAGATATCTTTGTGCTGTAAATCTCCCAACAGCCAAACGTAAAAGCAGCAAACATCTCGCTGTATGTCCCACATCCAAAGTGCCAAGAGAGAGCTTGCTCTCCCTGTCTTTGAGTACTGTTTGCACTGTCCCGATTACCTCTTTGCTAACATTCTCTTCAGAGCTGCAGTGAAACCAGGAACCACGTGGAGAAGGCACCAACTCTGAAAGTGCCTGGAAGGAACGTTGGGACTTCTTCTCAGTGTCTCTGATATAGGGTTTCACTGTCCCGGGAAAGTCTCTCCTAACACCCTGCAGAGCGCTGTGCCCAATATACAGAAACGTCTTGCGGTATCCCCTACAGGGAAAGTGCCAGGAGGGAAAAGTGAGGATTATGTTTAGACTTTCTCGGAACTGCTTCAAATCAACTGGATATCTTTGTGCTGTAAATCTCCCAACAGCCAAATGTAAAAGCAGCAAACATCTCGCTGTATGTCCCACATCCAAAGTGCGAAGAGAGAGCTTGCTCTCCCTGTCTTTGAGTACTGTTTGCACTGTCCCGATTACCTCTTTGCTAACATTCTCTTCAGAGCTGCAGTGAAACCAGGAACCACGTGGAGAAGGCACCCACACTGAAAGTGCCTGGAAGGAACGTTGGGGCTTCTTCTCAGTGTCTCTGATATAGGGTTTCACTGTCCCGGGAAAGTCTCTGCTAACACCCTGCAGAGCGCTGTGCCCAATATACAGAAACGTCTTGCGGTATCTCCTACAGGGAAAGTGCCAGGAGGGAAAAGTGAGGATTATGCTTAGACTTTCTCGGAACTGCTTCAAATCAACTGGATATCTTTGTGCTGTAAATCTCCCAACAGCCAAACACAAAAGCAGCAAACATCTCGCTGTATGTCCCACATCCAAAGTGCCAAGAGAGTAATGTAGAGCTTGCTCTCCCTGTCTTTGAGTACTGTTTGCACTGTCCCGATTACCTCTTTGCTAACATTCTCTTCAGAGCTGCACTGAAACCAGGAACCACGTGAAGAAGGCACCCACACTGAAAATGCCTGGAAGGAACGTTGGGGCTTCTTCTCAGTGTCTCTGATATAGGGTTTCACTGTCCCGGGAAAGTCTCTCCTAACAGCCTGCAGAGCGCTGTGCCCAATATACAGAAACGTCTTGCGGTATCTCCTACAGGGAAAGTGCCAGGAGGGAAAAGTGAGGATTATGCTTAGACTTTCTCGGAACTGCTTCAAATCAACTAGATATCTTTGTGCTGTAAATCTCCCAACAGCCAAACGTAAAAGCAGCAAACATCTCGCTGTATGTCCCACATCCAAAGTGCGAAGAGAGAGCTTGCTCTCCCTGTCTTTGAGTACTGTTTGCACTGTCCCGATTACCTCTTTGCTAACATTCTCTTCAGAGCTGCAGTGAAACCAGGAACCACGTGGAGAAGGCACCCACACTGAAAGTGCCTGGAAGGAACGTTGGGGCTTCTTCTCAGTGTCTCTGATATAGGGTTTCACTGTCCCGGGAAAGTCTCTGCTAACACCCTGCAGAGCGCTGTGCCCAATATACAGAAACGTCTTGCGGTATCTCCTACAGGGAAAGTGCCAGGAGGGAAAAGTGAGGATTATGCTTAGACTTTCTCGGAACTGCTTCAAATCAACTGGATATCTTTGTGCTGTAAATCTCCCAACAGCCAAACACAAAAGCAGCAAACATCTCGCTGTATGTCCCACATCCAAAGTGCCAAGAGAGTAATGTAGAGCTTGCTCTCCCTGTCTTTGAGTACTGTTTGCACTGTCCCGATTACCTCTTTGCTAACATTCTCTTCAGAGCTGCACTGAAACCAGGAACCACGTGAAGAAGGCACCCACACTGAAAATGCCTGGAAGGAACGTTGGGGCTTCTTCTCAGTGTCTCTGATATAGGGTTTCACTGTCCCGGGAAAGTCTCTCCTAACAGCCTGCAGAGCGCTGTGCCCAATATACAGAAACGTCTTGCGGTATCTCCTACAGGGAAAGTGCCAGGAGGGAAAAGTGAGGATTATGCTTAGACTTTCTCGGAACTGCTTCAAATCAACTAGATATCTTTGTGCTGTAAATCTCCCAACAGCCAAACGTAAAAGCAGCAAACATCTCGCTGTATGTCCCACATCCAAAGTGCCAAGAGAGAGCTTGCTCTCCCTGTCTTTGAGTACTGTTTGCACTGTCCCGATTACCTCTTTGCTAACATTCTCTTCAGAGCTGCAGTGAAACCAGGAACCACGTGGAGAAGGCACCCACACTGAAAGTGCCTGGAAGGAACGTTGGGGCTTCTTCTCAGTGTCTCTGATATAGGGTTTCACTGTCCCGGGAAAGTCTCTGCTAACACCCTGCAGAGCGCTGTGCCCAATATACAGAAACGTCTTGCGGTATCCCCTACAGGGAAAGTGCCAGGAGGGAAAAGTGAGGATTATGTTTAGACTTTCTCGGAACTGCTTCAAATCAACTGGATATCTTTGTGCTGTAAATCTCCCAACAGCCAAATGTAAAAGCAGCAAACATCTCGCTGTATGTCCCACATCCAAAGTGCCAAGAGAGAGCTTGCTCTCCCTGTCTTTGAGTACTGTTTGCACTGTCCCGATTACCTCTTTGCTAACATTCTCTTCAGAGCTGCAGTGAAACCAGGAACCACGTGGAGAAGGCACCCACACTGAAAATGCCTGGAAGGAACGTTGGGGCTTCTTCTCAGTGTCTCTGATATAGGGTTTCACTGTCCCGGGAAAGTCTCTGCTAACACCCTGCAGAGCGCTGTGCCCAATATACAGAAACGTCTTGCGGTATCTCCTACAGGGAAAGTGCCAGGAGGGAAAAGTGAGGATTATGCTTAGACTTTCTCGGAACTGCTTCAAATCAACTGGATATCTTTGTGCTGTAAATCTCCCAACAGCCAAATGTAAAAGCAGCAAACATCTCGCTGTATGTCCCACATCCAAAGTGCGAAGAGAGAGCTTGCTCTCCCTGTCTTTGAGTACTGTTTGCACTGTCCCGATTACCTCTTTGCTAACATTCTCTTCAGAGCTGCAGTGAAACCAGGAACCACGTGGAGAAGGCACCCACACTGAAAGTGCCTGGAAGGAACGTTGGGGCTTCTTCTCAGTGTCTCTGATATAGGGTTTCACTGTCCCGGGAAAGTCTCTGCTAACACCCTGCAGAGCGCTGTGCCCAATATACAGAAACGTCTTGCGGTATCTCCTACAGGGAAAGTGCCAGGAGGGAAAAGTGAGGATTATGTTTAGACTTTCTCGGAACTGCTTCAAATCAACTGGATATCTTTGTGCTGTAAACCTCCCAACAGCCAAATGTAAAAGCAGCAAACATCTCGCTGTATGTTCCACATCCAAAGTGCCAAGAGAGAGCTTGCTCTCCCTGTCTTTGAGTACTGTTTGCACTGTCCCGATTACCTCTTTGCTAACATTCTCTTCAGAGCTGCAGTGAAACCAGGAACCACGTGAAGAAGGCACCCACACTGAAAATGCCTGGAAGGAACGTTGGGGCTTCTTCTCAGTGTCTCTGATATAGGGTTTCACTGTCCCGGGAAAGTCTCTGCTAACACCCTGCAGAGCGCTGTGCCCAATATACAGAAACGTCTTGCGGTATCTCCTACAGGGAAAGTGCCAGGAGGGAAAAGTGAGGATTATGCTTAGACTTTCTCGGAACTGCTTCAAATCAACTGGATATCTTTGTGCTGTAAATCTCCCAACAGCCAAACGCAAAAGCAGCAAACATCTCGCTGTATGTCCCACATCCAAAGTGCCAAGAGAGTAATGTAGAGCTTGCTCTCCCTGTCTTTGAGTACTGTTTGCACTGTCCCGATTACCTCTTTGCTAACATTCTCTTCAGAGCTGCAGTGAAACCAGGAACCACGTGGAGAAGGCACCAACTCTGAAAGTGCCTGGAAGGAACGTTGGGACTTCTTCTCAGTGTCTCTGATATAGGGTTTCACTGTCCCGGGAAAGTCTCTCCTAACACCCTGCAGAGCGCTGTGCCCAATATACAGAAACGTCTTGCGGTATCCCCTACAGGGAAAGTGCCAGGAGGGAAAAGTGAGGATTATGTTTAGACTTTCTCGGAACTGCTTCAAATCAACTGGATATCTTTGTGCTGTAAATCTCCCAACAGCCAAATGTAAAAGCAGCAAACATCTCGCTGTATGTCCCACATCCAAAGTGCGAAGAGAGAGCTTGCTCTCCCTGTCTTTGAGTACTGTTTGCACTGTCCCGATTACCTCTTTGCTAACATTCTCTTCAGAGCTGCAGTGAAACCAGGAACCACGTGGAGAAGGCACCCACACTGAAAGTGCCTGGAAGGAACGTTGGGGCTTCTTCTCAGTGTCTCTGATATAGGGTTTCACTGTCCCGGGAAAGTCTCTGCTAACACCCTGCAGAGCGCTGTGCCCAATATACAGAAACGTCTTGCGGTATCTCCTACAGGGAAAGTGCCAGGAGGGAAAAGTGAGGATTATGTTTAGACTTTCTCGGAACTGCTTCAAATCAACTGGATATCTTTGTGCTGTAAATCTCCCAACAGCCAAACACAAAAGCAGCAAACATCTCGCTGTATGTCCCACATCCAAAGTGCCAAGAGAGTAATGTAGAGCTTGCTCTCCCTGTCTTTGAGTACTGTTTGCACTGTCCCGATTACCTCTTTGCTAACATTCTCTTCAGAGCTGCACTGAAACCAGGAACCACGTGAAGAAGGCACCCACACTGAAAATGCCTGGAAGGAACGTTGGGGCTTCTTCTCAGTGTCTCTGATATAGGGTTTCACTGTCCCGGGAAAGTCTCTCCTAACAGCCTGCAGAGCGCTGTGCCCAATATACAGAAACGTCTTGCGGTATCTCCTACAGGGAAAGTGCCAGGAGGGAAAAGTGAGGATTATGCTTAGACTTTCTCGGAACTGCTTCAAATCAACTAGATATCTTTGTGCTGTAAATCTCCCAACAGCCAAACGTAAAAGCAGCAAACATCTCGCTGTATGTCCCACATCCAAAGTGCCAAGAGAGAGCTTGCTCTCCCTGTCTTTGAGTACTGTTTGCACTGTCCCGATTACCTCTTTGCTAACATTCTCTTCAGAGCTGCAGTGAAACCAGGAACCACGTGGAGAAGGCACCCACACTGAAAGTGCCTGGAAGGAACGTTGGGGCTTCTTCTCAGTGTCTCTGATATAGGGTTTCACTGTCCCGGGAAAGTCTCTGCTAACACCCTGCAGAGCGCTGTGCCCAATATACAGAAACGTCTTGCGGTATCCCCTACAGGGAAAGTGCCAGGAGGGAAAAGTGAGGATTATGTTTAGACTTTCTCGGAACTGCTTCAAATCAACTGGATATCTTTGTGCTGTAAATCTCCCAACAGCCAAATGTAAAAGCAGCAAACATCTCGCTGTATGTCCCACATCCAAAGTGCCAAGAGAGAGCTTGCTCTCCCTGTCTTTGAGTACTGTTTGCACTGTCCCGATTACCTCTTTGCTAACATTCTCTTCAGAGCTGCAGTGAAACCAGGAACCACGTGGAGAAGGCACCCACACTGAAAATGCCTGGAAGGAACGTTGGGGCTTCTTCTCAGTGTCTCTGATATAGGGTTTCACTGTCCCGGGAAAGTCTCTGCTAACACCCTGCAGAGCGCTGTGCCCAATATACAGAAACGTCTTGCGGTATCTCCTACAGGGAAAGTGCCAGGAGGGAAAAGTGAGGATTATGCTTAGACTTTCTCGGAACTGCTTCAAATCAACTGGATATCTTTGTGCTGTAAATCTCCCAACAGCCAAACGCAAAAGCAGCAAACATCTCGCTGTATGTCCCACATCCAAAGTGCCAAGAGAGTAATGTAGAGCTTGCTCTCCCTGTCTTTGAGTACTGTTTGCACTGTCCCGATTACCTCTTTGCTAACATTCTCTTCAGAGCTGCAGTGAAACCAGGAACCACGTGGAGAAGGCACCAACTCTGAAAGTGCCTGGAAGGAACGTTGGGACTTCTTCTCAGTGTCTCTGATATAGGGTTTCACTGTCCCGGGAAAGTCTCTGCTAACACCCTGCAGAGCGCTGTGCCCAATATACAGAAACGTCTTGCGGTATCTCCTACAGGGAAAGTGCCAGGAGGGAAAAGTGAGGATTATGCTTAGACTTTCTCGGAACTGCTTCAAATCAACTAGATATCTTTGTGCTGTAAATCTCCCAACAGCCAAACGTAAAAGCAGCAAACATCTCGCTGTATGTCCCACATCCAAAGTGCCAAGAGAGAGCTTGCTCTCCCTGTCTTTGAGTACTGTTTGCACTGTCCCGATTACCTCTTTGCTAACATTCTCTTCAGAGCTGCAGTGAAACCAGGAACCACGTGGAGAAGGCACCCACACTGAAAGTGCCTGGAAGGAACGTTGGGGCTTCTTCTCAGTGTCTCTGATATAGGGTTTCACTGTCCCGGGAAAGTCTCTGCTAACACCCTGCAGAGCGCTGTGCCCAATATACAGAAACGTCTTGCGGTATCCCCTACAGGGAAAGTGCCAGGAGGGAAAAGTGAGGATTATGTTTAGACTTTCTCGGAACTGCTTCAAATCAACTGGATATCTTTGTGCTGTAAATCTCCCAACAGCCAAACGTAAAAGCAGCAAACATCTCGCTGTATGTCCCACATCCAAAGTGCCAAGAGAGAGCTTGCTCTCCCTGTCTTTGAGTACTGTTTGCACTGTCCCGATTACCTCTTTGCTAACATTCTCTTCAGAGCTGCAGTGAAACCAGGAACTACGTGGAGAAGGCACCCACACTGAAAATGCCTGGAAGGAACGTTGGGGCTTCTTCTCAGTGTCTCTGATATAGGGTTTCACTGTCCCGGGAAAGTCTCTGCTAACACCCTGCAGAGCGCTGTGCCCAATATACAGAAACGTCTTGCGGTATCCCCTACAGGGAAAGTGCCAGGAGGGAAAAGTGAGGATTATGCTTAGACTTTCTCGGAACTGCTTCAAATCAACTAGATATCTTTGTGCTGTAAATCTCCCAACAGCCAAACGCAAAAGCAGCAAACATCTCGCTGTATGTCCCACATCCAAAGTGCCAAGAGAGAGCTTGCTCTCCCTGTCTTTGAGTACTGTTTGCACTGTCCCGATTACCTCTTTGCTAACATTCTCTTCAGAGCTGCAGTGAAACCAGGAACTACGTGGAGAAGGCACCCACACTGAAAATGCCTGGAAGGAACGTTGGGGCTTCTTCTCAGTGTCTCTGATATAGGGTTTCACTGTCCCGGGAAAGTCTCTGCTAACACCCTGCAGAGCGCTGTGCCCAATATACAGAAACGTCTTGCGGTATCTCCTACAGGGAAAGTGCCAGGAGGGAAAAGTGAGGATTATGCTTAGACTTTCTCGGAACTGCTTCAAATCAACTAGATATCTTTGTGCTGTAAATCTCCCAACAGCCAAACGTAAAAGCAGCAAACATCTCGCTGTATGTCCCACATCCAAAGTGCCAAGAGAGTAATGTAGAGCTTGCTCTCCCTGTCTTTGAGTACTGTTTGCACTGTCCCGATTACCTCTTTGCTAACATTCTCTTCAGAGCTGCAGTGAAACCAGGAACCACGTGGAGAAGGCACCCACACTGAAAGTGCCTGGAAGGAACGTTGGGGCTTCTTCTCAGTGTCTCTGATATAGGGTTTCACTGTCCCGGGAAAGTCTCTGCTAACACCCTGCAGAGCGCTGTGCCCAATATACAGAAACGTCTTGCGGTATCCCCTACAGGGAAAGTGCCAGGAGGGAAAAGTGAGGATTATGTTTAGACTTTCTCGGAACTGCTTCAAATCAACTGGATATCTTTGTGCTGTAAATCTCCCAACAGCCAAACGTAAAAGCAGCAAACATCTCGCTGTATGTCCCACATCCAAAGTGCCAAGAGAGAGCTTGCTCTCCCTGTCTTTGAGTACTGTTTGCACTGTCCCGATTACCTCTTTGCTAACATTCTCTTCAGAGCTGCAGTGAAACCAGGAACTACGTGGAGAAGGCACCCACACTGAAAATGCCTGGAAGGAACGTTGGGGCTTCTTCTCAGTGTCTCTGATATAGGGTTTCACTGTCCCGGGAAAGTCTCTGCTAACACCCTGCAGAGCGCTGTGCCCAATATACAGAAACGTCTTGCGGTATCTCCTACAGGGAAAGTGCCAGGAGGGAAAAGTGAGGATTATGCTTAGACTTTCTCGGAACTGCTTCAAATCAACTAGATATCTTTGTGCTGTAAATCTCCCAACAGCCAAACGCAAAAGCAGCAAACATCTCGCTGTATGTCCCACATCCAAAGTGCCAAGAGAGTAATGTAGAGCTTGCTCTCCCTGTCTTTGAGTACTGTTTGCACTGTCCCGATTACCTCTTTGCTAACATTCTCTTCAGAGCTGCAGTGAAACCAGGAACCACGTGGAGAAGGCACCCACACTGAAAATGCCTGGAAGGAACGTTGGGGCTTCTTCTCAGTGTCTCTGATATAGGGTTTCACTGTCCCGGGAAAATCTCTGCTAACACCCTGCAGAGCGCTGTGCCCAATATACAGAAACGTCTTGCGGTATCTCCTACAGGGAAAGTGCCAGGAGGGAAAAGTGAGGATTATGCTTAGACTTTCTCGGAACTGCTTCAAATCAACTAGATATCTTTGTGCTGTAAATCTCCCAACAGCCAAACGTAAAAGCAGCAAACATCTCGCTGTATGTCCCACATCCAAAGTGCCAAGAGAGAGCTTGCTCTCCCTGTCTTTGAGTACTGTTTGCACTGTCCCGATTACCTCTTTGCTAACATTCTCTTCAGAGCTGCAGTGAAACCAGGAACCACGTGGAGAAGGCACCCACACTGAAAGTGCCTGGAAGGAACGTTGGGGCTTCTTCTCAGTGTCTCTGATATAGGGTTTCACTGTCCCGGGAAAGTCTCTGCTAACACCCTGCAGAGCGCTGTGCCCAATATACAGAAACGTCTTGCGGTATCCCCTACAGGGAAAGTGCCAGGAGGGAAAAGTGAGGATTATGTTTAGACTTTCTCGGAACTGCTTCAAATCAACTGGATATCTTTGTGCTGTAAATCTCCCAACAGCCAAATGTAAAAGCAGCAAACATCTCGCTGTATGTCCCACATCCAAAGTGCGAAGAGAGAGCTTGCTCTCCCTGTCTTTGAGTACTGTTTGCACTGTCCCGATTACCTCTTTGCTAACATTCTCTTCAGAGCTGCAGTGAAACCAGGAACCACGTGGAGAAGGCACCCACACTGAAAATGCCTGGAAGGAACGTTGGGGCTTCTTCTCAGTGTCTCTGATATAGGGTTTCACTGTCCCGGGAAAGTCTCTGCTAACACCCTGCAGAGCGCTGTGCCCAATATACAGAAACGTCTTGCGGTATCTCCTACAGGGAAAGTGCCAGGAGGGAAAAGTGAGGATTATGCTTAGACTTTCTCGGAACTGCTTCAAATCAACTGGATATCTTTGTGCTGTAAATCTCCCAACAGCCAAACGCAAAAGCAGCAAACATCTCGCTGTATGTCCCACATCCAAAGTGCCAAGAGAGTAATGTAGAGCTTGCTCTCCCTGTCTTTGAGTACTGTTTGCACTGTCCCGATTACCTCTTTGCTAACATTCTCTTCAGAGCTGCAGTGAAACCAGGAACCACGTGGAGAAGGCACCAATTCTGAAAGTGCCTGGAAGGAACGTTGGGACTTCTTCTCAGTGTCTCTGATATAGGCTTTCACTGTCCCGGGAAAGTCTCTGCTAACACCCTGCAGAGCGCTGTGCCCAATATACAGAAACGTCTTGCGGTATCTCCTACAGGGAAAGTGCCAGGAGGGAAAAGTGAGGATTATGCTTAGACTTTCTCGGAACTGCTTCAAATCAACTAGATATCTTTGTGCTGTAAATCTCCCAACAGCCAAATGTAAAAGCAGCAAACATCTCGCTGTATGTTCCACATCCAAAGTGCCAAGAGAGAGCTTGCTCTCCCTGTCTTTGAGTACTGTTTGCACTGTCCCGATTACCTCTTTGCTAACATTCTCTTCAGAGCTGCAGTGAAACCAGGAACTACGTGGAGAAGGCACCCACACTGAAAATGCCTGGAAGGAACGTTGGGGCTTCTTCTCAGTGTCTCTGATATAGGGTTTCACTGTCCCGGGAAAGTCTCTGCTAACACCCTGCAGAGCGCTGTGCCCAATATACAGAAACGTCTTGCGGTATCTCCTACAGGGAAAGTGCCAGGAGGGAAAAGTGAGGATTATGCTTAGACTTTCTCGGAACTGCTTCAAATCAACTAGATATCTTTGTGCTGTAAATCTCCCAACAGCCAAATGTAAAAGCAGCAAACATCTCGCTGTATGTCCCACATCCAAAGTGCCAAGAGAGAGCTTGCTCTCCCTGTCTTTGAGTACTGTTTGCACTGTCCCGATTACCTCTTTGCTAACATTCTCTTCAGAGCTGCAGTGAAACCAGGAACCACGTGGAGAAGGCACCAACTCTGAAAGTGCCTGGAAGGAACGTTGGGGCTTCTTCTCAGTGTCTCTGATATAGGGTTTCACTGTCCCGGGAAAGTCTCTGCTAACACCCTGCAGAGCGCTGTGCCCAATATACAGAAACATCTTGCGGTATCTCCTACAGGGAAAGTGCCAGGAGGGAAAAGTGAGGATTATGCTTAGACTTTCTCGGAACTGCTTCAAATCAACTAGATATCTTTGTGCTGTAAATCTCCCAACAGCCAAACGTAAAAGCAGCAAACATCTCGCTGTATGTCCCACATCCAAAGTGCCAAGAGAGAGCTTGCTCTCCCTGTCTTTGAGTACTGTTTGCACTGTCCCGATTACCTCTTTGCTAACATTCTCTTCAGAGCTGCAGTGAAACCAGGAACCACGTGGAGAAGGCACCAACTCTGAAAGTGCCTGGAAGGAGCGTTGGGGCTTCTTCTCAGTGTCTCTGATATAGGGTTTCACTGTCCCGGGAAAGTCTCTGCTAACACCCTGCAGAGCGCTGTGCCCAATATACAGAAACGTCTTGCGGTATCTCCTACAGGGAAAGTGCCAGGAGGGAAAAGTGAGGATTATGCTTAGACTTTCTCTGAACTGCTTCAAATCAACTGGATATCTTTGTGCTGTAAATCTCCCAACAGCCAAACGCAAAAGCAGCAAACATCTCGCTGTATGTCCCACATCCAAAGTGCCAAGAGAGTAATGTAGAGCTTGCTCTCCCTGTCTTTGAGTACTGTTTGCACTGTCCCGATTACCTCTTTGCTAACATTCTCTTCAGAGCTGCAGTGAAACCAGGAACCAAGTGGAGAAGGCACCAACTCTGAAAGTGCCTGGAAGGAACGTTGGGACTTCTTCTCAGTGTCTCTGATATAGGGTTTCACTGTCCCGGGAAAGTCTCTGCTAACACCCTGCAGAGCGCTGTGCCCAATATACAGAAACGTCTTGCGGTATCTCCTACAGGGAAAGTGCCAGGAGGGAAAAGTGAGGATTATGCTTAGACTTTCTCGGAACTGCTTCAAATCAACTAGATATCTTTGTGCTGTAAATCTCCCAACAGCCAAATGTAAAAGCAGCAAACATCTCGCTGTATGTTCCACATCCAAAGTGCCAAGAGAGAGCTTGCTCTCCCTGTCTTTGAGTACTGTTTGCACTGTCCCGATTACCTCTTTGCTAACATTCTCTTCAGAGCTGCAGTGAAACCAGGAACCACGTGGAGAAGGCACCCACACTGAAAATGCCTGGAAGGAACGTTGGGGCTTCTTCTCAGTGTCTCTGATATAGGGTTTCACTGTCCCGGGAAAGTCTCTGCTAACACCCTGCAGAGCGCTGTGCCCAATATACAGAAACGTCTTGCGGTATCTCCTACAGGGAAAGTGCCAGGAGGGAAAAGTGAGGATTATGCTTAGACTTTCTTGGAACTGCTTCAAATCAACTAGATATCTTTGTGCTGTAAACCTCCCAACAGCCAAACGTAAAAGCAGCAAACATCTCGCTGTATGTCCCACATCCAAAGTGCCAAGAGAGAGCTTGCTCTCCCTGTCTTTGAGTACTGTTTGCACTGTCCCGATTACCTCTTTGCTAACATTCTCTTCAGAGCTGCACTGAAACCAGGAACCACGTGGAGAAGGCACCAACTCTGAAAGTGCCTGGAATGAACGTTGGGACTTCTTCTCAGTGTCTCTGATATAGGGTTTCACTGTCCCGGGAAAGTCTCTCCTAACAGCCTGCAGAGCGCTGTGCCCAATATACAGAAACGTCTTGCGGTATCCCCTACAGGGAAAGTGCCAGGAGGGAAAAGTGAGGATTATGCTTAGACTTTCTCGGAACTGCTTCAAATCAACTAGATATCTTTGTGCTGTAAATCTCCCAACAGCCAAATGTAAAAGCAGCAAACATCTCGCTGTATGTTCCACATCCAAAGTGCCAAGAGAGAGCTTGCTCTCCCTGTCTTTGAGTACTGTTTGCACTGTCCCGATTACCTCTTTGCTAACATTCTCTTCAGAGCTGCAGTGAAACCAGGAACCACGTGAAGAAGGCACCCACACTGAAAATGCCTGGAAGGAACGTTGGGGCTTCTTCTCAGTGTCTCTGATATAGGGTTTCACTGTCCCGGGAAAGTCTCTGCTAACACCCTGCAGAGCGCTGTGCCCAATATACAGAAACGTCTTGCGGTATCTCCTACAGGGAAAGTGCCAGGAGGGAAAAGTGAGGATTATGCTTAGACTTTCTCGGAACTGCTTCAAATCAACTGGATATCTTTGTGCTGTAAATCTCCCAACAGCCAAACGCAAAAGCAGCAAACATCTCGCTGTATGTCCCACATCCAAAGTGCCAAGAGAGTAATGTAGAGCTTGCTCTCCCTGTCTTTGAGTACTGTTTGCACTGTCCCAATTACCTCTTTGCTAACATTCTCTTCAGAGCTGCAGTGAAACCAGGAACCACGTGGAGAAGGCACCCACACTGAAAATGCCTGGAAGGAACGTTGGGGCTTCTTCTCAGTGTCTCTGATATAGGGTTTCACTGTCCCGGGAAAGTCTCTGCTAACACCCTGCAGAGCGCTGTGCCCAATATACAGAAACGTCTTGCGGTATCTCCTACAGGGAAAGTGCCAGGAGGGAAAAGTGAGGATTATGCTTAGACTTTCTCGGAACTGCTTCAAATCAACTGGATATCTTTGTGCTGTAAATCTCCCAACAGCCAAACGTAAAAGCAGCAAACATCTCGCTGTATGTCCCATATCCAAAGTGCCAAGAGAGTAATGTAGAGCTTGCTCTCCCTGTCTTTGAGTACTGTTTGCACTGTCCCGATTACCTCTTTGCTAACATTCTCTTCAGAGCTGCAGTGAAACCAGGAACCACGTGAAGAAGGCACCCACACTGAAAATGCCTGGAAGGAACGTTGGGGCTTCTTCTCAGTGTCTCTGATATAGGGTTTCACTGTCCCGGGAAAGTCTCTGCTAACACCCTGCAGAGCGCTGTGCCCAATATACAGAAACGTCTTGCGGTATCCCCTACAGGGAAAGTGCCAGGAGGGAAAAGTGAGGATTATGCTTAGACTTTCTCGGAACTGCTTCAAATCAACTAGATATCTTTGTGCTGTAAATCTCCCAACAGCCAAACGTAAAAGCAGCAAACATCTCGCTGTATGTCCCACATCCAAAGTGCCAAGAGAGAGCTTGCTCTCCCTGTCTTTGAGTACTGTTTGCACTGTCCCGATTACCTCTTTGCTAACATTCTCTTCAGAGCTGCAGTGAAACCAGGAACCACGTGGAGAAGGCACCCACACTGAAAGTGCCTGGAAGGAACGTTGGGGCTTCTTCTCAGTGTCTCTGATATAGGGTTTCACTGTCCCGGGAAAGTCTCTGCTAACACCCTGCAGAGCGCTGTGCCCAATATACAGAAACGTCTTGCGGTATCCCCTACAGGGAAAGTGCCAGGAGGGAAAAGTGAGGATTATGTTTAGACTTTCTCGGAACTGCTTCAAATCAACTGGATATCTTTGTGCTGTAAATCTCCCAACAGCCAAATGTAAAAGCAGCAAACATCTCGCTGTATGTCCCACATCCAAAGTGCGAAGAGAGAGCTTGCTCTCCCTGTCTTTGAGTACTGTTTGCACTGTCCCGATTACCTCTTTGCTAACATTCTCTTCAGAGCTGCAGTGAAACCAGGAACCACGTGGAGAAGGCACCCACACTGAAAATGCCTGGAAGGAACGTTGGGGCTTCTTCTCAGTGTCTCTGATATAGGGTTTCACTGTCCCGGGAAAGTCTCTGCTAACACCCTGCAGAGCGCTGTGCCCAATATACAGAAACGTCTTGCGGTATCTCCTACAGGGAAAGTGCCAGGAGGGAAAAGTGAGGATTATGCTTAGACTTTCTCGGAACTGCTTCAAATCAACTGGATATCTTTGTGCTGTAAATCTCCCAACAGCCAAACGCAAAAGCAGCAAACATCTCGCTGTATGTCCCACATCCAAAGTGCCAAGAGAGTAATGTAGAGCTTGCTCTCCCTGTCTTTGAGTACTGTTTGCACTGTCCCGATTACCTCTTTGCTAACATTCTCTTCAGAGCTGCAGTGAAACCAGGAACCACGTGGAGAAGGCACCAATTCTGAAAGTGCCTGGAAGGAACGTTGGGACTTCTTCTCAGTGTCTCTGATATAGGCTTTCACTGTCCCGGGAAAGTCTCTGCTAACACCCTGCAGAGCGCTGTGCCCAATATACAGAAACGTCTTGCGGTATCTCCTACAGGGAAAGTGCCAGGAGGGAAAAGTGAGGATTATGCTTAGACTTTCTCGGAACTGCTTCAAATCAACTAGATATCTTTGTGCTGTAAATCTCCCAACAGCCAAATGTAAAAGCAGCAAACATCTCGCTGTATGTTCCACATCCAAAGTGCCAAGAGAGAGCTTGCTCTCCCTGTCTTTGAGTACTGTTTGCACTGTCCCGATTACCTCTTTGCTAACATTCTCTTCAGAGCTGCAGTGAAACCAGGAACTACGTGGAGAAGGCACCCACACTGAAAATGCCTGGAAGGAACGTTGGGGCTTCTTCTCAGTGTCTCTGATATAGGGTTTCACTGTCCCGGGAAAGTCTCTGCTAACACCCTGCAGAGCGCTGTGCCCAATATACAGAAACGTCTTGCGGTATCTCCTACAGGGAAAGTGCCAGGAGGGAAAAGTGAGGATTATGCTTAGACTTTCTCGGAACTGCTTCAAATCAACTAGATATCTTTGTGCTGTAAATCTCCCAACAGCCAAATGTAAAAGCAGCAAACATCTCGCTGTATGTCCCACATCCAAAGTGCCAAGAGAGAGCTTGCTCTCCCTGTCTTTGAGTACTGTTTGCACTGTCCCGATTACCTCTTTGCTAACATTCTCTTCAGAGCTGCAGTGAAACCAGGAACCACGTGGAGAAGGCACCAACTCTGAAAGTGCCTGGAAGGAACGTTGGGGCTTCTTCTCAGTGTCTCTGATATAGGGTTTCACTGTCCCGGGAAAGTCTCTGCTAACACCCTGCAGAGCGCTGTGCCCAATATACAGAAACATCTTGCGGTATCTCCTACAGGGAAAGTGCCAGGAGGGAAAAGTGAGGATTATGCTTAGACTTTCTCGGAACTGCTTCAAATCAACTAGATATCTTTGTGCTGTAAATCTCCCAACAGCCAAACGTAAAAGCAGCAAACATCTCGCTGTATGTCCCACATCCAAAGTGCCAAGAGAGAGCTTGCTCTCCCTGTCTTTGAGTACTGTTTGCACTGTCCCGATTACCTCTTTGCTAACATTCTCTTCAGAGCTGCAGTGAAACCAGGAACCACGTGGAGAAGGCACCAACTCTGAAAGTGCCTGGAAGGAGCGTTGGGGCTTCTTCTCAGTGTCTCTGATATAGGGTTTCACTGTCCCGGGAAAGTCTCTGCTAACACCCTGCAGAGCGCTGTGCCCAATATACAGAAACGTCTTGCGGTATCTCCTACAGGGAAAGTGCCAGGAGGGAAAAGTGAGGATTATGCTTAGACTTTCTCTGAACTGCTTCAAATCAACTGGATATCTTTGTGCTGTAAATCTCCCAACAGCCAAACGCAAAAGCAGCAAACATCTCGCTGTATGTCCCACATCCAAAGTGCCAAGAGAGTAATGTAGAGCTTGCTCTCCCTGTCTTTGAGTACTGTTTGCACTGTCCCGATTACCTCTTTGCTAACATTCTCTTCAGAGCTGCAGTGAAACCAGGAACCAAGTGGAGAAGGCACCAACTCTGAAAGTGCCTGGAAGGAACGTTGGGACTTCTTCTCAGTGTCTCTGATA
The DNA here is from genome assembly GCF_963924245.1 of Chroicocephalus ridibundus. NCBI lineage: Eukaryota > Metazoa > Chordata > Aves > Charadriiformes > Laridae > Chroicocephalus > Chroicocephalus ridibundus. The sequence continues at coordinate 398,987 of NW_026961236.1, read as the reverse complement.
TAGGGTTTCACTGTCCCGGGAAAGTCTCTGCTAACACCCTGCAGAGCGCTGTGCCCAATATACAGAAACGTCTTGCGGTATCTCCTACAGGGAAAGTGCCAGGAGGGAAAAGTGAGGATTATGCTTAGACTTTCTCGGAACTGCTTCAAATCAACTAGATATCTTTGTGCTGTAAATCTCCCAACAGCCAAATGTAAAAGCAGCAAACATCTCGCTGTATGTTCCACATCCAAAGTGCCAAGAGAGAGCTTGCTCTCCCTGTCTTTGAGTACTGTTTGCACTGTCCCGATTACCTCTTTGCTAACATTCTCTTCAGAGCTGCAGTGAAACCAGGAACCACGTGGAGAAGGCACCCACACTGAAAATGCCTGGAAGGAACGTTGGGGCTTCTTCTCAGTGTCTCTGATATAGGGTTTCACTGTCCCGGGAAAGTCTCTGCTAACACCCTGCAGAGCGCTGTGCCCAATATACAGAAACGTCTTGCGGTATCTCCTACAGGGAAAGTGCCAGGAGGGAAAAGTGAGGATTATGCTTAGACTTTCTTGGAACTGCTTCAAATCAACTAGATATCTTTGTGCTGTAAACCTCCCAACAGCCAAACGTAAAAGCAGCAAACATCTCGCTGTATGTCCCACATCCAAAGTGCCAAGAGAGAGCTTGCTCTCCCTGTCTTTGAGTACTGTTTGCACTGTCCCGATTACCTCTTTGCTAACATTCTCTTCAGAGCTGCACTGAAACCAGGAACCACGTGGAGAAGGCACCAACTCTGAAAGTGCCTGGAATGAACGTTGGGACTTCTTCTCAGTGTCTCTGATATAGGGTTTCACTGTCCCGGGAAAGTCTCTCCTAACAGCCTGCAGAGCGCTGTGCCCAATATACAGAAACGTCTTGCGGTATCCCCTACAGGGAAAGTGCCAGGAGGGAAAAGTGAGGATTATGCTTAGACTTTCTCGGAACTGCTTCAAATCAACTAGATATCTTTGTGCTGTAAATCTCCCAACAGCCAAATGTAAAAGCAGCAAACATCTCGCTGTATGTTCCACATCCAAAGTGCCAAGAGAGAGCTTGCTCTCCCTGTCTTTGAGTACTGTTTGCACTGTCCCGATTACCTCTTTGCTAACATTCTCTTCAGAGCTGCAGTGAAACCAGGAACCACGTGAAGAAGGCACCCACACTGAAAATGCCTGGAAGGAACGTTGGGGCTTCTTCTCAGTGTCTCTGATATAGGGTTTCACTGTCCCGGGAAAGTCTCTGCTAACACCCTGCAGAGCGCTGTGCCCAATATACAGAAACGTCTTGCGGTATCTCCTACAGGGAAAGTGCCAGGAGGGAAAAGTGAGGATTATGCTTAGACTTTCTCGGAACTGCTTCAAATCAACTGGATATCTTTGTGCTGTAAATCTCCCAACAGCCAAACGCAAAAGCAGCAAACATCTCGCTGTATGTCCCACATCCAAAGTGCCAAGAGAGTAATGTAGAGCTTGCTCTCCCTGTCTTTGAGTACTGTTTGCACTGTCCCAATTACCTCTTTGCTAACATTCTCTTCAGAGCTGCAGTGAAACCAGGAACCACGTGGAGAAGGCACCCACACTGAAAATGCCTGGAAGGAACGTTGGGGCTTCTTCTCAGTGTCTCTGATATAGGGTTTCACTGTCCCGGGAAAGTCTCTGCTAACACCCTGCAGAGCGCTGTGCCCAATATACAGAAACGTCTTGCGGTATCTCCTACAGGGAAAGTGCCAGGAGGGAAAAGTGAGGATTATGCTTAGACTTTCTCGGAACTGCTTCAAATCAACTGGATATCTTTGTGCTGTAAATCTCCCAACAGCCAAACGTAAAAGCAGCAAACATCTCGCTGTATGTCCCATATCCAAAGTGCCAAGAGAGTAATGTAGAGCTTGCTCTCCCTGTCTTTGAGTACTGTTTGCACTGTCCCGATTACCTCTTTGCTAACATTCTCTTCAGAGCTGCAGTGAAACCAGGAACCACGTGAAGAAGGCACCCACACTGAAAATGCCTGGAAGGAACGTTGGGGCTTCTTCTCAGTGTCTCTGATATAGGGTTTCACTGTCCCGGGAAAGTCTCTGCTAACACCCTGCAGAGCGCTGTGCCCAATATACAGAAACGTCTTGCGGTATCCCCTACAGGGAAAGTGCCAGGAGGGAAAAGTGAGGATTATGTTTAGACTTTCTCTGAACTGCTTCAAATCAACTGGATATCTTTGTGCTGTAAATCTCCCAACAGCCAAACGCAAAAGCAGCAAACATCTCGCTGTATGTCCCACATCCAAAGTGCCAAGAGAGTAATGTAGAGCTTGCTCTCCCTGTCTTTGAGTACTGTTTGCACTGTCCCGATTACCTCTTTGCTAACATTCTCTTCAGAGCTGCAGTGAAACCAGGAACCACGTGGAGAAGGCACCCACACTGAAAGTGCCTGGAAGGAACGTTGGGGCTTCTTCTCAGTGTCTCTGATATAGGGTTTCACTGTCCCGGGAAAGTCTCTGCTAACACCCTGCAGAGCGCTGTGCCCAATATACAGAAACGTCTTGCGGTATCCCCTACAGGGAAAGTGCCAGGAGGGAAAAGTGAGGATTGTGCTTAGACTTTCTCGGAACTGCTTCAAATCAACTAGATATCTTTGTGCTGTAAATCTCCCAACAGCCAAACGTAAAAGCAGCAAACATCTCGCTGTATGTCCCACATCCAAAGTGCCAAGAGAGTAATGTAGAGCTTGCTCTCCCTGTCTTTGAGTACTGTTTGCACTGTCCCGATTACCTCTTTGCTAACATTCTCTTCAGAGCTGCAGTGAAACCAGGAACCACGTGGAGAAGGCACCCACACTGAAAGTGCCTGGAAGGAACGTTGGGGCTTCTTCTCAGTGTCTCTGATATAGGGTTTCACTGTCCCGGGAAAGTCTCTGCTAACACCCTGCAGAGCGCTGTGCCCAATATACAGAAACGTCTTGCGGTATCCCCTACAGGGAAAGTGCCAGGAGGGAAAAGTGAGGATTATGTTTAGACTTTCTCTGAACTGCTTCAAATCAACTGGATATCTTTGTGCTGTAAATCTCCCAACAGCCAAACGCAAAAGCAGCAAACATCTCGCTGTATGTCCCACATCCAAAGTGCCAAGAGAGTAATGTAGAGCTTGCTCTCCCTGTCTTTGAGTACTGTTTGCACTGTCCCGATTACCTCTTTGCTAACATTCTCTTCAGAGCTGCAGTGAAACCAGGAACCACGTGGAGAAGGCACCAACTCTGAAAGTGCCTGGAAGGAACGTTGGGGCTTCTTCTCAGTGTCTCTGATATAGGGTTTCACTGTCCCGGGAAAGTCTCTGCTAACACCCTGCAGAGCGCTGTGCCCAATATACAGAAACGTCTTGCGGTATCCCCTACAGGGAAAGTGCCAGGAGGGAAAAGTGAGGATTATGTTTAGACTTTCTCTGAACTGCTTCAAATCAACTGGATATCTTTGTGCTGTAAATCTCTCAACAGCCAAATGTAAAAGCAGCAAACATCTCGCTGTATGTCCCACATCCAAAGTGCGAAGAGAGAGCTTGCTCTCCCTGTCTTTGAGTACTGTTTGCACTGTCCCGATTACCTCTTTGCTAACATTCTCTTCAGAGCTGCAGTGAAACCAGGAACCACGTGGAGAAGGCACCCACACTGAAAGTGCCTGGAAGGAACGTTGGGGCTTCTTCTCAGTGTCTCTGATATAGGGTTTCACTGTCCCGGGAAAGTCTCTGCTAACACCCTGCAGAGCGCTGTGCCCAATATACAGAAACGTCTTGCGGTATCTCCTACAGGGAAAGTGCCAGGAGGGAAAAGTGAGGATTATGTTTAGACTTTCTCGGAACTGCTTCAAATCAACTGGATATCTTTGTGCTGTAAACCTCCCAACAGCCAAATGTAAAAGCAGCAAACATCTCGCTGTATGTTCCACATCCAAAGTGCCAAGAGAGAGCTTGCTCTCCCTGTCTTTGAGTACTGTTTGCACTGTCCCGATTACCTCTTTGCTAACATTCTCTTCAGAGCTGCAGTGAAACCAGGAACCACGTGAAGAAGGCACCCACACTGAAAATGCCTGGAAGGAACGTTGGGGCTTCTTCTCAGTGTCTCTGATATAGGGTTTCACTGTCCCGGGAAAGTCTCTGCTAACACCCTGCAGAGCGCTGTGCCCAATATACAGAAACGTCTTGCGGTATCTCCTACAGGGAAAGTGCCAGGAGGGAAAAGTGAGGATTATGCTTAGACTTTCTCTGAACTGCTTCAAATCAACTGGATATCTTTGTGCTGTAAATCTCCCAACAGCCAAACACAAAAGCAGCAAACATCTCGCTGTATGTCCCACATCCAAAGTGCCAAGAGAGTAATGTAGAGCTTGCTCTCCCTGTCTTTGAGTACTGTTTGCACTGTCCCGATTACCTCTTTGCTAACATTCTCTTCAGAGCTGCAGTGAAACCAGGAACCACGTGGAGAAGGCACCAACTCTGAAAGTGCCTGGAATGAACGTTGGGACTTCTTCTCAGTGTCTCTGATATAGGGTTTCACTGTCCCGGGAAAGTCTCTCCTAACAGCCTGCAGAGCGCTGTGCCCAATATACAGAAACGTCTTGCGGTATCCCCTACAGGGAAAGTGCCAGGAGGGAAAAGTGAGGATTATGTTTAGACTTTCTCGGAACTGCTTCAAATCAACTGGATATCTTTGTGCTGTAAATCTCCCAACAGCCAAATGTAAAAGCAGCAAACATCTCGCTGTATGTCCCACATCCAAAGTGCCAAGAGAGAGCTTGCTCTCCCTGTCTTTGAGTACTGTTTGCACTGTCCCGATTACCTCTTTGCTAACATTCTCTTCAGAGCTGCAGTGAAACCAGGAACCACGTGGAGAAGTCACCCACACTGAAAGTGCCTGGAAGGAACGTTGGGGCTTCTTCTCAGTGTCTCTGATATAGGGTTTCACTGTCCCGGGAAAGTCTCTGCTAACACCCTGCAGAGCGCTGTGCCCAATATACAGAAACGTCTTGCGGTATCTCCTACAGGGAAAGTGCCAGGAGGGAAAAGTGAGGATTATGCTTAGACTTTCTCGGAACTGCTTCAAATCAACTGGATATCTTTGTGCTGTAAATCTCCCAACAGCCAAACACAAAAGCAGCAAACATCTCGCTGTATGTCCCACATCCAAAGTGCCAAGAGAGTAATGTAGAGCTTGCTCTCCCTGTCTTTGAGTACTGTTTGCACTGTCCCGATTACCTCTTTGCTAACATTCTCTTCAGAGCTGCACTGAAACCAGGAACCACGTGAAGAAGGCACCCACACTGAAAATGCCTGGAAGGAACGTTGGGACTTCTTCTCAGTGTCTCTGATATAGGGTTTCACTGTCCCGGGAAAGTCTCTGCTAACACCCTGCAGAGCGCTGTGCCCAATATACAGAAACGTCTTGCGGTATCTCCTACAGGGAAAGTGCCAGGAGGGAAAAGTGAGGATTATGCTTAGACTTTCTCGGAACTGCTTCAAATCAACTAGATATCTTTGTGCTGTAAATCTCCCAACAGCCAAACGCAAAAGCAGCAAACATCTCGCTGTATGTCCCACATCCAAAGTGCCAAGAGAGTAATGTAGAGCTTGCTCTCCCTGTCTTTGAGTACTGTTTGCACTGTCCCGATTACCTCTTTGCTAACATTCTCTTCAGAGCTGCAGTGAAAAGAGTAACCACGTGGAGAAGGCACCCACACTGAAAATGCCTGGAAGGAACGTTGGGGCTTCTTCTCAGTGTCTCTGATATAGGGTTTCACTGTCCCGGGAAAGTCTCTGCTAACACCCTGCAGAGCGCTGTGCCCAATATACAGAAACGTCTTGCGGTATCTCCTACAGGGAAAGTGCCAGGAGGGAAAAGTGAGGATTATGCTTAGACTTTCTCGGAACTGCTTCAAATCAACTAGATATCTTTGTGCTGTAAATCTCCCAACAGCCAAACGTAAAAGCAGCAAACATCTCGCTGTATGTCCCACATCCAAAGTGCCAAGAGAGAGCTTGCTCTCCCTGTCTTTGAGTACTGTTTGCACTGTCCCGATTACCTCTTTGCTAACATTCTCTTCAGAGCTGCAGTGAAACCAGGAACCACGTGGAGAAGGCACCCACACTGAAAGTGCCTGGAAGGAACGTTGGGGCTTCTTCTCAGTGTCTCTGATATAGGGTTTCACTGTCCCGGGAAAGTCTCTCCTAACACCCTGCAGAGCGCTGTGCCCAATATACAGAAACGTCTTGCGGTATCCCCTACAGGGAAAGTGCCAGGAGGGAAAAGTGAGGATTATGTTTAGACTTTCTCTGAACTGCTTCAAATCAACTGGATATCTTTGTGCTGTAAATCTCCCAACAGCCAAATGTAAAAGCAGCAAACATCTCGCTGTATGTCCCACATCCAAAGTGCGAAGAGAGAGCTTGCTCTCCCTGTCTTTGAGTACTGTTTGCACTGTCCCGATTACCTCTTTGCTAACATTCTCTTCAGAGCTGCAGTGAAACCAGGAACCACGTGGAGAAGGCACCCACACTGAAAGTGCCTGGAAGGAACGTTGGGGCTTCTTCTCAGTGTCTCTGATATAGGGTTTCACTGTCCCGGGAAAGTCTCTGCTAACACCCTGCAGAGCGCTGTGCCCAATATACAGAAACGTCTTGCGGTATCCCCTACAGGGAAAGTGCCAGGAGGGAAAAGTGAGGATTATGTTTAGACTTTCTCGGAACTGCTTCAAATCAACTGGATATCTTTGTGCTGTAAACCTCCCAACAGCCAAATGTAAAAGCAGCAAACATCTCGCTGTATGTTCCACATCCAAAGTGCCAAGAGAGAGCTTGCTCTCCCTGTCTTTGAGTACTGTTTGCACTGTCCCGATTACCTCTTTGCTAACATTCTCTTCAGAGCTGCAGTGAAACCAGGAACCACGTGAAGAAGGCACCCACACTGAAAATGCCTGGAAGGAACGTTGGGGCTTCTTCTCAGTGTCTCTGATATAGGGTTTCACTGTCCCGGGAAAGTCTCTCCTAACAGCCTGCAGAGCGCTGTGCCCAATATACAGAAACGTCTTGCGGTATCTCCTACAGGGAAAGTGCCAGGAGGGAAAAGTGAGGATTATGCTTAGACTTTCTCTGAACTGTTTCAAATCAACTGGATATCTTTGTGCTGTAAATCTCCCAACAGCCAAACACAAAAGCAGCAAACATCTCGCTGTATGTCCCACATCCAAAGTGCCAAGAGAGTAATGTAGAGCTTGCTCTCCCTGTCTTTGAGTACTGTTTGCACTGTCCCGATTACCTCTTTGCTAACATTCTCTTCAGAGCTGCAGTGAAACCAGGAACCACGTGAAGAAGGCACCCACACTGAAAATGCCTGGAAGGAACGTTGGGGCTTCTTCTCAGTGTCTCTGATATAGGGTTTCACTGTCCCGGGAAAGTCTCTGCTAACACCCTGCAGAGCGCTGTGCCCAATATACAGAAACGTCTTGCGGTATCTCCTACAGGGAAAGTGCCAGGAGGGAAAAGTGAGGATTATGCTTAGACTTTCTCGGAACTGCTTCAAATCAACTGGATATCTTTGTGCTGTAAATCTCCCAACAGCCAAACGCAAAAGCAGCAAACATCTCGCTGTATGTCCCACATCCAAAGTGCCAAGAGAGTAATGTAGAGCTTGCTCTCCCTGTCTTTGAGTACTGTTTGCACTGTCCCGATTACCTCTTTGCTAACATTCTCTTCAGAGCTGCACTGAAACCAGGAACCACGTGGAGAAGGCACCAACTCTGAAAGTGCCTGGAAGGAACGTTGGGACTTCTTCTCAGTGTCTCTGATATAGGGTTTCACTGTCCCGGGAAAGTCTCTCCTAAAACCCTGCAGAGCGCTGTGCCCAATATACAGAAACGTCTTGCGGTATCTCCTACAGGGAAAGTGCCAGGAGGGAAAAGTGAGGATTATGCTTAGACTTTCTCGGAACTGCTTCAAATCAACTAGATATCTTTGTGCTGTAAATCTCCCAACAGCCAAACGTAAAAGCAGCAAACATCTCGCTGTATGTCCCACATCCAAAGTGCCAAGAGAGAGCTTGCTCTCCCTGTCTTTGAGTACTGTTTGCACTGTCCCGATTACCTCTTTGCTAACATTCTCTTCAGAGCTGCAGTGAAACCAGGAACCACGTGGAGAAGGCACCAACTCTGAAAGTGCCTGGAAGGAACGTTGGGACTTCTTCTCAGTGTCTCTGATATAGGGTTTCACTGTCCCGGGAAAGTCTCTCCTAACACCCTGCAGAGCGCTGTGCCCAATATACAGAAACGTCTTGCGGTATCCCCTACAGGGAAAGTGCCAGGAGGGAAAAGTGAGGATTATGTTTAGACTTTCTCGGAACTGCTTCAAATCAACTGGATATCTTTGTGCTGTAAATCTCCCAACAGCCAAATGTAAAAGCAGCAAACATCTCGCTGTATGTCCCACATCCAAAGTGCGAAGAGAGAGCTTGCTCTCCCTGTCTTTGAGTACTGTTTGCACTGTCCCGATTACCTCTTTGCTAACATTCTCTTCAGAGCTGCAGTGAAACCAGGAACCACGTGGAGAAGGCACCCACACTGAAAGTGCCTGGAAGGAACGTTGGGGCTTCTTCTCAGTGTCTCTGATATAGGGTTTCACTGTCCCGGGAAAGTCTCTGCTAACACCCTGCAGAGCGCTGTGCCCAATATACAGAAACGTCTTGCGGTATCCCCTACAGGGAAAGTGCCAGGAGGGAAAAGTGAGGATTATGCTTAGACTTTCTCGGAACTGCTTCAAATCAACTGGATATCTTTGTGCTGTAAATCTCCCAACAGCCAAACACAAAAGCAGCAAACATCTCGCTGTATGTCCCACATCCAAAGTGCCAAGAGAGTAATGTAGAGCTTGCTCTCCCTGTCTTTGAGTACTGTTTGCACTGTCCCGATTACCTCTTTGCTAACATTCTCTTCAGAGCTGCACTGAAACCAGGAACCACGTGAAGAAGGCACCCACACTGAAAATGCCTGGAAGGAACGTTGGGGCTTCTTCTCAGTGTCTCTGATATAGGGTTTCACTGTCCCGGGAAAGTCTCTCCTAACAGCCTGCAGAGCGCTGTGCCCAATATACAGAAACGTCTTGCGGTATCTCCTACAGGGAAAGTGCCAGGAGGGAAAAGTGAGGATTATGCTTAGACTTTCTCGGAACTGCTTCAAATCAACTAGATATCTTTGTGCTGTAAATCTCCCAACAGCCAAACGTAAAAGCAGCAAACATCTCGCTGTATGTCCCACATCCAAAGTGCGAAGAGAGAGCTTGCTCTCCCTGTCTTTGAGTACTGTTTGCACTGTCCCGATTACCTCTTTGCTAACATTCTCTTCAGAGCTGCAGTGAAACCAGGAACCACGTGGAGAAGGCACCCACACTGAAAGTGCCTGGAAGGAACGTTGGGGCTTCTTCTCAGTGTCTCTGATATAGGGTTTCACTGTCCCGGGAAAGTCTCTGCTAACACCCTGCAGAGCGCTGTGCCCAATATACAGAAACGTCTTGCGGTATCTCCTACAGGGAAAGTGCCAGGAGGGAAAAGTGAGGATTATGCTTAGACTTTCTCGGAACTGCTTCAAATCAACTGGATATCTTTGTGCTGTAAATCTCCCAACAGCCAAACACAAAAGCAGCAAACATCTCGCTGTATGTCCCACATCCAAAGTGCCAAGAGAGTAATGTAGAGCTTGCTCTCCCTGTCTTTGAGTACTGTTTGCACTGTCCCGATTACCTCTTTGCTAACATTCTCTTCAGAGCTGCACTGAAACCAGGAACCACGTGAAGAAGGCACCCACACTGAAAATGCCTGGAAGGAACGTTGGGGCTTCTTCTCAGTGTCTCTGATATAGGGTTTCACTGTCCCGGGAAAGTCTCTCCTAACAGCCTGCAGAGCGCTGTGCCCAATATACAGAAACGTCTTGCGGTATCTCCTACAGGGAAAGTGCCAGGAGGGAAAAGTGAGGATTATGCTTAGACTTTCTCGGAACTGCTTCAAATCAACTAGATATCTTTGTGCTGTAAATCTCCCAACAGCCAAACGTAAAAGCAGCAAACATCTCGCTGTATGTCCCACATCCAAAGTGCCAAGAGAGAGCTTGCTCTCCCTGTCTTTGAGTACTGTTTGCACTGTCCCGATTACCTCTTTGCTAACATTCTCTTCAGAGCTGCAGTGAAACCAGGAACCACGTGGAGAAGGCACCCACACTGAAAGTGCCTGGAAGGAACGTTGGGGCTTCTTCTCAGTGTCTCTGATATAGGGTTTCACTGTCCCGGGAAAGTCTCTGCTAACACCCTGCAGAGCGCTGTGCCCAATATACAGAAACGTCTTGCGGTATCCCCTACAGGGAAAGTGCCAGGAGGGAAAAGTGAGGATTATGTTTAGACTTTCTCGGAACTGCTTCAAATCAACTGGATATCTTTGTGCTGTAAATCTCCCAACAGCCAAATGTAAAAGCAGCAAACATCTCGCTGTATGTCCCACATCCAAAGTGCCAAGAGAGAGCTTGCTCTCCCTGTCTTTGAGTACTGTTTGCACTGTCCCGATTACCTCTTTGCTAACATTCTCTTCAGAGCTGCAGTGAAACCAGGAACCACGTGGAGAAGGCACCCACACTGAAAATGCCTGGAAGGAACGTTGGGGCTTCTTCTCAGTGTCTCTGATATAGGGTTTCACTGTCCCGGGAAAGTCTCTGCTAACACCCTGCAGAGCGCTGTGCCCAATATACAGAAACGTCTTGCGGTATCTCCTACAGGGAAAGTGCCAGGAGGGAAAAGTGAGGATTATGCTTAGACTTTCTCGGAACTGCTTCAAATCAACTGGATATCTTTGTGCTGTAAATCTCCCAACAGCCAAATGTAAAAGCAGCAAACATCTCGCTGTATGTCCCACATCCAAAGTGCGAAGAGAGAGCTTGCTCTCCCTGTCTTTGAGTACTGTTTGCACTGTCCCGATTACCTCTTTGCTAACATTCTCTTCAGAGCTGCAGTGAAACCAGGAACCACGTGGAGAAGGCACCCACACTGAAAGTGCCTGGAAGGAACGTTGGGGCTTCTTCTCAGTGTCTCTGATATAGGGTTTCACTGTCCCGGGAAAGTCTCTGCTAACACCCTGCAGAGCGCTGTGCCCAATATACAGAAACGTCTTGCGGTATCTCCTACAGGGAAAGTGCCAGGAGGGAAAAGTGAGGATTATGTTTAGACTTTCTCGGAACTGCTTCAAATCAACTGGATATCTTTGTGCTGTAAACCTCCCAACAGCCAAATGTAAAAGCAGCAAACATCTCGCTGTATGTTCCACATCCAAAGTGCCAAGAGAGAGCTTGCTCTCCCTGTCTTTGAGTACTGTTTGCACTGTCCCGATTACCTCTTTGCTAACATTCTCTTCAGAGCTGCAGTGAAACCAGGAACCACGTGAAGAAGGCACCCACACTGAAAATGCCTGGAAGGAACGTTGGGGCTTCTTCTCAGTGTCTCTGATATAGGGTTTCACTGTCCCGGGAAAGTCTCTGCTAACACCCTGCAGAGCGCTGTGCCCAATATACAGAAACGTCTTGCGGTATCTCCTACAGGGAAAGTGCCAGGAGGGAAAAGTGAGGATTATGCTTAGACTTTCTCGGAACTGCTTCAAATCAACTGGATATCTTTGTGCTGTAAATCTCCCAACAGCCAAACGCAAAAGCAGCAAACATCTCGCTGTATGTCCCACATCCAAAGTGCCAAGAGAGTAATGTAGAGCTTGCTCTCCCTGTCTTTGAGTACTGTTTGCACTGTCCCGATTACCTCTTTGCTAACATTCTCTTCAGAGCTGCAGTGAAACCAGGAACCACGTGGAGAAGGCACCAACTCTGAAAGTGCCTGGAAGGAACGTTGGGACTTCTTCTCAGTGTCTCTGATATAGGGTTTCACTGTCCCGGGAAAGTCTCTCCTAACACCCTGCAGAGCGCTGTGCCCAATATACAGAAACGTCTTGCGGTATCCCCTACAGGGAAAGTGCCAGGAGGGAAAAGTGAGGATTATGTTTAGACTTTCTCGGAACTGCTTCAAATCAACTGGATATCTTTGTGCTGTAAATCTCCCAACAGCCAAATGTAAAAGCAGCAAACATCTCGCTGTATGTCCCACATCCAAAGTGCGAAGAGAGAGCTTGCTCTCCCTGTCTTTGAGTACTGTTTGCACTGTCCCGATTACCTCTTTGCTAACATTCTCTTCAGAGCTGCAGTGAAACCAGGAACCACGTGGAGAAGGCACCCACACTGAAAGTGCCTGGAAGGAACGTTGGGGCTTCTTCTCAGTGTCTCTGATATAGGGTTTCACTGTCCCGGGAAAGTCTCTGCTAACACCCTGCAGAGCGCTGTGCCCAATATACAGAAACGTCTTGCGGTATCTCCTACAGGGAAAGTGCCAGGAGGGAAAAGTGAGGATTATGTTTAGACTTTCTCGGAACTGCTTCAAATCAACTGGATATCTTTGTGCTGTAAATCTCCCAACAGCCAAACACAAAAGCAGCAAACATCTCGCTGTATGTCCCACATCCAAAGTGCCAAGAGAGTAATGTAGAGCTTGCTCTCCCTGTCTTTGAGTACTGTTTGCACTGTCCCGATTACCTCTTTGCTAACATTCTCTTCAGAGCTGCACTGAAACCAGGAACCACGTGAAGAAGGCACCCACACTGAAAATGCCTGGAAGGAACGTTGGGGCTTCTTCTCAGTGTCTCTGATATAGGGTTTCACTGTCCCGGGAAAGTCTCTCCTAACAGCCTGCAGAGCGCTGTGCCCAATATACAGAAACGTCTTGCGGTATCTCCTACAGGGAAAGTGCCAGGAGGGAAAAGTGAGGATTATGCTTAGACTTTCTCGGAACTGCTTCAAATCAACTAGATATCTTTGTGCTGTAAATCTCCCAACAGCCAAACGTAAAAGCAGCAAACATCTCGCTGTATGTCCCACATCCAAAGTGCCAAGAGAGAGCTTGCTCTCCCTGTCTTTGAGTACTGTTTGCACTGTCCCGATTACCTCTTTGCTAACATTCTCTTCAGAGCTGCAGTGAAACCAGGAACCACGTGGAGAAGGCACCCACACTGAAAGTGCCTGGAAGGAACGTTGGGGCTTCTTCTCAGTGTCTCTGATATAGGGTTTCACTGTCCCGGGAAAGTCTCTGCTAACACCCTGCAGAGCGCTGTGCCCAATATACAGAAACGTCTTGCGGTATCCCCTACAGGGAAAGTGCCAGGAGGGAAAAGTGAGGATTATGTTTAGACTTTCTCGGAACTGCTTCAAATCAACTGGATATCTTTGTGCTGTAAATCTCCCAACAGCCAAATGTAAAAGCAGCAAACATCTCGCTGTATGTCCCACATCCAAAGTGCCAAGAGAGAGCTTGCTCTCCCTGTCTTTGAGTACTGTTTGCACTGTCCCGATTACCTCTTTGCTAACATTCTCTTCAGAGCTGCAGTGAAACCAGGAACCACGTGGAGAAGGCACCCACACTGAAAATGCCTGGAAGGAACGTTGGGGCTTCTTCTCAGTGTCTCTGATATAGGGTTTCACTGTCCCGGGAAAGTCTCTGCTAACACCCTGCAGAGCGCTGTGCCCAATATACAGAAACGTCTTGCGGTATCTCCTACAGGGAAAGTGCCAGGAGGGAAAAGTGAGGATTATGCTTAGACTTTCTCGGAACTGCTTCAAATCAACTGGATATCTTTGTGCTGTAAATCTCCCAACAGCCAAACGCAAAAGCAGCAAACATCTCGCTGTATGTCCCACATCCAAAGTGCCAAGAGAGTAATGTAGAGCTTGCTCTCCCTGTCTTTGAGTACTGTTTGCACTGTCCCGATTACCTCTTTGCTAACATTCTCTTCAGAGCTGCAGTGAAACCAGGAACCACGTGGAGAAGGCACCAACTCTGAAAGTGCCTGGAAGGAACGTTGGGACTTCTTCTCAGTGTCTCTGATATAGGGTTTCACTGTCCCGGGAAAGTCTCTGCTAACACCCTGCAGAGCGCTGTGCCCAATATACAGAAACGTCTTGCGGTATCTCCTACAGGGAAAGTGCCAGGAGGGAAAAGTGAGGATTATGCTTAGACTTTCTCGGAACTGCTTCAAATCAACTAGATATCTTTGTGCTGTAAATCTCCCAACAGCCAAACGTAAAAGCAGCAAACATCTCGCTGTATGTCCCACATCCAAAGTGCCAAGAGAGAGCTTGCTCTCCCTGTCTTTGAGTACTGTTTGCACTGTCCCGATTACCTCTTTGCTAACATTCTCTTCAGAGCTGCAGTGAAACCAGGAACCACGTGGAGAAGGCACCCACACTGAAAGTGCCTGGAAGGAACGTTGGGGCTTCTTCTCAGTGTCTCTGATATAGGGTTTCACTGTCCCGGGAAAGTCTCTGCTAACACCCTGCAGAGCGCTGTGCCCAATATACAGAAACGTCTTGCGGTATCCCCTACAGGGAAAGTGCCAGGAGGGAAAAGTGAGGATTATGTTTAGACTTTCTCGGAACTGCTTCAAATCAACTGGATATCTTTGTGCTGTAAATCTCCCAACAGCCAAACGTAAAAGCAGCAAACATCTCGCTGTATGTCCCACATCCAAAGTGCCAAGAGAGAGCTTGCTCTCCCTGTCTTTGAGTACTGTTTGCACTGTCCCGATTACCTCTTTGCTAACATTCTCTTCAGAGCTGCAGTGAAACCAGGAACTACGTGGAGAAGGCACCCACACTGAAAATGCCTGGAAGGAACGTTGGGGCTTCTTCTCAGTGTCTCTGATATAGGGTTTCACTGTCCCGGGAAAGTCTCTGCTAACACCCTGCAGAGCGCTGTGCCCAATATACAGAAACGTCTTGCGGTATCCCCTACAGGGAAAGTGCCAGGAGGGAAAAGTGAGGATTATGCTTAGACTTTCTCGGAACTGCTTCAAATCAACTAGATATCTTTGTGCTGTAAATCTCCCAACAGCCAAACGCAAAAGCAGCAAACATCTCGCTGTATGTCCCACATCCAAAGTGCCAAGAGAGAGCTTGCTCTCCCTGTCTTTGAGTACTGTTTGCACTGTCCCGATTACCTCTTTGCTAACATTCTCTTCAGAGCTGCAGTGAAACCAGGAACTACGTGGAGAAGGCACCCACACTGAAAATGCCTGGAAGGAACGTTGGGGCTTCTTCTCAGTGTCTCTGATATAGGGTTTCACTGTCCCGGGAAAGTCTCTGCTAACACCCTGCAGAGCGCTGTGCCCAATATACAGAAACGTCTTGCGGTATCTCCTACAGGGAAAGTGCCAGGAGGGAAAAGTGAGGATTATGCTTAGACTTTCTCGGAACTGCTTCAAATCAACTAGATATCTTTGTGCTGTAAATCTCCCAACAGCCAAACGTAAAAGCAGCAAACATCTCGCTGTATGTCCCACATCCAAAGTGCCAAGAGAGTAATGTAGAGCTTGCTCTCCCTGTCTTTGAGTACTGTTTGCACTGTCCCGATTACCTCTTTGCTAACATTCTCTTCAGAGCTGCAGTGAAACCAGGAACCACGTGGAGAAGGCACCCACACTGAAAGTGCCTGGAAGGAACGTTGGGGCTTCTTCTCAGTGTCTCTGATATAGGGTTTCACTGTCCCGGGAAAGTCTCTGCTAACACCCTGCAGAGCGCTGTGCCCAATATACAGAAACGTCTTGCGGTATCCCCTACAGGGAAAGTGCCAGGAGGGAAAAGTGAGGATTATGTTTAGACTTTCTCGGAACTGCTTCAAATCAACTGGATATCTTTGTGCTGTAAATCTCCCAACAGCCAAACGTAAAAGCAGCAAACATCTCGCTGTATGTCCCACATCCAAAGTGCCAAGAGAGAGCTTGCTCTCCCTGTCTTTGAGTACTGTTTGCACTGTCCCGATTACCTCTTTGCTAACATTCTCTTCAGAGCTGCAGTGAAACCAGGAACTACGTGGAGAAGGCACCCACACTGAAAATGCCTGGAAGGAACGTTGGGGCTTCTTCTCAGTGTCTCTGATATAGGGTTTCACTGTCCCGGGAAAGTCTCTGCTAACACCCTGCAGAGCGCTGTGCCCAATATACAGAAACGTCTTGCGGTATCTCCTACAGGGAAAGTGCCAGGAGGGAAAAGTGAGGATTATGCTTAGACTTTCTCGGAACTGCTTCAAATCAACTAGATATCTTTGTGCTGTAAATCTCCCAACAGCCAAACGCAAAAGCAGCAAACATCTCGCTGTATGTCCCACATCCAAAGTGCCAAGAGAGTAATGTAGAGCTTGCTCTCCCTGTCTTTGAGTACTGTTTGCACTGTCCCGATTACCTCTTTGCTAACATTCTCTTCAGAGCTGCAGTGAAACCAGGAACCACGTGGAGAAGGCACCCACACTGAAAATGCCTGGAAGGAACGTTGGGGCTTCTTCTCAGTGTCTCTGATATAGGGTTTCACTGTCCCGGGAAAATCTCTGCTAACACCCTGCAGAGCGCTGTGCCCAATATACAGAAACGTCTTGCGGTATCTCCTACAGGGAAAGTGCCAGGAGGGAAAAGTGAGGATTATGCTTAGACTTTCTCGGAACTGCTTCAAATCAACTAGATATCTTTGTGCTGTAAATCTCCCAACAGCCAAACGTAAAAGCAGCAAACATCTCGCTGTATGTCCCACATCCAAAGTGCCAAGAGAGAGCTTGCTCTCCCTGTCTTTGAGTACTGTTTGCACTGTCCCGATTACCTCTTTGCTAACATTCTCTTCAGAGCTGCAGTGAAACCAGGAACCACGTGGAGAAGGCACCCACACTGAAAGTGCCTGGAAGGAACGTTGGGGCTTCTTCTCAGTGTCTCTGATATAGGGTTTCACTGTCCCGGGAAAGTCTCTGCTAACACCCTGCAGAGCGCTGTGCCCAATATACAGAAACGTCTTGCGGTATCCCCTACAGGGAAAGTGCCAGGAGGGAAAAGTGAGGATTATGTTTAGACTTTCTCGGAACTGCTTCAAATCAACTGGATATCTTTGTGCTGTAAATCTCCCAACAGCCAAATGTAAAAGCAGCAAACATCTCGCTGTATGTCCCACATCCAAAGTGCGAAGAGAGAGCTTGCTCTCCCTGTCTTTGAGTACTGTTTGCACTGTCCCGATTACCTCTTTGCTAACATTCTCTTCAGAGCTGCAGTGAAACCAGGAACCACGTGGAGAAGGCACCCACACTGAAAATGCCTGGAAGGAACGTTGGGGCTTCTTCTCAGTGTCTCTGATATAGGGTTTCACTGTCCCGGGAAAGTCTCTGCTAACACCCTGCAGAGCGCTGTGCCCAATATACAGAAACGTCTTGCGGTATCTCCTACAGGGAAAGTGCCAGGAGGGAAAAGTGAGGATTATGCTTAGACTTTCTCGGAACTGCTTCAAATCAACTGGATATCTTTGTGCTGTAAATCTCCCAACAGCCAAACGCAAAAGCAGCAAACATCTCGCTGTATGTCCCACATCCAAAGTGCCAAGAGAGTAATGTAGAGCTTGCTCTCCCTGTCTTTGAGTACTGTTTGCACTGTCCCGATTACCTCTTTGCTAACATTCTCTTCAGAGCTGCAGTGAAACCAGGAACCACGTGGAGAAGGCACCAATTCTGAAAGTGCCTGGAAGGAACGTTGGGACTTCTTCTCAGTGTCTCTGATATAGGCTTTCACTGTCCCGGGAAAGTCTCTGCTAACACCCTGCAGAGCGCTGTGCCCAATATACAGAAACGTCTTGCGGTATCTCCTACAGGGAAAGTGCCAGGAGGGAAAAGTGAGGATTATGCTTAGACTTTCTCGGAACTGCTTCAAATCAACTAGATATCTTTGTGCTGTAAATCTCCCAACAGCCAAATGTAAAAGCAGCAAACATCTCGCTGTATGTTCCACATCCAAAGTGCCAAGAGAGAGCTTGCTCTCCCTGTCTTTGAGTACTGTTTGCACTGTCCCGATTACCTCTTTGCTAACATTCTCTTCAGAGCTGCAGTGAAACCAGGAACTACGTGGAGAAGGCACCCACACTGAAAATGCCTGGAAGGAACGTTGGGGCTTCTTCTCAGTGTCTCTGATATAGGGTTTCACTGTCCCGGGAAAGTCTCTGCTAACACCCTGCAGAGCGCTGTGCCCAATATACAGAAACGTCTTGCGGTATCTCCTACAGGGAAAGTGCCAGGAGGGAAAAGTGAGGATTATGCTTAGACTTTCTCGGAACTGCTTCAAATCAACTAGATATCTTTGTGCTGTAAATCTCCCAACAGCCAAATGTAAAAGCAGCAAACATCTCGCTGTATGTCCCACATCCAAAGTGCCAAGAGAGAGCTTGCTCTCCCTGTCTTTGAGTACTGTTTGCACTGTCCCGATTACCTCTTTGCTAACATTCTCTTCAGAGCTGCAGTGAAACCAGGAACCACGTGGAGAAGGCACCAACTCTGAAAGTGCCTGGAAGGAACGTTGGGGCTTCTTCTCAGTGTCTCTGATATAGGGTTTCACTGTCCCGGGAAAGTCTCTGCTAACACCCTGCAGAGCGCTGTGCCCAATATACAGAAACATCTTGCGGTATCTCCTACAGGGAAAGTGCCAGGAGGGAAAAGTGAGGATTATGCTTAGACTTTCTCGGAACTGCTTCAAATCAACTAGATATCTTTGTGCTGTAAATCTCCCAACAGCCAAACGTAAAAGCAGCAAACATCTCGCTGTATGTCCCACATCCAAAGTGCCAAGAGAGAGCTTGCTCTCCCTGTCTTTGAGTACTGTTTGCACTGTCCCGATTACCTCTTTGCTAACATTCTCTTCAGAGCTGCAGTGAAACCAGGAACCACGTGGAGAAGGCACCAACTCTGAAAGTGCCTGGAAGGAGCGTTGGGGCTTCTTCTCAGTGTCTCTGATATAGGGTTTCACTGTCCCGGGAAAGTCTCTGCTAACACCCTGCAGAGCGCTGTGCCCAATATACAGAAACGTCTTGCGGTATCTCCTACAGGGAAAGTGCCAGGAGGGAAAAGTGAGGATTATGCTTAGACTTTCTCTGAACTGCTTCAAATCAACTGGATATCTTTGTGCTGTAAATCTCCCAACAGCCAAACGCAAAAGCAGCAAACATCTCGCTGTATGTCCCACATCCAAAGTGCCAAGAGAGTAATGTAGAGCTTGCTCTCCCTGTCTTTGAGTACTGTTTGCACTGTCCCGATTACCTCTTTGCTAACATTCTCTTCAGAGCTGCAGTGAAACCAGGAACCAAGTGGAGAAGGCACCAACTCTGAAAGTGCCTGGAAGGAACGTTGGGACTTCTTCTCAGTGTCTCTGATATAGGGTTTCACTGTCCCGGGAAAGTCTCTGCTAACACCCTGCAGAGCGCTGTGCCCAATATACAGAAACGTCTTGCGGTATCTCCTACAGGGAAAGTGCCAGGAGGGAAAAGTGAGGATTATGCTTAGACTTTCTCGGAACTGCTTCAAATCAACTAGATATCTTTGTGCTGTAAATCTCCCAACAGCCAAATGTAAAAGCAGCAAACATCTCGCTGTATGTTCCACATCCAAAGTGCCAAGAGAGAGCTTGCTCTCCCTGTCTTTGAGTACTGTTTGCACTGTCCCGATTACCTCTTTGCTAACATTCTCTTCAGAGCTGCAGTGAAACCAGGAACCACGTGGAGAAGGCACCCACACTGAAAATGCCTGGAAGGAACGTTGGGGCTTCTTCTCAGTGTCTCTGATATAGGGTTTCACTGTCCCGGGAAAGTCTCTGCTAACACCCTGCAGAGCGCTGTGCCCAATATACAGAAACGTCTTGCGGTATCTCCTACAGGGAAAGTGCCAGGAGGGAAAAGTGAGGATTATGCTTAGACTTTCTTGGAACTGCTTCAAATCAACTAGATATCTTTGTGCTGTAAACCTCCCAACAGCCAAACGTAAAAGCAGCAAACATCTCGCTGTATGTCCCACATCCAAAGTGCCAAGAGAGAGCTTGCTCTCCCTGTCTTTGAGTACTGTTTGCACTGTCCCGATTACCTCTTTGCTAACATTCTCTTCAGAGCTGCACTGAAACCAGGAACCACGTGGAGAAGGCACCAACTCTGAAAGTGCCTGGAATGAACGTTGGGACTTCTTCTCAGTGTCTCTGATATAGGGTTTCACTGTCCCGGGAAAGTCTCTCCTAACAGCCTGCAGAGCGCTGTGCCCAATATACAGAAACGTCTTGCGGTATCCCCTACAGGGAAAGTGCCAGGAGGGAAAAGTGAGGATTATGCTTAGACTTTCTCGGAACTGCTTCAAATCAACTAGATATCTTTGTGCTGTAAATCTCCCAACAGCCAAATGTAAAAGCAGCAAACATCTCGCTGTATGTTCCACATCCAAAGTGCCAAGAGAGAGCTTGCTCTCCCTGTCTTTGAGTACTGTTTGCACTGTCCCGATTACCTCTTTGCTAACATTCTCTTCAGAGCTGCAGTGAAACCAGGAACCACGTGAAGAAGGCACCCACACTGAAAATGCCTGGAAGGAACGTTGGGGCTTCTTCTCAGTGTCTCTGATATAGGGTTTCACTGTCCCGGGAAAGTCTCTGCTAACACCCTGCAGAGCGCTGTGCCCAATATACAGAAACGTCTTGCGGTATCTCCTACAGGGAAAGTGCCAGGAGGGAAAAGTGAGGATTATGCTTAGACTTTCTCGGAACTGCTTCAAATCAACTGGATATCTTTGTGCTGTAAATCTCCCAACAGCCAAACGCAAAAGCAGCAAACATCTCGCTGTATGTCCCACATCCAAAGTGCCAAGAGAGTAATGTAGAGCTTGCTCTCCCTGTCTTTGAGTACTGTTTGCACTGTCCCAATTACCTCTTTGCTAACATTCTCTTCAGAGCTGCAGTGAAACCAGGAACCACGTGGAGAAGGCACCCACACTGAAAATGCCTGGAAGGAACGTTGGGGCTTCTTCTCAGTGTCTCTGATATAGGGTTTCACTGTCCCGGGAAAGTCTCTGCTAACACCCTGCAGAGCGCTGTGCCCAATATACAGAAACGTCTTGCGGTATCTCCTACAGGGAAAGTGCCAGGAGGGAAAAGTGAGGATTATGCTTAGACTTTCTCGGAACTGCTTCAAATCAACTGGATATCTTTGTGCTGTAAATCTCCCAACAGCCAAACGTAAAAGCAGCAAACATCTCGCTGTATGTCCCATATCCAAAGTGCCAAGAGAGTAATGTAGAGCTTGCTCTCCCTGTCTTTGAGTACTGTTTGCACTGTCCCGATTACCTCTTTGCTAACATTCTCTTCAGAGCTGCAGTGAAACCAGGAACCACGTGAAGAAGGCACCCACACTGAAAATGCCTGGAAGGAACGTTGGGGCTTCTTCTCAGTGTCTCTGATATAGGGTTTCACTGTCCCGGGAAAGTCTCTGCTAACACCCTGCAGAGCGCTGTGCCCAATATACAGAAACGTCTTGCGGTATCCCCTACAGGGAAAGTGCCAGGAGGGAAAAGTGAGGATTATGCTTAGACTTTCTCGGAACTGCTTCAAATCAACTAGATATCTTTGTGCTGTAAATCTCCCAACAGCCAAACGTAAAAGCAGCAAACATCTCGCTGTATGTCCCACATCCAAAGTGCCAAGAGAGAGCTTGCTCTCCCTGTCTTTGAGTACTGTTTGCACTGTCCCGATTACCTCTTTGCTAACATTCTCTTCAGAGCTGCAGTGAAACCAGGAACCACGTGGAGAAGGCACCCACACTGAAAGTGCCTGGAAGGAACGTTGGGGCTTCTTCTCAGTGTCTCTGATATAGGGTTTCACTGTCCCGGGAAAGTCTCTGCTAACACCCTGCAGAGCGCTGTGCCCAATATACAGAAACGTCTTGCGGTATCCCCTACAGGGAAAGTGCCAGGAGGGAAAAGTGAGGATTATGTTTAGACTTTCTCGGAACTGCTTCAAATCAACTGGATATCTTTGTGCTGTAAATCTCCCAACAGCCAAATGTAAAAGCAGCAAACATCTCGCTGTATGTCCCACATCCAAAGTGCGAAGAGAGAGCTTGCTCTCCCTGTCTTTGAGTACTGTTTGCACTGTCCCGATTACCTCTTTGCTAACATTCTCTTCAGAGCTGCAGTGAAACCAGGAACCACGTGGAGAAGGCACCCACACTGAAAATGCCTGGAAGGAACGTTGGGGCTTCTTCTCAGTGTCTCTGATATAGGGTTTCACTGTCCCGGGAAAGTCTCTGCTAACACCCTGCAGAGCGCTGTGCCCAATATACAGAAACGTCTTGCGGTATCTCCTACAGGGAAAGTGCCAGGAGGGAAAAGTGAGGATTATGCTTAGACTTTCTCGGAACTGCTTCAAATCAACTGGATATCTTTGTGCTGTAAATCTCCCAACAGCCAAACGCAAAAGCAGCAAACATCTCGCTGTATGTCCCACATCCAAAGTGCCAAGAGAGTAATGTAGAGCTTGCTCTCCCTGTCTTTGAGTACTGTTTGCACTGTCCCGATTACCTCTTTGCTAACATTCTCTTCAGAGCTGCAGTGAAACCAGGAACCACGTGGAGAAGGCACCAATTCTGAAAGTGCCTGGAAGGAACGTTGGGACTTCTTCTCAGTGTCTCTGATATAGGCTTTCACTGTCCCGGGAAAGTCTCTGCTAACACCCTGCAGAGCGCTGTGCCCAATATACAGAAACGTCTTGCGGTATCTCCTACAGGGAAAGTGCCAGGAGGGAAAAGTGAGGATTATGCTTAGACTTTCTCGGAACTGCTTCAAATCAACTAGATATCTTTGTGCTGTAAATCTCCCAACAGCCAAATGTAAAAGCAGCAAACATCTCGCTGTATGTTCCACATCCAAAGTGCCAAGAGAGAGCTTGCTCTCCCTGTCTTTGAGTACTGTTTGCACTGTCCCGATTACCTCTTTGCTAACATTCTCTTCAGAGCTGCAGTGAAACCAGGAACTACGTGGAGAAGGCACCCACACTGAAAATGCCTGGAAGGAACGTTGGGGCTTCTTCTCAGTGTCTCTGATATAGGGTTTCACTGTCCCGGGAAAGTCTCTGCTAACACCCTGCAGAGCGCTGTGCCCAATATACAGAAACGTCTTGCGGTATCTCCTACAGGGAAAGTGCCAGGAGGGAAAAGTGAGGATTATGCTTAGACTTTCTCGGAACTGCTTCAAATCAACTAGATATCTTTGTGCTGTAAATCTCCCAACAGCCAAATGTAAAAGCAGCAAACATCTCGCTGTATGTCCCACATCCAAAGTGCCAAGAGAGAGCTTGCTCTCCCTGTCTTTGAGTACTGTTTGCACTGTCCCGATTACCTCTTTGCTAACATTCTCTTCAGAGCTGCAGTGAAACCAGGAACCACGTGGAGAAGGCACCAACTCTGAAAGTGCCTGGAAGGAACGTTGGGGCTTCTTCTCAGTGTCTCTGATATAGGGTTTCACTGTCCCGGGAAAGTCTCTGCTAACACCCTGCAGAGCGCTGTGCCCAATATACAGAAACATCTTGCGGTATCTCCTACAGGGAAAGTGCCAGGAGGGAAAAGTGAGGATTATGCTTAGACTTTCTCGGAACTGCTTCAAATCAACTAGATATCTTTGTGCTGTAAATCTCCCAACAGCCAAACGTAAAAGCAGCAAACATCTCGCTGTATGTCCCACATCCAAAGTGCCAAGAGAGAGCTTGCTCTCCCTGTCTTTGAGTACTGTTTGCACTGTCCCGATTACCTCTTTGCTAACATTCTCTTCAGAGCTGCAGTGAAACCAGGAACCACGTGGAGAAGGCACCAACTCTGAAAGTGCCTGGAAGGAGCGTTGGGGCTTCTTCTCAGTGTCTCTGATATAGGGTTTCACTGTCCCGGGAAAGTCTCTGCTAACACCCTGCAGAGCGCTGTGCCCAATATACAGAAACGTCTTGCGGTATCTCCTACAGGGAAAGTGCCAGGAGGGAAAAGTGAGGATTATGCTTAGACTTTCTCTGAACTGCTTCAAATCAACTGGATATCTTTGTGCTGTAAATCTCCCAACAGCCAAACGCAAAAGCAGCAAACATCTCGCTGTATGTCCCACATCCAAAGTGCCAAGAGAGTAATGTAGAGCTTGCTCTCCCTGTCTTTGAGTACTGTTTGCACTGTCCCGATTACCTCTTTGCTAACATTCTCTTCAGAGCTGCAGTGAAACCAGGAACCAAGTGGAGAAGGCACCAACTCTGAAAGTGCCTGGAAGGAACGTTGGGACTTCTTCTCAGTGTCTCTGATATAGGGTTTCACTGTCCCGGGAAAGTCTCTGCTAACACCCTGCAGAGCGCTGTGCCCAATATACAGAAACGTCTTGCGGTATCTCCTACAGGGAAAGTGCCAGGAGGGAAAAGTGAGGATTATGCTTAGACTTTCTCGGAACTGCTTCAAATCAACTAGATATCTTTGTGCTGTAAATCTCCCAACAGCCAAATGTAAAAGCAGCAAACATCTCGCTGTATGTTCCACATCCAAAGTGCCAAGAGAGAGCTTGCTCTCCCTGTCTTTGAGTACTGTTTGCACTGTCCCGATTACCTCTTTGCTAACATTCTCTTCAGAGCTGCAGTGAAACCAGGAACCACGTGGAGAAGGCACCCACACTGAAAATGCCTGGAAGGAACGTTGGGGCTTCTTCTCAGTGTCTCTGATATAGGGTTTCACTGTCCCGGGAAAGTCTCTGCTAACACCCTGCAGAGCGCTGTGCCCAATATACAGAAACGTCTTGCGGTATCTCCTACAGGGAAAGTGCCAGGAGGGAAAAGTGAGGATTATGCTTAGACTTTCTTGGAACTGCTTCAAATCAACTAGATATCTTTGTGCTGTAAACCTCCCAACAGCCAAACGTAAAAGCAGCAAACATCTCGCTGTATGTCCCACATCCAAAGTGCCAAGAGAGAGCTTGCTCTCCCTGTCTTTGAGTACTGTTTGCACTGTCCCGATTACCTCTTTGCTAACATTCTCTTCAGAGCTGCACTGAAACCAGGAACCACGTGGAGAAGGCACCAACTCTGAAAGTGCCTGGAATGAACGTTGGGACTTCTTCTCAGTGTCTCTGATATAGGGTTTCACTGTCCCGGGAAAGTCTCTCCTAACAGCCTGCAGAGCGCTGTGCCCAATATACAGAAACGTCTTGCGGTATCCCCTACAGGGAAAGTGCCAGGAGGGAAAAGTGAGGATTATGCTTAGACTTTCTCGGAACTGCTTCAAATCAACTAGATATCTTTGTGCTGTAAATCTCCCAACAGCCAAATGTAAAAGCAGCAAACATCTCGCTGTATGTTCCACATCCAAAGTGCCAAGAGAGAGCTTGCTCTCCCTGTCTTTGAGTACTGTTTGCACTGTCCCGATTACCTCTTTGCTAACATTCTCTTCAGAGCTGCAGTGAAACCAGGAACCACGTGAAGAAGGCACCCACACTGAAAATGCCTGGAAGGAACGTTGGGGCTTCTTCTCAGTGTCTCTGATATAGGGTTTCACTGTCCCGGGAAAGTCTCTGCTAACACCCTGCAGAGCGCTGTGCCCAATATACAGAAACGTCTTGCGGTATCTCCTACAGGGAAAGTGCCAGGAGGGAAAAGTGAGGATTATGCTTAGACTTTCTCGGAACTGCTTCAAATCAACTGGATATCTTTGTGCTGTAAATCTCCCAACAGCCAAACGCAAAAGCAGCAAACATCTCGCTGTATGTCCCACATCCAAAGTGCCAAGAGAGTAATGTAGAGCTTGCTCTCCCTGTCTTTGAGTACTGTTTGCACTGTCCCAATTACCTCTTTGCTAACATTCTCTTCAGAGCTGCAGTGAAACCAGGAACCACGTGGAGAAGGCACCCACACTGAAAATGCCTGGAAGGAACGTTGGGGCTTCTTCTCAGTGTCTCTGATATAGGGTTTCACTGTCCCGGGAAAGTCTCTGCTAACACCCTGCAGAGCGCTGTGCCCAATATACAGAAACGTCTTGCGGTATCTCCTACAGGGAAAGTGCCAGGAGGGAAAAGTGAGGATTATGCTTAGACTTTCTCGGAACTGCTTCAAATCAACTGGATATCTTTGTGCTGTAAATCTCCCAACAGCCAAACGTAAAAGCAGCAAACATCTCGCTGTATGTCCCATATCCAAAGTGCCAAGAGAGTAATGTAGAGCTTGCTCTCCCTGTCTTTGAGTACTGTTTGCACTGTCCCGATTACCTCTTTGCTAACATTCTCTTCAGAGCTGCAGTGAAACCAGGAACCACGTGAAGAAGGCACCCACACTGAAAATGCCTGGAAGGAACGTTGGGGCTTCTTCTCAGTGTCTCTGATATAGGGTTTCACTGTCCCGGGAAAGTCTCTGCTAACACCCTGCAGAGCGCTGTGCCCAATATACAGAAACGTCTTGCGGTATCCCCTACAGGGAAAGTGCCAGGAGGGAAAAGTGAGGATTATGTTTAGACTTTCTCTGAACTGCTTCAAATCAACTGGATATCTTTGTGCTGTAAATCTCCCAACAGCCAAACGCAAAAGCAGCAAACATCTCGCTGTATGTCCCACATCCAAAGTGCCAAGAGAGTAATGTAGAGCTTGCTCTCCCTGTCTTTGAGTACTGTTTGCACTGTCCCGATTACCTCTTTGCTAACATTCTCTTCAGAGCTGCAGTGAAACCAGGAACCACGTGGAGAAGGCACCCACACTGAAAGTGCCTGGAAGGAACGTTGGGGCTTCTTCTCAGTGTCTCTGATATAGGGTTTCACTGTCCCGGGAAAGTCTCTGCTAACACCCTGCAGAGCGCTGTGCCCAATATACAGAAACGTCTTGCGGTATCCCCTACAGGGAAAGTGCCAGGAGGGAAAAGTGAGGATTGTGCTTAGACTTTCTCGGAACTGCTTCAAATCAACTAGATATCTTTGTGCTGTAAATCTCCCAACAGCCAAACGTAAAAGCAGCAAACATCTCGCTGTATGTCCCACATCCAAAGTGCCAAGAGAGTAATGTAGAGCTTGCTCTCCCTGTCTTTGAGTACTGTTTGCACTGTCCCGATTACCTCTTTGCTAACATTCTCTTCAGAGCTGCAGTGAAACCAGGAACCACGTGGAGAAGGCACCCACACTGAAAGTGCCTGGAAGGAACGTTGGGGCTTCTTCTCAGTGTCTCTGATATAGGGTTTCACTGTCCCGGGAAAGTCTCTGCTAACACCCTGCAGAGCGCTGTGCCCAATATACAGAAACGTCTTGCGGTATCCCCTACAGGGAAAGTGCCAGGAGGGAAAAGTGAGGATTATGTTTAGACTTTCTCTGAACTGCTTCAAATCAACTGGATATCTTTGTGCTGTAAATCTCCCAACAGCCAAACGCAAAAGCAGCAAACATCTCGCTGTATGTCCCACATCCAAAGTGCCAAGAGAGTAATGTAGAGCTTGCTCTCCCTGTCTTTGAGTACTGTTTGCACTGTCCCGATTACCTCTTTGCTAACATTCTCTTCAGAGCTGCAGTGAAACCAGGAACCACGTGGAGAAGGCACCAACTCTGAAAGTGCCTGGAAGGAACGTTGGGGCTTCTTCTCAGTGTCTCTGATATAGGGTTTCACTGTCCCGGGAAAGTCTCTGCTAACACCCTGCAGAGCGCTGTGCCCAATATACAGAAACGTCTTGCGGTATCTCCTACAGGGAAAGTGCCAGGAGGGAAAAGTGAGGATTATGTTTAGACTTTCTCGGAACTGCTTCAAATCAACTAGATATCTTTGTGCTGTAAATCTCCCAACAGCCAAATGTAAAAGCAGCAAACATCTCGCTGTATGTTCCACATCCAAAGTGCCAGGAGAGAGCTTGCTCTCCCTGTCTTTGAGTACTGTTTGCACTGTCCCGATTACCTCTTTGCTAACATTCTCTTCAGAGCTGCAGTGAAACCAGGAACCACGTGGAGAAGGCACCCACACTGAAAATGCCTGGAAGGAACGTTGGGGCTTCTTCTCAGTGTCTCTGATATAGGGTTTCACTGTCCCGGGAAAGTCTCTGCTAACACCCTGCAGAGCGCTGTGCCCGATATACAGAAACGTCTTGCGGTATCTCCTACAGGGAAAGTGCCAGGAGGGAAAAGTGAGGATTATGCTTAGACTTTCTCGGAACTGCTTCAAATCAACTGGATATCTTTGTGCTGTAAATCTCCCAACAGCCAAACGTAAAAGCAGCAAACATCTCGCTGTATGTCCCATATCCAAAGTGCCAAGAGAGTAATGTAGAGCTTGCTCTCCCTGTCTTTGAGTACTGTTTGCACTGTCCCGATTACCTCTTTGCTAACATTCTCTTCAGAGCTGCAGTGAAACCAGGAACCACGTGAAGAAGGCACCCACACTGAAAATGCCTGGAAGGAACGTTGGGGCTTCTTCTCAGTGTCTCTGATATAGGGTTTCACTGTCCCGGGAAAGTCTCTGCTAACACCCTGCAGAGCGCTGTGCCCAATATACAGAAACGTCTTGCGGTATCCCCTACAGGGAAAGTGCCAGGAGGGAAAAGTGAGGATTATGTTTAGACTTTCTCTGAACTGCTTCAAATCAACTGGATATCTTTGTGCTGTAAATCTCCCAACAGCCAAACGCAAAAGCAGCAAACATCTCGCTGTATGTCCCACATCCAAAGTGCCAAGAGAGTAATGTAGAGCTTGCTCTCCCTGTCTTTGAGTACTGTTTGCACTGTCCCGATTACCTCTTTGCTAACATTCTCTTCAGAGCTGCAGTGAAACCAGGAACCACGTGGAGAAGGCACCCACACTGAAAGTGCCTGGAAGGAACGTTGGGGCTTCTTCTCAGTGTCTCTGATATAGGGTTTCACTGTCCCGGGAAAGTCTCTGCTAACACCCTGCAGAGCGCTGTGCCCAATATACAGAAACGTCTTGCGGTATCCCCTACAGGGAAAGTGCCAGGAGGGAAAAGTGAGGATTATGTTTAGACTTTCTCTGAACTGCTTCAAATCAACTGGATATCTTTGTGCTGTAAATCTCCCAACAGCCAAACGCAAAAGCAGCAAACATCTCGCTGTATGTCCCATATCCAAAGTGCCAAGAGAGTAATGTAGAGCTTGCTCTCCCTGTCTTTGAGTACTGTTTGCACTGTCCCGATTACCTCTTTGCTAACATTCTCTTCAGAGCTGCAGTGAAACCAGGAACTACGTGGAGAAGGCACCCACACTGAAAATGCCTGGAAGGAACGTTGGGGCTTCTTCTCAGTGTCTCTGATATAGGGTTTCACTGTCCCGGGAAAGTCTCTGCTAACACCCTGCAGAGCGCTGTGCCCAATATACAGAAACGTCTTGCGGTATCTCCTACAGGGAAAGTGCCAGGAGGGAAAAGTGAGGATTATGCTTAGACTTTCTCGGAACTGCTTCAAATCAACTAGATATCTTTGTGCTGTAAATCTCCCAACAGCCAAATGTAAAAGCAGCAAACATCTCGCTGTATGTCCCACATCCAAAGTGCCAAGAGAGAGCTTGCTCTCCCTGTCTTTGAGTACTGTTTGCACTGTCCCGATTACCTCTTTGCTAACATTCTCTTCAGAGCTGCAGTGAAACCAGGAACCACGTGGAGAAGGCACCAACTCTGAAAGTGCCTGGAAGGAACGTTGGGGCTTCTTCTCAGTGTCTCTGATATAGGGTTTCACTGTCCCGGGAAAGTCTCTGCTAACACCCTGCAGAGCGCTGTGCCCAATATACAGAAACATCTTGCGGTATCTCCTACAGGGAAAGTGCCAGGAGGGAAAAGTGAGGATTATGCTTAGACTTTCTCGGAACTGCTTCAAATCAACTAGATATCTTTGTGCTGTAAATCTCCCAACAGCCAAACGTAAAAGCAGCAAACATCTCGCTGTATGTCCCACATCCAAAGTGCCAAGAGAGAGCTTGCTCTACCTGTCTTTGAGTACTGTTTGCACTGTCCCGATTACCTCTTTGCTAACATTCTCTTCAGAGCTGCAGTGAAACCAGGAACCACGTGGAGAAGGCACCAACTCTGAAAGTGCCTGGAAGGAACGTTGGGGCTTCTGCTCAGTGTCTCTGATATAGGGTTTCACTGTCCCGGGAAAGTCTCTGCTAACACCCTGCAGAGCGCTGTGCCCAATATACAGAAACGTCTTGCGGTATCTCCTACAGGGAAAGTGCCAGGAGGGAAAAGTGAGGATTATGCTTAGACTTTCTCGGAACTGCTTCAAATCAACTGGATATCTTTGTGCTGTAAATCTCCCAACAGCCAAACGCAAAAGCAGCAAACATCTCGCTGTATGTCCCACATCCAAAGTGCCAAGAGAGTAATGTAGAGCTTGCTCTCCCTGTCTTTGAGTACTGTTTGCACTGTCCCGATTACCTCTTTGCTAACATTCTCTTCAGAGCTGCAGTGAAACCAGGAACCAAGTGGAGAAGGCACCAACTCTGAAAGTGCCTGGAAGGAACGTTGGGACTTCTTCTCAGTGTCTCTGATATAGGGTTTCACTGTCCCGGGAAAGTCTCTGCTAACACCCTGCAGAGCGCTGTGCCCAATATACAGAAACGTCTTGCGGTATCTCCTACAGGGAAAGTGCCAGGAGGGAAAAGTGAGGATTATGCTTAGACTTTCTCGGAACTGCTTCAAATCAACTAGATATCTTTGTGCTGTAAATCTCCCAACAGCCAAATGTAAAAGCAGCAAACATCTCGCTGTATGTTCCACATCCAAAGTGCCAAGAGAGAGCTTGCTCTCCCTGTCTTTGAGTACTGTTTGCACTGTCCCGATTACCTCTTTGCTAACATTCTCTTCAGAGCTGCAGTGAAACCAGGAACCACGTGGAGAAGGCACCCACACTGAAAATGCCTGGAAGGAACGTTGGGGCTTCTTCTCAGTGTCTCTGATATAGGGTTTCACTGTCCCGGGAAAGTCTCTGCTAACACCCTGCAGAGCGCTGTGCCCAATATACAGAAACGTCTTGCGGTATCTCCTACAGGGAAAGTGCCAGGAGGGAAAAGTGAGGATTATGCTTAGACTTTCTTGGAACTGCTTCAAATCAACTAGATATCTTTGTGCTGTAAACCTCCCAACAGCCAAACGTAAAAGCAGCAAACATCTCGCTGTATGTTCCACATCCAAAGTGCCAAGAGAGAGCTTGCTCTCCCTGTCTTTGAGTACTGTTTGCACTGTCCCGATTACCTCTTTGCTAACATTCTCTTCAGAGCTGCACTGAAACCAGGAACCACGTGGAGAAGGCACCAACTCTGAAAGTGCCTGGAATGAACGTTGGGACTTCTTCTCAGTGTCTCTGATATAGGGTTTCACTGTCCCGGGAAAGTCTCTCCTAACAGCCTGCAGAGCGCTGTGCCCAATATACAGAAACGTCTTGCGGTATCCCCTACAGGGAAAGTGCCAGGAGGGAAAAGTGAGGATTATGCTTAGACTTTCTCGGAACTGCTTCAAATCAACTAGATATCTTTGTGCTGTAAATCTCCCAACAGCCAAATGTAAAAGCAGCAAACATCTCGCTGTATGTTCCACATCCAAAGTGCCAAGAGAGAGCTTGCTCTCCCTGTCTTTGAGTACTGTTTGCACTGTCCCGATTACCTCTTTGCTAACATTCTCTTCAGAGCTGCAGTGAAACCAGGAACCACGTGAAGAAGGCACCCACACTGAAAATGCCTGGAAGGAACGTTGGGGCTTCTTCTCAGTGTCTCTGATATAGGGTTTCACTGTCCCGGGAAAGTCTCTGCTAACACCCTGCAGAGCGCTGTGCCCAATATACAGAAACGTCTTGCGGTATCTCCTACAGGGAAAGTGCCAGGAGGGAAAAGTGAGGATTATGCTTAGACTTTCTCGGAACTGCTTCAAATCAACTGGATATCTTTGTGCTGTAAATCTCCCAACAGCCAAACGCAAAAGCAGCAAACATCTCGCTGTATGTCCCACATCCAAAGTGCCAAGAGAGTAATGTAGAGCTTGCTCTCCCTGTCTTTGAGTACTGTTTGCACTGTCCCAATTACCTCTTTGCTAACATTCTCTTCAGAGCTGCAGTGAAACCAGGAACCACGTGGAGAAGGCACCCACACTGAAAATGCCTGGAAGGAACGTTGGGGCTTCTTCTCAGTGTCTCTGATATAGGGTTTCACTGTCCCGGGAAAGTCTCTGCTAACACCCTGCAGAGCGCTGTGCCCAATATACAGAAACGTCTTGCGGTATCTCCTACAGGGAAAGTGCCAGGAGGGAAAAGTGAGGATTATGCTTAGACTTTCTCGGAACTGCTTCAAATCAACTGGATATCTTTGTGCTGTAAAACTCCCAACAGCCAAACGTAAAAGCAGCAAACATCTCGCTGTATGTCCCATATCCAAAGTGCCAAGAGAGTAATGTAGAGCTTGCTCTCCCTGTCTTTGAGTACTGTTTGCACTGTCCCGATTACCTCTTTGCTAACATTCTCTTCAGAGCTGCAGTGAAACCAGGAACCACGTGAAGAAGGCACCCACACTGAAAATGCCTGGAAGGAACGTTGGGGCTTCTTCTCAGTGTCTCTGATATAGGGTTTCACTGTCCCGGGAAAGTCTCTGCTAACACCCTGCAGAGCGCTGTGCCCAATATACAGAAACGTCTTGCGGTATCTCCTACAGGGAAAGTGCCAGGAGGGAAAAGTGAGGATTATGCTTAGACTTTCTCTGAACTGCTTCAAATCAACTGGATATCTTTGTGCTGTAAATCTCCCAACAGCCAAACGCAAAAGCAGCAAACATCTCGCTGTATGTCCCACATCCAAAGTGCCAAGAGAGTAATGTAGAGCTTGCTCTCCCTGTCTTTGAGTACTGTTTGCACTGTCCCGATTACCTCTTTGCTAACATTCTCTTCAGAGCTGCAGTGAAACCAGGAACCACGTGGAGAAGGCACCCACACTGAAAGTGCCTGGAAGGAACGTTGGGGCTTCTTCTCAGTGTCTCTGATATAGGGTTTCACTGTCCCGGGAAAGTCTCTGCTAACACCCTGCAGAGCGCTGTGCCCAATATACAGAAACGTCTTGCGGTATCCCCTACAGGGAAAGTGCCAGGAGGGAAAAGTGAGGATTGTGCTTAGACTTTCTCGGAACTGCTTCAAATCAACTAGATATCTTTGTGCTGTAAATCTCCCAACAGCCAAACGTAAAAGCAGCAAACATCTCGCTGTATGTCCCACATCCAAAGTGCCAAGAGAGTAATGTAGAGCTTGCTCTCCCTGTCTTTGAGTACTGTTTGCACTGTCCCGATTACCTCTTTGCTAACATTCTCTTCAGAGCTGCAGTGAAACCAGGAACCACGTGGAGAAGGCACCCACACTGAAAGTGCCTGGAAGGAACGTTGGGGCTTCTTCTCAGTGTCTCTGATATAGGGTTTCACTGTCCCGGGAAAGTCTCTGCTAACACCCTGCAGAGCGCTGTGCCCAATATACAGAAACGTCTTGCGGTATCCCCTACAGGGAAAGTGCCAGGAGGGAAAAGTGAGGATTATGTTTAGACTTTCTCTGAACTGCTTCAAATCAACTGGATATCTTTGTGCTGTAAATCTCCCAACAGCCAAACGCAAAAGCAGCAAACATCTCGCTGTATGTCCCACATCCAAAGTGCCAAGAGAGTAATGTAGAGCTTGCTCTCCCTGTCTTTGAGTACTGTTTGCACTGTCCCGATTACCTCTTTGCTAACATTCTCTTCAGAGCTGCAGTGAAACCAGGAACCACGTGGAGAAGGCACCAACTCTGAAAGTGCCTGGAAGGAACGTTGGGGCTTCTTCTCAGTGTCTCTGATATAGGGTTTCACTGTCCCGGGAAAGTCTCTGCTAACACCCTGCAGAGCGCTGTGCCCAATATACAGAAACGTCTTGCGGTATCTCCTACAGGGAAAGTGCCAGGAGGGAAAAGTGAGGATTATGTTTAGACTTTCTCGGAACTGCTTCAAATCAACTAGATATCTTTGTGCTGTAAATCTCCCAACAGCCAAATGTAAAAGCAGCAAACATCTCGCTGTATGTTCCACATCCAAAGTGCCAGGAGAGAGCTTGCTCTCCCTGTCTTTGAGTACTGTTTGCACTGTCCCGATTACCTCTTTGCTAACATTCTCTTCAGAGCTGCAGTGAAACCAGGAACCACGTGGAGAAGGCACCCACACTGAAAGTGCCTGGAAGGAACGTTGGGGCTTCTTCTCAGTGTCTCTGATATAGGGTTTCACTGTCCCGGGAAAGTCTCTGCTAACACCCTGCAGAGCGCTGTGCCCAATATACAGAAACGTCTTGCGGTATCCCCTACAGGGAAAGTGCCAGGAGGGAAAAGTGAGGATTATGTTTAGACTTTCTCTGAACTGCTTCAAATCAACTGGATATCTTTGTGCTGTAAATCTCCCAACAGCCAAACGCAAAAGCAGCAAACATCTCGCTGTATGTCCCACATCCAAAGTGCCAAGAGAGTAATGTAGAGCTTGCTCTCCCTGTCTTTGAGTACTGTTTGCACTGTCCCGATTACCTCTTTGCTAACATTCTCTTCAGAGCTGCAGTGAAACCAGGAACCACGTGGAGAAGGCACCAACTCTGAAAGTGCCTGGAAGGAACGTTGGGGCTTCTTCTCAGTGTCTCTGATATAGGGTTTCACTGTCCCGGGAAAGTCTCTGCTAACACCCTGCAGAGCGCTGTGCCCAATATACAGAAACGTCTTGCGGTATCTCCTACAGGGAAAGTGCCAGGAGGGAAAAGTGAGGATTATGTTTAGACTTTCTCGGAACTGCTTCAAATCAACTAGATATCTTTGTGCTGTAAATCTCCCAACAGCCAAATGTAAAAGCAGCAAACATCTCGCTGTATGTTCCACATCCAAAGTGCCAGGAGAGAGCTTGCTCTCCCTGTCTTTGAGTACTGTTTGCACTGTCCCGATTACCTCTTTGCTAACATTCTCTTCAGAGCTGCAGTGAAACCAGGAACCACGTGGAGAAGGCACCCACACTGAAAATGCCTGGAAGGAACGTTGGGGCTTCTTCTCAGTGTCTCTGATATAGGGTTTCACTGTCCCGGGAAAGTCTCTGCTAACACCCTGCAGAGCGCTGTGCCCAATATACAGAAACGTCTTGTGGTATCTCCTACAGGGAAAGTGCCAGGAGGGAAAAGTGAGGATTATGCTTAGACTTTCTCGGAACTGCTTCAAATCAACTAGATATCTTTGTGCTGTAAATCTCCCAACAGCCAAACGTAAAAGCAGCAAACATCTCGCTGTATGTCCCACATCCAAAGTGCCAAGAGAGAGCTTGCTCTCCCTGTCTTTCAGTACTGTTTGCACTGTCCCGATTACCTCTTTGCTAACATTCTCTTCAGAGCTGCACTGAAACCAGGAACCACGTGGAGAAGGCACCAACTCTGAAAGTGCCTGGAAGGAACGTTGGGACTTCTTCTCAGTGTCTCTGATATAGGGTTTCACTGTCCCGGGAAAGTCTCTCCTAACAGCCTGCAGAGCGCTGTGCCCAATATACAGAAACGTCTTGCGGTATCCCCTACAGGGAAAGTGCCAGGAGGGAAAAGTGAGGATTATGTTTAGACTTTCTCGGAACTGCTTCAAATCAACTAGATATCTTTGTGCTGTAAACCTCCCAACAGCCAAATGTAAAAGCAGCAAACATCTCGCTGTATGTTCCACATCCAAAGTGCCAAGAGAGAGCTTGCTCTCCCTGTCTTTGAGTACTGTTTGCACTGTCCCGATTACCTCTTTGCTAACATTCTCTTCAGAGCTGCAGTGAAACCAGGAACCACGTGGAGAAGGCACCCACACTGAAAATGCCTGGAAGGAACGTTGGGGCTTCTTCTCAGTGTCTCTGATATAGGGTTTCACTGTCCCGGGAAAGTCTCTGCTAACACCCTGCAGAGCGCTGTGCCCAATATACAGAAACGTCTTGTGGTATCTCCTACAGGGAAAGTGCCAGGAGGGAAAAGTGAGGATTATGCTTAGACTTTCTCGGAACTGCTTCAAATCAACTAGATATCTTTGTGCTGTAAATCTCCCAACAGCCAAACGTAAAAGCAGCAAACATCTCGCTGTATGTCCCACATCCAAAGTGCCAAGAGAGAGCTTGCTCTCCCTGTCTTTGAGTACTGTTTGCACTGTCCCGATTACCTCTTTGCTAACATTCTCTTCAGAGCTGCAGTGAAACCAGGAACCACGTGGAGAAGGCACCCACACTGAAAGTGCCTGGAAGGAACGTTGGGGCTTCTTCTCAGTGTCTCTGATATAGGGTTTCACTGTCCCGGGAAAGTCTCTGCTAACACCCTGCAGAGCGCTGTGCCCAATATACAGAAACGTCTTGCGGTATCCCCTACAGGGAAAGTGCCAGGAGGGAAAAGTGAGGATTGTGCTTAGACTTTCTCGGAACTGCTTCAAATCAACTAGATATCTTTGTGCTGTAAATCTCCCAACAGACAAACGCAAAAGCAGCAAACATCTCGCTGTATGTCCCACATCCAAAGTGCGAAGAGAGTAATGTAGAGCTTGCTCTCCCTGTCTTTGAGTACTGTTTGCACTGTCCCGATTACCTCTTTGCTAACATTCTCTTCAGAGCTGCAGTGAAACCAGGAACCACGTGGAGAAGGCACCAACTCTGAAAGTGCCTGGAAGGAACGTTGGGGCTTCTTCTCAGTGTCTCTGATATAGGGTTTCACTGTCCCGGGAAAGTCTCTGCTAACACCCTGCAGAGCGCTGTGCCCAATATACAGAAACGTCTTGCGGTATCTCCTACAGGGAAAGTGCCAGGAGGGAAAAGTGAGGATTATGTTTAGACTTTCTCGGAACTGCTTCAAATCAACTAGATATCTTTGTGCTGTAAATCTCGCAACAGCCAAATGTAAAAGCAGCAAACATCTCGCTGTATGTTCCACATCCAAAGTGCCAAGAGAGAGCTTGCTCTCCCTGTCTTTGAGTACTGTTTGCACTGTCCCGATTACCTCTTTGCTAACATTCTCTTCAGAGCTGCAGTGAAACCAGGAACCACGTGGAGAAGGCACCCACACTGAAAATGCCTGGAAGGAACGTTGGGGCTTCTTCTCAGTGTCTCTGATATAGGGTTTCACTGTCCCGGGAAAGTCTCTGCTAACACCCTGCAGAGCGCTGTGCCCAATATACAGAAACGTCTTGCGGTATCTCCTACAGGGAAAGTGCCAGGAGGGAAAAGTGAGGATTATGCTTAGACTTTCTCGGAACTGCTTCAAATCAACTAGATATCTTTGTGCTGTAAATCTCCCAACAGCCAAACGCAAAAGCAGCAAACATCTCGCTGTATGTCCCACATCCAAAGTGCCAAGAGAGAGCTTGCTCTCCCTGTCTTTCAGTACTGTTTGCACTGTCCCGATTACCTCTTTGCTAACATTCTCTTCAGAGCTGCACTGAAACCAGGAACCACGTGGAGAAGGCACCAACTCTGAAAGTGCCTGGAAGGAACGTTGGGACTTCTTCTCAGTGTCTCTGATATAGGGTTTCACTGTCCCGGGAAAGTCTCTCCTAACAGCCTGCAGAGCGCTGTGCCCAATATACAGAAACGTCTTGCGGTATCCCCTACAGGGAAAGTGCCAGGAGGGAAAAGTGAGGATTATGTTTAGACTTTCTCGGAACTGCTTCAAATCAACTAGATATCTTTGTGCTGTAAACCTCCCAACAGCCAAATGTAAAAGCAGCAAACATCTCGCTGTATGTTCCACATCCAAAGTGCCAAGAGAGAGCTTGCTCTCCCTGTCTTTGAGTACTGTTTGCACTGTCCCGATTACCTCTTTGCTAACATTCTCTTCAGAGCTGCAGTGAAACCAGGAACCACGTGGAGAAGGCACCCACACTGAAAATGCCTGGAAGGAACGTTGGGGCTTCTTCTCAGTGTCTCTGATATAGGGTTTCACTGTCCCGGGAAAGTCTCTGCTAACACCCTGCAGAGCGCTGTGCCCAATATACAGAAACGTCTTGTGGTATCTCCTACAGGGAAAGTGCCAGGAGGGAAAAGTGAGGATTATGCTTAGACTTTCTCGGAACTGCTTCAAATCAACTAGATATCTTTGTGCTGTAAATCTCCCAACAGCCAAACGTAAAAGCAGCAAACATCTCGCTGTATGTCCCACATCCAAAGTGCCAAGAGAGAGCTTGCTCTCCCTGTCTTTCAGTACTGTTTGCACTGTCCCGATTACCTCTTTGCTAACATTCTCTTCAGAGCTGCACTGAAACCAGGAACCACGTGGAGAAGGCACCAACTCTGAAAGTGCCTGGAAGGAACGTTGGGACTTCTTCTCAGTGTCTCTGATATAGGGTTTCACTGTCCCGGGAAAGTCTCTCCTAACAGCCTGCAGAGCGCTGTGCCCAATATACAGAAACGTCTTGCGGTATCCCCTACAGGGAAAGTGCCAGGAGGGAAAAGTGAGGATTATGTTTAGACTTTCTCGGAACTGCTTTAAATCAACTAGATATCTTTGTGCTGTAAACCTCCCAACAGCCAAATGTAAAAGCAGCAAACATCTCGCTGTACGTTCCACATCCAAAGTGCCAAGAGAGAGCTTGCTCTCCCTGTCTTTGAGTACTGTTTGCACTGTCCCGATTACCTCTTTGCTAACATTCTCTTCAGAGCTGCAGTGAAACCAGGAACCACGTGGAGAAGGCACCAACTCTGAAAGTGCCTGGAAGGAACGTTGGGACTTCTTCTCAGTGTCTCTGATATAGGGTTTCACTGTCCCGGGAAAGTCTCTGCTAACACCCTGCAGAGCGCTGTGCCCAATATACAGAAACGTCTTGCGGTATCTCCTACAGGGAAAGTGCCAGGAGGGAAAAGTGAGGATTATGCTTAGACTTTCTCGGAACTGCTTCAAATCAACTAGATATCTTTGTGCTGTAAATCTCCCAACAGCCAAATGTAAAAGCAGCAAACATCTCGCTGTATGTTCCACATCCAAAGTGCCAAGAGAGAGCTTGCTCTCCCTGTCTTTGAGTACTGTTTGCACTGTCCCGATTACCTCTTTGCTAACATTCTCTTCAGAGCTGCAGTGAAACCAGGAACCACGTGGAGAAGGCACCCACACTGAAAGTGCCTGGAAGGAACGTTGGGGCTTCTTCTCAGTGTCTCTGATATAGGGTTTCACTGTCCCGGGAAAGTCTCTGCTAACACCCTGCAGAGCGCTGTGCCCGATATACAGAAACGTCTTGCGGTATCCCCTACAGGGAAAGTGCCAGGAGGGAAAAGTGAGGATTATGTTTAGACTTTCTCTGAACTGCTTCAAATCAACTGGATATCTTTGTGCTGTAAATCTCGCAACAGACAAACGCAAAAGCAGCAAACATCTCGCTGTATGTCCCACATCCAAAGTGCCAAGGGAGTAATGTAGAGCTTGCTCTCCCTGTCTTTGAGTACTGTTTGCACTGTCCCGATTACCTCTTTGCTAACATTCTCTTCAGAGCTGCAGTGAAACCAGGAACCACGTGGAGAAGGCACCCACACTGAAAGTGCCTGGAAGGAACGTTGGGGCTTCTTCTCAGTGTCTCTGATATAGGGTTTCACTGTCCCGGGAAAGTCTCTGCTAACACCCTGCAGAGCGCTGTGCCCAATATACAGAAACGTCTTGCGGTATCCCCTACAGGGAAAGTGCCAGGAGGGAAAAGTGAGGATTATGTTTAGACTTTCTCTGAACTGCTTCAAATCAACTGGATATCTTTGTGCTGTAAATCTCCCAACAGCCAAACGCAAAAGCAGCAAACATCTCGCTGTATGTCCCACATCCAAAGTGCCAAGAGAGTAATGTAGAGCTTGCTCTCCCTGTCTTTGAGTACTGTTTGCACTGTCCCGATTACCTCTTTGCTAACATTCTCTTCAGAGCTGCAGTGAAACCAGGAACCACGTGGAGAAGGCACCCACACTGAAAGTGCCTGGAAGGAACATTGGGGCTTCTTCTCAGTGTCTCTGATATAGGGTTTCACTGTCCCGGGAAAGTCTCTGCTAACACCCTGCAGAGCGCTGTGCCCAATATACAGAAACGTCTTGTGGTATCCCCTACAGGGAAAGTGCCAGGAGGGAAAAGTGAGGATTATGTTTAGACTTTCTCTGAATTGCTTCAAATCAACTGGATATCTTTGTGCTGTAAATCTCGCAACAGCCAAACGCAAAAGCAGCAAACATCTCGCTGTATGTCCCACATCCAAAGTGCCAAGAGAGTAATGTAGAGCTTGCTCTCCCTGTCTTTGAGTACTGTTTGCACTGTCCCGATTACCTCTTTGCTAACATTCTCTTCAGAGCTGCAGTGAAACCAGGAACCACGTGGAGAAGGCACCAACTCTGAAAGTGCCTGGAATGAACGTTGGGACTTCTTCTCAGTGTCTCTGATATAGGGTTTCACTGTCCCGGGAAAGTCTCTGCTAACACCCTGCAGAGCGCTGTGCCCAATATACAGAAACGTCTTGCAGTATCTCCTACAGGGAAAGTGCCAGGAGGAAAAAGTGAGGATTATGCTTAGACTTTCTCGGAACTGCTTCAAATCAACTAGATATCTTTGTGCTGTAAATCTCCCAACAGCCAAACGTAAAAGCAGCAAATATCTCGCTGTATGTCCCACATCCAAAGTGCCAAGAGAGAGCTTGCTCTCCCTGTCTTTGAGTACTGTTTGCACTGTCCCGATTACCTCTTTGCTAACATTCTCTTCAGAGCTGCAGTGAAACCAGGAACCACGTGGAGAAGGCACCCACACTGAAAGTGCCTGGAAGGAACGTTGGGGCTTCTTCTCAGTGTCTCTGATATAGGGTTTCACTGTCCCGGGAAAGTCTCTGCTAACACCCTGCAGAGCGCTGTGCCCAATATACAGAAACGTCTTGCGGTATCCCCTACAGGGAAAGTGCCAGGAGGGAAAAGTGAGGATTATGTTTAGACTTTCTCTGAACTGCTTCAAATCAACTGGATATCTTTGTGCTGTAAATCTCCCAACAGCCAAACGCAAAAGCAGCAAACATCTCGCTGTATGTCCCACATCCAAAGTGCCAAGAGAGTAATGTAGAGCTTGCTCTCCCTGTCTTTGAGTACTGTTTGCACTGTCCCGATTACCTCTTTGCTAACATTCTCTTCAGAGCTGCAGTGAAACCAGGAACCACGTGGAGAAGGCACCCACACTGAAAATGCCTGGAAGGAACGTTGGGGCTTCTTCTCAGTGTCTCTGATATAGGGTTTCACTGTCCCGGGAAAGTCTCTGCTAACACCCTGCAGAGCGCTGTGCCCAATATACAGAAACGTCTTGCGGTATCCCCTACAGGGAAAGTGCCAGGAGGGAAAAGTGAGGATTATGTTTAGACTTTCTCTGAACTGCTTCAAATCAACTGGATATCTTTGTGCTGTAAATCTCCCCACAGCCAAATGTAAAAGCAGCAAACATCTCGCTGTATGTCCCACATCCAAAGTGCCAAGAGAGAGCTTGCTCTCCCTGTCTTTGAGTACTGTTTGCACTGTCCCGATTACCTCTTTGCTAACATTCTCTTCAGAGCTGCAGTGAAACCAGGAACCACGTGGAGAAGGCACCCACACTGAAAGTGCCTGGAAGGAACGTTGGGACTTCTTCTCAGTGTCTCTGATATAGGGTTTCACTGTCCCGGGAAAGTCTCTGCTAACACCCTGCAGAGCGCTGTGCCCAATATACAGAAACGTCTTGCGGTATCTCCTACAGGGAAAGTGCCAGGAGGGAAAAGTGAGGATTATGCTTAGACTTTCTCGGAACTGCTTCAAATCAACTAGATATCTTTGTGCTGTAAATCTCCCAACAGCCAAACGTAAAAGCAGCAAACATCTCACTGTATGTCCCACATCCAAAGTGCCAAGAGAGAGCTTGCTCTCCCTGTCTTTGAGTACTGTTTGCACTGTCCCGATTACCTCTTTGCTAACATTCTCTTCAGAGCTGCAGTGAAACCAGGAACCACGTGGAGAAGGCACCAACTCTGAAAGTGCCTGGAATGAACGTTGGGACTTCTTCTCAGTGTCTCTGATATAGGGTTTCACTGTCCCGGGAAAGTCTCTGCTAACACCCTGCAGAGCGCTGTGCCCAATATACAGAAACGTCTTGCGGTATCTCCTACAGGGAAAGTGCCAGGAGGGAAAAGTGAGGATTATGCTTAGACTTTCTCGGAACTGCTTCAAATCAACTAGATATCTTTGTGCTGTAAATCTCCCAACAGCCAAATGTAAAAGCAGCAAACATCTCGCTGTATGTTCCACATCCAAAGTGCCAAGAGAGAGCTTGCTCTCCCTGTCTTTGAGTACTGTTTGCACTGTCCCGATTACCTCTTTGCTAACATTCTCTTCAGAGCTGCAGTGAAACCAGGAACCACGTGGAGAAGGCACCCACACTGAAAGTGCCTGGAAGGAACGTTGGGGCTTCTTCTCAGTGTCTCTGATATAGGGTTTCACTGTCCCGGGAAAGTCTCTGCTAACACCCTGCAGAGCGCTGTGCCCAATATACAGAAACGTCTTGCGGTATCCCCTACAGGGAAAGTGCCAGGAGGGAAAAGTGAGGATTATGTTTAGACTTTCTCGGAACTGCTTCAAATCAACTGGATATCTTTGTGCTGTAAATCTCGCAACAGACAAACGCAAAAGCAGCAAACATCTCGCTGTATGTCCCACATCCAAAGTGCCAAGGGAGTAATGTAGAGCTTGCTCTCCCTGTCTTTGAGTACTGTTTGCACTGTCCCGATTACCTCTTTGCTAACATTCTCTTCAGAGCTGCAGTGAAACCAGGAACCACGTGGAGAAGGCACCCACACTGAAAGTGCCTGGAAGGAACGTTGGGGCTTCTTCTCAGTGTCTCTGATATAGGGTTTCACTGTCCCGGGAAAGTCTCTGCTAACACCCTGCAGAGCGCTGTGCCCAATATACAGAAACGTCTTGCGGTATCCCCTACAGGGAAAGTGCCAGGAGGGAAAAGTGAGGATTATGTTTAGACTTTCTCTGAACTGCTTCAAATCAACTGGATATCTTTGTGCTGTAAATCTCCCAACAGCCAAACGCAAAAGCAGCAAACATCTCGCTGTATGTCCCACATCCAAAGTGCCAAGAGAGTAATGTAGAGCTTGCTCTCCCTGTCTTTGAGTACTGTTTGCACTGTCCCGATTACCTCTTTGCTAACATTCTCTTCAGAGC
Source organism: Chroicocephalus ridibundus (assembly GCF_963924245.1). Lineage (NCBI taxonomy): Eukaryota > Metazoa > Chordata > Aves > Charadriiformes > Laridae > Chroicocephalus > Chroicocephalus ridibundus. The sequence goes on along the minus strand of NW_026961236.1, from coordinate 355,876 downwards.
TGCAGTGAAACCAGGAACCACGTGGAGAAGGCACCCACACTGAAAGTGCCTGGAAGGAACGTTGGGGCTTCTTCTCAGTGTCTCTGATATAGGGTTTCACTGTCCCGGGAAAGTCTCTGCTAACACCCTGCAGAGCGCTGTGCCCAATATACAGAAACGTCTTGCGGTATCCCCTACAGGGAAAGTGCCAGGAGGGAAAAGTGAGGATTATGTTTAGACTTTCTCTGAACTGCTTCAAATCAACTGGATATCTTTGTGCTGTAAATCTCGCAACAGCCAAACGCAAAAGCAGCAAACATCTCGCTGTATGTCCCACATCCAAAGTGCCAAGAGAGTAATGTAGAGCTTGCTCTCCCTGTCTTTGAGTACTGTTTGCACTGTCCCGATTACCTCTTTGCTAACATTCTCTTCAGAGCTGCAGTGAAACCAGGAACCACGTGGAGAAGGCACCAACTCTGAAAGTGCCTGGAATGAACGTTGGGACTTCTTCTCAGTGTCTCTGATATAGGGTTTCACTGTCCCGGGAAAGTCTCTGCTAACACCCTGCAGAGCGCTGTGCCCAATATACAGAAACGTCTTGCGGTATCCCCTACAGGGAAAGTGCCAGGAGGAAAAAGTGAGGATTATGCTTACACTTTCTCGGAACTGCTTCAAATCAACTAGATATCTTTGTGCTGTAAATCTCCCAACAGCCAAACGTAAAAGCAGCAAATATCTCGCTGTATGTCCCACATCCAAAGTGCCAAGAGAGAGCTTGCTCTCCCTGTCTTTGAGTACTGTTTGCACTGTCCCGATTACCTCTTTGCTAACATTCTCTTCAGAGCTGCAGTGAAACCAGGAACCACGTGGAGAAGGCACCCACACTGAAAGTGCCTGGAAGGAACGTTGGGGCTTCTTCTCAGTGTCTCTGATATAGGGTTTCACTGTCCCGGGAAAGTCTCTGCTAACACCCTGCAGAGCGCTGTGCCCAATATACAGAAACGTCTTGCGGTATCCCCTACAGGGAAAGTGCCAGGAGGGAAAAGTGAGGATTATGTTTAGACTTTCTCGGAACTGCTTCAAATCAACTGGATATCTTTGTGCTGTAAATCTCCCAACAGCCAAACGCAAAAGCAGCAAACATCTCGCTGTATGTCCCACATCCAAAGTGCCAAGAGAGTAATGTAGAGCTTGCTCTCCCTGTCTTTGAGTACTGTTTGCACTGTCCCGATTACCTCTTTGCTAACATTCTCTTCAGAGCTGCAGTGAAACCAGGAACCACGTGGAGAAGGCACCCACACTGAAAATGCCTGGAAGGAACGTTGGGGCTTCTTCTCAGTGTCTCTGATATAGGGTTTCACTGTCCCGGGAAAGTCTCTGCTAACACCCTGCAGAGCGCTGTGCCCAATATACAGAAACGTCTTGCGGTATCCCCTACAGGGAAAGTGCCAGGAGGGAAAAGTGAGGATTATGTTTAGACTTTCTCTGAACTGCTTCAAATCAACTGGATATCTTTGTGCTGTAAATCTCCCCACAGCCAAATGTAAAAGCAGCAAACATCTCGCTGTATGTCCCACATCCAAAGTGCCAAGAGAGAGCTTGCTCTCCCTGTCTTTGAGTACTGTTTGCACTGTCCCGATTACCTCTTTGCTAACATTCTCTTCAGAGCTGCAGTGAAACCAGGAACCACGTGGAGAAGGCACCCACACTGAAAATGCCTGGAAGGAACGTTGGGGCTTCTTCTCAGTGTCTCTGATATAGGGTTTCACTGTCCCGGGAAAGTCTCTGCTAACACCCTGCAGAGCGCTGTGCCCAATATACAGAAACGTCTTGCGGTATCTCCTACAGGGAAAGTGCCAGGAGGGAAAAGTGAGGATTATGCTTAGACTTTCTCGGAACTGCTTCAAATCAACTAGATATCTTTGTGCTGTAAATCTCCCAACAGCCAAACGTAAAAGCAGCAAACATCTCACTGTATGTCCCACATCCAAAGTGCCAAGAGAGAGCTTGCTCTCCCTGTCTTTGAGTACTGTTTGCACTGTCCCGATTACCTCTTTGCTAACATTCTCTTCAGAGCTGCACTGAAACCAGGAACCACGTGGAGAAGGCACCAACTCTGAAAGTGCCTGGAATGAACGTTGGGACTTCTTCTCAGTGTCTCTGATATAGGGTTTCACTGTCCCGGGAAAGTCTCTGCTAACAGCCTGCAGAGCGCTGTGCCCAATATACAGAAACGTCTTGCGGTATCTCCTACAGGGAAAGTGCCAGGAGGGAAAAGTGAGGATTATGTTTAGACTTTCTCGGAACTGCTTCAAATCAACTGGATATCTTTGTGCTGTAAATCTCGCAACAGCCAAACGTAAAAGCAGCAAACATCTCGCTGTATGTCCCACATCCAAAGTGCCAAGAGAGAGCTTGCTCTCCCTGTCTTTCAGTACTGTTTGCACTGTCCCGATTACCTCTTTGCTAACATTCTCTTCAGAGCTGCACTGAAACCAGGAACCACGTGGAGAAGGCACCAACTCTGAAAGTGCCTGGAAGGAACGTTGGGACTTCTTCTCAGTGTCTCTGATATAGGGTTTCACTGTCCCGGGAAAGTCTCTCCTAACAGCCTGCAGAGCGCTGTGCCCAATATACAGAAACGGCTTGCGGTATCCCCTACAGGGAAAGTGCCAGGAGGGAAAAGTGAGGATTATGTTTAGACTTTCTCGGAACTGCTTCAAATCAACTAGATATCTTTGTGCTGTAAACCTCCCAACAGCCAAATGTAAAAGCAGCAAACATCTCGCTGTACGTTCCACATCCAAAGTGCCAAGAGAGAGCTTGCTCTCCCTGTCTTTGAGTACTGTTTGCACTGTCCCGATTACCTCTTTGCTAACATTCTCTTCAGAGCTGCAGTGAAACCAGGAACCACGTGGAGAAGGCACCAACTCTGAAAGTGCCTGGAAGGAACGTTGGGACTTCTTCTCAGTGTCTCTGATATAGGGTTTCACTGTCCCGGGAAAGTCTCTGCTAACACCCTGCAGAGCGCTGTGCCCAATATACAGAAACGTCTTGCGGTATCTCCTACAGGGAAAGTGCCAGGAGGGAAAAGTGAGGATTATGCTTAGACTTTCTCGGAACTGCTTCAAATCAACTAGATATCTTTGTGCTGTAAATCTCCCAACAGCCAAATGTAAAAGCAGCAAACATCTCGCTGTATGTTCCACATCCAAAGTGCCAAGAGAGAGCTTGCTCTCCCTGTCTTTGAGTACTGTTTGCACTGTCCCGATTACCTCTTTGCTAACATTCTCTTCAGAGCTGCAGTGAAACCAGGAACCACGTGGAGAAGGCACCCACACTGAAAGTGCCTGGAAGGAACGTTGGGGCTTCTTCTCAGTGTCTCTGATATAGGGTTTCACTGTCCCGGGAAAGTCTCTGCTAACACCCTGCAGAGCGCTGTGCCCAATATACAGAAACGTCTTGCGGTATCCCCTACAGGGAAAGTGCCAGGAGGGAAAAGTGAGGATTATGTTTAGACTTTCTCTGAACTGCTTCAAATCAACTGGATATCTTTGTGCTGTAAATCTCGCAACAGACAAACGCAAAAGCAGCAAACATCTCGCTGTATGTCCCACATCCAAAGTGCCAAGGGAGTAATGTAGAGCTTGCTCTCCCTGTCTTTGAGTACTGTTTGCACTGTCCCGATTACCTCTTTGCTAACATTCTCTTCAGAGCTGCAGTGAAACCAGGAACCACGTGGAGAAGGCACCCACACTGAAAGTGCCTGGAAGGAACGTTGGGGCTTCTTCTCAGTGTCTCTGATATAGGGTTTCACTGTCCCGGGAAAGTCTCTGCTAACACCCTGCAGAGCGCTGTGCCCAATATACAGAAACGTCTTGCGGTATCCCCTACAGGGAAAGTGCCAGGAGGGAAAAGTGAGGATTATGTTTAGACTTTCTCTGAACTGCTTCAAATCAACTGGATATCTTTGTGCTGTAAATCTCGCAACAGCCAAACGCAAAAGCAGCAAACATCTCGCTGTATGTCCCACATCCAAAGTGCCAAGAGAGTAATGTAGAGCTTGCTCTCCCTGTCTTTGAGTACTGTTTGCACTGTCCCGATTACCTCTTTGCTAACATTCTCTTCAGAGCTGCAGTGAAACCAGGAACCACGTGGAGAAGGCACCAACTCTGAAAGTGCCTGGAATGAACGTTGGGACTTCTTCTCAGTGTCTCTGATATAGGGTTTCACTGTCCCGGGAAAGTCTCTGCTAACACCCTGCAGAGCGCTGTGCCCAATATACAGAAACGTCTTGCAGTATCTCCTACAGGGAAAGTGCCAGGAGGAAAAAGTGAGGATTATGCTTACACTTTCTCGGAACTGCTTCAAATCAACTAGATATCTTTGTGCTGTAAATCTCCCAACAGCCAAACGTAAAAGCAGCAAATATCTCGCTGTATGTCCCACATCCAAAGTGCCAAGAGAGAGCTTGCTCTCCCTGTCTTTGAGTACTGTTTGCACTGTCCCGATTACCTCTTTGCTAACATTCTCTTCAGAGCTGCAGTGAAACCAGGAACCACGTGGAGAAGGCACCCACACTGAAAGTGCCTGGAAGGAACGTTGGGGCTTCTTCTCAGTGTCTCTGATATAGGGTTTCACTGTCCCGGGAAAGTCTCTGCTAACACCCTGCAGAGCGCTGTGCCCAATATACAGAAACGTCTTGCGGTATCCCCTACAGGGAAAGTGCCAGGAGGGAAAAGTGAGGATTATGTTTAGACTTTCTCTGAACTGCTTCAAATCAACTGGATATCTTTGTGCTGTAAATCTCCCAACAGCCAAACGCAAAAGCAGCAAACATCTCGCTGTATGTCCCACATCCAAAGTGCCAAGAGAGAGCTTGCTCTCCCTGTCTTTGAGTACTGTTTGCACTGTCCCGATTACCTCTTTGCTAACATTCTCTTCAGAGCTGCAGTGAAACCAGGAACCACGTGGAGAAGGCACCAACTCTGAAAGTGCCTGGAATGAACGTTGGGACTTCTTCTCAGTGTCTCTGATATAGGGTTTCACTGTCCCGGGAAAGTCTCTGCTAACACCCTGCAGAGCGCTGTGCCCAATATACAGAAACGTCTTGCGGTATCCCCTACAGGGAAAGTGCCAGGAGGGAAAAGTGAGGATTATGTTTAGACTTTCTCTGAACTGCTTCAAATCAACTGGATATCTTTGTGCTGTAAATCTCGCAACAGCCAAACGCAAAAGCAGCAAACATCTCGCTGTATGTCCCACATCCAAAGTGCCAAGAGAGTAATGTAGAGCTTGCTCTCCCTGTCTTTGAGTACTGTTTGCACTGTCCCGATTACCTCTTTGCTAACATTCTCTTCAGAGCTGCAGTGAAACCAGGAACCACGTGGAGAAGGCACCAACTCTGAAAGTGCCTGGAAGGAACGTTGGGACTTCTTCTCAGTGTCTCTGATATAGGGTTTCACTGTCCCGGGAAAGTCTCTGCTAACACCCTGCAGAGCGCTGTGCCCAATATACAGAAACGTCTTGCAGTATCTCCTACAGGGAAAGTGCCAGGAGGAAAAAGTGAGGATTATGCTTAGACTTTCTCGGAACTGCTTCAAATCAACTAGATATCTTTGTGCTGTAAATCTCCCAACAGCCAAACGTAAAAGCAGCAAATATCTCGCTGTATGTCCCACATCCAAAGTGCCAAGAGAGAGCTTGCTCTCCCTGTCTTTGAGTACTGTTTGCACTGTCCCGATTACCTCTTTGCTAACATTCTCTTCAGAGCTGCAGTGAAACCAGGAACCACGTGGAGAAGGCACCCACACTGAAAGTGCCTGGAAGGAACGTTGGGGCTTCTTCTCAGTGTCTCTGATATAGGGTTTCACTGTCCCGGGAAAGTCTCTGCTAACACCCTGCAGAGCGCTGTGCCCAATATACAGAAACGTCTTGCGGTATCCCCTACAGGGAAAGTACCAGCAGGGAAAAGTGAGGATTATGTTTAGACTTTCTCTGAACTGCTTCAAATCAACTGGATATCTTTGTGCTGTAAATCTCCCCACAGCCAAATGTAAAAGCAGCAAACATCTCGCTGTATGTCCCACATCCAAAGTGCCAAGAGAGAGCTTGCTCTCCCTGTCTTTGAGTACTGTTTGCACTGTCCCGATTACCTCTTTGCTAACATTCTCTTCAGAGCTGCAGTGAAACCAGGAACCACGTGGAGAAGGCACCAACTCTGAAAGTGCCTGGAATGAACGTTGGGACTTCTTCTCAGTGTCTCTGATATAGGGTTTCACTGTCCCGGGAAAGTCTCTGCTAACAGCCTGCAGAGCGCTGTGCCCAATATACAGAAACGTCTTGCGGTATCTCCTACAGGGAAAGTGCCAGGAGGGAAAAGTGAGGATTATGCTTAGACTTTCTCGGAACTGCTTCAAATCAACTGGATATCTTTGTGCTGTAAATCTCCCAACAGCCAAACGTAAAAGCAGCAAACATCTCGCTGTATGTCCCACATCCAAAGTGCCAAGAGAGTAATGTAGAGCTTGCTCTCCCTGTCTTTGAGTACTGTTTGCACTGTCCCGATTACCTCTTTGCTAACATTCTCTTCAGAGCTGCAGTGAAACCAGGAACCACGTGGAGAAGGCACCCACACTGAAAATGCCTGGAAGGAACGTTGGGGCTTCTTCTCAGTGTCTCTGATATAGGGTTTCACTGTCCCGGGAAAGTCTCTGCTAACACCCTGCAGAGCGCTGTGCCCAATATACAGAAACGTCTTGCGGTATCCCCTACAGGGAAAGTGCCAGGAGGGAAAAGTGAGGATTATGTTTAGACTTTCTCGGAACTGCTTCAAATCAACTAGGTATCTTTGTGCTGTAAACCTCCCAACAGCCAAATGTAAAAGCAGCAAACATCTCGCTGTATGTTCCACATCCAAAGTGCCAAGAGAGAGCTTGCTCTCCCTGTCTTTGAGTACTGTTTGCACTGTCCCGATTACCTCTTTGCTAACATTCTCTTCAGAGCTGCAGTGAAACCAGGAACCACGTGGAGAAGGCACCCACACTGAAAGTGCCTGGAAGGAACGTTGGGGCTTCTTCTCAGTGTCTCTGATATAGGGTTTCACTGTCCCGGGAAAGTCTCTGCTAACACCCTGCAGAGCGCTGTGCCCAATATACAGAAACGTCTTGCGGTATCTCCTACAGGGAAAGTGCCAGGAGGGAAAAGTGAGGATTATGCTTAGACTTTCTCGGAACTGCTTCAAATCAACTAGATATCTTTGTGCTGTAAATCTCCCAACAGCCAAACGTAAAAGCAGCAAACATCTCGCTGTATGTCCCACATCCAAAGTGCCAAGAGAGAGCTTGCTCTCCCTGTCTTTGAGTACTGTTTGCACTGTCCCGATTACCTCTTTGCTAACATTCTCTTCAGAGCTGCACTGAAACCAGGAACCACGTGGAGAAGGCACCAACTCTGAAAGTGCCTGGAATGAACGTTGGGACTTCTTCTCAGTGTCTCTGATATAGGGTTTCACTGTCCCGGGAAAGTCTCTGCTAACAGCCTGCAGAGCGCTGTGCCCAATATACAGAAACGTCTTGCGGTATCTCCTACAGGGAAAGTGCCAGGAGGGAAAAGTGAGGATTATGCTTAGACTTTCTCGGAACTGCTTCAAATCAACTGGATATCTTTGTGCTGTAAATCTCCCAACAGCCAAACGTAAAAGCAGCAAACATCTCGCTGTATGTCCCACATCCAAAGTGCCAAGAGAGTAATGTAGAGCTTGCTCTCCCTGTCTTTGAGTACTGTTTGCACTGTCCCGATTACCTCTTTGCTAACATTCTCTTCAGAGCTGCAGTGAAACCAGGAACCACGTGAAGAAGGCACCCACACTGAAAATGCCTGGAAGGAACGTTGGGGCTTCTTCTCAGTGTCTCTGATATAGGGTTTCACTGTCCCGGGAAAGTCTCTGCTAACACCCTGCAGAGCGCTGTGCCCAATATACAGAAACGTCTTGCGGTATCTCCTACAGGGAAAGTGCCAGGAGGGAAAAGTGAGGATTATGTTTAGACTTTCTCGGAACTGCTTCAAATCAACTAGATATCTTTGTGCTGTAAATCTCCCAACAGCCAAATGTAAAAGCAGCAAACATCTCGCTGTATGTTCCAAATCCAAAGTGCCAAGAGAGAGCTTGCTCTCCCTGTCTTTGAGTACTGTTTGCACTGTCCCGATTACCTCTTTGCTAACATTCTCTTCAGAGCTGCAGTGAAACCAGGAACCACGTGGAGAAGGCACCCACACTGAAAGTGCCTGGAAGGAACGTTGGGGCTTCTTCTCAGTGTCTCTGATATAGGGTTTCACTGTCCCGGGAAAGTCTCTGCTAACACCCTGCAGAGCGCTGTGCCCAATATACAGAAACGTCTTGCGGTATCCCCTACAGGGAAAGTGCCAGGAGGGAAAAGTGAGGATTATGTTTAGACTTTCTCTGAACTGCTTCAAATCAACTGGATATCTTTGTGCTGTAAATCTCCCAACAGCCAAACGCAAAAGCAGCAAACATCTCGCTGTATGTCCCACATCCAAAGTGCCAAGAGAGTAATGTAGAGCTTGCTCTCCCTGTCTTTGAGTACTGTTTGCACTGTCCCGATTACCTCTTTGCTAACATTCTCTTCAGAGCTGCAGTGAAACCAGGAACCACGTGGAGAAGGCACCCACACTGAAAATGCCTGGAAGGAACGTTGGGGCTTCTTCTCAGTGTCTCTGATATAGGGTTTCACTGTCCCGGGAAAGTCTCTGCTAACACCCTGCAGAGCGCTGTGCCCAATATACAGAAACGTCTTGCGGTATCCCCTACAGGGAAAGTGCCAGGAGGGAAAAGTGAGGATTATGCTTAGACTTTCTCGGAACTGCTTCAAATCAACTAGATATCTTTGTGCTGTAAATCTCCCAACAGCCAAACGTAAAAGCAGCAAACATCTCGCTGTATGTCCCACATCCAAAGTGCCAAGAGAGAGCTTGCTCTCCCTGTCTTTGAGTACTGTTTGCACTGTCCCGATTACCTCTTTGCTAACATTCTCTTCAGAGCTGCAGTGAAACCAGGAACCACGTGGAGAAGGCACCAACTCTGAAAGTGCCTGGAAGGAACGTTGGGACTTCTTCTCAGTGTCTCTGATATGGGGTTTCACTGTCCCGGGAAAGTCTCTCCTAACAGCCTGCAGAGCGCTGTGCCCAATATACAGAAACGTCTTGCGGTATCCCCTACAGGGAAAGTGCCAGGAGGGAAAAGTGAGGATTATGTTTAGACTTTCTCGGAACTGCTTCAAATCAACTAGATATCTTTGTGCTGTAAACCTCCCAACAGCCAAATGTAAAAGCAGCAAACATCTCGCTGTATGTTCCACATCCAAAGTGCCAAGAGAGAGCTTGCTCTCCCTGTCTTTGAGTACTGTTTGCACTGTCCCGATTACCTCTTTGCTAACATTCTCTTCAGAGCTGCAGTGAAACCAGGAACCACGTGGAGAAGGCACCAACTCTGAAAGTGCCTGGAAGGAACGTTGGGACTTCTTCTCAGTGTCTCTGATATAGGGTTTCACTGTCCCGGGAAAGTCTCTGCTAACACCCTGCAGAGCGCTGTGCCCAATATACAGAAACGTCTTGCGGTATCTCCTACAGGGAAAGTGCCAGGAGGGAAAAGTGAGGATTATGTTTAGACTTTCTCGGAACTGCTTCAAATCAACTAGATATCTTTGTGCTGTAAATCTCCCAACAGCCAAATGTAAAAGCAGCAAACATCTCGCTGTATGTTCCACATCCAAAGTGCCAAGAGAGAGCTTGCTCTCCCTGTCTTTGAGTACTGTTTGCACTGTCCCGATTACCTCTTTGCTAACATTCTCTTCAGAGCTGCAGTGAAACCAGGAACCACGTGAAGAAGGCACCCACACTGAAAATGCCTGGAAGGAACGTTGGGGCTTCTTCTCAGTGTCTCTGATATAGGGTTTCACTGTCCCGGGAAAGTCTCTGCTAACACCCTGCAGAGCGCTGTGCCCAATATACAGAAACGTCTTGCGGTATCCCCTACAGGGAAAGTGCCAGGAGGGAAAAGTGAGGATTATGTTTAGACTTTCTCGGAACTGCTTCAAATCAACTAGATATCTTTGTGCTGTAAATCTCCCAACAGCCAAATGTAAAAGCAGCAAACATCTCGCTGTATGTTCCACATCCAAAGTGCCAAGAGAGAGGTTGCTCTCCCTGTCTTTGAGTACTGTTTGCACTGTCCCGATTACCTCTTTGCTAACATTCTCTTCAGAGCTGCAGTGAAACCAGGAACCACGTGGAGAAGGCACCCACACTGAAAGTGCCTGGAAGGAACGATGGGGCTTCTTCTCAGTGTCTCTGATATAGGGTTTCACTGTCCCGGGAAAGTCTCTGCTAACACCCTGCAGAGCGCTGTGCCCAATATACAGAAACGTCTTGCGGTATCCCCTACAGGGAAAGTGCCAGGAGGGAAAAGTGAGGATTATGTGTAGACTTTCTCTGAACTGCTTCAAATCAACTGGATATCTTTGTGCTGTAAATCTCCCAACAGCCAAACGCAAAAGCAGCAAACGTCTCGCTGTATGTCCCACATCCAAAGTGCCAAGAGAGTAATGTAGAGCTTGCTCTCCCTGTCTTTGAGTACTGTTTGCACTGTCCCGATTACCTCTTTGCTAACATTCTCTTCAGAGCTGCAGTGAAACCAGGAACCACGTGGAGAAGGCACCAACTCTGAAAGTGCCTGGAAGGAACGTTGGGACTTCTTCTCAGTGTCTCTGATATAGGGTTTCACTGTCCCGGGAAAGTCTCTGCTAACACCCTGCAGAGCGCTGTGCCCAATATACAGAAACGTCTTGCGGTATTTCCTACAGGGAAAGTGCCAGGAGGGAAAAGTGAGGATTATGCTTAGACTTTCTCGGAACTGCTTCAAATCAACTAGATATCTTTGTGCTGTAAATCTCCCAACAGCCAAATGTAAAAGCAGCAAACATCTCGCTGTATGTTCCACATCCAAAGTGCCAAGAGAGAGCTTGCTCTCCCTGTCTTTGAGTACTGTTTGCACTGTCCCGATTACCTCTTTGCTAACATTCTCTTCAGAGCTGCAGTGAAACCAGGAACCACGTGGAGAAGGCACCCACACTGAAAATGCCTGGAAGGAACGTTGGGGCTTCTTCTCAGTGTCTCTGATATAGGGTTTCACTGTCCCGGGAAAGTCTCTGCTAACACCCTGCAGAGCGCTGTGCCCAATATACAGAAACGTCTTGCGGTATCCCCTACAGGGAAAGTGCCAGGAGGGAAAAGTGAGGATTATGCTTAGACTTTCTCGGAACTGCTTCAAATCAACTAGATATCTTTGTGCTGTAAATCTCCCAACAGCCAAACGTAAAAGCAGCAAACATCTCGCTGTATGTCCCACATCCAAAGTGCCAAGAGAGAGCTTGCTCTCCCTGTCTTTCAGTACTGTTTGCACTGTCCCGATTACCTCTTTGCTAACATTCTCTTCAGAGCTGCAGTGAAACCAGGAACCACGTGGAGAAGGCACCAACTCTGAAAGTGCCTGGAAGGAACGTTGGGACTTCTTCTCAGTGTCTCTGATATGGGGTTTCACTGTCCCGGGAAAGTCTCTCCTAACAGCCTGCAGAGCGCTGTGCCCAATATACAGAAACGTCTTGCGGTATCCCCTACAGGGAAAGTGCCAGGAGGGAAAAGTGAGGATTATGCTTAGACTTTCTCGGAACTGCTTCAAATCAACTAGATATCTTTGTGCTGTAAATCTCCCAACAGCCAAATGTAAAAGCAGCAAACATCTCGCTGTATGTCCCACATCCAAAGTGCCAAGAGAGTAATGTAGAGCTTGCTCTCCCTGTCTTTGAGTACTGTTTGCACTGTCCCGATTACCTCTTTGCTAACATTCTCTTCAGAGCTGCAGTGAAACCAGGAACCACGTGGAGAAGGCACCAACTCTGAAAGTGCCTGGAATGAACGTTGGGACTTCTTCTCAGTGTCTCTGATATAGGGTTTCACTGTCCCGGGAAAGTCTCTCCTAACAGCCTGCAGAGCGCTGTGCCCAATATACAGAAACGTCTTGCAGTATCTCCTACAGGGAAAGTGCCAGGAGGAAAAAGTGAGGATTATGCTTAGACTTTCTCGGAACTGCTTCAAATCAACTAGATATCTTTGTGCTGTAAATCTCGCAACAGCCAAACGTAAAAGCAGCAAATATCTCGCTGTATGTCCCACATCCAAAGTGCCAAGAGAGAGCTTGCTCTCCCTGTCTTTGAGTACTGTTTGCACTGTCCCGATTACCTCTTTGCTAACATTCTCTTCAGAGCTGCAGTGAAACCAGGAACCACGTGGAGAAGGCACCCACACTGAAAGTGCCTGGAAGGAACGTTGGGGCTTCTTCTCAGTGTCTCTGATATAGGGTTTCACTGTCCCGGGAAAGTCTCTGCTAACACCCTGCAGAGCGCTGTGCCCAATATACAGAAACGTCTTGCGGTATCTCCTACAGGGAAAGTGCCAGGAGGGAAAAGTGAGGATTATGTTTAGACTTTCTCTGAACTGCTTCAAATCAACTGGATATCTTTGTGCTGTAAATCTCCCAACAGCCAAATGTAAAAGCAGCAAACATCTCGCTGTATGTCCCACATCCAAAGTGCCAAGAGAGTAATGTAGAGCTTACTCTCCCTGTCTTTGAGTACTGTTTGCACTGTCCCGATTACCTCTTTGCTAACATTCTCTTCAGAGCTGCACTGAAACCAGGAACCACGTGGAGAAGGCACCCACACTGAAAATGCCTGGAAGGAACGTTGGGGCTTCTTCTCAGTGTCTCTGATATAGGGTTTCACTGTCCCGGGAAAGTCTCTGCTAACACCCTGCAGAGCGCTGTGCCCAATATACAGAAACGTCTTGCGGTATCCCCTACAGGGAAAGTGCCAGGAGGGAAAAGTGAGGATTATGTTTAGACTTTCTCTGAACTGCTTCAAATCAACTGGATATCTTTGTGCTGTAAATCTCCCCACAGCCAAATGTAAAAGCAGCAAACATCTCGCTGTATGTCCCACATCCAAAGTGCCAAGAGAGAGCTTGCTCTCCCTGTCTTTGAGTACTGTTTGCACTGTCCCGATTACCTCTTTGCTAACATTCTCTTCAGAGCTGCAGTGAAACCAGGAACCACGTGGAGAAGGCACCCACACTGAAAGTGCCTGGAAGGAACGTTGGGGCTTCTTCTCAGTGTCTCTGATATAGGGTTTCACTGTCCCGGGAAAGTCTCTGCTAACACCCTGCAGAGCGCTGTGCCCAATATACAGAAACGTCTTGCGGTATCTCCTACAGGGAAAGTGCCAGGAGGGAAAAGTGAGGATTATGCTTAGACTTTCTCGGAACTGCTTCAAATCAACTAGATATCTTTGTGCTGTAAACCTCCCAACAGCCAAACGTAAAAGCAGCAAACATCTCGCTGTATATCCCACATCCAAAGTGCCAAGAGAGAGCTTGCTCTCCCTGTCTTTGAGTACTGTTTGCACTGTCCCGATTACCTCTTTGCTAACATTCTCTTCAGAGCTGCACTGAAACCAGGAACCACGTGGAGAAGGCACCAACTCTGAAAGTGCCTGGAATGAACGTTGGGACTTCTTCTCAGTGTCTCTGATATAGGGTTTCACTGTCCCGGGAAAGTCTCTGCTAACACCCTGCAGAGCGCTGTGCCCAATATACAGAAACGTCTTGCGGTATCTCCTACAGGGAAAGTGCCAGGAGGGAAAAGTGAGGATTATGTTTAGACTTTCTCGGAACTGCTTCAAATCAACTGGATATCTTTGTGCTGTAAATCTCCCAACAGCCAAACGCAAAAGCAGCAAACATCTCGCTGTATGTCCCACATCCAAAGTGCCAAGAGAGTAATGTAGAGCTTGCTCTCCCTGTCTTTGAGTACTGTTTGCACTGTCCCGATTACCTCTTTGCTAACATTCTCTTCAGAGCTGCAGTGAAACCAGGAACCACGTGAAGAAGGCACCAACTCTGAAAGTGCCTGGAAGGAACGTTGGGGCTTCTTCTCAGTGTCTCTGATATAGGGTTTCACTGTGCCGGGAAAGTCTCTGCTAACACCCTGCAGAGCGCTGTGCCCAATATACAGAAACGTCTTGCGGTATCTCCTACAGGGAAAGTGCCAGGAGGGAAAAGTGAGGATTATGTTTAGACTTTCTCTGAACTGCTTCAAATCAACTAGATATCTTTGTGCTGTAAATCTCCCAACAGCCAAATGTAAAAGCAGCAAACATCTCGCTGTATGTTCCACATCCAAAGTGCCAAGAGAGAGCTTGCTCTCCCTGTCTTTGAGTACTGTTTGCACTGTCCCGATTACCTCTTTGCTAACATTCTCTTCAGAGCTGCAGTGAAACCAGGAACCACGTGGAGAAGGCACCCACACTGAAAGTGCCTGGAAGGAACGTTGGGGCTTCTTCTCAGTGTCTCTGATATAGGGTTTCACTGTCCCGGGAAAGTCTCTGCTAACACCCTGCAGAGCGCTGTGCCCAATATACAGAAACGTCTTGCGGTATCCCCTACAGGGAAAGTGCCAGGAGGGAAAAGTGAGGATTATGTTTAGACTTTCTCTGAACTGCTTCAAATCAACTGGATATCTTTGTGCTGTAAATCTCGCAACAGCCAAACGCAAAAGCAGCAAACATCTCGCTGTATGTCCCACATCCAAAGTGCCAAGAGAGTAATGTAGAGCTTGCTCTCCCTGTCTTTGAGTACTGTTTGCACTGTCCCGATTACCTCTTTGCTAACATTCTCTTCAGAGCTGCAGTGAAACCAGGAACCACGTGGAGAAGGCACCAACTCTGAAAGTGCCTGGAATGAACGTTGGGACTTCTTCTCAGTGTCTCTGATATAGGGTTTCACTGTCCCGGGAAAGTCTCTGCTAACACCCTGCAGAGCGCTGTGCCCAATATACAGAAACGTCTTGCAGTATCTCCTACAGGGAAAGTGCCAGGAGGAAAAAGTGAGGATTATGCTTAGACTTTCTCGGAACTGCTTCAAATCAACTAGATATCTTTGTGCTGTAAATCTCGCAACAGCCAAACGTAAAAGCAGCAAATATCTCGCTGTATGTCCCACATCCAAAGTGCCAAGAGAGAGCTTGCTCTCCCTGTCTTTGAGTACTGTTTGCACTGTCCCGATTACCTCTTTGCTAACATTCTCTTCAGAGCTGCAGTGAAACCAGGAACCACGTGGAGAAGGCACCCACACTGAAAGTGCCTGGAAGGAACGTTGGGGCTTCTTCTCAGTGTCTCTGATATAGGGTTTCACTGTCCCGGGAAAGTCTCTGCTAACAGCCTGCAGAGCGCTGTGCCCAATATACAGAAACGTCTTGCGGTATCTCCTACAGGGAAAGTGCCAGGAGGGAAAAGTGAGGATTATGCTTAGACTTTCTCGGAACTGCTTCAAATCAACTAGATATCTTTGTGCTGTAAATCTCCCAACAGCCAAACGTAAAAGCAGCAAACATCTCGCTGTATGTCCCACATCCAAAGTGCCAAGAGAGAGCTTGCTCTCCCTGTCTTTGAGTACTGTTTGCACTGTCCCGATTACCTCTTTGCTAACATTCTCTTCAGAGCTGCAGTGAAACCAGGAACCACGTGGAGAAGGCACCAACTCTGAAAGTGCCTGGAATGAACGTTGGGACTTCTTCTCAGTGTCTCTGATATAGGGTTTCACTGTCCCGGGAAAGTCTCTGCTAACAGCCTGCAGAGCGCTGTGCCCAATATACAGAAACGTCTTGCGGTATCCCCTACAGGGAAAGTGCCAGGAGGGAAAAGTGAGGATTATGTTTAGACTTTCTCTGAACTGCTTCAAATCAACTGGATATCTTTGTGCTGTAAATCTCCCAACAGCCAAACGTAAAAGCAGCAAATATCTCGCTGTATGTCCCACATCCAAAGTGCCAAGAGAGAGCTTGCTCTCCCTGTCTTTGAGTACTGTTTGCACTGTCCCGATTACCTCTTTGCTAACATTCTCTTCAGAGCTGCAGTGAAACCAGGAACCACGTGGAGAAGGCACCCACACTGAAAGTGCCTGGAAGGAACGTTGGGGCTTCTTCTCAGTGTCTCTGATATAGGGTTTCACTGTCCCGGGAAAGTCTCTGCTAACAGCCTGCAGAGCGCTGTGCCCAATATACAGAAACGTCTTGCGGTATCTCCTACAGGGAAAGTGCCAGGAGGGAAAAGTGAGGATTATGCTTAGACTTTCTCGGAACTGCTTCAAATCAACTAGATATCTTTGTGCTGTAAATCTCCCAACAGCCAAACGTAAAAGCAGCAAACATCTCGCTGTATGTCCCACATCCAAAGTGCCAAGAGAGAGCTTGCTCTCCCTGTCTTTGAGTACTGTTTGCACTGTCCCGATTACCTCTTTGCTAACATTCTCTTCAGAGCTGCAGTGAAACCAGGAACCACGTGGAGAAGGCACCAACTCTGAAAGTGCCTGGAATGAACGTTGGGACTTCTTCTCAGTGTCTCTGATATAGGGTTTCACTGTCCCGGGAAAGTCTCTGCTAACAGCCTGCAGAGCGCTGTGCCCAATATACAGAAACGTCTTGCGGTATCCCCTACAGGGAAAGTGCCAGGAGGGAAAAGTGAGGATTATGTTTAGACTTTCTCTGAACTGCTTCAAATCAACTGGATATCTTTGTGCTGTAAATCTCGCAACAGCCAAACGCAAAAGCAGCAAACATCTCGCTGTATGTCCCACATCCAAAGTGCCAAGAGAGTAATGTAGAGCTTGCTCTCCCTGTCTTTGAGTACTGTTTGCACTGTCCCGATTACCTCTTTGCTAACATTCTCTTCAGAGCTGCAGTGAAACCAGGAACCACGTGGAGAAGGCACCAACTCTGAAAGTGCCTGGAAGGAACGTTGGGACTTCTTCTCAGTGTCTCTGATATAGGGTTTCACTGTCCCGGGAAAGTCTCTGCTAACACCCTGCAGAGCGCTGTGCCCAATATACAGAAACGTCTTGCAGTATCTCCTACAGGGAAAGTGCCAGGAGGGAAAAGTGAGGATTATGCTTAGACTTTCTCGGAACTGCTTCAAATCAACTAGATATCTTTGTGCTGTAAATCTCCCAACAGCCAAACGTAAAAGCAGCAAATATCTCGCTGTATGTCCCACATCCAAAGTGCCAAGAGAGAGCTTGCTCTCCCTGTCTTTGAGTACTGTTTGCACTGTCCCGATTACCTCTTTGCTAACATTCTCTTCAGAGCTGCAGTGAAACCAGGAACCACGTGGAGAAGGCACCCACACTGAAAGTGCCTGGAAGGAACGTTGGGGCTTCTTCTCAGTGTCTCTGATATAGGGTTTCACTGTCCCGGGAAAGTCTCTGCTAACACCCTGCAGAGCGCTGTGCCCAATATACAGAAACGTCTTGCGGTATCCCCTACAGGGAAAGTGCCAGGAGGGAAAAGTGAGGATTATGTTTAGACTTTCTCTGAACTGCTTCAAATCAACTGGATATCTTTGTGCTGTAAATCTCCCCACAGCCAAATGTAAAAGCAGCAAACATCTCGCTGTATGTCCCACATCCAAAGTGCCAAGAGAGAGCTTGCTCTCCCTGTCTTTGAGTACTGTTTGCACTGTCCCGATTACCTCTTTGCTAACATTCTCTTCAGAGCTGCAGTGAAACCAGGAACCACGTGGAGAAGGCACCCACACTGAAAGTGCCTGGAAGGAACGTTGGGGCTTCTTCTCAGTGTCTCTGATATAGGGTTTCACTGTCCCGGGAAAGTCTCTGCTAACACCCTGCAGAGCGCTGTGCCCAATATACAGAAACGTCTTGCGGTATCCCCTACAGGGAAAGTGCCAGGAGGGAAAAGTGAGGATTATGCTTAGACTTTCTCGGAACTGCTTCAAATCAACTAGATATCTTTGTGCTGTAAATCTCCCAACAGCCAAACGTAAAAGCAGCAAACATCTCGCTGTATGTCCCACATCCAAAGTGCCAAGAGAGAGCTTGCTCTCCCTGTCTTTGAGTACTGTTTGCACTGTCCCGATTACCTCTTTGCTAACATTCTCTTCAGAGCTGCAGTGAAACCAGGAACCACGTGGAGAAGGCACCAACTCTGAAAGTGCCTGGAATGAACGTTGGGACTTCTTCTCAGTGTCTCTGATATAGGGTTTCACTGTCCCGGGAAAGTCTCTGCTAACAGCCTGCAGAGCGCTGTGCCCAATATACAGAAACGTCTTGCGGTATCTCCTACAGGGAAAGTGCCAGGAGGGAAAAGTGAGGATTATGCTTAGACTTTCTCGGAACTGCTTCAAATCAACTGGATATCTTTGTGCTGTAAATCTCCCAACAGCCAAACGTAAAAGCAGCAAACATCTCGCTGTATGTCCCACATCCAAAGTGCCAAGAGAGTAATGTAGAGCTTGCTCTCCCTGTCTTTGAGTACTGTTTGCACTGTCCCGATTACCTCTTTGCTAACATTCTCTTCAGAGCTGCAGTGAAACCAGGAACCACGTGGAGAAGGCACCCACACTGAAAATGCCTGGAAGGAACGTTGGGGCTTCTTCTCAGTGTCTCTGATATAGGGTTTCACTGTCCCGGGAAAGTCTCTGCTAACACCCTGCAGAGCGCTGTGCCCAATATACAGAAACGTCTTGCGGTATCCCCTACAGGGAAAGTGCCAGGAGGGAAAAGTGAGGATTATGTTTAGACTTTCTCGGAACTGCTTCAAATCAACTAGGTATCTTTGTGCTGTAAACCTCCCAACAGCCAAATGTAAAAGCAGCAAACATCTCGCTGTATGTTCCACATCCAAAGTGCCAAGAGAGAGCTTGCTCTCCCTGTCTTTGAGTACTGTTTGCACTGTCCCGATTACCTCTTTGCTAACATTCTCTTCAGAGCTGCAGTGAAACCAGGAACCACGTGGAGAAGGCACCCACACTGAAAGTGCCTGGAAGGAACGTTGGGGCTTCTTCTCAGTGTCTCTGATATAGGGTTTCACTGTCCCGGGAAAGTCTCTGCTAACACCCTGCAGAGCGCTGTGCCCAATATACAGAAACGTCTTGCGGTATCCCCTACAGGGAAAGTGCCAGGAGGGAAAAGTGAGGATTATGTTTAGACTTTCTCTGAACTGCTTCAAATCAACTGGATATCTTTGTGCTGTAAATCTCCCAACAGCCAAATGTAAAAGCAGCAAACATCTCGCTGTATGTCCCACATCCAAAGTGCCAAGAGAGTAATGTAGAGCTTGCTCTCCCTGTCTTTGAGTACTGTTTGCACTGTCCCGATTACCTCTTTGCTAACATTCTCTTCAGAGCTGCAGTGAAACCAGGAACCACGTGGAGAAGGCACCCACACTGAAAGTGCCTGGAAGGAACGTTGGGGCTTCTTCTCAGTGTCTCTGATATAGGGTTTCACTGTCCCGGGAAAGTCTCTGCTAACACCCTGCAGAGCGCTGTGCCCAATATACAGAAACGTCTTGCGGTATCTCCTACAGGGAAAGTGCCAGGAGGGAAAAGTGAGGATTATGCTTAGACTTTCTCGGAACTGCTTCAAATCAACTAGATATCTTTGTGCTGTAAATCTCCCAACAGCCAAACGTAAAAGCAGCAAACATCTCGCTGTATGTCCCACATCCAAAGTGCCAAGAGAGAGCTTGCTCTCCCTGTCTTTGAGTACTGTTTGCACTGTCCCGATTACCTCTTTGCTAACATTCTCTTCAGAGCTGCACTGAAACCAGGAACCACGTGGAGAAGGCACCAACTCTGAAAGTGCCTGGAATGAACGTTGGGACTTCTTCTCAGTGTCTCTGATATAGGGTTTCACTGTCCCGGGAAAGTCTCTGCTAACAGCCTGCAGAGCGCTGTGCCCAATATACAGAAACGTCTTGCGGTATCTCCTACAGGGAAAGTGCCAGGAGGGAAAAGTGAGGATTATGCTTAGACTTTCTCGGAACTGCTTCAAATCAACTGGATATCTTTGTGCTGTAAATCTCCCAACAGCCAAACGTAAAAGCAGCAAACATCTCGCTGTATGTCCCACATCCAAAGTGCCAAGAGAGTAATGTAGAGCTTGCTCTCCCTGTCTTTGAGTACTGTTTGCACTGTCCCGATTACCTCTTTGCTAACATTCTCTTCAGAGCTGCAGTGAAACCAGGAACCACGTGAAGAAGGCACCCACACTGAAAATGCCTGGAAGGAACGTTGGGGCTTCTTCTCAGTGTCTCTGATATAGGGTTTCACTGTCCCGGGAAAGTCTCTGCTAACACCCTGCAGAGCGCTGTGCCCAATATACAGAAACGTCTTGCGGTATCTCCTACAGGGAAAGTGCCAGGAGGGAAAAGTGAGGATTATGTTTAGACTTTCTCGGAACTGCTTCAAATCAACTAGATATCTTTGTGCTGTAAATCTCCCAACAGCCAAATGTAAAAGCAGCAAACATCTCGCTGTATGTTCCAAATCCAAAGTGCCAAGAGAGAGCTTGCTCTCCCTGTCTTTGAGTACTGTTTGCACTGTCCCGATTACCTCTTTGCTAACATTCTCTTCAGAGCTGCAGTGAAACCAGGAACCACGTGGAGAAGGCACCCACACTGAAAGTGCCTGGAAGGAACGTTGGGGCTTCTTCTCAGTGTCTCTGATATAGGGTTTCACTGTCCCGGGAAAGTCTCTGCTAACACCCTGCAGAGCGCTGTGCCCAATATACAGAAACGTCTTGCGGTATCCCCTACAGGGAAAGTGCCAGGAGGGAAAAGTGAGGATTATGTGTAGACTTTCTCTGAACTGCTTCAAATCAACTGGATATCTTTGTGCTGTAAATCTCCCAACAGCCAAACGCAAAAGCAGCAAACATCTCGCTGTATGTCCCACATCCAAAGTGCCAAGAGAGTAATGTAGAGCTTGCTCTCCCTGTCTTTGAGTACTGTTTGCACTGTCCCGATTACCTCTTTGCTAACATTCTCTTCAGAGCTGCAGTGAAACCAGGAACCACGTGGAGAAGGCACCCACACTGAAAATGCCTGGAAGGAACGTTGGGGCTTCTTCTCAGTGTCTCTGATATAGGGTTTCACTGTCCCGGGAAAGTCTCTGCTAACACCCTGCAGAGCGCTGTGCCCAATATACAGAAACGTCTTGCGGTATCCCCTACAGGGAAAGTGCCAGGAGGGAAAAGTGAGGATTATGCTTAGACTTTCTCGGAACTGCTTCAAATCAACTAGATATCTTTGTGCTGTAAATCTCCCAACAGCCAAACGTAAAAGCAGCAAACATCTCGCTGTATGTCCCACATCCAAAGTGCCAAGAGAGAGCTTGCTCTCCCTGTCTTTCAGTACTGTTTGCACTGTCCCGATTACCTCTTTGCTAACATTCTCTTCAGAGCTGCAGTGAAACCAGGAACCACGTGGAGAAGGCACCAACTCTGAAAGTGCCTGGAAGGAACGTTGGGACTTCTTCTCAGTGTCTCTGATATGGGGTTTCACTGTCCCGGGAAAGTCTCTCCTAACAGCCTGCAGAGAGCGCTGTGCCCAATATACAGAAACGTCTTGCGGTATCCCCTACAGGGAAAGTGCCAGGAGGGAAAAGTGAGGATTATGTTTAGACTTTCTCGGAACTGCTTCAAATCAACTAGATATCTTTGTGCTGTAAACCTCCCAACAGCCAAATGTAAAAGCAGCAAACATCTCGCTGTATGTTCCACATCCAAAGTGCCAAGAGAGAGCTTGCTCTCCCTGTCTTTGAGTACTGTTTGCACTGTCCCGATTACCTCTTTGCTAACATTCTCTTCAGAGCTGCAGTGAAACCAGGAACCACGTGGAGAAGGCACCAACTCTGAAAGTGCCTGGAAGGAACGTTGGGACTTCTTCTCAGTGTCTCTGATATAGGGTTTCACTGTCCCGGGAAAGTCTCTGCTAACACCCTGCAGAGCGCTGTGCCCAATATACAGAAACGTCTTGCGGTATCTCCTACAGGGAAAGTGCCAGGAGGGAAAAGTGAGGATTATGTTTAGACTTTCTCGGAACTGCTTCAAATCAACTAGATATCTTTGTGCTGTAAATCTCCCAACAGCCAAATGTAAAAGCAGCAAACATCTCGCTGTATGTTCCACATCCAAAGTGCCAAGAGAGAGCTTGCTCTCCCTGTCTTTGAGTACTGTTTGCACTGTCCCGATTACCTCTTTGCTAACATTCTCTTCAGAGCTGCAGTGAAACCAGGAACCACGTGAAGAAGGCACCCACACTGAAAATGCCTGGAAGGAACGTTGGGGCTTCTTCTCAGTGTCTCTGATATAGGGTTTCACTGTCCCGGGAAAGTCTCTGCTAACACCCTGCAGAGCGCTGTGCCCAATATACAGAAACGTCTTGCGGTATCTCCTACAGGGAAAGTGCCAGGAGGGAAAAGTGAGGATTATGTTTAGACTTTCTCGGAACTGCTTCAAATCAACTAGATATCTTTGTGCTGTAAATCTCCCAACAGCCAAATGTAAAAGCAGCAAACATCTCGCTGTATGTTCCACATCCAAAGTGCCAAGAGAGAGGTTGCTCTCCCTGTCTTTGAGTACTGTTTGCACTGTCCCGATTACCTCTTTGCTAACATTCTCTTCAGAGCTGCAGTGAAACCAGGAACCACGTGGAGAAGGCACCCACACTGAAAGTGCCTGGAAGGAACGATGGGGCTTCTTCTCAGTGTCTCTGATATAGGGTTTCACTGTCCCGGGAAAGTCTCTGCTAACACCCTGCAGAGCGCTGTGCCCAATATACAGAAACGTCTTGCGGTATCCCCTACAGGGAAAGTGCCAGGAGGGAAAAGTGAGGATTATGTGTAGACTTTCTCTGAACTGCTTCAAATCAACTGGATATCTTTGTGCTGTAAATCTCCCAACAGCCAAACGCAAAAGCAGCAAACATCTCGCTGTATGTCCCACATCCAAAGTGCCAAGAGAGTAATGTAGAGCTTGCTCTCCCTGTCTTTGAGTACTGTTTGCACTGTCCCGATTACCTCTTTGCTAACATTCTCTTCAGAGCTGCAGTGAAACCAGGAACCACGTGGAGAAGGCACCAACTCTGAAAGTGCCTGGAAGGAACGTTGGGACTTCTTCTCAGTGTCTCTGATATAGGGTTTCACTGTCCCGGGAAAGTCTCTGCTAACACCCTGCAGAGCGCTGTGCCCAATATACAGAAACGTCTTGCGGTATTTCCTACAGGGAAAGTGCCAGGAGGGAAAAGTGAGGATTATGCTTAGACTTTCTCGGAACTGCTTCAAATCAACTAGATATCTTTGTGCTGTAAATCTCCCAACAGCCAAATGTAAAAGCAGCAAACATCTCGCTGTATGTTCCACATCCAAAGTGCCAAGAGAGAGCTTGCTCTCCCTGTCTTTGAGTACTGTTTGCACTGTCCCGATTACCTCTTTGCTAACATTCTCTTCAGAGCTGCAGTGAAACCAGGAACCACGTGGAGAAGGCACCCACACTGAAAATGCCTGGAAGGAACGTTGGGGCTTCTTCTCAGTGTCTCTGATATAGGGTTTCACTGTCCCGGGAAAGTCTCTGCTAACACCCTGCAGAGCGCTGTGCCCAATATACAGAAACGTCTTGCGGTATCCCCTACAGGGAAAGTGCCAGGAGGGAAAAGTGAGGATTATGCTTAGACTTTCTCGGAACTGCTTCAAATCAACTAGATATCTTTGTGCTGTAAATCTCCCAACAGCCAAACGTAAAAGCAGCAAACATCTCGCTGTATGTCCCACATCCAAAGTGCCAAGAGAGAGCTTGCTCTCCCTGTCTTTCAGTACTGTTTGCACTGTCCCGATTACCTCTTTGCTAACATTCTCTTCAGAGCTGCAGTGAAACCAGGAACCACGTGGAGAAGGCACCAACTCTGAAAGTGCCTGGAAGGAACGTTGGGACTTCTTCTCAGTGTCTCTGATATGGGGTTTCACTGTCCCGGGAAAGTCTCTCCTAACAGCCTGCAGAGCGCTGTGCCCAATATACAGAAACGTCTTGCGGTATCCCCTACAGGGAAAGTGCCAGGAGGGAAAAGTGAGGATTATGCTTAGACTTTCTCGGAACTGCTTCAAATCAACTAGATATCTTTGTGCTGTAAATCTCCCAACAGCCAAATGTAAAAGCAGCAAACATCTCGCTGTATGTCCCACATCCAAAGTGCCAAGAGAGTAATGTAGAGCTTGCTCTCCCTGTCTTTGAGTACTGTTTGCACTGTCCCGATTACCTCTTTGCTAACATTCTCTTCAGAGCTGCAGTGAAACCAGGAACCACGTGGAGAAGGCACCAACTCTGAAAGTGCCTGGAATGAACGTTGGGACTTCTTCTCAGTGTCTCTGATATAGGGTTTCACTGTCCCGGGAAAGTCTCTCCTAACAGCCTGCAGAGCGCTGTGCCCAATATACAGAAACGTCTTGCAGTATCTCCTACAGGGAAAGTGCCAGGAGGAAAAAGTGAGGATTATGCTTAGACTTTCTCGGAACTGCTTCAAATCAACTAGATATCTTTGTGCTGTAAATCTCGCAACAGCCAAACGTAAAAGCAGCAAATATCTCGCTGTATGTCCCACATCCAAAGTGCCAAGAGAGTAATGTAGAGCTTACTCTCCCTGTCTTTGAGTACTGTTTGCACTGTCCCGATTACCTCTTTGCTAACATTCTCTTCAGAGCTGCACTGAAACCAGGAACCACGTGGAGAAGGCACCCACACTGAAAATGCCTGGAAGGAACGTTGGGGCTTCTTCTCAGTGTCTCTGATATAGGGTTTCACTGTCCCGGGAAAGTCTCTGCTAACACCCTGCAGAGCGCTGTGCCCAATATACAGAAACGTCTTGCGGTATCCCCTACAGGGAAAGTGCCAGGAGGGAAAAGTGAGGATTATGTTTAGACTTTCTCTGAACTGCTTCAAATCAACTGGATATCTTTGTGCTGTAAATCTCCCCACAGCCAAATGTAAAAGCAGCAAACATCTCGCTGTATGTCCCACATCCAAAGTGCCAAGAGAGAGCTTGCTCTCCCTGTCTTTGAGTACTGTTTGCACTGTCCCGATTACCTCTTTGCTAACATTCTCTTCAGAGCTGCAGTGAAACCAGGAACCACGTGGAGAAGGCACCCACACTGAAAGTGCCTGGAAGGAACGTTGGGGCTTCTTCTCAGTGTCTCTGATATAGGGTTTCACTGTCCCGGGAAAGTCTCTGCTAACACCCTGCAGAGCGCTGTGCCCAATATACAGAAACGTCTTGCGGTATCTCCTACAGGGAAAGTGCCAGGAGGGAAAAGTGAGGATTATGCTTAGACTTTCTCGGAACTGCTTCAAATCAACTAGATATCTTTGTGCTGTAAACCTCCCAACAGCCAAACGTAAAAGCAGCAAACATCTCGCTGTATATCCCACATCCAAAGTGCCAAGAGAGAGCTTGCTCTCCCTGTCTTTGAGTACTGTTTGCACTGTCCCGATTACCTCTTTGCTAACATTCTCTTCAGAGCTGCACTGAAACCAGGAACCACGTGGAGAAGGCACCAACTCTGAAAGTGCCTGGAATGAACGTTGGGACTTCTTCTCAGTGTCTCTGATATAGGGTTTCACTGTCCCGGGAAAGTCTCTGCTAACACCCTGCAGAGCGCTGTGCCCAATATACAGAAACGTCTTGCGGTATCTCCTACAGGGAAAGTGCCAGGAGGGAAAAGTGAGGATTATGTTTAGACTTTCTCGGAACTGCTTCAAATCAACTGGATATCTTTGTGCTGTAAATCTCCCAACAGCCAAACGCAAAAGCAGCAAACATCTCGCTGTATGTCCCACATCCAAAGTGCCAAGAGAGTAATGTAGAGCTTGCTCTCCCTGTCTTTGAGTACTGTTTGCACTGTCCCGATTACCTCTTTGCTAACATTCTCTTCAGAGCTGCAGTGAAACCAGGAACCACGTGAAGAAGGCACCAACTCTGAAAGTGCCTGGAAGGAACGTTGGGGCTTCTTCTCAGTGTCTCTGATATAGGGTTTCACTGTGCCGGGAAAGTCTCTGCTAACACCCTGCAGAGCGCTGTGCCCAATATACAGAAACGTCTTGCGGTATCTCCTACAGGGAAAGTGCCAGGAGGGAAAAGTGAGGATTATGTTTAGACTTTCTCTGAACTGCTTCAAATCAACTAGATATCTTTGTGCTGTAAATCTCCCAACAGCCAAATGTAAAAGCAGCAAACATCTCGCTGTATGTTCCACATCCAAAGTGCCAAGAGAGAGCTTGCTCTCCCTGTCTTTGAGTACTGTTTGCACTGTCCCGATTACCTCTTTGCTAACATTCTCTTCAGAGCTGCAGTGAAACCAGGAACCACGTGGAGAAGGCACCCACACTGAAAGTGCCTGGAAGGAACGTTGGGGCTTCTTCTCAGTGTCTCTGATATAGGGTTTCACTGTCCCGGGAAAGTCTCTCCTAACAACCTGCAGAGCGCTGTGCCCAATATACAGAAACGTCTTGCGGTATCCCCTACAGGGAAAGTGCCAGGAGGGAAAAGTGAGGATTATGTTTAGACTTTCTCTGAACTGCTTCAAATCAACTGGATATCTTTGTGCTGTAAATCTCCCAACAGCCAAACGCAAAAGCAGCAAACATCTCGCTGTATGTCCCACATCCAAAGTGCCAAGAGAGTAATGTAGAGCTTGCTCTCCCTGTCTTTGAGTACTGTTTGCACTGTCCCGATTACCTCTTTGCTAACATTCTCTTCAGAGCTGCAGTGAAACCAGGAACCACGTGGAGAAGGCACCAACTCTGAAAGTGCCTGGAAGGAACGTTGGGACTTCTTCTCAGTGTCTCTGATATAGGGTTTCACTGTCCCGGGAAAGTCTCTGCTAACACCCTGCAGAGCGCTGTGCCCAATATACAGAAACGTCTTGCGGTATCTCCTACAGGGAAAGTGCCAGGAGGGAAAAGTGAGGATTATGTTTAGACTTTCTCTGAACTGCTTCAAATCAACTAGATATCTTTGTGCTGTAAATCTCCCAACAGCCAAATGTAAAAGCAGCAAACATCTCGCTGTATGTTCCACATCCAAAGTGCCAAGAGAGAGCTTGCTCTCCCTGTCTTTGAGTACTGTTTGCACTGTCCCGATTACCTCTTTGCTAACATTCTCTTCAGAGCTGCAGTGAAACCAGGAACCACGTGGAGAAGGCACCCACACTGAAAGTGCCTGGAAGGAACGTTGGGGCTTCTTCTCAGTGTCTCTGATATAGGGTTTCACTGTCCCGGGAAAGTCTCTCCTAACAACCTGCAGAGCGCTGTGCCCAATATACAGAAACGTCTTGCGGTATCCCCTACAGGGAAAGTGCCAGGAGGGAAAAGTGAGGATTATGTTTAGACTTTCTCTGAACTGCTTCAAATCAACTGGATATCTTTGTGCTGTAAATCTCCCAACAGCCAAACGCAAAAGCAGCAAACATCTCGCTGTATGTCCCACATCCAAAGTGCCAAGAGAGTAATGTAGAGCTTGCTCTCCCTGTCTTTGAGTACTGTTTGCACTGTCCCGATTACCTCTTTGCTAACATTCTCTTCAGAGCTGCAGTGAAACCAGGAACCACGTGAAGAAGGCACCCACACTGAAAATGCCTGGAAGGAACGTTGGGGCTTCTTCTCAGTGTCTCTGATATAGGGTTTCACTGTCCCGGGAAAGTCTCTGCTAACATCCTGCAGAGCGCTGTGTCCAATATACAGAAACGTCTTGCGGTATCTCCTACAGGGAAAGTGCCAGGAGGGAAAAGTGAGGATTATGCTTAGACTTTCTCGGAACTGCTTCAAATCAACTGGATATCTTTGTGCTGTAAATCTCCCAACAGCCAAACGCAAAAGCAGCAAACATCTCGCTGTATGTCCCACATCCAAAGTGCCAAGAGAGTAATGTAGAGCTTGCTCTCCCTGTCTTTGAGTACTGTTTGCACTGTCCCGATTACCTCTTTGCTAACATTCTCTTCAGAGCTGCAGTGAAACCAGGAACCACGTGGAGAAGGCACCAACTCTGAAAGTGCCTGGAAGGAACGTTGGGACTTCTTCTCAGTGTCTCTGATATAGGGTTTCACTGTCCCGGGAAAGTCTCTGCTAACACCCTGCAGAGCGCTGTGCCCAATATACAGAAACGTCTTGCGGTATCTCCTACAGGGAAAGTGCCAGGAGGGAAAAGTGAGGATTATGTTTAGACTTTCTCGGAACTGCTTCAAATCAACTAGATATCTTTGTGCTGTAAACCTCCCAACAGCCAAATGTAAAAGCAGCAAACATCTCGCTGTATGTTCCACATCCAAAGTGCCAAGAGAGAGCTTGCTCTCCCTGTCTTTGAGTACTGTTTGCACTGTCCCGATTACCTCTTTGCTAACATTCTCTTCAGAGCTGCAGTGAAACCAGGAACCACGTGGAGAAGGCACCCACACTGAAAGTGCCTGGAAGGAACGTTGGGGCTTCTTCTCAGTGTCTCTGATATAGGGTTTCACTGTCCCGGGAAAGTCTCTGCTAACACCCTGCAGAGCGCTGTGCCCAATATACAGAAACGTCTTGCGGTATCTCCTACAGGGAAAGTGCCAGGAGGGAAAAGTGAGGATTATGTTTAGACTTTCTCGGAACTGCTTCAAATCAACTGGATATCTTTGTGCTGTAAATCTCCCAACAGCCAAACGCAAAAGCAGCAAACATCTCGCTGTATGTCCCACATCCAAAGTGCCAAGAGAGTAATGTAGAGCTTGCTCTCCCTGTCTTTGAGTACTGTTTGCACTGTCCCGATTACCTCTTTGCTAACATTCTCTTCAGAGCTGCAGTGAAACCAGGAACCACGTGGAGAAGGCACCCACACTGAAAATGCCTGGAAGGAACGTTGGGGCTTCTTCTCAGTGTCTCTGATATAGGGTTTCACTGTCCCGGGAAAGTCTCTGCTAACACCCTGCAGAGCGCTGTGCCCAATATACAGAAACGTCTTGCGGTATCCCCTACAGGGAAAGTGCCAGGAGGGAAAAGTGAGGATTATGCTTAGACTTTCTCGGAACTGCTTCAAATCAACTAGATATCTTTGTGCTGTAAATCTCCCAACAGCCAAACGTAAAAGCAGCAAACATCTCGCTGTATGTCCCACATCCAAAGTGCCAAGAGAGAGCTTGCTCTCCCTGTCTTTCAGTACTGTTTGCACTGTCCCGATTACCTCTTTGCTAACATTCTCTTCAGAGCTGCAGTGAAACCAGGAACCACGTGGAGAAGGCACCAACTCTGAAAGTGCCTGGAAGGAACGTTGGGACTTCTTCTCAGTGTCTCTGATATGGGGTTTCACTGTCCCGGGAAAGTCTCTCCTAACAGCCTGCAGAGCGCTGTGCCCAATATACAGAAACGTCTTGCGGTATCCCCTACAGGGAAAGTGCCAGGAGGGAAAAGTGAGGATTATGCTTAGACTTTCTCGGAACTGCTTCAAATCAACTAGATATCTTTGTGCTGTAAATCTCCCAACAGCCAAATGTAAAAGCAGCAAACATCTCGCTGTATGTCCCACATCCAAAGTGCCAAGAGAGTAATGTAGAGCTTGCTCTCCCTGTCTTTGAGTACTGTTTGCACTGTCCCGATTACCTCTTTGCTAACATTCTCTTCAGAGCTGCAGTGAAACCAGGAACCACGTGGAGAAGGCACCAACTCTGAAAGTGCCTGGAATGAACGTTGGGACTTCTTCTCAGTGTCTCTGATATAGGGTTTCACTGTCCCGGGAAAGTCTCTCCTAACAGCCTGCAGAGCGCTGTGCCCAATATACAGAAACGTCTTGCAGTATCTCCTACAGGGAAAGTGCCAGGAGGAAAAAGTGAGGATTATGCTTAGACTTTCTCGGAACTGCTTCAAATCAACTAGATATCTTTGTGCTGTAAATCTCGCAACAGCCAAACGTAAAAGCAGCAAATATCTCGCTGTATGTCCCACATCCAAAGTGCCAAGAGAGAGCTTGCTCTCCCTGTCTTTGAGTACTGTTTGCACTGTCCCGATTACCTCTTTGCTAACATTCTCTTCAGAGCTGCAGTGAAACCAGGAACCACGTGGAGAAGGCACCCACACTGAAAGTGCCTGGAAGGAACGTTGGGGCTTCTTCTCAGTGTCTCTGATATAGGGTTTCACTGTCCCGGGAAAGTCTCTGCTAACACCCTGCAGAGCGCTGTGCCCAATATACAGAAACGTCTTGCGGTATCTCCTACAGGGAAAGTGCCAGGAGGGAAAAGTGAGGATTATGTTTAGACTTTCTCTGAACTGCTTCAAATCAACTGGATATCTTTGTGCTGTAAATCTCCCAACAGCCAAATGTAAAAGCAGCAAACATCTCGCTGTATGTCCCACATCCAAAGTGCCAAGAGAGTAATGTAGAGCTTACTCTCCCTGTCTTTGAGTACTGTTTGCACTGTCCCGATTACCTCTTTGCTAACATTCTCTTCAGAGCTGCACTGAAACCAGGAACCACGTGGAGAAGGCACCCACACTGAAAATGCCTGGAAGGAACGTTGGGGCTTCTTCTCAGTGTCTCTGATATAGGGTTTCACTGTCCCGGGAAAGTCTCTGCTAACACCCTGCAGAGCGCTGTGCCCAATATACAGAAACGTCTTGCGGTATCCCCTACAGGGAAAGTGCCAGGAGGGAAAAGTGAGGATTATGTTTAGACTTTCTCTGAACTGCTTCAAATCAACTGGATATCTTTGTGCTGTAAATCTCCCCACAGCCAAATGTAAAAGCAGCAAACATCTCGCTGTATGTCCCACATCCAAAGTGCCAAGAGAGAGCTTGCTCTCCCTGTCTTTGAGTACTGTTTGCACTGTCCCGATTACCTCTTTGCTAACATTCTCTTCAGAGCTGCAGTGAAACCAGGAACCACGTGGAGAAGGCACCCACACTGAAAGTGCCTGGAAGGAACGTTGGGGCTTCTTCTCAGTGTCTCTGATATAGGGTTTCACTGTCCCGGGAAAGTCTCTGCTAACACCCTGCAGAGCGCTGTGCCCAATATACAGAAACGTCTTGCGGTATCTCCTACAGGGAAAGTGCCAGGAGGGAAAAGTGAGGATTATGCTTAGACTTTCTCGGAACTGCTTCAAATCAACTAGATATCTTTGTGCTGTAAAACTCCCAACAGCCAAACGTAAAAGCAGCAAACATCTCGCTGTATATCCCACATCCAAAGTGCCAAGAGAGAGCTTGCTCTCCCTGTCTTTGAGTACTGTTTGCACTGTCCCGATTACCTCTTTGCTAACATTCTCTTCAGAGCTGCACTGAAACCAGGAACCACGTGGAGAAGGCACCAACTCTGAAAGTGCCTGGAATGAACGTTGGGACTTCTTCTCAGTGTCTCTGATATAGGGTTTCACTGTCCCGGGAAAGTCTCTGCTAACACCCTGCAGAGCGCTGTGCCCAATATACAGAAACGTCTTGCGGTATCTCCTACAGGGAAAGTGCCAGGAGGGAAAAGTGAGGATTATGTTTAGACTTTCTCGGAACTGCTTCAAATCAACTGGATATCTTTGTGCTGTAAATCTCCCAACAGCCAAACGCAAAAGCAGCAAACATCTCGCTGTATGTCCCACATCCAAAGTGCCAAGAGAGTAATGTAGAGCTTGCTCTCCCTGTCTTTGAGTACTGTTTGCACTGTCCCGATTACCTCTTTGCTAACATTCTCTTCAGAGCTGCAGTGAAACCAGGAACCACGTGAAGAAGGCACCAACTCTGAAAGTGCCTGGAAGGAACGTTGGGGCTTCTTCTCAGTGTCTCTGATATAGGGTTTCACTGTGCCGGGAAAGTCTCTCCTAACAGCCTGCAGAGCGCTGTGCCCAATATACAGAAACGTCTTGCGGTATCTCCTACAGGGAAAGTGCCAGGAGGGAAAAGTGAGGATTATGTTTAGACTTTCTCTGAACTGCTTCAAATCAACTAGATATCTTTGTGCTGTAAATCTCCCAACAGCCAAATGTAAAAGCAGCAAACATCTCGCTGTATGTTCCACATCCAAAGTGCCAAGAGAGAGCTTGCTCTCCCTGTCTTTGAGTACTGTTTGCACTGTCCCGATTACCTCTTTGCTAACATTCTCTTCAGAGCTGCAGTGAAACCAGGAACCACGTGGAGAAGGCACCCACACTGAAAGTGCCTGGAAGGAACGTTGGGGCTTCTTCTCAGTGTCTCTGATATAGGGTTTCACTGTCCCGGGAAAGTCTCTCCTAACAACCTGCAGAGCGCTGTGCCCAATATACAGAAACGTCTTGCGGTATCCCCTACAGGGAAAGTGCCAGGAGGGAAAAGTGAGGATTATGTTTAGACTTTCTCTGAACTGCTTCAAATCAACTGGATATCTTTGTGCTGTAAATCTCCCAACAGCCAAACGCAAAAGCAGCAAACATCTCGCTGTATGTCCCACATCCAAAGTGCCAAGAGAGTAATGTAGAGCTTGCTCTCCCTGTCTTTGAGTACTGTTTGCACTGTCCCGATTACCTCTTTGCTAACATTCTCTTCAGAGCTGCAGTGAAACCAGGAACCACGTGAAGAAGGCACCCACACTGAAAATGCCTGGAAGGAACGTTGGGGCTTCTTCTCAGTGTCTCTGATATAGGGTTTCACTGTCCCGGGAAAGTCTCTGCTAACAGCCTGCAGAGCGTTGTGTCCAATATACAGAAACGTCTTGCGGTATCTCCTACAGGGAAAGTGCCAGGAGGGAAAAGTGAGGATTATGCTTAGACTTTCTCGGAACTGCTTCAAATCAACTGGATATCTTTGTGCTGTAAATCTCCCAACAGCCAAACGCAAAAGCAGCAAACATCTCGCTGTATGTCCCACATCCAAAGTGCCAAGAG
Organism: Chroicocephalus ridibundus; assembly: GCF_963924245.1. Lineage (NCBI taxonomy): Eukaryota > Metazoa > Chordata > Aves > Charadriiformes > Laridae > Chroicocephalus > Chroicocephalus ridibundus. The sequence goes on along the minus strand of NW_026961236.1, from coordinate 323,069 downwards.
AGTAATGTAGAGCTTGCTCTCCCTGTCTTTGAGTACTGTTTGCACTGTCCCGATTACCTCTTTGCTAACATTCTCTTCAGAGCTGCAGTGAAACCAGGAACCACGTGGAGAAGGCACCAACTCTGAAAGTGCCTGGAATGAACGTTGGGACTTCTTCTCAGTGTCTCTGATATAGGGTTTCACTGTCCCGGGAAAGTCTCTCCTAACACCCTGCAGAGCGCTGTGCCCAATATACAGAAACGTCTTGCAGTATCTCCTACAGGGAAAGTGCCAGGAGGAAAAAGTGAGGATTATGCTTAGACTTTCTCGGAACTGCTTCAAATCAACTAGATATCTTTGTGCTGTAAATCTCGCAACAGACAAACGCAAAAGCAGCAAACATCTCGCTGTATGTCCCACATCCAAAGTGCCAAGGGAGTAATGTAGAGCTTGCTCTCCCTGTCTTTGAGTACTGTTTGCACTGTCCCGATTACCTCTTTGCTAACATTCTCTTCAGAGCTGCAGTGAAACCAGGAACCACGTGGAGAAGGCACCCACACTGAAAGTGCCTGGAAGGAACGTTGGGGCTTCTTCTCAGTGTCTCTGATATAGGGTTTCACTGTCCCGGGAAAGTCTCTGCTAACACCCTGCAGAGCGCTGTGCCCAATATACAGAAACGTCTTGCGGTATCCCCTACAGGGAAAGTGCCAGGAGGGAAAAGTGAGGATTATGTTTAGACTTTCTCTGAACTGCTTCAAATCAACTGGATATCTTTGTGCTGTAAATCTCCCAACAGCCAAATGTAAAAGCAGCAAACATCTCGCTGTATGTCCCACATCCAAAGTGCGAAGAGAGAGCTTGCTCTCCCTGTCTTTGAGTACTGTTTGCACTGTCCCGATTACCTCTTTGCTAACATTCTCTTCAGAGCTGCAGTGAAACCAGGAACCACGTGGAGAAGGCACCCACACTGAAAGTGCCTGGAAGGAACGTTGGGGCTTCTTCTCAGTGTCTCTGATATAGGGTTTCACTGTCCCGGGAAAGTCTCTCCTAACACCCTGCAGAGCGCTGTGCCCAATATACAGAAACGTCTTGCGGTATCTCCTACAGGGAAAGTGCCAGGAGGGAAAAGTGAGGATTATGCTTAGACTTTCTCGGAACTGCTTCAAATCAACTGGATATCTTTGTGCTGTAAATCTCCCAACAGCCAAACGCAAAAGCAGCAAACATCTCGCTGTATGTCCCACATCCAAAGTGCCAAGAGAGTAATGTAGAGCTTGCTCTCCCTGTCTTTGAGTACTGTTTGCACTGTCCCGATTACCTCTTTGCTAACATTCTCTTCAGAGCTGCAGTGAAACCAGGAACCACGTGGAGAAGCCACCAACTCTGAAAGTGCCTGGAAGGAACGTTGGGACTTCTTCTCAGTGTCTCTGATATAGGGTTTCACTGTCCCGGGAAAGTCTCTGCTAACACCCTGCAGAGCGCTGTGCCCAATATACAGAAACGTCTTGCGGTATCTCCTACAGGGAAAGTGCCAGGAGGGAAAAGTGAGGATTATGTTTAGACTTTCTCTGAACTGCTTCAAATCAACTAGATATCTTTGTGCTGTAAACCTCCCAACAGCCAAATGTAAAAGCAGCAAACATCTCGCTGTATGTTCCACATCCAAAGTGCCAAGAGAGAGCTTGCTCTCCCTGTCTTTGAGTACTGTTTGCACTGTCCCGATTACCTCTTTGCTAACATTCTCTTCAGAGCTGCAGTGAAACCAGGAACCACGTGGAGAAGGCACCCACACTGAAAGTGCCTGGAAGGAACGTTGGGGCTTCTTCTCAGTGTCTCTGATATAGGGTTTCACTGTCCCGGGAAAGTCTCTCCTAACAGCCTGCAGAGCACTGTGCCCAATATACAGAAACGTCTTGCGGTATCCCCTACAGGGAAAGTGCCAGGAGGGAAAAGTGAGGATTATGTTTAGACTTTCTCTGAACTGCTTCAAATCAACTGGATATCTTTGTGCTGTAAATCTCCCAACAGCCAAACGCAAAAGCAGCAAACATCTCGCTGTATGTCCCACATCCAAAGTGCCAAGAGAGTAATGTAGAGCTTGCTCTCCCTGTCTTTGAGTACTGTTTGCACTGTCCCGATTACCTCTTTGCTAACATTCTCTTCAGAGCTGCAGTGAAACCAGGAACCACGTGGAGAAGGCACCCACACTGAAAGTGCCTGGAATGAACGTTGGGACTTCTTCTTAGTGTCTCTGATATAGGGTTTCACTGTCCCGGGAAAGTCTCTGCTAACACCCTGCAGAGCGCTGTGCCCAATATACAGAAACGTCTTGCAGTATCTCCTACAGGGAAAGTGCCAGGAGGGAAAAGTGAGGATTATGCTTAGACTTTCTCGGAACTGCTTCAAATCAACTAGATATCTTTGTGCTGTAAATCTCCCAACAGCCAAACGTAAAAGCAGCAAACATCTCGCTGTATGTCCCACATCCAAAGTGCCAAGAGAGAGCTTGCTCTCCCTGTCTTTGAGTACTGTTTGCACTGTCCCGATTACCTCTTTGCTAACATTCTCTTCAGAGCTGCAGTGAAACCAGGAACCACGTGGAGAAGGCACCCACACTGAAAGTGCCTGGAAGGAACGTTGGGGCTTCTTCTCAGTGTCTCTGATATAGGGTTTCACTGTCCCGGGAAAGTCTCTGCTAACACCCTGCAGAGCGCTGTGCCCAATATACAGAAACGTCTTGCGGTATCCCCTACAGGGAAAGTGCCAGGAGGGAAAAGTGAGGATTATGTTTAGACTTTCTCGGAACTGCTTCAAATCAACTGGATATCTTTGTGCTGTAAATCTCCCAACAGCCAAACGCAAAAGCAGCAAACATCTCGCTGTATGTCCCACATCCAAAGTGCCAAGAGAGTAATGTAGAGCTTGCTCTCCCTGTCTTTGAGTACTGTTTGCACTGTCCCGATTACCTCTTTGCTAACATTCTCTTCAGAGCTGCAGTGAAACCAGGAACCACGTGGAGAAGCCACCAACTCTGAAAGTGCCTGGAAGGAACGTTGGGACTTCTTCTCAGTGTCTCTGATATAGGGTTTCACTGTCCCGGGAAAGTCTCTGCTAACACCCTGCAGAGCGCTGTGCCCAATATACAGAAACGTCTTGCGGTATCTCCTACAGGGAAAGTGCCAGGAGGGAAAAGTGAGGATTATGTTTAGACTTTCTCGGAACTGCTTCAAATCAACTAGATATCTTTGTGCTGTAAACCTCCCAACAGCCAAATGTAAAAGCAGCAAACATCTCGCTGTATGTTCCACATCCAAAGTGCCAAGAGAGAGCTTGCTCTCCCTGTCTTTGAGTACTGTTTGCACTGTCCCGATTACCTCTTTGCTAACATTCTCTTCAGAGCTGCAGTGAAACCAGGAACCACGTGGAGAAGGCACCCACACTGAAAGTGCCTGGAAGGAACGTTGGGGCTTCTTCTCAGTGTCTCTGATATAGGGTTTCACTGTCCCGGGAAAGTCTCTGCTAACACCCTGCAGAGCGCTGTGCCCAATATACAGAAACGTCTTGCGGTATCCCCTACAGGGAAAGTGCCAGGAGGGAAAAGTGAGGATTATGTTTAGACTTTCTCTGAACTGCTTCAAATCAACTGGATATCTTTGTGCTGTAAATCTCGCAACAGCCAAACGCAAAAGCAGCAAACATCTCGCTGTATGTCCCACATCCAAAGTGCCAAGAGAGTAATGTAGAGCTTGCTCTCCCTGTCTTTGAGTACTGTTTGCACTGTCCCGATTACCTCTTTGCTAAAATTCTCTTCAGAGCTGCAGTGAAACCAGGAACCACGTGGAGAAGGCACCAACTCTGAAAGTGCCTGGAAGGAACGTTGGGACTTCTTCTCAGTGTCTCTGATATAGGGTTTCACTGTCCCGGGAAAGTCTCTGCTAACACCCTGCAGAGCGCTGTGCCCAATATACAGAAACGTCTTGCAGTATCTCCTACAGGGAAAGTGCCAGGAGGGAAAAGTGAGGATTATGCTTAGACTTTCTCGGAACTGCTTCAAATCAACTAGATATCTTTGTGCTGTAAATCTCCCAACAGCCAAACGTAAAAGCAGCAAACATCTCGCTGTATGTCCCACATCCAAAGTGCCAAGAGAGAGCTTGCTCTCCCTGTCTTTGAGTACTGTTTGCACTGTCCCGATTACCTCTTTGCTAACATTCTCTTCAGAGCTGCACTGAAACCAGGAACCACGTGGAGAAGGCACCAACTCTGAAAGTGCCTGGAATGAACGTTGGGGCTTCTTCTCAGTGTCTCTGATATAGGGTTTCACTGTCCCGGGAAAGTCTCTGCTAACACCCTGCAGAGCGCTGTGCCCAATATACAGAAACGTCTTGCGGTATCCCCTACATGGAAAGTGCCAGGAGGGAAAAGTGAGGATTATGTTTAGACTTTCTCGGAACTGCTTCAAATCAACTAGATATCTTTGTGCTGTAAACCTCCCAACAGCCAAATGTAAAAGCAGCAAACATCTCGCTGTATGTCCCACATCCAAAGTGCCAAGAGAGAGCTTGCTCTCCCTGTCTTTGAGTACTGTTTGCACTGTCCCGATTACCTCTTTGCTAACATTCTCTTCAGAGCTGCACTGAAACCAGGAACCACGTGGAGAAGGCACCCACACTGAAAGTGCCTGGAAGGAACGTTGGGGCTTCTTCTCAGTGTCTCTGATATAGGGTTTCACTGTCCCGGGAAAGTCTCTGCTAACACCCTGCAGAGCGCTGTGCCCAATATACAGAAACGTCTTGCGGTATCCCCTACAGGGAAAGTGCCAGGAGGGAAAAGTGAGGATTATGTTTAGACTTTCTCGGAACTGCTTCAAATCAACTGGATATCTTTGTGCTGTAAATCTCCCAACAGCCAAACGCAAAAGCAGCAAACATCTCGCTGTATGTCCCACATCCAAAGTGCCAAGAGAGTAATGTAGAGCTTGCTCTCCCTGTCTTTGAGTACTGTTTGCACTGTCCCGATTACCTCTTTGCTAACATTCTCTTCAGAGCTGCAGTGAAACCAGGAACCACGTGGAGAAGGCACCCACACTGAAAATGCCTGGAAGGAACCATGGGGCTTCTTCTCAGTGTCTCTGATATAGGGTTTCACTGTCCCGGGAAAGTCTCTCCTAACAGCCTGCAGAGCGCTGTGCCCAATATACAGAAACGTCTTGCGGTATCCCCTACAGGGAAAGTGCCAGGAGGGAAAAGTGAGGATTATGTTTAGACTTTCTCGGAACTGCTTCAAATCAACTAGATATCTTTGTGCTGTAAATCTCCCAACAGCCAAATGTAAAAGCAGCAAACATCTCGCTGTATGTTCCACATCCAAAGTGCCAAGAGAGAGCTTGCTCTCCCTGTCTTTCAGTACTGTTTGCACTGTCCCGATTACCTCTTTGCTAACATTCTCTTCAGAGCTGCAGTGAAACCAGGAACCACGTGAAGAAGGCACCCACACTGAAAATGCCTGGAAGGAACGTTGGGGCTTCTTCTCAGTGTCTCTGATATAGGGTTTCACTGTCCCGGGAAAGTCTCTGCTAACACCCTGCAGAGCGCTGTGCCCAATATACAGAAACGTCTTGCGGTATCCCCTACAGGGAAAGTGCCAGGAGGGAAAAGTGAGGATTATGTTTAGACTTTCTCAGAACTGCTTCAAATCAACTGGATATCTTTGTGCTGTAAATCTCCCAACAGCCAAATGTAAAAGCAGCAAACATCTCGCTGTATGTCCCTCATCCAAAGTGCCAAGAGAGAGCTTGCTCTCCCTGTCTTTGAGTACTGTTTGCACTGTCCCGATTACCTCTTTGCTAACATTCTCTTCAGAGCTGCAGTGAAACCAGGAACCACGTGGAGAAGGCACCCACACTGAAAGTGCCTGGAAGGAACGTTGGGGCTTCTTCTCAGTGTCTCTGATATAGGGTTTCACTGTCCCGGGAAAGTCTCTGCTAACACCCTGCAGAGCGCTGTGCCCAATATACAGAAACGTCTTGCGGTATCTCCTACAGGGAAAGTGCCAGGAGGGAAAAGTGAGGATTATGCTTAGACTTTCTCGGAACTGCTTCAAATCAACTAGATATCTTTGTGCTGTAAATCTCCCAACAGCCAAACGCAAAAGCAGCAAACATCTCGCTGTATGTCCCACATCCAAAGTGCCAAGAGAGAGCTTGCTCTCCCTGTCTTTGAGTACTGTTTGCACTGTCCCGATTACCTCTTTACTAACATTCTCTTCAGAGCTGCAGTGAAACCAGGAACCACGTGGAGAAGGCACCCACACTGAAAGTGCCTGGAAGGAACGTTGGGACTTCTTCTCAGTGTCTCTGATATAGGGTTTCACTGTCCCGGGAAAGTCTCTCCTAACAGCCTGCAGAGCGCTGTGCCCAATATACAGAAACGTCTTGCGGTATCCCCTACAGGGAAAGTGCCAGGAGGGAAAAGTGAGGATTATGTTTAGACTTTCTCGGAACTGCTTCAAATCAACTAGATATCTTTGTGCTGTAAACCTCCCAACAGCCAAATGTAAAAGCAGCAAACATCTCGCTGTATGTCCCACATCCAAAGTGCCAAGAGAGTAATGTAGAGCTTGCTCTCCCTGTCTTTGAGTACTGTTTGCACTGTCCCGATTACCTCTTTGCTAACATTCTCTTCAGAGCTGCAGTGAAACCAGGAACCACGTGGAGAAGGCACCCACACTGAAAATGCCTGGAAGGAACCATGGGGCTTCTTCTCAGTGTCTCTGATATAGGGTTTCACTGTCCCGGGAAAGTCTCTCCTAACAGCCTGCAGAGCGCTGTGCCCAATATACAGAAACGTCTTGCGGTATCCCCTACAGGGAAAGTGCCAGGAGGGAAAAGTGAGGATTATGTTTAGACTTTCTCGGAACTGCTTCAAATCAACTAGATATCTTTGTGCTGTAAACCTCCCAACAGCCAAATGTAAAAGCAGCAAACATCTCGCTGTATGTTCCACATCCAAAGTGCCAAGAGAGAGCTTGCTCTCCCTGTCTTTGAGTACTGTTTGCACTGTCCCGATTACCTCTTTGCTAACATTCTCTTCAGAGCTGCAGTGAAACCAGGAACCACGTGGAGAAGGCACCCACACTGAAAGTGCCTGGAAGGAACGTTGGGGCTTCTTCTCAGTGTCTCTGATATAGGGTTTCACTGTCCCGGGAAAGTCTCTGCTAACACCCTGCAGAGCGCTGTGCCCAATATACAGAAACGTCTTGCGGTATCTCCTACAGGGAAAGTGCCAGGAGGGAAAAGTGAGGATTATGTTTAGACTTTCTCGGAACTGCTTCAAATCAACTGGATATCTTTGTGCTGTAAATCTCCCAACAGCCAAACGCAAAAGCAGCAAACATCTCGCTGTATGTCCCACATCCAAAGTGCCAAGAGAGTAATGTAGAGCTTGCTCTCCCTGTCTTTGAGTACTGTTTGCACTGTCCCAATTACCTCTTTGCTAACATTCTCTTCAGAGCTGCAGTGAAACCAGGAACCACGTGGAGAAGGCACCAACTCTGAAAGTGCCTGGAAGGAACGTTGGGACTTCTTCTCAGTGTCTCTGATATAGGGTTTCACTGTCCCGGGAAAGTCTCTCCTAACAGCCTGCAGAGCGCTGTGCCCAATATACAGAAACGTCTTGCGGTATCCCCTACAGGGAAAGTGCCAGGAGGGAAAAGTGAGGATTATGTTTAGACTTTCTCGGAACTGCTTCAAATCAACTAGATATCTTTGTGCTGTAAATCTCCCAACAGCCAAATGTAAAAGCAGCAAACATCTCGCCGTATGTCCCACATCCAAAGTGCCAAGAGAGAGCTTGCTCTCCCTGTCTTTGAGTACTGTTTGCACTGTCCCGATTACCTCTTTGCTAACATTCTCTTCAGAGCTGCAGTGAAACCAGGAACCACGTGGAGAAGGCACCCACACTGAAAGTGCCTGGAAGGAACGTTGGGGCTTCTTCTCAGTGTCTCTGATATAGGGTTTCACTGTCCCGGGAAAGTCTCTGCTAACACCCTGCAGAGCGCTGTGCCCAATATACAGAAACGTCTTGCGGTATCCCCTACAGGGAAAGTGCCAGGAGGGAAAAGTGAGGATTATGTTTAGACTTTCTCTGAACTGCTTCAAATCAACTGGATATCTTTGTGCTGTAAATCTCGCAACAGCCAAACGCAAAAGCAGCAAACATCTCGCTGTATGTCCCACATCCAAAGTGCCAAGAGAGTAATGTAGAGCTTGCTCTCCCTGTCTTTGAGTACTGTTTGCACTGTCCCGATTACCTCTTTGCTAACATTCTCTTCAGAGCTGCAGTGAAACCAGGAACCACGTGGAGAAGGCACCAACTCTGAAAGTGCCTGGAAGGAACGTTGGGACTTCTTCTCAGTGTCTCTGATATAGGGTTTCACTGTCCCGGGAAAGTCTCTGCTAACACCCTGCAGAGCGCTGTGCCCAATATACAGAAACGTCTTGCAGTATCTCCTACAGGGAAAGTGCCAGGAGGGAAAAGTGAGGATTATGTTTAGACTTTCTCGGAACTGCTTCAAATCAACTAGATATCTTTGTGCTGTAAACCTCCCAACAGCCAAATGTAAAAGCAGCAAACATCTCGCTGTATGTCCCACATCCAAAGTGCCAAGAGAGAGCTTGCTCTCCCTGTCTTTGAGTACTGTTTGCACTGTCCCGATTACCTCTTTGCTAACATTCTCTTCAGAGCTGCAGTGAAACCAGGAACCACGTGGAGAAGGCACCCACACTGAAAGTGCCTGGAAGGAACCATGGGGCTTCTTCTCAGTGTCTCTGATATAGGGTTTCACTGTCCCGGGAAAGTCTCTGCTAACACCCTGCAGAGCGCTGTGCCCAATATACAGAAACGTCTTGCGGTATCCCCTACAGGGAAAGTGCCAGGAGGGAAAAGTGAGGATTATGTTTAGACTTTCTCAGAACTGCTTCAAATCAACTGGATATCTTTGTGCTGTAAATCTCCCAACAGCCAAATGTAAAAGCAGCAAACATCTCGCTGTATGTCCCTCATCCAAAGTGCCAAGAGAGAGCTTGCTCTCCCTGTCTTTGAGTACTGTTTGCACTGTCCCGATTACCTCTTTGCTAACATTCTCTTCAGAGCTGCAGTGAAACCAGGAACCACGTGGAGAAGGCACCCACACTGAAAGTGCCTGGAAGGAACGTTGGGACTTCTTCTCAGTGTCTCTGATATAGGGTTTCACTGTCCCGGGAAAGTCTCTGCTAACACCCTGCAGAGCGCTGTGCCCAATATACAGAAACGTCTTGCGGTATCTCCTACAGGGAAAGTGCCAGGAGGGAAAAGTGAGGATTATGCTTAGACTTTCTCGGAACTGCTTCAAATCAACTAGATATCTTTGTGCTGTAAATCTCCCAACAGCCAAACGCAAAAGCAGCAAACATCTCGCTGTATGTCCCACATCCAAAGTGCCAAGAGAGAGCTTGCTCTCCCTGTCTTTGAGTACTGTTTGCACTGTCCCGATTACCTCTTTACTAACATTCTCTTCAGAGCTGCAGTGAAACCAGGAACCACGTGGAGAAGGCACCCACACTGAAAGTGCCTGGAAGGAACGTTGGGACTTCTTCTCAGTGTCTCTGATATAGGGTTTCACTGTCCCGGGAAAGTCTCTCCTAACAGCCTGCAGAGCGCTGTGCCCAATATACAGAAACGTCTTGCGGTATCCCCTACAGGGAAAGTGCCAGGAGGGAAAAGTGAGGATTATGTTTAGACTTTCTCGGAACTGCTTCAAATCAACTAGATATCTTTGTGCTGTAAACCTCCCAACAGCCAAATGTAAAAGCAGCAAACATCTCGCTGTATGTCCCACATCCAAAGTGCCAAGAGAGTAATGTAGAGCTTGCTCTCCCTGTCTTTGAGTACTGTTTGCACTGTCCCGATTACCTCTTTGCTAACATTCTCTTCAGAGCTGCAGTGAAACCAGGAACCACGTGGAGAAGGCACCCACACTGAAAATGCCTGGAAGGAACCATGGGGCTTCTTCTCAGTGTCTCTGATATAGGGTTTCACTGTCCCGGGAAAGTCTCTCCTAACAGCCTGCAGAGCGCTGTGCCCAATATACAGAAACGTCTTGCGGTATCCCCTACAGGGAAAGTGCCAGGAGGGAAAAGTGAGGATTATGTTTAGACTTTCTCGGAACTGCTTCAAATCAACTAGATATCTTTGTGCTGTAAACCTCCCAACAGCCAAATGTAAAAGCAGCAAACATCTCGCTGTATGTTCCACATCCAAAGTGCCAAGAGAGAGCTTGCTCTCCCTGTCTTTGAGTACTGTTTGCACTGTCCCGATTACCTCTTTGCTAACATTCTCTTCAGAGCTGCAGTGAAACCAGGAACCACGTGGAGAAGGCACCCACACTGAAAGTGCCTGGAAGGAACGTTGGGGCTTCTTCTCAGTGTCTCTGATATAGGGTTTCACTGTCCCGGGAAAGTCTCTGCTAACACCCTGCAGAGCGCTGTGCCCAATATACAGAAACGTCTTGCGGTATCTCCTACAGGGAAAGTGCCAGGAGGGAAAAGTGAGGATTATGTTTAGACTTTCTCGGAACTGCTTCAAATCAACTGGATATCTTTGTGCTGTAAATCTCCCAACAGCCAAACGCAAAAGCAGCAAACATCTCGCTGTATGTCCCACATCCAAAGTGCCAAGAGAGTAATGTAGAGCTTGCTCTCCCTGTCTTTGAGTACTGTTTGCACTGTCCCAATTACCTCTTTGCTAACATTCTCTTCAGAGCTGCAGTGAAACCAGGAACCACGTGGAGAAGGCACCAACTCTGAAAGTGCCTGGAAGGAACGTTGGGACTTCTTCTCAGTGTCTCTGATATAGGGTTTCACTGTCCCGGGAAAGTCTCTCCTAACAGCCTGCAGAGCGCTGTGCCCAATATACAGAAACGTCTTGCGGTATCCCCTACAGGGAAAGTGCCAGGAGGGAAAAGTGAGGATTATGTTTAGACTTTCTCGGAACTGCTTCAAATCAACTAGATATCTTTGTGCTGTAAATCTCCCAACAGCCAAATGTAAAAGCAGCAAACATCTCGCCGTATGTCCCACATCCAAAGTGCCAAGAGAGAGCTTGCTCTCCCTGTCTTTGAGTACTGTTTGCACTGTCCCGATTACCTCTTTGCTAACATTCTCTTCAGAGCTGCAGTGAAACCAGGAACCACGTGGAGAAGGCACCCACACTGAAAGTGCCTGGAAGGAACGTTGGGGCTTCTTCTCAGTGTCTCTGATATAGGGTTTCACTGTCCCGGGAAAGTCTCTGCTAACACCCTGCAGAGCGCTGTGCCCAATATACAGAAACGTCTTGCGGTATCCCCTACAGGGAAAGTGCCAGGAGGGAAAAGTGAGGATTATGTTTAGACTTTCTCGGAACTGCTTCAAATCAACTGGATATCTTTGTGCTGTAAATCTCCCAACAGCCAAACGCAAAAGCAGCAAACATCTCGCTGTATGTCCCACATCCAAAGTGCCAAGAGAGTAATGTAGAGCTTGCACTCCCTGTCTTTGAGTACTGTTTGCACTGTCCCGATTACCTCTTTGCTAACATTCTCTTCAGAGCTGCAGTGAAACCAGGAACCACGTGGAGAAGGCACCAACTCTGAAAGTGCCTGGAAGGAACGTTGGGACTTCTTCTCAGTGTCTCTGATATAGGGTTTCACTGTCCCGGGAAAGTCTCTGCTAACACCCTGCAGAGCGCTGTGCCCAATATACAGAAACGTCTTGCAGTATCTCCTACAGGGAAAGTGCCAGGAGGGAAAAGTGAGGATTATGTTTAGACTTTCTCGGAACTGCTTCAAATCAACTAGATATCTTTGTGCTGTAAACCTCCCAACAGCCAAATGTAAAAGCAGCAAACATCTCGCTGTATGTCCCACATCCAAAGTGCCAAGAGAGAGCTTGCTCTCCCTGTCTTTGAGTACTGTTTGCACTGTCCCGATTACCTCTTTGCTAACATTCTCTTCAGAGCTGCAGTGAAACCAGGAACCACGTGGAGAAGGCACCCACACTGAAAGTGCCTGGAAGGAACGTTGGGGCTTCTTCTCAGTGTCTCTGATATAGGGTTTCACTGTCCCGGGAAAGTCTCTGCTAACACCCTGCAGAGCGCTGTGCCCAATATACAGAAACGTCTTGCGGTATCCCCTACAGGGAAAGTGCCAGGAGGGAAAAGTGAGGATTATGTTTAGACTTTCTCTGAACTGCTTCAAATCAACTGGATATCTTTGTGCTGTAAATCTCGCAACAGCCAAACGCAAAAGCAGCAAACATCTCGCTGTATGTCCCACATCCAAAGTGCCAAGAGAGTAATGTAGAGCTTGCTCTCCCTGTCTTTGAGTACTGTTTGCACTGTCCCGATTACCTCTTTGCTAACATTCTCTTCAGAGCTGCAGTGAAACCAGGAACCACGTGGAGAAGGCACCCACACTGAAAATGCCTGGAAGGAACGTTGGGACTTCTTCTCAGTGTCTCTGATATAGGGTTTCACTGTCCCGGGAAAGTCTCTCCTAACAGCCTGCAGAGCGCTGTGCCCAATATACAGAAACGTCTTGCGGTATCCCCTACAGGGAAAGTGCCAGGAGGGAAAAGTGAGGATTATGTTTAGACTTTCTCGGAACTGCTTCAAATCAACTAGATATCTTTGTGCTGTAAATCTCCCAACAGCCAAATGTAAAAGCAGCAAACATCTCGCTGTATGTTCCACATCCAAAGTGCGAAGAGAGAGCTTGCTCTCCCTGTCTTTGAGTACTGTTTGCACTGTCCCGATTACCTCTTTGCTAACATTCTCTTCAGAGCTGCAGTGAAACCAGGAACCACGTGAAGAAGGCACCCACACTGAAAATGCCTGGAAGGAACGTTGGGGCTTCTTCTCAGTGTCTCTGATATAGCGTTTCACTGTCCCGGGAAAGTCTCTGCTAACACCCTGCAGAGCGCTGTGCCCAATATACAGAAACGTCTTGCGGTATCCCCTACAGGGAAAGTGCCAGGAGGGAAAAGTGAGGATTATGTTTAGACTTTCTCTGAACTGCTTCAAATCAACTGGATAACTTTGTGCTGTAAATCTCCCACCAGCCAAATGTAAAAGCAGCAAACATCTCGCTGTATGTCCCTCATCCAAAGTGCCAAGAGAGAGCTTGCTCTCCCTGTCTTTGAGTACTGTTTGCACTGTCCCGATTACCTCTTTGCTAACATTCTCTTCAGAGCTGCAGTGAAACCAGGAACCACGTGGAGAAGGCACCCACACTGAAAGTGCCTGGAAGGAACGTTGGGACTTCTTCTCAGTGTCTCTGATATAGGGTTTCACTGTCCCGGGAAAGTCTCTGCTAACACCCTGCAGAGCGCTGTGCCCAATATACAGAAACGTCTTGCGGTATCCCCTACAGGGAAAGTGCCAGGAGGGAAAAGTGAGGATTATGTTTAGACTTTCTCGGAACTGCTTCAAATCAACTGGATATCTTTGTGCTGTAAATCTCCCAACAGCCAAATGTAAAAGCAGCAAACATCTCGCTGTATGTCCCACATCCAAAGTGCCAAGAGAGTAATGTAGAGCTTGCTCTCCCTGTCTTTGAGTACTGTTTGCACTGTCCCGATTACCTCTTTGCTAACATTCTCTTCAGAGCTGCAGTGAAACCAGGAACCACGTGGAGAAGGCACCCACACTGAAAATGCCTGGAAGGAACGTTGGGGCTTCTTCTCAGTGTCTCTGATATAGGGTTTCACTGTCCCGGGAAAGTCTCTGCTAACACCCTGCAGAGCGCTGTGCCCAATATACAGAAACGTCTTGCGGTATCCCCTACAGGGAAAGTGCCAGGAGGGAAAAGTGAGGATTATGTTTAGACTTTCTCTGAACTGCTTCAAATCAACTGGATATCTTTGTGCTGTAAATCTCCCAACAGCCAAATGTAAAAGCAGCAAACATCTCGCTGTATGTCCCACATCCAAAGTGCCAAGAGAGAGCTTGCTCTCCCTGTCTTTGAGTACTGTTTGCACTGTCCCGATTACCTCTTTGCTAACATTCTCTTCAGAGCTGCACTGAAACCAGGAACCACGTGGAGAAGGCACCCACACTGAAAGTGCCTGGAAGGAACGTTGGGGCTTCTTCTCAGTGTCTCTGATATAGGGTTTCACTGTCCCGGGAAAGTCTCTGCTAACACCCTGCAGAGCGCTGTGCCCAATATACAGAAACGTCTTGCGGTATCCCCTACAGGGAAAGTGCCAGGAGGGAAAAGTGAGGATTATGTTTAGACTTTCTCTGAACTGCTTCAAATCAACTGGATATCTTTGTGCTGTAAATCTCCCCACAGCCAAATGTAAAAGCAGCAAACATCTCGCTGTATGTCCCACATCCAAAGTGCCAAGAGAGAGCTTGCTCTCCCTGTCTTTGAGTACTGTTTGCACTGTCCCGATTACCTCTTTGCTAACATTCTCTTCAGAGCTGCAGTGAAACCAGGAACCACGTGGAGAAGGCACCCACACTGAAAGTGCCTGGAAGGAACGTTGGGGCTTCTTCTCAGTGTCTCTGATATAGGGTTTCACTGTCCCGGGAAAGTCTCTGCTAACACCCTGCAGAGCGCTGTGCCCAATATACAGAAACGTCTTGCGGTATCTCCTACAGGGAAAGTGCCAGGAGGGAAAAGTGAGGATTATGCTTAGACTTTCTCGGAACTGCTTCAAATCAACTAGATATCTTTGTGCTGTAAACCTCCCAACAGCCAAACGTAAAAGCAGCAAACATCTCGCTGTATATCCCACATCCAAAGTGCCAAGAGAGAGCTTGCTCTCCCTGTCTTTGAGTACTGTTTGCACTGTCCCGATTACCTCTTTGCTAACATTCTCTTCAGAGCTGCACTGAAACCAGGAACCACGTGGAGAAGGCACCAACTCTGAAAGTGCCTGGAATGAACGTTGGGACTTCTTCTCAGTGTCTCTGATATAGGGTTTCACTGTCCCGGGAAAGTCTCTGCTAACACCCTGCAGAGCGCTGTGCCCAATATACAGAAACGTCTTGCGGTATCTCCTACAGGGAAAGTGCCAGGAGGGAAAAGTGAGGATTATGTTTAGACTTTCTCGGAACTGCTTCAAATCAACTGGATATCTTTGTGCTGTAAATCTCCCAACAGCCAAACGCAAAAGCAGCAAACATCTCGCTGTATGTCCCACATCCAAAGTGCCAAGAGAGTAATGTAGAGCTTGCTCTCCCTGTCTTTGAGTACTGTTTGCACTGTCCCGATTACCTCTTTGCTAACATTCTCTTCAGAGCTGCAGTGAAACCAGGAACCACGTGAAGAAGGCACCAACTCTGAAAGTGCCTGGAAGGAACGTTGGGGCTTCTTCTCAGTGTCTCTGATATAGGGTTTCACTGTGCCGGGAAAGTCTCTGCTAACACCCTGCAGAGCGCTGTGCCCAATATACAGAAACGTCTTGCGGTATCTCCTACAGGGAAAGTGCCAGGAGGGAAAAGTGAGGATTATGTTTAGACTTTCTCTGAACTGCTTCAAATCAACTAGATATCTTTGTGCTGTAAATCTCCCAACAGCCAAATGTAAAAGCAGCAAACATCTCGCTGTATGTTCCACATCCAAAGTGCCAAGAGAGAGCTTGCTCTCCCTGTCTTTGAGTACTGTTTGCACTGTCCCGATTACCTCTTTGCTAACATTCTCTTCAGAGCTGCAGTGAAACCAGGAACCACGTGGAGAAGGCACCCACACTGAAAGTGCCTGGAAGGAACGTTGGGGCTTCTTCTCAGTGTCTCTGATATAGGGTTTCACTGTCCCGGGAAAGTCTCTCCTAACAACCTGCAGAGCGCTGTGCCCAATATACAGAAACGTCTTGCGGTATCCCCTACAGGGAAAGTGCCAGGAGGGAAAAGTGAGGATTATGTTTAGACTTTCTCTGAACTGCTTCAAATCAACTGGATATCTTTGTGCTGTAAATCTCCCAACAGCCAAACGCAAAAGCAGCAAACATCTCGCTGTATGTCCCACATCCAAAGTGCCAAGAGAGTAATGTAGAGCTTGCTCTCCCTGTCTTTGAGTACTGTTTGCACTGTCCCGATTACCTCTTTGCTAACATTCTCTTCAGAGCTGCAGTGAAACCAGGAACCACGTGGAGAAGGCACCAACTCTGAAAGTGCCTGGAAGGAACGTTGGGACTTCTTCTCAGTGTCTCTGATATAGGGTTTCACTGTCCCGGGAAAGTCTCTGCTAACACCCTGCAGAGCGCTGTGCCCAATATACAGAAACGTCTTGCGGTATCTCCTACAGGGAAAGTGCCAGGAGGGAAAAGTGAGGATTATGTTTAGACTTTCTCTGAACTGCTTCAAATCAACTAGATATCTTTGTGCTGTAAATCTCCCAACAGCCAAATGTAAAAGCAGCAAACATCTCGCTGTATGTTCCACATCCAAAGTGCCAAGAGAGAGCTTGCTCTCCCTGTCTTTGAGTACTGTTTGCACTGTCCCGATTACCTCTTTGCTAACATTCTCTTCAGAGCTGCAGTGAAACCAGGAACCACGTGGAGAAGGCACCCACACTGAAAGTGCCTGGAAGGAACGTTGGGGCTTCTTCTCAGTGTCTCTGATATAGGGTTTCACTGTCCCGGGAAAGTCTCTCCTAACAACCTGCAGAGCGCTGTGCCCAATATACAGAAACGTCTTGCGGTATCCCCTACAGGGAAAGTGCCAGGAGGGAAAAGTGAGGATTATGTTTAGACTTTCTCTGAACTGCTTCAAATCAACTGGATATCTTTGTGCTGTAAATCTCCCAACAGCCAAACGCAAAAGCAGCAAACATCTCGCTGTATGTCCCACATCCAAAGTGCCAAGAGAGTAATGTAGAGCTTGCTCTCCCTGTCTTTGAGTACTGTTTGCACTGTCCCGATTACCTCTTTGCTAACATTCTCTTCAGAGCTGCAGTGAAACCAGGAACCACGTGAAGAAGGCACCCACACTGAAAATGCCTGGAAGGAACGTTGGGGCTTCTTCTCAGTGTCTCTGATATAGGGTTTCACTGTCCCGGGAAAGTCTCTGCTAACATCCTGCAGAGCGCTGTGTCCAATATACAGAAACGTCTTGCGGTATCTCCTACAGGGAAAGTGCCAGGAGGGAAAAGTGAGGATTATGCTTAGACTTTCTCGGAACTGCTTCAAATCAACTGGATATCTTTGTGCTGTAAATCTCCCAACAGCCAAACGCAAAAGCAGCAAACATCTCGCTGTATGTCCCACATCCAAAGTGCCAAGAGAGTAATGTAGAGCTTGCTCTCCCTGTCTTTGAGTACTGTTTGCACTGTCCCGATTACCTCTTTGCTAACATTCTCTTCAGAGCTGCAGTGAAACCAGGAACCACGTGGAGAAGGCACCAACTCTGAAAGTGCCTGGAAGGAACGTTGGGACTTCTTCTCAGTGTCTCTGATATAGGGTTTCACTGTCCCGGGAAAGTCTCTGCTAACACCCTGCAGAGCGCTGTGCCCAATATACAGAAACGTCTTGCGGTATCTCCTACAGGGAAAGTGCCAGGAGGGAAAAGTGAGGATTATGTTTAGACTTTCTCGGAACTGCTTCAAATCAACTAGATATCTTTGTGCTGTAAACCTCCCAACAGCCAAATGTAAAAGCAGCAAACATCTCGCTGTATGTTCCACATCCAAAGTGCCAAGAGAGAGCTTGCTCTCCCTGTCTTTGAGTACTGTTTGCACTGTCCCGATTACCTCTTTGCTAACATTCTCTTCAGAGCTGCAGTGAAACCAGGAACCACGTGGAGAAGGCACCCACACTGAAAGTGCCTGGAAGGAACGTTGGGGCTTCTTCTCAGTGTCTCTGATATAGGGTTTCACTGTCCCGGGAAAGTCTCTGCTAACACCCTGCAGAGCGCTGTGCCCAATATACAGAAACGTCTTGCGGTATCTCCTACAGGGAAAGTGCCAGGAGGGAAAAGTGAGGATTATGTTTAGACTTTCTCGGAACTGCTTCAAATCAACTGGATATCTTTGTGCTGTAAATCTCCCAACAGCCAAACGCAAAAGCAGCAAACATCTCGCTGTATGTCCCACATCCAAAGTGCCAAGAGAGTAATGTAGAGCTTGCTCTCCCTGTCTTTGAGTACTGTTTGCACTGTCCCGATTACCTCTTTGCTAACATTCTCTTCAGAGCTGCAGTGAAACCAGGAACCACGTGGAGAAGGCACCCACACTGAAAATGCCTGGAAGGAACGTTGGGGCTTCTTCTCAGTGTCTCTGATATAGGGTTTCACTGTCCCGGGAAAGTCTCTGCTAACACCCTGCAGAGCGCTGTGCCCAATATACAGAAACGTCTTGCGGTATCCCCTACAGGGAAAGTGCCAGGAGGGAAAAGTGAGGATTATGCTTAGACTTTCTCGGAACTGCTTCAAATCAACTAGATATCTTTGTGCTGTAAATCTCCCAACAGCCAAACGTAAAAGCAGCAAACATCTCGCTGTATGTCCCACATCCAAAGTGCCAAGAGAGAGCTTGCTCTCCCTGTCTTTCAGTACTGTTTGCACTGTCCCGATTACCTCTTTGCTAACATTCTCTTCAGAGCTGCAGTGAAACCAGGAACCACGTGGAGAAGGCACCAACTCTGAAAGTGCCTGGAAGGAACGTTGGGACTTCTTCTCAGTGTCTCTGATATGGGGTTTCACTGTCCCGGGAAAGTCTCTCCTAACAGCCTGCAGAGCGCTGTGCCCAATATACAGAAACGTCTTGCGGTATCCCCTACAGGGAAAGTGCCAGGAGGGAAAAGTGAGGATTATGCTTAGACTTTCTCGGAACTGCTTCAAATCAACTAGATATCTTTGTGCTGTAAATCTCCCAACAGCCAAATGTAAAAGCAGCAAACATCTCGCTGTATGTCCCACATCCAAAGTGCCAAGAGAGTAATGTAGAGCTTGCTCTCCCTGTCTTTGAGTACTGTTTGCACTGTCCCGATTACCTCTTTGCTAACATTCTCTTCAGAGCTGCAGTGAAACCAGGAACCACGTGGAGAAGGCACCAACTCTGAAAGTGCCTGGAATGAACGTTGGGACTTCTTCTCAGTGTCTCTGATATAGGGTTTCACTGTCCCGGGAAAGTCTCTCCTAACAGCCTGCAGAGCGCTGTGCCCAATATACAGAAACGTCTTGCAGTATCTCCTACAGGGAAAGTGCCAGGAGGAAAAAGTGAGGATTATGCTTAGACTTTCTCGGAACTGCTTCAAATCAACTAGATATCTTTGTGCTGTAAATCTCGCAACAGCCAAACGTAAAAGCAGCAAATATCTCGCTGTATGTCCCACATCCAAAGTGCCAAGAGAGAGCTTGCTCTCCCTGTCTTTGAGTACTGTTTGCACTGTCCCGATTACCTCTTTGCTAACATTCTCTTCAGAGCTGCAGTGAAACCAGGAACCACGTGGAGAAGGCACCCACACTGAAAGTGCCTGGAAGGAACGTTGGGGCTTCTTCTCAGTGTCTCTGATATAGGGTTTCACTGTCCCGGGAAAGTCTCTGCTAACACCCTGCAGAGCGCTGTGCCCAATATACAGAAACGTCTTGCGGTATCTCCTACAGGGAAAGTGCCAGGAGGGAAAAGTGAGGATTATGTTTAGACTTTCTCTGAACTGCTTCAAATCAACTGGATATCTTTGTGCTGTAAATCTCCCAACAGCCAAATGTAAAAGCAGCAAACATCTCGCTGTATGTCCCACATCCAAAGTGCCAAGAGAGTAATGTAGAGCTTACTCTCCCTGTCTTTGAGTACTGTTTGCACTGTCCCGATTACCTCTTTGCTAACATTCTCTTCAGAGCTGCAGTGAAACCAGGAACCACGTGGAGAAGGCACCCACACTGAAAATGCCTGGAAGGAACGTTGGAGCTTCTTCTCAGTGTCTCTGATATAGGGTTTCACTGTCCCGGGAAAGTCTCTGCTAACACCCTGCAGAGCGCTGTGCCCAATATACAGAAACGTCTTGCGGTATCCCCTACAGGGAAAGTGCCAGGAGGGAAAAGTGAGGATTATGTTTAGACTTTCTCTGAACTGCTTCAAATCAACTGGATATCTTTGTGCTGTAAATCTCCCCACAGCCAAATGTAAAAGCAGCAAACATCTCGCTGTATGTCCCACATCCAAAGTGCCAAGAGAGAGCTTGCTCTCCCTGTCTTTGAGTACTGTTTGCACTGTCCCGATTACCTCTTTGCTAACATTCTCTTCAGAGCTGCAGTGAAACCAGGAACCACGTGGAGAAGGCACCCACACTGAAAGTGCCTGGAAGGAACGTTGGGGCTTCTTCTCAGTGTCTCTGATATAGGGTTTCACTGTCCCGGGAAAGTCTCTGCTAACACCCTGCAGAGCGCTGTGCCCAATATACAGAAACGTCTTGCGGTATCTCCTACAGGGAAAGTGCCAGGAGGGAAAAGTGAGGATTATGCTTAGACTTTCTCGGAACTGCTTCAAATCAACTAGATATCTTTGTGCTGTAAAACTCCCAACAGCCAAACGTAAAAGCAGCAAACATCTCGCTGTATATCCCACATCCAAAGTGCCAAGAGAGAGCTTGCTCTCCCTGTCTTTGAGTACTGTTTGCACTGTCCCGATTACCTCTTTGCTAACATTCTCTTCAGAGCTGCACTGAAACCAGGAACCACGTGGAGAAGGCACCAACTCTGAAAGTGCCTGGAATGAACGTTGGGACTTCTTCTCAGTGTCTCTGATATAGGGTTTCACTGTCCCGGGAAAGTCTCTGCTAACACCCTGCAGAGCGCTGTGCCCAATATACAGAAACGTCTTGCGGTATCTCCTACAGGGAAAGTGCCAGGAGGGAAAAGTGAGGATTATGTTTAGACTTTCTCGGAACTGCTTCAAATCAACTGGATATCTTTGTGCTGTAAATCTCCCAACAGCCAAACGCAAAAGCAGCAAACATCTCGCTGTATGTCCCACATCCAAAGTGCCAAGAGAGTAATGTAGAGCTTGCTCTCCCTGTCTTTGAGTACTGTTTGCACTGTCCCGATTACCTCTTTGCTAACATTCTCTTCAGAGCTGCAGTGAAACCAGGAACCACGTGAAGAAGGCACCAACTCTGAAAGTGCCTGGAAGGAACGTTGGGGCTTCTTCTCAGTGTCTCTGATATAGGGTTTCACTGTGCCGGGAAAGTCTCTCCTAACAGCCTGCAGAGCGCTGTGCCCAATATACAGAAACGTCTTGCGGTATCTCCTACAGGGAAAGTGCCAGGAGGGAAAAGTGAGGATTATGTTTAGACTTTCTCTGAACTGCTTCAAATCAACTAGATATCTTTGTGCTGTAAATCTCCCAACAGCCAAATGTAAAAGCAGCAAACATCTCGCTGTATGTTCCACATCCAAAGTGCCAAGAGAGAGCTTGCTCTCCCTGTCTTTGAGTACTGTTTGCACTGTCCCGATTACCTCTTTGCTAACATTCTCTTCAGAGCTGCAGTGAAACCAGGAACCACGTGGAGAAGGCACCCACACTG
Source organism: Chroicocephalus ridibundus (assembly GCF_963924245.1). Classification (NCBI taxonomy): domain Eukaryota; kingdom Metazoa; phylum Chordata; class Aves; order Charadriiformes; family Laridae; genus Chroicocephalus; species Chroicocephalus ridibundus. The sequence goes on along the minus strand of NW_026961236.1, from coordinate 301,552 downwards.
AAAGTGCCTGGAAGGAACGTTGGGGCTTCTTCTCAGTGTCTCTGATATAGGGTTTCACTGTCCCGGGAAAGTCTCTCCTAACAACCTGCAGAGCGCTGTGCCCAATATACAGAAACGTCTTGCGGTATCCCCTACAGGGAAAGTGCCAGGAGGGAAAAGTGAGGATTATGTTTAGACTTTCTCTGAACTGCTTCAAATCAACTGGATATCTTTGTGCTGTAAATCTCCCAACAGCCAAACGCAAAAGCAGCAAACATCTCGCTGTATGTCCCACATCCAAAGTGCCAAGAGAGTAATGTAGAGCTTGCTCTCCCTGTCTTTGAGTACTGTTTGCACTGTCCCGATTACCTCTTTGCTAACATTCTCTTCAGAGCTGCAGTGAAACCAGGAACCACGTGAAGAAGGCACCCACACTGAAAATGCCTGGAAGGAACGTTGGGGCTTCTTCTCAGTGTCTCTGATATAGGGTTTCACTGTCCCGGGAAAGTCTCTGCTAACATCCTGCAGAGCGCTGTGTCCAATATACAGAAACGTCTTGCGGTATCTCCTACAGGGAAAGTGCCAGGAGGGAAAAGTGAGGATTATGCTTAGACTTTCTCGGAACTGCTTCAAATCAACTGGATATCTTTGTGCTGTAAATCTCCCAACAGCCAAACGCAAAAGCAGCAAACATCTCGCTGTATGTCCCACATCCAAAGTGCCAAGAGAGTAATGTAGAGCTTGCTCTCCCTGTCTTTGAGTACTGTTTGCACTGTCCCGATTACCTCTTTGCTAACATTCTCTTCAGAGCTGCAGTGAAACCAGGAACCACGTGGAGAAGGCACCAACTCTGAAAGTGCCTGGAATGAACGTTGGGACTTCTTCTCAGTGTCTCTGATATAGGGTTTCACTGTCCCGGGAAAGTCTCTCCTAACACCCTGCAGAGCGCTGTGCCCAATATACAGAAACGTCTTGCAGTATCTCCTACAGGGAAAGTGCCAGGAGGAAAAAGTGAGGATTATGCTTAGACTTTCTCGGAACTGCTTCAAATCAACTAGATATCTTTGTGCTGTAAATCTCGCAACAGACAAACGCAAAAGCAGCAAACATCTCGCTGTATGTCCCACATCCAAAGTGCCAAGGGAGTAATGTAGAGCTTGCTCTCCCTGTCTTTGAGTACTGTTTGCACTGTCCCGATTACCTCTTTGCTAACATTCTCTTCAGAGCTGCAGTGAAACCAGGAACCACGTGGAGAAGGCACCCACACTGAAAGTGCCTGGAAGGAACGTTGGGGCTTCTTCTCAGTGTCTCTGATATAGGGTTTCACTGTCCCGGGAAAGTCTCTGCTAACACCCTGCAGAGCGCTGTGCCCAATATACAGAAACGTCTTGCGGTATCCCCTACAGGGAAAGTGCCAGGAGGGAAAAGTGAGGATTATGTTTAGACTTTCTCTGAACTGCTTCAAATCAACTGGATATCTTTGTGCTGTAAATCTCCCAACAGCCAAATGTAAAAGCAGCAAACATCTCGCTGTATGTCCCACATCCAAAGTGCGAAGAGAGAGCTTGCTCTCCCTGTCTTTGAGTACTGTTTGCACTGTCCCGATTACCTCTTTGCTAACATTCTCTTCAGAGCTGCAGTGAAACCAGGAACCACGTGGAGAAGGCACCCACACTGAAAGTGCCTGGAAGGAACGTTGGGGCTTCTTCTCAGTGTCTCTGATATAGGGTTTCACTGTCCCGGGAAAGTCTCTCCTAACACCCTGCAGAGCGCTGTGCCCAATATACAGAAACGTCTTGCGGTATCTCCTACAGGGAAAGTGCCAGGAGGGAAAAGTGAGGATTATGCTTAGACTTTCTCGGAACTGCTTCAAATCAACTGGATATCTTTGTGCTGTAAATCTCCCAACAGCCAAACGCAAAAGCAGCAAACATCTCGCTGTATGTCCCACATCCAAAGTGCCAAGAGAGTAATGTAGAGCTTGCTCTCCCTGTCTTTGAGTACTGTTTGCACTGTCCCGATTACCTCTTTGCTAACATTCTCTTCAGAGCTGCAGTGAAACCAGGAACCACGTGGAGAAGCCACCAACTCTGAAAGTGCCTGGAAGGAACGTTGGGACTTCTTCTCAGTGTCTCTGATATAGGGTTTCACTGTCCCGGGAAAGTCTCTGCTAACACCCTGCAGAGCGCTGTGCCCAATATACAGAAACGTCTTGCGGTATCTCCTACAGGGAAAGTGCCAGGAGGGAAAAGTGAGGATTATGTTTAGACTTTCTCTGAACTGCTTCAAATCAACTAGATATCTTTGTGCTGTAAACCTCCCAACAGCCAAATGTAAAAGCAGCAAACATCTCGCTGTATGTTCCACATCCAAAGTGCCAAGAGAGAGCTTGCTCTCCCTGTCTTTGAGTACTGTTTGCACTGTCCCGATTACCTCTTTGCTAACATTCTCTTCAGAGCTGCAGTGAAACCAGGAACCACGTGGAGAAGGCACCCACACTGAAAGTGCCTGGAAGGAACGTTGGGGCTTCTTCTCAGTGTCTCTGATATAGGGTTTCACTGTCCCGGGAAAGTCTCTCCTAACAGCCTGCAGAGCACTGTGCCCAATATACAGAAACGTCTTGCGGTATCCCCTACAGGGAAAGTGCCAGGAGGGAAAAGTGAGGATTATGTTTAGACTTTCTCTGAACTGCTTCAAATCAACTGGATATCTTTGTGCTGTAAATCTCCCAACAGCCAAACGCAAAAGCAGCAAACATCTCGCTGTATGTCCCACATCCAAAGTGCCAAGAGAGTAATGTAGAGCTTGCTCTCCCTGTCTTTGAGTACTGTTTGCACTGTCCCGATTACCTCTTTGCTAACATTCTCTTCAGAGCTGCAGTGAAACCAGGAACCACGTGGAGAAGGCACCCACACTGAAAGTGCCTGGAATGAACGTTGGGACTTCTTCTTAGTGTCTCTGATATAGGGTTTCACTGTCCCGGGAAAGTCTCTGCTAACACCCTGCAGAGCGCTGTGCCCAATATACAGAAACGTCTTGCAGTATCTCCTACAGGGAAAGTGCCAGGAGGGAAAAGTGAGGATTATGCTTAGACTTTCTCGGAACTGCTTCAAATCAACTAGATATCTTTGTGCTGTAAATCTCCCAACAGCCAAACGTAAAAGCAGCAAACATCTCGCTGTATGTCCCACATCCAAAGTGCCAAGAGAGAGCTTGCTCTCCCTGTCTTTGAGTACTGTTTGCACTGTCCCGATTACCTCTTTGCTAACATTCTCTTCAGAGCTGCAGTGAAACCAGGAACCACGTGGAGAAGGCACCCACACTGAAAGTGCCTGGAAGGAACGTTGGGGCTTCTTCTCAGTGTCTCTGATATAGGGTTTCACTGTCCCGGGAAAGTCTCTGCTAACACCCTGCAGAGCGCTGTGCCCAATATACAGAAACGTCTTGCGGTATCCCCTACAGGGAAAGTGCCAGGAGGGAAAAGTGAGGATTATGTTTAGACTTTCTCGGAACTGCTTCAAATCAACTGGATATCTTTGTGCTGTAAATCTCCCAACAGCCAAACGCAAAAGCAGCAAACATCTCGCTGTATGTCCCACATCCAAAGTGCCAAGAGAGTAATGTAGAGCTTGCTCTCCCTGTCTTTGAGTACTGTTTGCACTGTCCCGATTACCTCTTTGCTAACATTCTCTTCAGAGCTGCAGTGAAACCAGGAACCACGTGGAGAAGCCACCAACTCTGAAAGTGCCTGGAAGGAACGTTGGGACTTCTTCTCAGTGTCTCTGATATAGGGTTTCACTGTCCCGGGAAAGTCTCTGCTAACACCCTGCAGAGCGCTGTGCCCAATATACAGAAACGTCTTGCGGTATCTCCTACAGGGAAAGTGCCAGGAGGGAAAAGTGAGGATTATGTTTAGACTTTCTCGGAACTGCTTCAAATCAACTAGATATCTTTGTGCTGTAAACCTCCCAACAGCCAAATGTAAAAGCAGCAAACATCTCGCTGTATGTTCCACATCCAAAGTGCCAAGAGAGAGCTTGCTCTCCCTGTCTTTGAGTACTGTTTGCACTGTCCCGATTACCTCTTTGCTAACATTCTCTTCAGAGCTGCAGTGAAACCAGGAACCACGTGGAGAAGGCACCCACACTGAAAGTGCCTGGAAGGAACGTTGGGGCTTCTTCTCAGTGTCTCTGATATAGGGTTTCACTGTCCCGGGAAAGTCTCTGCTAACACCCTGCAGAGCGCTGTGCCCAATATACAGAAACGTCTTGCGGTATCCCCTACAGGGAAAGTGCCAGGAGGGAAAAGTGAGGATTATGTTTAGACTTTCTCGGAACTGCTTCAAATCAACTGGATATCTTTGTGCTGTAAATCTCCCAACAGCCAAACGCAAAAGCAGCAAACATCTCGCTGTATGTCCCACATCCAAAGTGCCAAGAGAGTAATGTAGAGCTTGCTCTCCCTGTCTTTGAGTACTGTTTGCACTGTCCCGATTACCTCTTTGCTAACATTCTCTTCAGAGCTGCAGTGAAACCAGGAACCACGTGGAGAAGGCACCCACACTGAAAATGCCTGGAAGGAACCATGGGGCTTCTTCTCAGTGTCTCTGATATAGGGTTTCACTGTCCCGGGAAAGTCTCTCCTAACAGCCTGCAGAGCGCTGTGCCCAATATACAGAAACGTCTTGCGGTATCCCCTACAGGGAAAGTGCCAGGAGGGAAAAGTGAGGATTATGTTTAGACTTTCTCGGAACTGCTTCAAATCAACTAGATATCTTTGTGCTGTAAATCTCCCAACAGCCAAATGTAAAAGCAGCAAACATCTCGCTGTATGTTCCACATCCAAAGTGCCAAGAGAGAGCTTGCTCTCCCTGTCTTTCAGTACTGTTTGCACTGTCCCGATTACCTCTTTGCTAACATTCTCTTCAGAGCTGCAGTGAAACCAGGAACCACGTGAAGAAGGCACCCACACTGAAAATGCCTGGAAGGAACGTTGGGGCTTCTTCTCAGTGTCTCTGATATAGGGTTTCACTGTCCCGGGAAAGTCTCTGCTAACACCCTGCAGAGCGCTGTGCCCAATATACAGAAACGTCTTGCGGTATCCCCTACAGGGAAAGTGCCAGGAGGGAAAAGTGAGGATTATGTTTAGACTTTCTCAGAACTGCTTCAAATCAACTGGATATCTTTGTGCTGTAAATCTCCCAACAGCCAAATGTAAAAGCAGCAAACATCTCGCTGTATGTCCCTCATCCAAAGTGCCAAGAGAGAGCTTGCTCTCCCTGTCTTTGAGTACTGTTTGCACTGTCCCGATTACCTCTTTGCTAACATTCTCTTCAGAGCTGCAGTGAAACCAGGAACCACGTGGAGAAGGCACCCACACTGAAAGTGCCTGGAAGGAACGTTGGGACTTCTTCTCAGTGTCTCTGATATAGGGTTTCACTGTCCCGGGAAAGTCTCTGCTAACACCCTGCAGAGCGCTGTGCCCAATATACAGAAACGTCTTGCGGTATCTCCTACAGGGAAAGTGCCAGGAGGGAAAAGTGAGGATTATGCTTAGACTTTCTCGGAACTGCTTCAAATCAACTAGATATCTTTGTGCTGTAAATCTCCCAACAGCCAAACGCAAAAGCAGCAAACATCTCGCTGTATGTCCCACATCCAAAGTGCCAAGAGAGAGCTTGCTCTCCCTGTCTTTGAGTACTGTTTGCACTGTCCCGATTACCTCTTTACTAACATTCTCTTCAGAGCTGCAGTGAAACCAGGAACCACGTGGAGAAGGCACCCACACTGAAAGTGCCTGGAAGGAACGTTGGGACTTCTTCTCAGTGTCTCTGATATAGGGTTTCACTGTCCCGGGAAAGTCTCTCCTAACAGCCTGCAGAGCGCTGTGCCCAATATACAGAAACGTCTTGCGGTATCCCCTACAGGGAAAGTGCCAGGAGGGAAAAGTGAGGATTATGTTTAGACTTTCTCGGAACTGCTTCAAATCAACTAGATATCTTTGTGCTGTAAACCTCCCAACAGCCAAATGTAAAAGCAGCAAACATCTCGCTGTATGTCCCACATCCAAAGTGCCAAGAGAGTAATGTAGAGCTTGCTCTCCCTGTCTTTGAGTACTGTTTGCACTGTCCCGATTACCTCTTTGCTAACATTCTCTTCAGAGCTGCAGTGAAACCAGGAACCACGTGGAGAAGGCACCCACACTGAAAATGCCTGGAAGGAACCATGGGGCTTCTTCTCAGTGTCTCTGATATAGGGTTTCACTGTCCCGGGAAAGTCTCTCCTAACAGCCTGCAGAGCGCTGTGCCCAATATACAGAAACGTCTTGCGGTATCCCCTACAGGGAAAGTGCCAGGAGGGAAAAGTGAGGATTATGTTTAGACTTTCTCGGAACTGCTTCAAATCAACTAGATATCTTTGTGCTGTAAACCTCCCAACAGCCAAATGTAAAAGCAGCAAACATCTCGCTGTATGTTCCACATCCAAAGTGCCAAGAGAGAGCTTGCTCTCCCTGTCTTTGAGTACTGTTTGCACTGTCCCGATTACCTCTTTGCTAACATTCTCTTCAGAGCTGCAGTGAAACCAGGAACCACGTGGAGAAGGCACCCACACTGAAAGTGCCTGGAAGGAACGTTGGGGCTTCTTCTCAGTGTCTCTGATATAGGGTTTCACTGTCCCGGGAAAGTCTCTGCTAACACCCTGCAGAGCGCTGTGCCCAATATACAGAAACGTCTTGCGGTATCTCCTACAGGGAAAGTGCCAGGAGGGAAAAGTGAGGATTATGTTTAGACTTTCTCGGAACTGCTTCAAATCAACTGGATATCTTTGTGCTGTAAATCTCCCAACAGCCAAACGCAAAAGCAGCAAACATCTCGCTGTATGTCCCACATCCAAAGTGCCAAGAGAGTAATGTAGAGCTTGCTCTCCCTGTCTTTGAGTACTGTTTGCACTGTCCCAATTACCTCTTTGCTAACATTCTCTTCAGAGCTGCAGTGAAACCAGGAACCACGTGGAGAAGGCACCAACTCTGAAAGTGCCTGGAAGGAACGTTGGGACTTCTTCTCAGTGTCTCTGATATAGGGTTTCACTGTCCCGGGAAAGTCTCTCCTAACAGCCTGCAGAGCGCTGTGCCCAATATACAGAAACGTCTTGCGGTATCCCCTACAGGGAAAGTGCCAGGAGGGAAAAGTGAGGATTATGTTTAGACTTTCTCGGAACTGCTTCAAATCAACTAGATATCTTTGTGCTGTAAATCTCCCAACAGCCAAATGTAAAAGCAGCAAACATCTCGCCGTATGTCCCACATCCAAAGTGCCAAGAGAGAGCTTGCTCTCCCTGTCTTTGAGTACTGTTTGCACTGTCCCGATTACCTCTTTGCTAACATTCTCTTCAGAGCTGCAGTGAAACCAGGAACCACGTGGAGAAGGCACCCACACTGAAAGTGCCTGGAAGGAACGTTGGGGCTTCTTCTCAGTGTCTCTGATATAGGGTTTCACTGTCCCGGGAAAGTCTCTGCTAACACCCTGCAGAGCGCTGTGCCCAATATACAGAAACGTCTTGCGGTATCCCCTACAGGGAAAGTGCCAGGAGGGAAAAGTGAGGATTATGTTTAGACTTTCTCTGAACTGCTTCAAATCAACTGGATATCTTTGTGCTGTAAATCTCGCAACAGCCAAACGCAAAAGCAGCAAACATCTCGCTGTATGTCCCACATCCAAAGTGCCAAGAGAGTAATGTAGAGCTTGCTCTCCCTGTCTTTGAGTACTGTTTGCACTGTCCCGATTACCTCTTTGCTAACATTCTCTTCAGAGCTGCAGTGAAACCAGGAACCACGTGGAGAAGGCACCAACTCTGAAAGTGCCTGGAAGGAACGTTGGGACTTCTTCTCAGTGTCTCTGATATAGGGTTTCACTGTCCCGGGAAAGTCTCTGCTAACACCCTGCAGAGCGCTGTGCCCAATATACAGAAACGTCTTGCAGTATCTCCTACAGGGAAAGTGCCAGGAGGGAAAAGTGAGGATTATGTTTAGACTTTCTCGGAACTGCTTCAAATCAACTAGATATCTTTGTGCTGTAAACCTCCCAACAGCCAAATGTAAAAGCAGCAAACATCTCGCTGTATGTCCCACATCCAAAGTGCCAAGAGAGAGCTTGCTCTCCCTGTCTTTGAGTACTGTTTGCACTGTCCCGATTACCTCTTTGCTAACATTCTCTTCAGAGCTGCAGTGAAACCAGGAACCACGTGGAGAAGGCACCCACACTGAAAGTGCCTGGAAGGAACGTTGGGGCTTCTTCTCAGTGTCTCTGATATAGGGTTTCACTGTCCCGGGAAAGTCTCTGCTAACACCCTGCAGAGCGCTGTGCCCAATATACAGAAACGTCTTGCGGTATCCCCTACAGGGAAAGTGCCAGGAGGGAAAAGTGAGGATTATGTTTAGACTTTCTCAGAACTGCTTCAAATCAACTGGATATCTTTGTGCTGTAAATCTCCCAACAGCCAAATGTAAAAGCAGCAAACATCTCGCTGTATGTCCCTCATCCAAAGTGCCAAGAGAGAGCTTGCTCTCCCTGTCTTTGAGTACTGTTTGCACTGTCCCGATTACCTCTTTGCTAACATTCTCTTCAGAGCTGCAGTGAAACCAGGAACCACGTGGAGAAGGCACCCACACTGAAAGTGCCTGGAAGGAACGTTGGGACTTCTTCTCAGTGTCTCTGATATAGGGTTTCACTGTCCCGGGAAAGTCTCTGCTAACACCCTGCAGAGCGCTGTGCCCAATATACAGAAACGTCTTGCGGTATCTCCTACAGGGAAAGTGCCAGGAGGGAAAAGTGAGGATTATGCTTAGACTTTCTCGGAACTGCTTCAAATCAACTAGATATCTTTGTGCTGTAAATCTCCCAACAGCCAAACGCAAAAGCAGCAAACATCTCGCTGTATGTCCCACATCCAAAGTGCCAAGAGAGAGCTTGCTCTCCCTGTCTTTGAGTACTGTTTGCACTGTCCCGATTACCTCTTTACTAACATTCTCTTCAGAGCTGCAGTGAAACCAGGAACCACGTGGAGAAGGCACCCACACTGAAAGTGCCTGGAAGGAACGTTGGGACTTCTTCTCAGTGTCTCTGATATAGGGTTTCACTGTCCCGGGAAAGTCTCTCCTAACAGCCTGCAGAGCGCTGTGCCCAATATACAGAAACGTCTTGCGGTATCCCCTACAGGGAAAGTGCCAGGAGGGAAAAGTGAGGATTATGTTTAGACTTTCTCGGAACTGCTTCAAATCAACTAGATATCTTTGTGCTGTAAACCTCCCAACAGCCAAATGTAAAAGCAGCAAACATCTCGCTGTATGTCCCACATCCAAAGTGCCAAGAGAGTAATGTAGAGCTTGCTCTCCCTGTCTTTGAGTACTGTTTGCACTGTCCCGATTACCTCTTTGCTAACATTCTCTTCAGAGCTGCAGTGAAACCAGGAACCACGTGGAGAAGGCACCCACACTGAAAATGCCTGGAAGGAACCATGGGGCTTCTTCTCAGTGTCTCTGATATAGGGTTTCACTGTCCCGGGAAAGTCTCTCCTAACAGCCTGCAGAGCGCTGTGCCCAATATACAGAAACGTCTTGCGGTATCCCCTACAGGGAAAGTGCCAGGAGGGAAAAGTGAGGATTATGTTTAGACTTTCTCGGAACTGCTTCAAATCAACTAGATATCTTTGTGCTGTAAACCTCCCAACAGCCAAATGTAAAAGCAGCAAACATCTCGCTGTATGTTCCACATCCAAAGTGCCAAGAGAGAGCTTGCTCTCCCTGTCTTTGAGTACTGTTTGCACTGTCCCGATTACCTCTTTGCTAACATTCTCTTCAGAGCTGCAGTGAAACCAGGAACCACGTGGAGAAGGCACCCACACTGAAAGTGCCTGGAAGGAACGTTGGGGCTTCTTCTCAGTGTCTCTGATATAGGGTTTCACTGTCCCGGGAAAGTCTCTGCTAACACCCTGCAGAGCGCTGTGCCCAATATACAGAAACGTCTTGCGGTATCTCCTACAGGGAAAGTGCCAGGAGGGAAAAGTGAGGATTATGTTTAGACTTTCTCGGAACTGCTTCAAATCAACTGGATATCTTTGTGCTGTAAATCTCCCAACAGCCAAACGCAAAAGCAGCAAACATCTCGCTGTATGTCCCACATCCAAAGTGCCAAGAGAGTAATGTAGAGCTTGCTCTCCCTGTCTTTGAGTACTGTTTGCACTGTCCCAATTACCTCTTTGCTAACATTCTCTTCAGAGCTGCAGTGAAACCAGGAACCACGTGGAGAAGGCACCAACTCTGAAAGTGCCTGGAAGGAACGTTGGGACTTCTTCTCAGTGTCTCTGATATAGGGTTTCACTGTCCCGGGAAAGTCTCTCCTAACAGCCTGCAGAGCGCTGTGCCCAATATACAGAAACGTCTTGCGGTATCCCCTACAGGGAAAGTGCCAGGAGGGAAAAGTGAGGATTATGTTTAGACTTTCTCGGAACTGCTTCAAATCAACTAGATATCTTTGTGCTGTAAATCTCCCAACAGCCAAATGTAAAAGCAGCAAACATCTCGCCGTATGTCCCACATCCAAAGTGCCAAGAGAGAGCTTGCTCTCCCTGTCTTTGAGTACTGTTTGCACTGTCCCGATTACCTCTTTGCTAACATTCTCTTCAGAGCTGCAGTGAAACCAGGAACCACGTGGAGAAGGCACCCACACTGAAAGTGCCTGGAAGGAACGTTGGGGCTTCTTCTCAGTGTCTCTGATATAGGGTTTCACTGTCCCGGGAAAGTCTCTGCTAACACCCTGCAGAGCGCTGTGCCCAATATACAGAAACGTCTTGCGGTATCCCCTACAGGGAAAGTGCCAGGAGGGAAAAGTGAGGATTATGTTTAGACTTTCTCTGAACTGCTTCAAATCAACTGGATATCTTTGTGCTGTAAATCTCGCAACAGCCAAACGCAAAAGCAGCAAACATCTCGCTGTATGTCCCACATCCAAAGTGCCAAGAGAGTAATGTAGAGCTTGCTCTCCCTGTCTTTGAGTACTGTTTGCACTGTCCCGATTACCTCTTTGCTAACATTCTCTTCAGAGCTGCAGTGAAACCAGGAACCACGTGGAGAAGGCACCAACTCTGAAAGTGCCTGGAAGGAACGTTGGGACTTCTTCTCAGTGTCTCTGATATAGGGTTTCACTGTCCCGGGAAAGTCTCTGCTAACACCCTGCAGAGCGCTGTGCCCAATATACAGAAACGTCTTGCAGTATCTCCTACAGGGAAAGTGCCAGGAGGGAAAAGTGAGGATTATGTTTAGACTTTCTCGGAACTGCTTCAAATCAACTAGATATCTTTGTGCTGTAAACCTCCCAACAGCCAAATGTAAAAGCAGCAAACATCTCGCTGTATGTCCCACATCCAAAGTGCCAAGAGAGAGCTTGCTCTCCCTGTCTTTGAGTACTGTTTGCACTGTCCCGATTACCTCTTTGCTAACATTCTCTTCAGAGCTGCAGTGAAACCAGGAACCACGTGGAGAAGGCACCCACACTGAAAGTGCCTGGAAGGAACGTTGGGGCTTCTTCTCAGTGTCTCTGATATAGGGTTTCACTGTCCCGGGAAAGTCTCTGCTAACACCCTGCAGAGCGCTGTGCCCAATATACAGAAACGTCTTGCGGTATCCCCTACAGGGAAAGTGCCAGGAGGGAAAAGTGAGGATTATGTTTAGACTTTCTCTGAACTGCTTCAAATCAACTGGATATCTTTGTGCTGTAAATCTCGCAACAGCCAAACGCAAAAGCAGCAAACATCTCGCTGTATGTCCCACATCCAAAGTGCCAAGAGAGTAATGTAGAGCTTGCTCTCCCTGTCTTTGAGTACTGTTTGCACTGTCCCGATTACCTCTTTGCTAACATTCTCTTCAGAGCTGCAGTGAAACCAGGAACCACGTGGAGAAGGCACCCACACTGAAAATGCCTGGAAGGAACGTTGGGACTTCTTCTCAGTGTCTCTGATATAGGGTTTCACTGTCCCGGGAAAGTCTCTCCTAACAGCCTGCAGAGCGCTGTGCCCAATATACAGAAACGTCTTGCGGTATCCCCTACAGGGAAAGTGCCAGGAGGGAAAAGTGAGGATTATGTTTAGACTTTCTCGGAACTGCTTCAAATCAACTAGATATCTTTGTGCTGTAAATCTCCCAACAGCCAAATGTAAAAGCAGCAAACATCTCGCTGTATGTTCCACATCCAAAGTGCGAAGAGAGAGCTTGCTCTCCCTGTCTTTGAGTACTGTTTGCACTGTCCCGATTACCTCTTTGCTAACATTCTCTTCAGAGCTGCAGTGAAACCAGGAACCACGTGAAGAAGGCACCCACACTGAAAATGCCTGGAAGGAACGTTGGGGCTTCTTCTCAGTGTCTCTGATATAGCGTTTCACTGTCCCGGGAAAGTCTCTGCTAACACCCTGCAGAGCGCTGTGCCCAATATACAGAAACGTCTTGCGGTATCCCCTACAGGGAAAGTGCCAGGAGGGAAAAGTGAGGATTATGTTTAGACTTTCTCTGAACTGCTTCAAATCAACTGGATATCTTTGTGCTGTAAATCTCGCAACAGCCAAACGCAAAAGCAGCAAACATCTCGCTGTATGTCCCACATCCAAAGTGCCAAGAGAGTAATGTAGAGCTTGCTCTCCCTGTCTTTGAGTACTGTTTGCACTGTCCCGATTACCTCTTTGCTAACATTCTCTTCAGAGCTGCAGTGAAACCAGGAACCACGTGGAGAAGGCACCAACTCTGAAAGTGCCTGGAAGGAACGTTGGGACTTCTTCTCAGTGTCTCTGATATAGGGTTTCACTGTCCCGGGAAAGTCTCTGCTAACACCCTGCAGAGCGCTGTGCCCAATATACAGAAACGTCTTGCAGTATCTCCTACAGGGAAAGTGCCAGGAGGGAAAAGTGAGGATTATGTTTAGACTTTCTCGGAACTGCTTCAAATCAACTAGATATCTTTGTGCTGTAAACCTCCCAACAGCCAAATGTAAAAGCAGCAAACATCTCGCTGTATGTCCCACATCCAAAGTGCCAAGAGAGAGCTTGCTCTCCCTGTCTTTGAGTACTGTTTGCACTGTCCCGATTACCTCTTTGCTAACATTCTCTTCAGAGCTGCAGTGAAACCAGGAACCACGTGGAGAAGGCACCCACACTGAAAGTGCCTGGAAGGAACGTTGGGGCTTCTTCTCAGTGTCTCTGATATAGGGTTTCACTGTCCCGGGAAAGTCTCTGCTAACACCCTGCAGAGCGCTGTGCCCAATATACAGAAACGTCTTGCGGTATCCCCTACAGGGAAAGTGCCAGGAGGGAAAAGTGAGGATTATGTTTAGACTTTCTCTGAACTGCTTCAAATCAACTGGATATCTTTGTGCTGTAAATCTCGCAACAGCCAAACGCAAAAGCAGCAAACATCTCGCTGTATGTCCCACATCCAAAGTGCCAAGAGAGTAATGTAGAGCTTGCTCTCCCTGTCTTTGAGTACTGTTTGCACTGTCCCGATTACCTCTTTGCTAACATTCTCTTCAGAGCTGCAGTGAAACCAGGAACCACGTGGAGAAGGCACCCACACTGAAAATGCCTGGAAGGAACGTTGGGACTTCTTCTCAGTGTCTCTGATATAGGGTTTCACTGTCCCGGGAAAGTCTCTCCTAACAGCCTGCAGAGCGCTGTGCCCAATATACAGAAACGTCTTGCGGTATCCCCTACAGGGAAAGTGCCAGGAGGGAAAAGTGAGGATTATGTTTAGACTTTCTCGGAACTGCTTCAAATCAACTAGATATCTTTGTGCTGTAAATCTCCCAACAGCCAAATGTAAAAGCAGCAAACATCTCGCTGTATGTTCCACATCCAAAGTGCGAAGAGAGAGCTTGCTCTCCCTGTCTTTGAGTACTGTTTGCACTGTCCCGATTACCTCTTTGCTAACATTCTCTTCAGAGCTGCAGTGAAACCAGGAACCACGTGAAGAAGGCACCCACACTGAAAATGCCTGGAAGGAACGTTGGGGCTTCTTCTCAGTGTCTCTGATATAGCGTTTCACTGTCCCGGGAAAGTCTCTGCTAACACCCTGCAGAGCGCTGTGCCCAATATACAGAAACGTCTTGCGGTATCCCCTACAGGGAAAGTGCCAGGAGGGAAAAGTGAGGATTATGTTTAGACTTTCTCTGAACTGCTTCAAATCAACTGGATAACTTTGTGCTGTAAATCTCCCACCAGCCAAATGTAAAAGCAGCAAACATCTCGCTGTATGTCCCTCATCCAAAGTGCCAAGAGAGAGCTTGCTCTCCCTGTCTTTGAGTACTGTTTGCACTGTCCCGATTACCTCTTTGCTAACATTCTCTTCAGAGCTGCAGTGAAACCAGGAACCACGTGGAGAAGGCACCCACACTGAAAGTGCCTGGAAGGAACGTTGGGACTTCTTCTCAGTGTCTCTGATATAGGGTTTCACTGTCCCGGGAAAGTCTCTGCTAACACCCTGCAGAGCGCTGTGCCCAATATACAGAAACGTCTTGCGGTATCCCCTACAGGGAAAGTGCCAGGAGGGAAAAGTGAGGATTATGTTTAGACTTTCTCGGAACTGCTTCAAATCAACTGGATATCTTTGTGCTGTAAATCTCCCAACAGCCAAACGCAAAAGCAGCAAACATCTCGCTGTATGTCCCACATCCAAAGTGCCAAGAGAGTAATGTAGAGCTTGCTCTCCCTGTCTTTGAGTACTGTTTGCACTGTCCCGATTACCTCTTTGCTAACATTCTCTTCAGAGCTGCAGTGAAACCAGGAACCACGTGAAGAAGGCACCCAAACTGAAAATGCCTGGAAGGAACGTTGGGGCTTCTTCTCAGTGTCTCTGATATAGGGTTTCACTGTCCCGGGAAAGTCTCTGCTAACACCCTGCAGAGCGCTGTGCCCAATATACAGAAACGTCTTGCGGTATCTCCTACAGGGAAAGTGCCAGGAGGGAAAAGTGAGGATTATGCTTAGACTTTCTCGGAACTGCTTCAAATCAACTAGATATCTTTGTGCTGTAAATCTCCCAACAGCCAAACGTAAAAGCAGCAAACATCTCGCTGTATGTCCCACATCCAAAGTGCCAAGAGAGAGCTTGCTCTCCCTGTCTTTCAGTACTGTTTGCACTGTCCCGATTACCTCTTTGCTAACATTCTCTTCAGAGCTGCACTGAAACCAGGAACCACGTGGAGAAGGCACCAACTCTGAAAGTGCCTGGAATGAACGTTGGGACTTCTTCTCAGTGTCTCTGATATAGGGTTTCACTGTCCCGGGAAAGTCTCTCCTAACAGCCTGCAGAGCGCTGTGCCCAATATACAGAAACGTCTTGCGGTATCCCCTACAGGGAAAGTGCCAGGAGGGAAAAGTGAGGATTATGTTTAGACTTTCTCGGAACTGCTTCAAATCAACTAGATATCTTTGTGCTGTAAACCTCCCAACAGCCAAATGTAAAAGCAGCAAACATCTCGCTGTATGTCCCACATCCAAAGTGCCAAGAGAGTAATGTAGAGCTTGCTCTCCCTGTCTTTGAGTACTGTTTGCACTGTCCCGATTACCTCTTTGCTAACATTCTCTTCAGAGCTGCAGTGAAACCAGGAACCACGTGGAGAAGGCACCCACACTGAAAATGCCTGGAAGGAACGTTGGGGCTTCTTCTCAGTGTCTCTGATATAGGGTTTCACTGTCCCGGGAAAGTCTCTGCTAACACCCTGCAGAGCGCTGTGCCCAATATACAGAAACGTCTTGCGGTATCCCCTACAGGGAAAGTGCCAGGAGGGAAAAGTGAGGATTATGTTTAGACTTTCTCTGAACTGCTTCAAATCAACTGGATATCTTTGTGCTGTAAATCTCCCAACAGCCAAATGTAAAAGCAGCAAACATCTCGCTGTATGTCCCACATCCAAAGTGCCAAGAGAGAGCTTGCTCTCCCTGTCTTTGAGTACTGTTTGCACTGTCCCGATTACCTCTTTGCTAACATTCTCTTCAGAGCTGCACTGAAACCAGGAACCACGTGGAGAAGGCACCCACACTGAAAGTGCCTGGAAGGAACGTTGGGGCTTCTTCTCAGTGTCTCTGATATAGGGTTTCACTGTCCCGGGAAAGTCTCTGCTAACACCCTGCAGAGCGCTGTGCCCAATATACAGAAACGTCTTGCGGTATCTCCTACAGGGAAAGTGCCAGGAGGGAAAAGTGAGGATTATGCTTAGACTTTCTCGGAACTGCTTCAAATCAACTAGATATCTTTGTGCTGTAAATCTCCCAACAGCCAAACGTAAAAGCAGCAAACATCTCGCTGTATGTCCCACATCCAAAGTGCCAAGAGAGAGCTTGCTCTCCCTGTCTTTCAGTACTGTTTGCACTGTCCCGATTACCTCTTTGCTAACATTCTCTTCAGAGCTGCACTGAAACCAGGAACCACGTGGAGAAGGCACCAACTCTGAAAGTGCCTGGAATGAACGTTGGGACTTCTTCTCAGTGTCTCTGATATAGGGTTTCACTGTCCCGGGAAAGTCTCTCCTAACAGCCTGCAGAGCGCTGTGCCCAATATACAGAAACGTCTTGCGGTATCCCCTACAGGGAAAGTGCCAGGAGGGAAAAGTGAGGATTATGTTTAGACTTTCTCGGAACTGCTTCAAATCAACTAGATATCTTTGTGCTGTAAACCTCCCAACAGCCAAATGTAAAAGCAGCAAACATCTCGCTGTATGTCCC
The DNA here is from genome assembly GCF_963924245.1 of Chroicocephalus ridibundus. NCBI lineage: Eukaryota > Metazoa > Chordata > Aves > Charadriiformes > Laridae > Chroicocephalus > Chroicocephalus ridibundus. The sequence continues at coordinate 284,816 of NW_026961236.1, read as the reverse complement.
ACATCCAAAGTGCCAAGAGAGAGCTTGCTCTCCCTGTCTTTGAGTACTGTTTGCACTGTCCCAATTACCTCTTTGCTAACATTCTCTTCAGAGCTGCAGTGAAACCAGGAACCACGTGGAGAAGGCACCCACACTGAAAGTGCCTGGAATGAACGTTGGGACTTCTTCTCAGTGTCTCTGATATAGGGTTTCACTGTCCCGGGAAAGTCTCTCCTAACAGCCTGCAGAGCGCTGTGCCCAATATACAGAAACGTCTTGCGGTATCCCCTACAGGGAAAGTGCCAGGAGGGAAAAGTGAGGATTATGTTTAGACTTTCTCGGAACTGCTTCAAATCAACTAGATATCTTTGTGCTGTAAACCTCCCAACAGCCAAATGTAAAAGCAGCAAACATCTCGCTGTATGTCCCACATCCAAAGTGCCAAGAGAGAGCTTGCTCTCCCTGTCTTTGAGTACTGTTTGCACTGTCCCAATTACCTCTTTGCTAACATTCTCTTCAGAGCTGCAGTGAAACCAGGAACCACGTGGAGAAGGCACCCACACTGAAAGTGCCTGGAAGGAACGTTGGGGCTTCTTCTCAGTGTCTCTGATATAGGGTTTCACTGTCCCGGGAAAGTCTCTCCTAACACCCTGCAGAGCGCTGTGCCCAATATACAGAAACGTCTTGCGGTATCCCCTACAGGGAAAGTGCCAGGAGGGAAAAGTGAGGATTATGTTTAGACTTTCTCTGAACTGCTTCAAATCAACTGGATATCTTTGTGCTGTAAATCTCCCAACAGCCAAACGCAAAAGCAGCAAACATCTCGCTGTATGTCCCACATCCAAAGTGCCAAGAGAGTAATGTAGAGCTTGCTCTCCCTGTCTTTGAGTACTGTTTGCACTGTCCCGATTACCTCTTTGCTAACATTCTCTTCAGAGCTGCAGTGAAACCAGGAACCACGTGGAGAAGGCACCAACTCTGAAAGTGCCTGGAAGGAACGTTGGGGCTTCTTCTCAGTGTCTCTGATATAGGGTTTCACTGTCCCGGGAAAGTCTCTGCTAACACCCTGCAGAGCGCTGTGCCCAATATACAGAAACGTCTTCCAGTATCTCCTACAGGGAAAGTGCCAGGAGGGAAAAGTGAGGATTATGCTTAGACTTTCTCTGAACTGCTTCAAATCAACTAGATATCTTTGTGCTGTAAATCTCCCAACAGCCAAACGTAAAAGCAGCAAACATCTCGCTGTATGTCCCACATCCAAAGTGCCAAGAGAGAGCTTGCTCTCCCTTTCTTTGAGTACTGTTTGCACTGTCCCGATTACCTCTTTGCTAACATTCTCTTCAGAGCTGCAGTGAAACCAGGAACCACGTGGAGAAGGCACCCACACTGAAAATGCCTGGAAGGAACGTTGGGGCTTCTTCTCAGTGTCTCTGATATAGGGTTTCACTGTCCCGGGAAAGTCTCTGCTAACACCCTGCAGAGCGCTGTGCCCAATATACAGAAACGTCTTGTGGTATCTCCTACAGGGAAAGTGCCAGGAGGGAAAAGTGAGGATTATGCTTAGACTTTCTCTGAACTGCTTCAAATCAACTGGATATCTTTGTGCTGTAAATCTCCCAACAGCCAAACGCAAAAGCAGCAAACATCTCGCTGTATGTCCCACATCCAAAGTGCCAAGAGAGTAATGTAGAGCTTGCTCTCCCTGTCTTTGAGTACTGTTTGCACTGTCCCGATTACCTCTTTGCTAACATTCTCTTCAGAGCTGCAGTGAAACCAGGAACCACGTGGAGAAGGCACCAACTCTGAAAGTGCCTGGAAGGAACGTTGGGACTTCTTCTCAGTGTCTCTGATATAGGGTTTCACTGTCCCGGGAAAGTCTCTGCTAACACCCTGCAGAGCGCTGTGCCCAATATACAGAAACGTCTTGCGGTATCTCCTACAGGGAAAGTGCCAGGAGGGAAAAGTGAGGATTATGTTTAGACTTTCTCGGAACTGCTTCAAATCAACTAGATATCTTTGTGCTGTAAACCTCCCAACAGCCAAATGTAAAAGCAGCAAACATCTCGCTGTATGTCCCACATCCAAAGTGCCAAGAGAGAGCTTGCTCTCCCTGTCTTTGAGTACTGTTTGCACTGTCCCGATTACCTCTTTGCTAACATTCTCTTCAGAGCTGCAGTGAAACCAGGAACCACGTGGAGAAGGCACCCACACTGAAAGTGCCTGGAAGGAACGTTGGGGCTTCTTCTCAGTGTCTCTGATATAGGGTTTCACTGTCCCGGGAAAGTCTCTGCTAACACCCTGCAGAGCGCTGTGCCCAATATACAGAAACGTCTTGCGGTATCCCCTACAGGGAAAGTGCCAGGAGGGAAAAGTGAGGATTATGTTTAGACTTTCTCGGAACTGCTTCAAATCAACTGGATATCTTTGTGCTGTAAATCTCCCAACAGCCAAACGCAAAAGCAGCAAACATCTCGCTGTATGTCCCACATCCAAAGTGCCAAGAGAGTAATGTAGAGCTTGCTCTCCCTGTCTTTGAGTACTGTTTGCACTGTCCCGATTACCTCTTTGCTAACATTCTCTTCAGAGCTGCAGTGAAACCAGGAACCACGTGGAGAAGGCACCAACTCTGAAAGTGCCTGGAATGAACGTTGGGACTTCTTCTCAGTGTCTCTGATATAGGGTTTCACTGTCCCGGGAAAGTCTCTGCTAACAGCCTGCAGAGCGCTTTGCCCAATATACAGAAACGTCTTGCAGTATCTCCTACAGGGAAAGTGCCAGGAGGGAAAAGTGAGGATTATGCTTAGACTTTCTCGGAACTGCTTCAAATCAACTAGATATCTTTGTGCTGTAAATCTCCCAACAGCCAAACGTAAAAGCAGCAAACATCTCGCTGTATGTCCCACATCCAAAGTGCCAAGAGAGAGCTTGCTCTCCCTGTCTTTGAGTACTGTTTGCACTGTCCCGATTACCTCTTTGCTAACATTCTCTTCAGAGCTGCACTGAAACCAGGAACCACGTGGAGAAGGCACCAACTCTGAAAGTGCCTGGAATGAACGTTGGGACTTCTTCTCAGTGTCTCTGATATAGGGTTTCACTGTCCCGGGAAAGTCTCTCCTAACAGCCTGCAGAGCGCTGTGCCCAATATACAGAAACGTCTTGCGGTATCCCCTACAGGGAAAGTGCCAGGAGGGAAAAGTGAGGATTATGTTTAGACTTTCTCGGAACTGCTTCAAATCAACTGGATATCTTTGTGCTGTAAATCTCCCAACAGCCAAACGCAAAAGCAGCAAACATCTCGCTGTATGTCCCACATCCAAAGTGCCAAGAGAGTAATGTAGAGCTTGCTCTCCCTGTCTTTGAGTACTGTTTGCACTGTCCCGATTACCTCTTTGCTAACATTCTCTTCAGAGCTGCAGTGAAACCAGGAACCACGTGAAGAAGGCACCAACTCTGAAAGTGCCTGGAAGGAACGTTGGGGCTTCTTCTCAGTGTCTCTGATATAGGGTTTCACTGTCCCGGGAAAGTCTCTCCTAACAGCCTGCAGAGCGCTGTGCCCAATATACAGAAACGTCTTGCGGTATCCCCTACAGGGAAAGTGCCAGGAGGGAAAAGTGAGGATTATGTTTAGACTTTCTCGGAACTGCTTCAAATCAACTGGATATCTTTGTGCTGTAAATCTCCCAACAGCCAAACGCAAAAGCAGCAAACATCTCGCTGTATGTCCCACATCCAAAGTGCCAAGAGAGTAATGTAGAGCTTGCTCTCCCTGTCTTTGAGTACTGTTTGCACTGTCCCGATTACCTCTTTGCTAACATTCTCTTCAGAGCTGCAGTGAAACCAGGAACCACGTGGAGAAGGCACCAACTCTGAAAGTGCCTGGAATGAACGTTGGGGCTTCTTCTCAGTGTCTCTGATATAGGGTTTCACTGTCCCGGGAAAGTCTCTGCTAACACCCTGCAGAGCGCTGTGCCCAATATACAGAAACGTCTTCCAGTATCTCCTACAGGGAAAGTGCCAGGAGGGAAAAGTGAGGATTATGCTTAGACTTTCTCTGAACTGCTTCAAATCAACTAGATATCTTTGTGCTGTAAATCTCCCAACAGCCAAACGTAAAAGCAGCAAACATCTCGCTGTATGTCCCACATCCAAAGTGCCAAGAGAGAGCTTGCTCTCCCTTTCTTTGAGTACTGTTTGCACTGTCCCGATTACCTCTTTGCTAACATTCTCTTCAGAGCTGCAGTGAAACCAGGAACCACGTGAAGAAGGCACCCACACTGAAAATGCCTGGAAGGAACGTTGGGGCTTCTTCTCAGTGTCTCTGATATAGGGTTTCACTGTCCCGGGAAAGTCTCTGCTAACACCCTGCAGAGCGCTGTGCCCAATATACAGAAACGTCTTGCAGTATCTCCTACAGGGAAAGTGCCAGGAGGGAAAAGTGAGGATTATGCTTAGACTTTCTCGGAACTGCTTCAAATCAACTGGATATCTTTGTGCTGTAAATCTCCCAACAGCCAAACGCAAAAGCAGCAAACATCTCGCTGTATGTCCCACATCCAAAGTGCCAAGAGAGTAATGTAGAGCTTGCTCTCCCTGTCTTTGAGTACTGTTTGCACTGTCCCGATTACCTCTTTGCTAACATTCTCTTCAGAGCTGCAGTGAAACCAGGAACCACGTGGAGAAGGCACCCACACTGAAAGTGCCTGGAAGGAACGTTGGGGCTTCTTCTCAGTGTCTCTGATATAGGGTTTCACTGTCCCGGGAAAGTCTCTGCTAACACCCTGCAGAGCGCTGTGCCCAATATACAGAAACGTCTTGTGGTATCTCCTACAGGGAAAGTGCCAGGAGGGAAAAGTGAGGATTATGCTTAGACTTTCTCTGAACTGCTTCAAATCAACTGGATATCTTTGTGCTGTAAATCTCCCAACAGCCAAACGCAAAAGCAGCAAACATCTCGCTGTATGTCCCACATCCAAAGTGCCAAGAGAGTAATGTAGAGCTTGCTCTCCCTGTCTTTGAGTACTGTTTGCACTGTCCCGATTACCTCTTTGCTAACATTCTCTTCAGAGCTGCAGTGAAACCAGGAACCACGTGGAGAAGGCACCAACTCTGAAAGTGCCTGGAATGAACGTTGGGACTTCTTCTCAGTGTCTCTGATATAGGGTTTCACTGTCCCGGGAAAGTCTCTGCTAACACCCTGCAGAGCGCTGTGCCCAATATACAGAAACGTCTTGCGGTATCTCCTACAGGGAAAGTGCCAGGAGGGAAAAGTGAGGATTATGTTTAGACTTTCTCGGAACTGCTTCAAATCAACTAGATATCTTTGTGCTGTAAACCTCCCAACAGCCAAATGTAAAAGCAGCAAACATCTCGCTGTATGTCCCACATCCAAAGTGCCAAGAGAGAGCTTGCTCTCCCTGTCTTTGAGTACTGTTTGCACTGTCCCGATTACCTCTTTGCTAACATTCTCTTCAGAGCTGCAGTGAAACCAGGAACCACGTGGAGAAGGCACCCACACTGAAAGTGCCTGGAAGGAACGTTGGGGCTTCTTCTCAGTGTCTCTGATATAGGGTTTCACTGTCCCGGGAAAGTCTCTGCTAACACCCTGCAGAGCGCTGTGCCCAATATACAGAAACGTCTTGCGGTATCCCCTACAGGGAAAGTGCCAGGAGGGAAAAGTGAGGATTATGTTTAGACTTTCTCTGAACTGCTTCAAATCAACTGGATATCTTTGTGCTGTAAATCTCCCAACAGCCAAACGCAAAAGCAGCAAACATCTCGCTGTATGTCCCACATCCAAAGTGCCAAGAGAGTAATGTAGAGCTTGCTCTCCCTGTCTTTGAGTACTGTTTGCACTGTCCCGATTACCTCTTTGCTAACATTCTCTTCAGAGCTGCAGTGAAACCAGGAACCACGTGGAGAAGGCACCAACTCTGAAAGTGCCTGGAAGGAACGTTGGGGCTTCTTCTCAGTGTCTCTGATATAGGGTTTCACTGTCCCGGGAAAGTCTCTGCTAACACCCTGCAGAGCGCTGTGCCCAATATACAGAAACGTCTTCCAGTATCTCCTACAGGGAAAGTGCCAGGAGGGAAAAGTGAGGATTATGCTTAGACTTTCTCTGAACTGCTTCAAATCAACTAGATATCTTTGTGCTGTAAATCTCCCAACAGCCAAACGTAAAAGCAGCAAACATCTCGCTGTATGTCCCACATCCAAAGTGCCAAGAGAGAGCTTGCTCTCCCTGTCTTTGAGTACTGTTTGCACTGTCCCGATTACCTCTTTGCTAACATTCTCTTCAGAGCTGCACTGAAACCAGGAACCACGTGGAGAAGGCACCAACTCTGAAAGTGCCTGGAATGAACGTTGGGACTTCTTCTCAGTGTCTCTGATATAGGGTTTCACTGTCCCGGGAAAGTCTCTCCTAACAGCCTGCAGAGCGCTGTGCCCAATATACAGAAACGTCTTGCGGTATCCCCTACAGGGAAAGTGCCAGGAGGGAAAAGTGAGGATTATGTTTAGACTTTCTCGGAACTGCTTCAAATCAACTGGATATCTTTGTGCTGTAAATCTCCCAACAGCCAAACGCAAAAGCAGCAAACATCTCGCTGTATGTCCCACATCCAAAGTGCCAAGAGAGTAATGTAGAGCTTGCTCTCCCTGTCTTTGAGTACTGTTTGCACTGTCCCGATTACCTCTTTGCTAACATTCTCTTCAGAGCTGCAGTGAAACCAGGAACCACGTGAAGAAGGCACCAACTCTGAAAGTGCCTGGAAGGAACGTTGGGGCTTCTTCTCAGTGTCTCTGATATAGGGTTTCACTGTGCCGGGAAAGTCTCTGCTAACACCCTGCAGAGCGCTGTGCCCAATATACAGAAACGTCTTGCGGTATCTCCTACAGGGAAAGTGCCAGGAGGGAAAAGTGAGGATTATGTTTAGACTTTCTCGGAACTGCTTCAAATCAACTAGATATCTTTGTGCTGTAAATCTCCCAACAGCCAAATGTAAAAGCAGCAAACATCTCGCTGTATGTTCCACATCCAAAGTGCCAAGAGAGAGCTTGCTCTCCCTGTCTTTGAGTACTGTTTGCACTGTCCCGATTACCTCTTTGCTAACATTCTCTTCAGAGCTGCAGTGAAACCAGGAACCACGTGGAGAAGGCACCCACACTGAAAGTGCCTGGAAGGAACGTTGGGGCTTCTTCTCAGTGTCTCTGATATAGGGTTTCACTGTCCCGGGAAAGTCTCTCCTAACACCCTGCAGAGCGCTGTGCCCAATATACAGAAACGTCTTGCGGTATCCCCTACAGGGAAAGTGCCAGGAGGGAAAAGTGAGGATTATGTTTAGACTTTCTCTGAACTGCTTCAAATCAACTGGATATCTTTGTGCTGTAAATCTCCCAACAGCCAAACGCAAAAGCAGCAAACATCTCGCTGTATGTCCCACATCCAAAGTGCCAAGAGAGTAATGTAGAGCTTGCTCTCCCTGTCTTTGAGTACTGTTTGCACTGTCCCGATTACCTCTTTGCTAACATTCTCTTCAGAGCTGCAGTGAAACCAGGAACCACGTGGAGAAGGCACCAACTCTGAAAGTGCCTGGAATGAACGTTGGGGCTTCTTCTCAGTGTCTCTGATATAGGGTTTCACTGTCCCGGGAAAGTCTCTGCTAACACCCTGCAGAGCGCTGTGCCCAATATACAGAAACGTCTTCCAGTATCTCCTACAGGGAAAGTGCCAGGAGGGAAAAGTGAGGATTATGCTTAGACTTTCTCTGAACTGCTTCAAATCAACTAGATATCTTTGTGCTGTAAATCTCCCAACAGCCAAACGTAAAAGCAGCAAACATCTCGCTGTATGTCCCACATCCAAAGTGCCAAGAGAGAGCTTGCTCTCCCTTTCTTTGAGTACTGTTTGCACTGTCCCGATTACCTCTTTGCTAACATTCTCTTCAGAGCTGCAGTGAAACCAGGAACCACGTGAAGAAGGCACCCACACTGAAAATGCCTGGAAGGAACGTTGGGGCTTCTTCTCAGTGTCTCTGATATAGGGTTTCACTGTCCCGGGAAAGTCTCTGCTAACACCCTGCAGAGCGCTGTGCCCAATATACAGAAACGTCTTGCAGTATCTCCTACAGGGAAAGTGCCAGGAGGGAAAAGTGAGGATTATGCTTAGACTTTCTCGGAACTGCTTCAAATCAACTGGATATCTTTGTGCTGTAAATCTCCCAACAGCCAAACGCAAAAGCAGCAAACATCTCGCTGTATGTCCCACATCCAAAGTGCCAAGAGAGAGCTTGCTCTCCCTGTCTTTGAGTACTGTTTGCACTGTCCCGATTACCTCTTTGCTAACATTCTCTTCAGAGCTGCACTGAAACCAGGAACCACGTGGAGAAGGCACCAACTCTGAAAGTGCCTGGAATGAACGTTGGGACTTCTTCTCAGTGTCTCTGATATAGGGTTTCACTGTCCCGGGAAAGTCTCTCCTAACAGCCTGCAGAGCGCTGTGCCCAATATACAGAAACGTCTTGCGGTATCCCCTACAGGGAAAGTGCCAGGAGGGAAAAGTGAGGATTATGTTTAGACTTTCTCGGAACTGCTTCAAATCAACTGGATATCTTTGTGCTGTAAATCTCCCAACAGCCAAACGCAAAAGCAGCAAACATCTCGCTGTATGTCCCACATCCAAAGTGCCAAGAGTGTAATGTAGAGCTTGCTCTCCCTGTCTTTGAGTACTGTTTGCACTGTCCCGATTACCTCTTTGCTAACATTCTCTTCAGAGCTGCAGTGAAACCAGGAACCACGTGAAGAAGGCACCAACTCTGAAAGTGCCTGGAAGGAACGTTGGGGCTTCTTCTCAGTGTCTCTGATATAGGGTTTCACTGTGCCGGGAAAGTCTCTGCTAACACCCTGCAGAGCGCTGTGCCCAATATACAGAAACGTCTTGCGGTATCTCCTACAGGGAAAGTGCCAGGAGGGAAAAGTGAGGATTATGTTTAGACTTTCTCTGAACTGCTTCAAATCAACTAGATATCTTTGTGCTGTAAATCTCCCAACAGCCAAATGTAAAAGCAGCAAACATCTCGCTGTATGTTCCACATCCAAAGTGCCAAGAGAGAGCTTGCTCTCCCTGTCTTTGAGTACTGTTTGCACTGTCCCGATTACCTCTTTGCTAACATTCTCTTCAGAGCTGCAGTGAAACCAGGAACCACGTGGAGAAGGCACCCACACTGAAAGTGCCTGGAAGGAACGTTGGGGCTTCTTCTCAGTGTCTCTGATATAGGGTTTCACTGTCCCGGGAAAGTCTCTCCTAACACCCTGCAGAGCGCTGTGCCCAATATACAGAAACGTCTTGCGGTATCCCCTACAGGGAAAGTGCCAGGAGGGAAAAGTGAGGATTATGTTTAGACTTTCTCTGAACTGCTTCAAATCAACTGGATATCTTTGTGCTGTAAATCTCCCAACAGCCAAACGCAAAAGCAGCAAACATCTCGCTGTATGTCCCACATCCAAAGTGCCAAGAGAGTAATGTAGAGCTTGCTCTCCCTGTCTTTGAGTACTGTTTGCACTGTCCCGATTACCTCTTTGCTAACATTCTCTTCAGAGCTGCAGTGAAACCAGGAACCACGTGGAGAAGGCACCAACTCTGAAAGTGCCTGGAATGAACGTTGGGGCTTCTTCTCAGTGTCTCTGATATAGGGTTTCACTGTCCCGGGAAAGTCTCTGCTAACACCCTGCAGAGCGCTGTGCCCAATATACAGAAACGTCTTGCGGTATCTCCTACAGGGAAAGTGCCAGGAGGGAAAAGTGAGGATTATGTTTAGACTTTCTCTGAACTGCTTCAAATCAACTAGATATCTTTGTGCTGTAAATCTCCCAACAGCCAAACGTAAAAGCAGCAAACATCTCGCTGTATGTCCCACATCCAAAGTGCCAAGAGAGAGCTTGCTCTCCCTTTCTTTGAGTACTGTTTGCACTGTCCCGATTACCTCTTTGCTAACATTCTCTTCAGAGCTGCAGTGAAACCAGGAACCACGTGAAGAAGGCACCCACACTGAAAATGCCTGGAAGGAACGTTGGGGCTTCTTCTCAGTGTCTCTGATATAGGGTTTCACTGTCCCGGGAAAGTCTCTGCTAACACCCTGCAGAGCGCTGTGCCCAATATACAGAAACGTCTTGCGGTATCTCCTACAGGGAAAGTGCCAGGAGGGAAAAGTGAGGATTATGCTTAGACTTTCTCGGAACTGCTTCAAATCAACTGGATATCTTTGTGCTGTAAATCTCCCAACAGCCAAACGCAAAAGCAGCAAACATCTCGCTGTATGTCCCACATCCAAAGTGCCAAGAGAGTAATGTAGAGCTTGCTCTCCCTGTCTTTGAGTACTGTTTGCACTGTCCCGATTACCTCTTTGCTAACATTCTCTTCAGAGCTGCAGTGAAACCAGGAACCACGTGGAGAAGGCACCAACTCTGAAAGTGCCTGGAAGGAACGTTGGGACTTCTTCTCAGTGTCTCTGATATAGGGTTTCACTGTCCCGGGAAAGTCTCTGCTAACACCCTGCAGAGCGCTGTGCCCAATATACAGAAACGTCTTGCGGTATCTCCTACAGGGAAAGTGCCAGGAGGGAAAAGTGAGGATTATGTTTAGACTTTCTCGGAACTGCTTCAAATCAACTAGATATCTTTGTGCTGTAAACCTCCCAACAGCCAAATGTAAAAGCAGCAAACATCTCGCTGTATGTTCCACATCCAAAGTGCCAAGAGAGAGCTTGCTCTCCCTGTCTTTGAGTACTGTTTGCACTGTCCCGATTACCTCTTTGCTAACATTCTCTTCAGAGCTGCAGTGAAACCAGGAACCACGTGGAGAAGGCACCCACACTGAAAGTGCCTGGAAGGAACGTTGGGGCTTCTTCTCAGTGTCTCTGATATAGGGTTTCACTGTCCCGGGAAAGTCTCTGCTAACACCCTGCAGAGCGCTGTGCCCAATATACAGAAACGTCTTGCGGTATCCCCTACAGGGAAAGTGCCAGGAGGGAAAAGTGAGGATTATGTTTAGACTTTCTCGGAACTGCTTCAAATCAACTAGATATCTTTGTGCTGTAAATCTCCCAACAGCCAAACGCAAAAGCAGCAAACATCTCGCTGTATGTCCCACATCCAAAGTGCCAAGAGAGTAATGTAGAGCTTGCTCTCCCTGTCTTTGAGTACTGTTTGCACTGTCCCGATTACCTCTTTGCTAACATTCTCTTCAGAGCTGCAGTGAAACCAGGAACCACGTGGAGAAGGCACCAACTCTGAAAGTGCCTGGAATGAACGTTGGGACTTCTTCTCAGTGTCTCTGATATAGGGTTTCACTGTCCCAGGAAAGTCTCTGCTAACAGCCTGCAGAGCGCTGTGCCCAATATACAGAAACGTCTTGCAGTATCTCCTACAGGGAAAGTGCCAGGAGGGAAAAGTGAGGATTATGCTTAGACTTTCTCGGAACTGCTTCAAATCAACTAGATATCTTTGTGCTGTAAATCTCCCAACAGCCAAACGTAAAAGCAGCAAACATCTCGCTGTATGTCCCACATCCAAAGTGCCAAGAGAGAGCTTGCTCTCCCTGTCTTTGAGTACTGTTTGCACTGTCCCGATTACCTCTTTGCTAACATTCTCTTCAGAGCTGCACTGAAACCAGGAACCACGTGGAGAAGGCACCAACTCTGAAAGTGCCTGGAATGAACGTTGGGACTTCTTCTCAGTGTCTCTGATATAGGGTTTCACTGTCCCGGGAAAGTCTCTCCTAACAGCCTGCAGAGCGCTGTGCCCAATATACAGAAACGTCTTGCGGTATCCCCTACAGGGAAAGTGCCAGGAGGGAAAAGTGAGGATTATGCTTAGACTTTCTCGGAACTGCTTCAAATCAACTAGATATCTTTGTGCTGTAAACCTCCCAACAGCCAAATGTAAAAGCAGCAAACATCTCGCTGTATGTCCCACATCCAAAGTGCCAAGAGAGAGCTTGCTCTCCCTGTCTTTGAGTACTGTTTGCACTGTCCCGATTACCTCTTTGCTAACATTCTCTTCAGAGCTGCAGTGAAACCAGGAACCACGTGGAGAAGGCACCCACACTGAAAGTGCCTGGAAGGAACGTTGGGGCTTCTTCTCAGTGTCTCTGATATAGGGTTTCACTGTCCCGGGAAAGTCTCTGCTAACACCCTGCAGAGCGCTGTGCCCAATATACAGAAACGTCTTGCGGTATCCCCTACAGGGAAAGTGCCAGGAGGGAAAAGTGAGGATTATGTTTAGACTTTCTCGGAACTGCTTCAAATCAACTGCATATCTTTGTGCTGTAAATCTCCCAACAGCCAAACGCAAAAGCAGCAAACATCTCGCTGTATGTCCCACATCCAAAGTGCCAAGAGGGTAATGTAGAGCTTGCTCTCCCTGTCTTTGAGTACTGTTTGCACTGTCCCGATTACCTCTTTGCTAACATTCTCTTCAGAGCTGCAGTGAAACCAGGAACCACGTGGAGAAGGCACCAACTCTGAAAGTGCCTGGAATGAACGTTGGGACTTCTTCTCAGTGTCTCTGATATAGGGTTTCACTGTCCCGGGAAAGTCTCTGCTAACAGCCTGCAGAGCGCTGTGCCCAATATACAGAAACGTCTTGCAGTATCTCCTACAGGGAAAGTGCCAGGAGGGAAAAGTGAGGATTATGCTTAGACTTTCTCGGAACTGCTTCAAATCAACTAGATATCTTTGTGCTGTAAATCTCCCAACAGCCAAACGTAAAAGCAGCAAACATCTCGCTGTATGTCCCACATCCAAAGTGCCAAGAGAGAGCTTGCTCTCCCTGTCTTTGAGTACTGTTTGCACTGTCCCGATTACCTCTTTGCTAACATTCTCTTCAGAGCTGCACTGAAACCAGGAACCACGTGGAGAAGGCACCAACTCTGAAAGTGCCTGGAATGAACGTTGGGACTTCTTCTCAGTGTCTCTGATATAGGGTTTCACTGTCCCGGGAAAGTCTCTCCTAACAGCCTGCAGAGCGCTGTGCCCAATATACAGAAACGTCTTGCGGTATCCCCTACAGGGAAAGTGCCAGGAGGGAAAAGTGAGGATTATGCTTAGACTTTCTCGGAACTGCTTCAAATCAACTAGATATCTTTGTGCTGTAAACCTCCCAACAGCCAAATGTAAAAGCAGCAAACATCTCGCTGTATGTCCCACATCCAAAGTGCCAAGAGAGAGCTTGCTCTCCCTGTCTTTGAGTACTGTTTGCACTGTCCCGATTACCTCTTTGCTAACATTCTCTTCAGAGCTGCAGTGAAACCAGGAACCACGTGGAGAAGGCACCCACACTGAAAGTGCCTGGAAGGAACGTTGGGGCTTCTTCTCAGTGTCTCTGATATAGGGTTTCACTGTCCCGGGAAAGTCTCTGCTAACACCCTGCAGAGCGCTGTGCCCAATATACAGAAACGTCTTGCGGTATCCCCTACAGGGAAAGTGCCAGGAGGGAAAAGTGAGGATTATGTTTAGACTTTCTCTGAACTGCTTCAAATCAACTAGATATCTTTGTGCTGTAAATCTCCCAACAGCCAAATGTAAAAGCAGCAAACATCTCGCTGTATGTTCCACATCCAAAGTGCCAAGAGAGAGCTTGCTCTCCCTGTCTTTGAGTACTGTTTGCACTGTCCCGATTACCTCTTTGCTAACATTCTCTTCAGAGCTGCAGTGAAACCAGGAACCACGTGGAGAAGGCACCCACAATGAAAGTGCCTGGAAGGAACGTTGGGGCTTCTTCTCAGTGTCTCTGATATAGGGTTTCACTGTCCCGGGAAAGTCTCTGCTAACACCCTGCAGAGCGCTGTGCCCAATATACAGAAACGTCTTGCGGTATCTCCTACAGGGAAAGTGCCAGGAGGGAAAAGTGAGGATTATGCTTAGACTTTCTCGGAACTGCTTCAAATCAACTAGATATCTTTGTGCTGTAAATCTCCCAACAGCCAAACGTAAAAGCAGCAAACATCTCGCTGTATGTCCCACATCCAAAGTGCCAAGAGAGAGCTTGCTCTCCCTGTCTTTCAGTACTGTTTGCACTGTCCCGATTACCTCTTTGCTAACATTCTCTTCAGAGCTGCAGTGAAACCAGGAACCACGTGGAGAAGGCACCAACTCTGAAAGTGCCTGGAATGAACGTTGGGACTTCTTCTCAGTGTCTCTGATATAGGGTTTCACTGTCCCGGGAACGTCTCTCCTAACAGCCTGCAGAGCGCTGTGCCCAATATACAGAAACGTCTTGCGGTATCCCCTACAGGGAAAGTGCCAGGAGGGAAAAGTGAGGATTATGTTTAGACTTTCTCGGAACTGCTTCAAATCAACTAGATATCTTTGTGCTGTAAACCTCCCAACAGCCAAATGTAAAAGCAGCAAACATCTCGCTGTATGTCCCACATCCAAAGTGCCAAGAGAGAGCTTGCTCTCCCTGTCTTTGAGTACTGTTTGCACTGTCCCGATTACCTCTTTGCTAACATTCTCTTCAGAGCTGCAGTGAAACCAGGAACCACGTGGAGAAGGCACCCACACTGAAAGTGCCTGGAAGGAACGTTGGGGCTTCTTCTCAGTGTCTCTGATATAGGGTTTCACTGTCCCGGGAAAGTCTCTCCTAACAGCCTGCAGAGCGCTGTGCCCAATATACAGAAACGTCTTGCGGTATCCCCTACAGGGAAAGTGCCAGGAGGGAAAAGTGAGGATTATGTTTAGACTTTCTCGGAACTGCTTCAAATCAACTAGATATCTTTGTGCTGTAAATCTCCCAACAGCCAAATGTAAAAGCAGCAAACATCTCGCTGTATGTTCCACATCCAAAGTGCCAAGAGAGAGCTTGCTCTCCCTGTCTTTGAGTACTGTTTGCACTGTCCCGATTACCTCTTTGCTAACATTCTCTTCAGAGCTGCAGTGAAACCAGGAACCACGTGGAGAAGGCACCCACACTGAAAGTGCCTGGAAGGAACGTTGGGGCTTCTTCTCAGTGTCTCTGATATAGGGTTTCACTGTCCCGGGAAAGTCTCTGCTAACACCCTGCAGAGCGCTGTGCCCAATATACAGAAACGTCTTGCGGTATCCCCTACAGGGAAAGTGCCAGGAGGGAAAAGTGAGGATTATGTTTAGACTTTCTCGGAACTGCTTCAAATCAACTGCATATCTTTGTGCTGTAAATCTCCCAACAGCCAAACGCAAAAGCAGCAAACATCTCGCTGTATGTCCCACATCCAAAGTGCCAAGAGGGTAATGTAGAGCTTGCTCTCCCTGTCTTTGAGTACTGTTTGCACTGTCCCGATTACCTCTTTGCTAACATTCTCTTCAGAGCTGCAGTGAAACCAGGAACCACGTGGAGAAGGCACCCACACTGAAAATGCCTGGAAGGAACGTTGGGGCTTCTTCTCAGTGTCTCTGATATAGGGTTTCACTGTCCCGGGAAAGTCTCTCCTAACAGCCTGCAGAGCGTTGTGCCCAATATACAGAAACGTCTTGCGGTATCCCCTACAGGGAAAGTGCCAGGAGGGAAAAGTGAGGATTATGTTTAGATTTTCTCGGAACTGCTTCAAATCAACTAGATATCTTTGTGCTGTAAATCTCCCAACAGCCAAATGTAAAAGCAGCAAACATCTCGCTGTATGTTCCACATCCAAAGTGCCAAGAGAGAGCTTGCTCTCCCTGTCTTTCAGTACTGTTTGCACTGTCCCGATTACCTCTTTGCTAACATTCTCTTCAGAGCTGCAGTGAAACCAGGAACCACGTGAAGAAGGCACCCACACTGAAAATGCCTGGAAGGAACGTTGGGGCTTCTTCTCAGTGTCTCTGATATAGGGTTTCACTGTCCCGGGAAAGTCTCTGCTAACACCCTGCAGAGCGCTGTGCCCAATATACAGAAACGTCTTGCGGTATCCCCTACAGGGAAAGTGCCAGGAGGGAAAAGTGAGGATTATGTTTAGACTTTCTCTGAACTGCTTCAAATCAACTGGATATCTTTGTGCTGTAAATCTCCCAACAGCCAAATGTAAAAGCAGCAAACATCTCGCTGTATGTCCCACATCCAAAGTGCCAAGAGAGAGCTTGCTCTCCCTGTCTTTGAGTACTGTTTGCACTGTCCCGATTACCTCTTTGCTAACATTCTCTTCAGAGCTGCAGTGAAACCAGGAACCACGTGGAGAAGGCACCCACAATGAAAGTGCCTGGAAGGAACGTTGGGGCTTCTTCTCAGTGTCTCTGATATAGGGTTTCACTGTCCCGGGAAAGTCTCTGCTAACACCCTGCAGAGCGCTGTGCCCAATATACAGAAACGTCTTGCGGTATCTCCTACAGGGAAAGTGCCAGGAGGGAAAAGTGAGGATTATGCTTAGACTTTCTCGGAACTGCTTCAAATCAACTAGATATCTTTGTGCTGTAAATCTCCCAACAGCCAAACGTAAAAGCAGCAAACATCTCGCTGTATGTCCCACATCCAAAGTGCCAAGAGAGAGCTTGCTCTCCCTGTCTTTGAGTACTGTTTGCACTGTCCCGATTACCTCTTTGCTAACATTCTCTTCAGAGCTGCAGTGAAACCAGGAACCACGTGGAGAAGGCACCAACTCTGAAAGTGCCTGGAATGAACGTTGGGACTTCTTCTCAGTGTCTCTGATATAGGGTTTCACTGTCCCGGGAAAGTCTCTCCTAACAGCCTGCAGAGCGCTGTGCCCAATATACAGAAACGTCTTGCGGTATCCCCTACAGGGAAAGTGCCAGGAGGGAAAAGTGAGGATTATGTTTAGACTTTCTCGGAACTGCTTCAAATCAACTAGATATCTTTGTGCTGTAAACCTCCCAACAGCCAAATGTAAAAGCAGCAAACATCTCGCTGTATGTCCCACATCCAAAGTGCCAAGAGAGAGCTTGCTCTCCCTGTCTTTGAGTACTGTTTGCACTGTCCCGATTACCTCTTTGCTAACATTCTCTTCAGAGCTGCAGTGAAACCAGGAACCACGTGGAGAAGGCACCCACACTGAAAGTGCCTGGAAGGAACGTTGGGGCTTCTTCTCAGTGTCTCTGATATAGGGTTTCACTGTCCCGGGAAAGTCTCTCCTAACAGCCTGCAGAGCGCTGTGCCCAATATACAGAAACGTGTTGCGGTATCCCCTACAGGGAAAGTGCCAGGAGGGAAAAGTGAGGATTATGTTTAGACTTTCTCGGAACTGCTTCAAATCAACTAGATATCTTTGTGCTGTAAATCTCCCAACAGCCAAATGTAAAAGCAGCAAACATCTCGCTGTATGTTCCACATCCAAAGTGCCAAGAGAGAGCTTGCTCTCCCTGTCTTTGAGTACTGTTTGCACTGTCCCGATTACCTCTTTGCTAACATTCTCTTCAGAGCTGCAGTGAAACCAGGAACCACGTGGAGAAGGCACCCACAATGAAAGTGCCTGGAAGGAACGTTGGGGCTTCTTCTCAGTGTCTCTGATATAGGGTTTCACTGTCCCGGGAAAGTCTCTGCTAACACCCTGCAGAGCGCTGTGCCCAATATACAGAAACGTCTTGCGGTATCTCCTACAGGGAAAGTGCCAGGAGGGAAAAGTGAGGATTATGCTTAGACTTTCTCGGAACTGCTTCAAATCAACTAGATATCTTTGTGCTGTAAATCTCCCAACAGCCAAACGTAAAAGCAGCAAACATCTCGCTGTATGTCCCACATCCAAAGTGCCAAGAGAGAGCTTGCTCTCCCTGTCTTTCAGTACTGTTTGCACTGTCCCGATTACCTCTTTGCTAACATTCTCTTCAGAGCTGCACTGAAACCAGGAACCACGTGGAGAAGGCACCAACTCTGAAAGTGCCTGGAATGAACGTTGGGACTTCTTCTCAGTGTCTCTGATATAGGGTTTCACTGTCCCGGGAACGTCTCTCCTAACAGCCTGCAGAGCGCTGTGCCCAATATACAGAAACGTCTTGCGGTATCCCCTACAGGGAAAGTGCCAGGAGGGAAAAGTGAGGATTATGTTTAGACTTTCTCGGAACTGCTTCAAATCAACTAGATATCTTTGTGCTGTAAACCTCCCAACAGCCAAATGTAAAAGCAGCAAACATCTCGCTGTATGTCCCACATCCAAAGTGCCAAGAGAGAGCTTGCTCTCCCTGTCTTTGAGTACTGTTTGCACTGTCCCGATTACCTCTTTGCTAACATTCTCTTCAGAGCTGCAGTGAAACCAGGAACCACGTGGAGAAGGCACCCACACTGAAAGTGCCTGGAAGGAACGTTGGGGCTTCTTCTCAGTGTCTCTGATATAGGGTTTCACTGTCCCGGGAAAGTCTCTCCTAACACCCTGCAGAGCGCTGTGCCCAATATACAGAAACGTCTTGCGGTATCCCCTACAGGGAAAGTGCCAGGAGGGAAAAGTGAGGATTATGTTTAGACTTTCTCGGAACTGCTTCAAATCAACTAGATATCTTTGTGCTGTAAATCTCCCAACAGCCAAATGTAAAAGCAGCAAACATCTCGCTGTATGTTCCACATCCAAAGTGCCAAGAGAGAGCTTGCTCTCCCTGTCTTTGAGTACTGTTTGCACTGTCCCGATTACCTCTTTGCTAACATTCTCTTCAGAGCTGCAGTGAAACCAGGAACCACGTGAAGAAGGCACCCACACTGAAAATGCCTGGAAGGAACGTTGGGGCTTCTTCTCAGTGTCTCTGATATAGGGTTTCACTGTCCCGGGAAAGTCTCTGCTAACACCCTGCAGAGCGCTGTGCCCAATATACAGAAACGTCTTGCGGTATCCCCTACAGGGAAAGTGCCAGGAGGGAAAAGTGAGGATTATGCTTAGACTTTCTCGGAACTGCTTCAAATCAACTAGATATCTTTGTGCTGTAAATCTCCCAACAGCCAAACGTAAAAGCAGCAAACATCTCGCTGTATGTCCCACATCCAAAGTGCCAAGAGAGAGCTTGCTCTCCCTGTCTTTCAGTACTGTTTGCACTGTCCCGATTACCTCTTTGCTAACATTCTCTTCAGAGCTGCACTGAAACCAGGAACCACGTGGAGAAGGCACCAACTCTGAAAGTGCCTGGAATGAACGTTGGGACTTCTTCTCAGTGTCTCTGATATAGGGTTTCACTGTCCCGGGAACGTCTCTCCTAACAGCCTGCAGAGCGCTGTGCCCAATATACAGAAACGTCTTGCGGTATCCCCTACAGGGAAAGTGCCAGGAGGGAAAAGTGAGGATTATGTTTAGACTTTCTCGGAACTGCTTCAAATCAACTAGATATCTTTGTGCTGTAAACCTCCCAACAGCCAAATGTAAAAGCAGCAAACATCTCGCTGTATGTCCCACATCCAAAGTGCCAAGAGAGAGCTTGCTCTCCCTGTCTTTGAGTACTGTTTGCACTGTCCCGATTACCTCTTTGCTAACATTCTCTTCAGAGCTGCAGTGAAACCAGGAACCACGTGGAGAAGGCACCCACACTGAAAGTGCCTGGAAGGAACGTTGGGGCTTCTTCTCAGTGTCTCTGATATAGGGTTTCACTGTCCCGGGAAAGTCTCTGCTAACACCCTGCAGAGCGCTGTGCCCAATATACAGAAACGTCTTGCGGTATCCCCTACAGGGAAAGTGCCAGGAGGGAAAAGTGAGGATTATGTTTAGACTTTCTCTGAACTGCTTCAAATCAACTGGATATCTTTGTGCTGTAAATCTCCCAACAGCCAAATGTAAAAGCAGCAAACATCTCGCTGTATGTCCCACATCCAAAGTGCCAAGAGAGAGCTTGCTCTCCCTGTCTTTGAGTACTGTTTGCACTGTCCCGATTACCTCTTTGCTAACATTCTCTTCAGAGCTGCAGTGAAACCAGGAACCACGTGGAGAAGGCACCCACACTGAAAGTGCCTGGAAGGAACGTTGGGGCTTCTTCTCAGTGTCTCTGATATAGGGTTTCACTGTCCCGGGAAAGTCTCTGCTAACACCCTGCAGAGCGCTGTGCCCAATATACAGAAACGTCTTGCGGTATCTCCTACAGGGAAAGTGCCAGGAGGGAAAAGTGAGGATTATGCTTAGACTTTCTCGGAACTGCTTCAAATCAACTAGATATCTTTGTGCTGTAAATCTCCCAACAGCCAAACGTAAAAGCAGCAAACATCTCGCTGTATGTCCCACATCCAAAGTGCCAAGAGAGAGCTTGCTCTCCCTGTCTTTGAGTACTGTTTGCACTGTCCCGATTACCTCTTTGCTAACATTCTCTTCAGAGCTGCACTGAAACCAGGAACCACGTGGAGAAGGCACCAACTCTGAAAGTGCCTGGAATGAACGTTGGGACTTCTTCTCAGTGTCTCTGATATAGGGTTTCACTGTCCCGGGAAAGTCTCTGCTAACAGCCTGCAGAGCGCTGTGCCCAATATACAGAAACGTCTTGCGGTATCCCCTACAGGGAAAGTGCCAGGAGGGAAAAGTCAGGATTATGTTTAGACTTTCTCGGAACTGCTTCAAATCAACTAGATATCTTTGTGCTGTAAATCTCCCAACAGCCAAACGTAAAAGCAGCAAACATCTCGCTGTATGTCCCACATCCAAAGTGCCAAGAGAGTAATGTAGAGCTTGCTCTCCCTGTCTTTGAGTACTGTTTGCACTGTCCCGATTACCTCTTTGCTAACATTCTCTTCAGAGCTGCAGTGAAACCAGGAACCACGTGAAGAAGGCACCAACTCTGAAAGTGCCTGGAAGGAACGTTGGGGCTTCTTCTCAGTGTCTCTGATATAGGGTTTCACTGTCCCGGGAAAGTCTCTGCTAACACCCTGCAGAGCGCTGTGCCCAATATACAGAAACGTCTTGCGGTATCTCCTACAGGGAAAGTGCCAGGAGGGAAAAGTGAGGATTATGTTTAGACTTTCTCTGAACTGCTTCAAATCAACTAGATATCTTTGTGCTGTAAATCTCCCAACAGCCAAATGTAAAAGCAGCAAACATCTCGCTGTATGTTCCACATCCAAAGTGCCAAGAGAGAGCTTGCTCTCCCTGTCTTTGAGTACTGTTTGCACTGTCCCGATTACCTCTTTGCTAACATTCTCTTCAGAGCTGCAGTGAAACCAGGAACCACGTGGAGAAGGCACCCACACTGAAAGTGCCTGGAAGGAATGTTGGGGCTTCTTCTCAGTGTCTCTGATATAGGGTTTCACTGTCCCGGGAAAGTCTCTCCTAACAACCTGCAGAGCGCTGTGCCCAATATACAGAAACGTCTTGCGGTATCCCCTACAGGGAAAGTGCCAGGAGGGAAAAGTGAGGATTATGTTTAGACTTTCTCTGAACTGCTTCAAATCAACTGGATATCTTTGTGCTGTAAATCTCGCAACAGCCAAACGCAAAAGCAGCAAACATCTCGCTGTATGTCCCACATCCAAAGTGCCAAGAGAGTAATGTAGAGCTTGCTCTCCCTGTCTTTGAGTACTGTTTGCACTGTCCCGATTACCTCTTTGCTAACATTCTCTTCAGAGCTGCAGTGAAACCAGGAACCACGTGGAGAAGGCACCAACTCTGAAAGTGCCTGGAATGAACGTTGGGACTTCTTCTCAGTGTCTCTGATATAGGGTTTCACTGTCCCGGGAAAGTCTCTGCTAACAGCCTGCAGAGCGCTGTGCCCAATATACAGAAACGTCTTGCAGTATCTCCTACAGGGAAAGTGCCAGGAGGGAAAAGTGAGGATTATGCTTAGACTTTCTCGGAACTGCTTCAAATCAACTAGATATCTTTGTGCTGTAAATCTCCCAACAGCCAAATGTAAAAGCAGCAAACATCTCGCTGTATGTCCCACATCCAAAGTGCCAAGAGAGAGCTTGCTCTCCCTGTCTTTGAGTACTGTTTGCACTGTCCCGATTACCTCTTTGCTAACATTCTCTTCAGAGCTGCAGTGAAACCAGGAACCACGTGAAGAAGGCACCCACACTGAAAATGCCTGGAAGGAACGTTGGGGCTTCTTCTCAGTGTCTCTGATATAGGGTTTCACTGTCCCGGGAAAGTCTCTGCTAACACCCTGCAGAGCGCTGTGCCCAATATACAGAAACGTCTTGCGGTATCTCCTACAGGGAAAGTGCCAGGAGGGAAAAGTGAGGATTATGCTTAGACTTTCTCGGAACTGCTTCAAATCAACTGGATATCTTTGTGCTGTAAATCTCCCAACAGCCAAACGCAAAAGCAGCAAACATCTCGCTGTATGTCCCACATCCAAAGTGCCAAGAGAGTAATGTAGAGCTTGCTCTCCCTGTCTTTGAGTACTGTTTGCACTGTCCCGATTACCTCTTTGCTAACATTCTCTTCAGAGCTGCAGTGAAACCAGGAACCACGTGGAGAAGGCACCAACTCTGAAAGTGCCTGGAATGAACGTTGGGACTTCTTCTCAGTGTCTCTGATATAGGGTTTCACTGTCCCGGGAAAGTCTCTCCTAACAGCCTGCAGAGCGCTGTGCCCAATATACAGAAACGTCTTGCGGTATCCCCTACAGGGAAAGTGCCAGGAGGGAAAAGTGAGGATTATGTTTAGACTTTCTCGGAACTGCTTCAAATCAACTAGATATCTTTGTGCTGTAAATCTCCCAACAGCCAAACGTAAAAGCAGCAAACATCTCGCTGTATGTCCCACATCCAAAGTGCCAAGAGAGAGCTTGCTCTCCCTGTCTTTGAGTACTGTTTGCACTGTCCCGATTACCTCTTTGCTAACATTCTCTTCAGAGCTGCAGTGAAACCAGGAACCACGTGGAGAAGGCACCAACTCTGAAAGTGCCTGGAAGGAACTGGGGGCTGCAGGCTTTCCTGCTGCCTTCAGCCTCAAAACCACCCTTTCCCACATGGCGTCACGCCAGGCACAAAAATGGCCATATGTCTGGAGGTTGGTCCCACGCCCAAAGAGCCAGCAGGGAAAACTGTGCCTTGTTCTAAAGCTCTTTGGGAACAGCTTGCGTAGCCCCACACACCTGGGGGCTGCAGGCTTTCCTGCTGCCTTCAGCCTCAAAACAACCCTTTCCCACTTGGCGCCGCGCCAGGTCCAGAAAAGGCCATATGACTGGAGATTGGTTCCACGCCCAAAGAGCCAGCAGGGAAAACTATGCCTTGTTCTAAATCTCTTTGGGAACCGCTTGCGTAGCCCCACACACCTGGGGGCTGCAGGCTTTCCTGCTGCCTTCAGCCTCAAAACCACCCTTTCCCACATGCCGTCACCCCAGGCCCAAAAATGGCCATATATCTGGAGACTGGTCCCACGCCGAAAGAGCCAGCAGGGAAAACTATGCCTTGTTCTAAAGCTCTTTGGGAACCGCTTGCGTAGCCCCACACACCTGGGGGCTGCAGGCTTTCCTGCTGCCTTCAGCCTCAAAACAACCCTGTCCCACTTGGCGCCGCGCCAGGCCCAAAAATGGCCATATGTCTGGAGACTGGTCCCACGCCCAAAGAGCCAGCAGGGAAAGCTATGCCTTGCTCTAAAGCTCTTTGGGAACCGCTTGCATAGCCCCACACACCTGGGGGCTGCAGGCTTTCCTGCTGCCTTCAGCCTCAAAACAACCCTTTCCCACTTGGCGTCGCGCCAGGCACAAAAATGGCCATATGTCTGGAGATTGGTCCCACGCCCAAAGAGCCAGCAGGGAAAACTATGCCTTGTTCTAAAGCTCTTTGGGAACCGCTTGCGTAGCCCCACAGGCCTGGGGGCTGCAGGCTTTCCTGCTCTCTTCAGCCTCAAAACAACCCTTTCCCACTTGGCGCCGCGCCAGGTCCAGAAAAGGCCATATGTCTGGAGATTGGTCCCACGCCCAAAGAGCCAGCAGGGAAAACTATGCCTTGTTCTAAAGCTCTTTGGGAACCGCTTGCGTAGCCCCACACACCTGGGGGCTGCAGGCTTTTCTCGCGCTTTCAGCCTCAAAACGAGACTTTCCCTCATGGCATCACGCCAGGCACAAAAATGGCCAGATGTCTGGAGACTGGTCCCTTTCCCAAAGAGCCAGCAGGGAAAACTATGCCTTGTTCTAAAGCTCTTTGGGAACCGCTTGCGTAGCCCCACACACCTGGGGGCTGCAGGCTTTCCTGCTCTCTTCAGCCTTAAAACAACCCTTTCCCACTTGGCGCCGCGCCAGGCCCAAAAATGGCCATATGTCTGGAGACTGGTCCCACGCCCAAAGAGCCAGCAGGGAAAGCTATGCCCTGTTCTAAAGCTCTTTGGGAACCGCTTGCGTAGCCCCACACACCTGGGGGCTGCAGGCTTTCCTGCTGCCTTCAGCCTCAAAACAACCCTTTCCCACTTGGCGTCGCGCCAGGCACAAAAATGGCCATATGTCTGGAGATTGGTCCCACGCCCAAAGAGCCAGGAGGGAAAACTATGCCTTGTTCTAAAGCTCTTTGGGAACCGCTTGCGTAGCCCCACACACCTGGGGGCTGCAGGCTTTCCTGCTGTCTTCAGCCTCAAAACAACCCTTTCCCACATGGCGTCACGCCAGGCACAAAAATGGCCATATGTCTGGAGGTTGGTCCCACGCCCAAAGAGCCAGCAGGGAAAACTGTGCCTTGTTCTAAAGCTCTTTGGGAACCGCTTGCGTAGCCCCACACACCTGGGGGCTGCAGGCTTTCCTGCTGCCTTTAGCCTCAAAATCTCCATTTCCCACGTGGCCCCGCGCCAGGCACAAAAACGGCCATATATCTGGAGACTGGTCCCACGCCCAAAGAGCCAGCAGGGAAAACTATGCCTTGTTCTAAAGCTCTTTGGGAACCGCTTCCGTAGCCCCACACACCTGGGGGCTGCAGGCTTTCCTGCTGCCTTCAGCCTCAAAACCACCCTTTCCCACTTGTCCCAGCGCCAGGCACAAAAACGGCCATATGACTGGAGATTGGTCCCACGCCGAAAGAGCCAGCAGGGAAAACTATGCCTTGTTCTAAAGCTCTTTGGGAACCGCTTGCGTAGCCCCACACACCTGGGGGCTGCAGGCTTTCCTGCTGCCTTCAGCCTCAAAACCACCCTTTCCCACATGGCGTCACGCCAGGCACAAAAATGGCCATATGTCTGGAGACTGGTCCCACGCCCAAAGAGCCAGCAGGGAAAACTATGCCTTGTTCTAAAGCTCTTTGGGAACCACTTGCGTAGCCCCACACACCTGGGGGCTGCAGGCTTTCCTGCTGCCTTCAGCCTCAAAACCACCCTTTCCCACTTGTCCCAGCGCCAGGCACAAAAATGGCCATATGTCTGGAGACTGGTCCCACGCTCAAAGAGCCAGCAGGGAAAACTATGCCTTGTTTTAAAGCTCTTTGGGAACCGCTTGCGTAGCCCCACACACCTGGGGGCTGCAGGCTTTCCTGCTCTCTTCAGCCTCAAAACCACCCTTTCCCACATGCCGTCACCCTAGGCCCAAAAATGGCCATATGTCTGGAGATTGGTCCCACGCCCAAAGAGCCAGCAGGGAAAACTATGCCTTGTTCTAAAGCTCTTTGGGAACCGCTTGCATAGCCCCACATACCTGGGGGATGCAGGCTTTCCTGCTCTGTTCAGCCTCAAAACAACCCTTTCCCACTTGGCGCCGCGCCAGGCACAAAAATGGCCATATGTCTAGAGATTGGTCCCACGCCCAAAGAGCCAGCAGGGAAAGCTATGCCTTGTTCTAAAGCTCTTTGGGAAGCGCTTGCGTAGCCCCACACACCTGGGGGCTGCAGGCTTTCCTGCTGCCTTCAGCCTCAAAACCACCCTTTCCCACTTGGCGTCGCGCCAGGCACAAAAATGGCCATATGTCTGGAGATTGGTCCCACGCCGAAAGAGCCAGCAGGGAAAACTATGCCTTGTTCTAAAGCTCTTTGGGAACCGCTTGCGTAGCCCCACACACCTGGGGGCTGCAGGCTTTCCTGCTGCCTTCAGCCTCAAAACAACCCTGTCCCACTTGGCGCCGCGCCAGGCCCAAAAATGGCCATATGTCTGGAGACTGGTCCCACGCCCAAAGAGCCAGCAGGGAAAGCTATGCCTTGCTCTAAAGCTCTTTGGGAACCGCTTGCATAGCCCCACACACCTGGGGGCTGCAGGCTTTCCTGCTGCCTTCAGCCTCAAAACAACCCTTTCCCACTTGGCGTCGCGCCAGGCACAAAAATGGCCATATGTCTGGAGATTGGTCCCACGCCCAAAGAGCCAGCAGGGAAAACTATGCCTTGTTCTAAAGCTCTTTGGGAACCGCTTGCGTAGCCCCACACACCTGGGGGCTGCAGGCTTTCCTGCTCTCTTCAGCCTCAAAACAACCCTTTCCCACTTGGCGCCGCGCCAGGTCCAGAAAAGGCCATATGTCTGGAGATTGGTCCCACACCCAAAGAGCCAGCAGGGAAAACTATGCCTTGTTCTAAAGCTCTTTGGGAACCGCTTGCGTAGCCCCACACACCTGGGGGCTGCAGGCTTTTCTCGCGCTTTCAGCCTCAAAACGAGACTTTCCCTCATGGCATCACGCCAGGCACAAAAATGGCCAGATGTCTGGAGACTGGTCCCTTTCCCAAAGAGCCAGCAGGGAAAACTATGCCTTGTTCTAAAGCTCTTTGGGAACCGCTTGCGTAGCCCCACACACCTGGGGGCTGCAGGCTTTCCTGCTCTCTTCAGCCTTAAAACAACCCTTTCCCACTTGGCGCCGCGCCAGGCCCAAAAATGGCCA
Organism: Chroicocephalus ridibundus; assembly: GCF_963924245.1. Lineage (NCBI taxonomy): Eukaryota > Metazoa > Chordata > Aves > Charadriiformes > Laridae > Chroicocephalus > Chroicocephalus ridibundus. The sequence continues at coordinate 258,207 of NW_026961236.1, read as the reverse complement.
TATGTCTGGAGACTGGTCCCACGCCCAAAGAACCAGCAGGGAAAGCTATGCCCTGTTCTAAAGCTCTTTGGGAACCGCTTGCGTAGCCCCACACACCTGGGGGCTGCAGGCTTTCCTGCTGCCTTCAGCCTCAAAACCACCCTTTCCCACTTGGCGTCGCGCCAGGCACAAAAATGGCCATATGTCTGGAGATTGGTCCCACGCCCAAAGAGCCAGGAGGGAAAACTATGCCTTGTTCTAAAGCTCTTTGGGAACCGCTTGCGTAGCCCCACACACCTGGGGGCTGCAGGCTTTCCTGCTGTCTTCAGCCTCAAAACAACCCTTTCCCACATGGCGTCACGCCAGGCACAAAAATGGCCATATGTCTGGAGGTTGGTCCCACGCCCAAAGAGCCAGCAGGGAAAACTGTGCCTTGTTCTAAAGCTCTTTGGGAACCGCTTGCGTAGCCCCACACACCTGGGGGCTGCAGGCTTTCCTGCTGCCTTTAGCCTCAAAACCTCCATTTCCCACGTGGCCCCGCGCCAGGCACAAAAACGGCCATATATCTGGAGACTGGTCCCACGCCCAAAGAGCCAGCAGGGAAAACTATGCCTTGTTCTAAAGCTCTTTGGGAACCGCTTCCGTAGCCCCACACACCTGGGGGCTGCAGGCTTTCCTGCTGCCTTCAGCCTCAAAACCACCCTTTCCCACTTGTCCCAGCGCCAGGCACAAAAACGGCCATATGACTGGAGATTGGTCCCACGCCGAAAGAGCCAGCAGGGAAAACTATGCCTTGTTCTAAAGCTCTTTGGGAACCGCTTGCGTAGCCCCACACACCTGGGGGCTGCAGGCTTTCCTGCTGCCTTCAGCCTCAAAACCACCCTTTCCCACATGGCGTCACGCCAGGCACAAAAATGGCCATATGTCTGGAGACTGGTCCCACGCCCAAAGAGCCAGCAGGGAAAACTATGCCTTGTTCTAAAGCTCTTTGGGAACCACTTGCGTAGCCCCACACACCTGGGGGCTGCAGGCTTTCCTGCTGCCTTCAGCCTCAAAACCACCCTTTCCCACTTGTCCCAGCGCCAGGCACAAAAATGGCCATATGTCTGGAGACTGGTCCCACGCTCAAAGAGCCAGCAGGGAAAACTATGCCTTGTTTTAAAGCTCTTTGGGAACCGCTTGCGTAGCCCCACACACCTGGGGGCTGCAGGCTTTCCTGCTCTCTTCAGCCTCAAAACCACCCTTTCCCACATGCCGTCACCCTAGGCCCAAAAATGGCCATATGTCTGGAGATTGGTCCCACGCCCAAAGAGCCAGCAGGGAAAACTATGCCTTGTTCTAAAGCTCTTTGGGAACCGCTTGCATAGCCCCACATACCTGGGGGCTGCAGGCTTTCCTGCTCTGTTCAGCCTCAAAACAACCCTTTCCCACTTGGCGCCGCGCCAGGCACAAAAATGGCCATATGTCTAGAGATTGGTCCCACGCCCAAAGAGCCAGCAGGGAAAGCTATGCCTTGTTCTAAAGCTCTTTGGGAACCGCTTGCGTAGCCCCACACACCTGGGGGCTGCAGGCTTTCCTGCTGCCTTCAGCCTCAAAACCACCCTTTCCCACTTGGCGTCGCGCCAGGCACAAAAATGGCCATATGTCTGGAGATTGGTCCCACGCCCAAAGAGCCAGCAGGGAAAACTATGCCTTTTTCTAAAGCTCTTTGGGAACCGCTTGCGTAGCCCCACACACCTGGGGGCTGCAGGCTTTCCTGCTGCCTTCAGCCTCAAAACCACCCTTTCCCACATGGCGTCACGCCAGGCACAAAAATGGCCATATGTCTGGAGGTTGGTCCCACGCCCAAAGAGCCAGCAGGGAAAACTGTGCCTTGTTCTAAAGCTCTTTGGGAACCGCTTGCGTAGCCCCACACACCTGGGGGCTGCAGGCTTTTCTCGCGCTTTCAGCCTCAAAACGACACTTTCCCTCATGGCATCACGCCAGGCACAAAAATGGCCAGATGTCTGGAGGTTGGTCCCACGCCCAAAGAGCCAGCAGGGAAAACTATGCCTTGTTCTAAAGCTCTTTGGGAACCGCTTGCGTAGCCCCACACACCTGGGGGCTGCAGGCTTTCCTGCTCTCTTCAGCCTTAAAACAACCCTTTCCCACTTGGCGCCGCGCCAGGCCCAAAAATGGCCATATGTCTGGAGACTGGTCCCACGCCCAAAGAGCCAGCAGGGAAAGCTATGCCTTGTTCTAAAGCTCTTTGGGAACCGCTTGCGTAGCCCCACACACCTGGGGGCTGCAGGCTTTCCTGCTGCCTTCAGCCTCAAAACAACCCTTTCCCACTTGGCGTCGCGCCAGGCACAAAAATGGCCATATGTCTGGAGATTGGTCCCACGCCCAAAGAGCCAGCAGGGAAAACTATGCCTTGTTCTAAAGCTCTTTGGGAACCGCTTGCGTAGCCCCACACACCTGGGGGCTGCAGGCTTTCCTGCTGTCTTCAGCCTCAAAACAACCCTTTCCCACATGGCGTCACGCCAGGCACAAAAATGGCCATATGTCTGGAGGTTGGTCCCACGCCCAAAGAGCCAGCAGGGAAAACTATGCCTTGTTCTAAAGCTCTTTGGGAACCGCTTGCGTAGCCCCACACACCTGGGGGCTGCAGGCTTTCCTGCTGCCTTCAGCCTCAAAACCTCCATTTCCCACGTGGCCCCGCGCCAGGCACAAAAACGGCCATATATCTGGAGACTGGTCCCACGCCCAAAGAGCCAGCAGGGAAAACTATGCCTTGTTCTAAAGCTCTTTGGGAACCGCTTGCGTAGCCCCACACACCTGGGGGCTGCAGGCTTTCCTGCTGCCTTCAGCCTCAAAACCACCCTTTCCCACTTGTCCCAGCGCCAGGCACAAAAACGGCCATATGTCTGGAGATTGGTCCCACGCCCAAAGAGCCAGCAGGGAAAACTATGCCTTGTTCTAAAGCTCTTTGGGAACCGCTTGCGTAGCCCCACACACCTGGGGGCTGCAGGCTTTCCTGCTGCCTTCAGCCTCAAAACCACCCTTTCCCACATGGCGTCACGCCAGGCACAAAAATGGCCATATGTCTGGAGACTGGTCCCACGCCCAAAGAGCCAGCAGGGAAAACTATGCCTTGTTCTAAAGCTCTTTGGGAACCGCTTGCGTAGCCCCACACACCTGGGGGATGCAGGCTTTCCTGCTGCCTTCAGCCTCAAAACCACCCTTTCCCACTTGTCCCAGCGCCAGGCACAAAAATGGCCATATGTCTGGAGACTGGTCCCACGCTCAAAGAGCCAGCAGGGAAAACTATGCCTTGTTCTAAAGCTCTTTGGGAACCGCTTGCGTAGCCCCACACACCTGGGGGCTGCAGGATTTCCTGCTGCCTTCAGCCTCAAAACCACCCTTTCCCCCATGCCGTCACCCTAGGCCCAAAAATGGCCATAGGTCTGGAGATTGGTCCCACGCCCAAAGAGCCAGCAGGGAAAACTATGCCTTGTTCTAAAGCTCTTTGGGAACCGCTTGCATAGCCCCACATACCTGGGGGCTGCAGGCTTTCCTGCTCTGTTCAGCCTCAAAACAACCCTTTCCCACTTGGCGCGGCGCCAGGCACAAAAATGGCCATATGTCTAGAGATTGGTCCCACGCTCAAAGAGCCAGCAGGGAAAGCTATGCCTTGTTCTAAAGCTCTTTGGGAACCGCTTGCGTAGCCCCACACACCTGGGGGCTGCAGGCTTTCCTGCTGCCTTCAGCCTCAAAACCACCCTTTCCCACATGGCGTCACGCCAGGCACAAAAATGGCCATATGTCTGGAGGTTGGTCCCACGCCCAAAGAGCCAGCAGGGAAAACTGTGCCTTGTTCTAAAGCTCTTTGGGAACCGCTTGCGTAGCCCCACACACCTGGGGGCTGCAGGCTTTCCTGCTGCCTTCAGCCACAAAACCACCGTTTCCCTCTTGGCGCCGCTCCAGGTCCAGAAAAGGCCATATGTCTGGAGATTGGTCCCACGCCCAAAGAGCCAGCAGGGAAAACTATGCCTTGTTCTAAAGCTCTTTGGGAACCGCTTGCGTAGCCCCACACACCTGGGGGCTGCAGGCTTTTCTCGCGCTTTCAGCCTCAAAACGACACTTTCCCTCATGGCATCACGCCAGGCACAAAAATGGCCAGATGTCTGGAGACTGGTCCCTTTCCCAAAGAGCCAGCAGGGAAAACTATGCCTTGTTCTAAAGCTCTTTGGGAACCGCTTGCGTAGCCCCACACACCTGGGGGCTGCAGGCTTTCCTGCTGCCTTCAGCCTCAAAACCACCCTTTCCCACTTGGCGCCGCGCCAGGCCCAAAAATGGCCATATGTCTGGAGACTGGTCCCACGCCCAAGAGCCAGCAGGGAAAACTATGCCTTGTTCTAAAGCTCTTTGGGAACCGCTTGCGTAGCCCTACACACCTGGGGGATGCAGGCTTTCCTCCTGCCTTCAGCCTCAAAACCACCCTTTCCCACTTTTCCCTGTGCCAGGCCCAAAAATGGCCATATGTCTGGAGACTGGTCCCACGCCCAAAGAGCCAGCAGGGAAAACTATGCCTTGTTCTAAAGCTCTTTGGGAACAGATTGCGTAGCCCCACACACCTGGGGGCTGCAGGCTTTCCTGCTGCCTTCAGCCTCAAAACAACCCTTTCCCACATGGCGTCACGCCAGGCACAAAAATGGCCATATGTCTGGAGATTGGTCCCACGCCCAAAGAGCCAGCAGGGAAAAATATGCCTTGTTCTAAAGCTCTTTGGGAACGGCTTGCGTAGCCCCACAGACCTGCGGGCTGCAGGCTTTCCTGCTGCGTTAAGCCTCAAAAGCACCCTTTCCCACATGCCGTCACGCCAGGCACAAAAATGGCCATATGGCTGGAGATTGGTCCCACGCCCAAAGAGACAGCAGGGAAAACTATGCCTTGTTCTAAAGCTCTTTGGGAACCGCTTGCATAGCCCCACACACCTGGGGGCTGCAGGCTTTCCTGCTGCCTTCAGCCTCAAAACAACCCTTTCCCACTTGGAGACTCGCCAGGCCCAAAAATGGCCATATGTCTGGAGACTGGTCCCACGCCCAAAGAGCCAGCAGGGAAAACTATGCCTTGTTCTAAAGCTCTTTGGGAACCGCTTGCGTAGCCCCACACACCTGGGGGCTGCAGGCTTTCCTGCTGCCTTCAGCCTCAAAACCACCCTTTCCCACTTGGCGCCGCGCCAGGCCCAAAAATGGCCATATGTCTGGAGACTGGTCCCACGCCCAAGAGCCAGCAGCGAAAACTATGCCTTGTTCTAAAGCTCTTTGGGAACGGCTTGCGTAGCCCCACAGATCTGCGGGCTGAAGGCTTTCCTGCTGCCTTCAGCCTCAAAACCACCCTTTCCCACTTGGCCCCGCTCCAGGCACAAAAATGGCCATATGTCTGGAGATTGGTCCCACGCCCAAAGAGCCAGCAGGGAAAACTATGCCTTGTTCTAAAGCTCTTTGGGAACCGCTTGCGTAGCCCCACACACCTGGGGGCTGCAGGCTTTCCTGCTGCCTTCAGCCTCAAAACCACCCTTTCCCACATGCCGTCACCGCAGGCCCAAAAATGGCCATATATCTGGAGATTGGTCCCACGCCCAAAGAGCCAGCAGGGAAAACTATGCCTTGTTCTAAAGCTCTTTGGGAACCGCTTCCGTAGCCCCACACACCTGGGGGCTGCAGGCTTTCCTGCTCTCTTCAGCCTCAAAACAACCCTTTCCCACTTGGCGCCGCGCCAGGCCCAAAAATGGCCATATGTCTAGAGATTGGTCCCACGCCAAAAGAGCCAGCAGGGAAAGCTATGCCTTGTTCTAAAGCTCTTTGGGAACCGCTTGCGTAGCCCCACACACCTGGGGGCTGCAGGCTTTCCTGCTGCCTTCAGCCTCAAAACCACCCTTTTCCACTTGGCGTCGCACCAGGCACAAAAGTGGCCATATGTCTGGAGACTGGTCCCACGGCCACAGAGCCAGCAGGGAAAACTATGCCTTGTTCTAAAGCTCTTTGGGAACCGCTTGCGTAGCCCCACACACCTGGGGGCTGCAGGCTTTCCTGCTGCCTTCAGCCTCAAAACAACCCTTTCCCACATGGCGTCACGCCAGGCACAAAAATGGCCATATGTCTGGAGGTTGGTCCCACGCCCAAAGAGCCAGCAGGGAAAACTATGCCTTGTTCTAAAGCTCTTTGGGAACCGCTTGCGTAGCCCCACACACCTGGGGGCTGCAGGCTTTCCTGCTGCCTTCAGCCTCAAAACCACCCTTTCCCACTTGGCGCCGCGCCAGGCCCAAAAATGGCCATATGTCTGGAGACTGGTCCCACGCCCAAGAGCCAGCAGGGAAAACTATGCCTTGTTGTAAAGCTCTTTGGGAACCGCTTGCGTAGCCCCACACACCTGGGGGCTGCAGGCTTTCCTGCTGCCTTCAGCCTCTAAACCTCCCCTTCCCACTTGGCCCTGCTCCAGGCACAAAAATGGCCATATGTCTGGAGATTGGTCCCACGCCCAAAGAGCCAGCAGGGAAAACTATGCCTTGTTCTAAAGCTCTTTGGGAACCGCTTGCGTAGCCCCACACACCTGGGGGCTGCAGGCTTTCCTGCTGCCTTCAGCCTCAAAACCACCCTTTCCCACTTGGCGTCGCGCCAGGCACAAAAATGGCCATATGTCTGGAGATTGGTCCCACGCCCAAAGAGCCAGCAGGGAAAACTATGCCTTGTTCTAAAGCTCTTTGGGAACCGCTTGCGTAGCCCCACACACCTGGGGGCTGCAGGCTTTCCTGCTCTCTTCAGCCTCAAAACAACCCTTTCCCACTTGGCGCCGCGCCAGGCCCAAAAATGGCCATATGTCTAGAGATTGGTCCCACGCCCAAAGAGCCAGCAGGGAAAGCTATGCCTTGTTCTAAAGCTCTTTGGGAACCGCTTGCGTAGCCCCACACACCTGGGGGCTGCAGGCTTTCCTGCTGCCTTCAGCCTCAAAACAACCCTTTCACACTTGGCGTCGCGCCAGGCACACAATTGGCCATATGTCTGGAGACTGGTCCCACGCCCAAAGAGCCAGCAGGGAAAACTATGCCTTGTTCTAAAGCTCTTTGGGAACCGCTTGCGTAGCCCCACACACCTGGGGGCTGCAGGCTTTCCTGCTGCCTTCAGCCTCAAAACCTCCATTTCCCACGTGGCCCCGCGCCAGGCACAAAAACGGCCATATATCTGGAGACTGGTCCCACGCCCAAAGAGCCAGCAGGGAAAACTATGCCTTGTTCTAAAGCTCTTTGGGAACCGCTTGCGTAGCCCCACACACCTGGGGGCTGCAGGCTTTCCTGCTGCCTTCAGCCTCAAAACCACCCTTTCCCACTTGTCCCAGCGCCAGGCACAAAAACGGCCATATGTCTGGAGATTGGTCCCACGCCGAAAGAGCCAGCAGGGAAAACTATGCCTTGTTCTAAAGCTCTTTGGGAACCGCTTGCGTAGCCCCACACACCTGGGGGCTGCAGGCTTTCCTGCTGCCTTCAGCCTCAAAACCACCCTTTCCCACATGGCGTCGCGCCAGGCACAAAAATGGCCATATGTCTGGAGACTGGTCCCACGCCCAAAGAGCTAGCAGGGAAAACTATGCCTTGTTCTAAAGCTCTTTGGGAACCGCTTCCGTAGCCCCACACACCTGGGGGCTGCAGGCTTTCCTGCTGCCTTCAGCCTCAAAACCACCCTTTCCCACTTGTCCAAGCGCCAGGCACAAAAATGGCCATATGTCTGGAGACTGGTCCCACGCTCAAAGAGCCAGCAGGGAAAACTATGCCTTGTTCTAAAGCTCTTTGGGAACCGCTTGCGTAGCCCCACACACCTGGGGGCTGCAGGATTTCCTGCTGCCTTCAGCCTCAAAACCACCCTTTCCCACATGCCGTCACCCTAGGCCCAAAAATGGCCATATGTCTGGAGATTGGTCCCACGCCCAAAGAGCCAGCAGGGAAAACTATGCCTTGTTCTAAAGCTCTTTGGGAACCGCTTGCATAGCCCCACATACCTGGGGGCTGCAGGCTTTCCTGCTCTCTTCAGCCTCAAAACAACCCTTTCCCACTTGGCGCCGCGCCAGGCACAAAAATGGCCATATGTCTAGAGATTGGTCCCACGCCCAAAGAGCCAGCAGGGAAAGCTATGCCTTGTTCTAAAGCTCTTTGGGAACCGCTTGCGTAGCCCCACAGACCTGGGGGCTGCAGGCTTTCCTGCTGCCTTCAGCCTCAAAACCACCCTTTCCCACTTGGCGTCGCGCCAGGCACAAAAATGGCCATATGTCTGGAGATTGGTCCCACGCCCAAAGAGCCAGCAGGGAAAACTATGCCTTTTTCTAAAGCTCTTTGGGAACCGCTTGCGTAGCCCCACAGACCTGGGGGCTGCAGGCTTTCCTGCTGCCTTCAGCCTCAAAACCACCCTTTCCCACATGGCGTCACGCCAGGCACAAAAATGGCCATATGTCTGGAGGTTGGTCCCACGCCCAAAGAGCCAGCAGGGAAAACTGTGCCTTGTTCTAAAGCTCTTTGGGAACCGCTTGCGTAGCCCCACACACCTGGGGGCTGCAGGCTTTCCTGCTGCCTTCAGCCTCAAAACCACCCTTTCCCACTTGGCGCCGCGCCAGGTCCAGAAAAGGCCATATGACTGGAGATTGGTTCCACGCCCAAAGAGCCAGCAGGGAAAACTATGCCTTGTTCTAAAGCTCTTTGGGAACCGCTTGCGTAGCCCCACACACCTGGGGGCTGCAGGCTTTCCTGCTGCCTTCAGCCTCAAAACCACCCTTTCCCACATGCCGTCATCCCAGGCCCAAAAATGGCCGTATGTCTGGAGACTGGTCCCACGCCCAAAGAGCCAGCAGGGAAAGCTATGCCTTGTTCTAAAGCTCTTTGGGAACCGCTTGCGTAGCCCCACACACCTGGGGGCTGCAGGCTTTCCTGGTGCCTTCAGCCTCAAAACAACCCTTTCCCACTTGGCGTCGCGCCAGGCACAAAAATGGCCATATGTCTGGAGATTGGTCCCACGCCCAAAGAGCCAGCAGGGAAAACTATGCCTTGTTCTAAAGCTCTTTGGGAACCGCTTGCGTAGCCCCACACACCTGGGGGCTGCAGGCTTTTCTCGCGCTTTCAGCCTCAAAACGACACTTTCCCTCATGGCATCACGCCAGGCCCAAAAATGGCCATATGTCTGGAGACTGGTCCCACGCCCAAGAGCCAGCAGGGAAAACTATGCCTTGTTCTAAAGCTCTTTGGGAACCGCTTGCGTAGCCCCACACACCTGGGGGCTGCAGGCTTTCCTGCTCTCTTCAGCCTTAAAACAACCCTTTCCCACTTGGCGCCGCGCCAGGCCCAAAAATGGCCATATGTCTGGAGACTGGTCCCACGCCCAAAGAGCCAGCAGGGAAAACTATGCCTTGTTCTAAAGCTCTTTGGGAACCGCTTGCGTAGCCCCACACACCTGGGGGCTGCAGGCTTTCCTGCTGTCTTCAGCCTCAAAACAACCCTTTCCCACTTGGCCCCACTCCAGGCACAAAAATGGCCATATGTCTGGAGGTTGGTCCCACGCCCAAAGAGCCAGCAGGGAAAACTATGCCTTGTACTAAAGCTCTTTGGGAACCGCTTCCGTAGCCCCACACACCTGGGGGCTGCAGGCTTTCCTGCTGCCTTCAGCCTCAAAACCACCCTTTCCCACATGGCGTCACTCCAGGCACAAAAATGGCCATATGTCTGGAGATTGGTCCCACGCCCAAAGAGCCAGCAGGGAAAACTATGCCTTGTTCTAAAGCTCTTTGGGAACGGCTTGCGTAGCCCCACAGACCTGCGGGCTGCAGGCTTTCCTGCTGCCTTAAGCCTCAAAACCACCCTTTCCCACATGCCGTCACGCCAGGCACAAAAATGGCCATATGTCTGGAGATTGGTCCCACGCCGAAAGAGCCAGCAGGGAAAACTATGCCTTGTTCTAAAGCTCTTTGGGAACCGCTTGCGTAGCCCCACACACCTGGGGGCTGCAGGCTTTCCTGCTGCCTTCAGCCTCAAAACCACCCTTTCCCACTTGGCCCCGCGCCAGGCACAAAAATGGCCATATGTCTGGAGACTGGTCCCACGCCCAAAGAGCCAGCAGGGAAAACTATGCCTTGTTCTAAAGCTCTTTGGGAACCGCTTGCGTAGCCCCACACACCTGGGGGCTGCAGGCTTTCCTGCTGCCTTCAGCCTCAAAACCTCCATTTCCCACGTGGCCCCGCGCCAGGCACAAAAACGGCCATATGTCTGGAGGTTGGTCCCACTCCCAAAGAGCCAGCAGGGAAAACTATGCCTTGTACTAAAACTCTTTGGGAACCGCTTCCGTAGCCCCACACACCTGGGGGCTGCAGGCTTTCCTGCTGCCTTCAGCCTCAAAACCACCCTTTCCCACTTGTCCCAGCGCCAGGCACAAAAATGGCCATATGTCTGGAGACTGGTCCCTTTCCCAAAGAGCCAGCAGGGAAAACTATGCCTTGTTCTAAAGCTCTTTGAGAACCGCTTGCGTGGCCCCACAAACCTGGGGGCTGCAGGCTTTCCTGCTGCCTTCAGCCTCAAAACCACCCTTTCCCACATGGCGTCGCGCCAGGCACAAAAATGGCCATATGTCTGGAGATTGGTCCCACGCCCAAGAGCCAGCAGGGAAAACTATGCCTTGTTCTAAAGCTCTTTGGGAATGGCTTGCGTAGCCCCACAGACCTGGGGGCTGCAGGCTTTCCTGCTGCCTTCAGCCTCAAAACCACCCTTTCCCACTTGGCGTCGCGCCAGGCACAAAAATGGCCATATGTCTGGAGACTGGTCCCACGCCCAAAGAGCCAGCAGGGAAAACTATGCCTTGTACAAAAGCTCTTTGTTAACCGCTTGCGTAGCCCCACAGACCTGGGGGCTGCAGGCTTTCCTGCTGCCTTCAGCCTCCAAACCACCCTTTCCCACATGGCGTCACGCCAGGCACAAAAATGGCCGTATGTCTGGAGACTGGTCCCACGCCCAAAGAGCCAGCAGGGAAAACTATGCCTTGTTCTAAAGCTCTTTGGGAACCGCTTGCGTAGCCCCACACACCTGGGCGCTGCAGGCTTTCCTCCTGCCTTCAGCCTCAAAACCACCCTTTCCCACTTGGCGCCGCGATAGGTCCAGAAAAGGCCATATGTCTGGAGATTGGTCCCACGCCCAAAGAGCCAGCAGGGAAAAATATGCCTTGTTCTAAAGCTCTTTGGGAACCGCTTGCGTAGCCCCACACACCTGGGGGCTGCAGGCTTTCCTGCTGCCTTCAGCCTCAAAACGACCCTTTCCCACATGGCGTCACGCCAGGCACAAAAATGGCCATATGTCTGGAGATTGGTCCCACGCCCAAAGAGCCAGGAGGGAAAAATATGCCTTGTTCTAAAGCTCTTTGGGAACGGCTTGCGTAGCCCCACAGACCTGGGGGCTGCAGGCTTTCCTGCTGCCTTCAGCCTCAAAACCACCCTTTCCCACTTGGCGCCGCACCAGGCCCAGAAAAGGCCATATGTCTGGAGACTGGTCCCTTTCCCAAAGAGCCAGCAGGGAAAACTATGCCTTGTTCTAAAGCTCTTTGGGAACCGCTTGCGTAGCCCCACACACCTGGGGGCTGCAGGCTTTCCTGCTGCCTTCAGCCTCAAAACCACCCTTTCCCACTTGGCCCCGCGCCAGGCCCAAAAATGGCCATATGTCTGGAGACTGGTCCCACGCCCAAAGAGCCAGCAGGGAAAACTATGCCTTGTTCTAAAGCTCTTTGGGAACCGCTTGCGTAGCCCCACACACCTGGGGGCTGCAGGCTTTCCTGCTGCCTTCAGCCTCAAAACCACCCTTTCCCACGTGGCCCCGCGCCAGGCACAAAAACGGCCATATGTCTGGAGGTTGGTCCCACGCCCAAAGAGCCAGCAGGGAAAACTATGCCTTGTACTAAAGCTCTTTGGGAACCGCTTCCGTAGCCCCACACACCTGGGGGCTGCAGGCTTTCCTGCTGCCTTCAGCCTCAAAACCACCCTTTCCCACTTGTCCCAGCGCCAGGCACAAAAATGGCCATATGTCTGGAGACTGGTCCCTTTCCCAAAGTGCCAGGAGGGAAAACTATGCCTTGTTCTAAAGCTCTTTGGGAACCGCTTGCGTGGCCTCACAAACCTGGGTCTGCAGGCTTTCCTGCTGCCTTCAGCCTCAAAACCACCCTTTCCCACTTGGCGTCGCGCCAGGCACAAAAATGGCCATATGTCTGGAGATTGGTCCCACGCCCAAGAGCCAGCAGGGAAAACTATGCCTTGTTCTAAAGCTCTTTGGGAATGGCTTGCGTAGCCCCACAGACCTGGGGGCTGCAGGCTTTCCTGCTGCCTTCAGCCTCAAAACCACCCTTTCCCACTTGGCGTCGCGCCAGGCACAAAAATGGCCATATGTCTGGAGACTGGTCCCACGCCCAAAGAGCCAGCAGGGAAAACTATGCCTTGTACAAAAGCTCTTTGGGAACCGCTTGCGTAGCCCCACAGACCTGGGGGCTGCAGGCTTTCCTGCTGCCTTCAGCCTCAAAACCACCCTTTCCCACTTGGCGTCGCGCCAGGCACAAAAATGGCCATATGTCTGGAGGTTGGTCCCACGCCCAAAGAGCCAGCAGGGAAAACTATGCCTTGTTCTAAAGCTCTTTGGGAACGGCTTGCGTAGCCCCACACACCTGGGGGCTGCAGGCTTTCCTGCTGCCTTCAGCCTCAAAACCACCCTTTCCCACTTGGCGCCGTGCCAGGCCCAGAAAAGGCCATATGTCTGGAGACTGGTCCCTTTCCCAAAGAGCCAGCAGGGAAAACTATGCCTTGTTCTAAAACTCTTTGAGAACCGCTTGCGTAGCCCCACACACCTGGGGGCTGCAGGCTTTCCTGCTGCCTTCAGCCTCAAAACCACCCTTTCCCACTTGGCGCCGCGCCAGGCCCAAAAATGGCCATATGTCTGGAGACTGGTCCCACGCCCAAGAGCCAGCAGGGAAAACTATGCCTTGTTGTAAAGCTCTTTGGGAACCGCTTGCGTAGCCCCACACACCAGGGGGCTGCAGGCTTTCCTGCTGCCTTCAGCCTCAAAACCACCCTTTCCCACATGGCGTCACGCCAGGCACAAAAATGGCCATATGTCTGGAGACTGGTCCCACGCCCAAAGAGCCAGCAGGGAAAACTATGCCTTGTTCTAAAGCTCTTTGGGAACCGCTTGCGTAGCCCCACACACCTGGGGGCTGCAGGCTTTCCTGCTGCCTTCAGCCTCAAAACCACCCTTTCCCACTTGGCCCCGCTCCAGGCACAAAAATGGCCATATGTCTGGAGATTGGTCCCACGCCCAAAGAGCCAGCAGGGAAAACTATGCCTTGTACTAAAGCTCTTTGGGAACCGCTTCCGTAGCCCCACACACCTGGGGGCTGCAGGCTTTCCTGCTGCCTTCAGCCTCAAAACCACCCTTTCCAACTTGTCCCAGCACCAGGCCCAAAAATGGCCATATGTCTGGAGACTGGTCCCACGCCCAAAGAGCCAGCAGGGAAAACTATGCCTTGTTCTAAAGCTCTTTGGGAACCGCTTGCGTAGCCCCACAGACCTGCGGGCTGCAGGCTTTCCTGCTGCCTTAAGCCTCAAAACCACCCTTTCCCACATGCCGTCACGCCAGGCACAAAAATGGCCATATGTCTGGAGATTGGTCCCACGCCCAAAGAGCCAGCAGGGAAAACTATGCCTTGTTCTAAAGCTATTTGGGAACCGCTTGCGTGGCCCCACACACCTGGGGGCTGCAGGCTTTCCTGCTGCCTTCAGCCTCAAAACCACCCTTTACCACTTGGCGCCGCGCCAGGCACAAAAATGGCCATATGTCTGGAGATTGGTCCCACGCCGAAAGAGCCAGCAGGGAAAACTATGCCTTGTTCTAAAGCTCTTTGGGAACCGCTTGCGTAGCCCCACACACCTGGGGGCTGCAGGCTTTTCTCGCGCTTTCAGCCTCAAAAGCACACTTTCCCTCATGGCATCAAGCCAGGCACAAAAATGGCCATATGTCAGGAGACTGGTCCCTTTCCCAAAGAGCCAGCAGGGAAAACTATGCCTTGTTCTAAAGCTCTTTGGGAACCGCTTGCGGAGCCCCACACACCTGGGGGCTGCAGGCTTTCCTGCTGCCTTCATCCTCAAAACCACCCTTTCCCACTTGGCCCCGCGCCAGGCACAAAAATGGCCATATGTCTGGAGACTGGTCCCACGCCCAAAGATCCAGCAGGGAAAACTATGCCTTGTTCTAAAGCTCTTTGGGAACCGCTTGCGTAGCCCCACACACCTGGGGGCTGCAGGCTTTCCTGCTGCCTTCAGCCTCAAAACCACCCTTTCCAACTTGTCCCAGCGCCAGGCACAAAAATGGCCATATGTCTGGAGACTGGTCCCACGCCCAAAGAGCCAGCAGGGAAAACTATGCCTTGTTCTAAAGCTCTTTGGGAACGGCTTGCGTAGCCCCACAGACCTGCGGGCTGCAGTCTTTCCTGCTGCCTTCAGCCTCAAAACCACCCTTTCCCACATGCCGTCACGCCAGGCACAAAAATGGCCATATGTCTGGAGATTGGTCCCACGCCCAAAGAGACAGCAGGGAAAACTATGCCTTGTTCTAAAGCTATTTGGGAACCGCTTGCGTGGCCCCACAGACCTGGGGGCTGCAGGCTTTCCTGCTGCCTTCAGCCTCAAAACCACCCTTTACCACTTGGCTCCGCGCCAGGCACAAAAATGGCCATATGTCTAGAGATTGGTCCCACGCCCAAAGAGCCAGCAGGGAAAACTATGCCTTGTTCTAAAGCTCTTTGGGAACCGCTTGCGTAGCCCCACACACCTGGGGGCTGCAGGCTTTCCTGCTGCCTTCAGCCTCAAAACCACCCTTTCCCACTTGGCGCCGCGCCAGGCACAAAAATGGCCATATGTCTGGAGATTGGTCCCATGCCGAAAGAGCCAGCAGGGAAAACTATGCCTTGTTCTAAAGCTCTTTGGGAACCGCTTGCGTAGCCCCACACACCTGGGGGCTGCAGGCTTTTCTCGCGCTTTCAGCCTCAAAAGCACACTTTCCCTCATGGCATCAAGCCAGGCACAAAAATGGCCATATGTCTGGAGACTGGTCCCACGCCCAAAGAGCCAGCAGGGAAAACTATGCCTTGTTCTAAAGCTCTTTGGGAACCGCTTGCGGAGCCCCACACACCTGGGGGCTGCAGGCTTTCCTGCTGCCTTCAGCCTCAAAACCACCCTTTCCCACTTGGCCCCGCGCCAGGCACAAAAATGGCCATATGTCTGGAGACTGGTCCCACGCCCAAAGAGCCAGCAGGGAAAACTATGCCTTGTTGTAAAGCTCTTTGGGAACCGCTTGCGTAGCCCCACACACCTGGGGGCTGCAGGCTTTCCTGCTGCCTTCAGCCTCAAAACCTCCATTTCCCACGTGGCCCCGCGCCAGGCACAAAAACGGCCATATGTCTGGAGGTTGGTCCCACGCCCAAAGAGCCAGCAGGGAAAACTATGCCTTGTACTAAAGCTCTTTGGGAACCGCTTCCGTAGCCCCACACACCTGGGGGCTGCAGGCTTTCCTGCTGCCTTCAGCCTCAAAACCACCCTTTCCAACTTGTCCCAGCGCCAGGCACAAAAATGGCCATATGTCTGGGGACTGGTCCCACGCCCAAAGAGCCAGCAGGGAAAACTATGCCTTGTTCTAAAGCTCTTTGGGAACCGCTTGCGTAGCCCCACAGACCTGGGGGCTGCAGGCTTTCCTGCTGCCTTCAGCCTCAAAACCACCCTTTCCCACTTGGCCCCGTGCCAGGCACAAAAATGGCCAGATGTCTGGAGACTGGTCCCTTTCCCAAAGAGCCAGGAGGGAAAACTATGCCTTGTTCTAAAGCTCTTTGGGAACCGCTTGCGTAGCCCCACACACCTGGGGGCTGCAGGCTTTCCTGCTGCCTTCAGCCTCAAAACCACCCTTTCCAACTTGTCCCAGCGCCAGGCACAAAAATGGCCATATGTCTGGAGACTGGTCCCACGCCCAAAGAGCCAGCAGGGAAAACTATGCCTTGTTCTAAAGCTCTTTGGGAACGGCTTGCGTAGCCCCACAGACCTGCGGGCTGCAGTCTTTCCTGCTGCCTTAAGCCTCAAAACCACCCTTTCCCACATGCCGTCACGCCAGGCACAAAAATGGCCATATGTCTGGAGATTGGTCCCACGCCCAAAGAGCCAGCAGGGAAAACTATGCCTTGTTCTAAAGCTATTTGGGAACCGCTTGCGTGGCCCCACACACCTGGGGGCTGCAGGCTTTCCTGCTGCCTTCAGCCTCAAAACCACCCTTTACCACTTGGCTCCGCGCCAGGCACAAAAATGGCCATATGTCTAGAGATTGGTCCCACGCCCAAAGAGCCAGCAGGGAAAACTATGCCTTGTTCTAAAGCTCTTTGGGAACCGCTTGCGTAGCCCCACAGACCTGGGGGCTGCAGGCTTTCCTGCTGCCTTCAGCCTCAAAACCACCCTTTCCCACTTGGCGCCGCGCCAGGCACAAAAATGGCCATATGTCTGGAGATTGGTCCCATGCCGAAAGAGCCAGCAGGGAAAACTATGCCTTGTTCTAAAGCTCTTTGGGAACCGCTTGCGTAGCCCCACACACCTGGGGCCTGCAGGCTTTTCTCGCGCTTTCAGCCTCAAAAGCACACTTTCCCTCATGGCATCAAGCCAGGCACAAAAATGGCCATATGTCTGGAGACTGGTCCCACGCCCAAAGAGCCAGCAGGGAAAACTATGCCTTGTTCTAAAGCTCTTTGGGAACCGCTTGCGGAGCCCCACACACCTGGGGGCTGCAGGCTTTCCTGCTGCCTTCAGCCTCAAAACCACCCTTTCCCACTTGGCCCCGCGCCAGGCACAAAAATGGCCATATGTCTGGAGATTGGTCCCACGCCCAAAGAGCCAGCAGGGAAAACTATGCCTTGTTGTAAAGCTCTTTGGGAACCGCTTGCGTAGCCCCACACACCTGGGGGCTGCAGGCTTTCCTGCTGCCTTCAGCCTCAAAACCTCCATTTCCCACGTGGCCCCGCGCCAGGCACAAAAACGGCCATATGTCTGGAGGTTGGTCCCACGCCCAAAGAGCCAGCAGGGAAAACTATGCCTTGTACTAAAGCTCTTTGGGAACCGCTTCCGTAGCCCCACACACCTGGGGGCTGCAGGCTTTCCTGCTGCCTTCAGCCTCAAAACCACCCTTTCCAACTTGTCCCAGCGCCAGGCACAAAAATGGCCATATGTCTGGGGACTGGTCCCACGCCCAAAGAGCCAGCAGGGAAAACTATGCCTTGTTCTAAAGCTCTTTGGGAACCGGTTGCGTAGCCCCACAGACCTGGGGGCTGCAGGCTTTCCTGCTGCCTTCAGCCTCAAAACCACCCTTTCCCACATGGCGTCACGCCAGGCACAAAAATGGCCATATGTCTGGAGATTGGTCCCACGCCCAAAGAGCCAGCAGGGAAAACTATGCCTTGTTCTAAAGCTCTTTGGGAACCGCTTGCGTAGCCCCACACACCTGGGGGCTGCAGGCTTTCCTGCTGCCTTCAGCCTCAAAACCACCCTTTCCCACATGGCGTCACGCCAGGCACAAAAATGGCCATATGTCTGGAGATTGGTCCCACGCCCAAAGAGCCAGCAGGGAAAACTATGCCTTGTTCTAAAGCTCTTTGGGAACCGCTTGCGTAGCCCCACACACCTGGGGGCTGCAGGCTTTCCTGCTGCCTTCAGCCTCAAAAGCACCCTTTCCCACTTGGCGCCGCGCCAGGCCCAAAAATGGCCATATGTCTGGAGACTGGTCCCACGCCCAAAGAGCCAGCAGGGAAAGCTATGCCTTGTTCTAAAGCTCTTTGGGAACCGCTTGCGTAGCCCCACACACCTGGGGGCTGCAGGCTTTCCTGCTGCCTTCAGCCTCAAAACCACCCTTTCCCACATGGCGTCGCGCCAGGCACAAAAATGGCCATATGTCTGGAGATTGGTCCGACGCCCAAAGAGCCAGCAGGGAAAACTATGCCTTGTTCTAAAGCTCTTTGGGAATGGCTTGCGTAGCCCCACAGACCTGGGGGCTGCAGGCTTTCCTGCTGCCTTCAGCCTCAAAACCACCCTTTCCCACATGCCTTCACCCTAGGCCCAAAAATGGCCATATGTCTGGAGATTGGTCCCACGCCCAAAGAGCCAGCAGGGAAAACTATGCCTTGTTCTAAAGCTCTTTGGGAACCGCTTGCGTAGCCCCACACACCTGGGGGCTGCAGGCTTTCCTGCTGCCTTCAGCCTCAAAACCACCCTTTCCCACTTGGCGCCGCGCCAGGCCCAAAAATGGCCATATGTCTGGAGACTGGTCCCACGCCCAAAGAGCCAGCAGGGAAAACTATGCCTTGTTCTAAAGCTCTTTGGGAACCGCTTGCGTGGCCCCACACACCTGGGGGCTGCAGACTTTCCTGCTGCCTTCAGCCTCAAAACCACCCTTTCCCACTTGGCGTCGTGCCAGGCACAAAAATGGTCATATGTCTGGAGATTGGTCCCACGCCCAAAGAGACAGCAGGGAAAACTATGCCTTGTTCTAAAGCTCTTTGGGAACGGCTTGCGTAGCCCCACACACCTGGGGGCTGCAGGCTTTCCTGCTGCCTTCAGCCTCAGAGGCACCCTTTCCCACATGGCGTCACGCCAGGCACAAAAATGGCCATATGTCTGGAGATTGGTCCCACGCCCAAAGAGCCAGCAGGGAAAACTATGCCTTGTTCTAAAGCTCTTTGGGAACCGCTTGCGTAGCCCCACAGACCTTGGGGCTGCAAGCTCTCCTGCTGCCTTCAGCCTCAAAACCACCCTTTCCCACTTGGCGCCGCGCCAGGCCCAAAAATGGCCATATGTCTGGAGACTGGTCCCACGCCCAAAGAGCCAGCAGGGAAAACTATGCCTTGTTCTAAAGCTCTTTGGGAACCGCTTGCGTAGCCCCACACACCTGGGGGCTGCAGGCCTTCCTGCTGCCTTCAGCCTCAAAACCACCCTTTCCCACTTGGCGCCGCGCTAGGCCCAAAAATGGCCATATGTCTGGAGACTGGTCCCACGCCCAAAGAGCCAGCAGGGAAAACTATGCCTTGTTCTAAAGCTCTTTGGGAACCTCTTGCGTAGCCCCACACACCTGGGGGCTGCAGGCTTTCCTGCTGCCTTCAGCCTCAAAACCACCCTTTCCCACTTGGCTTCGCTCCAGGCACAAAAATGGCCATATGTCTGGAGACTGGTCCCACGCCCAAAGAGCCAGCAGGGAAAACTATGCCTTGTTCTAAAGCTCTTTGGGAACCGCTTGCGTAGCCCCACACACCTGGGGGCTGCAGGCTTTCCTACTGCCTTCGGCCTCAAAACCACCCTTTCCCACTTGGCGTCGCGCCATGCCCAAAAATGGCCATATGTCTGGAGATTGGTCCCACGCCCAAAGAGCCAGCAGGGAAAACTATGCCTTGTTCTAAAGCTCTTTGGGAACCGCTTGCGTAGCCCCACACACCTGGGGGCTGCAGGCTTTCCTGCTGCCTTCAGCCTCAAAACCACCCTTTCCCACTTGGTGTCACGCCAGGCACAAAAATGGCCATATGTCTGGAGACTGGTCCCACGCCCAAAGAGCCAGCAGGGAAAACTATGCCTTGTTCTAAAGCTCTTTGGGAACCGCTTCTGTGGCCCCACAGACCTGGGGGGTGCAGGCTTTCCTGCTGCCTTCAGCCTCAAAACCACCCTTTCCCACTTGGCGTCGCGCCAGGCACAAAAATGGCTATATTTCTGGAGACTGGTCCCACGCCGAAAGAGCCAGCAGGGAAAACTATGCCTTGTTCTAAAGCTCTTTGGGAACCGCTTGCGTGGCCCCACACACCTGCGGGCTGCAGACTTTCCTGCTGCCTTCAGCCTCAAAACCACCCTTTCCCACTTGGCGTCGAGCCAGGCACAAAAATGGTCATATGTCTGGAGACTGGTCCCACGCCCAAAGAGCCAGCAGGGAAAACTATGCCTTGTTCTAAAGCTCTTTGGGAACCGCTTGCGTGGCCCCACAGACCTGGGGGCTGCAGACCTTGCTGCTGCCTTCAGCCTCAAAACCACCCTTTCCCACATGGCGTCACGCCAGGCCCAAAAATGGCCATATGTCTGGAGGTTGGTCCCACGCCCAAAGAGCCAGCAGGGAAAACTATGCCTTGTTCTAAAGCTCTTTGGGAACCGCTTGCGTAGCCCCACACACCTGGGGGCTGCAGGCTTTCCTGCTGCCTTCAGCCTCAAAACCACCCTTTCCCACTTGGAACCGCGCCAGGCACAAAAATGGCCATATGGCTGGAGATTGGTCCCACGCCCTAAGAGACAGCAGGGAAAACTATGCCTTGTTCTAAAGCTCTTTGGGAACCGCTTGCGTGGCCCCACAGACCTTGGGGCTGCAGGCTTTCCTGCTGCCTTCAGCCTCAAAACCACCCTGTCCCACTTGGCGTCGCGCCAGGCACAAAAATGGCTATTTTTCTGGAGACTGGTCACACGCCGAAAAAGCCAGCAGGGAAAACTATGCCTTGTACTAAAGCTCTTTGGGAACCGCTTGCGTAGCCCCACACACCTGGGGGCTGCAGGCTTTCCTGCTGCCTTCAGCCTCAAAAACACCCTTTCCCACTTGGCCCCGCGCGAGGCCCAAAAATGGCCATATGTCTGGAGACTGGTCCCACGGCCAAAGAGCCAGCAGGGAAAACTATGCCTTGTTCTAAAGCTCTTTGGGAACCGCTTGCGTAGCCCCACACACCTGGGGGCTGCAGGCTTTCCTGCTGCCTTCAGCCTCAAAACCACCCTTTCCCACATGGCGTCACGCCAGGCACAAAAATGGCCATATGTCTGGAGGTTGGTCCCACGCCCAAAGAGCCAGCAGGGAAAACTATGCCTTGTTCTAAAGCTCTTTGGGAACCGCTTGCGTAGCCCCACACACCTGGGGGCTGCAGGCTTTCCTGCTGCCTTCGGCCTCAAAACCACCCTTTCCCACATGGCGTCACGCCAGGCACAAAAATGGCCATATGTCTGGAGACTGGTCCCACGCCCAAAGAGCCAGCAGGGAAAACTATGCCTTGTTCTAAAGCTCTTTGGGAACCGCTTGCGTAGCCCCACACACCTGGGGGCTGCAGGCTTTCCTGCTGCCTTCAGCCTCAAAACCACCCTTTCCCACTTGGCCCCGTGCCAGGCACAAAACTGACCATATGTCTGGAGATTGGTCCGACGCCCAAAGAGCCAGCAGGGAAAACTATGCCTTGTTCTAAAGCTCTTTGGGAACCGCTTGCGTGGCCCCACAGACCTGGGGGCTGCAGACCTTGCTGCTGCCTTCAGCCTCAAAACCACCCTTTCCCACATGGCGTCACGCCAGGCCCAAAAATGGCCATATGTCTGGAGGTTGGTCCCACGCCCAAAGAGCCAGCAGGGAAAACTATGCCTTGTTCTAAAGCTCTTTGGGAACCGCTTGCGTAGCCCCACACACCTGGGGGCTGCAGGCTTTCCTGCTGCCTTCAGCCTCAAAACCACCCTTTCCCACTTGGAACCGCGCCAGGCACAAAAATGGCCATATGGCTGGAGATTGGTCCCACGCCCTAAGAGACAGCAGGGAAAACTATGCCTTGTTCTAAAGCTCTTTGGGAACCGCTTGCGTGGCCCCACAGACCTTGGGGCTGCAGGCTTTCCTGCTGCCTTCAGCCTCAAAACCACCCTGTCCCACTTGGCGTCGCGCCAGGCACAAAAATGGCTATTTTTCTGGAGACTGGTCACACGCCGAAAAAGCCAGCAGGGAAAACTATGCCTTGTTCTAAAGCTTTTTGGGAACGGCTTGCATAGCCCCACAGACCTGCGGGCTGCAGGCTTTCCTGCTGCCTTATGCCTCAAAAGCACCCTTTCCCACATGCCGTCACGCCAGGCCCAAAAATGGCCATATGTCTGGAGACTGGTCCCACGCCCAAAGAGCCAGCAGGGAAAACTATGCCTTGTTCTAAAGCTCTTTGGGAACGGCTTGCATAGCCCCACAGACCTGGGGGCTGCAGGCTTTCCTGCTGCCTTCAGCCTCAAAACCACCCTTTCCCACATTGCGCCGCGCCAGGGCCAGAAAAGGCCATATGTCTGGAGATTGGTCCCACGCCCAAAGAGCCAGCAGGGAAAAATATGCCTTGTTCTAAAGCTCTTTGGGAACGGCTTGCGTAGCCCCACAGACCTGCGGGCTGCAGGCTTTCCTGCTGCCTTCAGCCTCAAAACCACCCTTTCCCACTTGGCGCCATGCCAGGCACAAAAATGGCCATATGTCTGGAGACTGGTCCCTTTCCCAAAGAGCCAGGAGGGAAAACTATGCCTTGTTCTAAAGCTCTTTGGGAACCGCTTGCGTAGCCCCACACACCTGGGGGCTGCAGGCTTTTCTCGCGCTTTCAGCCTCAAAACCACCCTTTCCCTCATGGCATCACGCCAGGCACAAAAATGGCCATATGTCTGGAGACTGGTCCCACGCCCAAAGAGCCAGCAGGGAAAACTATGCCTTGTTCTAAAGCTCTTTGGGAACCGCTTGCGTAGCCCCACAGACCTGGGGGCTGCAGGCTTTCCTGCTGCCTTCAGCGTCAAAACCACCCTTTCCCACATGGCGTCACGCCAGGCACAAAAATGGCCGTATGTCTGGAGATTGGTCCCACGCCCAAAGAGCCAGCAGGGAAAACTATGCCTTGTTCTAAAGCTCTTTGGGAACCGCTTGCGTAGCCCCACAGACCTGGGGGCTGCAAGCTTTCCTGCTGCCTTCAGCCTCAAAACCACCCTTTCCCACTTGGCGCCGCGCCAGGCCCAAAAATGGCCATATGTCTGGAGACTGGTCCCACGCCCAAGAGCCAGCAGGGAAAACTATGCCTTGTTCTAAAGCTCTTTGGGAACCGCTTGCGTAGCCCCACACACCTGGGGGCTGCAGGCTTTCCTGCTGCCTTCAGCCTCAAAACCACCCTTTGCCACTTGGCGCCGCGCCAGGCACAAAAATGGCCATATGTCTGGAGACTGGTCCCTTTCCCAAAGAGCCAGGAGGGAAAACTATGCCTTGTTCTAAAGCTCTTTGGGAACCGCTTGCGTAGCCCCACAGACCTGGGGGCTGCAGGCTTTTCTCGCGCTTTCAGCCTCAAAACCACCCTTTCCCTCATGGCATCACGCCAGGCACAAAAATGGCCATATGTCTGGAGACTGGTCCCACGCCCAAAGAGCCAGCAGGGAAAACTATGCCTTGTTCTAAAGCTCTTTGGGAACCGCTTGCGTAGCCCCACACACCTGGGGGCTGCAGGCTTTCCTGCTGCCTTCAGCCTCAAAACCACCCTTTCCCACTTGGCGCCGCGCCAGGCCCAGAAAAGGCCATATGTCTGGAGATTGGTCCCACGCCCAAAGAGCCAGCAGGGAAAACTATGCCTTGTTCTAAAGCTCTTTGGGAACCGCTTGCGTAGCCCCACACACCTGGGGGCTGCAAGCTTTCCTGCTGCCTTCAGCCTCAAAACCACCCTTTCCCTCATGGCATCACGCCAGGCACAAAAATGGCCATATGTCTGGAGATTGGTCCCACGCCCAAAGAGCCAGCAGGGAAAACTATGCCTTGTACTAAAGCTCTTTGGGAACCGCTTGCGTAGCCCCACAGACCTGGGGGCTGAAGGCTTTCCTGCTGCCTTCAGCCTCAAAACCACCCTTTCCCACATGGCGTCACGCCAGGCACAAAAATGGCCATATGTCTGGAGATTGGTCCCACGCCCAAAGAGACAGCAGGGAAAACTATGCCTTGTTCTAAAGCTCTTTGGGAACCGCTTGCATAGCCCCACAGACCTGCGGGCTGCAGGCTTTCCTGCTGCCTTATGCCTCAAAAGCACCCTTTCCCACTTGGCGCCGCGCCAGGCCCAAAAAATGGCCATATGTCTGGAGATTGGTCCCACGCCCAAAGAGCCAGCAGGGAAAACTATGCCTTGTTCTAAAGCTCTTTGGGAACCGCTTGCGTAGCCCCACACACCTGGGGGCTGCAGGCTTTCCTGCTGCCTTCAGCCTCAAAACCACCCTTTCCCACATTGCGCCGCGCCAGGTCCAGAAAAGGCGATATGTCTGGAGATTGGTCCCACGCCCAAAGAGCCAGCAGGGAAAACTATGCCTTGTTCTAAAGCTCTTTGGGAACCGCTTGCGTAGCCCCACAGACCTGCGGGCTGCAGGCTTTCCTGCTGCCTTCAGCCTCAAAACCACCCTTTCCCACTTGGCCCCGTGCCAGGCACGAAAATGGCCATATGTCTGGAGACTGGTCCCTTTCCCAAAGAGCCAGCAGGGAAAACTATGCCTTGTTCTAAAGCTCTTTGGGAACCGCTTGCGTGGCCCCACAGACCTGGGGGCTGCAGGCTTTCCTGCTGCCTTCAGCCTCAAAACCACCCTTTCCCACATGGCGTCACGCCAGGCACAAAAATGGCCATATGTCTGGAGATTGGTCCCACGCCCAAAGAGCCAGCAGGGAAAAATATGCCTTGTTCTAACGCTCTTTGGGAATGGCTTGTGTAGCCCCACAGGCCTGGGGGCTGCCGGCTTTCCTGCTGCCTTCAGCCTCAAAACCACCCTTTCGCACTTGCCGTCGCGCCAGGCACAAAAATGGCCATATGTCTGGAGACTGGTCCCACGCCCAAAGAGCCAGCAGGGAAAACTGTGCCTTGTTCTAAAGCTCTTTGGGAACCGCTTGCGTAGCCCCACAGACCTGGGGGCTGCAGGCTTTCCTGCTGCCTTCAGCCTCAAAACCACCCTTTCCCAGAAGGCGTCACGCCAGGCACAAAAGTGGCCATATGTCTGGAGGTTGGTCCCACGCCCAAAGAGCCAGCAGGGAAAACTATGCCTTGTTCTAAAGCTCTTTGGGAACCGCTTGCGTAGCCCCACACACCTGGGGGCTGCAGGCTTTCCTGCTGCCTTCAGCCTCAAAAGCACCCTTTCCCACTTGGCGCCGCGCCAGGCACAAAAATGGCCATATGTCTGGAGACTGGTCCCACGCCCAAAGAGCCAGCAGGGAAAACTATGCCTTGTTCTAAAGCTCTTTGGGAACGGCTTGCGTAGCCCCACAGACCTGGGGGCTGCAGGCTTTCCTGCTGCCTTAAGCCTCAAAAGCACCCTTTCCCACATGCCGTCACGCCAGGCACAAAAATGGCCATATGTCTGGAGATTGGTCCCACGCCCAAAGAGCCAGCAGGGAAAACTATGCCTTGTTCTAAAGCTCTTTGGGAACCGCTTGCGGAGCCCCACACACCTGGGGGCTGCAGGCTTTCCTGCTGTCTTCAGCCTCAAAACAACCCTTTCCCACTTGGCGCCGCGCCAGGCACAAAAATGGCCATATGTCTAGATATTGGTCCCACGCCGAAAGAGCCAGCAGGGAAAACTATGCCTTGTTCTAAAGCTCTTTGGGAACCGCTTGCATAGCCCCACAGACCTGGGGGTTGCAGGCTTTCCTGCTGCCTTCAGCCTCAAAACCACCCTTTCCCACTTGGCGCCGCGCCAGGCCCAGAAAAGGCCATATGTCTGGAGATTGGTCCCACGCCCAAAGAGCCAGCAGGGAAAAATATGCCTTGTTCTAAAGCTCTTTGGGAACCGCTTCCGTAGCCCCACACACCTGGGGGCTGCAGGCTTTCCTGCTGCCTTTAGCCTCAAAACCACCCTTTCCCACTTGGCCCCGCGCCAGGCACAAAAATGGCCATATGTCTGGAGACTGGTCCCACGCCCAAAGAGCCAGCAGGGAAAACTATGCCTTGTTCTAAAGCTCTTTGGGAACCGCTTGCGTAGCCCCACACACCTGGGGGCTGCAGGCTTTTCTCGCGCTTTCAGCCTCAAAACCACACTTTCCCTCATGGCATCACGCCAGGCACAAAAATGGCCAGATGTCTGGAGACTGGTCCCTTTCCCAAAGAGCCAGCAGGGAAAACTATGCCTTGTTCTAAAGCTCTTTGGGAACCGCTTGCGTAGCACCACAGACCTGCGGGCTGCAGACTTTCCTGCTGCCTTCAGCCTCAAAACCACCCTTTCCCACTTGGCCCCGCGCCAGGCACAAAAATGGCCATATGTCTGGAGACTGGTCCCACGCCCAAAGAGCCAGCAGGGAAAACTATGCCTTGTTGTAAAGCTCTTTGGGAACCGCTTGCGTAGCCCCACACACCTGGGGGCTGCAGGCTTTCCTGCTGCCTTCAGCCTCAAAACCTCCATTTCCCACGTGGCCCCGCGACAGGCACAAAAACGGCCATATGTCTGGAGGTTGGTCCCACGCCCAAAGAGCCAGCAGGGAAAACTATGCCTTGTACTAAAGCTCTTTGGGAACCGCTTGCGTAGCCCCACACACCTGGGGGCTGCAGGCTTTCCTGCTGCCTTCAGCCTCAAAACCACCCTTTCCCACATGTCCCAGCGCCAGGCACAAAAATGGAGATATGTCTGGAGACTGGTCCCACGCTCAAAGAGCCAGCAGGGAAAACTATGCCTTGTTCTAAAGCTCTTTGGGAACCGCTTGCATAGCCCCACAGACCTGCGGGCTGCAGGCTTTCCTGCTGCCTTCAGCCTCAAAACCACCCTTTCCCACTTGGCCCCGTGCCAGGCCCAAAAAATGGCCATATGTCTGGAGACTGGTCCCTTTCCCAAAGAGCCAGGAGGGAAAACTATGCCTTGTTCTAAAGCTCTTTGGGAACCGCTTGCTTGGCCCCACAGACCTGGGGGCTGCAGGCTTTCCTGCTGCCTTCAGCCTCAAAACCACCCTTTCCCACTTGGCGCCGCGCTAGGTCCAGAAAAGGCCATATGTCTGGAGATTGGTCCCACACCCAAAGAGCCAGCAGGGAAAACTATGCCTTGTTCTAAAGCTCTTTGGGAACGGCTTGCGTAGCCCCACAGACCTGGGGGCTGCAGGCTTTCCTGCTGCCTTCAGCCTCAAAACCACCCTTTGCCACTTGGCGCCGCGCCAGGCACAAAAATGGCCATATGTCTGGAGACTGGTCCCTTTCCCAAAGAGCCAGGAGGGAAAACTATGCCTTGTTCTAAAGCTCTTTGGGAATGGCTTGCGTAGCCCCACACACCTGGGGGTTGCAGGCTTTTCTCGCGCTTTCAGCCTCAAAACCACACTTTCCCTCATGGCATCACGCCAGGCACAAAAATGGCCATATGTCTGGAGACTGGTCCCACGCCCAAAGAGCCAGCAGGGAAAACTATGCCTTGTTCTAAAGCTCTTTGGGAACCGCTTGCGTAGCCCCACACACCTGGGGGCTGCAGGCTTTCCTGCTGCATTCAGCCTCAAAACCACCCTTTCCCACTTGGCCCCGCGCCAGGCACAAAAATGGCAATATGTGTGGAGACTGGTCCCACGCCCAAAGAGCCAGCAGGGAAAACTATGCCTTGTTGTAAAGCTCTTTGGGAACAGCTTGCGTAGCCCCACACACCTGGGAGCTGCAGGATTTCCTGCTGCCTTCAGCCTCAAAACCTCCATTTTCCACGTGACCCCGCGCCAGGCACAAAAATCGACATATGTCTGGAGTTTGGTCCACGCCGAAAGAGCCAGCAGGGAAAACTATGCCTTGTTCTAAAGCTCTTTGGGAACCGCTTCCGTAGCCCCACACACCTGGGGGCTGCAGGCTTTCCTGCTGCCTTCAGCCTCAAATCCACCCTTTCCCACTTGTCCCCGCGCCAGGCACAAAAATGGCCATATGTCTGGAGATTGGTCCCACGCCCAAAGAGCCAGCAGGGAAAAATATGCCTTGTTCTAAAGCTCTTTGGGAACCGCTTGCGTAGCCCCACAGACCTGGGGGCTGCAGACTTTCCTGCTGCCTTAAGCCTCAAAAGCACCCTTTCCCACATGCCGTCACGCCAGGCACAAAAATGGCCATATGTCTGGAGACTGGTCCCACGCCCAAAGAGCCAGCAGGGAAAACTATGCCTTGTTCTAAAGCTCTTTGGGAACCGCTTGCGTAGCCCCACTCACCTGGGGGCTGCAGGCTTTTCTCGCGCTTTCAGCCTCAAAACCACACTTTCCCTCATGGCATCACGCCAGGCACAAAAATGGCCAGATGTCTGGAGACTGGTCCCACGCCCAAAGAGCCAGCAGGGAAAAATATGCCTTGTTCTAAAGCTCTTTGGGAACCGCTTGCGTAGCCCCACAGACCTGGGGGCTGCAGACTTTCCTGCTGCCTTAAGCCTCAAAAGCACCCTTTCCCACATGCCGTCACGCCAGGCACAAAAATGGCCATATGTCTGGAGATTGGTCCCACGCCCAAAGAGCCAGCAGGGAAAAATATGCCTTGTTCTAAAGCTCTTTGGGAACCGCTTGCATAGCCCCAGACACCTGGGGGCTGCAGGCTTTCCTGCTGTCTTCAGCCTCAAAACAACCCTTTCCCACTTGGCGCCGCGCCAGGCCCAAAAATGGCCATATGTCTAGAGATTGGTCCCACGCCCAAAGAGCCAGCAGGGAAAACTATGCCTTGTTCTAAAGCTCTTTGGGAACCGCTTGCATAGCCCCACACACCTGGGGGCTGCAGGCTTTCCTGCTGCCTTCAGCCTCAAAACCACCCTTTCCCACTTGGCGCCGCGCCAGGCCCAGAAAAGGCCATATGTCTGGAGATTGGTCCCACGCCCAAAGAGCCAGCAGGGAAAACTATGCCTTGTTCTAAAGCTCTTTGGGAACCGCTTCCGTAGCCCCACACACCTGGGGGCTGCAGGCTTTCCTGCTGCCTTCAGCCTCAAAACCACCCTTTCCCACTTGGTGCCGCGCCAGGCCCAAAAATGGCCATATGTCTGGAGACTGGTCCCACGCCCAAAGAGCCGGCAGGGAAAACTATGCCTTGTTCTAAAGCTCTTTGGGAACCGCTTGCGTAGCCCCACACACCTGGGGGCTGCGGCTTTCCTGCTCTCTTCAGACTCAGAGGCACCCTTTCCCACTTGGCGACACGCCAGGCACAAAAATGGCCATATGTCTGGAGCTTGGTTCCACGCCCAAAGAGCCAGCAGGGAAAACGATGCCTTGTTCTAAAGCTCTTTGGGAACCGCTTGCGTGGCCCCACAGACCTGGGGGCTGCAGGCTTTCCTGCTGCCTTCAGCCTCAAAACCACCCTTTCCGACTTGGCGCCGCGCCAGGCACAAAAATGGCCATATGTCTGGAGATTGGTCCCACGCCCAAAGAGCCAGCAGGGAAAACTATGCCTTGTTCTAAAGCTCTTTGGAAACCGCTTACGTGGCCCCACAGACCTGGGGGCTGCAGGCTTTCCTGCTGCCTTCAGCCTCAAAACCACCCTTTCCCTCTTGGCGTCGCGCCAGGCACAAAAATGGCTATATTTCTGGAGACTGGTCCCACGCCCAAAGAGCCAGCAGGGAAAACTATGCCTTGTTCTAAAGCTCTTTGGGAACGGCTTGCGTAGCCCCACATAAACTGGGGGCTGCAGGCATTCCTGCTCTCTTCAGTCTCAAAACCACCCTTTCCCACTTGGCGCCGCGCCAGGCACAAAAATGGCCATATGTCTGGAGACTGGTCCCACGCCCAGAGAGCCAGCAGGGAAAACTATGCCTTGTTCTAAAGCTCTTTGGGAACCGCTTGCGTAGCCCCACACACCTGGGGGCTGCAGGATTTCCTGCTGCCTTCAGCCTCAAAACCACCCTTTCCCCCATGCCGTCACCATAGGCCCAAAAATGGCCATATGTCTGGAGATTGGTCCCACGCCCAAAGAGCCAGCAGGGAAAACTATGCCTTGTTCTAAAGCTCTTTGGGAACCGCTTGCGTAGCCCCACACACCTGGGGGCTGCAGGCTTTCCTGCTGCCTTCAGCCTCAAAACCACCCTTTCCCACTTGGAACCGCGCCAGGCACAAAAATGGCCATATGGCTGGAGATTGGTCCCACGCCCTAAGAGACAGCAGGGAAAACTATGCCTTGTTCTAAAGCTCTTTGGGAACCGCTTGCGTGGCCCCACAGACCTTGGGGCTGCAGGCTTTCCTGCTGCCTTCAGCCTCAAAACCACCCTGTCCCACTTGGCGTCGCGCCAGGCACAAAAATGGCTATTTTTCTGGAGACTGGTCACACGCCGAAAAAGCCAGCAGGGAAAACTATGCCTTGTACTAAAGCTCTTTGGGAACCGCTTGCGTAGCCCCACACACCTGGGGGCTGCAGGCTTTCCTGCTGCCTTCAGCCTCAAAAACACCCTTTCCCACTTGGCCCCGCGCGAGGCCCAAAAATGGCCATATGTCTGGAGACTGGTCCCACGGCCAAAGAGCCAGCAGGGAAAACTATGCCTTGTTCTAAAGCTCTTTGGGAACCGCTTGCGTAGCCCCACAGACCTGGGGGCTGCAGGCTTTCCTGCTGCCTTCAGCCTCAAAACCACCCTTTCCCACATGGCGTCACGCCAGGCACAAAAATGGCCATATGTCTGGAGGTTGGTCCCACGCCCAAAGAGCCAGCAGGGAAAACTATGCCTTGTTCTAAAGCTCTTTGGGAACCGCTTGCGTAGCCCCACACACCTGGGGGCTGCAGGCTTTCCTGCTGCCTTCGGCCTCAAAACCACCCTTTCCCACATGGCGTCACGCCAGGCACAAAAATGGCCATATGTCTGGAGACTGGTCCCACGCCCAAAGAGCCAGCAGGGAAAAATATGCCTTGTTCTAAAGCTCTTTGGGAACCGCTTGCGTAGCCCCACACACCTGGGGGCTGCAGGCTTTCCTGCTGCCTTCAGCCTCAAAACCACCCTTTCCCACTTGGCCCCGTGCCAGGCACAAAACTGACCATATGTCTGGAGATTGGTCCGACGCCCAAAGAGCCAGCAGGGAAAACTATGCCTTGTTCTAAAGCTCTTTGGGAACCGCTTGCGTGGCCCCACAGACCTGGGGGCTGCAGACCTTGCTGCTGCCTTCAGCCTCAAAACCACCCTTTCCCACATGGCGTCACGCCAGGCCCAAAAATGGCCATATGTCTGGAGGTTGGTCCCACGCCCAAAGAGCCAGCAGGGAAAACTATGCCTTGTTCTAAAACTCTTTGGGAACCGCTTGCGTAGCCCCACACACCTGGGGGCTGCAGGCTTTCCTGCTGCCTTCAGCCTCAAAACCACCCTTTCCCACTTGGAACCGCGCCAGGCACAAAAATGGCCATATGGCTGGAGATTGGTCCCACGCCCTAAGAGACAGCAGGGAAAACTATGCCTTGTTCTAAAGCTCTTTGGGAACCGCTTGCGTGGCCCCACAGACCTTGGGGCTGCAGGCTTTCCTGCTGCCTTCAGCCTCAAAACCACCCTGTCCCACTTGGCGTCGCGCCAGGCACAAAAATGGCTATTTTTCTGGAGACTGGTCACACGCCGAAAAAGCCAGCAGGGAAAACTATGCCTTGTTCTAAAGCTTTTTGGGAACGGCTTGCATAGCCCCACAGACCTGCGGGCTGCAGGCTTTCCTGCTGCCTTATGCCTCAAAAGCACCCTTTCCCACATGCCGTCACGCCAGGCCCAAAAATGGCCATATGTCTGGAGACTGGTCCCACGCCCAAAGAGCCAGCAGGGAAAACTATGCCTTGTTCTAAAGCTCTTTGGGAACGGCTTGCATAGCCCCACAGACCTGGGGGCTGCAGGCTTTCCTGCTGCCTTCAGCCTCAAAACCACCCTTTCCCACATTGCGCCGCGCCAGGGCCAGAAAAGGCCATATGTCTGGAGATTGGTCCCACGCCGAAAGAGCCAGCAGGGAAAACTATGCCTTGTTCTAAAGCTCTTTGGGAACGGCTTGCGTAGCCCCACACACCTGGGGGCTGCAGGCTTTCCTGCTGCCTTCAGCCTCAAAACCACCCTTTCCCACTTGGCGCCATGCCAGGCACAAAAATGGCCATATGTCTGGAGACTGGTCCCTTTCCCAAAGAGCCAGGAGGGAAAACTATGCCTTGTTCTAAAGCTCTTTGGGAACCGCTTGCGTAGCCCCACACACCTGGGGGCTGCAGGCTTTTCTCGCGCTTTCAGCCTCAAAACCACCCTTTCCCTCATGGCATCACGCCAGGCACAAAAATGGCCATATGTCTGGAGCTTGGTTCCACGCCCAAAGAGCCAGCAGGGAAAACGATGCCTTGTTCTAAAGCTCTTTGGGAACCGCTTGCGTGGCCCCACAGACCTGGGGGCTGCAGGCTTTCCTGCTGCCTTCAGCCTCAAAACCACCCTTTCCGACTTGGCGCCGCGCCAGGCACAAAAATGGCCATATGTCTGGAGATTGGTCCCACGCCCAAAGAGCCAGCAGGGAAAACTATGCCTTGTTCTAAAGCTCTTTGGAAACCGCTTACGTGGCCCCACAGACCTGGGGGCTGCAGGCTTTCCTGCTGCCTTCAGCCTCAAAACCACCCTTTCCCTCTTGGCGTCGCGCCAGGCACAAAAATGGCTATATTTCTGGAGACTGGTCCCACGCCCAAAGAGCCAGCAGGGAAAACTATGCCTTGTTCTAAAGCTCTTTGGGAACGGCTTGCGTAGCCCCACATAAACTGGGGGCTGCAGGCATTCCTGCTCTCTTCAGTCTCAAAACCACCCTTTCCCACTTGGCGCCGCGCCAGGCACAAAAATGGCCATATGTCTGGAGACTGGTCCCACGCCCAGAGAGCCAGCAGGGAAAACTATGCCTTGTTCTAAAGCTCTTTGGGAACCGCTTGCGTAGCCCCACACACCTGGGGGCTGCAGGATTTCCTGCTGCCTTCAGCCTCAAAACCACCCTTTCCCCCATGCCGTCACCATAGGCCCAAAAATGGCCATATGTCTGGAGATTGGTCCCACGCCCAAAGAGCCAGCAGGGAAAACTATGCCTTGTTCTAAAGCTCTTTGGGAACCGCTTGCGTAGCCCCACACACCTGGGGGCTGCAGGCTTTCCTGCTGCCTTCAGCCTCAAAACCACCCTTTCCCACTTGGAACCGCGCCAGGCACAAAAATGGCCATATGGCTGGAGATTGGTCCCACGCCCTAAGAGACAGCAGGGAAAACTATGCCTTGTTCTAAAGCTCTTTGGGAACCGCTTGCGTGGCCCCACAGACCTTGGGGCTGCAGGCTTTCCTGCTGCCTTCAGCCTCAAAACCACCCTGTCCCACTTGGCGTCGCGCCAGGCACAAAAATGGCTATTTTTCTGGAGACTGGTCACACGCCGAAAAAGCCAGCAGGGAAAACTATGCCTTGTACTAAAGCTCTTTGGGAACCGCTTGCGTAGCCCCACACACCTGGGGGCTGCAGGCTTTCCTGCTGCCTTCAGCCTCAAAAACACCCTTTCCCACTTGGCCCCGCGCGAGGCCCAAAAATGGCCATATGTCTGGAGACTGGTCCCACGGCCAAAGAGCCAGCAGGGAAAACTATGCCTTGTTCTAAAGCTCTTTGGGAACCGCTTGCGTAGCCCCACACACCTGGGGGCTGCAGGCTTTCCTGCTGCCTTCAGCCTCAAAACCACCCTTTCCCACATGGCGTCACGCCAGGCACAAAAATGGCCATATGTCTGGAGGTTGGTCCCACGCCCAAAGAGCCAGCAGGGAAAACTATGCCTTGTTCTAAAGCTCTTTGGGAACCGCTTGCGTAGCCCCACACACCTGGGGGCTGCAGGCTTTCCTGCTGCCTTCGGCCTCAAAACCACCCTTTCCCACATGGCGTCACGCCAGGCACAAAAATGGCCATATGTCTGGAGACTGGTCCCACGCCCAAAGAGCCAGCAGGGAAAAATATGCCTTGTTCTAAAGCTCTTTGGGAACCGCTTGCGTAGCCCCACACACCTGGGGGCTGCAGGCTTTCCTGCTGCCTTCAGCCTCAAAACCACCCTTTCCCACTTGGCCCCGTGCCAGGCACAAAACTGACCATATGTCTGGAGATTGGTCCGACGCCCAAAGAGCCAGCAGGGAAAACTATGCCTTGTTCTAAAGCTCTTTGGGAACCGCTTGCGTGGCCCCACAGACCTGGGGGCTGCAGACCTTGCTGCTGCCTTCAGCCTCAAAACCACCCTTTCCCACATGGCGTCACGCCAGGCCCAAAAATGGCCATATGTCTGGAGGTTGGTCCCACGCCCAAAGAGCCAGCAGGGAAAACTATGCCTTGTTCTAAAGCTCTTTGGGAACCGCTTGCGTAGCCCCACACACCTGGGGGCTGCAGGCTTTCCTGCTGCCTTCAGCCTCAAAACCACCCTTTCCCACTTGGAACCGCGCCAGGCACAAAAATGGCCATATGGCTGGAGATTGGTCCCACGCCCTAAGAGACAGCAGGGAAAACTATGCCTTGTTCTAAAGCTCTTTGGGAACCGCTTGCGTGGCCCCACAGACCTTGGGGCTGCAGGCTTTCCTGCTGCCTTCAGCCTCAAAACCACCCTGTCCCACTTGGCGTCGCGCCAGGCACAAAAATGGCTATTTTTCTGGAGACTGGTCACACGCCGAAAAAGCCAGCAGGGAAAACTATGCCTTGTTCTAAAGCTTTTTGGGAACGGCTTGCATAGCCCCACAGACCTGCGGGCTGCAGGCTTTCCTGCTGCCTTATGCCTCAAAAGCACCCTTTCCCACATGCCGTCACGCCAGGCCCAAAAATGGCCATATGTCTGGAGACTGGTCCCACGCCCAAAGAGCCAGCAGGGAAAACTATGCCTTGTTCTAAAGCTCTTTGGGAACGGCTTGCATAGCCCCACAGACCTGGGGGCTGCAGGCTTTCCTGCTGCCTTCAGCCTCAAAACCACCCTTTCCCACATTGCGCCGCGCCAGGGCCAGAAAAGGCCATATGTCTGGAGATTGGTCCCACGCCCAAAGAGCCAGCAGGGAAAAATATGCCTTGTTCTAAAGCTCTTTGGGAACGGCTTGCGTAGCCCCACAGACCTGCGGGCTGCAGGCTTTCCTGCTGCCTTCAGCCTCAAAACCACCCTTTCCCACTTGGCGCCATGCCAGGCACAAAAATGGCCATATGTCTGGAGACTGGTCCCTTTCCCAAAGAGCCAGGAGGGAAAACTATGCCTTGTTCTAAAGCTCTTTGGGAACCGCTTGCGTAGCCCCACACACCTGGGGGCTGCAGGCTTTTCTCGCGCTTTCAGCCTCAAAACCACCCTTTCCCTCATGGCATCACGCCAGGCACAAAAATGGCCATATGTCTGGAGACTGGTCCCACGCCCAAAGAGCCAGCAGGGAAAACTATGCCTTGTTCTAAAGCTCTTTGGGAACCGCTTGCGTAGCCCCACAGACCTGGGGGCTGCAGGCTTTCCTGCTGCCTTCAGCGTCAAAACCACCCTTTCCCACATGGCGTCACGCCAGGCACAAAAATGGCCGTATGTCTGGAGATTGGTCCCACGCCCAAAGAGCCAGCAGGGAAAACTATGCCTTGTTCTAAAGCTCTTTGGGAACCGCTTGCGTAGCCCCACAGACCTGGGGGCTGCAAGCTTTCCTGCTGCCTTCAGCCTCAAAACCACCCTTTCCCACTTGGCGCCGCGCCAGGCCCAAAAATGGCCATATGTCTGGAGACTGGTCCCACGCCCAAGAGCCAGCAGGGAAAACTATGCCTTGTTCTAAAGCTCTTTGGGAACCGCTTGCGTAGCCCCACACACCTGGGGGCTGCAGGCTTTCCTGCTGCCTTCAGCCTCAAAACCACCCTTTGCCACTTGGCGCCGCGCCAGGCACAAAAATGGCCATATGTCTGGAGACTGGTCCCTTTCCCAAAGAGCCAGGAGGGAAAACTATGCCTTGTTCTAAAGCTCTTTGGGAACCGCTTGCGTAGCCCCACAGACCTGGGGGCTGCAGGCTTTTCTCGCGCTTTCAGCCTCAAAACCACCCTTTCCCTCATGGCATCACGCCAGGCACAAAAATGGCCATATGTCTGGAGACTGGTCCCACGCCCAAAGAGCCAGCAGGGAAAACTATGCCTTGTTCTAAAGCTCTTTGGGAACCGCTTGCGTAGCCCCACACACCTGGGGGCTGCAGGCTTTCCTGCTGCCTTCAGCCTCAAAACCACCCTTTCCCACTTGGCGCCGCGCCAGGCCCAGAAAAGGCCATATGTCTGGAGATTGGTCCCACGCCCAAAGAGCCAGCAGGGAAAACTATGCCTTGTTCTAAAGCTCTTTGGGAACCGCTTGCGTAGCCCCACACACCTGGGGGCTGCAAGCTTTCCTGCTGCCTTCAGCCTCAAAACCACCCTTTCCCACTTGGCCCCGCGCCAGGCACAAAAATGGCCATATGTCTGGAGATTGGTCCCACGCCCAAAGAGCCAGCAGGGAAAACTATGCCTTGTACTAAAGCTCTTTGGGAACCGCTTGCGTAGCCCCACAGACCTGGGGGCTGAAGGCTTTCCTGCTGCCTTCAGCCTCAAAACCACCCTTTCCCACATGGCGTCACGCCAGGCACAAAAATGGCCATATGTCTGGAGATTGGTCCCACGCCCAAAGAGACAGCAGGGAAAACTATGCCTTGTTCTAAAGCTCTTTGGGAACCGCTTGCATAGCCCCACAGACCTGCGGGCTGCAGGCTTTCCTGCTGCCTTATGCCTCAAAAGCACCCTTTCCCACTTGGCGCCGCGCCAGGCCCAAAAAATGGCCATATGTCTGGAGATTGGTCCCACGCCCAAAGAGCCAGCAGGGAAAACTATGCCTTGTTCTAAAGCTCTTTGGGAACCGCTTGCGTAGCCCCACACACCTGGGGGCTGCAGGCTTTCCTGCTGCCTTCAGCCTCAAAACCACCCTTTCCCACATTGCGCCGCGCCAGGTCCAGAAAAGGCGATATGTCTGGAGATTGGTCCCACGCCCAAAGAGCCAGCAGGGAAAACTATGCCTTGTTCTAAAGCTCTTTGGGAACCGCTTGCGTAGCCCCACAGACCTGCGGGCTGCAGGCTTTCCTGCTGCCTTCAGCCTCAAAACCACCCTTTCCCACTTGGCCCCGTGCCAGGCACGAAAATGGCCATATGTCTGGAGACTGGTCCCTTTCCCAAAGAGCCAGCAGGGAAAACTATGCCTTGTTCTAAAGCTCTTTGGGAACCGCTTGCGTGGCCCCACAGACCTGGGGGCTGCAGGCTTTCCTGCTGCCTTCAGCCTCAAAACCACCCTTTCCCACATGGCGTCACGCCAGGCACAAAAATGGCCATATGTCTGGAGATTGGTCCCACGCCCAAAGAGCCAGCAGGGAAAAATATGCCTTGTTCTAACGCTCTTTGGGAATGGCTTGTGTAGCCCCACAGGCCTGGGGGCTGCCGGCTTTCCTGCTGCCTTCAGCCTCAAAACCACCCTTTCGCACTTGCCGTCGCGCCAGGCACAAAAATGGCCATATGTCTGGAGACTGGTCCCACGCCCAAAGAGCCAGCAGGGAAAACTGTGCCTTGTTCTAAAGCTCTTTGGGAACCGCTTGCGTAGCCCCACAGACCTGGGGGCTGCAGGCTTTCCTGCTGCCTTCAGCCTCAAAACCACCCTTTCCCAGATGGCGTCACGCCAGGCACAAAAGTGGCCATATGTCTGGAGGTTGGTCCCACGCCCAAAGAGCCAGCAGGGAAAACTATGCCTTGTTCTAAAGCTCTTTGGGAACCGCTTGCGTAGCCCCACACACCTGGGGGCTGCAGGATTTCCTGCTGCCTTCAGCCTCAAAAGCACCCTTTCCCACTTGGCGCCGCGCCAGGCACAAAAATGGCCATATGTCTGGAGACTGGTCCCACGCCCAAAGAGCCAGCAGGGAAAACTATGCCTTGTTCTAAAGCTCTTTGGGAACGGCTTGCGTAGCCCCACAGACCTGGGGGCTGCAGGCTTTCCTGCTGCCTTAAGCCTCAAAAGCACCCTTTCCCACATGCCGTCACGCCAGGCACAAAAATGGCCATATGTCTGGAGATTGGTCCCACGCCCAAAGA
Organism: Chroicocephalus ridibundus; assembly: GCF_963924245.1. Lineage (NCBI taxonomy): Eukaryota > Metazoa > Chordata > Aves > Charadriiformes > Laridae > Chroicocephalus > Chroicocephalus ridibundus. The sequence goes on along the minus strand of NW_026961236.1, from coordinate 220,383 downwards.
GCCAGCAGGGAAAACTATGCCTTGTTCTAAAGCTCTTTGGGAACCGCTTGCGGAGCCCCACACACCTGGGGGCTGCAGGCTTTCCTGCTGTCTTCAGCCTCAAAACAACCCTTTCCCACTTGGCGCCGCGCCAGGCACAAAAATGGCCATATGTCTAGATATTGGTCCCACGCCGAAAGAGCCAGCAGGGAAAACTATGCCTTGTTCTAAAGCTCTTTGGGAACCGCTTGCATAGCCCCACAGACCTGGGGGTTGCAGGCTTTCCTGCTGCCTTCAGCCTCAAAACCACCCTTTCCCACTTGGCGCCGCGCCAGGCCCAGAAAAGGCCATATGTCTGGAGATTGGTCCCACGCCCAAAGAGCCAGCAGGGAAAACTATGCCTTGTTCTAAAGCTCTTTGGGAACCGCTTCCGTAGCCCCACACACCTGGGGGCTGCAGGCTTTCCTGCTGCCTTTAGCCTCAAAACCACCCTTTCCCACTTGGCCCCGCGCCAGGCACAAAAATGGCCATATGTCTGGAGACTGGTCCCACGCCCAAAGAGCCAGCAGGGAAAACTATGCCTTGTTCTAAAGCTCTTTGGGAACCGCTTGCGTAGCCCCACACACCTGGGGGCTGCAGGCTTTTCTCGCGCTTTCAGCCTCAAAACCACACTTTCCCTCATGGCATCACGCCAGGCACAAAAATGGCCAGATGTCTGGAGACTGGTCCCTTTCCCAAAGAGCCAGCAGGGAAAACTATGCCTTGTTCTAAAGCTCTTTGGGAACCGCTTGCGTAGCACCACAGACCTGCGGGCTGCAGACTTTCCTGCTGCCTTCAGCCTCAAAACCACCCTTTCCCACTTGGCCCCGCGCCAGGCACAAAAATGGCCATATGTCTGGAGACTGGTCCCACGCCCAAAGAGCCAGCAGGGAAAACTATGCCTTGTTGTAAAGCTCTTTGGGAACCGCTTGCGTAGCCCCACACACCTGGGGGCTGCAGGCTTTCCTGCTGCCTTCAGCCTCAAAACCTCCATTTCCCACGTGGCCCCGCGACAGGCACAAAAACGGCCATATGTCTGGAGGTTGGTCCCACGCCCAAAGAGCCAGCAGGGAAAACTATGCCTTGTACTAAAGCTCTTTGGGAACCGCTTGCGTAGCCCCACACACCTGGGGGCTGCAGGCTTTCCTGCTGCCTTCAGCCTCAAAACCACCCTTTCCCACATGTCCCAGCGCCAGGCACAAAAATGGAGATATGTCTGGAGACTGGTCCCACGCTCAAAGAGCCAGCAGGGAAAACTATGCCTTGTTCTAAAGCTCTTTGGGAACCGCTTGCATAGCCCCACAGACCTGCGGGCTGCAGGCTTTCCTGCTGCCTTCAGCCTCAAAACCACCCTTTCCCACTTGGCCCCGTGCCAGGCCCAAAAAATGGCCATATGTCTGGAGACTGGTCCCTTTCCCAAAGAGCCAGGAGGGAAAACTATGCCTTGTTCTAAAGCTCTTTGGGAACCGCTTGCTTGGCCCCACAGACCTGGGGGCTGCAGGCTTTCCTGCTGCCTTCAGCCTCAAAACCACCCTTTCCCACTTGGCGCCGCGCTAGGTCCAGAAAAGGCCATATGTCTGGAGATTGGTCCCACACCCAAAGAGCCAGCAGGGAAAACTATGCCTTGTTCTAAAGCTCTTTGGGAACGGCTTGCGTAGCCCCACAGACCTGGGGGCTGCAGGCTTTCCTGCTGCCTTCAGCCTCAAAACCACCCTTTGCCACTTGGCGCCGCGCCAGGCACAAAAATGGCCATATGTCTGGAGACTGGTCCCTTTCCCAAAGAGCCAGGAGGGAAAACTATGCCTTGTTCTAAAGCTCTTTGGGAATGGCTTGCGTAGCCCCACACACCTGGGGGTTGCAGGCTTTTCTCGCGCTTTCAGCCTCAAAACCACACTTTCCCTCATGGCATCACGCCAGGCACAAAAATGGCCATATGTCTGGAGACTGGTCCCACGCCCAAAGAGCCAGCAGGGAAAACTATGCCTTGTTCTAAAGCTCTTTGGGAACCGCTTGCGTAGCCCCACACACCTGGGGGCTGCAGGCTTTCCTGCTGCATTCAGCCTCAAAACCACCCTTTCCCACTTGGCCCCGCGCCAGGCACAAAAATGGCAATATGTGTGGAGACTGGTCCCACGCCCAAAGAGCCAGCAGGGAAAACTATGCCTTGTTGTAAAGCTCTTTGGGAACAGCTTGCGTAGCCCCACACACCTGGGAGCTGCAGGATTTCCTGCTGCCTTCAGCCTCAAAACCTCCATTTTCCACGTGACCCCGCGCCAGGCACAAAAATCGACATATGTCTGGAGTTTGGTCCACGCCGAAAGAGCCAGCAGGGAAAACTATGCCTTGTTCTAAAGCTCTTTGGGAACCGCTTCCGTAGCCCCACACACCTGGGGGCTGCAGGCTTTCCTGCTGCCTTCAGCCTCAAATCCACCCTTTCCCACTTGTCCCCGCGCCAGGCACAAAAATGGCCATATGTCTGGAGATTGGTCCCACGCCCAAAGAGCCAGCAGGGAAAAATATGCCTTGTTCTAAAGCTCTTTGGGAACCGCTTGCGTAGCCCCACAGACCTGGGGGCTGCAGACTTTCCTGCTGCCTTAAGCCTCAAAAGCACCCTTTCCCACATGCCGTCACGCCAGGCACAAAAATGGCCATATGTCTGGAGACTGGTCCCACGCCCAAAGAGCCAGCAGGGAAAACTATGCCTTGTTCTAAAGCTCTTTGGGAACCGCTTGCGTAGCCCCACTCACCTGGGGGCTGCAGGCTTTTCTCGCGCTTTCAGCCTCAAAACCACACTTTCCCTCATGGCATCACGCCAGGCACAAAAATGGCCAGATGTCTGGAGACTGGTCCCACGCCCAAAGAGCCAGCAGGGAAAAATATGCCTTGTTCTAAAGCTCTTTGGGAACCGCTTGCGTAGCCCCACAGACCTGGGGGCTGCAGACTTTCCTGCTGCCTTAAGCCTCAAAAGCACCCTTTCCCACATGCCGTCACGCCAGGCACAAAAATGGCCATATGTCTGGAGATTGGTCCCACGCCCAAAGAGCCAGCAGGGAAAAATATGCCTTGTTCTAAAGCTCTTTGGGAACCGCTTGCATAGCCCCAGACACCTGGGGGCTGCAGGCTTTCCTGCTGTCTTCAGCCTCAAAACAACCCTTTCCCACTTGGCGCCGCGCCAGGCCCAAAAATGGCCATATGTCTAGAGATTGGTCCCACGCCCAAAGAGCCAGCAGGGAAAACTATGCCTTGTTCTAAAGCTCTTTGGGAACCGCTTGCATAGCCCCACACACCTGGGGGCTGCAGGCTTTCCTGCTGCCTTCAGCCTCAAAACCACCCTTTCCCACTTGGCGCCGCGCCAGGCCCAGAAAAGGCCATATGTCTGGAGATTGGTCCCTTTCCCAAAGAGCCAGCAGGGAAAACTATGCCTTGTTCTAAAGCTCTTTGGGAACCGCTTCCGTAGCCCCACACACCTGGGGGCTGCAGGCTTTCCTGCTGCCTTCAGCCTCAAAACCACCCTTTCCCACTTGGTGCCGCGCCAGGCCCAAAAATGGCCATATGTCTGGAGACTGGTCCCACGCCCAAAGAGCCGGCAGGGAAAACTATGCCTTGTTCTAAAGCTCTTTGGGAACCGCTTGCGTAGCCCCACACACCTGGGGGCTGCGGCTTTCCTGCTCTCTTCAGACTCAGAGGCACCCTTTCCCACTTGGCGACACGCCAGGCACAAAAATGGCCATATGTCTGGAGCTTGGTTCCACGCCCAAAGAGCCAGCAGGGAAAACGATGCCTTGTTCTAAAGCTCTTTGGGAACCGCTTGCGTGGCCCCACAGACCTGGGGGCTGCAGGCTTTCCTGCTGCCTTCAGCCTCAAAACCACCCTTTCCGACTTGGCGCCGCGCCAGGCACAAAAATGGCCATATGTCTGGAGATTGGTCCCACGCCCAAAGAGCCAGCAGGGAAAACTATGCCTTGTTCTAAAGCTCTTTGGAAACCGCTTACGTGGCCCCACAGACCTGGGGGCTGCAGGCTTTCCTGCTGCCTTCAGCCTCAAAACCACCCTTTCCCTCTTGGCGTCGCGCCAGGCACAAAAATGGCTATATTTCTGGAGACTGGTCCCACGCCCAAAGAGCCAGCAGGGAAAACTATGCCTTGTTCTAAAGCTCTTTGGGAACGGCTTGCGTAGCCCCACATAAACTGGGGGCTGCAGGCATTCCTGCTCTCTTCAGTCTCAAAACCACCCTTTCCCACTTGGCGCCGCGCCAGGCACAAAAATGGCCATATGTCTGGAGACTGGTCCCACGCCCAGAGAGCCAGCAGGGAAAACTATGCCTTGTTCTAAAGCTCTTTGGGAACCGCTTGCGTGGCCCCACAGACCTGGGGGCTGCAGGCTTTCCTGCTGCCTTCAGCCTCAAAACCACCCTTTCCCACTTGGCGCCGCGCCAGGCACAAAAATGGCCATATGTCTGGAGATTGGTCCCACGCCCAAAGAGCCAGCAGGGAAAACTATGCCTTGTTCTAAAGCTCTTTGGGAACCGCTTGCGTAGCCCCACACACCTGGGGGCTGCAGACTTTCCTGCTGCCTTCAGCCTCAAAACCACCCTTTGCCACTTGGCCCCGCGCCAGGCACAAAAATGGCCATATGTCTGGAGACTGGTCCCACGCCCAAAGAGCCAGCAGGGAAAACTATGCCTTGTTGTAAAGCTCTTTGGGAACGGCTTGCGTAGCCCCACACACCTGGGGGCTGCAGGCTTTCCTGCTGCCTTCAGCCTCAAAACCTCCATTTCCCACGTGGCCCCGCGCCAGCACAAAAATGGCCATATGTCTGGAGACTGGTCCCACGCCCAAAGAGCCGGCAGGGAAAACTATGCCTTGTTCTAAAGCTCTTTGGGAACGGCTTGCGTAGCCCAACAGACCTGGGGGCTGCAGGCTTTCCTGCTGCCTTCAGCCTCAAAAGCAGCCTTTCCCACTTGGTGCCGCGCCAGGCCCAAAAATGGCCATATGTCTGGAGACTGGTCCCACGCCCAAAGAGCCGGCAGGGAAAACTATGCCTTGTTCTAAAGCTCTTTGGGAACCGCTTGCGTAGCCCCACACACCTGGGGGCTGCGGCTTTCCTGCTCTCTTCAGCCTCAGAGGCACCCTTTCCCACTTGGCGACACGCCAGGCACAAAAATGCCCATATGTCTGGAGCTTGGTTCCACGCCCAAAGAGCCAGCAGGGAAAACGATGCCTTGTTCTAAAGCTCTTTGGGAACCGCTTGCGTGGCCCCACAGACCTGGGGGCTGCAGGCTTTCCTGCTGCCTTCAGCCTCAAAACCACCCTTTCCGACTTGGCGCCGCGCCAGGCACAAAAATGGCCATATGTCTGGAGATTGGTCCCATGCCCAAAGAGCCAGCAGGGAAAACTATGCCTTGTTCTAAAGCTCTTTGGAAACCGCTTGCGTGGCCCCACAGACCTGGGGGCTGCAGGCTTTCCTGCTGCCTTCAGCCTCAAAACCACCCTTTCCCTCTTGGCGTCGCGCCAGGCACAAAAATGGCTATATTTCTGGAGACTGGTCCCACGCCCAAAGAGCCAGCAGGGAAAACTATGCCTTGTTCTAAAGCTCTTTGGGAACGGCTTGCGTAGCCCCACATAAACTGGGGGCTGCAGGCATTCCTGCTCTCTTCCGTCTCAAAACCACCCTTTCCCACTTGGCGCCGCGCCAGGCACAAAAATGGCCATATGTCTGGAGACTGGTCCCACGCCCAGAGAGCCAGCAGGGAAAACTATGCCTTGTTCTAAAGCTCTTTGGGAACCGCTTGCGTGGCCCCACACACCTGGGGGCTGCAGGCTTTCCTGCTGCCTTCAGCCTCAAAACCACCCTTTCCCACTTGGCGCCGCGCCAGGCACAAAAATGGCCATATGTCTGGAGATTGGTCCCACGCCCAAAGAGCCAGCAGGGAAAACTATGCCTTGTTCTAAAGCTCTTTGGGAACCGCTTGCGTAGCCCCACACACCTGGGGGCTGCAGGCTTTCCTGCTGCCTTCAGTCTCAAAACCACCCTTTCCCATTTGGCACCGCGCCAGGCCCAAAAATGGCCATATGTCTGGAGACTGCTCCCACGCCCAAAGAGCCAGCAGGGAAAACTATGCCTTGTTGTAAAGCTCTTTGGGAACCGCTTGCGTAGCCCCACACACCTGGGGGCTGCAGGCTTTCCTGCTGCCTTCAGCCTCAAAACCACCCTTTCCCACTTGGCGTCGCTCCAGGCGCAAAAATGGCCATATGTCTGGAGATTGGTCCCACGCCCAAAGAGCCAGCAGGGAAAACTATGCCTTGTTCTAAAGCTCTTTGGGAACCGCTTGCGTGGCCCCACAGACCTGGGGGCTGCAGGCTTTCCTGCTGCCTTCAGCCTCAAAACCACCCTTTCCCACTTGGCGCCGCGCCAGGCCCAAAAATGGCCATATGTCTGGAGATTGGTCCCACGCCAAAACAGCCAGCAGGGAAAACTATGCCTTATTCTAAAGCTCTTTGGGAACCGTTTGCGTAGCCCCACACACCTGGGGGCTGCAGTCTTTCCTACTCTCTTCAGCCTCAAAAGCACCCTTTCCCACTTGGCGCCGCGCCAGGCACAAAAATGGCCATATGTCTGGAGATTGGTCCCACGCCAAAACAGCCAGCAGGGAAAACTATGCCTTATTCTAAAGCTCTTTGGGAACCGCTTGCGTAGCCCCACACACCTGGGGGCTGCAGTCTTTCCTGCTCTCTTCAGCCTCAAAAGCACTCTTTCCCACTTGGCGCCGCGCCAGGCACAAAAATGGCCATATGTCTGGAGACTGGTCCCACGCCCAAAGAGCCAGCAGGGAAAACTATGCCTTGTTCTAAAGCTCTTTGGGAACCGCTTGCGTAGCCCCACACACCTGGGGGCTGCAGGCTTTCCTGCTGCCTTCAGCCTCAAAACCACCCTTTCCCACTTGGCGTCGCGCTAGGCACAAAAATGGCCCTATGTCTGGAGACTGGTCCCTTTCCCAAAGAGCCAGCAGGGAAAACTATGCCTTGTTCTAAAGCTCTTTGAGAACCGCTTGCGTAGCCCCACAGACCTGGGGGCTGCAGGCTTTCCTGCTGCCTTCAGCCTCAAAACCACCCTTTCCCACATGGCGTCACGCCAGGCACAAAAACGGCCATATGTCTGGAGATTGGTCCCACGCCCAAAGAGCCAGCAGGGAAAACTATGCCTTGTTCTAAAGCTCTTTGGGAACCGCTTGCGTAGCCCCACACACCTGGGGGCTGCAGGCTTTCCTGCTGCCTTCAGCCTCAAAACCACCCTTTCCCACTTGGCGTCGCGCCAGGCACAAAAATGGCCATATGTCTAGAGATTGCTCCCACGCCCAAAGAGCCAGCAGGGAAAACTATGCCTTGTTGTAAAGCTCTTTGGGAACCGCTTGCGTAGCCCCACACACCTGGGGGCTGCAGGCTTTCCTGCTGCCTTCAGCCTCAAAACCACCCTTTCCCACTTGGCGCTGCGCCAGGCACAAAAATGGCCATATGTCTGGAGACTGGTCTCACGCCCAAAGAGCCAGCAGGGAAAACTATGCCTTGTTCTAAAGCTCTTTGGGAACCTCTTGCGTAGCCCCACACACCTGGGGGCTGCAGGCTTTCCTGCTGCCTTCAGCCTCAAAACCACCCTTTCCCACATGTCGTCACGCCAGGCACAAATATGGCCATATGTCTGGAGATTGGTCCCACGCCCAAAGAGCCAGCAGGGAAAACTATGCCTTGTTCTAAAGCTCTTTGGGAACCGCTTGCGTAGCCCCACACACCTGGGGGCTGCAGGCTTTCCTGCTGCCTTCAGCCTCAAAACCACCCTTTCCCACTTGGCACAACGCCAGGCACAAAAATGGCCCTATGTCTGGAGACTGGTCCCACGCCCAAAGAGCCAGCAGGGAAAACTATGCCTTGTTCTAAAGCTCTTTGGGAACCGCTTGCGTGGCCCCACACACCAGGGTGCTGCAGGCTTTCCTGCTGCCTTCAGCCTCAAAACCACCCTTTCCCACATGGTGTTACGCCAGGCCCAAAAATGGCCATATGTCTGGAGATTGGTCCCACGCCCAAAGAGCCAGCAGGGAAAAATATGCCTTGTTCTAAAGCTCTTTGGGAACCGCTTTCGTAGCCCCACAGACCTGGGGGCTGCAGGCTTTCCTGCTGCCTTCAGCCTCAAAACCACCCTTTCCCACATGGCGTCACGCCAGGCACAAAAATGGCCATATGTCTGGAGACTGGTCCCACGCCCAAAGAGCCAGCAGGGAAAACTATGCCTTGTTCTAAAGCTCTTTGGGAACCGCTTGCGTAGCCCCACACACCTGGGGGCTGCAGGCTTTCCTACTGCCTTCAGCCTCAAAACCACCCTTTCCCACATGGCGCTGCGCCAGGCACAAAAATGGCCATATGTCTAGAGATTGGTCCCACGCCCAAAGAGCCAGCAGGGAAAACTATGCCTTGTTCTAAAGCTCTTTGGGAACCGCTTGCGTGGCCCCACAGACCTGGGGGCTGCAGGCTTTCCTGCTGCCTTCAGCCTCAAAACCACCCTTTCCCACTTGGCGTCGCTCCAGGCCCAAAAATGGCCATATGTGTGGAGATTGGTCCCACGCCCAAAGAGCCAGGAGGGAAAACTATGCCTTGTTCTAAAGCTCTTTGGGAACCGCTTGCGTAGCCCCACAGACCTGGGGGCTACAGGCTTTTCTGCTGCCTTCAGCCTCAAAACCACCCTTTCCCACTTGGCGCCACGCCAGGCCCAAAAATGGCCATATGTCTGGAGATTGGTCCCACGCCCAAAGAGCCAGCAGGGAAAACGATGCCTTATTCTAAATCTCTTTGGGAACCGCTTGCGTGGCCCCGCAGACCTGGGGGCTGCAGGCTTTCCTGCTGCCTTCAGCCTCAAAACCACCCTTTCCCACTTGGCGCCGCGCCAGGCACAAAAATGGCCATATGTCTGGAGACTGGTCCCACGCCCAAAGAACTAGCAGGGAAAACTATGCCTTGTTCTAAAGCTCTTTGGGAACCGCTTGCGTGGCCCCACAGACCTGGGGGGTGCAGGCTTTCCTGCTGCCTTCAGCCTCAAAACCACCCTTTCCACTTGGAGTCGCGCCACGCACAAAAATGGCTATATTTCTGGAGACTGGTCCCTTTCCCAAAGAGCCAGCAGGGAAAACTATGCCTTGTTCTAAAGCTCTTTGGGAACTGCTTGCGTGGCCTCACAGACCTGAGGGTTGCAGTCTTTCCTGCTGCCTTCAGCCTCAAAACCACCTTTTCCCACATGGCGTCACGCCAGGCCCAGAAACGGCCATATGTCTGGAGGTTGGTCCCACGCCCAAAGAGCCAGCAGGGAAAACTATGCCTTGTTCTAAAGCTCTTTGGAAACCGCTTATGTGGCCCCACAGACCTGGGGGCTGCAGGCTTTCCTGCTGCCTTCAGCCTCAAAACCACCCTTTCCCACTTGGCGTCGCGCCAGGCACAAAAATGGCTATATTTCTGGAGACTGGTCCCACGCCCAAAGAGCCAGCAGGGAAAACTATGCCTTGTTCTAAAGCTCTTTGGGAACCGCTTGCGTAGCCCCAGACAAACTGGGGGCTGCAGGCATTCCTGCTCTCTTCAGTCTCAAAACCACCCTTTCCCACTTGGCGCTGCGCCAGGCACAAAAATGGCCATATGTCTGGAGACTGGTCCCACGCCCAGAGAGCCAGCAGGGAAAACTATGCCTTGTTCTAAAGCTCTTTGGGAACCGCTTGCGTGGCCCCACACACCTGGGGGCTGCAGGCTTTCCTGCTGCCTTCAGCCTCAAAACCACCCTTTCCCACTTGGCGTCGCGCCACGCACAAAAATGGCTATATTTCTGGAGACTGGTCCCACGCCCAAAGAGCCAGCAGGGAAAACTATGCCTTGTTCTAAAGCTCTTTGGGAACCGCTTGCGTGGCGTCACAGACCTGGGGGTTGCAGACTTTCCTGCTGCCTTCAGACTCAAAACCACCCTTTTCCCACTTGGCCCCGCGCCAGGCACAAAAATGGCCATATGTCTGGAGACTGGTCCCACGCCCAAAGAGCCAGCAGGGAAAACTATGCCTTGTTCTAAAGCTCTTTGGGAACCGCTTGCGTAGCCCCACACACCTGGGGGCTGCAGGCTTTCCTGCTGCCTTCAGCCTCAAAACCACCCTTTCCCACTTGGCGTCACGCCAGGCACAAAAATGGCCATATGTCTGGAGACTGGTCCCACGCCCAAAGAGCCAGCAGGGAAAAATATGCCTTGTTCTAAAGCTCTTTGGGAACCGCTTGCGTAGCCCCACACTCCTGGGGGCTGCAGGCTTTCCTGCTGCCTTCAGCCTCAAAACCACCCTTTCCCACTTGGAGACGCGCCAGGCATAAAAATGGCCATATGTCTGGAGATTGGTCCCACGCCCAAAGAGCCAGCAGGGAAAACTATGCCTTGTACTAAAGCTCTTTGGGAACCGCTTGCGTAGCCCCACAGACCTGGGGGCTGCAGGCTTTCCTGCTGCCTTCAGCCTCAAAACCACCCTTTCCCACTTGGCCCCGCGCCAGGCCCAAAAATGGCCATATGTCTGGAGACTGGTCCCACGCCCAAAGAGCCAGCAGGGAAAACTATGCCTTGTTCTAAAGCTCTTTGGGAACCGCTTGCGTAGCCCCACACACCTGGGGGCTGCAGGCTTTCCTGCTGCCTTCAGCCTCAAAACCACCCTTTCCCACATGGCGTCAAGCCAGGCCCAAAAACGGCCATATGTCTGGAGACTGGTCCCACGCCCAAGAGCAAGCGGGGAAAACTATGCCTTGTTCTAAAGCTCTTTGGGAACCGCTTGCGTCGCCCCACACACCTGGGGGCTGCAGGCTTTCCTGCTGCCTTCAGCCTCAAAACCTCCATTTCCCACGTGGCCCCGCGCCAGGCACAAAAACGGCCATATGTCTGGAAGTTGGTCCCACGCCGAAAGAGCCAGCAGGGAAAACTATGCCTTGTTCTAAAGCTCTTTGGGAACCGCTTGCGTGGCCCCACAGACCTGCGGGCTGCAGACTTTCCTGCTGCCTTCAGCTTCAAAACCACCCTTTCCCAATTGGCGTCACGCCAGGCACAAAAATGGCCATATGTCTGGAGATTGGTCCCACGCCCAAAGAGCCAGCAGGGAAAACTATACCTTGTTCTAAAGCTCTTTGGGAACCGCTTGCGTCGCCCCACACACCTGGGGGCTGCAGGCTTTCCTGCTCTCTTCAGCCTCAAAGGCACCCTGTCCCACTTGGCGCTGCGCCAGGCCCAGAAAAGGCCATATGTCTGGAGATTGGTCCCACGCCCAAAGAGCCAGCAGGGAAAACTATGCCTTGTTCTAAAGCTCTTTGGGAACCGCTTGCGTAGCCCCACACACCTGGGGGCTGCAGGCTTTCCTGCTGCCTTCAGCCTCAAAACCACCCTTTCCGACTTGGCGCCGCGCCAGGCCCAAAAATGGCCATATGTGTGGAGACTGGTCCCACGCCCAAGAGCCAGCAGGGAAAACTATGCCTTGTTGTAAAGCTCTTTGGTAACGGCTTGCGTAGCCCCACACACCTGGGGGCTTCAGGCTTTCCTGCTGCCTTCAGCCTCAAAACCACCCTTTCCCACTTGGCCCCGCGCCAGGCCCAAAAATGGCCATATGGCTGGAGACTGGTCCCACGCCCAAAGAGCCAGCAGGGAAAACTATGCCTTGTTCTAAAGCTCTTTGGGAACGGCTTGCGTAGCCCCACACACCTGGGGGCTGCAGGCTTTCCTGCTGCCTTCAGCCTCAAAACCACCCTTTCCCACATGGCGTCACGCCAGGCCCAAAAATGGCCATATGGCTGGAGACTGGTCCCACGCCCAAAGAGCCAGCAGGGAAAACTATGCCTTGTTCTAAAGCTCTTTGGGAACGGCTTGCGTAGCCCCACACACCTGGGGGCTGCAGGCTTTCCTGCTGCCTTCAGCCTCAAAACCACCCTTTCCCACATGGCGTCACGCCAGGCACAAAAATGGCCATATGTCTGGAGATTGGTCCCACGCCAAAACAGCCAGCAGGGAAAACTATGCCTTATTCTAAAGCTCTTTGGGAACCGCTTGCGTAGCCCCACACACCTGGGGGCTGCAGGCTTTCCTGCTGCCTTCAGCCTCAAAACCACCCTTTCCCACTTGGCGTCGCGCTAGGCACAAAAATGGCCCTATGTCTGGAGACTGGTCCCTTTCCCAAAGAGCCAGCAGGGAAAACTATGCCTTGTTCTAAAGCTCTTTGAGAACCGCTTGCGTAGCCCCACAGACCTGGGGGCTGCAGGCTTTCCTGCTGCCTTCAGCCTCAAAACCACCCTTTCCCACATGGCGTCACGCCAGGCACAAAAACGGCCATATGTCTGGAGATTGGTCCCACGCCCAAAGAGCCAGCAGGGAAAACTATGCCTTGTTCTAAAGCTCTTTGGGAACCGCTTGCGTAGCCCCACACACCTGGGGGCTGCAGGCTTTCCTGCTGCCTTCAGCCTCCAAACCACCCTTTCCCACTTGGCGTCGCGCCAGGCACAAAAATGGCCATATGTCTAGAGATTGCTCCCACGCCCAAAGAGCCAGCAGGGAAAACTATGCCTTGTTGTAAAGCTCTTTGGGAACCGCTTGCGTAGCCCCACACACCTGGGGGCTGCAGGCTTTCCTGCTGCCTTCAGCCTCAAAACCACCCTTTCCCACTTGGCGCTGCGCCAGGCACAAAAATGGCCATATGTCTGGAGACTGGTCTCACGCCCAAAGAGCCAGCAGGGAAAAGTATGCCTTGTTCTAAAGCTCTTTGGGAACCTCTTGCGTAGCCCCACACACCTGGGGGCTGCAGGCTTTCCTGCTGCCTTCAGCCTCAAAACCACCCTTTCCCACATGTCGTCACGCCAGGCACAAATATGGCCATATGTCTGGAGACTGGTCCCACGCCCAAAGAGCCAGCAGGGAAAACTATGCCTTGTTCTAAAGCTCTTTGGGAACCGCTTGCGTAGCCCCACACACCTGGGGGCTGCAGGCTTTCCTGCTGCCTTCAGCCTCAAAACCACCCTTTCCCACTTGGCACCGCGCCAGGCACAAAAATGGCCCTATGTCTGGAGACTGGTCCCTTTCCCAAAGAGCCAGCAGGGAAAACTATGCCTTGTTCTAAAGCTCTTTGGGAACCGCTTGCGTGGCCCCACACACCAGGGTGCTGCAGGCTTTCCTGCTGCCTTCAGCCTCAAAACCACCCTTTCCCACATGGTGTTACGCCAGGCCCAAAAATGGCCATATGTCTGGAGATTGGTCCCACGCCCAAAGAGCCAGCAGGGAAAAATATGCCTTGTTCTAAAGCTCTTTGGGAACCGCTTTCGTAGCCCCACAGACCTGGGGGCTGCAGGCTTTCCTGCTCTCTTCAGCCTCAAAACCACCCTTTCCCACATGGCGTCACGCCAGGCACAAAAATGGCCATATGTCTGGAGACTGGTCCCACGCCCAAAGAGCCAGCAGGGAAAACTATGCCTTGTTCTAAAGCTCTTTGGGAACCGCTTGCGTAGCCCCACACACCTGGGGGCTGCAGGCTTTCCTACTGCCTTCAGCCTCAAAACCACCCTTTCCCACATGGCGCTGCGCCAGGCACAAAAATGGCCATATGTCTAGAGATTGGTCCCACGCCCAAAGAGCCAGCAGGGAAAACTATGCCTTGTTCTAAAGCTCTTTGGGAACCGCTTGCGTGGCCCCACAGACCTGGGGGCTGCAGGCTTTCCTGCTGCCTTCAGCCTCAAAACCACCCTTTCCCACTTGGCGTCGCTCCAGGCCCAAAAATGGCCATATGTGTGGAGATTGGTCCCACGCCCAAAGAGCCAGGAGGGAAAACTATGCCTTGTTCTAAAGCTCTTTGGGAACCGCTTGCGTAGCCCCACAGACTTGGGGGCTGCAGGCTTTTCTGCTGCCTTCAGCCTCAAAACCACCCTTTCCCACTTGGCGCCACGCCAGGCCCAAAAATCGCCATATGTCTGGAGATTGGTCCCACGCCCAAAGAGCCAGCAGGGAAAACGATGCCTTATTCTAAATCTCTTTGGGAACCGCTTGCGTGGCCCCGCAGACCTGGGGGCTGCAGGCTTTCCTGCTGCCTTCAGCCTCAAAACCACCCTTTCCCACTTGGCGCCGCGCCAGGCACAAAAATGGCCATATGTCTGGAGACTGGTCCCACGCCCAAAGAGCCAGCAGGGAAAACTATGCCTTGTTCTAAAGCTCTTTGGGAACCGCTTGCGTGGCCCCACAGACCTGGGGGGTGCAGGCTTTCCTGCTGCCTTCAGCCTCAAAACCACCCTTTCCACTTGGAGTCGCGCCACGCACAAAAATGGCTATATTTCTGGAGACTGGTCCCTTTCCCAAAGAGCCAGCAGGGAAAACTATGCCTTGTTCTAAAGCTCTTTGGGAACCGCTTGCGTGGCCTCACAGACCTGAGGGTTGCAGTCTTTCCTGCTGCCTTCAGCCTCAAAACCACCTTTTCCCACATGGCGTCACGCCAGGCCCAGAAACGGCCATATGTCTGGAGGTTGGTCCCACGCCCAAAGAGCCAGCAGGGAAAACTATGCCTTGTTCTAAAGCTCTTTGGAAACCGCTTATGTGGCCCCACAGACCTGGGGGCTGCAGGCTTTCCTGCTGCCTTCAGCCTCAAAACCACCCTTTCCCACTTGGCGTCGCGCCAGGCACAAAAATGGCTATATTTCTGGAGACTGGTCCCACGCCCAAAGAGCCAGCAGGGAAAACTATGCCTTGTTCTAAAGCTCTTTGGGAACGGCTTGCGTAGCCCCAGACAAACTGGGGGCTGCAGGCATTCCTGCTCTCTTCAGTCTCAAAACCACCCTTTCCCACTTGGCGCTGCGCCAGGCACAAAAATGGCCATATGTCTGGAGACTGGTCCCACGCCCAGAGAGCCAGCAGGGAAAACTATGCCTTGTTCTAAAGCTCTTTGGGAACCGCTTGCGTGGCCCCACACACCTGGGGGCTGCAGGCTTTCCTGCTGCCTTCAGCCTCAAAACCACCCTTTCCCACTTGGCGTCGCGCCACGCACAAAAATGGCTATATTTCTGGAGACTGGTCCCACGCCGAAAGAGCCAGCAGGGAAAACTATGCCTTGTTCTAAAGCTCTTTGGGAACCGCTTGCGTGGCGTCACAGACCTGGGGGTTGCAGACTTTCCTGCTGCCTTCAGACTCAAAACCACCCTTTTCCCACTTGGCCCCGCGCCAGGCACAAAAATGGCCATATGTCTGGAGACTGGTCCCACGCCCAAAGAGCCAGCAGGGAAAACTATGCCTTGTTCTAAAGCTCTTTGGGAACCGCTTGTGTAGCCCCACAGACCTGCGGGCTGCAGGCTTTCCTGCTGCCTTCAGCCTCAAAACCACCCTTTCCCACTTGGCGTCACGCCAGGCACAAAAATGGCCATATGTCTGGAGACTGGTCCCACGCCCAAAGAGCCAGCAGGGAAAAATATGCCTTGTTCTAAAGCTCTTTGGGAACCGCTTGCGTAGCCCCACACTCCTGGGGGCTGCAGGCTTTCCTGCTGCCTTCAGCCTCAAAACCACCCTTTCCCACTTGGAGACGCGCCAGGCATAAAAATGGCCATATGTCTGGAGATTGGTCCCACGCCCAAAGAGCCAGCAGGGAAAACTATGCCTTGTACTAAAGCTCTTTGGGAACCGCTTGCGTAGCCCCACAGACCTCGGGGCTGCAGCCTTTCCTGCTGCCTTCAGCCTCAAAACCACCCTTTCCCACTTGGCCCCGCGCCAGGCCCAAAAATGGCCATATGTCTGGAGACTGGTCCCACGCCCAAAGAGCCAGCAGGGAAAACTATGCCTTGTTCTAAAGCTCTTTGGGAACCGCTTGCGTAGCCCCACACACCTGGGGGCTGCAGGCTTTCCTGCTGCCTTCAGCCTCAAAACCACCCTTTCCCACATGGCGTCAAGGCAGGCCCAAAAACGGCCATATGTCTGGAGACTGGTCCCACGCCCAAGAGCAAGCGGGGAAAACTATGCCTTGTTCTAAAGCTCTTTGGGAACCGCTTGCGTCGCCCCACACACCTGGGGGCTGCAGGCTTTCCTGCTGCCTTCAGCCTCAAAACCTCCATTTCCCACGTGGCCCCGCGCCAGGCACAAAAACGGCCATATGTCTGGAAGTTGGTCCCACGCCGAAAGAGCCAGCAGGGAAAACTATGCCTTGTTCTAAAGCTCTTTGGGAACCGCTTGCGTGGCCCCACAGACCTGCGGGCTGCAGACTTTCCTGCTGCCTTCAGCTTCAAAACCACCCTTTCCCAATTGGCGTCACGCCAGGCACAAAAATGGCCATATGTCTGGAGATTGGTCCCACGCCCAAAGAGCCAGCAGGGAAAACTATACCTTGTTCTAAAGCTCTTTGGGAACCGCTTGCGTCGCCCCACACACCTGGGGGCTGCAGGCTTTCCTGCTCTCTTCAGCCTCAAAGGCACCCTGTCCCACTTGGCGCTGCGCCAGGCCCAGAAAAGGCCATATGTCTGGAGATTGGTCCCACGCCCAAAGAGCCAGCAGGGAAAACTATGCCTTGTTCTAAAGCTCTTTGGGAACCGCTTGCGTAGCCCCACACACCTGGGGGCTGCAGGCTTTCCTGCTGCCTTCAGCCTCAAAACCACCCTTTCCGACTTGGCGCCGCGCCAGGCCCAAAAATGGCCATATGTGTGGAGACTTGTCCCACGCCCAAGAGCCAGCAGGGAAAACTATGCCTTGTTGTAAAGCTCTTTGGTAACGGCTTGCGTAGCCCCACACACCTGGGGGCTTCAGGCTTTCCTGCTGCCTTCAGCCTCAAAACCACCCTTTCCCACTTGGCCCCGCGCCAGGCCCAAGAATGGCCATATGGCTGGAGACTGGTCCCACGCCCAAAGAGCCAGCAGGGAAAACTATGCCTTGTTCTAAAGCTCTTTGGGAACCGCTTGCGTAGCCCCACACACCTGGGGGCTGCAGGCTTTCCTGCTGCCTTCAGCCTCAAAACCACCCTTTCCCACATGGCGTCACGCCAGGCCCAAAAATGGCCATATGTCTGGAGACTGGTCCCACGCCCAAGAGCAAGCAGGGAAAACTATGCCTTGTTCTAAAGCTCTTTGGGAAACGCTTGCGTGGCCCCACACAGCTGGGGGCTGCAGGCTTTCCTGCTGCCTTCAGCCTCAAAACCACCCTTTCCCACTTGGCGCCGCGCCACGCACAAAAATGGCCATATGTCTGGAGATTGGTCCCACGCCCAAAGAGCCAGCAGGGAAAACTATGCCTTGTTCTAAAGCTCTTTGGGAACCGCTTGCGTGGCCCCACAGACCTGGGGTCTGCAGGCTTTCCTGCTGCCTTCAGCCTCAAAACCACCCTTTCCCACTTGGCGTCGCACCAGGCACAAAAATGGCTATATTTCTGGAGACTGGTCCCTTTCCCAAAGAGCCAGCAGGGAAAACTATGCCTTGTTCTAAAGCTCTTTGGGAACCGCTTGCGTGGCCCCACAGACCTGGGGGCTGCAGACTTTCCTGCTGCCTTCAGCCCCAAACTACCCTTTCCCACATGGCGTCACGCCAGACACAAAAATGGTCATATGGCTGGAGATTGGTCCCACGCCAAAGAGCCAGCAGGGAAAACTATGCCTTGTTCTAAAGCTCTTTGGGAACCGCTTGCGTAGCCCCACACACCTGGGGGCTGCAGGCTTTCCTGCTGCCTTCAGCCTCAAAACCACCCTTTCCCACATGGCGTCACGCCAGGCACAAAAATGGCCATATGTCTGGAGACTGGTCCCACGGCCACAGAGCCAGCAGGGAAAACTATGCCTTGTTCTAAAGCTCTTTGGGAACGGCTTGCGTAGCCCCACACACCTGGGGGCTGCAGGCTTTCCTGCTGCCTTCAGCCTCAAAACCACCCTTTCCCACTTGGCGACGCACGAGGCCCAAAAATGGCCATATGTCTGGAGACTGGTCCCACGCCCAAAGAGCCAGCAGGGAAAACTATGCCTTGTTATAAAGCTCTTTGGGAACCGCTTGCGTAGCCCCACACACCTGGGGACTGCAGACTTTCCTGCTGCCTTCAGCCTCAAAACCACCCTTTCCCACTTGGCGTCACGCCAGGCACAAAAATGGCCATATGTCTGGAGATTGGTCCCACGCCGAAAGAGCCAGCAGGGAAAACTATGCCTTGTACTAAAGCTCTTTGGGAACCGCTTGCGTAGCCCCACACACCTGGGGGCTGCAGGCTTTCCTGCTGCCTTCAGCCTCAAAACCACCCTTTCCCACTTGGCGCCGCGCCAGGCACAAAAATGGCCATATGGCTGGAGATTGGTCCCACGCCCAAAGAGACAGCAGGGAAAACTATGCCTTGTTCTAAAGCTCTTTGGGAACCGCTTGCGTAGCCCCACACACCTGGGGGATGCAGGCTTTCCTGCTGCCTTCAGCCTCAAAACCACCCTTTCCCATATGGCGTCACGCCAGGCCCAAAAATGGCCATATATCTGGAGACTGGTCCCACGCCCAAAGAGCCAGCAGGGAAAACTATGCCTTGTTCTAAAGCTCTTTGGGAACCGCTTGCGTGGCCCCACACACCTGGGGGCTGCAGGCTTTCCTGCTGCCTTCAGCCTCAAAACCACCCTTTCCCACATGGCGCCGCGCCAGGCCCAAAAATGGCCATATGGCTGGAGATTGGTCCCACGCCCAAAGAGCCAGCAGGGAAAACTATGCCTTGTTCTAAAGCTCTTTGGGAACCGCTTGCGTAGCCCCACAGACCTGGGGGCTGCAGGCTTTCATGCTGCCTTCAGCCTCAAAACCACCCTTTCCCACTTGGCGCCGTGCCAGGCACAAAAATGGCCATATGTCTGGAGACTGGTCCCACGCCCAAGAGCCAGCAGGGAAAACTATGCCTTGTACTAAAGCTCTTTGGGAACGGCTTGCGTAGCCCCACACACCTGGGGGCTGCAGGCTTTCCTGCTGCCTTCAGCCTCAAAACCGCCCTTTCCCACATGGCGTCACGCCAGGCACAAAAATGGCCATATGTCTGGAGATTGGTCCCACGCCCAAAGAGCCAGCAGGGAAAACTATGCCTTGTTCTAAAGCTCTTTGGGAACCGCTTGCGTAGCCCCACAGACCTGCGGGCTGCAGGCTTTCCTGCTGCCTTCAGCCTCAAAAGCACCCTTTCCCACATGGCGTCACGCCAGGCACAAAAATGGCCATATGTCTGGAGATTGGTCCCACGCCCAAAGAGCCAGCAGGGAAAACTATGCCTTGTTCTAAAGCTCTTTGGGAACCGCTTGCATAGCCCCACACACCTGGGGGCTGCAGGCTTTCCTGCTGCCTTCAGCCTCAAAACAACCCTTTCCCACTTGGCGCCGCGCCAGGCACAAAAATGGCCATATGTCTGGAGACTGGTCCCACGCCCAAAGAGCCAGCAGGGAAAATTATGCCTTGTTCTAAAGCTCTTTGGGAACCGCTTGCGTGGCCCCACACACCTGGGGGCTGCAGGCTTTCCTGCTGCCTTCAGCCTCAAAACCACCCTTTCCCACTTGGCGTCGCGCCAGGCATAAAAATGGCCATATGTCTAGAGATTGGTCCCACGCCCAAAGAGCCAGCAGGGAAAACTATGCCTTGTACTAAAGCTCTTTGGGAACCGCTTGCGTAGCCCCACAGACCTGGGGGCTGCAGGCTTTCCTGCTGCCTTCAGCCTCACACCACCCTTTCCCACATGCCGTCACGCCAGGCCCAAAAATGGCCATATGGCTGGAGACTGGTCCCACGCTCAAGAGCCAGCAGGGAAAACTATGCCTTGTTCTAAAGCTCTTTGGGAACCGCTTCCGTAGCCCCACACACCTGGGGGCTGCAGGCTTTCCTGCTGCCT
The DNA here is from genome assembly GCF_963924245.1 of Chroicocephalus ridibundus. Classification (NCBI taxonomy): domain Eukaryota; kingdom Metazoa; phylum Chordata; class Aves; order Charadriiformes; family Laridae; genus Chroicocephalus; species Chroicocephalus ridibundus. The sequence goes on along the minus strand of NW_026961236.1, from coordinate 200,499 downwards.
TCAGCCTCAAAACCACCCTTTCCCACTTGGCACCGCGCCAGGCACAAAAATGGCCATATGTCTGGAGACTGGTCCCTTTCTCAAAGAGCCAGCAGGGAAAACTATGCCTTGTTCTAAAGCTCTTTGGGAACCGCTTGCGTAGCCCCACACACCTGGGGGCTGCAGGCTTTCCTGCTGCCTTCAGCCTCAAAATCTCCATTTCCCACGTGGCCCCGCGCCAGGCACAAAAACGGCCATATGTCTGGAGGTTGGTCCCACGCCCAAAGAGCCAGCAGGGAAAACTATGCCTTGTACTAAAGCTCTTTGGGAACCACTTGCGTAGCCCCACACACCTGGGGGCTGCAGGCTTTCCTGCTGCCTTCAGCCTCAAAACCACCCTTTCCCACTTGTCCCCGCGCCAGGCCCAAAAATGGCCATATGTCTGGAGATTGGTCCGACGCCCAAAGAGCCAGCAGGGAAAACTATGCCTTGTTCTAAAGCTCTTTGGGAAACGCTTGCGTAGCCCCACACACCTGGGGGCTGCAGGCTTTCCTGCTGCCTTCAGCCTCAAAGCCACCCTTTCCCACTTGGCGCCGCGCCAGGCCCAAAAATGGCCATATGTCTGGAGATTGGTCCCACGCCCAAGAGCCAGCAGGGAAAACTATGCCTTGTTCTAAAGCTCTTTGGGAACCGCTTCCGTAGCCCCACACACCTGGGGGCTGCAGGCTTTCCTGCTGACTTCAGCCTCAAAACCACCCTTTCCCACTTGGCGCCGCGCCAGGCCCAAGAATGGCCATATGTCTGGAGATTGGTTCCACGCCCAAAGAGCCAGCAGGGAAAATTATGCCTTGTTCTAAAGCTCTTTGGGAACCGCTTCCGTGGCCCCACAGACCTGGGGGCTGCAGGCTTTCCTGCTGCCTTCAGCCTCAAAACCACCCTTTCCCACTTGGCGTCGCGCCAGGCACAAAAATGGCTATATTTCTGGAGACTGGTCCCACGCCCAAAGAGCCAGCAGGGAAAACTATGCCTTGTTCTAAAGCTCTTTGGGAACGGCTTGCGTAGCCCCAGACAAACTGGGGGCTGCAGGCATTCCTGCTCTCTTCAGTCTCAAAACCACCCTTTCCCACTTGGCGCTGCGCCAGGCACAAAAATGGCCATATGTCTGGAGACTGGTCCCACGCCCAAAGAGCCAGCAGGGAAAACTATGCCTTGTTCTAAAGCTCTTTGGGAACCGCTTGCGTAGCCCCACACTCCTGGGGGCTGCAGGCTTTCCTGCTGCCTTCAGCCTCAAAACCACCCTTTCCCACTTGGAGACGCGCCAGGCATAAAAATGGCCATATGTCTGGAGATTGGTCCCACGCCCAAAGAGCCAGCAGGGAAAACTATGCCTTGTACTAAAGCTCTTTGGGAACCGCTTGCGTAGCCCCACAGACCTGGGGGCTGCAGCCTTTCCTGCTGCCTTCAGCCTCAAAACCACCCTTTCCCACTTGGCCCCGCGCCAGGCCCAAAAATGGCCATATGTCTGGAGACTGGTCCCACGCCCAAAGAGCCAGCAGGGAAAACTATGCCTTGTTCTAAAGCTCTTTGGGAACCGCTTGCGTAGCCCCACACACCTGGGGGCTGCAGGCTTTCCTGCTGCCTTCAGCCTCAAAACCACCCTTTCCCACATGGCGTCAAGCCAGGCCCAAAAACGGCCATATGTCTGGAGACTGGTCCCACGCCCAAGAGCAAGCGGGGAAAACTATGCCTTGTTCTAAAGCTCTTTGGGAACCGCTTGCGTCGCCCCAAACACCTGGGGGCTGCAGGCTTTCCTGCTGCCTTCAGCCTCAAAACCACCCTTTCCCACTTGGCCCCGCGCCAGGCACAAAAACGGCCATATGTCTGGAAGTTGGTCCCACGCCGAAAGAGCCAGCAGGGAAAACTATGCCTTGTTCTAAAGCTCTTTGGGAACTGCTTGCGTGGCCCCACAGACCTGGGGGCTGCAGACTTTCCTGCTGCCTTCAGCCCCAAACTACCCTTTCCCACATGGCGTCACGTCAGGCACAAAAATGGTCATATGGCTGGAGATTGGTCCCACGCCAAAGAGCCAGCAGGGAAAACTATGCCTTGTTCTAAAGCTCTTTGGGAACCGCTTGCGTAGCCCCACACACCTGGGGGCTGCAGGCTTTCCTGCTGCCTTCAGCCTCAAAACCACCCTTTCCCACATGGCGTCACGCCAGGCACAAAAATGGCCATATGTCTGGAGACTGGTCCCACGGCCACAGAGCCAGCAGGGAAAACTATGCCTTGTTCTAAAGCTCTTTGGGAACGGCTTGCGTAGCCCCACACACCTGGGGGCTGCAGGCTTTCCTGCTGCCTTCAGCCTCAAAACCACCCTTTCCCACTTGGCGACGCACGAGGCCCAAAAATGGCCGTATGTCTGGAGACTGGTCCCACGCCCAAAGAGCCAGCAGGGAAAACTATGCCTTGTTATAAAGCTCTTTGGGAACCGCTTGCGTAGCCCCACACACCTGGGGACTGCAGACTTTCCTGCTGCCTTCAGCCTCAAAACCACCCTTTCCCACTTGGCGTCACGCCAGGCACAAAAATGGCCATATGTCTGGAGATTGGTCCCACGCCGAAAGAGCCAGCAGGGAAAACTATGCCCTGTACTAAAGCTCTTTGGGAACCGCTTGCGTAGCCCCACACACCTGGGGGCTGCAGGCTTTCCTGCTGCCTTCAGCCTCAAAACCACCCTTTCCCACTTGGCGCCGCGCCAGGCACAAAAATGGCCATATGGCTGGAGATTGGTCCCACGCCCAAAGAGACAGCAGGGAAAACTATGCCTTGTTCTAAAGCTCTTTGGGAACCGCTTGCGTAGCCCCACACACCTGGGGGATGCAGGCTTTCCTGCTGCCTTCATCCTCAAAACCACCCTTTCCCATATGGCGTCACGCCAGGCCCAAAAATGCCCATATATCTGGAGACTGGTCCCACGCCCAAAGAGCCAGCAGGGAAAACTATGCCTTGTTCTAAAGCTCTTTGGGAACCGCTTGCGTGGCCCCACACACCTGGGGGCTGCAGGCTTTCCTGCTGCCTTCAGCCTCAAAACCACCCTTTCCCACATGGCGCCGCGCCAGGCCCAAAAATGGCCATATGGCTGGAGATTGGTCCCACGCCCAAAGAGCCAGCAGGGAAAACTATGCCTTGTTCTAAAGCTCTTTGGGAACCGCTTGCGTAGCCCCACAGACCTGGGGGCTGCAGGCTTTCATGCTGCCTTCAGCCTCAAAACCACCCTTTCCCACTTGGCGCCGTGCCAGGCACAAAAATGGCCATATGTCTGGAGACTGGTCCCACGCCCAAGAGCCAGCAGGGAAAACTATGCCTTGTACTAAAGCTCTTTGGGAACCGCTTGCGTAGCCCCACACACCTGGGGGCTGCAGGCTTTCCTGCTGCCTTCAGCCTCAAAACCTCCCTTTCCCACTTGGCCCCGCTCCAGGCACAAAAATGGCCAAATGTCTGGAGATTGGTCCCACGCCCAAAGAGCCAGCAGGGAAAACTATGCCTTGTACTAAAGCTCTTTGGGAACGGCTTGCGTAGCCCCACACACCTGGGGGCTGCAGGCTTTCCTGCTGCCTTCAGCCTCAAAACCACCCTTTCCCACATGGCGTCACGCCAGGCACAAAAATGGCCATATGTCTGGAGATTGGTCCCACGCCCAAAGAGCCAGCAGGGAACAATATGCCTTGTTCTAAAGCTCTTTGGGAACCGCTTGCGTAGCCCCACAGACCTGCGGGCTGCAGGCTTTCCTGCTGCCTTCAGCCTCAAAAGCACCCTTTCCCACATGCCGTCACGCCAGGCACAAAAATGGCCATATGTCTGGAGATTGGTCCCACGCCGAAAGAGCCAGCAGGGAAAACTATGCCTTGTTCTAAAGCTCTTTGGGAACCGCTTGCATAGCCCCACACACCTGGGGGCTGCAGGCTTTCCTGCTGCCTTCAGCCTCAAAACAACCCTTTCCCACTTGGCGCCGCGCCAGGCACAAAAATGGCCATATGTCTGGAGACTGGTCCCACGCCCAAAGAGACAGGAGGGAAAATTATGCCTTGTTCTAAAGCTCTTTGGGAACCGCTTGCGTGGCCCCACACACCTGGGGGCTGCAGGCTTTCCTGCTGCCTTCAGCCTCAAAACCACCCTTTCCCACTTGGCGTCGCGCCAGGCATAAAAATGGCCATATGTCTAGAGATTGGTCCCACGCCCAAAGAGCCAGCAGGGAAAACTATGCCTTGTACTAAAGCTCTTTGGGAACCGCTTGCGTAGCCCCACAGACCTGGGGGCTGCAGGCTTTCCTGCTGCCTTCAGCCTCACACCACCCTTTCCCACATGCCGTCACGCCAGGCCCAAAAATGGCCATATGTCTGGAGACTGGTCCCACGCTCAAGAGCCAGCAGGGAAAACTATGCCTTGTTCTAAAGCTCTTTGGGAACCGCTTCCGTAGCCCCACACACCTGGGGGCTGCAGGCTTTCCTGCTGCCTTCAGCCTCAAAACCACCCTTTCCCACTTGGCACCGCGCCAGGCACAAAAATGGCCATATGTCTGGAGACTGGTCCCTTTCTCAAAGAGCCAGCAGGGAAAACTATGCCTTGTTCTAAAGCTCTTTGGGAACCGCTTGCGTAGCCCCACACACCTGGGGGCTGCAGGCTTTCCTGCTGCCTTCAGCCTCAAAATCTCCATTTCCCACGTGGCCCCGCGCCAGGCACAAAAACGGCCATATGTCTGGAGGTTGGTCCCACGCCCAAAGAGCCAGCAGGGAAAACTATGCCTTGTACTAAAGCTCTATGGGAACCACTTGCGTAGCCCCACACACCTGGGGGCTGCAGGCTTTCCTGCTGCCTTCAGCCTCAAAACCACCCTTTCCCACTTGTCCCCGCGCCAGGCCCAAAAATGGCCATATGTCTGGAGATTGGTCCGACGCCCAAAGAGCCAGCAGGGAAAACTATGCCTTGTTCTAAAGCTCTTTGGGAAACGCTTGCGTAGCCCCACACACCTGGGGGCTGCAGGCTTTCCTGCTGCCTTCAGCCTCAAAGCCACCCTTTCCCACTTGGCGCCGCGCCAGGCCCAAAAATGGCCATATGTCTGGAGATTGGTCCCACGCCCAAGAGCCAGCAGGGAAAACTATGCCTTGTTCTAAAGCTCTTTGGGAACCGCTTCCGTAGCCCCACACACCTGGGGGCTGCAGGCTTTCCTGCTGACTTCAGCCTCAAAACCACCCTTTCCCACTTGGCGCCGCGCCAGGCCCAAGAATGGCCATATGTCTGGAGATTGGTTCCACGCCCAAAGAGCCAGCAGGGAAAATTATGCCTTGTTCTAAAGCTCTTTGGGAACCGCTTCCGTGGCCCCACAGACCTGGGGGCTGCAGGCTTTCCTGCTCTCTTCAGCCTCAAAACCACCCTTTCCCACACGGCGTCACGCCAGGCACAAAAATGGCCATATGTCTGGAGATTGGTCCCACGCCCAAAGAGACAGCAGGGAAAATTATGCCTGGTTCTAAAGCTCTTTGGGAACCGCTTGCGTAGCCCCACAGACCTGGGGGCTGCAGGCTTTCCTGCTGCCTTCAGCCTCAAGGGCACCCTTTCCCACGTGGCCCCGCGCCAGGCACAAAAACGGCCATAAGTCTGGAGGTTGGTCCCACGCCGAAAGAGCCAGCAGGGAAAACTATGCCTTGTTCTAAAGCTCTTTGGGAACCGCTTGCGTGGCCCCACAGACCTGCGGGCTGCAGACTTTCCTGCTGCCTTCAGCCTCAAAACCACCCTTTCCCAATTGGCGTCACGCCAGGCACAAAAATGGCCATATGTCTGGAGATTGGTCCCACGCCCAAAGAGCCAGCAGGGAAAACTATGCCTTGTTCTAAAGCTCTTTGGGAACCGCTTGCGTAGCCCCACACACCTGGGGGCTGAAGGTTTCCTGATGCCTTCAGCCTCAAAACCACCCTTTCCCACTTGGCGCCGCGCCAGGCCCAGAAACGGCCATATGTCTGGAGATTGGTCCCACGCCCAAAGAGCCAGCAGGGAAAACTATGCCTTGTTCTAAAGCTCTTTGGGAACCGCTTGCGTGGCCCCACACACCTGGGGGCTGCAGGCTTTCCTGCTGCCTTCAGCCTCAAAACCACCCTTTCCCACTTGGCGTCGGGCCAGGCACAAAAATGGCTATATTTCTGGAGACTGGTCCCTTTCCCAAAGAGCCAGCAGGGAAAACTATGCTTTGTTCTAAAGCTCTTTGGGAACCGCTTGCGTGGCCCCACAGACCTGGGGGCTGCAGACTTTCCTGCTGCCTTCAGCCTCAAAACCACCCTTTCCCACATGGCGTCATGCCAGGCCCAAAAATGGCCATATATCTGGAGACTGGTCCCACACCCAAGAGCCAGCAGGGAAAACTATGCCTTGTTCTAAAGCTCTTTGGGAACCGCTTGCGTAGCCCCACACACCTGGGGGCTGCAGGCTTTCCTGCTGCCTTCAGCCTCAAAACCACCCTTTCCCACTTGGCGCCGCACCAGGCACAAAAATGGCCATATGTCAGGAGACTGGTCCCACACCCAAAGAGCCAGCAGGGAAAACTATGCCTTGTTCTAAAGCTCTTTGGGAACCGCTTGCATAGCCCCACACACCTGGGGGCTGCAGGCTTTCCTGCTGCCTTCAGCCTCAAAACCTCCATTTCCCACGTGGCCCCGCGCCAGGCACAAAAACGGCCATATGTCTGGAGGTTGGTCCCACGCCGAAAGAGCCAGCAGGGAAAACTATGCCTTGTTCTAAAGCTCTTTGGGAACCGTTTGCGTGGCCCCACAGACCAGCGGGCTGCAGACTTTCCTGCTGCCTTCAGCCTCAAAACCACCCTTTCCCAATTGGCGTCACGCCAGGCCCAAAAATGGCCATATGTGTGGAGATTGGTCCCACGCCCAAAGAGCCAGCAGGGAAAACTATGCCTTGTTCTAAAGCTCTTTGGGAACCGCTTGCGTAGCCCCACACACCTGGGGGCTGCAGGTTTCCTGATGCCTTCAGCCTCAAAATCACGCTTTCCCACTTGGCGCCGCGCCAGGCCCAGAAACGGCCATATGTCTGGAGATTGGTCCCACGCCCAAAGAGCCAGCAGGGAAAACTATGCCTTGTTCTAAAGCTCTTTGGGAACCGCTTGCGTAGCCGCACACACCTGGGGGCTGCAGGCTTCCCTGCTGCCTTCAGCCTCAAAACCACCCTTTCCCACTTGGCGTCGCGCCAGGCACAAAAATGGCTATATTTCTGGAGACTGGTCCCTTTCCCAAAGAGCCAGCAGGGAAAACTATGCCTTGTTCTAAAGCTCTTTGGGAACCGCTTGCGTAGCCCCACAGACCTGGGGGCTGCAGCCTTTCCTGCTGCCTTCAGCCTCAAAAAAACCCTTTCCCACTTGGCGTCACGCCAGGCACAAAAATGGCCATATGTCTGGAGATTGGTCCCACGCCGAAAGAGCCAGCAGGGAAAACTATGCCTTGTTCTAAAGCTCTTTGGGAACCGCTTGCGTAGCCTCACAGACCTGGGGGCTGCAGGCTTTCCTGCTGCCTTCAGCCTCAAAACCACCCTTTCCCACTTGGCCCCGCGCCAGGCGCAGAAACGGCCATATGTCTGGAGACTGGTCCCACGCCCAAAGAGCCAGCAGGGAAAACTATGCCTTGTTCTAAAGCTCTTTGGGAACGGCTTGCATAGCCCCACACACCTGGGGGCTGCAAGCTTTCCTGCTGCCTTCAGCCTCAAAACCACCCTTTCCCACTTGGCGCCGCGCCAGGCCCAAAAATGGCCATATGTCTGGAGACTGGTCCCATGCCCAAAGAGCCAGCAGGGAAAACTATGCCTTGTTCTAAAGCTCTTTGGGAACCGCTTGCGTGGCCCCACAGACCTGGGGGCTGCAGGCTTTCCTGCTGCCTTCAGCCTCAAAACCACCCTTTCCCAATTGGCGCCGCGCTAGGCACAAAAATGGCCATATGTCTGGAGATTGGTCCCACGCCCAAAGAGCCAGCAGGGAAAACTATGCCTGGTTCTAAAGCTCTTTGGGAACCGCTTGCGTAGCCCCACACACCTGGGGGCTGCAGGCTTTCCTGCTGCCTTCAGCCTCAAAACCACCCTTTCCCACTTGGCGCCGCGCCAGGCACAAAAATGGCCATATGTCTGGAGATTGGTCCCACGCCCAAAGAGCCAGCAGGGAAAACGATGCCTTATTCTAAAGCTCTTTGGGAACCGCTTGCGTGGCCCCACAGACCTGGGGGGTGCAGGCTTTCCTGCTGCCTTCAGCCTGAAAACCACCCTTTCCCACTTGGCGCCGCGCCAGGCACAAAAATGGCCATATGTCTGGAGATTGGTCCCACGCCCAAAGAGCCAGCAGGGAAAACTATGCCTTGTTCTAAAGCTCTTTGGGAACCGCTTGCGTGGCCCCACAGACCTGGGGGCTGCAGGCTTTCCTGCTGCCTTCAGCCTCAAAACCACCCTTTCCCCCTTGGCGTCGCGCCAGGCATAAAAATGGCTATATTTCTGGAGACTGGTCCCTTTCCCAAAGAGCCAGCAGGGAAAACTATGCCTTGTTCTAAAGCTCTTTGGGAACCGCTTGCGTGGCCCCACAGACCTGCGGACTGCAGACTTTCCTGCTGCCTTCAGCCTCAAAACTACCCTTTCCCACATGGCGTCACGCCAGGCACAAAAATGGTCATATGGCTGGAGATTGGTCCCACGCCAAAGAGCCAGCAGGGAAAACTATGCCTTGTTGTAAAGCTCTTTGGGAACCGCTTGCGTAGCCCCACACACCTGCGGGCTGCAGGCTTTCCTCCTGCCTTCAGCCTGAAAACCACCCTTTCCGACATGGCGTCACGCCACGCCAAAAAATGGCCATATGTCTGGAGACTGGTCCCACGCCCAAAGAGCCAGCAGGGAAAACTATGCCTTGTTCTAAAGCTCTTTGGGAACCGCTTGCATAGCCCCACACCCCTGGGGGCTGCAAGCTTTCCTGCTGCCTTCAGCCTCAAAACCACCCTTTCCCACTTGGCGTCATGCCAGGCCCAAAAATGGCCATATGTCTGGAGACTGGTCCCACGCCCAAAGAGCCAGCAGGGAAACTATGCCTTGTTCTAAAGCTCTTTGGGAACGGCTTGCGTAGCCCCACAGACCTTGGGGCTGCAGGCTTTCCTGCTGCCTTCAGCCTCAAAGGCACCCTTTCCCACTTGGCGCCACGCCAGGCCCAAAAATGGCCATATGTCTGGAGATTGGTCCCACGCCCAAAGAGCCAGCAGGGAAAACTATGCCTTGTTCTAAAGCTCTTTGGGAACCGCTTCCGTAGCCCCACACACCTGGGGGCTGCAGGCTCTCCTGCTGCCTTCAGCCTCAAAACCACCCTTTCCCACTTGGCGCTGCGCCAGGCAAAAAAATGGCCATATGTCTGGAGGTTGGTCCCACGCCCAAAGAGCCAGCAGGGAAAACTATGCCTTGTTCTAAAGCTCTTTGGGAACCGCTTGCGTAGCCCCACACACCTGGGGGCTGCAGGCTTTCCTGCTCTCTTCAGCCTCAAAGGCACCCTTTCCCACTTGGCGCCGCGCCAGGCCCAAAAATGGCCATATGTCTGGAGACTGGTCCCACGCCCAAAGAGCCAGCAGGGAAAACTATGCCTTGTTCTAAAGCTCTTTGGGAACTGCTTGCGTAGCCCCACACACCTGGGGGCTGCAGGCTTTCCTGCTGCCTTCAGCCTCAAAACCACCCTTTCCCACTTGGCGCTGCGCGAGGCCCAAAAATGGCCATATGTCTGGAGACTGGTCCCACGCTCAAAGAGCCAGCAGGGAAAACTATGCCTTGTTCTAAAGCTCTTTGGGAACCGCTTGCGTAGCCCCACACACCTGGGGGCTGCAGGCTTTCCTGCTGCCTTCAGCCTCAAAACCACCCTTTCCCACTTGGCGTCACGCCAGGCACAAAAATGGCCATATGTCTGGAGGTTGGTCCCACGCCCAAAGAGCCAGCAGGGAAAACTATGCCTTGTTCTAAAGCTCTTTGGGAACCGCTTGCGTAGCCCCACACACCTGGGGGCTGCAGGCTTTCCTGCTGCCTTCAGCCTCAAAACCACCCTTTCGCACATGGCGTCACGCCAGGCACAAAAATGGCCATATGTCTGGAGATTGGTCCCACGCCCAAAGAGCCAGCAGGGAAAACTATGCCTTGTTCTAAAGCTCTTTGGGAACCGCTTGCGTAGCCCCACACACCTGGGGGCTGCAGGCTTTCCTGCTGCCTTCAGCCTCAAAACCACCCTTTCCCACATGGCGTGACACCAGGCCCAGAAATGGCCATATGTCTGGATATTGGTCCCACGCCCAAAGAGCCAGCAGGGAAAACTATGCCTTGTTCTAAAGCTCTTTGGGAACCGCTTGCGTAGCCCCACAGACCTTGGGGCTGCAGGCTTTCCTGCTGCCTTCAGCCTCAAAACCACCCTTTCCCACTTGGCGCCACGCCAGGCCCAAAAATGACCATATGTCTGGAGATTGGTCCCACGCCCAAAGAGTCAGCAGGGAAAACTATGCCTTGTTCTAAAGCTCTTTGGGAACCGCTTGCGTAGCCCCACACACCTGGGGGCTGCAGGCTTTCCTGCTCTCTTCAGCCTCAGAGGCACCCTTTCCCACTTGGTGCCGCGCCAGGCCCAAAAATGGCCATATGTCTGGAGACTGGTCCCACGCCCAAAGAGCCAGCAGGGAAAACTATGCCTTGTTCTAAAGCTTTTTGGGAACGGCTTGCGTAGCCCCACAGACCAGGGGGCTGCAAGCTTTCCTGCTGCCTTCAGCCTCGAAACCACCCTTTCCCACTTGGCGCCGCGCCAGGCACAAAAATGGCCATATGTCTGGAGACTGGTCCCACGCCCAAAGAGCCAGCAGGGAAAACTATGCCTTGTTCTAAAGCTCTTTGGGAACCGCTTGCGTAGCCGCACAGACCTGGGGGCTGCAGGCTTTCCTGCTGCCTTCAGCCTCAAAACCACCCTTTCCCACTTGGTGCCGCGCCAGGCTCAAAAATGGCCATATGTCTGGAGGTTGGTCCCACGCCGAAAGAGCCAGCAGGGAAAACTATGCCTTGTTCTAAAGCTCTTTGGGAACCGCTTGCGTAGCCCCACACACCTGGGGGCTGCAGGCTTTCCTGCTGCCTTCAGCCTCAAAACCACCCTTTCCCACTTGGCGCCGCGCCAGGCCCAAAAATGACCATATGTCTGGAGATTGGTCCGACGCCCAAAGAGCCAGCAGGGAAAACTATGCCTTGTTCTAAAGCTCTTTGGGAACCGCTTGCGTAGCCCCACACACCTGGGGGCTGCAGGCTTTCCTGCTCTCTTCAGCCTCAGAGGCACCCTTTCCCACTTGGTGCCGCGCCAGGCCCAAAAATGGCCATATGTCTGGAGACTGGTCCCACGCCCATAGAGCCAGCAGGGAAAAATATGCCTTGTTCTAAAGCTCTTTGGGAACCGCTTGCATAGCCCCACACACCTGCGGGCTGCAGGCTTTCCTGCTGCCTTCAGCCTGAAAACCACCCTTTCCCACATGGCGTCACGCCAGGCACAAAAATGGCCATATGTCTGGAGATTGGTCCGACGCCCAAAGAGCCAGCAGGGAAAACTATGCCTTGTTCTAAAGCTTTTTGGGAACGGCTTGCGTAGCCCCACAGACCAGGGGGCTGCAAGCTTTCCTGCTGCCTTCAGCCTCAAAACCACCCTTTCCCACTTGGCGCCGCGCCAGGCACAAAAATGGCCATATGTCTGGAGACTGGTCCCACGCCCAAAGAGCCAGCAGGGAAAACTATGCCTTGTTCTAAAGCTCTTTGTGAACCGCTTGCGTAGCCGCACAGACCTGGGGGCTGCAGGCTTTCCTGCTGCCTTCAGCCTCAAAACCACCCTTTCCCACTTGGTGCCGCGCCAGGCTCAAAAATGGCCATATGTCTGGAGGTTGGTCCCACGCCGAAAGAGCCAGCAGGGAAAACTATGCCTTGTTCTAAAGCTCTTTGGGAACCGCTTGCGTAGCCCCACACACCTGGGGGCTGCAGGCTTTCCTGCTGCCTTCGGCCTCAAAACCACCCTTTCCCACATGGCGTCACGCCAGGCACAAAAATGGCCATATGTCTGGAGACTGGTCCCACGCCCAAAGAGCCAGCAGGGAAAACTATGCCTTGTTCTAAAGCTCTTTGGGAACCGCTTGCGTAGCCCCACAGACCTGGGGGCTGCAGGCTTTCCTGCTGCCTTCAGCCTCAAAACCACCCTTTCGCACATGGCGTCACGCCAGGCACAAAAATGGCCATATGTCTGGAGATTGGTCCCACGCCCAAAGAGCCAGCAGGGAAAACTATGCCTTGTTCTAAAGCTCTTTGGGAACCGCTTGCGTAGCCCCACACACCTGGGGGCTGCAGGCTTTCCTGCTGCCTTCAGCCTCAAAACCACCCTTTCCCACATGGCGTGACACCAGGCCCAGAAATGGCCATATGTCTGGAGATTGGTCACACGCCCAAAGAGCCAGCAGGGAAAACTATGCCTTGTTCTAAACCTCTTTGGGAACCGCTTGCGTAGCCCCACAGACCTGGGGGCTGCAGGCTTTCCTGCTGCCTTCAGCCTCAAAACCACCCTTTCCCACTTGGCGCCACGCCAGGCCCAAAAATGACCATATGTCTGGAGATTGGTCCCACGCCCAAAGAGTCAGCAGGGAAAACTATGCCTTGTTCTAAAGCTCTTTGGGAACCGCTTGCGTAGCCCCACACACCTGGGGGCTTCAGGCTTTCCTGCTGCCTTCAGCCTCAAAACCACCCTTTCCCACTTGGTGCCGCGCCAGGCCCAAAAATGGCCATATGTCTGGAGACTGGTCCCATGCCCATAGAGCCAGCAGGGAAAACTATGCCTTGTTCTAAAGCTCTTTGGGAACCGCTTGCATAGCCCCACACACCTGGGGGCTGCAGGCTTTCCTGCTGCCTTCAGCCTGAAAACCACCCTTTCCCACATGGCGTCACGCCAGGCCCAAAAATGGTCATATGGCTGGAGATTGGTCCGACGCCCAAAGAGCCAGCAGGGAAAACTATGCCTTGTTCTAAAGCTTTTTGGGAACGGCTTGCGTAGCCCCACACACCTGGGGGCTGCAAGCTTTCCTGCTGCCTTCAGCCTCAAAACCACCCTTTCCCACTTGGCGCCGCGCCAGGCACAAAAATGGCCATATGTCTGGAGACTGGTCCCACGCCCAAAGAGCCAGCAGGGAAAACTATGCCTTGTTCTAAAGCTCTTTGGGAACCGCTTGCGTAGCCGCACAGACCTGGGGGCTGCAGGCTTTCCTGCTGCCTTCAGCCTCAAAACCACCCTTTCCCACTTGGTGCCGCGCCAGGCTCAAAAATGGCCATATGTCTGGAGGTTGGTCCCACGCCGAAAGAGCCAGCAGGGAAAACTATGCCTTGTTCTAAAGCTCTTTGGGAACCGCTTGCGTAGCCCCACACACCTGGGGGCTGCAGGCTTTCCTGCTGCTTTCAGCCTCAAAACCACCCTTTCCGACTTGGCGCCGCGCCAGGCCCAAAAATGACCATATGTCTGGAGATTGGTCCGACGCCCAAAGAGCCAGCAGGGAAAACTATGCCTTGTTCTAAAGCTCTTTGGGAACCGCTTGCGTAGCCCCACACACCTGCGGGCTGCAGGCTTTCCTGCTGCCTTCAGCCTCAAAACCACCCTTTCCCACTTGGCGCCACGCCAGGCACAAAAATGGCCATATGTCTGGAGACTGGTCCCACGCCCAAAGAGCCAGCAGGGAAAACTATGCCTTGTTCTAAAGCTCTTTGGGAACCGCTTGCGTAGCCCCACACACCTGGGGGCTGCAGACCTTCCTGCTGCCTTCAGCCTCAAAACCACCCTTTCCCACTTGGTGTCACGCCAGGCACAAAAATGGCCATATGTCTGGAGATTGGTCCCACGCCGAAAGAGCCAGCAGGGAAAACTATGCCTTGTTCTAAAGCTCTTTGGGAACCGCTTGCGTAGCCCCACACACCTGGGGGCTGCAGGCTTTCCTGCTGCCTTCGGCCTCAAAACCACCCTTTCCCACATGGCGTCACGCCAGGCACAAAAATGGCCATATGTCTGGAGGTTGGTCCCACGCCGAAAGAGCCAGCAGGGAAAACTATGCCTTGTTCTAAAGCTCTTTGGGAACTGCTTGCGTAGCCCCACACACCTGGGGGCTGCAGGCTTTCCTGCTGCCTTCGGCCTCAAAACCACCCTTTCCCACTAGGTGCCGCGCCAGGCTCAAAAATGCCCATATGTCTGGAGATTGGTCCGACGCCCAAAGAGCCAGCAGGGAAAAATATGCCTTGTTCTAAAGCTCTTTGGGAACCGCTTGCGTAGCCCCACACACCTGGGGGCTGCAGGCTTTCCTGCTCTCTTCAGCCTCAAAGGCACCCTTTCCCACTTGGCGCCGCGCCAGGCCCAAAAATGGCCATATGTCTGGAGACTGGTCCCACGCCCAAAGAGCCAGCAGGGAAAACTATGCCTTGTTCTAAAGCTCTTTGGGAACTGCTTGCGTAGCCCCACAGACCTGGGGGCTGCAGGCTTTCCTGCTGCCTTCAGCCTCAAAACCACCCTTTCCCACATGGCGCTGCGCGAGGCCCAAAAATGGCCATATGTCTGGAGACTGGTCCCACGCCCAAAGAGCCAGCAGGGAAAACTATGCCTTGTTCTAAAGCTCTTTGGGAACCGCTTGCGTAGCCCCTCACACCTGGGGGCTGCAGGCTTTTCTGCCACCTGCAGCCTCAAAACCACCCTTTCCCACATGGTGTCACGACAGGCACAAAAATGGCAATATGTGTGGAGATTGGTCCCACGCCCAAAGAGCCAGCAGGGAAAACTATGCCTTGTTCTAAAGCTCTTTGGGAACCGCTTGCGTAGCCCCACACACCTGGGGGCTGCAGACATTCCTGCTGCCTTCAGCCTCAAAACCACCCTTTCCCACTTGGTGTCACGCCAGGCCCAAAAATGGCCATATGTCTGGAGATTGGTCCCACGCCGAAAGAGCCAGCAGGGAAAACTATGCCTTGTTCTAAAGCTCTTTGGGAACGGCTTGCGTAGCCCCACAGACCAGGGGGCTGCAAGCTTTCCTGCTGCCTTCAGCCTCAAAAACAACCTTTCCCACTTGGCGCCGCGCCAGGCCCAAAAATAGCCATATGTCTGGAGACTGGTCCCACGCCCAAAGAGCCAGCAGGGAAAACTATGCCTTGTTCTAAAGCTCTTTGGGAACCGCTTGCGTAGACCCACACACCTGGGGGCTGCAGGCTTTCCTGCTGCCTTCAGCCTCAAAACCACCCTTTCCCACATGGCGCTGCGCGAGGCCCAAAAATGGCCATATGTCTGGAGACTGGTCCCACGCCCAAAGAGCCAGCAGGGAAAACTATGCCTTGTTCTAAAGCTCTTTGGGAACCGCTTGCGTAGCCCCACACACCTGGGGGCTGCAGGCTTTTCTGGCACCTGCAGCCTCAAAACCACCCTTTCCCACATGGTGTCACGACAGGCACAAAAATGGCCATATGTGTGGAGATTGGTCCCACGCCCAAAGAGCCAGCAGGGAAAACTATGCCTTGTTCTAAAGCTCTTTGGGAACCGCTTGCGTAGCCCCACACACCTGGGGGGTACAGGCTTTCCTACTGCCTTCAGACTCAAAACCACCCTTTCCCACTTGGCGCTGCGCCAGGCCCAAAAATGGCCATATGTCTGGAGGTTGGTCCCACGCCCAAAGAGCCAGCAGGGAAAACTATGCCTTGTTCTAAAGCTCTTTGGGAACCGCTTGCGTAGCCCCACACACCTGGGGGCTGCAGGCTTTCCTGCTGCCTTCAGCCTAAAAACCACCCTTTCCTACATGGCGTCACGCCAGGCACAAAAATGGCCATATGTCTGGAGGTTGGTCCCACGCCCAAAGAGCCAGCAGGGAAAACTATGCCTTGTTCTAAAGCTCTTTGGGAACCGCTTGCGTAGCCCCACACACCTGGGGGCTGCAAGCTTTCCTGCTGCCTTCAGCCTCAAAAACACCCTTTCCCACTTGGCGCCGCGCCAGGCCCAAAAATGGCCATATGTCTGGAGACTGGTCCCACGCCCAAAGAGCCAGCAGGGAAAACTATGCCTTGTTCTAAAGCTCTTTGGGAACCGCTTGCGTAGCCCCACACACCTGGGGGCTGCAGGCTTTCCTGCTGCCTTCAGCCTCAAAACCACCCTTTCCCACTTGGCCCCGCGCCAGGCCCAAAAATGGCCATATGTCTGGAGACTGGTCCCACGGCCACAGAGCCAGCAAGGAAAACTATGCCTTGTTGTAAAGCTCTTTGGGAACCGCTTGCGTAGCCCCACAGACCTGGGGGCTTCAGGCTTTTCTGGCACCTGCAGCCTCAAAACCACCCTTTCCCACATGGCGTCACGCCAGGCAGAAAAATGGCCATATGTCTGGAGATTGGTCCCACGCCCAAAGAGCCAGCAGGGAAAACTATGCCTTGTTCTAAAGCTCTTTGGGAACCGCTTGCGTAGCCCCACACACCTGGGGGCTGCAGGCTTTCCTGCTGCCTTCAGCCTCAAAACCACCCTTTCCCACATGGCGTCACGCCAGGCACAAAAATGGCCATATGTCTGGAGACTGGTCCCACGCCCAAAGAGCCAGCAGGGAAAACTATGCCTTGTTCTAAAGCTCTTTGGGAACCGCTTGCGTAGCCACACACACCTAGGGGGTGCAGGCTTTCCTGCTGCCTTCAGCCTCAAAACCACCCTTTCCCACATGGCGTCACGCCAGGCACAAAAATGGCCATATGTCTGGAGGTTGGTCCCACGCTCAAAGAGCCAGCAGGGAAAACTATGCCTTGTTCTAAAGCTCTTTGGGAACCGCTTGCGTAGCCCCACACACCTGGGGGCTGCAGACCTTCCTGCTGCCTTCAGCCTCAAAATCACTCTTTCCCACTTGGTGTCACGCCAGGCACAAAAATGGCCATATGTCTGGAGATTGGTCCCACGCCGAAAGAGCCAGCAGGGAAAACTATGCCTTGTTCTAAAGCTCTTTGGGAACCGCTTGCGTAGCCGCACAGACCTGGGGGCTGCAGGCTTTCCTGCTGCGTTCGGCCTCAAAACCACCCTTTCCGACTTGGTGCCGCGCCAGGCCCAAAAATGGCCATATGTCTGGAGGCTGGTCCCACGCCCAAAGAGCCAGCAGGGAAAACTATGCCTTGTTCTAAAGCTCCTAGGGAACCACTTGCGTAGCCCCACAGACGTGGGTGCTGCAGACTTTCCTGCTGCCTTCATCCTCAAAACCACCCTTTCCCACATGGCGTCACGCCAGGCCCAAAAATGGCCATATGTCTTGAGACTGGTCCCACGCCCAAAGAGCTAGCAGGGAAAACTATGCCTTGTTCTAAAGCTCTTTGGGAACCGCTTGCGTAGCCCCACACACCTGGGGGCTGCAGGCTTTTCTGGCACCTTCAGCCTCAAAACCACCCTTTCCCACTTGGCCCCGCGCCAGGCCCAAAAATGGCCATATGTCTGGAGACTGGTCCCACGCTCAAAGAGCCAGCAGGGAAAACTATGCCTTGTTCTAAAGCTCTTTGGGAACCGCTTGCGTAGCCCCACAGACCTGGGGGCTGCAGGCTTTTCTGGCACCTTCAGCCTCAAAACCACCCTTTCCCACATGGCGTCACGCCAGGCACAAAAATGGCCATATGTCTGGAGGTTGGTCCCACGCCCAAAGAGCCAGCAGGGAAAACTATGCCTTGTTCTAAAGCTCTTTGGGAACCGCTTGCGTAGCCCCACAAACCTGGGGGCTGCAGGCTTTCCTGCTGCCTTCGGCCTCAAAACCACCCTTTCCCACATTGCGTCACGCCAGGCACAAAAATGGCCATATGTCTGGAGGTTGGTCCCACGCCCAAAGAGCCAGCAGGGAAAACTATGCCTTGTTCTAAAGCTCCTAGGGAACCACTTGCGTAGCCCCACAGACGTGGGTGCTGCAGACTTTCCTGCTGCCTTCAGCCTCAAAACCACCCTTTCCCACATGGCATCACGCCAGGCCCAAAAATGGCCATATGTCTGGAGATTGGTCCCACGCCCAAAGAGCCAGCAGGGAAAACTATGCCTTGTTCTAAAGCTCTTTGGGAACCGCTTGCGTAGCCGCACACACCTGGGGGCTGCAGGCTTTCCTGCTCTCTTCAGCCTCAAAATCACCCTATCCCACTTGGCCCCGCGCGAGGCCCAAAAATGGCCATATGTCTGGAGACTGGTCCCACGCCCAAAGAGCCAGCAGGGAAAACTATGCCTTGTTCTAAAGCTCTTTGGGAACCGCTTGCGTAGCCCCACACACCTGGGGGCTGCAGGCTTTTCTGCTGCCTTCAGCCTCAAAACAACCCTTTCCCACATGGCGTCATGCCAGGCCCAAAAATGGCCATATGTCTGGAGATTGGTCCGACGCCCAAAGAGCCAGCAGGGAAAACTATGCCTTGTTCTAAAGCTCTTTGGGAACCGCTTGCGTAGCCCCACAGACCTGGGGGCTGCAAGCTTTACTGCTGCCTTCAGCCTCAAAAACAACCTTTCCCACTTGGCGCTGCGCCAGGCCCAAAAATGGCCATATGTCTGGAGACTGGTCCCACGCCCAAAGAGCCAGCAGGGAAAACTATGCCTTGTTCTAAAGCTCTTTGGGAACGGCTTGCGTAGCCCAACACACCTGGGGACTGCAGGCTTTCCTGCTGCCTTCAGCCTCAAAACCACCCTTTCCCACATGGCGTCACGCCAGGCACAAAAATGGCCATATGACTGGAGACTGGTCCCACGCTCAAAGAGCCAGCAGGGAAAACTATGCCTTGTTCTAAAGCTCTTTGGGAACCGCTTGCGTAGCCCCACACACCTAGGGGGTGCAGGCTTTCCTGCTGCCTTCAGCCTCAAAACCACCCTTTCCCACTTGGCCCCGCGCCAGGCCCAAAAATGGCCATATGTCTGGAGGTTGGTCCCACGCTCAAAGAGCCAGCAGGGAAAACTATGCCTTGTTCTAAAGCTCTTTGGGAACCGCTTGCGTAGCCCCACACACCTGGGGGCTGCAGACCTTCCTGCTGCCTTCAGCCTCAAAACAACCCTTTCCCACTTGGTGTCACGCCAGGCACAAAAATGGCCATATGTCTGGAGATTGGTCCCACGCCGAAAGAGCCAGCAGGGAAAACTATGCCTTGTTCTAAAGCTCTTTGGGAACCGCTTGCGTAGCCCCACACACCTGGGGGCTGCAGGCTTTCCTGCTGCGTTCGGCCTCAAAACCACCCTTTCCCACTTGGTGCCGCGCCAGGCCCAATAATGGCCATATGTCTGGAGACTGGTCCCACGCCCAAAGAGCCAGCAGGGAAAACTATGCCTTGTTCTAAAGCTCTTTGGGAACCGCTTGCGTAGCCCCACACACCTGGGGGCTGCAGGCTTTCCTGCTCTCTTCAGCCTCAAAGGCACCCTTTCCCACTTGGCGCCGCGCCAGGCCCAAAAATGGCCATATGTCTGGAGGCTGGTCCCACGCCCAAAGAGCCAGCAGGGAAAACTATGCCTTGTTCTAAAGCTCCTAGGGAACCACTTGCGTAGCCCCACAGACGTGGGTGCTGCAGACTTTCCTGCTGCCTTCATCCTCAAAACCACCCTTTCCCACTTGGTGTCACGCCAGGCCCAAAAATGGCCATATGTCTGGAGATTGGTCCCACGCCCAAAGAGCCAGCAGGGAAAACTATGCCTTGTTCTAAAGCTCTTTGGGAACCGCTTGCGTAGCCCCACACACCTGGGCGCTGCAGGCTTTCCTCCTGCCTTCAGCCTCAAAAACACCCTTTCCCACTTGTCGCCGCACCAGGCCCAAAAATGGCCATATGTCTGGAGACTGGTCCCACGCCCAAAGAGCTAGCAGGGAAAACTATGCCTTGTTCTAAAGCTCTTTGGGAACCGCTTGCGTAGCCCCACACACCTGGGGGCTGCAGGCTTTTCTGGCACCTTCAGCCTCAAAACCACCCTTTCCCACTTGGCCCCGCGCCAGGCCCAAAAATGGCCATATGTCTGGAGACTGGTCCCACGCTCAAAGAGCCAGCAGGGAAAACTATGCCTTGTTCTAAACCTCTTTGGGAACCGCTTGCGTAGCCCCACAGACCTGGGGGCTGCAGGCTTTTCTGGCACCTTCAGCCTCAAAACCACCCTTTCCCACATGGCGTCACGCCAGGCACAAAAATGGCCATATGTCTGGAGGTTGGTCCCACGCCCAAAGAGCCAGCAGGGAAAACTATGCCTTGTTCTAAAGCTCTTTGGGAACCGCTTGCGTAGCCCCACACACCTGGGGGCTGCAGGCTTTCCTGCTGCCTTCGGCCTGAAAACCACCCTTTCCCACATTGCGTCACGCCAGGCACAAAAATGGCCATATGTCTGGAGGTTGGTCCCACGCCCAAAGAGCCAGCAGGGAAAACTATGCCTTGTTCTAAAGCTCCTAGGGAACCACTTGCGTAGCCCCACAGACGTGGGTGCTGCAGACTTTCCTGCTGCCTTCAGCCTCAAAACCACCCTTTCCCACATGGCATCACGCCAGGCCCAAAAATGGCCATATGTCTGGAGATTGGTCCTACGCCCAAAGAGCCAGCAGGGAAAACTATGCCTTGTTCTAAAGCTCTTTGGGAACCGCTTGCGTAGCCGCACACACCTGGGGGCTGCAGGCTTTCCTGCTCTCTTCAGCCTCAAAATCACCCTATCCCACTTGGCCCCGCGCGAGGCCCTAAAATGGCCATATGTCTGGAGACTGGTCCCACGCCCAAAGAGCCAGCAGGGAAAACTATGCCTTGTTCTAAAGCTCTTTGGGAACCGCTTGCGTAGCCCCACACACCTGGGGGTTGCAGGTTTTTCTGGCACCTGAAGCCTCAAAACCACCCTTTCCCACATGGCGTCACGCCAGTCCCAAAAATGGCCATATGTCTGGAGGTTGGTCCCACGCCCAAAGAGCCAGCAGGGAAAACTATGCCTTGTTCTAAAGCTCTTTGGGAACCGCTTGCGTAGCCCCACACACCTGGGGGCTGCAGGCTTTCCTGCTCTCTTGAGCCTCAAAACAACCCTTTCCCACTTGGCGCCGCGCCAGGCCCAAAAATGGCCATATATCTGAAGATTGGTTCCACGCCCAAAGAGCCAGCAGGGAAAACTATGCCTTGTTCTAAAGCTCTTTGGGAACCGCTTGCGTAGCCCCACACACCTGGGGGCTGCAGGCTTTCCTGCTGCCTTCAGCCTCAAAACCAGCCTTTCCCACATGCCGTCACGCCAGGCCCAAAAATGGCCATATGTCTGGAGATTGGTCCCACGCCCAAAGAGCCAGCAGGGAAAACTATGCCTTGTTCTAAAGCTCTTTGGGAACCGCTTGCATAGCCCCACACACCTGCGGGCTGCAGGCTTTCCTGCTGCCTTCAGCCTCAAAACCACCCTTTCCCACTTGGCGCCGCGCCAGGCCCAAAAATGGCCATATGTCTGGAGACTGGTCCCTTTCCCAAAGAGCCAGCAGGGAAAACTATGCCTTGTTCTAAAGCTCTTTGGGAATCGCTTGCGAAGCCCCAGAGACCTGGGGGCTGCAAGCTCTCCTGCTGCCTTCAGCCTCAAAACCACCCTTTCCCACTTGGCGCCGCGCCAGGCCCAAAAATGGCCATATGTCTGGAGATTGGTCCCACGCCCAAAGAGCCAGCAGGGAAAACTATGCCTTGTTCTAAAGCTCTTTGGGAACCGCTTGCGTAGCCCCACACACCTGGGGGCTGCAGACCTTCCTGCTGCCTTCAGCCTCAAAACCACCCTTTCCCACTTGGCACCGCGCCAGGCCCAAAAATGGCCATATGTCTGGAGATTGGTCCGACGCCAAAGAGCCAGCAGGGAAAACTATGCCTTGTTCTAAAGCTCTTTGGGAACCGCTTGCGTAGCCCCACACACCTGGGGGCTGCAGGCTTTCCTGCTGCCTTCAGCCTCAAAACCACCCTTTCCCACTTGGCGCCGCGCCAGGCACAAAAATGGCCATATGTCTGGAGATTGGTCCCACGCCCAAAGAGCCAGCAGGGAAAACTGTGCCTTGTTCTAAAGCTTAGACTTTCTCGGAACTGCTTCAAATCAACTGGATATCTTTGTGCTGTAAATCTCCCAACAGCCAAACGCAAAAGCAGCAAACATCTCGCTGTATGTCCCACATCCAAAGTGCCAAGAGAGTAATGTAGAGCTTGCTCTCCCTGTCTTTGAGTACTGTTTGCACTGTCCCGATTACCTCTTTGCTAACATTCTCTTTAGAGCTGCAGGGAAACCAGGAACCACGTGGAGAAGGCACCCACACTGAAAGTGCCTGGAGGGAACATTGGGGCTTCTTCTCAGTGTCTCTGATATAGGGTTTCACTGTCCCGGGAAAGTCTCTGCTAACACCCTGCAGAGCGCTGTGCCCAATATACAGAAACGTCTTGCAGTGTCTCCTACAGGGAAAGTGCCAGGAGGATATGTCGACCTTGTTCTCAGTGTCTCTGAGAATTGCTCTGATTATCCCTGTGACCTCTTTGCTAAGACTCTCCAGAAAGCCGTCCTCAAAACCAACACACATCTTGACATATCTCCCACACTGATCGCACTGTCTCCAGAAACGGCATTCAAGGAGCCAGGAACTTTTCTGCCCACACTGTCCGGGGACAGTTCCTAAAACCAATATACATCCTGCTATATCTCCCACATGGAAAGTGCCAGGAGGGAAAAGTGAGGATTATGCTTAGACTTTCTCTGAACTGCTTCAAATCAACTGGATATCTTTGTGCTGTAAATCTCCCAACAGCCAAACGCAAAAGCAGCAAACATCTCGCTGTATGTCCCACATCCAAAGTGCCAAGAGAGTAATGTAGAGCTTGCTCTCCCTGTCTTTGAGTACTGTTTGCACTGTCCCGATTACCTCTTTGCTAACATTCTCTTCAGAGCTGCAGTGAAACCAGGAACCACGTGGAGAAGGCACCCACACTGAAAGTGCCTGGAGGGAACGTTGGGGCTTCTTCTCAGTGTCTCTGACAAAGGGTTTCACTGTCCCGGGAAAGTCTCTGCTAACACCCTGCAGAGCGCTGTGCCCAATATACAGAAACGTCTTGCGGTATCCCCTACAGGGAAAGTGCCAGGAGGGAAAAGTGAGGATTATGCTTAGACTTTCTCGGAACTGCTTCAAATCAACTAGATATCTTTGTGCTGTAAATCTCCCAACAGCCAAACGCAAAAGCAGCAAACATCTCGCTGTATGTCCCACATCCAAAGTGCCAAGAGAGAGCTTGCTCTCCCTGTCTTTGAGTACTGTTTGCACTGTCCCGATTACCTCTTTGCTAACATTCTCTTCAGAGCTGCAGTGAAACCAGGAACCACGTGGAGAAGGCACCCACACTGAAAGTGCCTGGAAGGAACGTTGGGGCTTCTTCTCAGTGTCTCTGACATAGGGTTTCACTGTCCCGGGAAAGTCTCTGCTAACACCCTGCAGAGCGCTGTGCCCAATATACAGAAACGTCTTGCGGTATCCCCTGCAGGGAAAGTGCCAGGAGGGAAAAGTGAGGATTATGCTTAGACTTTCTCTGAACTGCTTCAAATCAACTGGATATCTTTGTGCTGTAAATCTCCCAACAGCCAAACGCAAAAGCAGCAAACATCTCGCTGTATGTCCCACATCCAAAGTGCCAAGAGAGTAATGTAGAGCTTGCTCTCCCTGTCTTTGAGTACTGTTTGCACTGTCCCGATTACCTCTTTGCTAACATTCTCTTCAGAGCTGCAGTGAAACCAGGAACAACGTGGAGAAGGCACCCACACTGAAAGTGCCTGGAGGGAACATTGGGGCTTCTTCTCAGTGTCTCTGACATAGGGTTTCACTGTCCCGGGAAAGTCTCTGCTAACACCCTGCAGAGTGCTGTGCCCAATATACAGAAACGTCTTGCAGTATCTCCTACAGGGAAAGTGCCAGGAGGAATTGTCGACCTTGTTCTCAGTGTCTCTGAGAATTGCTCTGATTATCCCTGTGACCTCTTTGCTAAGACTCTCCAGAAAGCCGTCCTCAAAACCAACACACATCTTGACATATCTCCCACGTTGTTCGCACTGTCTCCAGAAACGGCATTCAAGGAGCCAGGAACTTTTCTGCCCACACTGTCCGGGGACAGTTCCTAAAACCAATATACATCCTGCTATATCTCCCACATGGAAAGTGCCAGGAGGGAAAAGTGAGGATTATGCTTAGACTTTCTCGGAACTGCTTCAAATCAACTGGATATCTTTGTGCTGTAAATCTCCCAACAGCCAAATGCAAAAGCAGCAAACATCTCGCTGTATGTCCCACATCCAAAGTGCCAAGAGAGTAATGTAGAGCTTGCTCTCCCTGTCTTTGAGTACTGTTTGCACTGTCTAGATTACCTCTTTGCTACCATTCTCTTCAGAGCTGCAGTGAAACCAGGAACCACGTGGAGAAGGCACCCAGACTGAATGTGCCTGGAGGGAACTTTGGGGCTTCTTCTCAGTGTCTCTGACATAGGGTTTCACTGTCCCGGGAAAGTCTCTGCTAACACCCTGCAGAGCGCTGTGCCCAATATACAGAAATGTCTTGCGGTATCTCCTACAGGGAAAGTGCCAGTAGGAATTGTCGACCTTGTTCTCAGTGTCTCTGAGAATTGCTCTGATTATCCCTGTGACCTCTTTGCTAAGACTCTCCAGAAAGCTGTCCTCAAAACCAACACACATCTTGACATATCTCCCACACTGATCGCACTGTCTACAGAAACAGCATTCAAGGAGCCAGGAACTTTTCTGCCCACACTGTCCGGGGACAGTTCCTAAAACCAATATACATCCTGCTATATCTCCCACATGGAAAGTGCCAGGAGGGAAAAGTGAGGATTATGCTTAGACTTTCTCGGAACTGCTTCAAATCAACTGGATATCTTTGTGCTGTAAATCTCCCAACAGCCAAACGCAAAAGCAGCAAACATCTCGCTGTATGTCCCACATCCAAAGTGCCAAGAGAGTAATGTAGAGCTTGCTCTCCCTGTCTTTGAGTACTGTTTGCACTGTCCCGATTACCTCTTTGCTAACATTCTCTTCAGAGCTGCAGGGAAACCAGGAACCACGTGGAGAAGGCACCCACACTGAAAGTGCCTGGAGGGAACGTTGGGGCTTCTTCTCAGTGTCTCTGACATAGGGTTTCACTGTCCCGGGAAAGTCTCTGCTAACACCCTGCAGAGCGCTGTGCCCAATATACAGAAACCTCTTGCGGTATCTCCTACAGGGAAAGTGCCAGGAGGGAAAAGTGAGGATTATGCTTAGACTTTCTCGGAACTGCTTCAAATCAACTAGATATCTTTGTGCTGTAAATCTCCCAACAGCCAAACGCAAAAGCAGCAAACATCTCGCTGTATGTCCCACATCCAAAGTGCCAAGAGAGAGCTTGCTCTCCCTGTCTTTGAGTACTGTTTGCACTGTCCCGATTACCTCTTTGCTAACATTCTCTTCAGAGCTGCAGGGAAACCAGGAACCACGTGGAGAAGGCACCCACACTGAAAGTGCCTGGAGGGAACTTTGGGGCTTCTTCTCAGTGTCTCTGACATAGGGTTTCACTGTCCCGGGAAAGTCTCTGCTAACACCCTGCAGAGTGCTGTGCCCAATATACAGAAACGTCTTGCAGTATCTCCTACAGGGAAAGTGCCAGGAGGAATTGTCGACCTTGTTCTCAGTGTCTCTGAGAATTGCTCTGATTATCCCTGTGACCTCTTTGTTAAGACTCTCCAGAAAGCCGTCCTCAAAACCAACACACATCTTGACATATCTCCCACACTGATCGCACTGTCTCCAGAAACGGCATTCAAGGAGCCAGGAACTTTTCTGCCCACACTGTCCGGGGACAGTTCCTAAAACCAATATACATCCTGCTATATCTCCCACATGGAAAGTGCCAGGAGGGAAAAGTGAGGATTATGCTTAGACTTTCTCGGAACTGCTTCAAATCAACTGGATATCTTTGTGCTGTAAATCTCCCAACAGCCAAATGCAAAAGCAGCAAACATCTCGCTGTATGTCCCACATCCAAAGTGCCAAGAGAGTAATGTAGAGCTTGCTCTCCCTGACTTTGAGTACTGTTTGCACTGTCTTGATTACCTCTTTGCTAACATTCTCTTCAGAACTGCAGGGAAACCAGGAACCACGTGGAGAAGGCACCCAGACTGAATGTGCCTGGAGGGAACTTTGGGGCTTCTTCTCAGTGTCTCTGACATAGGGTTTCACTGTCCCGGGAAAGTCTCTGCTAACACCCTGCAGAGTGCTGTGCCCAATATACAGAAACGTCTTGCAGTATCTCCTACAGGGAAAGTGCCAGGAGGAATTGTCGACCTTGTTCTCAGTGTCTCTGAGAATTGCTCTGATTATCCCTGTGACCTCTTTGCTAAGACTCTCCAGAAAGCCGTCCTCAAAACCAACACACATCTTGACATATCTCCCACACTGATCGCACTGTCTCCAGAAACGGCATTCAAGGAGCCAGGAACTTTTCTGCCCACACTGTCCGGGGACAGTTCCTAAAACCAATATACATCCTGCTATATCTCCCACATGGAAAGTGCCAGGAGGGAAAAGTGAGGATTATGCTTAGACTTTCTCGGAACTGCTTCAAATCAACTGGATATCTTTGTGCTGTAAATCTCCCAACAGCCAAATGCAAAAGCAGCAAACATCTCGCTGTATGTCCCACATCCAAAGTGCCAAGAGAGTAATGTAGAGCTTGCTCTCCCTGTCTTTGAGTACTGTTTGCACTGTCCCGATTACCTCTTTGCTAACATTCTCTTCAGAGCTGCAGTGAAACCAGGAACCACGTGGAGAAGGCACCCACACTGAAAGTGCCTGGAGGGAACGTTGGGGCTTCTTCTCAGTGTCTCTGACATAGGGTTTCACTGTCCCGGGAAAGTCTCTGCTAACACCCTGCAGAGCGCTGTGCCCAATATACAGAAACGTCTTGCGGTATCCCCTACAGGGAAAGTGCCAGGAGGGAAAAGTGAGGATTATGCTTAGACTTTCTCGGAACTGCTTCAAATCAACTAGATATCTTTGTGCTGTAAATCTCCCAACAGCCAAACGCAAAAGCAGCAAACATCTCGCTGTATGTCCCACATCCAAAGTGCCAAGAGAGTAATGTAGAGCTTGCTCTCCCTGTCTTTGAGTACTGTTTGCACTGTCCCGATTACCTCTTTGCTAACATTCTCTTCAGAGCTGCAGGGAAACCAGGAACCACGTGGAGAAGGCACCCACAGTGAAAGTGCCTGGAGGGAACTTTGGGGCTTCTTCTCAGTGTCTCTGACATAGGGTTTCACTGTCCCGGGAAAGTCTCTGCTAACACCCTGCAGAGCGCTGTGCCCAATATACAGAAACGTCTTGCAGTATCTCCTACAGGGAAAGTGCCAGGAGGAATTGTCGACCTTGTTCTCAGTGTCTCTGAGAATTGCTCTGATTATCCCTGTGACCTCTTTGCTAAGACTCTCCAGAAAGCCGTCCTCAAAACCAACACACATCTTGACATATCTCCCACACTGATCGCACTGTCTCCAGAAACGGCATTCAAGGAGCCAGGAACTTTTCTGCCCACACTGTCCGGGGACAGTTCCTAAGACCAATATACATCCTGCTATATCTCCCACATGGAAAGTGCCAGGAGGGAAAAGTGAGGATTATGCTTAGACTTTCTCGGAACTGCTTCAAATCAACTGGATATCTTTGTGCTGTAAATCTCCCAACAGCCAAACGCAAAAGCAGCAAACATCTCGCTGTATGTCCCACATCCAAAGTGCCAAGAGAGTAATGTAGAGCTTGCTCTCCCTGTCTTTGAGTACTGTTTGCACTGTCTCGATTACCTCTTTGCTAACATTCTCTTCAGAGCTGCAGTGAAACCAGGAACCACGTGGAGAAGGCACCCACACTGAAAGTGCCTGGAAGGAACGTTGGGGCTTCTTCTCAGTGTCTCTGACATAGGGTTTCACTGTCCCGGGAAAGTCTCTGCTAACACCCTGCAGAGCGCTGTGCCCAATATACAGAAACGCCTTGCGGTATCTCCTACAGGGAAAGTTCCAGGAGGGAAAAGTGAGGATTATGCTTAGACTTTCTCTGAACTGCTTCAAATCAACTAGATATCTTTGTGCTGTAAATCTCCCAACAGCCAAATGTAAAAGCAGCAAACATCTCGCTGTATGTCCCACATCCAAAGTGCCAAGAGAGAGCTTGCTCTCCCTGTCTTTGAGTACTGTTTGCACTGTCCCGATTACATCTTTGCTAACATTCTCTTTAGAGCTGCAGGGAAACCAGGAACCACGTGGAGAAGGCACCCACACTGAAAGTGCCTGGAAGGAACGTTGGGGCTTCTTCTCAGTGTCTCTGATATAGGGTTTCACTGTCCCGGGAAAGTCTCTACTAACACCCTGCAGAGCGCTGTGCCCAATATACAGAAACGTCTTGCGGTATCTCCTACAGGGAAAGTGCCAGGAGGGAAAAGTGAGGATTATGCTTAGACTTTCTCGGAACTGCTTCAAATCAACTGGATATCTTTGTGCTGTAAATCTCCCAACAGCCAAACGCAAAAGCAGCAAACATCTCGCTGTATGTCCCACATCCAAAGTGCCAAGAGAGAGCTTGCTCTCCCTGTCTTTGAGTACTGTTTGCACTGTCCCGATTACCTCTTTGCTAACATTCTCTTCAGAGATGCAGTGAAACCAGGAACCACGTGGAGAAGGCACCCACACTGAAAGTGCCTGGAGGGAACTTTGGGGCTTCTTCTCAGTGTCTCTGACATATGGTTTCACTGTCCCGGGAAAGTCTCTGCTAACACCCTGCAGAGTGCTGTGCCCAATATACAGAAACGTCTTGCAGTATCTCCTACAGGGAAAGTGCCAGGAGGAATTGTCGACCTTGTTCTCAGTGTCTCTGAGAATTGCTCTGATTATCCCTGTGATCTCTTTGCTAAGACTCTCCAGAAAACCGTCCTCAAAACCAACACACATCTTGACATATCTCCCACACTGATCGCACTGTCTCCAGAAACGGCATTCAAGGAGCCAGGAACTTTTCTGCCCACACTTACCGGGGACAGTTCCTAAAACCAATATACATCCTGCTATATCTCCCACATGGAAAGTGCCAGGAGGGAAAAGTGAGGATTATGCTTAGACTTTCTCGGAACTGCTTCAAATCAACTGGATATCTTTGTGCTGTAAATCTCCCAACAGCCAAACGCAAAAGCAGCAAACATCTCGCTGTATGTCCCACATCCAAAGTGCCAAGAGAGTAATGTAGAGCTTGCTCTCCCTGTCTTTGAGTACTGTTTGCACTGTCCCGATTACCTCTTTGCTAACATTCTCTTCAGAGCTGCAGTGAAACCAGGAACCACGTGGAGAAGGCACCCACACTGAAAGTGCCTGGAAGGAACGTTGGGGCTTCTTTTCAGTGTCTCTGACATAGGGTTTCACTGTCCCGGGAAAGTCTCTGCTAACACCCTGCAGAGCGCTGTGCCCAATATACAGAAACGTCTTGCGGTATCCCCTGCAGGGAAAGTGCCAGGAGGGAAAAGTGAGGATTATGTTTAGACTTTCTCGGAACTGCTTCAAATCAACTAGATATCTTTGTGCTGTAAATCTCCCAACAGCCAAACGCAAAAGCAGCAAACATCTCGCTGTATGTCCCACATCCAAAGTGCCAAGAGAGTAATGTAGAGCTTGCTCTCCCTGTCTTTGAGTACTGTTTGCACTGTCCCGATTACCTCTTTGCTAACATTCTCTTCAGAGCTGCAGTGAAACCAGGAACCACGTGGAGAAGGCACCCACACTGAAAGTGCCTGGAAGGAACGTTGGGGCTTCTTTTCAGTGTCTCTGACATAGGGTTTCACTGTCCCGGGAAAGTCTCTGCTAACACCCTGCAGAGCGCTGTGCCCAATATACAGAAACGTCTTGCGGTATCCCCTGCAGGGAAAGTGCCAGGAGGGAAAAGTGAGGATTATGCTTAGACTTTCTCGGAACTGCTTCAAATCAACTAGATATCTTTGTGCTGTAAATCTCCCAACTGCCAAACGCAAAAGCAGCAAACATCTCGCTGTATGTCCCACATCCAAAGTGCCAAGAGAGAGCTTGCTCTCCCTGTCTTTGAGTACTGTTTGCACTGTCCCGATTACCTCTTTGCTAACATTCTCTTCAGAGCTGCAGGGAAACCAGGAACCACGTGGAGAAGGCACCCACACTGAAAGTGCCTGGAGGGAACTTTGGGGCTTCTTCTCAGTGTCTCTGACATAGGGTTTCACTGTCCCGGGAAAGTCTCTGCTAACACCCTGCAGAGTGCTGTGCCCAATATACAGAAACGTCTTGCAGTATCTCCTACAGGGAAAGTGCCAGGAGGAATTGTCGACCTTGTTCTCAGTGTCTCTGAGAATTGCTCTGATTATCCCTGTGACCTCTTTGTTAAGACTCTCCAGAAAGCCGTCCTCAAAACCAACACACATCTTGACATATCTCCCACACTGATCGCACTGTCTCCAGAAACGGCATTCAAGGAGCCAGGAACTTTTCTGCCCACACTGTCCGGGGACAGTTCCTAAAACCAATATACATCCTGCTATATCTCCCACATGGAAAGTGCCAGGAGGGAAAAGTGAGGATTATGCTTAGACTTTCTCGGAACTGCTTCAAATCAACTGGATATCTTTGTGCTGTAAATCTCCCAACAGCCAAATGCAAAAGCAGCAAACATCTCGCTGTATGTCCCACATCCAAAGTGCCAAGAGAGTAATGTAGAGCTTGCTCTCCCTGACTTTGAGTACTGTTTGCACTGTCTTGATTACCTCTTTGCTAACATTCTCTTCAGAGCTGCAGGGAAACCAGGAACCACGTGGAGAAGGCACCCAGACTGAATGTGCCTGGAGGGAACTTTGGGGCTTCTTCTCAGTGTCTCTGACATAGGGTTTCACTGTCCCGGGAAAGTCTCTGCTAACACCCTGCAGAGTGCTGTGCCCAATATACAGAAACGTCTTGCAGTATCTCCTACAGGGAAAGTGCCAGGAGGAATTGTCGACCTTGTTCTCAGTGTCTCTGAGAATTGCTCTGATTATCCCTGTGACCTCTTTGCTAAGACTCTCCAGAAAGCCGTCCTCAAAACCAACACACATCTTGACATATCTCCCACACTGATCGCACTGTCTCCAGAAACGCCATTCAAGGAGCCAGGAACTTTTCTGCCCACACTGTCCGGGGACAGTTCCTAAAACCAATATACATCCTGCTATATCTCCCACATGGAAAGTGCCAGGAGGGAAAAGTGAGGATTATGCTTAGACTTTCTCGGAACTGCTTCAAATCAACTGGATATCTTTGTGCTGTAAATCTCCCAACAGCCAAATGCAAAAGCAGCAAACATCTCGCTGTATGTCCCACATCCAAAGTGCCAAGAGAGTAATGTAGAGCTTGCTCTCCCTGTCTTTGAGTACTGTTTGCACTGTCCCGATTACCTCTTTGCTAACATTCTCTTCAGAGCTGCAGTGAAACCAGGAACCACGTGGAGAAGGCACCCACACTGAAAGTGCCTGGAGGGAACGTTGGGGCTTCTTCTCAGTGTCTCTGACATAGGGTTTCACTGTCCCGGGAAAGTCTCTGCTAACACCCTGCAGAGCGCTGTGCCCAATATACAGAAACGTCTTGCGGTATCCCCTACAGGGAAAGTGCCAGGAGGGAAAAGTGAGGATTATGCTTAGACTTTCTCGGAACTGCTTCAAATCAACTAGATATCTTTGTGCTGTAAATCTCCCAACAGCCAAACGCAAAAGCAGCAAACATCTCGCTGTATGTCCCACATCCAAAGTGCCAAGAGAGAGCTTGCTCTCCCTGTCTTTGAGTACTGTTTGCACTGTCCCGATTACCTCTTTGCTAACATTCTCTTTAGAGCTGCAGGGAAACCAGGAACCACGTGGAGAAGGCACCCACACTGAAAGTGCCTGGAAGGAACGTTGGGGCTTCTTCTCAGTGTCTCTGATATAGGGTTTCACTGTCCCGGGAAAGTCTCTACTAACACCCTGCAGAGCGCTGTGCCCAATATACAGAAACGTCTTGCGGTATCTCCTACAGGGAAAGTGCCAGGAGGGAAAAGTGAGGATTATGCTTAGACTTTCTCGGAACTGCTTCAAATCAACTGGATATCTTTGTGCTGTAAATCTCCCAACAGCCAAACGCAAAAGCAGCAAACATCTCGCTGTATGTCCCACATCCAAAGTGCCAAGAGAGAGCTTGCTCTCCCTGTCTTTGAGTACTGTTTGCACTGTCCCGATTACCTCTTTGCTAACATTCTCTTCAGAGCTGCACTGAAACCAGGAACCACGTGGAGAAGGCACCCACACTGAAAGTGCCTGGAGGGAACTTTGGGGCTTCTTCTCAGTGTCTCTGACATATGGTTTCACTGTCCCGGGAAAGTCTCTGCTAACACCCTGCAGAGTGCTGTGCCCAATATACAGAAACGTCTTGCAGTATCTCCTACAGGGAAAGTGCCAGGAGGAATTGTCGACCTTGTTCTCAGTGTCTCTGAGAATTGCTCTGATTATCCCTGTGATCTCTTTGCTAAGACTCTCCAGAAAACCGTCCTCAAAACCAACACACATCTTGACATATCTCCCACACTGATCGCACTGTCTCCAGAAACGGCATTCAAGGAGCCAGGAACTTTTCTGCCCACACTTACCGGGGACAGTTCCTAAAACCAATATACATCCTGCTATATCTCCCACATGGAAAGTGCCAGGAGGGAAAAGTGAGGATTATGCTTAGACTTTCTCGGAACTGCTTCAAATCAACTGGATATCTTTGTGCTGTAAATCTCCCAACAGCCAAACGCAAAAGCAGCAAACATCTCGCTGTATGTCCCACATCCAAAGTGCCAAGAGAGTAATGTAGAGCTTGCTCTCCCTGTCTTTGAGTACTGTTTGCACTGTCCCGATTACCTCTTTGCTAACATTCTCTTCAGAGCTGCAGTGAAACCAGGAACCACGTGGAGAAGGCACCCACACTGAAAGTGCCTGGAAGGAACGTTGGGGCTTCTTTTCAGTGTCTCTGACATAGGGTTTCACTGTCCCGGGAAAGTCTCTGCTAACACCCTGCAGAGCGCTGTGCCCAATATACAGAAACGTCTTGCGGTATCCCCTGCAGGGAAAGTGCCAGGAGGGAAAAGTGAGGATTATGCTTAGACTTTCTCTGAACTGCTTCAAATCAACTAGATATCTTTGTGCTGTAAATCTCCCAACAGCCAAACGCAAAAGCAGCAAACATCTCGCTGTATGTCCCACATCCAAAGTGCCAAGAGAGTAATGTAGAGCTTGCTCTCCCTGTCTTTGAGTACTGTTTGCACTGTCCCGATTACCTCTTTGCTAACATTCTCTTCAGAGCTGCAGTGAAACCAGGAACCACGTGGAGAAGGCACCCACACTGAAAGTGCCTGGAAGGAACGTTGGGGCTTCTTTTCAGTGTCTCTGACATAGGGTTTCACTGTCCCGGGAAAGTCTCTGCTAACACCCTGCAGAGCGCTGTGCCCAATATACAGAAACGTCTTGCGGTATCCCCTGCAGGGAAAGTGCCAGGAGGGAAAAGTGAGGATTATGCTTAGACTTTCTCAGAACTGCTTCAAATCAACTAGATATCTTTGTGCTGTAAATCTCCCAACTGCCAAACGCAAAAGCAGCAAACATCTCGCTGTATGTCCCACATCCAAAGTGCCAAGAGAGTAATGTAGAGCTTGCTCTCCCTGTCTTTGAGTACTGTTTGCACTGTCCCGATTACCTCTTTGCTAACATTCTCTTCAGAGCTGCAGTGAAACCAGGAACCACGTGGAGAAGGCACCAACTCTAAAAGTGCCTGGAAGGAACGTTGGGGCTTCTTTTCAGTGTCTCTGACATAGGGTTTCACTGTCCCGGGAAAGTCTCTGCTAACACCCTGCAGAGCGCTGTGCCCAATATACAGAAACGTCTTGCGGTATCTCCTACAGGGAAAGTGCCAGGAGGAATTGTCGACCTTGTTCTCAGTGTCTCTGAGAATTGCTCTGATTATCCCTGTGACCTCTTTGCTAAGACTCTCCAGAAAGCCGTCCTCAAAACCAACACACATCTTGACATATCTCCCACACTGATCGCACTGTCTCCAGAAACGGCATTCAAGGAGCCAGGAACTTTTCTGCCCACACTGTCCGGGGACAGTTCCTAAAACCAATATACATCCTGCTATATCTCCCACATGGAAAGTGCCAGGAGGGAAAAGTGAGGATTATGCTTAGACTTTCTCGGAACTGCTTCAAATCAACTAGATATCTTTGTGCTGTATATCTCCCAACAGCCAAACGCAAAAGCAGCAAACATCTCGCTGTATGTCCCACATCCAAAGTGCCAAGAGAGTAATGTAGAGCTTGCTCTCCCTGTCTTTGAGTACTGTTTGCACTGTCCCGATTACCTCTTTGCTAACATTCTCTTCAGAGCTGCAGTGAAACCAGGAACCACGTGGAGAAGGCACCCACACTGAAAGTGCCTGGAAGGAACGTTGGGGCTTCTTTTCAGTGTCTCTGACATAGGGTTTCACTGTCCCGGGAAAGTCTCTGCTAACACCCTGCAGAGCGCTGTGCCCAATATACAGAAACGTCTTGCGGTATCCCCTGCAGGGAAAGTGCCAGGAGGGAAAAGTGAGGATTATGCTTAGACTTTCTCGGAACTGCTTCAAATCAACTAGATATCTTTGTGCTGTAAATCTCCCAACAGCCAAACGCAAAAGCAGCAAACATCTCGCTGTATGTCCCACATCCAAAGTGCCAAGAGCGTAATGTAGAGCTTGCTCTCCCTGTCTTTGAGTACTGTTTGCACTGTCCCGATTACCTCTTTGCTAACATTCTCTTCAGAGCTGCAGGGAAACCAGGAACCACGTGGAGAAGGCACCCACACTGAAAGTGCCTGGAAGGAACGTTGGGGCTTCTTTTCAGTGTCTCTGACATAGGGTTTCACTGTCCCGGGAAAGTCTCTGCTAAAACCCTGCAGAGCGCTGTGCCCAATATACAGAAACGTCTTGCGGTATCCCCTGCAGGGAAAGTGCCAGGAGGGAAAAGTGAGGATTATGCTTAGACTTTCTCGGAACTGCTTCAAATCAACTAGATATCTTTGTGCTGTAAATCTCCCAACTGCCAAACGCAAAAGCAGCAAACATCTCGCTGTATGTCCCACATCCAAAGTGCCAAGAGAGTAATGTAGAGCTTGCTCTCCCTGTCTTTGAGTACTGTTTGCACTGTCCCGATTACCTCTTTGCTAACATTCTCTTCAGAGCTGCAGTGAAACCAGGAACCACGTGGAGAAGGCACCAACTCTAAAAGTGCCTGGAAGGAACGTTGGGGCTTCTTTTCAGTGTCTCTGACATAGGGTTTCACTGTCCCGGGAAAGTCTCTGCTAACACCCTGCAGAGCGCTGTGCCCAATATACAGAAACGTCTTGCGGTATCTCCTACAGGGAAAGTGCCAGGAGGAATTGTCGACCTTGTTCTCAGTGTCTCTGAGAATTGCTCTGATTATCCCTGTGACCTCTTTGCTAAGACTCTCCAGAAAGCCGTCCTCAAAACCAACACACATCTTGACATATCTCCCACACTGATCGCACTGTCTCCAGAAACGGCATTCAAGGAGCCAGGAACTTTTCTGCCCACACTGTCCGGGGACAGTTCCTAAAACCAATATACATCCTGCTATATCTCCCACATGGAAAGTGCCAGGAGGGAAAAGTGAGGATTATGCTTAGACTTTCTCGGAACTGCTTCAAATCAACTGGATATCTTTGTGCTGTAAATCTCGCAACAGCCAAACGCAAAAGCAGCAAACATCTCGCTGTATGTCCCACATCCAAAGTGCCAAGAGAGTAATGTAGAGCTTGCTCTCCCTGTCTTTGAGTACTGTTTGCACTGTCCCGATTACCTCTTTGCTAACATTCTCTTCAGAGCTGCAGTGAAACCAGGAACCACGTGGAGAAGGCACCCACACTGAAAGTGCCTGGAAGGAACGTTGGGGCTTCTTTTCAGTGTCTCTGACATAGGGTTTCACTGTCCCGGGAAAGTCTCTGCTAACACCCTGCAGAGCGCTGTGCCCAATATACAGAAACGTCTTGCGGTATCCCCTGCAGGGAAAGTGCCAGGAGGGAAAAGTGAGGATTATGCTTAGACTTTCTCGGAACTGCTTCAAATCAACTGGATATCTTTGTGCTGTAAATCTCCCAACAGCCAAACGCAAAAGCAGCAAACATCTCGCTGTATGTCCCACATCCAAAGTGCCAAGAGAGTAATGTAGAGCTTGCTGTCCCTGTCTTTGAGTACTGTTTGCACTGTCCCGATTACCTCTTTGCTAACATTCTCTTCAGAGCTGCAGTGAAACCAGGAACCACGTGGAGAAGGCACCCACACTGAAAGTGCCTGGAAGGAACGTTGGGGCTTCTTTTCAGTGTCTCTGACATAGGGTTTCACTGTCCCGGGAAAGTCTCTGCTAACACCCTGCAGAGCGCTGTGCCCAATATACAGAAACGTCTTGCGGTATCTCCTACAGGGAAAGTGCCAGGAGGGAAAAGTGAGGATTATGCTTAGACTTTCTCGGAACTGCTTCAAATCAACTAGATATCTTTGTGCTGTAAATCTCCCAACTGCCAAACGCAAAAGCAGCAAACATCTCGCTGTATGTCCCACATCCAAAGTGCCAAGAGAGTAATGTAGAGCTTGCTCTCCCTGTCTTTGAGTACTGTTTGCACTGTCCCGATTACCTCTTTGCTAACATTCTCTTCAGAGCTGCAGTGAAACCAGGAACCACGTGGAGAAGGCACCAACTCTAAAAGTGCCTGGAAGGAACGTTGGGGCTTCTTTTCAGTGTCTCTGACATAGGGTTTCACTGTCCCGGGAAAGTCTCTGCTAACACCCTGCAGAGCGCTGTGCCCAATATACAGAAACGTCTTGCGGTATCTCCTACAGGGAAAGTGCCAGGAGGAATTGTCGACCTTGTTCTCAGTGTCTCTGAGAATTGCTCTGATTATCCCTGTGACCTCTTTGCTAAGACTCTCCAGAAAGCCGTCCTCAAAACCAACACACATCTTGACATATCTCCCACACTGATCGCACTGTCTCCAGAAACGGCATTCAAGGAGCCAGGAACTTTTCTGCCCACACTGTCCGGGGACAGTTCCTAAAACCAATATACATCCTGCTATATCTCCCACATGGAAAGTGCCAGGAGGGAAAAGTGAGGATTATGCTTAGACTTTCTCGGAACTGCTTCAAATCAACTGGATATCTTTGTGCTGTAAATCTCCCAACAGCCAAATGCAAAAGCAGCAAACATCTCGCTGTATGTCCCACATCCAAAGTGCCAAGAGAGTAATGTAGAGCTTGCTCTCCCTGTCTTTGAGTACTGTTTGCACTGTCCCGATTACCTCTTTGCTAACATTCTCTTCAGAGCTGCAGTGAAACCAGGAACCACGTGGAGAAGGCACCCACACTGAAAGTGCCTGGAAGGAACGTTGGGGCTTCTTCTCAGTGTCTCTGACATAGGGTTTCACTGTCCCGGGAAAGTCTCTGCTAACACCCTGCAGAGCGCTGTGCCCAATATACAGAAACGTCTTGCGGTATCCCCTGCAGGGAAAGTTCCAGGAGGGAAAAGTGAGGATTATGCTTAGACTTTCTCTGAACTGCTTCAAATCAACTAGATATCTTTGTGCTGTAAATCTCCCAACAGCCAAATGTAAAAGCAGCAAACATCTCGCTGTATGTCCCACATCCAAAGTGCCAAGAGAGAGCTTGCTCTCCCTGTCTTTGAGTACTGTTTGCACTGTCCCGATTACCTCTTTGCTAACATTCTCTTCAGAGCTGCAGTGAAACCAGGAACCACGTGGAGAAGGCACCCACACTGAAAGTGCCTGGAAGGAACGTTGGGGCTTCTTCTCAGTGTCTCTGACATAGGGTTTCACTGTCCCGGGAAAGTCTCTGCTAACACCCTGCAGAGCGCTGTGCCCAATATACAGAAACGTCTTGCGGTATCTCCTACAGGGAAAGTGCCAGGAGGAATTGTCGACCTTGTTCTCAGTGTCTCTGAGAATTGCTCTGATTATCCCTGTGACCTCTTTGCTAAGACTCTCCAGAAAGCCGTCCTCAAAACCAACACACATCTTGACATATCTCCCACACTGATCGCACTGTCTCCAGAAACGGCATTCAAGGAGCCAGGAACTTTTCTGCCCACACTTACCGGGGACAGTTCCTAAAACCAATATACATCCTGCTATATCTCCCACATGGAAAGTGCCAGGAGGGAAAAGTGAGGATTATGCTTAGACTTTCTCGGAACTGCTTCAAATCAACTGGATATCTTTGTGCTGTAAATCTCCCAACAGCCAAACGCAAAAGCAGCAAACATCTCGCTGTATGTCCCACATCCAAAGTGCCAAGAGAGTAATGTAGAGCTTGCTCTCCCTGTCTTTGAGTACTGTTTGCACTGTCCCGATTACCTCTTTGCTAACATTCTCTTCAGAGCTGCAGTGAAACCAGGAACCACGTGGAGAAGGCACCCACACTGAAAGTGCCTGGAAGGAACGTTGGGGCTTCTTTTCAGTGTCTCTGACATAGGGTTTCACTGTCCCGGGAAAGTCTCTGCTAACACCCTGCAGAGCGCTGTGCCCAATATACAGAAACGTCTTGCGGTATCCCCTGCAGGGAAAGTGCCAGGAGGGAAAAGTGAGGATTATGCTTAGACTTTCTCGGAACTGCTTCAAATCAACTAGATATCTTTGTGCTGTAAATCTCCCAACAGCCAAACGCAAAAGCAGCAAACATCTCGCTGTATGTCCCACATCCAAAGTGCCAAGAGAGTAATGTAGAGCTTGCTGTCCCTGTCTTTGAGTACTGTTTGCACTGTCCCGATTACCTCTTTGCTAACATTCTCTTCAGAGCTGCAGTGAAACCAGGAACCACGTGGAGAAGGCACCCACACTGAAAGTGCCTGGAAGGAACGTTGGGGCTTCTTTTCAGTGTCTCTGACATAGGGTTTCACTGTCCCGGGAAAGTCTCTGCTAACACCCTGCAGAGCGCTGTGCCCAATATACGAAAACGTCTTGCGGTATCCCCTGCAGGGAAAGTGCCAGGAGGGAAAAGTGAGGATTATGCTTAGACTTTCTCGGAACTGCTTCAAATCAACTGGATATCTTTGTGCTGTAAATCTCCCAACAGCCAAACGCAAAAGCAGCAAACATCTCGCTGTATGTCCCACATCCAAAGTGCCAAGAGAGAGCTTGCTCTCCCTGTCTTTGAGTACTGTTTGCACTGTCCCGATTACCTCTTTGCTAACATTCTCTTTAGAGCTGCAGGGAAACCAGGAACCACGTGGAGAAGGCACCCACACTGAAAGTGCCTGGAAGGAACGTTGGGGCTTCTTTTCAGTGTCTCTGATATAGGGTTTCACTGTCCCGGGAAAGTCTCTGCTAACACCCTGCAGAGCGCTGTGCCCAATATACAGAAACGTCTTGCGGTATCTCCTACAGGGAAAGTGCCAGGA
Organism: Chroicocephalus ridibundus; assembly: GCF_963924245.1. Classification (NCBI taxonomy): domain Eukaryota; kingdom Metazoa; phylum Chordata; class Aves; order Charadriiformes; family Laridae; genus Chroicocephalus; species Chroicocephalus ridibundus. The sequence goes on along the minus strand of NW_026961236.1, from coordinate 160,922 downwards.
GGGAAAAGTGAGGATTATGCTTAGACTTTCTCTGAACTGCTTCAAATCAACTAGATATCTTTCTGCTGTAAATCTCCCAACAGCCAAATATAAAAGCAGCAAACATCTCGCTGTATGTCCCACATCCAAAGTGCCAAGAGAGAGCTTGCTCTCCCTGTCTTTGAGTACTGTTTGCACTGTCCCGATTACCTCTTTGCTAACATTCTCTTTAGAGCTGCAGGGAAACCAGGAACCACGTGGAGAAGGCACCCACACTGAAAGTGCCTGGAAGGAACGTTGGGGCTTCTTTTCAGTGTCTCTGATATAGGGTTTCACTGTCCCGGGAAAGTCTCTACTAACACCCTGCAGAGCGCTGTGCCCAATATACAGAAACGTCTTGCGGTATCTCCTACAGGGAAAGTGCCAGGAGGGAAAAGTGAGGATTATGCTTAGACTTTCTCGGAACTGCTTCAAATCAACTAGATATCTTTGTGCTGTAAATCTCCCAACTGCCAAACGCAAAAGCAGCAAACATCTCGCTGTATGTCCCACATCCAAAGTGCCAAGAGAGTAATGTAGAGCTTGCTCTCCCTGTCTTTGAGTACTGTTTGCACTGTCCCGATTACCTCTTTGCTAACATTCTCTTCAGAGCTGCAGTGAAACCAGGAACCACGTGGAGAAGGCACCCACACTGAAAGTGCCTGGAAGGAACGTTGGGGCTTCTTCTCAGTGTCTCTGACATAGGGTTTCACTGTCCCGGGAAAGTCTCTGCTAACACCCTGCAGAGCGCTGTGCCCAATATACAGAAACGTCTTGCGGTATCTCCTACAGGGAAAGTGCCAGGAGGAATTGTCGACCTTGTTCTCAGTGTCTCTGAGAATTGCTCTGATTATCCCTGTGACCTCTTTGCTAAGACTCTCCAGAAAGCCGTCCTCAAAACCAACACACATCTTGACATATCTCCCACACTGATCGCACTGTCTCCAGAAACGGCATTCAAGGAGCCAGGAACTTTTCTGCCCACACTGTCCGGGGACAGTTCCTAAAACCAATATACATCCTGCTATATCTCCCACATGGAAAGTGCCAGGAGGGAAAAGTGAGGATTATGCTTAGACTTTCTCGGAACTGCTTCAAATCAACTAGATATCTTTGTGCTGTATATCTCCCAACAGCCAAACGCAAAAGCAGCAAACATCTCGCTGTATGTCCCACATCCAAAGTGCCAAGAGAGAGCTTGCTCTCCCTGTCTTTGAGTACTGTTTGCACTGTCCCGATTACCTCTTTGCTAACATTCTCTTCAGAGCTGCAGTGAAACCAGGAACCACGTGGAGAAGGCACCCACACTGAAAGTGCCTGGAAGGAACTTTGGGGCTTCTTCTCAGTGTCTCTGACATAGGGTTTCACTGTCCCGGGAAAGTCTCTGCTAACACCCTGCAGAGCGCTGTGCCCAATATACAGAAACGTCTTGCGGTATCTCCTACAGGGAAAGTGCCAGGAGGAATTGTCGACCTTGTTCTCAGTGTCTCTGAGAATTGCTCTGATTATCCCTGTGACCTCTTTGCTAAGACTCTCCAGAAAGCCGTCCTCAAAACCAACACACATCTTGACATATCTCCCACACTGATCGCACTGTCTCCAGAAACGGCATTCAAGGAGCCAGGAACTTTTCTGCCCACACTGTCCGGGGACAGTTCCTAAAACCAATATACATCCTGCTATATCTCCCACATGGAAAGTGCCAGGAGGGAAAAGTGAGGATTATGCTTAGACTTTCTCTGAACTGCTTCAAATCAACTGGATATCTTTGTGCTGTAAATCTCCCAACAGCCAAATGTAAAAGCAGCAAACATCTCGCTGTATGTCCCACATCCAAAGTGCCAAGAGAGTAATGTAGAGCTTGCTCTCCCTGTCTTTGAGTACTGTTTGCACTGTCCCGATTACCTCTTTGCTAACATTCTCTTCAGAGCTGCAGTGAAACCAGGAACCACGTGGAGAAGGCACCCACACTGAAAGTGCCTGGAAGGAACGTTGGGGCTTCTTTTCAGTGTCTCTGACATAGGGTTTCACTGTCCCGGGAAAGTCTCTGCTAACACCCTGCAGAGCGCTGTGCCCAATATACAGAAACGTCTTGCGGTATCCCCTGCAGGGAAAGTGCCAGGAGGGAAAAGTGAGGATTATGCTTAGACTTTCTCGGAACTGCTTCAAATCAACTAGATATCTTTGTGCTGTAAATCTCCCAACAGCCAAACGCAAAAGCAGCAAACATCTCGCTGTATGTCCCACATCCAAAGTGCCAAGAGAGTAATGTAGAGCTTGCTCTCCCTGTCTTTGAGTACTGTTTGCACTGTCCCGATTACCTCTTTGCTAACATTCTCTTCAGAGCTGCAGTGAAACCAGGAACCACGTGGAGAAGGCACCAACTCTAAAAGTGCCTGGAAGGAACGTTGGGGCTTCTTTTCAGTGTCTCTGACATAGGGTTTCACTGTCCCGGGAAAGTCTCTGCTAACACCCTGCAGAGCGCTGTGCCCAATATACAGAAACGTCTTGCGGTATCTCCTACAGGGAAAGTGCCAGGAGGAATTGTCGACCTTGTTCTCAGTGTCTCTGAGAATTGCTCTGATTATCCCTGTGACCTCTTTGCTAAGACTCTCCAGAAAGCCGTCCTCAAAACCAACACACATCTTGACATATCTCCCACACTGATCGCACTGTCTCCAGAAACGGCATTCAAGGAGCCAGGAACTTTTCTGCCCACACTGTCCGGGGACAGTTCCTAAAACCAATATACATCCTGCTATATCTCCCACATGGAAAGTGCCAGGAGGGAAAAGTGAGGATTATGCTTAGACTTTCTCGGAACTGCTTCAAATCAACTAGATATCTTTGTGCTGTATATCTCCCAACAGCCAAACGCAAAAGCAGCAAACATCTCGCTGTATGTCCCACATCCAAAGTGCCAAGAGAGTAATGTAGAGCTTGCTCTCCCTGTCTTTGAGTACTGTTTGCACTGTCCCGATTACCTCTTTGCTAACATTCTCTTCAGAGCTGCAGTGAAACCAGGAACCACGTGGAGAAGGCACCCACACTGAAAGTGCCTGGAAGGAACGTTGGGGCTTCTTTTCAGTGTCTCTGACATAGGGTTTCACTGTCCCGGGAAAGTCTCTGCTAACACCCTGCAGAGCGCTGTGCCCAATATACAGAAACGTCTTGCGGTATCCCCTGCAGGGAAAGTGCCAGGAGGGAAAAGTGAGGATTATGCTTAGACTTTCTCGGAACTGCTTCAAATCAACTAGATATCTTTGTGCTGTAAATCTCCCAACAGCCAAACGCAAAAGCAGCAAACATCTCGCTGTATGTCCCACATCCAAAGTGCCAAGAGCGTAATGTAGAGCTTGCTCTCCCTGTCTTTGAGTACTGTTTGCACTGTCCCGATTACCTCTTTGCTAACATTCTCTTCAGAGCTGCAGGGAAACCAGGAACCACGTGGAGAAGGCACCCACACTGAAAGTGCCTGGAAGGAACGTTGGGGCTTCTTTTCAGTGTCTCTGACATAGGGTTTCACTGTCCCGGGAAAGTCTCTGCTAAAACCCTGCAGAGCGCTGTGCCCAATATACAGAAACGTCTTGCGGTATCCCCTGCAGGGAAAGTGCCAGGAGGGAAAAGTGAGGATTATGCTTAGACTTTCTCGGAACTGCTTCAAATCAACTAGATATCTTTGTGCTGTAAATCTCCCAACTGCCAAACGCAAAAGCAGCAAACATCTCGCTGTATGTCCCACATCCAAAGTGCCAAGAGAGTAATGTAGAGCTTGCTCTCCCTGTCTTTGAGTACTGTTTGCACTGTCCCGATTACCTCTTTGCTAACATTCTCTTCAGAGCTGCAGTGAAACCAGGAACCACGTGGAGAAGGCACCAACTCTAAAAGTGCCTGGAAGGAACGTTGGGGCTTCTTTTCAGTGTCTCTGACATAGGGTTTCACTGTCCCGGGAAAGTCTCTGCTAACACCCTGCAGAGCGCTGTGCCCAATATACAGAAACGTCTTGCGGTATCTCCTACAGGGAAAGTGCCAGGAGGAATTGTCGACCTTGTTCTCAGTGTCTCTGAGAATTGCTCTGATTATCCCTGTGACCTCTTTGCTAAGACTCTCCAGAAAGCCGTCCTCAAAACCAACACACATCTTGACATATCTCCCACACTGATCGCACTGTCTCCAGAAACGGCATTCAAGGAGCCAGGAACTTTTCTGCCCACACTTACCGGGGACAGTTCCTAAAACCAATATACATCCTGCTATATCTCCCACATGGAAAGTGCCAGGAGGGAAAAGTGAGGATTATGCTTAGACTTTCTCGGAACTGCTTCAAATCAACTGGATATCTTTGTGCTGTAAATCTCGCAACAGCCAAACGCAAAAGCAGCAAACATCTCGCTGTATGTCCCACATCCAAAGTGCCAAGAGAGTAATGTAGAGCTTGCTCTCCCTGTCTTTGAGTACTGTTTGCACTGTCCCGATTACCTCTTTGCTAACATTCTCTTCAGAGCTGCAGTGAAACCAGGAACCACGTGGAGAAGGCACCCACACTGAAAGTGCCTGGAAGGAACGTTGGGGCTTCTTTTCAGTGTCTCTGACATAGGGTTTCACTGTCCCGGGAAAGTCTCTGCTAACACCCTGCAGAGCGCTGTGCCCAATATACAGAAACGTCTTGCGGTATCCCCTGCAGGGAAAGTGCCAGGAGGGAAAAGTGAGGATTATGCTTAGACTTTCTCGGAACTGCTTCAAATCAACTGGATATCTTTGTGCTGTAAATCTCCCAACAGCCAAACGCAAAAGCAGCAAACATCTCGCTGTATGTCCCACATCCAAAGTGCCAAGAGAGTAATGTAGAGCTTGCTGTCCCTGTCTTTGAGTACTGTTTGCACTGTCCCGATTACCTCTTTGCTAACATTCTCTTCAGAGCTGCAGTGAAACCAGGAACCACGTGGAGAAGGCACCCACACTGAAAGTGCCTGGAAGGAACGTTGGGGCTTCTTTTCAGTGTCTCTGACATAGGGTTTCACTGTCCCGGGAAAGTCTCTGCTAACACCCTGCAGAGCGCTGTGCCCAATATACAGAAACGTCTTGCGGTATCTCCTACAGGGAAAGTGCCAGGAGGGAAAAGTGAGGATTATGCTTAGACTTTCTCGGAACTGCTTCAAATCAACTAGATATCTTTGTGCTGTAAATCTCCCAACTGCCAAACGCAAAAGCAGCAAACATCTCGCTGTATGTCCCACATCCAAAGTGCCAAGAGAGTAATGTAGAGCTTGCTCTCCCTGTCTTTGAGTACTGTTTGCACTGTCCCGATTACCTCTTTGCTAACATTCTCTTCAGAGCTGCAGTGAAACCAGGAACCACGTGGAGAAGGCACCAACTCTAAAAGTGCCTGGAAGGAACGTTGGGGCTTCTTTTCAGTGTCTCTGACATAGGGTTTCACTGTCCCGGGAAAGTCTCTGCTAACACCCTGCAGAGCGCTGTGCCCAATATACAGAAACGTCTTGCGGTATCTCCTACAGGGAAAGTGCCAGGAGGAATTGTCGACCTTGTTCTCAGTGTCTCTGAGAATTGCTCTGATTATCCCTGTGACCTCTTTGCTAAGACTCTCCAGAAAGCCGTCCTCAAAACCAACACACATCTTGACATATCTCCCACACTGATCGCACTGTCTCCAGAAACGGCATTCAAGGAGCCAGGAACTTTTCTGCCCACACTGTCCGGGGACAGTTCCTAAAACCAATATACATCCTGCTATATCTCCCACATGGAAAGTGCCAGGAGGGAAAAGTGAGGATTATGCTTAGACTTTCTCGGAACTGCTTCAAATCAACTGGATATCTTTGTGCTGTAAATCTCCCAACAGCCAAATGCAAAAGCAGCAAACATCTCGCTGTATGTCCCACATCCAAAGTGCCAAGAGAGTAATGTAGAGCTTGCTCTCCCTGTCTTTGAGTACTGTTTGCACTGTCCCGATTACCTCTTTGCTAACATTCTCTTCAGAGCTGCAGTGAAACCAGGAACCACGTGGAGAAGGCACCCACACTGAAAGTGCCTGGAAGGAACGTTGGGGCTTCTTCTCAGTGTCTCTGACATAGGGTTTCACTGTCCCGGGAAAGTCTCTGCTAACACCCTGCAGAGCGCTGTGCCCAATATACAGAAACGTCTTGCGGTATCCCCTGCAGGGAAAGTTCCAGGAGGGAAAAGTGAGGATTATGCTTAGACTTTCTCTGAACTGCTTCAAATCAACTAGATATCTTTGTGCTGTAAATCTCCCAACAGCCAAATGTAAAAGCAGCAAACATCTCGCTGTATGTCCCACATCCAAAGTGCCAAGAGAGAGCTTGCTCTCCCTGTCTTTGAGTACTGTTTGCACTGTCCCGATTACCTCTTTGCTAACATTCTCTTCAGAGCTGCAGTGAAACCAGGAACCACGTGGAGAAGGCACCCACACTGAAAGTGCCTGGAAGGAACGTTGGGGCTTCTTCTCAGTGTCTCTGACATAGGGTTTCACTGTCCCGGGAAAGTCTCTGCTAACACCCTGCAGAGCGCTGTGCCCAATATACAGAAACGTCTTGCGGTATCTCCTACAGGGAAAGTGCCAGGAGGAATTGTCGACCTTGTTCTCAGTGTCTCTGAGAATTGCTCTGATTATCCCTGTGACCTCTTTGCTAAGACTCTCCAGAAAGCCGTCCTCAAAACCAACACACATCTTGACATATCTCCCACACTGATCGCACTGTCTCCAGAAACGGCATTCAAGGAGCCAGGAACTTTTCTGCCCACACTTACCGGGGACAGTTCCTAAAACCAATATACATCCTGCTATATCTCCCACATGGAAAGTGCCAGGAGGGAAAAGTGAGGATTATGCTTAGACTTTCTCGGAACTGCTTCAAATCAACTGGATATCTTTGTGCTGTAAATCTCCCAACAGCCAAACGCAAAAGCAGCAAACATCTCGCTGTATGTCCCACATCCAAAGTGCCAAGAGAGTAATGTAGAGCTTGCTCTCCCTGTCTTTGAGTACTGTTTGCACTGTCCCGATTACCTCTTTGCTAACATTCTCTTCAGAGCTGCAGTGAAACCAGGAACCACGTGGAGAAGGCACCCACACTGAAAGTGCCTGGAAGGAACGTTGGGGCTTCTTTTCAGTGTCTCTGACATAGGGTTTCACTGTCCCGGGAAAGTCTCTGCTAACACCCTGCAGAGCGCTGTGCCCAATATACAGAAACGTCTTGCGGTATCCCCTGCAGGGAAAGTGCCAGGAGGGAAAAGTGAGGATTATGCTTAGACTTTCTCGGAACTGCTTCAAATCAACTAGATATCTTTGTGCTGTAAATCTCCCAACAGCCAAACGCAAAAGCAGCAAACATCTCGCTGTATGTCCCACATCCAAAGTGCCAAGAGAGTAATGTAGAGCTTGCTGTCCCTGTCTTTGAGTACTGTTTGCACTGTCCCGATTACCTCTTTGCTAACATTCTCTTCAGAGCTGCAGTGAAACCAGGAACCACGTGGAGAAGGCACCCACACTGAAAGTGCCTGGAAGGAACGTTGGGGCTTCTTTTCAGTGTCTCTGACATAGGGTTTCACTGTCCCGGGAAAGTCTCTGCTAACACCCTGCAGAGCGCTGTGCCCAATATACGAAAACGTCTTGCGGTATCCCCTGCAGGGAAAGTGCCAGGAGGGAAAAGTGAGGATTATGCTTAGACTTTCTCGGAACTGCTTCAAATCAACTGGATATCTTTGTGCTGTAAATCTCCCAACAGCCAAACGCAAAAGCAGCAAACATCTCGCTGTATGTCCCACATCCAAAGTGCCAAGAGAGAGCTTGCTCTCCCTGTCTTTGAGTACTGTTTGCACTGTCCCGATTACCTCTTTGCTAACATTCTCTTTAGAGCTGCAGGGAAACCAGGAACCACGTGGAGAAGGCACCCACACTGAAAGTGCCTGGAAGGAACGTTGGGGCTTCTTTTCAGTGTCTCTGATATAGGGTTTCACTGTCCCGGGAAAGTCTCTGCTAACACCCTGCAGAGCGCTGTGCCCAATATACAGAAACGTCTTGCGGTATCTCCTACAGGGAAAGTGCCAGGAGGGAAAAGTGAGGATTATGCTTAGACTTTCTCTGAACTGCTTCAAATCAACTAGATATCTTTGTGCTGTAAATCTCCCAACAGCCAAATATAAAAGCAGCAAACATCTCGCTGTATGTCCCACATCCAAAGTGCCAAGAGAGAGCTTGCTCTCCCTGTCTTTGAGTACTGTTTGCACTGTCCCGATTACCTCTTTGCTAACATTCTCTTTAGAGCTGCAGGGAAACCAGGAACCACGTGGAGAAGGCACCCACACTGAAAGTGCCTGGAAGGAACGTTGGGGCTTCTTTTCAGTGTCTCTGATATAGGGTTTCACTGTCCCGGGAAAGTCTCTACTAACACCCTGCAGAGCGCTGTGCCCAATATACAGAAACGTCTTGCGGTATCTCCTACAGGGAAAGTGCCAGGAGGGAAAAGTGAGGATTATGCTTAGACTTTCTCGGAACTGCTTCAAATCAACTAGATATCTTTGTGCTGTAAATCTCCCAACTGCCAAACGCAAAAGCAGCAAACATCTCGCTGTATGTCCCACATCCAAAGTGCCAAGAGAGTAATGTAGAGCTTGCTCTCCCTGTCTTTGAGTACTGTTTGCACTGTCCCGATTACCTCTTTGCTAACATTCTCTTCAGAGCTGCAGTGAAACCAGGAACCACGTGGAGAAGGCACCCACACTGAAAGTGCCTGGAAGGAACGTTGGGGCTTCTTCTCAGTGTCTCTGACATAGGGTTTCACTGTCCCGGGAAAGTCTCTGCTAACACCCTGCAGAGCGCTGTGCCCAATATACAGAAACGTCTTGCGGTATCTCCTACAGGGAAAGTGCCAGGAGGAATTGTCGACCTTGTTCTCAGTGTCTCTGAGAATTGCTCTGATTATCCCTGTGACCTCTTTGCTAAGACTCTCCAGAAAGCCGTCCTCAAAACCAACACACATCTTGACATATCTCCCACACTGATCGCACTGTCTCCAGAAACGGCATTCAAGGAGCCAGGAACTTTTCTGCCCACACTGTCCGGGGACAGTTCCTAAAACCAATATACATCCTGCTATATCTCCCACATGGAAAGTGCCAGGAGGGAAAAGTGAGGATTATGCTTAGACTTTCTCGGAACTGCTTCAAATCAACTAGATATCTTTGTGCTGTATATCTCCCAACAGCCAAACGCAAAAGCAGCAAACATCTCGCTGTATGTCCCACATCCAAAGTGCCAAGAGAGAGCTTGCTCTCCCTGTCTTTGAGTACTGTTTGCACTGTCCCGATTACCTCTTTGCTAACATTCTCTTCAGAGCTGCAGTGAAACCAGGAACCACGTGGAGAAGGCACCCACACTGAAAGTGCCTGGAAGGAACTTTGGGGCTTCTTCTCAGTGTCTCTGACATAGGGTTTCACTGTCCCGGGAAAGTCTCTGCTAACACCCTGCAGAGCGCTGTGCCCAATATACAGAAACGTCTTGCGGTATCCCCTGCAGGGAAAGTGCCAGGAGGGAAAAGTGAGGATTATGCTTAGACTTTCTCGGAACTGCTTCAAATCAACTAGATATCTTTGTGCTGTAAATCTCCCAACAGCCAAACGCAAAAGCAGCAAACATCTCGCTGTATGTCCCACATCCAAAGTGCCAAGAGAGTAATGTAGAGCTTGCTCTCCCTGTCTTTGAGTACTGTTTGCACTGTCCCGATTACCTCTTTGCTAACATTCTCTTCAGAGCTGCAGTGAAACCAGGAACCACGTGGAGAAGGCACCCACACTGAAAGTGCCTGGAAGGAACGTTGGGGCTTCTTTTCAGTGTCTCTGACATAGGGTTTCACTGTCCCGGGAAAGTCTCTGCTAACACCCTGCAGAGCGCTGTGCCCAATATACAGAAACGTCTTGCGGTATCCCCTGCAGGGAAAGTGCCAGGAGGGAAAAGTGAGGATTATGCTTAGACTTTCTCGGAACTGCTTCAAATCAACTAGATATCTTTGTGCTGTAAATCTCCCAACAGCCAAACGCAAAAGCAGCAAACATCTCGCTGTATGTCCCACATCCAAAGTGCCAAGAGAGTAATGTAGAGCTTGCTCTCCCTGTCTTTGAGTACTGTTTGCACTGTCCCGATTACCTCTTTGCTAACATTCTCTTCAGAGCTGCAGTGAAACCAGGAACCACGTGGAGAAGGCACCCACACTGAAAGTGCCTGGAAGGAACGTTGGGGCTTCTTTTCAGTGTCTCTGACATAGGGTTTCACTGTCCCGGGAAAGTCTCTGCTAACACCCTGCAGAGCGCTGTGCCCAATATACAGAAACGTCTTGCGGTATCCCCTGCAGGGAAAGTGCCAGGAGGGAAAAGTGAGGATTATGCTTAGACTTTCTCGGAACTGCTTCAAATCAACTAGATATCTTTGTGCTGTAAATCTCCCAACAGCCAAACGCAAAAGCAGCAAACATCTCGCTGTATGTCCCACATCCAAAGTGCCAAGAGAGTAATGTAGAGCTTGCTCTCCCTGTCTTTGAGTACTGTTTGCACTGTCCCGATTACCTCTTTGCTAACATTCTCTTCAGAGCTGCAGTGAAACCAGGAACCACGTGGAGAAGGCACCCACACTGAAAGTGCCTGGAAGGAACGTTGGGGCTTCTTTTCAGTGTCTCTGACATAGGGTTTCACTGTGCCGGGAAAGTCTCTGCTAACACCCTGCAGAGCGCTGTGCCCAATATACAGAAACGTCTTGCGGTATCCCCTGCAGGGAAAGTGCCAGGAGGGAAAAGTGAGGATTATGCTTAGACTTTCTCGGAACTGCTTCAAATCAACTAGATATCTTTGTGCTGTAAATCTCCCAACTGCCAAACGCAAAAGCAGCAAACATCTCGCTGTATGTCCCACATCCAAAGTGCCAAGAGAGTAATGTAGAGCTTGCTCTCCCTGTCTTTGAGTACTGTTTGCACTGTCCCGATTACCTCTTTGCTAACATTCTCTTCAGAGCTGCAGTGAAACCAGGAACCACGTGGAGAAGGCACCCACACTGAAAGTGCCTGGAAGGAACGTTGGGGCTTCTTCTCAGTGTCTCTGATATAGGGTTTCACTGTCCCGGGAAAGTCTCTGCTAACACCCTGCAGAGCGCTGTGCCCAATATACAGAAACGTCTTGCGGTATCCCCTACAGGGAAAGTGCCAGGAGGGAAAAGTGAGGATTATGTTTAGACTTTCTCGGAACTGCTTGAAATCAACTGGATATCTTTGTGCTGTAAATCTCCCAACAGCCAAACGCAAAAGCAGCAAACATCTCGCTGTATGTCCCACATCCAAAGTGCCAAGAGAGTAATGTAGAGCTTGCTCTCCCTGTCTTTGAGTACTGTTTGCACTGTCCCGATTACCTCTTTGCTAACATTCTCTTCAGAGCTGCAGGGAAACCAGGAACCACGTGGAGAAGGCACCCACACTGAAAGTGCCTGGAAGGAACGTTGGGGCTTCTTTTCAGTGTCTCTGACATAGGGTTTCACTGTCCCGGGAAAGTCTCTGCTAACACCCTGCAGAGCGCTGTGCCCAATATACAGAAACGTCTTGCGGTATCTCCTACAGGGAAAGTGCCAGGAGGGAAAAGTGAGGATTATGCTTAGACTTTCTCGGAACTGCTTCAAATCAACTAGATATCTTTGTGCTGTAAATCTCCCAACAGCCAAACGCAAAAGCAGCAAACATCTCGCTGTATGTCCCACATCCAAAGTGCCAAGAGAGTAATGTAGAGCTTGCTCTCCCTGTCTTTGAGTACTGTTTGCACTGTCCCGATTACCTCTTTGCTAACATTCTCTTCAGAGCTGCAGTGAAACCAGGAACCACGTGGAGAAGGCACCCACACTGAAAGTGCCTGGAAGGAACGTTGGGGCTTCTTTTCAGTGTCTCTGACATAGGGTTTCACTGTCCCGGGAAAGTCTCTGCTAACACCCTGCAGAGCGCTGTGCCCAATATACAGAAACGTCTTGCGGTATCCCCTGCAGGGAAAGTGCCAGGAGGGAAAAGTGAGGATTATGCTTAGACTTTCTCGGAACTGCTTCAAATCAACTAGATATCTTTGTGCTGTAAATCTCCCAACAGCCAAACGCAAAAGCAGCAAACATCTCGCTGTATGTCCCACATCCAAAGTGCCAAGAGAGAGCTTGCTCTCCCTGTCTTTGAGTACTGTTTGCACTGTCCCGATTACCTCTTTGCTAACATTCTCTTCAGAGCTGCAGTGAAACCAGGAACCACGTGGAGAAGGCACCCACACTGAAAGTGCCTGGAAGGAACTTTGGGGCTTCTTCTCAGTGTCTCTGACATAGGGTTTCACTGTCCCGGGAAAGTCTCTGCTAACACCCTGCAGAGTGCTGTGCCCAATATACAGAAACGTCTTGCAGCATCTCCTACAGGGAAAGTGCCAGGAGGAATTGTCGACCTTGTTCTCAGTGTCTCTGAGAATTGCTCTGATTATCCCTGTGACCTCTTTGCTAAGACTCTCCAGAAAGCCGTCCTCAAAACCAACACACATCTTGACATATCTCCCACACTGATCGCACTGTCTCCAGAAACGGCATTCAAGGAGCCAGGAACTTTTCTGCCCACACTGTCCGGGGACAGTTCCTAAAACCAATATACATCCTGCTATATCTCCCACATGGAAAGTGCCAGGAGGGAAAAGTGAGGATTATGCTTAGACTTTCTCGGAACTGCTTCAAATCAACTAGATATCTTTGTGCTGTATATCTCCCAACAGCCAAACGCAAAAGCAGCAAACATCTCGCTGTATGTCCCACATCCAAAGTGCCAAGAGAGTAATGTAGAGCTTGCTCTCCCTGTCTTTGAGTACTGTTTGCACTGTCCCGATTACCTCTTTGCTAACATTCTCTTCAGAGCTGCAGTGAAACCAGGAACCACGTGGAGAAGGCACCCACACTGAAAGTGCCTGGAAGGAACGTTGGGGCTTCTTCTCAGTGTCTCTGACATAGGGTTTCACTGTCCCGGGAAAGTCTCTGCTAACACCCTGCAGAGCGCTGTGCCCAATATACAGAAACGTCTTGCGGTATCCCCTGCAGGGAAAGTGCCAGGAGGGAAAAGTGAGGATTATGCTTAGACTTTCTCGGAACTGCTTCAAATCAACTGGATATCTTTGTGCTGTAAATCTCCCAACAGCCAAACGCAAAAGCAGCAAACATCTCGCTGTATGTCCCACATCCAAAGTGCCAAGAGAGAGCTTGCTCTCCCTGTCTTTGAGTACTGTTTGCACTGTCCCGATTACCTCTTTGCTAACATTCTCTTTAGAGCTGCAGGGAAACCAGGAACCACGTGGAGAAGGCACCCACACTGAAAGTGCCTGGAAGGAACGTTGGGGCTTCTTCTCAGTGTCTCTGATATAGGGTTTCACTGTCCCGGGAAAGTCTCTGCTAACACCCTGCAGAGCGCTGTGCCCAATATACAGAAACGTCTTGCGGTATCTCCTACAGGGAAAGTTCCAGGAGGGAAAAGTGAGGATTATGCTTAGACTTTCTCTGAACTGCTTCAAATCAACTAGATATCTTTGTGCTGTAAATCTCCCAACAGCCAAATATAAAAGCAGCAAACATCTCGCTGTATGTCCCACATCCAAAGTGCCAAGAGAGAGCTTGCTCTCCCTGTCTTTGAGTACTGTTTGCACTGTCCCGATTACCTCTTTGCTAACATTCTCTTTAGAGCTGCAGGGAAACCAGGAACCACGTGGAGAAGGCACCCACACTGAAAGTGCCTGGAAGGAACGTTGGGGCTTCTTTTCAGTGTCTCTGATATAGGGTTTCACTGTCCCGGGAAAGTCTCTACTAACACCCTGCAGAGCGCTGTGCCCAATATACAGAAACGTCTTGCGGTATCTCCTACAGGGAAAGTGCCAGGAGGGAAAAGTGAGGATTATGCTTAGACTTTCTCGGAACTGCTTCAAATCAACTAGATATCTTTGTGCTGTAAATCTCCCAACTGCCAAACGCAAAAGCAGCAAACATCTCGCTGTATGTCCCACATCCAAAGTGCCAAGAGAGTAATGTAGAGCTTGCTCTCCCTGTCTTTGAGTACTGTTTGCACTGTCCCGATTACCTCTTTGCTAACATTCTCTTCAGAGCTGCAGTGAAACCAGGAACCACGTGGAGAAGGCACCCACACTGAAAGTGCCTGGAAGGAACGTTGGGGCTTCTTCTCAGTGTCTCTGACATAGGGTTTCACTGTCCCGGGAAAGTCTCTGCTAACACCCTGCAGAGTGCTGTGCCCAATATACAGAAACGTCTTGCGGCATCTCCTACAGGGAAAGTGCCAGGAGGAATTGTCGACCTTGTTCTCAGTGTCTCTGAGAATTGCTCTGATTATCCCTGTGACCTCTTTGCTAAGACTCTCCAGAAAGCCGTCCTCAAAACCAACACACATCTTGACATATCTCCCACACTGATCGCACTGTCTCCAGAAACGGCATTCAAGGAGCCAGGAACTTTTCTGCCCACACTGTCCGGGGACAGTTCCTAAAACCAATATACATCCTGCTATATCTCCCACATGGAAAGTGCCAGGAGGGAAAAGTGAGGATTATGCTTAGACTTTCTCGGAACTGCTTCAAATCAACTGGATATCTTTGTGCTGTAAATCTCCCAACAGCCAAATGCAAAAGCAGCAAACATCTCGCTGTATGTCCCACATCCAAAGTGCCAAGAGAGTAATGTAGAGCTTGCTCTCCCTGTCTTTGAGTACTGTTTGCACTGTCCCGATTACCTCTTTGCTAACATTCTCTTCAGAGCTGCAGTGAAACCAGGAACCACGTGGAGAAGGCACCCACACTGAAAGTGCCTGGAAGGAACGTTGGGGCTTCTTTTCAGTGTCTCTGACATAGGGTTTCACTGTGCCGGGAAAGTCTCTGCTAACACCCTGCAGAGCGCTGTGCCCAATATACAGAAACGTCTTGCGGTATCCCCTGCAGGGAAAGTGCCAGGAGGGAAAAGTGAGGATTATGCTTAGACTTTCTCGGAACTGCTTCAAATCAACTAGATATCTTTGTGCTGTAAATCTCCCAACTGCCAAACGCAAAAGCAGCAAACATCTCGCTGTATGTCCCACATCCAAAGTGCCAAGAGAGTAATGTAGAGCTTGCTCTCCCTGTCTTTGAGTACTGTTTGCACTGTCCCGATTACCTCTTTGCTAACATTCTCTTCAGAGCTGCAGTGAAACCAGGAACCACGTGGAGAAGGCACCAACTCTGAAAGTGCCTGGAAGGAACGTTGGGACTTCTTCTCAGTGTCTCTGATATAGGGTTTCACTGTCCCGGGAAAGTCTCTCCTAACAGCCTGCAGAGCGCTGTGCCCAATATACAGAAACGTCTTGCGGTATCCCCTACAGGGAAAGTGCCAGGAGGGAAAAGTGAGGATTATGTTTAGACTTTCTCGGAACTGCTTCAAATCAACTGGATATCTTTGTGCTGTAAATCTCCCAACAGCCAAACGCAAAAGCAGCAAACATCTCGCTGTATGTCCCACATCCAAAGTGCCAAGAGAGAGCTTGCTCTCCCTGTCTTTGAGTACTGTTTGCACTGTCCCGATTACCTCTTTGCTAACATTCTCTTCAGAGCTGCAGTGAAACCAGGAATCACGTGAAGAAGGCACCCACAATGAAAATGCCTGGAAGGAACGTTGGGGCTTCTTCTCAGTGTCTCTGATATAGGGTTTCACTGTCCCGGGAAAGTCTCTGCTAACACCCTGCAGAGCGCTGTGCCCAATATACAGAAACGTCTTGCAGCATCTCCTACAGGGAAAGTGCCAGGAGGAATTGTCGACCTTGTTCTCAGTGTCTCTGAGAATTGCTCTGATTATCCCTGTGACCTCTTTGCTAAGACTCTCCAGAAAGCCGTCCTGAAAACCAACACACATCTTGACATATCTCCCACACTGATCGCACTGTCTCCAGAAACGGCATTCAAGGAGCCAGGAACTTTTCTGCCCACACTGTCCGGGGACAGTTCCTAAAACCAATATACATCCTGCTATATCTCCCACATGGAAAGTGCCAGGAGGGAAAAGTGAGGATTATGCTTAGACTTTCTCGGAACTGCTTCAAATCAACTGGATATCTTTGTGCTGTAAATCTCCCAACAGCCAAACGCAAAAGCAGCAAACATCTCGCTGTATGTCCCACATCCAAAGTGCCAAGAGAGTAATGTAGAGCTTGCTCTCCCTGTCTTTGAGTACTGTTTGCACTGTCCCGATTACCTCTTTGCTAACATTCTCTTCAGAGCTGCAGTGAAACCAGGAACCACGTGGAGAAGGCACCCACACTGAAAGTGCCTGGAAGGAACGTTGGGGCTTCTTTTCAGTGTCTCTGACATAGGGTTTCACTGTCCCGGGAAAGTCTCTGCTAACACCCTGCAGAGCGCTGTGCCCAATATACAGAAACGTCTTGCGGTATCCCCTGCAGGGAAAGTGCCAGGAGGGAAAAGTGAGGATTATGCTTAGACTTTCTCGGAACTGCTTCAAATCAACTAGATATCTTTGTGCTGTAAATCTCCCAACAGCCAAACGCAAAAGCAGCAAACATCTCGCTGTATGTCCCACATCCAAAGTGCCAAGAGAGTAATGTAGAGCTTGCTCTCCCTGTCTTTGAGTACTGTTTGCACTGTCCCGATTACCTCTTTGCTAACATTCTCTTCAGAGCTGCAGTGAAACCAGGAACCACGTGGAGAAGGCACCAACTCTGAAAGTGCCTGGAAGGAACGTTGGGACTTCTTCTCAGTGTCTCTGATATAGGGTTTCACTGTCCCGGGAAAGTCTCTCCTAACAGCCTGCAGAGCGCTGTGCCCAATATACAGAAACGTCTTGCGGTATCCCCTACAGGGAAAGTGCCAGGAGGGAAAAGTGAGGATTATGTTTAGACTTTCTCGGAACTGCTTCAAATCAACTAGATA
The DNA here is from genome assembly GCF_963924245.1 of Chroicocephalus ridibundus. Lineage (NCBI taxonomy): Eukaryota > Metazoa > Chordata > Aves > Charadriiformes > Laridae > Chroicocephalus > Chroicocephalus ridibundus. The sequence continues at coordinate 143,915 of NW_026961236.1, read as the reverse complement.
TCTTTGTGCTGTAAATCTCCCAACAGCCAAATGTAAAAGCAGCAAACATCTCGCTGTATGTTCCACATCCAAAGTGCCAAGAGAGAGCTTGCTCTCCCTGTCTTTGAGTACTGTTTGCACTGTCCCGATTACATCTTTGCTAACATTCTCTTCAGAGCTGCAGTGAAACCAGGAACCACGTGGAGAAGGCACCCACACTGAAAGTGCCTGGAAGGAACGTTGGGGCTTCTTCTCAGTGTCTCTGATATAGGGTTTCACTGTCCCGGGAAAGTCTCTGCTAACACCCTGCAGAGCGCTGTGCCCAATATACAGAAACGTCTTGCGGTATCCCCTGCAGGGAAAGTGCCAGGAGGGAAAAGTGAGGATTATGCTTAGACTTTCTCGGAACTGCTTCAAATCAACTAGATATCTTTGTGCTGTAAATCTCCCAACAGCCAAACGCAAAAGCAGCAAACATCTCGCTGTATGTCCCACATCCAAAGTGCCAAGAGAGTAATGTAGAGCTTGCTCTCCCTGTCTTTGAGTACTGTTTGCACTGTCCCGATTACCTCTTTGCTAACATTCTCTTCAGAGCTGCAGTGAAACCAGGAACCACGTGGAGAAGGCACCAACTCTGAAAGTGCCTGGAAGGAACGTTGGGACTTCTTCTCAGTGTCTCTGATATAGGGTTTCACTGTCCCGGGAAAGTCTCTCCTAACAGCCTGCAGAGCGCTGTGCCCAATATACAGAAACGTCTTGCGGTATCCCCTACAGGGAAAGTGCCAGGAGGGAAAAGTGAGGATTATGTTTAGACTTTCTCGGAACTGCTTCAAATCAACTAGATATCTTTGTGCTGTAAATCTCCCAACAGCCAAATGTAAAAGCAGCAAACATCTCGCTGTATGTTCCACATCCAAAGTGCCAAGAGAGAGCTTGCTCTCCCTGTCTTTGAGTACTGTTTGCACTGTCCCGATTACCTCTTTGCTAACATTCTCTTCAGAGCTGCAGTGAAACCAGGAACCACGTGGAGAAGGCACCCACACTGAAAGTGCCTGGAAGGAACGTTGGGGCTTCTTCTCAGTGTCTCTGATATAGGGTTTCACTGTCCCGGGAAAGTCTCTGCTAACACCCTGCAGAGCGCTGTGCCCAATATACAGAAACGTCTTGCGGTATCCCCTACAGGGAAAGTGCCAGGAGGGAAAAGTGAGGATTATGTTTAGACTTTCTCTGAACTGCTTCAAATCAACTGGATATCTTTGTGCTGTAAATCTCGCAACAGCCAAACGCAAAAGCAGCAAACATCTCGCTGTATGTTCCACATCCAAAGTGCCAAGAGAGAGCTTGCTCTCCCTGTCTTTGAGTACTGTTTGCACTGTCCCGATTACCTCTTTGCTAACATTCTCTTCAGAGCTGCAGTGAAACCAGGAACCACGTGGAGAAGGCACCCACACTGAAAGTGCCTGGAAGGAACCTTGGGGCTTCTTCTCAGTGTCTCTGATATAGGGTTTCACTGTCCCGGGAAAGTCTCTGCTAACACCCTGCAGAGCGCTGTGCCCAATATACAGAAACGTCTTGCGGTATCCCCTACAGGGAAAGTGCCAGGAGGGAAAAGTGAGGATTATGTTTAGACTTTCTCGGAACTGCTTGAAATCAACTGGATATCTTTGTGCTGTAAATCTCCCAACAGCCAAACGCAAAAGCAGCAAACATCTCGCTGTATTTCCCACATCCAAAGTGCCAAGAGAGTAATGTAGAGCTTGCTCTCCCTGTCTTTGAGTACTGTTTGCACTGTCCCGATTACCTCTTTGCTAACATTCTCTTCAGAGCTGCAGTGAAACCAGGAACCACGTGGAGAAGGCACCAACTCTGAAAGTGCCTGGAATGAACGTTGGGACTTCTTCTCAGTGTCTCTGATATAGGGTTTAACTGTCGCGGGAAAGTCTCTCCTAACAGCCTGCAGAGCGCTGTGCCCAATATACAGAAACGTCTTGCGGTATCCCCTACAGGAAAAGTGCCAGGAGGGAAAAGTGAGGATTATGCTTAGACTTTCTCGGAACTGCTTCAAATCAACTGGATATCTTTGTGCTGTAAACCTCCCAACAGCCAAATGTAAAAGCAGCAAACATCTCGCTGTATGTCCCACATCCAAAGTGCCAAGAGAGAGCTTGCTCTCCCTGTCTTTGAGTACTGTTTGCACTGTCCCGATTACCTCTTTGCTAACATTCTCTTCAGAGCTGCAGTGAAACCAGGAACCACGTGGAGAAGGCACCCACACTGAAAATGCCTGGAAGGAACGTTGGGGCTTCTTCTCAGTGTCTCTGATATAGGGTTTCACTGTCCCGGGAAAGTCTCTGCTAACACCCTGCAGAGCGCTGTGCCCAATATACAGAAACGTCTTGCGGTATCCCCTACAGGGAAAGTGCCAGGAGGGAAAAGTGAGGATTATGTTTAGACTTTCTCGGAACTGCTTCAAATCAACTAGATATCTTTGTGCTGTAAATCTCCCAACAGCCAAACGCAAAAGCAGCAAACATCTCGCTGTATGTCCCACATCCAAAGTGCCAAGAGAGAGCTTGCTCTCCCTGTCTTTGAGTACTGTTTGCACTGTCCCGATTACCTCTTTGCTAACATTCTCTTCAGAGCTGCAGAGAAACCAGGAACCACATGGAGAAGGCACCAACTCTGAAAGTGCCTGGAAGGAACGTTGGGACTTCTTCTCAGTGTCTCTGATATAGGGTTTCACTGTCCCGGGAAAGTCTCTCCTAACAGCCTGCAGAGCGCTGTGCCCAATATACAGAAACGTCTTGCGGTATCCCCTACAGGGAAAGTGCCAGGAGGGAAAAGTGAGGATTATGTTTAGACTTTCTCGGAACTGCTTCAAATCAACTAGATATCTTTGTGCTGTAAATCTCCCAACAGCCAAATGTAAAAGCAGCAAACATCTCGCTGTATGTTCCACATCCAAAGTGCCAAGAGAGAGCTTGCTCTCCCTGTCTTTGAGTACTGTTTGCACTGTCCCGATTACCTCTTTGCTAACATTCTCTTCAGAGCTGCAGTGAAACCAGGAACCACGTGGAGAAGGCACCCACACTGAAAGTGCCTGGAAGGAACCTTGGGGCTTCTTCTCAGTGTCTCTGATATAGGGTTTCACTGTCCCGGGAAAGTCTCTGCTAACACCCTGCAGAGCGCTGTGCCCAATATACAGAAACGTCTTGCGGTATCCCCTACAGGGAAAGTGCCAGGAGGGAAAAGTGAGGATTATGTTTAGACTTTCTCGGAACTGCTTCAAATCAACTGGATATCTTTGTGCTGTAAATCTCCCAACAGCCAAACGCAAAAGCAGCAAACATCTCGCTGTATTTCCCACATCCAAAGTGCCAAGAGAGTAATGTAGAGCTTGCTCTCCCTGTCTTTGAGTACTGTTTGCACTGTCCCGATTACCTCTTTGCTAACATTCTCTTCACAGCTGCAGTGAAACCAGGAACCACGTGGAGAAGGCACCAACTCTGAAAGTGCCTGGAATGAACGTTGGGACTTCTTCTCAGTGTCTCTGATATAGGGTTTAACTGTCCCGGGAAAGTCTCTCCTAACAGCCTGCAGAGCGCTGTGCCCAATATACAGAAACGTCTTGCGGTATCCCCTACAGGAAAAGTGCCAGGAGGGAAAAGTGAGGATTATGCTTAGACTTTCTCGGAACTGCTTCAAATCAACTGGATATCTTTGTGCTGTAAACCTCCCAACAGCCAAATGTAAAAGCAGCAAACATCTCGCTGTATGTCCCACATCCAAAGTGCCAAGAGAGAGCTTGCTCTCCCTGTCTTTGAGTACTGTTTGCACTGTCCCGATTACCTCTTTGCTAACATTCTCTTCAGAGCTGCAGTGAAACCAGGAACCACGTGGAGAAGGCACCCACACTGAAAATGCCTGGAAGGAACGTTGGGGCTTCTTCTCAGTGTCTCTGATATAGGGTTTCACTGTCCCGGGAAAGTCTCTGCTAACACCCTGCAGAGCGCTGTGCCCAATATACAGAAACGTGTTGCGGTATCCCCTACAGGGAAAGTGCCAGGAGGGAAAAGTGAGGATTATGCTTAGACTTTCTCGGAACTGCTTCAAATCAACTGGATATCTTTGTGCTGTAAATCTCCCAACAGCCAAACGCAAAAGCAGCAAATATCTCGCTGTATGTCCCACATCCAAAGTGCCAAGAGAGAGCTTGCTCTCCCTGTCTTTGAGTACTGTTTGCACTGTCCCGATTACCTCTTTGCTAACATTCTCTTCAGAGCTGCAGTGAAACCAGGAACCACGTGAAGAAGGCACCCACACCGAAAATGCCTGGAAGGAACGTTGGGGCTTCTTCTCAGTGTCTCTGATATAGGGTTTCACTGTCCCGGGAAAGTCTCTCCTAACAGCCTGCAGAGCGCTGTGCCCAATATACAGAAACGTCTTGCGGTATCCCCTACAGGGAAAGTGCCAGGAGGGAAAAGTGAGGATTATGTTTAGACTTTCTCGGAACTGCTTCAAATCAACTAGATATCTTTGTGCTGTAAATCTCCCAACAGCCAAATGTAAAAGCAGCAAACATCTCGCTGTATGTCCCACATCCAAAGTGCCAAGAGAGAGCTTGCTCTCCCTGTCTTTGAGTACTGTTTGCACTGTCCCAATTACCTCTTTGCTAACATTCTCTTCAGAGCTGCAGTGAAACCAGGAACCACGTGGAGAAGGCACCCACACTGAAAGTGCCTGGAAGGAACGTTGGGGCTTCTTCTCAGTGTCTCTGATATAGGGTTTCACTGTCCCCGGAAAAGTCTCTGCTAACACCCTGCAGAGCGCTGTGCCCAATATACAGAAACGTCTTGCGGTATCCCCTACAGGGAAAGTGCCAGGAGGGAAAAGTGAGGATTATGTTTAGACTTTCTCTGAACTGCTTCAAATCAACTGGATATCTTTGTGCTGTAAATCTCGCAACAGCCAAACGCAAAAGCAGCAAACATCTCGCTGTATGTCCCACATCCAAAGTGCCAAGAGAGAGCTTGCTCTCCCTGTCTTTGAGTACTGTTTGCACTGTCCCGATTACCTCTTTGCTAACATTCTCTTCAGAGCTGCAGTGAAACCAGGAACCACGTGGAGAAGGCACCAACTCTGAAAGTGCCTGGAAGGAACGTTGGGACTTCTTCTCAGTGTCTCTGATATAGGGTTTCACTGTCCCGGGAAAGTCTCTCCTAACAGCCTGCAGAGCGCTGTGCCCAATATACAGAAACGTCTTGCGGTATCCCCTACAGGGAAAGTGCCAGGAGGGAAAAGTGAGGATTATGTTTAGACTTTCTCTGAACTGCTTCAAATCAACTAAATATCTTTGTGCTGTAAATCTCCCAACAGCCAAATGTAAAAGCAGCAAACATCTCGCTGTATGTCCCACATCCAAAGTGCCAAGAGAGAGCTTGCTCTCCCTGTCTTTGAGTACTGTTTGCACTGTCCCGATTACCTCTTTGCTAACATTCTCTTCAGAGCTGCAGTGAAACCAGGAACCACGTGAAGAAGGCACCCACACTGAAAATGCCTGGAAGGAACGTTGGGGCTTCTTCTCAGTGTCTCTGATATAGGGTTTCACTGTCCCGGGAAAGTCTCTGCTAACACCCTGCAGAGCGCTGTGCCCAATATACAGAAACGTCTTGCGGTATCTCCTACAGGGAAAGTGCCAGGAGGGAAAAGTGAGGATTATGCTTAGACTTTCTCGGAACTGCTTCAAATCAACTGGATATCTTTGTGCTGTAAATCTCCCAACAGCCAAACGCAAAAGCAGCAAACATCTCGCTGTATGTCCCACATCCAAAGTGCCAAGAGAGTAATGTAGAGCTTGCTCTCCCTGTCTTTGAGTACTGTTTGCACTGTCCCGATTACCTCTTTGCTAACATTCTCTTCAGAGCTGCAGTGAAACCAGGAACCACGTGGAGAAGGCACCAACTCTGAAAGTGCCTGGAAGGAACGTTGGGACTTCTTCTCAGTGTCTCTGATATAGGGTTTCACTGTCCCGGGAAAGTCTCTCCTAACAGCCTGCAGAGCGCTGTGCCCAATATACAGAAACGTCTTGCGGTATCCCCTACAGGGAAAGTGCCAGGAGGGAAAAGTGAGGATTATGTTTAGACTTTCTCGGAACTGCTTCAAATCAACTAGATATCTTTGTGCTGTAAATCTCCCAACAGCCAAATGTAAAAGCAGCAAACATCTCGCTGTATGTTCCACATCCAAAGTGCCAAGAGAGAGCTTGCTCTCCCTGTCTTTGAGTACTGTTTGCACTGTCCCGATTACCTCTTTGCTAACATTCTCTTCAGAGCTGCAGTGAAACCAGGAACCACGTGGAGAAGGCACCCACACTGAAAGTGCCTGGAAGGAACGTTGGGGCTTCTTCTCAGTGTCTCTGATATAGGGTTTCACTGTCCCGGGAAAGTCTCTGCTAACACCCTGCAGAGCGCTGTGCCCAATATACAGAAACGTCTTGCGGTATCCCCTACAGGGAAAGTGCCAGGAGGGAAAAGTGAGGATTATGTTTAGACTTTCTCTGAACTGCTTCAAATCAACTGGATATCTTTGTGCTGTAAATCTCGCAACAGCCAAACGCAAAAGCAGCAAACATCTCGCTGTATGTCCCACATCCAAAGTGCCAAGAGAGAGCTTGCTCTCCCTGTCTTTGAGTACTGTTTGCACTGTCCCGATTACCTCTTTGCTAACATTCTCTTCAGAGCTGCAGTGAAACCAGGAACCACATGGAGAAGGCACCAACTCTGAAAGTGCCTGGAAGGAACGTTGGGACTTCTTCTCAGTGTCTCTGATATAGGGTTTCACTGTCCCGGGAAAGTCTCTCCTAACAGCCTGCAGAGCGCTGTGCCCAATATACAGAAACGTCTTGCGGTATCCCCTACAGGGAAAGTGCCAGGAGGGAAAAGTGAGGATTATGTTTAGACTTTCTCTGAACTGCTTCAAATCAACTAAATATCTTTGTGCTGTAAATCTCCCAACAGCCAAATGTAAAAGCAGCAAACATCTCGCTGTATGTTCCACATCCAAAGTGCCAAGAGAGAGCTTGCTCTCCCTGTCTTTGAGTACTGTTTGCACTGTCCCGATTACCTCTTTGCTAACATTCTCTTCAGAGCTGCAGTGAAACCAGGAACCACGTGGAGAAGGCACCCACACTGAAAGTGCCTGGAAGGAACCTTGGGGCTTCTTCTCAGTGTCTCTGATATAGGGTTTCACTGTCCCGGGAAAGTCTCTGCTAACACCCTGCAGAGCGCTGTGCCCAATATACAGAAACGTCTTGCGGTATCCCCTACAGGGAAAGTGCCAGGAGGGAAAAGTGAGGATTATGTTTAGACTTTCTCTGAACTGCTTCAAATCAACTGGATATCTTTGTGCTGTAAATCTCCCAACAGCCAAACGCAAAAGCAGCAAACATCTCGCTGTATTTCCCACATCCAAAGTGCCAAGAGAGTAATGTAGAGCTTGCTCTCCCTGTCTTTGAGTACTGTTTGCACTGTCCCGATTACCTCTTTGCTAACATTCTCTTCAGAGCTGCAGTGAAACCAGGAACCACGTGGAGAAGGCACCAACTCTGAAAGTGCCTGGAATGAACGTTGGGACTTCTTCTCAGTGTCTCTGATATAGGGTTTAACTGTCGCGGGAAAGTCTCTCCTAACAGCCTGCAGAGCGCTGTGCCCAATATACAGAAACGTCTTGCGGTATCCCCTACAGGAAAAGTGCCAGGAGGGAAAAGTGAGGATTATGCTTAGACTTTCTCGGAACTGCTTCAAATCAACTGGATATCTTTGTGCTGTAAACCTCCCAACAGCCAAATGTAAAAGCAGCAAACATCTCGCTGTATGTCCCACATCCAAAGTGCCAAGAGAGAGCTTGCTCTCCCTGTCTTTGAGTACTGTTTGCACTGTCCCGATTACCTCTTTGCTAACATTCTCTTCAGAGCTGCAGTGAAACCAGGAACCACGTGGAGAAGGCACCCACACTGAAAATGCCTGGAAGGAACGTTGGGGCTTCTTCTCAGTGTCTCTGATATAGGGTTTCACTGTCCCGGGAAAGTCTCTGCTAACACCCTGCAGAGCGCTGTGCCCAATATACAGAAACGTCTTGCGGTATCCCCTACAGGGAAAGTGCCAGGAGGGAAAAGTGAGGATTATGTTTAGACTTTCTCGGAACTGCTTCAAATCAACTGGATATCTTTGTGCTGTAAATCTCCCAACAGCCAAACGCAAAAGCAGCAAACATCTCGCTGTATGTCCCACATCCAAAGTGCCAAGAGAGAGCTTGCTCTCCCTGTCTTTGAGTACTGTTTGCACTGTCCCGATTACCTCTTTGCTAACATTCTCTTCAGAGCTGCAGTGAAACCAGGAACCACATGGAGAAGGCACCAACTCTGAAAGTGCCTGGAAGGAACGTTGGGACTTCTTCTCAGTGTCTCTGATATAGGGTTTCACTGTCCCGGGAAAGTCTCTCCTAACAGCCTGCAGAGCGCTGTGCCCAATATACAGAAACGTCTTGCGGTATCCCCTACAGGGAAAGTGCCAGGAGGGAAAAGTGAGGATTATGTTTAGACTTTCTCGGAACTGCTTCAAATCAACTAGATATCTTTGTGCTGTAAATCTCCCAACAGCCAAATGTAAAAGCAGCAAACATCTCGCTGTATGTTCCACATCCAAAGTGCCAAGAGAGAGCTTGCTCTCCCTGTCTTTGAGTACTGTTTGCACTGTCCCGATTACCTCTTTGCTAACATTCTCTTCAGAGCTGCAGTGAAACCAGGAACCACGTGGAGAAGGCACCCACACTGAAAGTGCCTGGAAGGAACGTTGGGGCTTCTTCTCAGTGTCTCTGATATAGGGTTTCACTGTCCCCGGAAAAGTCTCTGCTAACACCCTGCAGAGCGCTGTGCCCAATATACAGAAACGTCTTGCGGTATCCCCTACAGGGAAAGTGCCAGGAGGGAAAAGTGAGGATTATGTTTAGACTTTCTCTGAACTGCTTCAAATCAACTGGATATCTTTGTGCTGTAAATCTCGCAACAGCCAAACGCAAAAGCAGCAAACATCTCGCTGTATGTCCCACATCCAAAGTGCCAAGAGAGAGCTTGCTCTCCCTGTCTTTGAGTACTGTTTGCACTGTCCCGATTACCTCTTTGCTAACATTCTCTTCAGAGCTGCAGTGAAACCAGGAACCACGTGGAGAAGGCACCAACTCTGAAAGTGCCTGGAAGGAACGTTGGGACTTCTTCTCAGTGTCTCTGATATAGGGTTTCACTGTCCCGGGAAAGTCTCTCCTAACAGCCTGCAGAGCGCTGTGCCCAATATACAGAAACGTCTTGCGGTATCCCCTACAGGGAAAGTGCCAGGAGGGAAAAGTGAGGATTATGTTTAGACTTTCTCTGAACTGCTTCAAATCAACTAAATATCTTTGTGCTGTAAATCTCCCAACAGCCAAATGTAAAAGCAGCAAACATCTCGCTGTATGTCCCACATCCAAAGTGCCAAGAGAGAGCTTGCTCTCCCTGTCTTTGAGTACTGTTTGCACTGTCCCGATTACCTCTTTGCTAACATTCTCTTCAGAGCTGCAGTGACACCAGGAACCACGTGAAGAAGGCACCCACACTGAAAGTGCCTGGAAGGAACGTTGGGGCTTCTTCTCAGTGTCTCTGATATAGGGTTTCACTGTCCCGGGAAAGTCTCTGCTAACACCCTGCAGAGCGCTGTGCCCAATATACAGAAACGTCTTGCGGTATCTCCTACAGGGAAAGTGCCAGGAGGGAAAAGTGAGGATTATGCTTAGACTTTCTCGGAACTGCTTCAAATCAACTGGATATCTTTGTGCTGTAAATCTCCCAACAGCCAAACGCAAAAGCAGCAAACATCTCGCTGTATGTCCCACATCCAAAGTGCCAAGATAGTACTGTAGAGCTTGCTCTCCCTGTCTTTGAGTACTGTTTGCACTGTCCCGATTACCTCTTTGCTAACATTCTCTTCAGAGCTGCAGTGAAACCAGGAACCACGTGGAGAAGGCACCAACTCTGAAAGTGCCTGGAAGGAACGTTGGGACTTCTTCTCAGTGTCTCTGATATAGGGTTTCACTGTCCCGGGAAAGTCTCTCCTAACAGCCTGCAGAGCGCTGTGCCCAATATACAGAAACGTCTTGCGGTATCCCCTACAGGGAAAGTGCCAGGAGGGAAAAGTGAGGATTATGTTTAGACTTTCTCGGAACTGCTTCAAATCAACTAGATATCTTTGTGCTGTAAATCTCCCAACAGCCAAATGTAAAAGCAGCAAACATCTCGCTGTATGTCCCACATCCAAAGTGCCAAGAGAGAGCTTGCTCTCCCTGTCTTTGAGTACTGTTTGCACTGTCCCAATTACCTCTTTGCTAACATTCTCTTCAGAGCTGCAGTGAAACCAGGAACCACGTGGAGAAGGCACCCACACTGAAAGTGCCTGGAAGGAACGTTGGGGCTTCTTCTCAGTGTCTCTGATATAGGGTTTCACTGTCCTGGGAAAGTCTCTGCTAACACCCTGCAGAGCGCTGTGCCCAATATACAGAAACGTCTTGCGGTATCCCCTACAGGGAAAGTGCCAGGAGGGAAAAGTGAGGATTATGTTTAGACTTTCTCGGAACTGCTTCAAATCAACTGGATATCTTTGTGCTGTAAATCTCCCAACAGCCAAACGCAAAAGCAGCAAACATCTCGCTGTATGTCCCACATCCAAAGTGCCAAGAGAGAGCTTGCTCTCCCTGTCTTTGAGTACTGTTTGCACTGTCCCGATTACCTCTTTGCTAACATTCTCTTCAGAGCTGCAGTGAAAAGAGGAACCACGTGGAGAAGGCACCCACACTGAAAATGCCTGGAAGGAACGTTGGGGCTTCTTCTCAGTGTCTCTGATATAGGGTTTCACTGTCCCGGGAAAGTCTCTCCTAACAGCCTGCAGAGCGCTGTGCCCAATATACAGAAACGTCTTGCGGTATCCCCTACAGGGAAAGTGCCAGGAGGGAAAAGTGAGGATTATGTTTAGACTTTCTCTGAACTGCTTCAAATCAACTAAATATCTTTGTGCTGTAAATCTCCCAACAGCCAAATGTAAAAGCAGCAAACATCTCGCTGTATGTCCCACATCCAAAGTGCCAAGAGAGAGCTTGCTCTCCCTGTCTTTGAGTACTGTTTGCACTGTCCCGATTACCTCTTTGCTAACATTCTCTTCAGAGCTGCAGTGACACCAGGAACCACGTGAAGAAGGCACCCACACTGAAAATGCCTGGAAGGAACGTTGGGGCTTCTTCTCAGTGTCTCTGATATAGGGTTTCACTGTCCCGGGAAAGTCTCTGCTAACACCCTGCAGAGCGCTGTGCCCAATATACAGAAACGTCTTGCGGTATCTCCTACAGGGAAAGTGCCAGGAGGGAAAAGTGAGGATTATGCTTAGACTTTCTCGGAACTGCTTCAAATCAACTGGATATCTTTGTGCTGTAAATCTCCCAACAGCCAAACGCAAAAGCAGCAAACATCTCGCTGTATGTCCCACATCCAAAGTGCCAAGATAGTACTGTAGAGCTTGCTCTCCCTGTCTTTGAGTACTGTTTGCACTGTCCCGATTACCTCTTTGCTAACATTCTCTTCAGAGCTGCAGTGAAACCAGGAACCACGTGGAGAAGGCACCAACTCTGAAAGTGCCTGGAAGGAACGTTGGGACTTCTTCTCAGTGTCTCTGATATAGGGTTTCACTGTCCCGGGAAAGTCTCTCCTAACAGCCTGCAGAGCGCTGTGCCCAATATACAGAAACGTCTTGCGGTATCCCCTACAGGGAAAGTGCCAGGAGGGAAAAGTGAGGATTATGTTTAGACTTTCTCGGAACTGCTTCAAATCAACTAGATATCTTTGTGCTGTAAATCTCCCAACAGCCAAATGTAAAAGCAGCAAACATCTCGCTGTATGTCCCACATCCAAAGTGCCAAGAGAGAGCTTGCTCTCCCTGTCTTTGAGTACTGTTTGCACTGTCCCAATTACCTCTTTGCTAACATTCTCTTCAGAGCTGCAGTGAAACCAGGAACCACGTGGAGAAGGCACCCACACTGAAAGTGCCTGGAAGGAACGTTGGGGCTTCTTCTCAGTGTCTCTGATATAGGGTTTCACTGTCCTGGGAAAGTCTCTGCTAACACCCTGCAGAGCGCTGTGCCCAATATACAGAAACGTCTTGCGGTATCCCCTACAGGGAAAGTGCCAGGAGGGAAAAGTGAGGATTATGTTTAGACTTTCTCGGAACTGCTTCAAATCAACTGGATATCTTTGTGCTGTAAATCTCCCAACAGCCAAACGCAAAAGCAGCAAACATCTCGCTGTATGTCCCACATCCAAAGTGCCAAGAGAGAGCTTGCTCTCCCTGTCTTTGAGTACTGTTTGCACTGTCCCGATTACCTCTTTGCTAACATTCTCTTCAGAGCTGCAGTGAAAAGAGGAACCACGTGGAGAAGGCACCCACACTGAAAATGCCTGGAAGGAACGTTGGGGCTTCTTCTCAGTGTCTCTGATATAGGGTTTCACTGTCCCGGGAAAGTCTCTGCTAACACCCTGCAGAGCGCTGTGCCCAATATACAGAAACGTGTTGCGGTATCCCCTACAGGGAAAGTGCCAGGAGGGAAAAGTGAGGATTATGTTTAGACTTTCTCGGAAGTGCTTCAAATCAACTGGATATCTTTGTGCTGTAAATCTCCCAACAGCCAAACGCAAAAGCAGCAAACATCTCGCTGTATGTCCCACATCCAAAGTGCCAAGAGAGTAATGTAGAGCTTGCTCTCCCTGTCTTTGAGTACTGTTTGCACTGTCCCGATTACCTCTTTGCTAACATTCTCTTCAGAGCTGCAGTGAAACCAGGAACCACGTGGAGAAGGCACCCACACTGAAAATGCCTGGAAGGAACGTTGGGGCTTCTTCTCAGTGTCTCTGATATAGGGTTTCACTGTCCCGGGAAAGTCTCTCCTAACACCCTGCAGAGCGCTGTGCCCAATATACAGAAACGTCTTGCGGTATCCCCTACAGGGAAAGTGCCAGGAGGGAAAAGTGAGGATTATGTTTAGACTTTCTCGGAACTGCTTCAAATCAACTGGATATCTTTGTGCTGTAAATCTCCCAACAGCCAAATGTAAAAGCAGCAAACATCTCGCTGTATGTTCCACATCCAAAGTGCCAAGAGAGAGCTTGCTCTCCCTGTCTTTGAGTACTGTTTGCACTGTCCCGATTACCTCTTTGCTAACATTCTCTTCAGAGCTGCAGTGAAACCAGGAACCACGTGGAGAAGGCACCCACACTGAAAGTGCCTGGAAGGAACGTTGGGGCTTCTTCTCAGTGTCTCTGATATAGGGTTTCACTGTCCTGGGAAAGTCTCTGCTAACACCCTGCAGAGCGCTGTGCCCAATATACAGAAACGTCTTGCGGTATATCCTACAGGGAAAGTGCCAGGAGGGAAAAGTGAGGATTATGCTTAGACTTTCTCGGAACTGCTTCAAATCAACTGGATATCTTTGTGCTGTAAATCTCCCAACAGCCAAACGCAAAAGCAGCAAACATCTCGCTGTATGTCCCACATCCAAAGTGCCAAGAGAGAGCTTGCTCTCCCTGTCTTTGAGTACTGTTTGCACTGTCCCGATTACCTCTTTGCTAACATTCTCTTCAGAGCTGCAGTGAAACCAGGAACTACGTGGAGAAGGCACCCACACTGAAAGTGCCTGGAAGGAACGTTGGGACTTCTTCTCAGTGTCTCTGATATAGGGTTTCACTGTCCCGGGAAAGTCTCTCCTAACAGCCTGCAGAGCGCTGTGCCCAATATACAGAAACGTCTTGCGGTATCCCCTACAGGGAAAGTGCCAGGAGGGAAAAGTGAGGATTATGTTTAGACTTTCTCTGAACTGCTTCAAATCAACTGGATATCTTTGTGCTGTAAATCTCCCAACAGCCAAATGTAAAAGCAGCAAACATCTCGCTGTATGTCCCACATCCAAAGTGCCAAGAGAGAGCTTGCTCTCCCTGTCTTTGAGTACTGTTTGCACTGTCCCGATTACCTCTTTGCTAACATTCTCTTCAGAGCTGCAGTGAAACCAGGAACCACGTGAAGAAGGCACCCACACTGAAAATGCCTGGAAGGAACGTTGGGGCTTCTTCTCAGTGTCTCTGATATAGGGTTTCACTGTCCCGGGAAAGTCTCTGCTAACACCCTGCAGAGCGCTGTGCCCAATATACAGAAACGTCTTGCAGCATCTCCTACAGGGAAAGTGCCAGGAGGAATTGTCGACCTTGTTCTCAGTGTCTCTGAGAATTGCTCTGATTATCCCTGTGACCTCTTTGCTAAGACTCTCCAGAAAGCCGTCCTCAAAACCAACACACATCTTGACATATCTCCCACACTGATCGCACTGTCTCCAGAAACGGCATTCAAGGAGCCAGGAACTTTTCTGCCCACACTGTCCGGGGACAGTTCCTAAAACCAATATACATCCTGCTATATCTCCCACATGGAAAGTGCCAGGAGGGAAAAGTGAGGATTATGCTTAGACTTTCTCGGAACTGCTTCAAATCAACTAGATATCTTTGTGCTGTATATCTCCCAACAGCCAAACGCAAAAGCAGCAAACATCTCGCTGTATGTCCCACATCCAAAGTGCCAAGAGAGTAATGTAGAGCTTGCTCTCCCTGTCTTTGAGTACTGTTTGCACTGTCCCGATTACCTCTTTGCTAACATTCTCTTCAGAGCTGCAGTGAAACCAGGAACCACGTGGAGAAGGCACCCACACTGAAAGTGCCTGGAAGGAACGTTGGGGCTTCTTCTCAGTGTCTCTGACATAGGGTTTCACTGTCCCGGGAAAGTCTCTGCTAACACCCTGCAGAGCGCTGTGCCCAATATACAGAAACGTCTTGCGGTATCTCCTACAGGGAAAGTTCCAGGAGGGAAAAGTGAGGATTATGTTTAGACTTTCTCGGAACTGCTTCAAATCAACTGGATATCTTTGTGCTGTAAACCTCCCAACAGCCAAATGTAAAAGCAGCAAACATCTCGCTGTATGTCCCACATCCAAAGTGCCAAGAGAGAGCTTGCTCTCCCTGTCTTTGAGTACTGTTTGCACTGTCCCGATTACCTCTTTGCTAACATTCTCTTCAGAGCTGCAGTGAAACCAGGAACCACGTGAAGAAGGCACCCACACTGAAAATGCCTGGAAGGAACGTTGGGGCTTCTTCTCAGTGTCTCTGATATAGGGTTTCACTGTCCCGGGAAAGTCTCTGCTAACACCCTGCAGAGCGCTGTGCCCAATATACAGAAACGTCTTGCGGTATCCCCTACAGGGAAAGTGCCAGGAGGGAAAAGTGAGGATTATGCTTAGACTTTCTCGGAACTGCTTCAAATCAACTGGATATCTTTGTGCTGTAAATCTCCCAACAGCCAAACGCAAAAGCAGCAAACATCTCGCTGTATGTCCCACATCCAAAGTGCCAAGAGAGAGCTTGCTCTCCCTGTCTTTGAGTACTGTTTGCACTGTCCCGATTACCTCTTTGCTAACATTCTCTTCAGAGCTGCAGTGAAACCAGGAACCACGTGAAGAAGGCACCCACACCGAAAATGCCTGGAAGGAACGTTGGGGCTTCTTCTCAGTGTCTCTGATATAGGGTTTCACTGTCCCGGGAAAGTCTCTCCTAACACCCTGCAGAGCGCTGTGCCCAATATACAGAAACGTCTTGCGGTATCCCCTACAGGGAAAGTGCCAGGAGGGAAAAGTGAGGATTATGTTTAGACTTTCTCGGAACTGCTTCAAATCAACTGGATATCTTTGTGCTGTAAATCTCGCAACAGCCAAACGCAAAAGCAGCAAACATCTCGCTGTATGTCCCACATCCAAAGTGCCAAGAGAGAGCTTGCTCTCCCTGTCTTTGAGTACTGTTTGCACTGTCCCGATTACCTCTTTGCTAACATTCTCTTCAGAGCTGCAGTGAAACCAGGAACCACGTGGAGAAGGCACCAACTCTGAAAGTGCCTGGAAGGAACGTTGGGACTTCTTCTCAGTGTCTCTGATATAGGGTTTCACTGTCCCGGGAAAGTCTCTGCTAACACCCTGCAGAGCGCTGTGCCCAATATACAGAAACGTCTTGCGGTATCCCCTACAGGGAAAGTGCCAGGAGGGAAAAGTGAGGATTATGTTTAGACTTTCTCTGAACTGCTTCAAATCAACTAAATATCTTTGTGCTGTAAATCTCCCAACAGCCAAATGTAAAAGCAGCAAACATCTCGCTGTATGTCCCACATCCAAAGTGCCAAGAGAGAGCTTGCTCTCCCTGTCTTTGAGTACTGTTTGCACTGTCCCGATTACCTCTTTGCTAACATTCTCTTCAGAGCTGCAGTGAAACCAGGAACCACGTGGAGAAGGCACCCACACTGAAAGTGCCTGGAAGGAACGTTGGGGCTTCTTCTCAGTGTCTCTGATATAGGGTTTCACTGTCCCGGGAAAGTCTCTGCTAACACCCTGCAGAGCGCTGTGCCCAATATACAGAAACGTCTTGCGGTATCTCCTACAGGGAAAGTGCCAGGAGGGAAAAGTGAGGATTATGCTTAGACTTTCTCGGAACTGCTTCAAATCAACTGGATATCTTTGTGCTGTAAATCTCCCAACAGCCAAACGCAAAAGCAGCAAACATCTCGCTGTATGTCCCACATCCAAAGTGCCAAGATAGTAATGTAGAGCTTGCTCTCCCTGTCTTTGAGTACTGTTTGCACTGTCCCGATTACCTCTTTGCTAACATTCTCTTCAGAGCTGCAGTGAAACCAGGAACCACGTGGAGAAGGCACCAACTCTGAAAGTGCCTGGAAGGAACGTTGGGACTTCTTCTCAGTGTCTCTGATATAGGGTTTCACTGTCCCGGGAAAGTCTCTGCTAACACCCTGCAGAGCGCTGTGCCCAATATACAGAAACGTCTTGCGGTATCCCCTACAGGGAAAGTGCCAGGAGGGAAAAGTGAGGATTATGTTTAGACTTTCTCGGAAGTGCTTCAAATCAACTGGATATCTTTGTGCTGTAAATCTCCCAACAGCCAAATGTAAAAGCAGCAAACATCTCGCTGTATGTCCCACATCCAAAGTGCCAAGAGAGAGCTTGCTCTCCCTGTCTTTGAGTACTGTTTGCACTGTCCCGATTACCTCTTTGCTAACATTCTCTTCAGAGCTGCAGTGAAAAGAGGAACCACGTGGAGAAGGCACCCACACTGAAAATGCCTGGAAGGAACGTTGGGGCTTCTTCTCAGTGTCTCTGATATAGGGTTTCACTGTCCCGGGAAAGTCTCTGCTAACACCCTGCAGAGCGCTGTGCCCAATATACAGAAACGTCTTGCGGTATCCCCTACAGGGAAAGTGCCAGGAGGGAAAAGTGAGGATTATGTTTAGACTTTCTCGGAACTGCTTCAAATCAACTGGATATCTTTGTGCTGTAAATCTCGCAACAGCCAAACGCAAAAGCAGCAAACATCTCGCTGTATGTCCCACATCCAAAGTGCCAAGAGAGAGCTTGCTCTCCCTGTCTTTGAGTACTGTTTGCACTGTCCCGATTACCTCTTTGCTAACATTCTCTTCAGAGCTGCAGTGAAACCAGGAACCACGTGGAGAAGGCACCCACACTGAATATGCCTGGAAGGAACGTTGGGGCTTCTTCTCAGTGTCTCTGATATAGGGTTTCACTGTCCCGGGAAAGTCTCTGCTAACACCCTGCAGAGCGCTGTGCCCAATATACAGAAACGTGTTGCGGTATCCCCTACAGGGAAAGTGCCAGGAGGGAAAAGTGAGGATTATGTTTAGACTTTCTCGGAACTGCTTCAAATCAACTGGATATCTTTGTGCTGTAAATCTCCCAACAGCCAAACGCAAAAGCAGCAAACATCTCGCTGTATGTCCCACATCCAAAGTGCCAAGAGAGAGCTTGCTCTCCCTGTCTTTGAGTACTGTTTGCACTGTCCCGATTACCTCTTTGCTAACATTCTCTTCAGAGCTGCAGTGAAAAGAGGAACCACGTGGAGAAGGCACCCACACTGAAAATGCCTGGAAGGAACGTTGGGGCTTCTTCTCAGTGTCTCTGATATAGGGTTTCACTGTCCCGGGAAAGTCTCTCCTAACACCCTGCAGAGCGCTGTGCCCAATATACAGAAACGTGTTGCGGTATCCCCTACAGGGAAAGTGCCAGGAGGGAAAAGTGAGGATTATGTTTAGACTTTCTCGGAAGTGCTTCAAATCAACTGGATATCTTTGTGCTGTAAATCTCCCAACAGCCAAATGCAAAAGCAGCAAACATCTCGCTGTATGTCCCACATCCAAAGTGCCAAGAGAGTAATGTAGAGCTTGCTCTCCCTGTCTTTGAGTACTGTTTGCACTGTCCCGATTACCTCTTTGCTAACATTCTCTTCAGAGCTGCAGTGAAACCAGGAACCACGTGGAGAAGGCACCCACACTGAAAATGCCTGGAAGGAACGTTGGGGCTTCTTCTCAGTGTCTCTGATATAGGGTTTCACTGTCCCGGGAAAGTCTCTCCTAACACCCTGCAGAGCGCTGTGCCCAATATACAGAAACGTCTTGCGGTATCCCCTACAGGGAAAGTGCCAGGAGGGAAAAGTGAGGATTATGTTTAGACTTTCTCGGAACTGCTTCAAATCAACTGGATATCTTTGTGCTGTAAATCTCCCAACAGCCAAATGTAAAAGCAGCAAACATCTCGCTGTATGTTCCACATCCAAAGTGCCAAGAGAGAGCTTGCTCTCCCTGTCTTTGAGTACTGTTTGCACTGTCCCGATTACCTCTTTGCTAACATTCTCTTCAGAGCTGCAGTGAAACCAGGAACCACGTGGAGAAGGCACCCACACTGAAAGTGCCTGGAAGGAACGTTGGGGCTTCTTCTCAGTGTCTCTGATATAGGGTTTCACTGTCCCGGGAAAGTCTCTGCTAACACCCTGCAGAGCGCTGTGCCCAATATACAGAAACGTCTTGCGGTATATCCTACAGGGAAAGTGCCAGGAGGGAAAAGTGAGGATTATGTTTAGACTTTCTCGGAACTGCTTCAAATCAACTGGATATCTTTGTGCTGTAAATCTCCCAACAGCCAAACGCAAAAGCAGCAAACATCTCGCTGTATGTCCCACATCCAAAGTGCCAAGAGAGAGCTTGCTCTCCCTGTCTTTGAGTACTGTTTGCACTGTCCCGATTACCTCTTTGCTAACATTCTCTTCAGAGCTGCAGTGAAAAGAGGAACCACGTGGAGAAGGCACCCACACTGAAAATGCCTGGAAGGAACGTTGGGGCTTCTTCTCAGTGTCTCTGATATAGGGTTTCACTGTCCCGGGAAAGTCTCTGCTAACACCCTGCAGAGCGCTGTGCCCAATATACAGAAACGTCTTGCGGTATCCCCTACAGGGAAAGTGCCAGGAGGGAAAAGTGAGGATTATGTTTAGACTTTCTCGGAACTGCTTCAAATCAACTGGATATCTTTGTGCTGTAAATCTCGCAACAGCCAAACGCAAAAGCAGCAAACATCTCGCTGTATGTCCCACATCCAAAGTGCCAAGAGAGAGCTTGCTCTCCCTGTCTTTGAGTACTGTTTGCACTGTCCCGATTACCTCTTTGCTAACATTCTCTTCAGAGCTGCAGTGAAAAGAGGAACCACGTGGAGAAGGCACCCACACTGAAAGTGCCTGGAAGGAACGTTGGGGCTTCTTCTCAGTGTCTCTGATATAGGGTTTCACTGTCCCGGGAAAGTCTCTGCTAACACCCTGCAGAGCGCTGTGCCCAATATACAGAAACGTCTTGCGGTATCCCCTACAGGGAAAGTGCCAGGAGGGAAAAGTGAGGATTATGTTTAGACTTTCTCTGAACTGCTTCAAATCAACTAAATATCTTTGTGCTGTAAATCTCCCAACAGCCAAATGTAAAAGCAGCAAACATCTCGCTGTATGTCCCACATCCAAAGTGCCAAGAGAGAGCTTGCTCTCCCTGTCTTTGAGTACTGTTTGCACTGTCCCGATTACCTCTTTGCTAACATTCTCTTCAGAGCTGCAGTGAAACCAGGAACCACGTGGAGAAGGCACCCACACTGAAAGTGCCTGGAAGGAACGTTGGGGCTTCTTCTCAGTGTCTCTGATATAGGGTTTCACTGTCCCGGGAAAGTCTCTGCTAACACCCTGCAGAGCGCTGTGCCCAATATACAGAAACGTCTTGCGGTATCTCCTACAGGGAAAGTGCCAGGAGGGAAAAGTGAGGATTATGCTTAGACTTTCTCGGAACTGCTTCAAATCAACTGGATATCTTTGTGCTGTAAATCTCCCAACAGCCAAACGCAAAAGCAGCAAACATCTCGCTGTATGTCCCACATCCAAAGTGCCAAGAGAGTAATGTAGAGCTTGCTCTCCCTGTCTTTGAGTACTGTTTGCACTGTCCCGATTACCTCTTTGCTAACATTCTCTTCAGAGCTGCAGTGAAACCAGGAACCACGTGGAGAAGGCACCAACTCTGAAAGTGCCTGGAAGGAACGTTGGGACTTCTTCTCAGTGTCTCTGATATAGGGTTTCACTGTCCCGGGAAAGTCTCTGCTAACACCCTGCAGAGCGCTGTGCCCAATATACAGAAACGTCTTGCGGTATCCCCTACAGGGAAAGTGCCAGGAGGGAAAAGTGAGGATTATGTTTAGACTTTCTCGGAAGTGCTTCAAATCAACTGGATATCTTTGTGCTGTAAATCTCCCAACAGCCAAATGTAAAAGCAGCAAACATCTCGCTGTATGTCCCACATCCAAAGTGCCAAGAGAGAGCTTGCTCTCCCTGTCTTTGAGTACTGTTTGCACTGTCCCGATTACCTCTTTGCTAACATTCTCTTCAGAGCTGCAGTGAAAAGAGGAACCACGTGGAGAAGGCACCCACACTGAAAATGCCTGGAAGGAACGTTGGGGCTTCTTCTCAGTGTCTCTGATATAGGGTTTCACTGTCCCGGGAAAGTCTCTCCTAACACCCTGCAGAGCGCTGTGCCCAATATACAGAAACGTGTTGCGGTATCCCCTACAGGGAAAGTGCCAGGAGGGAAAAGTGAGGATTATGTTTAGACTTTCTCGGAAGTGCTTCAAATCAACTGGATATCTTTGTGCTGTAAATCTCCCAACAGCCAAACGCAAAAGCAGCAAACATCTCGCTGTATGTCCCACATCCAAAGTGCCAAGAGAGTAATGTAGAGCTTGCTCTCCCTGTCTTTGAGTACTGTTTGCACTGTCCCGATTACCTCTTTGCTAACATTCTCTTCAGAGCTGCAGTGAAACCAGGAACCACGTGGAGAAGGCACCCACACTGAAAATGCCTGGAAGGAACGTTGGGGCTTCTTCTCAGTGTCTCTGATATAGGGTTTCACTGTCCCGGGAAAGTCTCTGCTAACACCCTGCAGAGCGCTGTGCCCAATATACAGAAACGTCTTGCGGTATCCCCTACAGGGAAAGTGCCAGGAGGGAAAAGTGAGGATTATGTTTAGACTTTCTCGGAACTGCTTCAAATCAACTGGATATCTTTGTGCTGTAAATCTCCCAACAGCCAAATGTAAAAGCAGCAAACATCTCGCTGTATGTTCCACATCCAAAGTGCCAAGAGAGAGCTTGCTCTCCCTGTCTTTGAGTACTGTTTGCACTGTCCCGATTACCTCTTTGCTAACATTCTCTTCAGAGCTGCAGTGAAACCAGGAACCACGTGGAGAAGGCACCCACACTGAAAGTGCCTGGAAGGAACGTTGGGGCTTCTTCTCAGTGTCTCTGATATAGGGTTTCACTGTCCCGGGAAAGTCTCTGCTAACACCCTGCAGAGCGCTGTGCCCAATATACAGAAACGTCTTGCGGTATATCCTACAGGGAAAGTGCCAGGAGGGAAAAGTGAGGATTATGTTTAGACTTTCTCGGAACTGCTCCAAATCAACTGGATATCTTTGTGCTGTAAATCTCCCAACAGCCAAACGCAAAAGCAGCAAACATCTCGCTGTATGTCCCACATCCAAAGTGCCAAGAGAGAGCTTGCTCTCCCTGTCTTTGAGTACTGTTTGCACTGTCCCGATTACCTCTTTGCTAACATTCTCTTCAGAGCTGCAGTGAAAAGAGGAACCACGTGGAGAAGGCACCCACACTGAAAATGCCTGGAAGGAACGTTGGGGCTTCTTCTCAGTGTCTCTGATATAGGGTTTCACTGTCCCGGGAAAGTCTCTGCTAACACCCTGCAGAGCGCTGTGCCCAATATACAGAAACGTCTTGCGGTATCCCCTACAGGGAAAGTGCCAGGAGGGAAAAGTGAGGATTATGTTTAGACTTTCTCGGAACTGCTTCAAATCAACTGGATATCTTTGTGCTGTAAATCTCCCAACAGCCAAACGCAAAAGCAGCAAACATCTCGCTGTATGTCCCACATCCAAAGTGCCAAGAGAGAGCTTGCTCTCCCTGTCTTTGAGTACTGTTTGCACTGTCCCGATTACCTCTTTGCTAACATTCTCTTCAGA
The DNA here is from genome assembly GCF_963924245.1 of Chroicocephalus ridibundus. Classification (NCBI taxonomy): domain Eukaryota; kingdom Metazoa; phylum Chordata; class Aves; order Charadriiformes; family Laridae; genus Chroicocephalus; species Chroicocephalus ridibundus. The sequence goes on along the minus strand of NW_026961236.1, from coordinate 121,374 downwards.
GCTGCAGTGAAAAGAGGAACCACGTGGAGAAGGCACCCACACTGAAAATGCCTGGAAGGAACGTTGGGGCTTCTTCTCAGTGTCTCTGATATAGGGTTTCACTGTCCCGGGAAAGTCTCTGCTAACACCCTGCAGAGCGCTGTGCCCAATATACAGAAACGTGTTGCGGTATCCCCTACAGGGAAAGTGCCAGGAGGGAAAAGTGAGGATTATGTTTAGACTTTCTCGGAACTGCTTCAAATCAACTGGATATCTTTGTGCTGTAAATCTCCCAACAGCCAAACGCAAAAGCAGCAAACATCTCGCTGTATGTCCCACATCCAAAGTGCCAAGAGAGAGCTTGCTCTCCCTGTCTTTGAGTACTGTTTGCACTGTCCCGATTACCTCTTTGCTAACATTCTCTTCAGAGCTGCAGTGAAAAGAGGAACCACGTGGAGAAGGCACCCACACTGAAAATGCCTGGAAGGAACGTTGGGGCTTCTTCTCAGTGTCTCTGATATAGGGTTTCACTGTCCCGGGAAAGTCTCTCCTAACACCCTGCAGAGCGCTGTGCCCAATATACAGAAACGTGTTGCGGTATCCCCTACAGGGAAAGTGCCAGGAGGGAAAAGTGAGGATTATGTTTAGACTTTCTCGGAAGTGCTTCAAATCAACTGGATATCTTTGTGCTGTAAATCTCCCAACAGCCAAACGCAAAAGCAGCAAACATCTCGCTGTATGTCCCACATCCAAAGTGCCAAGAGAGTAATGTAGAGCTTGCTCTCCCTGTCTTTGAGTACTGTTTGCACTGTCCCGATTACCTCTTTGCTAACATTCTCTTCAGAGCTGCAGTGAAACCAGGAACCACGTGGAGAAGGCACCCACACTGAAAATGCCTGGAAGGAACGTTGGGGCTTCTTCTCAGTGTCTCTGATATAGGGTTTCACTGTCCCGGGAAAGTCTCTCCTAACAGCCTGCAGAGCGCTGTGCCCAATATACAGAAACGTCTTGCGGTATCCCCTACAGGGAAAGTGCCAGGAGGGAAAAGTGAGGATTATGTTTAGACTTTCTCGGAAGTGCTTCAAATCAACTGGATATCTTTGTGCTGTAAATCTCCCAACAGCCAAATGTAAAAGCAGCAAACATCTCGCTGTATGTTCCACATCCAAAGTGCCAAGAGAGAGCTTGCTCTCCCTGTCTTTGAGTACTGTTTGCACTGTCCCGATTACCTCTTTGCTAACATTCTCTTCAGAGCTGCAGTGAAACCAGGAACCACGTGGAGAAGGCACCCACACTGAAAGTGCCTGGAAGGAACGTTGGGGCTTCTTCTCAGTGTCTCTGATATAGGGTTTCACTGTCCCGGGAAAGTCTCTGCTAACACCCTGCAGAGCGCTGTGCCCAATATACAGAAACGTCTTGCGGTATCTCCTACAGGGAAAGTGCCAGGAGGGAAAAGTGAGGATTATGCTTAGACTTTCTCGGAACTGCTTCAAATCAACTGGATATCTTTGTGCTGTAAATCTCCCAACAGCCAAATGCAAAAGCAGCGAACATCTCGCTGTATGTCCCACATCCAAAGTGCCAAGAGAGTAATGTAGAGCTTGCTCTCCCTGTCTTTGAGTACTGTTTGCACTGTCCCGATTACCTCTTTGCTAACATTCTCTTCAGAGCTGCAGTGAAAAGAGGAACCACGTGGAGAAGGCACCCACACTGAAAATGCCTGGAAGGAACGTTGGGGCTTCTTCTCAGTGTCTCTGATATAGGGTTTCACTGTCCCGGGAAAGTCTCTGCTAACACCCTGCAGAGCGCTGTGCCCAATATACAGAAACGTGTTGCGGTATCCCCTACAGGGAAAGTGCCAGGAGGGAAAAGTGAGGATTATGTTTAGACTTTCTCGGAAGTGCTTCAAATCAACTGGATATCTTTGTGCTGTAAATCTCCCAACAGCCAAACGCAAAAGCAGCAAACATCTCGCTGTATGTCCCACATCCAAAGTGCCAAGAGAGTAATGTAGAGCTTGCTCTCCCTGTCTTTGAGTACTGTTTGCACTGTCCCGATTACCTCTTTGCTAACATTCTCTTCAGAGCTGCAGTGAAACCAGGAACCACGTGGAGAAGGCACCCACACTGAAAATGCCTGGAAGGAACGTTGGGGCTTCTTCTCAGTGTCTCTGATATAGGGTTTCACTGTCCCGGGAAAGTCTCTCCTAACAGCCTGCAGAGCGCTGTGCCCAATATACAGAAACGTCTTGCGGTATCCCCTACAGGGAAAGTGCCAGGAGGGAAAAGTGAGGATTATGTTTAGACTTTCTCGGAAGTGCTTCAAATCAACTGGATATCTTTGTGCTGTAAATCTCCCAACAGCCAAATGTAAAAGCAGCAAACATCTCGCTGTATGTTCCACATCCAAAGTGCCAAGAAAGAGCTTGCTCTCCCTGTCTTTGAGTACTGTTTGCACTGTCCCGATTACCTCTTTGCTAACATTCTCTTCAGAGCTGCAGTGAAACCAGGAACCACGTGGAGAAGGCACCCACACTGAAAGTGCCTGGAAGGAACGTTGGGGCTTCTTCTCAGTGTCTCTGATATAGGGTTTCACTGTCCCGGGAAAGTCTCTGCTAACACCCTGCAGAGCGCTGTGCCCAATATACAGAAACGTCTTGCGGTATCTCCTACAGGGAAAGTGCCAGGAGGGAAAAGTGAGGATTATGCTTAGACTTTCTCGGAACTGCTTCAAATCAACTGGATATCTTTGTGCTGTAAATCTCCCAACAGCCAAATGCAAAAGCAGCGAACATCTCGCTGTATGTCCCACATCCAAAGTGCCAAGAGAGTAATGTAGAGCTTGCTCTCCCTGTCTTTGAGTACTGTTTGCACTGTCCCGATTACCTCTTTGCTAACATTCTCTTCAGAGCTGCAGTGAAACCAGGAACCACGTGGAGAAGGCACCAACTCTGAAAGTGCCTGGAAGGAACGTTGGGGCTTCTTCTCAGTGTCTCTGATATAGGGTTTCACTGTCCCGGGAAAGTCTCTGCTAACACCCTGCAGAGCGCTGTGCCCAATATACAGAAACGTCTTGCGGTATCTCCTACAGGGAAAGTGCCAGGAGGGAAAAGTGAGGATTATGCTTAGACTTTCTCGGAACTGCTTCAAATCAACTGGATATCTTTGTGCTGTAAATCTCCCAACAGCCAAACGCAAAAGCAGCAAACATCTCGCTGTATGTCCCACATCCAAAGTGCCAAGAGAGAACTTGCTCTCCCTGTCTTTGAGTACTGTTTGCACTGTCCCGATTACCTCTTTGCTAACATTCTCTTCAGAGCTGCAGTGAAACCAGGAACCACGTGAAGAAGGCACCCACACTGAAAATGCCTGGAAGGAACGTTGGGGCTTCTTCTCAGTGTCTCTGATATAGGGTTTCACTGTCCCGGGAAAGTCTCTGCTAACACCCTGCAGAGTGCTGTGCCCAATATACAGAAACGTCTTGCGGTATCCCCTACAGGGAAAGTGCCAGGAGGGAAAAGTGAGGATTATGCTTAGACTTTCTCGGAACTGCTTCAAATCAACTGGATATCTTTGTGCTGTAAATCTCCCAACAGCCAAACGCAAAAGCAGCAAACATCTCGCTGTATGTCCCACATCCAAAGTGCCAAGAGAGTAATGTAGAGCTTGCTCTCCCTGTCTTTGAGTACTGTTTGCACTGTCCCGATTACCTCTTTGCTAACATTCTCTTCAGAGCTGCAGTGAAACCAGGAACCACGTGAAGAAGGCACCCACAATGAAAATGCCTGGAAGGAACGTTGGGGCTTCTTCTCAGTGTCTCTGATATAGGGTTTCACTGTCCCGGGAAAGTCTCTGCTAACACCCTGCAGAGCGCTGTGCCCAATATACAGAAACGTCTTGCGGTATCTCCTACAGGGAAAGTGCCAGGAGGGAAAAGTGAGGATTATGCTTAGACTTTCTCGGAACTGCTTCAAATCAACTGGATATCTTTGTGCTGTAAATCTCCCAACAGCCAAACGCAAAAGCAGCAAACATCTCGCTGTATGTCCCACATCCAAAGTGCCAAGAGAGTAATGTAGAGCTTGCTCTCCCTGTCTTTGAGTACTGTTTGCACTGTCCCGATTACCTCTTTGCTAACATTCTCTTCAGAGCTGCAGTGAAACCAGGAACCACGTGGAGAAGGCACCAACTCTGAAAGTGCCTGGAAGGAACGTTGGGGCTTCTTCTCAGTGTCTCTGATATAGGGTTTCACTGTCCCGGGAAAGTCTCTGCTAACACCCTGCAGAGCGCTGTGCCCAATATACAGAAACGTCTTGCGGTATCTCCTACAGGGAAAGTGCCAGGAGGGAAAAGTGAGGATTATGCTTAGACTTTCTCGGAACTGCTTCAAATCAACTGGATATCTTTGTGCTGTAAATCTCCCAACAGCCAAACGCAAAAGCAGCAAACATCTCGCTGTATGTCCCACATCCAAAGTGCCAAGAGAGAGCTTGCTCTCCCTGTCTTTGAGTACTGTTTGCACTGTCCCGATTACCTCTTTGCTAACATTCTCTTCAGAGCTGCAGTGAAACCAGGAACCACGTGGAGAAGGCACCCACACTGAAAATGCCTGGAAGGAACGTTGGGGCTTCTTCTCAGTGTCTCTGATATAGGGTTTCACTGTCCCGGGAAAGTCTCTGCTAACACCCTGCAGAGCGCTGTGCCCAATATACAGAAACGTCTTGCGGTATCTCCTACAGGGAAAGTGCCAGGAGGGAAAAGTGAGGATTATGCTTAGACTTTCTCGGAACTGCTTCAAATCAACTGGATATCTTTGTGCTGTAAATCTCCCAACAGCCAAAGGCAAAAGCAGCAAACATCTCGCTGTATGTCCCACATCCAAAGTGCCAAGAGAGTAATGTAGAGCTTGCTCTCCCTGTCTTTGAGTACTGTTTGCACTGTCCTGATTACCTCTTTGCTAACATTCTCTTCAGAGCTGCAGTGAAACCAGGAACCACGTGGAGAAGGCACCCACACTGAAAATGCCTGGAAGGAACGTTGGGGCTTCTTCTCAGTGTCTCTGATATAGGGTTTCACTGTCCCGGGAAAGTCTCTGCTAACACCCTGCAGAGCGCTGTGCCCAATATACAGAAACGTCTTGCGGTATCCCCTACAGGGAAAGTGCCAGGAGGGAAAAGTGAGGATTATGTTTAGACTTTCTCGGAACTGCTTCAAATCAACTGGATATCTTTGTGCTGTAAATCTCCCAACAGCCAAACGCAAAAGCAGCAAACATCTCGCTGTATGTCCCACATCCAAAGTGCCAAGAGAGAGCTTGCTCTCCCTGTCTTTGAGTACTGTTTGCACTGTCCCGATTACCTCTTTGCTAACATTCTCTTCAGAGCTGCAGTGAAACCAGGAACCACGTGGAGAAGGCACCCACACTGAAAGTGCCTGGAAGGAACGTTGGGGCTTCTTCTCAGTGTCTCTGATATAGGGTTTCACTGTCCCGGGAAAGTCTCTGCTAACACCCTGCAGAGCGATGTGCCCAATATACAGAAACGTCTTGCGGTATCCCCTACAGGGAAAGTGCCAGGAGGGAAAAGTGAGGATTATGTTTAGACTTTCTCGGAACTGCTTCAAATCAACTAGATATCTTTGTGCTGTAAATCTCCCAACAGCCAAATGTAAAAGCAGCAAACATCTCGCTGTATGTTCCACATCCAAAGTGCCAAGAGAGAGCTTGCTCTCCCTGTCTTTGAGTACTGTTTGCACTGTCCCGATTACCTCTTTGCTAACATTCTCTTCAGAGCTGCAGTGAAACCAGGAACCACGTGGAGAAGGCACCCACACTGAAAGTGCCTGGAAGGAACGTTGGGGCTTCTTCTCAGTGTCTCTGATATAGGGTTTCACTGTCCCGGGAAAGTCTCTGCTAACACCCTGCAGAGCGCTGTGCCCAATATACAGAAACGTCTTGCGGTATCCCCTACAGGGAAAGTGCCAGGAGGGAAAAGTGAGGATTATGTTTAGACTTTCTCGGAACTGCTTCAAATCAACTGGATATCTTTGTGCTGTAAATCTCCCAACAGCCAAACGCAAAAGCAGCAAACATCTCGCTGTATGTCCCACATCCAAAGTGCCAAGAGAGAGCTTGCTCTCCCTGTCTTTGAGTACTGTTTGCACTGTCCCGATTACCTCTTTGCTAACATTCTCTTCAGAGCTGCAGTGAAACCAGGAACCACGTGGAGAAGGCACCAACTCTGAAAGTGCCTGGAAGGAACGTTGGGACTTCTTCTCAGTGTCTCTGATATAGGGTTTCACTGTCCCGGGAAAGTCTCTGCTAACACCCTGCAGAGCGCTGTGCCCAATATACAGAAACGTCTTGCGGTATCTCCTACAGGGAAAGTGCCAGGAGGGAAAAGTGAGGATTATGTTTAGACTTTCTCTGAACTGCTTCAAATCAACTAGATATCTTTGTGCTGTAAACCTCCCAACAGCGAAATGTAAAAGCAGCAAACATCTCGCTGTATGTTCCACATCCAAAGTGCCAAGAGAGAGCTTGCTCTCCCTGTCTTTGAGTACTGTTTGCACTGTCCCGATTACCTCTTTGCTAACATTCTCTTCAGAGCTGCAGTGAAACCAGGAACCACGTGAAGAAGGCACCCACACTGAAAATGCCTGGAAGGAACGTTGGGGCTTCTTCTCAGTGTCTCTGATATAGGGTTTCACTGTCCCGGGAAAGTCTCTGCTAACACCCTGCAGAGCGCTGTGCCCAATATACAGAAACGTCTTGCGGTATCCCCTACAGGGAAAGTGCCAGGAGGGAAAAGTGAGGATTATGTTTAGACTTTCTCTGAACTGCTTCAAATCAACTAGATATCTTTCTGCTGTAAATCTCCCAACAGCCAAACGTAAAAGCAGCAAACATCTCGCTGTATGTCCCACATCCAAAGTGCCAAGAGAGAGCTTGCTCTCCCTGTCTTTGAGTACTGTTTGCACTGTCCCGATTACCTCTTTGCTAACATTCTCTTCAGAGCTGCAGTGAAACCAGGAACCACATGGAGAAGGCACCAACTCTGAAAGTGCCTGGAATGAACGTTGGGACTTCTTCTCAGTGTCTCTGATATAGGGTTTCACTGTCCCGGGAAAGTCTCTCCTAACAGCCTGCAGAGCGCTGTGCCCAATATACAGAAACGTCTTGCGGTATCTCCTACAGGGAAAGTGCCAGGAGGGAAAAGTGAGGATTTAGACTTTCTCGGAACTGCTTCAAATCAACTGGATATCTTTGTGCTGTAAATCTCCCAACAGCCAAACGCAAAAGCAGCAAACATCTCGCTGTATGTCCCACATCCAAAGTGCCAAGAGAGAGCTTGCTCTCCCTGTCTTTGAGTACTGTTTGCACTGTCCCGATTACCTCTTTGCTAACATTCTCTTCAGAGCTGCAGTGAAACCAGGAACCACGTGGAGAAGGCACCCACACTGAAAATGCCTGGAAGGAACGTTGGGGCTTCTTCTCAGTGTCTCTGATATAGGGTTTCACTGTCCCGGGAAAGTCTCTGCTAACACCCTGCAGAGCGCTGTGCCCAATATACAGAAACGTCTTGCGGTATCCCCTACAGGGAAAGTGCCAGGAGGGAAAAGTGAGGATTATGTTTAGACTTTCTCTGAACTGCTTCAAATCAACTGGATATCTTTGTGCTGTAAATCTCCCAACAGCCAAACGCAAAAGCAGCAAACATCTCGCTGTATGTCCCACATCCAAAGTGCCAAGAGAGTAATGTAGAGCTTGCTCTCCCTGTCTTTGAGTACTGTTTGCACTGTCCCGATTACCTCTTTGCTAACATTCTCTTCAGAGCTGCAGTGAAACCAGGAACCACGTGGAGAAGGCACCAACTCTGAAAGTGCCTGGAAGGAACGTTGGGGCTTCTTCTCAGTGTCTCTGATATAGGGTTTCACTGTCCCGGGAAAGTCTCTGCTAACACCCTGCAGAGCGCTGTGCCCAATATACAGAAACGTCTTGCGGTATCTCCTACAGGGAAAGTGCCAGGAGGGAAAAGTGAGGATTATGTTTAGACTTTCTCTGAACTGCTTCAAATCAACTAGATATCTTTGTGCTGTAAACCTCCCAACAGCCAAATGTAAAAGCAGCAAACATCTCGCTGTATGTTCCACATCCAAAGTGCCAAGAGAGAGCTTGCTCTCCCTGTCTTTGAGTACTGTTTGCACTGTCCCGATTACCTCTTTGCTAACATTCTCTTCAGAGCTGCAGTGAAACCAGGAACCACGTGAAGAAGGCACCCACACTGAAAATGCCTGGAAGGAACGTTGGGGCTTCTTCTCAGTGTCTCTGATATAGGGTTTCACTGTCCCGGGAAAGTCTCTGCTAACACCCTGCAGAGCGCTGTGCCCAATATACAGAAACGTCTTGCGGTATCCCCTACAGGGAAAGTGCCAGGAGGGAAAAGTGAGGATTATGTTTAGACTTTCTCTGAACTGCTTCAAATCAACTAGATATCTTTCTGCTGTAAATCTCCCAACAGCCAAACGTAAAAGCAGCAAACATCTCGCTGTATGTCCCACATCCAAAGTGCCAAGAGAGAGCTTGCTCTCCCTGTCTTTGAGTACTGTTTGCACTGTCCCGATTACCTCTTTGCTAACATTCTCTTCAGAGCTGCAGTGAAACCAGGAACCACATGGAGAAGGCACCAACTCTGAAAGTGCCTGGAATGAACGTTGGGACTTCTTCTCAGTGTCTCTGATATAGGGTTTCACTGTCCCGGGAAAGTCTCTCCTAACAGCCTGCAGAGCGCTGTGCCCAATATACAGAAACGTCTTGCGGTATCTCCTACAGGGAAAGTGCCAGGAGGGAAAAGTGAGGATTATGTTTAGACTTTCTCGGAACTGCTTCAAATCAACTGGATATCTTTGTGCTGTAAATCTCCCAACAGCCAAACGCAAAAGCAGCAAACATCTCGCTGTATGTCCCACATCCAAAGTGCCAAGAGAGAGCTTGCTCTCCCTGTCTTTGAGTACTGTTTGCACTGTCCCGATTACCTCTTTGCTAACATTCTCTTCAGAGCTGCAGTGAAACCAGGAACCACGTGGAGAAGGCACCCACACTGAAAATGCCTGGAAGGAACGTTGGGGCTTCTTCTCAGTGTCTCTGATATAGGGTTTCACTGTCCCGGGAAAGTCTCTGCTAACACCCTGCAGAGCGCTGTGCCCAATATACAGAAACGTCTTGCGGTATCCCCTACAGGGAAAGTGCCAGGAGGGAAAAGTGAGGATTATGTTTAGACTTTCTCTGAACTGCTTCAAATCAACTGGATATCTTTGTGCTGTAAATCTCCCAACAGCCAAACGCAAAAGCAGCAAACATCTCGCTGTATGTCCCACATCCAAAGTGCCAAGAGAGTAATGTAGAGCTTGCTCTCCCTGTCTTTGAGTACTGTTTGCACTGTCCCGATTACCTCTTTGCTAACATTCTCTTCAGAGCTGCAGTGAAACCAGGAACCACGTGGAGAAGGCACCCACACTGAAAGTGCCTGGAAGGAACGTTGGGGCTTCTTCTCAGTGTCTCTGATATAGGGTTTCACTGTCCCGGGAAAGTCTCTGCTAACACCCTGCAGAGCGATGTGCCCAATATACAGAAACGTCTTGCGGTATCCCCTACAGGGAAAGTGCCAGGAGGGAAAAGTGAGGATTATGTTTAGACTTTCTCGGAACTGCTTCAAATCAACTAGATATCTTTGTGCTGTAAACCTCCCAACAGCCAAATGTAAAAGCAGCAAACATCTCGCTGTATGTCCCACATCCAAAGTGCCAAGAGAGTAATGTAGAGCTTGCTCTCCCTGTCTTTGAGTACTGTTTGCACTGTCCCGATTACCTCTTTGCTAACATTCTCTTCAGAGCTGCAGTGAAACCAGGAACCACGTGGAGAAGGCACCCACACTGAAAATGCCTGGAAGGAACGTTGGGGCTTCTTCTCAGTGTCTCTGATATAGGGTTTCACTGTCCCGGGAAAGTCTCTCCTAACACCCTGCAGAGTGCTGTGCCCAATATACAGAAACGTCTTGCGGTATCCCCTACAGGGAAAGTGCCAGGAGGGAAAAGTGAGGATTATGTTTAGACTTTCTCGGAACTGCTTCAAATCAACTAGATATCTTTGTGCTGTAAATCTCCCAACAGCCAAATGTAAAAGCAGCAAACATCTCGCTGTATGTTCCACATCCAAAGTGCCAAGAGAGAGCTTGCTCTCCCTGTCTTTGAGTACTGTTTGCACTGTCCCGATTACCTCTTTGCTAACATTCTCTTCAGAGCTGCAGTGAAACCAGGAACCACGTGGAGAAGGCACCCACACTGAAAGTGCCTGGAAGGAACGTTGGGGCTTCTTCTCAGTGTCTCTGATATAGGGTTTCACTGTCCCGGGAAAGTCTCTGCTAACACCCTGCAGAGCGCTGTTCCCAATATACAGAAACGTCTTGCGGTATCCCCTACAGGGAAAGTGCCAGGAGGGAAAAGTGAGGATTATGTTTAGACTTTCTCGGAACTGCTTCAAATCAACTGGATATCTTTGTGCTGTAAATCTCCCAACAGCCAAACGCAAAAGCAGCAAACATCTCGCTGTATGTCCCACATCCAAAGTGCCAAGAGAGAGCTTGCTCTCCCTGTCTTTGAGTACTGTTTGCACTGTCCCGATTACCTCTTTGCTAACATTCTCTTCAGAGCTGCAGTGAAACCAGGAACCACGTGGAGAAGGCACCAACTCTGAAAGTGCCTGGAATGAACGTTGGGACTTCCTCTCAGTGTCTCTGATATAGGGTTTCACTGTCCCGGGAAAGTCTCTGCTAACACCCTGCAGAGCGATGTGCCCAATATACAGAAACGTCTTGCGGTATCCCCTACAGGGAAAGTGCCAGGAGGGAAAAGTGAGGATTATGTTTAGACTTTCTCGGAACTGCTTCAAATCAACTAGATATCTTTGTGCTGTAAATCTCCCAACAGCCAAATGTAAAAGCAGCAAATATCTCGCCGTATGTCCCACATCCAAAGTGCCAAGAGAGAGCTTGCTCTCCCTGTCTTTGAGTACTGTTTGCACTGTCCCGATTACCTCTTTGCTAACATTCTCTTCAGAGCTGCAGTGAAACCAGGAACCACGTGGAGAAGGCACCAACTCTGAAAGTGCCTGGAAGGAACGTTGGGACTTCTTCTCAGTGTCTCTGATATAGGGTTTCACTGTCCCGGGAAAGTCTCTGCTAACACCCTGCAGAGCGCTGTGCCCAATATACAGAAACGTCTTGCGGTATCTCCTACAGGGAAAGTGCCAGGAGGGAAAAGTGAGGATTATGTTTAGACTTTCTCGGAACTGCTTCAAATCAACTAGATATCTTTGTGCTGTAAACCTCCCAACAGCCAAACGCAAAAGCAGCAAACATCTCGCTGTATGTCCCACATCCAAAGTGCCAAGAGAGAGCTTGCTCTCCCTGTCTTTGAGTACTGTTTGCACTGTCCCGATTACCTCTTTGCTAACATTCTCTTCAGAGCTGCAGTGAAACCAGGAACCACGTGAAGAAGGCACCCACACTGAAAATGCCTGGAAGGAACGTTGGGGCTTCTTCTCAGTGTCTCTGATATAGGGTTTCACTGTCCCGGGAAAGTCTCTGCTAACACCCTGCAGAGCGCTGTGCCCAATATACAGAAACGTCTTGCGGTATCCCCTACAGGGAAAGTGCCAGGAGGGAAAAGTGAGGATTATGTGTAGACTTTCTCTGAACTGCTTCAAATCAACTGGATATCTTTGTGCTGTAAATCTCCCAACAGCCAAACGCAAAAGCAGCAAACATCTCGCTGTATGTCCCACATCCAAAGTGCCAAGAGAGTAATGTAGAGCTTGCTCTCCCTGTCTTTGAGTACTGTTTGCACTGTCCCGATTACCTCTTTGCTAACATTCTCTTCAGAGCTGCAGTGAAACCAGGAACCACGTGGAGAAGGCACCCACACTGAAAGTGCCTGGAAGGAACGTTGGGGCTTCTTCTCAGTGTCTCTGATATAGGGTTTCACTGTCCCGGGAAAGTCTCTCCTAACACCCTGCAGAGTGCTGTGCCCAATATACAGAAACGTCTTGCGGTATCCCCTACAGGGAAAGTGCCAGGAGGGAAAAGTGAGGATTATGTTTAGACTTTCTCGGAACTGCTTCAAATCAACTAGATATCTTTGTGCTGTAAATCTCCCAACAGCCAAATGTAAAAGCAGCAAACATCTCGCTGTATGTTCCACATCCAAAGTGCCAAGAGAGAGCTTGCTCTCCCTGTCTTTGAGTACTGTTTGCACTGTCCCGATTACCTCTTTGCTAACATTCTCTTCAGAGCTGCAGTGAAACCAGGAACCACGTGGAGAAGGCACCCACACTGAAAGTGCCTGGAAGGAACGTTGGGGCTTCTTCTCAGTGTCTCTGATATAGGGTTTCACTGTCCCGGGAAAGTCTCTGCTAACACCCTGCAGAGCGCTGTTCCCAATATACAGAAACGTCTTGCGGTATCCCCTACAGGGAAAGTGCCAGGAGGGAAAAGTGAGGATTATGTTTAGACTTTCTCGGAACTGCTTCAAATCAACTGGATATCTTTGTGCTGTAAATCTCCCAACAGCCAAACGCAAAAGCAGCAAACATCTCGCTGTATGTCCCACATCCAAAGTGCCAAGAGAGAGCTTGCTCTCCCTGTCTTTGAGTACTGTTTGCACTGTCCCGATTACCTCTTTGCTAACATTCTCTTCAGAGCTGCAGTGAAACCAGGAACCACGTGGAGAAGGCACCAACTCTGAAAGTGCCTGGAATGAACGTTGGGACTTCCTCTCAGTGTCTCTGATATAGGGTTTCACTGTCCCGGGAAAGTCTCTGCTAACACCCTGCAGAGCGATGTGCCCAATATACAGAAACGTCTTGCGGTATCCCCTACAGGGAAAGTGCCAGGAGGGAAAAGTGAGGATTATGTTTAGACTTTCTCGGAACTGCTTCAAATCAACTAGATATCTTTGTGCTGTAAATCTCCCAACAGCCAAATGTAAAAGCAGCAAACATCTCGCCGTATGTCCCACATCCAAAGTGCCAAGAGAGAGCTTGCTCTCCCTGTCTTTGAGTACTGTTTGCACTGTCCCGATTACCTCTTTGCTAACATTCTCTTCAGAGCTGCAGTGAAACCAGGAACCACGTGGAGAAGGCACCAACTCTGAAAGTGCCTGGAAGGAACGTTGGGACTTCTTCTCAGTGTCTCTGATATAGGGTTTCACTGTCCCGGGAAAGTCTCTGCTAACACCCTGCAGAGCGCTGTGCCCAATATACAGAAACGTCTTGCGGTATCTCCTACAGGGAAAGTGCCAGGAGGGAAAAGTGAGGATTATGTTTAGACTTTCTCGGAACTGCTTCAAATCAACTAGATATCTTTGTGCTGTAAACCTCCCAACAGCCAAATGTAAAAGCAGCAAACATCTCGCTGTATGTTCCACATCCAAAGTGCCAAGAGAGAGCTTGCTCTCCCTGTCTTTGAGTACTGTTTGCACTGTCCCGATTACCTCTTTGCTAACATTCTCTTCAGAGCTGCAGTGAAACCAGGAACCACGTGAAGAAGGCACCCACACTGAAAATGCCTGGAAGGAACGTTGGGGCTTCTTCTCAGTGTCTCTGATATAGGGTTTCACTGTCCCGGGAAAGTCTCTGCTAACACCCTGCAGAGCGCTGTGCCCAATATACAGAAACGTCTTGCGGTATCCCCTACAGGGAAAGTGCCAGGAGGGAAAAGTGAGGATTATGTTTAGACTTTCTCTGAACTGCTTCAAATCAACTAGATATCTTTCTGCTGTAAATCTCCCAACAGCCAAACGTAAAAGCAGCAAACATCTCGCTGTATGTCCCACATCCAAAGTGCCAAGAGAGAGCTTGCTCTCCCTGTCTTTGAGTACTGTTTGCACTGTCCCGATTACCTCTTTGCTAACATTCTCTTCAGAGCTGCAGTGAAACGAGGAACCACATGGAGAAGGCACCAACTCTGAAAGTGCCTGGAATGAACGTTGGGACTTCTTCTCAGTGTCTCTGATATAGGGTTTCACTGTCCCGGGAAAGTCTCTCCTAACAGCCTGCAGAGCGCTGTGCCCAATATACAGAAACGTCTTGCGGTATCTCCTACAGGGAAAGTGCCAGGAGGGAAAAGTGAGGATTATGTTTAGACTTTCTCGGAACTGCTTCAAATCAACTGGATATCTTTGTGCTGTAAATCTCCCAACAGCCAAACGCAAAAGCAGCAAACATCTCGCTGTATGTCCCACATCCAAAGTGCCAAGAGAGAGCTTGCTCTCCCTGTCTTTGAGTACTGTTTGCACTGTCCCGATTACCTCTTTGCTAACATTCTCTTCAGAGCTGCAGTGAAACCAGGAACCACGTGGAGAAGGCACCCACACTGAAAATGCCTGGAAGGAACGTTGGGGCTTCTTCTCAGTGTCTCTGATATAGGGTTTCACTGTCCCGGGAAAGTCTCTGCTAACACCCTGCAGAGCGCTGTGCCCAATATACAGAAACGTCTTGCGGTATCCCCTACAGGGAAAGTGCCAGGAGGGAAAAGTGAGGATTATGTTTAGACTTTCTCTGAACTGCTTCAAATCAACTGGATATCTTTGTGCTGTAAATCTCCCAACAGCCAAACGCAAAAGCAGCAAACATCTCGCTGTATGTCCCACATCCAAAGTGCCAAGAGAGTAATGTAGAGCTTGCTCTCCCTGTCTTTGAGTACTGTTTGCACTGTCCCGATTACCTCTTTGCTAACATTCTCTTCAGAGCTGCAGTGAAACCAGGAACCACGTGGAGAAGGCACCCACACTGAAAGTGCCTGGAAGGAACGTTGGGGCTTCTTCTCAGTGTCTCTGATATAGGGTTTCACTGTCCCGGGAAAGTCTCTGCTAACACCCTGCAGAGCGATGTGCCCAATATACAGAAACGTCTTGCGGTATCCCCTACAGGGAAAGTGCCAGGAGGGAAAAGTGAGGATTATGTTTAGACTTTCTCGGAACTGCTTCAAATCAACTGGATATCTTTGTGCTGTAAATCTCCCAACAGCCAAACGCAAAAGCAGCAAACATCTCGCTGTATGTCCCACATCCAAAGTGCCAAGAGAGAGCTTGCTCTCCCTGTCTTTGAGTACTGTTTGCACTGTCCCGATTACCTCTTTGCTAACATTCTCTTCAGAGCTGCAGTGAAACCAGGAACCACGTGGAGAAGGCACCAACTCTGAAAGTGCCTGGAAGGAACGTTGGGACTTCTTCTCAGTGTCTCTGATATAGGGTTTCACTGTCCCGGGAAAGTCTCTGCTAACACCCTGCAGAGCGCTGTGCCCAATATACAGAAACGTCTTGCGGTATCTCCTACAGGGAAAGTGCCAGGAGGGAAAAGTGAGGATTATGTTTAGACTTTCTCGGAACTGCTTCAAATCAACTAGATATCTTTGTGCTGTAAACCTCCCAACAGCCAAATGTAAAAGCAGCAAACATCTCGCTGTATGTTCCACATCCAAAGTGCCAAGAGAGAGCTTGCTCTCCCTGTCTTTGAGTACTGTTTGCACTGTCCCGATTACCTCTTTGCTAACATTCTCTTCAGAGCTGCAGTGAAACCAGGAACCACGTGAAGAAGGCACCCACACTGAAAATGCCTGGAAGGAACGTTGGGGCTTCTTCTCAGTGTCTCTGATATAGGGTTTCACTGTCCCGGGAAAGTCTCTGCTAACACCCTGCAGAGCGCTGTGCCCAATATACAGAAACGTCTTGCGGTATCCCCTACAGGGAAAGTGCCAGGAGGGAAAAGTGAGGATTATGTTTAGACTTTCTCTGAACTGCTTCAAATCAACTAGATATCTTTCTGCTGTAAATCTCCCAACAGCCAAACGTAAAAGCAGCAAACATCTCGCTGTATGTCCCACATCCAAAGTGCCAAGAGAGAGCTTGCTCTCCCTGTCTTTGAGTACTGTTTGCACTGTCCCGATTACCTCTTTGCTAACATTCTCTTCAGAGCTGCAGTGAAACCAGGAACCACGTGGAGAAGGCACCAACTCTGAAAGTGCCTGGAAGGAACGTTGGGACTTCTTCTCAGTGTCTCTGATATAGGGTTTCACTGTCCCGGGAAAGTCTCTGCTAACACCCTGCAGAGCGCTGTGCCCAATATACAGAAACGTCTTGCGGTATCTCCTACAGGGAAAGTGCCAGGAGGGAAAAGTGAGGATTATGTTTAGACTTTCTCGGAACTGCTTCAAATCAACTAGATATCTTTGTGCTGTAAACCTCCCAACAGCCAAATGTAAAAGCAGCAAACATCTCGCTGTATGTCCCACATCCAAAGTGCCAAGAGAGAGCTTGCTCTCCCTGTCTTTGAGTACTGTTTGCACTGTCCCGATTACCTCTTTGCTAACATTCTCTTCAGAGCTGCAGTGAAACCAGGAACCACGTGAAGAAGGCACCCACACTGAAAATGCCTGGAAGGAACGTTGGGGCTTCTTCTCAGTGTCTCTGATATAGGGTTTCACTGTCCCGGGAAAGTCTCTGCTAACACCCTGCAGAGCGCTGTGCCCAATATACAGAAACGTCTTGCGGTATCCCCTACAGGGAAAGTGCCAGGAGGGAAAAGTGAGGATTATGTTTAGACTTTCTCTGAACTGCTTCAAATCAACTAGATATCTTTCTGCTGTAAATCTCCCAACAGCCAAACGTAAAAGCAGCAAACATCTCGCTGTATGTCCCACATCCAAAGTGCCAAGAGAGAGCTTGCTCTCCCTGTCTTTGAGTACTGTTTGCACTGTCCCGATTACCTCTTTGCTAACATTCTCTTCAGAGCTGCAGTGAAACGAGGAACCACATGGAGAAGGCACCAACTCTGAAAGTGCCTGGAATGAACGTTGGGACTTCTTCTCAGTGTCTCTGATATAGGGTTTCACTGTCCCGGGAAAGTCTCTCCTAACAGCCTGCAGAGCGCTGTGCCCAATATACAGAAACGTCTTGCGGTATCCCCTACAGGGAAAGTGCCAGGAGGGAAAAGTGAGGATTATGTTTAGACTTTCTCGGAACTGCTTCAAATCAACTGGATATCTTTGTGCTGTAAATCTCCCAACAGCCAAACGCAAAAGCAGCAAACATCTCGCTGTATGTCCCACATCCAAAGTGCCAAGAGAGTAATGTAGAGCTTGCTCTCCCTGTCTTTGAGTACTGTTTGCACTGTCCCGATTACCTCTTTGCTAACATTCTCTTCAGAGCTGCAGTGAAACCAGGAACCACGTGGAGAAGGCACCCACACTGAAAGTGCCTGGAAGGAACGTTGGGGCTTCTTCTCAGTGTCTCTGATATAGGGTTTCACTGTCCCGGGAAAGTCTCTGCTAACACCCTGCAGAGCGATGTGCCCAATATACAGAAACGTCTTGCGGTATCCCCTACAGGGAAAGTGCCAGGAGGGAAAAGTGAGGATTATGTTTAGACTTTCTCGGAACTGCTTCAAATCAACTGGATATCTTTGTGCTGTAAATCTCCCAACAGCCAAACGCAAAAGCAGCAAACATCTCGCTGTATGTCCCACATCCAAAGTGCCAAGAGAGAGCTTGCTCTCCCTGTCTTTGAGTACTGTTTGCACTGTCCCGATTACCTCTTTGCTAACATTCTCTTCAGAGCTGCAGTGAAACCAGGAACCACGTGGAGAAGGCACCAACTCTGAAAGTGCCTGGAATGAACGTTGGGACTTCCTCTCAGTGTCTCTGATATAGGGTTTCACTGTCCCGGGAAAGTCTCTGCTAACACCCTGCAGAG
The DNA here is from genome assembly GCF_963924245.1 of Chroicocephalus ridibundus. Classification (NCBI taxonomy): domain Eukaryota; kingdom Metazoa; phylum Chordata; class Aves; order Charadriiformes; family Laridae; genus Chroicocephalus; species Chroicocephalus ridibundus. The sequence continues at coordinate 103,594 of NW_026961236.1, read as the reverse complement.
CGATGTGCCCAATATACAGAAACGTCTTGCGGTATCCCCTACAGGGAAAGTGCCAGGAGGGAAAAGTGAGGATTATGTTTAGACTTTCTCGGAACTGCTTCAAATCAACTAGATATCTTTGTGCTGTAAATCTCCCAACAGCCAAATGTAAAAGCAGCAAACATCTCGCCGTATGTCCCACATCCAAAGTGCCAAGAGAGAGCTTGCTCTCCCTGTCTTTGAGTACTGTTTGCACTGTCCCGATTACCTCTTTGCTAACATTCTCTTCAGAGCTGCAGTGAAACCAGGAACCACGTGGAGAAGGCACCAACTCTGAAAGTGCCTGGAAGGAACGTTGGGACTTCTTCTCAGTGTCTCTGATATAGGGTTTCACTGTCCCGGGAAAGTCTCTGCTAACACCCTGCAGAGCGCTGTGCCCAATATACAGAAACGTCTTGCGGTATCTCCTACAGGGAAAGTGCCAGGAGGGAAAAGTGAGGATTATGTTTAGACTTTCTCGGAACTGCTTCAAATCAACTAGATATCTTTGTGCTGTAAACCTCCCAACAGCCAAATGTAAAAGCAGCAAACATCTCGCTGTATGTTCCACATCCAAAGTGCCAAGAGAGAGCTTGCTCTCCCTGTCTTTGAGTACTGTTTGCACTGTCCCGATTACCTCTTTGCTAACATTCTCTTCAGAGCTGCAGTGAAACCAGGAACCACGTGAAGAAGGCACCCACACTGAAAATGCCTGGAAGGAACGTTGGGGCTTCTTCTCAGTGTCTCTGATATAGGGTTTCACTGTCCCGGGAAAGTCTCTGCTAACACCCTGCAGAGCGCTGTGCCCAATATACAGAAACGTCTTGCGGTATCCCCTACAGGGAAAGTGCCAGGAGGGAAAAGTGAGGATTATGTTTAGACTTTCTCTGAACTGCTTCAAATCAACTAGATATCTTTCTGCTGTAAATCTCCCAACAGCCAAACGTAAAAGCAGCAAACATCTCGCTGTATGTCCCACATCCAAAGTGCCAAGAGAGAGCTTGCTCTCCCTGTCTTTGAGTACTGTTTGCACTGTCCCGATTACCTCTTTGCTAACATTCTCTTCAGAGCTGCAGTGAAACCAGGAACCACGTGGAGAAGGCACCAACTCTGAAAGTGCCTGGAAGGAACGTTGGGACTTCTTCTCAGTGTCTCTGATATAGGGTTTCACTGTCCCGGGAAAGTCTCTGCTAACACCCTGCAGAGCGCTGTGCCCAATATACAGAAACGTCTTGCGGTATCTCCTACAGGGAAAGTGCCAGGAGGGAAAAGTGAGGATTATGTTTAGACTTTCTCGGAACTGCTTCAAATCAACTAGATATCTTTGTGCTGTAAACCTCCCAACAGCCAAATGTAAAAGCAGCAAACATCTCGCTGTATGTTCCACATCCAAAGTGCCAAGAGAGAGCTTGCTCTCCCTGTCTTTGAGTACTGTTTGCACTGTCCCGATTACCTCTTTGCTAACATTCACTTCAGAGCTGCAGTGAAACCAGGAACCACGTGAAGAAGGCACCCACACTGAAAATGCCTGGAAGGAACGTTGGGGCTTCTTCTCAGTGTCTCTGATATAGGGTTTCACTGTCCCGGGAAAGTCTCTGCTAACACCCTGCAGAGCGCTGTGCCCAATATACAGAAACGTCTTGCGGTATCCCCTACAGGGAAAGTGCCAGGAGGGAAAAGTGAGGATTATGTTTAGACTTTCTCTGAACTGCTTCAAATCAACTAGATATCTTTCTGCTGTAAATCTCCCAACAGCCAAACGTAAAAGCAGCAAACATCTCGCTGTATGTCCCACATCCAAAGTGCCAAGAGAGAGCTTGCTCTCCCTGTCTTTGAGTACTGTTTGCACTGTCCCGATTACCTCTTTGCTAACATTCTCTTCAGAGCTGCAGTGAAACGAGGAACCACATGGAGAAGGCACCAACTCTGAAAGTGCCTGGAATGAACGTTGGGACTTCTTCTCAGTGTCTCTGATATAGGGTTTCACTGTCCCGGGAAAGTCTCTCCTAACAGCCTGCAGAGCGCTGTGCCCAATATACAGAAACGTCTTGCGGTATCTCCTACAGGGAAAGTGCCAGGAGGGAAAAGTGAGGATTATGTTTAGACTTTCTCGGAACTGCTTCAAATCAACTGGATATCTTTGTGCTGTAAATCTCCCAACAGCCAAACGCAAAAGCAGCAAACATCTCGCTGTATGTCCCACATCCAAAGTGCCAAGAGAGAGCTTGCTCTCCCTGTCTTTGAGTACTGTTTGCACTGTCCCGATTACCTCTTTGCTAACATTCTCTTCAGAGCTGCAGTGAAACCAGGAACCACGTGGAGAAGGCACCCACACTGAAAATGCCTGGAAGGAACGTTGGGGCTTCTTCTCAGTGTCTCTGATATAGGGTTTCACTGTCCCGGGAAAGTCTCTGCTAACACCCTGCAGAGCGCTGTGCCCAATATACAGAAACGTCTTGCGGTATCCCCTACAGGGAAAGTGCCAGGAGGGAAAAGTGAGGATTATGTTTAGACTTTCTCTGAACTGCTTCAAATCAACTGGATATCTTTGTGCTGTAAATCTCCCAACAGCCAAACGCAAAAGCAGCAAACATCTCGCTGTATGTCCCACATCCAAAGTGCCAAGAGAGTAATGTAGAGCTTGCTCTCCCTGTCTTTGAGTACTGTTTGCACTGTCCCGATTACCTCTTTGCTAACATTCTCTTCAGAGCTGCAGTGAAACCAGGAACCACGTGGAGAAGGCACCCACACTGAAAGTGCCTGGAAGGAACGTTGGGGCTTCTTCTCAGTGTCTCTGATATAGGGTTTCACTGTCCCGGGAAAGTCTCTGCTAACACCCTGCAGAGCGATGTGCCCAATATACAGAAACGTCTTGCGGTATCCCCTACAGGGAAAGTGCCAGGAGGGAAAAGTGAGGATTATGTTTAGACTTTCTCGGAACTGCTTCAAATCAACTGGATATCTTTGTGCTGTAAACCTCCCAACAGCCAAACGCAAAAGCAGCAAACATCTCGCTGTATGTCCCACATCCAAAGTGCCAAGAGAGAGCTTGCTCTCCCTGTCTTTGAGTACTGTTTGCACTGTCCCGATTACCTCTTTGCTAACATTCTCTTCAGAGCTGCAGTGAAACCAGGAACCACGTGGAGAAGGCACCAACTCTGAAAGTGCCTGGAATGAACGTTGGGACTTCCTCTCAGTGTCTCTGATATAGGGTTTCACTGTCCCGGGAAAGTCTCTGCTAACACCCTGCAGAGCGATGTGCCCAATATACAGAAACGTCTTGCGGTATCCCCTACAGGGAAAGTGCCAGGAGGGAAAAGTGAGGATTATGTTTAGACTTTCTCGGAACTGCTTCAAATCAACTAGATATCTTTGTGCTGTAAATCTCCCAACAGCCAAATGTAAAAGCAGCAAACATCTCGCCGTATGTCCCACATCCAAAGTGCCAAGAGAGAGCTTGCTCTCCCTGTCTTTGAGTACTGTTTGCACTGTCCCGATTACCTCTTTGCTAACATTCTCTTCAGAGCTGCAGTGAAACCAGGAACCACGTGGAGAAGGCACCAACTCTGAAAGTGCCTGGAAGGAACGTTGGGACTTCTTCTCAGTGTCTCTGATATAGGGTTTCACTGTCCCGGGAAAGTCTCTGCTAACACCCTGCAGAGCGCTGTGCCCAATATACAGAAACGTCTTGCGGTATCTCCTACAGGGAAAGTGCCAGGAGGGAAAAGTGAGGATTATGTTTAGACTTTCTCGGAACTGCTTCAAATCAACTAGATATCTTTGTGCTGTAAACCTCCCAACAGCCAAATGTAAAAGCAGCAAACATCTCGCTGTATGTTCCACATCCAAAGTGCCAAGAGAGAGCTTGCTCTCCCTGTCTTTGAGTACTGTTTGCACTGTCCCGATTACCTCTTTGCTAACATTCTCTTCAGAGCTGCAGTGAAACCAGGAACCACGTGAAGAAGGCACCCACACTGAAAATGCCTGGAAGGAACGTTGGGGCTTCTTCTCAGTGTCTCTGATATAGGGTTTCACTGTCCCGGGAAAGTCTCTGCTAACACCCTGCAGAGCGCTGTGCCCAATATACAGAAACGTCTTGCGGTATCCCCTACAGGGAAAGTGCCAGGAGGGAAAAGTGAGGATTATGTTTAGACTTTCTCTGAACTGCTTCAAATCAACTAGATATCTTTCTGCTGTAAATCTCCCAACAGCCAAACGTAAAAGCAGCAAACATCTCGCTGTATGTCCCACATCCAAAGTGCCAAGAGAGAGCTTGCTCTCCCTGTCTTTGAGTACTGTTTGCACTGTCCCGATTACCTCTTTGCTAACATTCTCTTCAGAGCTGCAGTGAAACGAGGAACCACATGGAGAAGGCACCAACTCTGAAAGTGCCTGGAATGAACGTTGGGACTTCTTCTCAGTGTCTCTGATATAGGGTTTCACTGTCCCGGGAAAGTCTCTCCTAACAGCCTGCAGAGCGCTGTGCCCAATATACAGAAACGTCTTGCGGTATCTCCTACAGGGAAAGTGCCAGGAGGGAAAAGTGAGGATTATGTTTAGACTTTCTCGGAACTGCTTCAAATCAACTGGATATCTTTGTGCTGTAAATCTCCCAACAGCCAAACGCAAAAGCAGCAAACATCTCGCTGTATGTCCCACATCCAAAGTGCCAAGAGAGAGCTTGCTCTCCCTGTCTTTGAGTACTGTTTGCACTGTCCCGATTACCTCTTTGCTAACATTCTCTTCAGAGCTGCAGTGAAACCAGGAACCACGTGGAGAAGGCACCCACACTGAAAATGCCTGGAAGGAACGTTGGGGCTTCTTCTCAGTGTCTCTGATATAGGGTTTCACTGTCCCGGGAAAGTCTCTGCTAACACCCTGCAGAGCGCTGTGCCCAATATACAGAAACGTCTTGCGGTATCCCCTACAGGGAAAGTGCCAGGAGGGAAAAGTGAGGATTATGTTTAGACTTTCTCTGAACTGCTTCAAATCAACTGGATATCTTTGTGCTGTAAATCTCCCAACAGCCAAACGCAAAAGCAGCAAACATCTCGCTGTATGTCCCACATCCAAAGTGCCAAGAGAGTAATGTAGAGCTTGCTCTCCCTGTCTTTGAGTACTGTTTGCACTGTCCCGATTACCTCTTTGCTAACATTCTCTTCAGAGCTGCAGTGAAACCAGGAACCACGTGGAGAAGGCACCCACACTGAAAGTGCCTGGAAGGAACGTTGGGGCTTCTTCTCAGTGTCTCTGATATAGGGTTTCACTGTCCCGGGAAAGTCTCTGCTAACACCCTGCAGAGCGATGTGCCCAATATACAGAAACGTCTTGCGGTATCCCCTACAGGGAAAGTGCCAGGAGGGAAAAGTGAGGATTATGTTTAGACTTTCTCGGAACTGCTTCAAATCAACTAGATATCTTTGTGCTGTAAATCTCCCAACAGCCAAATGTAAAAGCAGCAAACATCTCGCTGTATGTTCCACATCCAAAGTGCCAAGAGAGAGCTTGCTCTCCTTGTCTTTGAGTACTGTTTGCACTGTCCCGATTACCTCTTTGCTAACATTCTCTTCAGAGCTGCAGTGAAACCAGGAACTACGTGGAGAAGGCACCCACACTGAAAGTGCCTGGAAGGAACGTTGGGGCTTCTTCTCAGTGTCTCTGATATAGGGTTTCACTGTCCCGGGAAAGTCTCTGCTAACACCCTGCAGAGCGCTGTGCCCAATATACAGAAACGTCTTGCGGTATCCCCTACAGGGAAAGTGCCAGGAGGGAAAAGTGAGGATTATGTTTAGACTTTCTCGGAACTGCTTCAAATCAACTGGATATCTTTGTGCTGTAAATCTCCCAACAGCCAAACGCAAAAGCAGCAAACATCTCGCTGTATGTCCCACATCCAAAGTGCCAAGAGAGAGCTTGCTCTCCCTGTCTTTGAGTACTGTTTGCACTGTCCCGATTACCTCTTTGCTAACATTCTCTTCAGAGCTGCAGTGAAACCAGGAACCACGTGGAGAAGGCACCCACACTGAAAATGCCTGGAAGGAACGTTGGGGCTTCTTCTCAGTGTCTCTGATATAGGGTTTCACTGTCCCGGGAAAGTCTCTGCTAACACCCTGCAGAGCGCTGTGCCCAATATACAGAAACGTCTTGCGGTATCCCCTACAGGGAAAGTGCCAGGAGGGAAAAGTGAGGATTATGTTTAGACTTTCTCTGAACTGCTTCAAATCAACTGGATATCTTTGTGCTGTAAATCTCCCAACAGCCAAACGCAAAAGCAGCAAACATCTCGCTGTATGTCCCACATCCAAAGTGCCAAGAGAGTAATGTAGAGCTTGCTCTCCCTGTCTTTGAGTACTGTTTGCACTGTCCCGATTACCTCTTTGCTAACATTCTCTTCAGAGCTGCAGTGAAACCAGGAACCACGTGGAGAAGGCACCCACACTGAAAGTGCCTGGAAGGAACGTTGGGGCTTCTTCTCAGTGTCTCTGATATAGGGTTTCACTGTCCCGGGAAAGTCTCTGCTAACACCCTGCAGAGCGATGTGCCCAATATACAGAAACGTCTTGCGGTATCCCCTACAGGGAAAGTGCCAGGAGGGAAAAGTGAGGATTATGTTTAGACTTTCTCGGAACTGCTTCAAATCAACTAGATATCTTTGTGCTGTAAATCTCCCAACAGCCAAATGTAAAAGCAGCAAACATCTCGCTGTATGTTCCACATCCAAAGTGCCAAGAGAGAGCTTGCTCTCCTTGTCTTTGAGTACTGTTTGCACTGTCCCGATTACCTCTTTGCTAACATTCTCTTCAGAGCTGCAGTGAAACCAGGAACTACGTGGAGAAGGCACCCACACTGAAAGTGCCTGGAAGGAACGTTGGGGCTTCTTCTCAGTGTCTCTGATATAGGGTTTCACTGTCCCGGGAAAGTCTCTGCTAACACCCTGCAGAGCGCTGTGCCCAATATACAGAAACGTCTTGCGGTATCCCCTACAGGGAAAGTGCCAGGAGGGAAAAGTGAGGATTATGTTTAGACTTTCTCGGAATTGCTTCAAATCAACTGGATATCTTTGTGCTGTAAATCTCCCAACAGCCAAATGTAAAAGCAGCAAACATCTCGCTGTATGTCCCACATCCAAAGTGCCAAGAGAGAGCTTGCTCTCCCTGTCTTTGAGTACTGTTTGCACTGTCCCGATTACCTCTTTGCTAACATTCTCTTCAGAGCTGCAGTGAAACCAGGAACCACGTGGAGAAGGCACCAACTCTGAAAGTGCCTGGAATGAACGTTGGGACTTCTTCTCAGTGTCTCTGATATAGGGTTTCACTGTCCCGGGAAAGTCTCTGCTAACACCCTGCAGAGCGATGTGCCCAATATACAGAAACGTCTTGCGGTATCCCCTACAGGGAAAGTGCCAGGAGGGAAAAGTGAGGATTATGCTTAGACTTTCTCGGAACTGCTTCAAATCAACTAGATATCTCTGTGCTGTAAATCTCCCAACAGCCAAATGTAAAAGCAGCAAACATCTCGCTGTATGTTCCACATCCAAAGTGCCAAGAGAGAGCTTGCTCTCCCTGTCTTTGAGTACTGTTTGCACTGTCCCGATTACCTCTTTGCTAACATTCTCTTCAGAGCTGCAGTGAAACCAGGAACCACGTGGAGAAGGCACCCACACTGAAAGTGCCTGGAAGGAACGTTGGGGCTTCTTCTCAGTGTCTCTGATATAGGGTTTCACTGTCCCGGGAAAGTCTCTGCTAACACCCTGCAGAGCGCTGTTCCCAATATACAGAAACGTCTTGCGGTATCCCCTACAGGGAAAGTGCCAGGAGGGAAAAGTGAGGATTATGTTTAGACTTTCTCGGAACTGCTTCAAATCAACTGGATATCTTTGTGCTGTAAATCTCCCAACAGCCAAACGCAAAAGCAGCAAACATCTCGCTGTATGTCCCACATCCAAAGTGCCAAGAGAGAGCTTGCTCTCCCTGTCTTTGAGTACTGTTTGCACTGTCCCGATTACCTCTTTGCTAACATTCTCTTCAGAGCTGCAGTGAAACCAGGAACCACGTGGAGAAGGCACCAACTCTGAAAGTGCCTGGAATGAACGTTGGGACTTCCTCTCAGTGTCTCTGATATAGGGTTTCACTGTCCCGGGAAAGTCTCTGCTAACACCCTGCAGAGCGATGTGCCCAATATACAGAAACGTCTTGCGGTATCCCCTACAGGGAAAGTGCCAGGAGGGAAAAGTGAGGATTATGTTTAGACTTTCTCGGAACTGCTTCAAATCAACTAGATATCTTTGTGCTGTAAATCTCCCAACAGCCAAATGTAAAAGCAGCAAACATCTCGCCGTATGTCCCACATCCAAAGTGCCAAGAGAGAGCTTGCTCTCCCTGTCTTTGAGTACTGTTTGCACTGTCCCGATTACCTCTTTGCTAACATTCTCTTCAGAGCTGCAGTGAAACCAGGAACCACGTGGAGAAGGCACCAACTCTGAAAGTGCCTGGAAGGAACGTTGGGACTTCTTCTCAGTGTCTCTGATATAGGGTTTCACTGTCCCGGGAAAGTCTCTGCTAACACCCTGCAGAGCGCTGTGCCCAATATACAGAAACGTCTTGCGGTATCTCCTACAGGGAAAGTGCCAGGAGGGAAAAGTGAGGATTATGTTTAGACTTTCTCGGAACTGCTTCAAATCAACTAGATATCTTTGTGCTGTAAACCTCCCAACAGCCAAATGTAAAAGCAGCAAACATCTCGCTGTATGTTCCACATCCAAAGTGCCAAGAGAGAGCTTGCTCTCCTTGTCTTTGAGTACTGTTTGCACTGTCCCGATTACCTCTTTGCTAACATTCTCTTCAGAGCTGCAGTGAAACCAGGAACTACGTGGAGAAGGCACCCACACTGAAAGTGCCTGGAAGGAACGTTGGGGCTTCTTCTCAGTGTCTCTGATATAGGGTTTCACTGTCCCGGGAAAGTCTCTGCTAACACCCTGCAGAGCGCTGTGCCCAATATACAGAAACGTCTTGCGGTATCCCCTACAGGGAAAGTGCCAGGAGGGAAAAGTGAGGATTATGTTTAGACTTTCTCGGAACTGCTTCAAATCAACTGGATATCTTTGTGCTGTAAATCTCCCAACAGCCAAATGTAAAAGCAGCAAACATCTCGCTGTATGTTCCACATCCAAAGTGCCAAGAGAGAGCTTGCTCTCCCTGTCTTTGAGTACTGTTTGCACTGTCCCGATTACCTCTTTGCTAACATTCTCTTCAGAGCTGCAGTGAAACCAGGAACCACGTGGAGAAGGCACCCACACTGAAAGTGCCTGGAAGGAACGTTGGGGCTTCTTCTCAGTGTCTCTGATATAGGGTTTCACTGTCCCGGGAAAGTCTCTCCTAACACCCTGCAGAGTGCTGTGCCCAATATACAGAAACGTCTTGCGGTATCCCCTACAGGGAAAGTGCCAGGAGGGAAAAGTGAGGATTATGTTTAGACTTTCTCGGAACTGCTTCAAATCAACTGGATATCTTTGTGCTGTAAATCTCCCAACAGCCAAACGCAAAAGCAGCAAACATCTCGCTGTATGTCCCACATCCAAAGTGCCAAGAGAGAGCTTGCTCTCCCTGTCTTTGAGTACTGTTTGCACTGTCCCGATTACCTCTTTGCTAACATTCTCTTCAGAGCTGCAGTGAAACCAGGAACCACGTGGAGAAGGCACCAACTCTGAAAGTGCCTGGAAGGAACGTTGGGACTTCCTCTCAGTGTCTCTGATATAGGGTTTCACTGTCCCGGGAAAGTCTCTGCTAACACCCTGCAGAGCGCTGTGCCCAATATACAGAAACGTCTTGCGGTATCCCCTACAGGGAAAGTGCCAGGAGGGAAAAGTGAGGATTATGTTTAGACTTTCTCGGAACTGCTTCAAATCAACTAGATATCTTTGTGCTGTAAATCTCCCAACAGCCAAATGTAAAAGCAGCAAACATCTCGCCGTATGTCCCACATCCAAAGTGCCAAGAGAGAGCTTGCTCTCCCTGTCTTTGAGTACTGTTTGCACTGTCCCGATTACCTCTTTGCTAACATTCTCTTCAGAGCTGCAGTGAAACCAGGAACCACGTGGAGAAGGCACCAACTCTGAAAGTGCCTGGAAGGAACGTTGGGACTTCTTCTCAGTGTCTCTGATATAGGGTTTCACTGTCCCGGGAAAGTCTCTGCTAACACCCTGCAGAGCGCTGTGCCCAATATACAGAAACGTCTTGCGGTATCTCCTACAGGGAAAGTGCCAGGAGGGAAAAGTGAGGATTATGTTTAGACTTTCTCGGAACTGCTTCAAATCAACTAGATATCTTTGTGCTGTAAACCTCCCAACAGCCAAATGTAAAAGCAGCAAACATCTCGCTGTATGTTCCACATCCAAAGTGCCAAGAGAGAGCTTGCTCTCCCTGTCTTTGAGTACTGTTTGCACTGTCCCGATTACCTCTTTGCTAACATTCTCTTCAGAGCTGCAGTGAAACCAGGAACCACGTGAAGAAGGCACCCACACTGAAAATGCCTGGAAGGAACGTTGGGGCTTCTTCTCAGTGTCTCTGATATAGGGTTTCACTGTCCCGGGAAAGTCTCTGCTAACACCCTGCAGAGCGCTGTGCCCAATATACAGAAACGTCTTGCGGTATCCCCTACAGGGAAAGTGCCAGGAGGGAAAAGTGAGGATTATGTTTAGACTTTCTCTGAACTGCTTCAAATCAACTAGATATCTTTCTGCTGTAAATCTCCCAACAGCCAAACGTAAAAGCAGCAAACATCTCGCTGTATGTCCCACATCCAAAGTGCCAAGAGAGAGCTTGCTCTCCCTGTCTTTGAGTACTGTTTGCACTGTCCCGATTACCTCTTTGCTAACATTCTCTTCAGAGCTGCAGTGAAACGAGGAACCACATGGAGAAGGCACCAACTCTGAAAGTGCCTGGAATGAACGTTGGGACTTCTTCTCAGTGTCTCTGATATAGGGTTTCACTGTCCCGGGAAAGTCTCTCCTAACAGCCTGCAGAGCGCTGTGCCCAATATACAGAAACGTCTTGCGGTATCTCCTACAGGGAAAGTGCCAGGAGGGAAAAGTGAGGATTATGTTTAGACTTTCTCGGAACTGCTTCAAATCAACTGGATATCTTTGTGCTGTAAATCTCCCAACAGCCAAACGCAAAAGCAGCAAACATCTCGCTGTATGTCCCACATCCAAAGTGCCAAGAGAGTAATGTAGAGCTTGCTCTCCCTGTCTTTGAGTACTGTTTGCACTGTCCCGATTACCTCTTTGCTAACATTCTCTTCAGAGCTGCAGTGAAACCAGGAACCACGTGGAGAAGGCACCCACACTGAAAGTGCCTGGAAGGAACGTTGGGGCTTCTTCTCAGTGTCTCTGATATAGGGTTTCACTGTCCCGGGAAAGTCTCTGCTAACACCCTGCAGAGCGATGTGCCCAATATACAGAAACGTCTTGCGGTATCCCCTACAGGGAAAGTGCCAGGAGGGAAAAGTGAGGATTATGTTTAGACTTTCTCGGAACTGCTTCAAATCAACTAGATATCTTTGTGCTGTAAACCTCCCAACAGCCAAATGTAAAAGCAGCAAACATCTCGCTGTATGTCCCACATCCAAAGTGCCAAGAGAGTAATGTAGAGCTTGCTCTCCCTGTCTTTGAGTACTGTTTGCACTGTCCCGATTACCTCTTTGCTAACATTCTCTTCAGAGCTGCAGTGAAACCAGGAACCACGTGGAGAAGGCACCCACACTGAAAATGCCTGGAAGGAACGTTGGGGCTTCTTCTCAGTGTCTCTGATATAGGGTTTCACTGTCCCGGGAAAGTCTCTGCTAACACCCTGCAGAGCGCTGTGCCCAATATACAGAAACGTCTTGCGGTATCCCCTACAGGGAAAGTGCCAGGAGGGAAAAGTGAGGATTATGTTTAGACTTTCTCTGAACTGCTTCAAATCAACTGGATATCTTTGTGCTGTAAATCTCCCAACAGCCAAACGCAAAAGCAGCAAACATCTCGCTGTATGTCCCACATCCAAAGTGCCAAGAGAGTAATGTAGAGCTTGCTCTCCCTGTCTTTGAGTACTGTTTGCACTGTCCCGATTACCTCTTTGCTAACATTCTCTTCAGAGCTGCAGTGAAACCAGGAACCACGTGGAGAAGGCACCCACACTGAAAGTGCCTGGAAGGAACGTTGGGGCTTCTTCTCAGTGTCTCTGATATAGGGTTTCACTGTCCCGGGAAAGTCTCTGCTAACACCCTGCAGAGTGCTGTGCCCAATATACAGAAACGTCTTGCGGTATCCCCTACAGGGAAAGTGCCAGGAGGGAAAAGTGAGGATTATGTTTAGACTTTCTCGGAACTGCTTCAAATCAACTAGATATCTTTGTGCTGTAAATCTCCCAACAGCCAAATGTAAAAGCAGCAAACATCTCGCTGTATGTTCCACATCCAAAGTGCCAAGAGAGAGCTTGCTCTCCCTGTCTTTGAGTACTGTTTGCACTGTCCCGATTACCTCTTTGCTAACATTCTCTTCAGAGCTGCAGTGAAACCAGGAACCACGTGGAGAAGGCACCCACACTGAAAGTGCCTGGAAGGAACGTTGGGGCTTCTTCTCAGTGTCTCTGATATAGGGTTTCACTGTCCCGGGAAAGTCTCTGCTAACACCCTGCAGAGCGCTGTTCCCAATATACAGAAACGTCTTGCGGTATCCCCTACAGGGAAAGTGCCAGGAGGGAAAAGTGAGGATTATGTTTAGACTTTCTCGGAACTGCTTCAAATCAACTGGATATCTTTGTGCTGTAAATCTCCCAACAGCCAAACGCAAAAGCAGCAAACATCTCGCTGTATGTCCCACATCCAAAGTGCCAAGAGAGAGCTTGCTCTCCCTGTCTTTGAGTACTGTTTGCACTGTCCCGATTACCTCTTTGCTAACATTCTCTTCAGAGCTGCAGTGAAACCAGGAACCACGTGGAGAAGGCACCAACTCTGAAAGTGCCTGGAATGAACGTTGGGACTTCCTCTCAGTGTCTCTGATATAGGGTTTCACTGTCCCGGGAAAGTCTCTGCTAACACCCTGCAGAGCGATGTGCCCAATATACAGAAACGTCTTGCGGTATCCCCTACAGGGAAAGTGCCAGGAGGGAAAAGTGAGGATTATGTTTAGACTTTCTCGGAACTGCTTCAAATCAACTAGATATCTTTGTGCTGTAAATCTCCCAACAGCCAAATGTAAAAGCAGCAAACATCTCGCCGTATGTCCCACATCCAAAGTGCCAAGAGAGAGCTTGCTCTCCCTGTCTTTGAGTACTGTTTGCACTGTCCCGATTACCTCTTTGCTAACATTCTCTTCAGAGCTGCAGTGAAACCAGGAACCACGTGGAGAAGGCACCAACTCTGAAAGTGCCTGGAAGGAACGTTGGGACTTCTTCTCAGTGTCTCTGATATAGGGTTTCACTGTCCCGGGAAAGTCTCTGCTAACACCCTGCAGAGCGCTGTGCCCAATATACAGAAACGTCTTGCGGTATCTCCTACAGGGAAAGTGCCAGGAGGGAAAAGTGAGGATTATGTTTAGACTTTCTCGGAACTGCTTCAAATCAACTAGATATCTTTGTGCTGTAAACCTCCCAACAGCCAAATGTAAAAGCAGCAAACATCTCGCTGTATGTTCCACATCCAAAGTGCCAAGAGAGAGCTTGCTCTCCCTGTCTTTGAGTACTGTTTGCACTGTCCCGATTACCTCTTTGCTAACATTCTCTTCAGAGCTGCAGTGAAACCAGGAACCACGTGAAGAAGGCACCCACACTGAAAATGCCTGGAAGGAACGTTGGGGCTTCTTCTCAGTGTCTCTGATATAGGGTTTCACTGTCCCGGGAAAGTCTCTGCTAACACCCTGCAGAGCGCTGTGCCCAATATACAGAAACGTCTTGCGGTATCCCCTACAGGGAAAGTGCCAGGAGGGAAAAGTGAGGATTATGTTTAGACTTTCTCTGAACTGCTTCAAATCAACTAGATATCTTTCTGCTGTAAATCTCCCAACAGCCAAACGTAAAAGCAGCAAACATCTCGCTGTATGTCCCACATCCAAAGTGCCAAGAGAGAGCTTGCTCTCCCTGTCTTTGAGTACTGTTTGCACTGTCCCGATTACCTCTTTGCTAACATTCTCTTCAGAGCTGCAGTGAAACGAGGAACCACATGGAGAAGGCACCAACTCTGAAAGTGCCTGGAATGAACGTTGGGACTTCTTCTCAGTGTCTCTGATATAGGGTTTCACTGTCCCGGGAAAGTCTCTCCTAACAGCCTGCAGAGCGCTGTGCCCAATATACAGAAACGTCTTGCGGTATCTCCTACAGGGAAAGTGCCAGGAGGGAAAAGTGAGGATTATGTTTAGACTTTCTCGGAACTGCTTCAAATCAACTGGATATCTTTGTGCTGTAAATCTCCCAACAGCCAAACGCAAAAGCAGCAAACATCTCGCTGTATGTCCCACATCCAAAGTGCCAAGAGAGTAATGTAGAGCTTGCTCTCCCTGTCTTTGAGTACTGTTTGCACTGTCCCGATTACCTCTTTGCTAACATTCTCTTCAGAGCTGCAGTGAAACCAGGAACCACGTGGAGAAGGCACCCACACTGAAAGTGCCTGGAAGGAACGTTGGGGCTTCTTCTCAGTGTCTCTGATATAGGGTTTCACTGTCCCGGGAAAGTCTCTGCTAACACCCTGCAGAGCGATGTGCCCAATATACAGAAACGTCTTGCGGTATCCCCTACAGGGAAAGTGCCAGGAGGGAAAAGTGAGGATTATGTTTAGACTTTCTCTGAACTGCTTCAAATCAACTGGATATCTTTGTGCTGTAAATCTCCCAACAGCCAAACGCAAAAGCAGCAAACATCTCGCTGTATGTCCCACATCCAAAGTGCCAAGAGAGTAATGTAGAGCTTGCTCTCCCTGTCTTTGAGTACTGTTTGCACTGTCCCGATTACCTCTTTGCTAACATTCTCTTCAGAGCTGCAGTGAAACCAGGAACCACGTGGAGAAGGCACCCACACTGAAAGTGCCTGGAAGGAACGTTGGGGCTTCTTCTCAGTGTCTCTGATATAGGGTTTCACTGTCCCGGGAAAGTCTCTGCTAACACCCTGCAGAGCGCTGTGCCCAATATACAGAAACGTCTTGCGGTATCCCCTACAGGGAAAGTGCCAGGAGGGAAAAGTGAGGATTATGTGTAGACTTTCTCGGAACTGCTTCAAATCAACTAGATATCTTTGTGCTGTAAACCTCCCAACAGCCAAACGCAAAAGCAGCAAACATCTCGCTGTATGTCCCACATCCAAAGTGCCAAGAGAGTAATGTAGAGCTTGCTCTCCCTGTCTTTGAGTACTGTTTGCACTGTCCCGATTACCTATTTGCTAACATTCTCTTCAGAGCTGCAGGGAAACCAGGAACCACGTGGAGAAGGCACCCACACTGAAAGTGCCTGGAAGGAACGTTGGGGCTTCTTCTCAGTGTCTCTGAAATAGGGTTTCACTATCCCGGGAAAGTCTCTCCTAACACCCTGCAGAGTGCTGTGCCCAATATACAGAAACGTCTTGCGGTATCCCCTACAGGGAAAGTGCCAGGAGGGAAAAGTGAGGATTATGTTTAGACTTTCTCGGAACTGCTTCAAATCAACTGGATATCTTTGTGCTGTAAACCTCCCAACAGCCAAATGTAAAAGCAGCAAACATCTCGCTGTATGTCCCACATCCAAAGTGCCAAGAGAGAGCTTGCTCTCCCTGTCTTTGAGTACTGTTTGCACTGTCCCGATTACCTCTTTGCTAACATTCTCTTCAGAGCTGCAGTGAAACCAGGAACCACGTGGAGAAGGCACCCACACTGAAAGTGCCTGGAAGGAACGTTGGGGCTTCTTCTCAGTGTCTCTGATATAGGGTTTCACTGTCCCGGGAAAGTCTCTCCTAACACCCTGCAGAGTGCTGTGCCCAATATACAGAAACGTCTTGCGGTATCCCCTACAGGGAAAGTGCCAGGAGGGAAAAGTGAGGATTATGTTTAGACTTTCTCGGAACTGCTTCAAATCAACTGGATATCTTTGTGCTGTAAATCTCCCAACAGCCAAACGCAAAAGCAGCAAACATCTCGCTGTATGTCCCACATCCAAAGTGCCAAGAGAGTAATGTAGAGCTTGCTCTCCCTGTCTTTGAGTACTGTTTGCACTGTCCCGATTACCTCTTTGCTAACATTCTCTTCAGAGCTGCAGTGAAACCAGGAACCACGTGGAGAAGGCACCCACACTGAAAATGCCTGGAAGGAACGTTGGGGCTTCTTCTCAGTGTCTCTGATATAGGGTTTCACTGTCCCGGGAAAGTCTCTGCTAACACCCTGCAGAGCGCTGTGCCCAATATACAGAAACGTCTTGCGGTATCTCCTACAGGGAAAGTGCCAGGAGGGAAAAGTGAGGATTATGTTTAGACTTTCTCGGAACTGCTTCAAATCAACTAGATATCTTTGTGCTGTAAACCTCCCAACAGCCAAATGTAAAAGCAGCAAACATCTCGCTGTATGTCCCACATCCAAAGTGCCAAGAGAGAGCTTGCTCTCCCTGTCTTTGAGTACTGTTTGCACTGTCCCGATTACCTCTTTGCTAACATTCTCTTCAGAGCTGCAGTGAAACCAGGAACCACGTGAAGAAGGCACCCACACTGAAAATGCCTGGAAGGAACGTTGGGGCTTCTTCTCAGTGTCTCTGATATAGGGTTTCACTGTCCCGGGAAAGTCTCTGCTAACACCCTGCAGAGCGCTGTGCCCAATATACAGAAACGTCTTGCGGTATCTCCTACAGGGAAAGTGCCAGGAGGGAAAAGTGAGGATTATGCTTAGACTTTCTCGGAACTGCTTCAAATCAACTGGATATCTTTGTGCTGTAAATCTCCCAACAGCCAAACGCAAAAGCAGCAAACATCTCGCTGTATGTCCCACATCCAAAGTGCCAAGAGAGTAATGTAGAGCTTGCTCTCCCTGTCTTTGAGTACTGTTTGCACTGTCCCGATTACCTCTTTGCTAACATTCTCTTCAGAGCTGCAGTGAAACCAGGAATTCAAAGACAGCGATTGGACTGATAGTGCTGAATTGGGCATCACTCAGAATTTAACCCTAGCCGCACCTAGCCTACCACCTCGGTGAGGAGTGTTAGAGTGCAAGGGGTTTTATCTTCTGCTAAAACCGCTTTTCCCCTTTTCACGCAACACTATGCCTTGTTCTAAAGCTCTTTGGGAACCGCTTGCGTAGTCCCACACACCTGGGGGCTGCAGGCTTTCCTGCTCTCTTCAGCCTCAAAACCACCCTTTCCCACTTGGCGCCACGCCAGGCACAAAAATGGCCATATGTCTGGAGATTGGTCCCACGCCCAAAGAGCCAGCAGGGAAAACTATGCCTTGTTCTAAAGCTCTTTGGGAACCGCTTGCGTGGCCCCACACACCTGGGGGCTGCAGGCTTTCCTGCTGCCTTCAGCCTCAAAAGCACCCTTTCCCACTTGGCGCCACGCCAGGCCCAAAAATGGCCATATGTGTGGAGATTTGTCCCACGCCCAAAGAGCCAGCTGGGAAAACTGTGCCTTGTTCTAAAGGTCTTTGGGAACCGCTTGCGTAGCCCCACACACCTGGGGGCTGCAGGCTTTTCTAGCACCTTCAGCTTCAAAACCACCCTTTCCCTCATCGCGTCACGCCAGGCACAAAAATGGCCATATGTCTGGAGATTGGTCCCACGCCCAAAGAGCCAGCAGGGAAAACGATGCCTTGTTCTAAAGCTCTTTGGGAACCGCTTGCGTAGCCCCACACACCTGGGGGCTGCAGGCTTTCCTGCTGCCTTCAGCCTCAAAACCACCCTTTCCCACATGGCGTCACGCCAGGCACAAAAATGGCCATATGTCTGGAGACTGGTGCCACGCCCAAAGAGCCAGCAGGGAAAACTATGCCTTGTTCTAAAGCTCTTTGGGAACCGCTTGCGTAGCCCCACACACCTGGGGGCTGCAGGCTTTCCTGCTGCCTTCAGCATCAAAACCACCCTTTCCCACTTGGCGCCGCGCCAGGCCAAAAAATGGCCATATGTCTGGAGACTGGTCCCACGCCCAAAGAGCCAGTAGGGAAAACTATGCCTTGTTCTAAAGCTCTTTGGGAACCGCTTGCGTAGCCCCACACACCTGGGGCCTGCAGGCTTTTCTGGCACTTTCAGCCTCAAAACCACCCTTTCCCACATGGCGTCACGGCAGGCACAAAAATGGCCATATGTCTGGAGATTGGTCCCACGCCCAAAGAGCCAGCAGGGAAAACTATGCCTTGTTCTAAAGCTCTTTGGGAACCGTTTGCGTAGCCCCACACACCTGGGGGCTGCAGGCTTTCCTGCTGCCTTCAGCCTCAAAACCACCCTTTCCCACATGGCGTCACGCCAGGCACAAAAATGGCCAAATGTCTGGAGACTGGTCCCTTTCCCAAAGAGCCAGCAGGGAAAACTATGCCTTGTTCTAAAGCTCTTTGGGAACCACTTGCGTAGCCCCACAGACCTGGGGGGTGCAGGCTTTCCTGCTGCCTTCAGCCTCAAAACCACCCTTTCCCACTTGGCGCCGCGCCAGGCCCAAAAATGGCCATATGTCTGGAGACTGGTCCCACGCCCAAGAGCCAGCAGGGAAAACTATGCCTTGTTCTAAAGGTCTTTGGGAACCGCTTGCGTAGCCCCACACACCTGGGGGCTGCAGGCTTTCCTGCTGCCTTCAGCCTCAAAACCACCCTTTCCCACTTGGCGCCGCGCCAGGTACAAAAATGGCCATATGTGTGGAGAATCGTCCCACGCTCAAAGAGCCAGCAAGGAAAACTATGCCTTGTTCTAAAGCTCTTTGGGAACCGCTTGCGTAGTCCCACACACCTGGGGGCTGCAGGCTTTCCTGCTGCCTTCAGCCTCACAACCACCCTTTCCCACATGGCGTCACGCCAGGCACAAAAATGGCCATATGTCTGGAGGTTGGTCCCACGCCCAAAGAGCCAGCAGGGAAAACTATGCCTTGTTCTAAAGCTCTTTGGGAACCGCTTGCGTAGCCCCACAGACCTGGGGGCTGCAGGCTTTTCTGGCACCTTCAGCCTCAAAACCACCCTTTCCCACATGGCGCCACGCCAGGCCCAAAAATGGGCATATGTCTGGAGATTGGTCCCACGCGCAAAGAGCCAGCAGGGAAAACTATGCCTTGTTCTAAAGCTCTTTGGGAACCGCTTGCGTAGCCCCACACACCTGGGGGCTGCAGGCTTTTCTGGCACCTTCAGCCTGAAAACCACCCTTTCCCACTTGGCGCCGCGCCAGGCACAAAAATGGCCATATGGCTGCAGATTGGTCCCACGCCCAAAGAGCCAGCAGGGAAAACTATGCCTTGTTCTAAAGCTCTTTGGGAACCGCTTGCGTAGCCCCACACACCTGGGGGCTGCAAGCTTTCCTGCTGCCTTCAGCCTCAAAACCACCCTTTCCCACTTGACGCCGCGCCAGGCCCAAAAATGGCCATATGTGTGGAGATTTGTCCCACGCCCAAAGAGCCAGCAGGGAAAACTATGCCTTGTTCTAAAGCTCTTTGGGAACCGCTTGCGTAGCCCCACACACCTGGGGGCTGCAGGCTTTCCTGCTGCCTTCAGCCTCAAAACCACCCTTTCCCACTTGTCCCCCCGCCAGGCACAAAAATGACCATATGTCTGGATACTGGTCCCACGCCCAAAGAGCCAGCAGGGAAAATTATGCCTTGTTCTAAAGCTCTTTGGGAACCGCTTGCGTAGCCCCACAGACGTGGGGGCTGCAGGCTTTCCTGCTGCCTTCAGCCTCAAAAGCACCCTTTCCCACTTGGCGCCGCGCCAGGCCCAGAAAAGGCCGTATGTGTGGAGATTTGTCCCACGCCCAAAGAGCCAGCAGGGAAAACTGTGCCTTGTTCTAAAGCTCTTTGGGAACCGCTTGCGTAGCCCCACACACCTGGGGGCTGCAGGCTTTCCTGCTGCCTTCAGCCTCAAAACCACCCTTTCCCACATGGCGTCACGCCAGGCCCAAAAATGGCCATATGTCTGGAGACTGGTCCCACGCCCAAAGAGCCAGCAGGGAAAACTATGCCTTGTTCTAAAGCTCTTTGGGAACCGCTTGCGTAGCCCCACACACCTGGGGGCTGCAGGCTTTCCTGCTGCCTTCAGCCTCAAAACCACCCTTTCCCACTTGGCGCCGCGCCAGGCCAAAAAATGGCCATATGTCTGGAGACTGGTCCCACGCCCAAAGAGCCAGTAGGGAAAACTATGCCTTGTTCTAAAGCTCTTTGGGAACCGTTTGCGTAGCCCCACAGACCTGGGGGCTGCAGGCTTTCCTGCTGCCTTCAGCCTCAAAACCACCCTTTCCCACATGGCGTCACGCCAGGCACAAAAATGGCCAAATGTCTAGAGACTGGTCCCTTTCCCAAAGAGCCAGCAGGGAAAACTATGCCTTGTTCTAAAGCTCTTTGGGAACCGCTTGCGTAGCCCCACACACCTGGGGGGTGCAGGCTTTCCTGCTGCCTTCAGCCTCAAAACCACCCTTTCCCACATGGCGCCGCGCCAGGCCCAAAAATGGCCATATGTCTGGAGACTGGTCCCACGCCCAAGAGCCAGCAGGGAAAACTATGCCTTGTTCTAAAGGTCTTTGGGAACCGCTTGCGTAGCCCCACACACCTGGGGGCTGCAGGCTTTCCTGCTGCCTTCAGCCTCAAAACCACCCTTTCCCACTTGGCGCCGCACCAGGTACAAAAATGGCCATATGTGTGGAGAATGGTCCCTTTCTCAAAGAGCCAGCAGGGAAAACTATGCCTTGTTCTAAAGCTCTTTGGGAACCGCTTGCGTAGCCCCACACACCTGGGGGCTGCAGGCTTTCCTGCTGCCTTCAGCCTCACAACCACCCTTTCCCACATGGCGTCACGCCAGGCACAAAAATGGCCATATGTCTGGAGGTTGGTCCCACGCCCAAAGAGCCAGCAGGGAAAACTATGCCTTGTTCTAAAGCTCTTTGGGAACCGCTTGCGTAGCCCCACACACCTGGGGGCTGCAGGCTTTTCTGGCACCTTCAGCCTCAAAACCACCCTTTCCCACATGGCGCCACGCCAGGCCCAAAAATGGGCATATGTCTGGAGATTGGTCCCACGCCCAAAGAGCCAGCAGGGAAAACTGTGCTTTGTTCTAAAGCTCTTTGGGAACCGCTTGCGTAGCCCCACAGACCTGGGGGCTGCAGGCTTTTCTGGCACCTTCAGCCTGAAAACCACCCTTTCCCACTTGGCGCCGCGCCAGGCACAAAAATGGCCATATGGCTGCAGATTGGTCCCACGCCCAAAGAGCCAGCAGGGAAAACTATGCCTTGTTCTAAAGCTCTTTGGGAACCGCTTGCGTAGCCCCACACACCTGGGGGCTGCAAGCTTTCCTGCTGCCTTCAGCCTCAAAACCACCCTTTCCCACTTGACGCCGCGCCAGGCCCAAAAATGGCCATATGTCTGGAGACTGGTCCCACGCCCAAAGAGCCAGCAGGGAAAACTATGCCTTGTTCTAAAGCTCTTTGGGAACCGCTTGCGTAGCCCCACACACCTGGGGGCTGCAGGCTTTCCTGCTGCCTTCAGCCTCAAAACCACCCTTTCCCACTTGGCGCCGCGCCAGGTACAAAAATGGCCATATGTCTGGAGACTGGTCCCACGCCCAAAGAGCCAGCAGGGAAAACTATGCCTTGTTCTAAAGCTCTTTGGGAACCGCTTGCGTAGCCCCACAGACGTGGGGGCTGCAGGCTTTCCTGGTGCCTTCAGCCTCAAAAGCACCCTTTCCCACTTGGCCCCGCGCCAGGCCCAAAAATGGCCATATGTGTGGAGATTTGTCCCACGCCCAAAGAGCCAGCAGGGAAAACTGTGCCTTGTTCTAAAGCTCTTTGGGAACGGCTTGCGTAGCCCCACACACCTGGGGGCTGCAGGCTTTCCTGCTGCCTTCAGCATCAAAAGCACCCTTTCCCTCATCGCGTCACGCCAGGCACAAAAATGGCCATATGTCTGGAGGTTGGTCCCACGCCCAAAGAGCCAGCAGGGAAAACTATGCCTTGTTCTAAAGCTCTTTGGGAACCGCTTGCGTAGCCCCACACACCTGGGGGCTGCAGGCTTTCCTGCTGCCTTCAGCCTCACAACCACCCTTTCCCACTTGGCCCCGCGCCAGCACAAAAATGGCCATATGTCTGGAGGTTGGTCCCACGCGCAAAGAGCCAGCAGGGAAAACTATGCCTTGTTCTAAAGCTCTTTGGGAACCGTTTGCGTAGCCCCACAGACCTGGGGGCTGCAGGCTTTCCTGCTGCCTTCAGCCTCAAAACCACCCTTTCCCACATGGCGTCACGCCAGGCACAAAAATGGCCAAATGTCTGGAGACTGGTCCCTTTCCCAAAGAGCCAGCAGGGAAAACTATGCCTTGTTCTAAAGCTCTTTGGGAACCGCTTGCGTAGCCCCACACACCTGCGGGCTGCAGGCTTTTCTGGCACCTTCAGCCTGAAAACCACCCTTTCCCACTTGGCCCCGCGCCAGCACAAAAATGGCCATATGGCTGCAGATTGGTCCCACGCCCAAAGAGCCAGCAGGGAAAACTATGCCTTGTTCTAAAGGTCTTTGGGAACCGCTTGCGTAGCCCCACACACCTGCGGGCTGCAGGCTTTTCTGGCACCTTCAGCCTCAAAACCACCCTTTCCTTTATCACGTCACGCCAGGCACAAAAATGGCCATATGTCTGGAGACTGGTCCCTTTCCCAAAGAGCCAGCAGGGAAAACTATGCCTTGTTCTAAAGCTCTTTGGGAACCGCTTGCATAGCCCCACACACCTGGGGGCTGCAAGCTTTCCTGCTGCCTTCAGCCTCAAAACCACCCTTTCCCACTTGACGCCGCGCCAGGCCCAAAAATGGCCATATGTCTGGAGACTGGTGCCACGCCCAAAGAGCCAGCAGGGAAAACTATGCCTTGTTCTAAAGCTCTTTGGGAACCGCTTGCGTAGCCCCACACACCTGGGGGCTGCAGGCTTTCCTGCTGCCTTCAGCCTCAAAAGCACCCTTTCCCACTTGGCGCCGCGCCAGGCCCAAAAATGGCCATATGTGTGGAGATTTGTCCCACACCCAAAGAGCCAGCAGGGAAAACTGTGCCTTGTTCTAAAGCTCTTTGGGAACCACTTGCGTAGCCCCACACACGTGGGGGCTGCAGACTTTTCTGGCACCTTCAGCCTCAAAACCACCCTTTCCCACATGGTGTCACGCCAGGCCCAAACATGGCCATATGGCTGGGGATTGGTTCCACGCCCAAAGAACCAGCAGGGAAAACTATGCCTTGTTCTAAAGCTCTTTGGGAACCGCTTGCGTAGCCCCACACACCTGGGGGCTGCAGGCTTTCCTGCTGCCTTCAGCCTCAAAACCACCCTTTCCCTCATCGCGTCACGCCAGGCCCAAAAATGGCCATATGTCTGGAGATTGGTCCCACGCGCAAAGAGCCAGCAGGGAAAACTGTGCTTTGTTCTAAAGCTCTTTGGGAACCGCTTGCGTAGCCCCACACACCTGGGGGCTGCAGGCTTTTCTGGCACCTTCAGCCTGAAAACCACCCTTTCCCACTTGGCGCCGCGCCAGACCCAGAAAAGGCCATATGTCTGGAGATTGGTCCCACGCCCAAAGAGCCAGCAGGGAAAACTATGCCTTGTTCTAAAGCTCTTTGGGAACGGCTTGCGTAGCCCCACACACCTGGGGGCTGCAGGCTTTTCTGGCACCTGCAGCCTCAAAACAACCCTTTCCTTCATCACGTCACGCCAGGCACAAAAATGGCCATATATCTGGAGGCTGGTCCCACGCCCAAAGAGCCAGCAGGGAAAACTATGCCTTGTTGTAAAGCTCTTTGGGAACCGCTTGCGTAGCCCCACAGACCTGCGGGCTGCAGGCTTTCCTGCTGCCTTCAGCCTCAAAACCACCCTTTCCCACTTGGCGCCGCGCCAGGCACAAAAATGGCCATATGTCTGGAGACTGGTCCCACGCTCAAAGAGCCAGCAGGGAAAACTGTGCCTTGTTCTAAAGCTCTTTGGGAACCGCTTTCGTAGCCCCACACACCTGGGGGCTGCAGGCTTTCCTGCTGCATTCAGCCTCAAAACCACCCTTTCCCACTTGACGCCGCGCCAGGCACAAAAATGGCCATATGTCTGGAGACTGGTCCCACGCCCAAAGAGCCAGCAGGGAAAACTATGCCTTGTTCTAAAGCTCTTTGCGAACCGCTTGCGTAGCCCCACACACCTGGGGGCTGCAGGCTTTCCTGCTGCCTTCAGCCTCAAAACCACCCTTTCCCACTTGGCGTCGCGCCAGGCACAAAAATGGCCATATGTCTGGAGACTGGTCCCTTTCCCAAAGAGCCAGCAGGGAAAACTATGCCTTGTTCTAAAGCTCTTTGGGAACCGCTTGCATAGCCCCACACACCTGGGGGCTGCAGGCTTTTCTGGCACCTTCAGCCTCAAAACCACCCTTTCCCACATGCCGTCACGCCAGGCCCAAAAATGGCCATATGTCTGGAGATTGGTCCCACGCCCAAAGAGCCAGCAGGGAAAACTATGCCTTGTTCTAAAGCTCTTTGGGAACCGCTTGCGTAGCCCCACACACCTGGGGGCTGCAGGCTTTCCTGCTGCCTTCAGCCTCAAAAGCACCCTTTCCCACTTGGCGCCGCGCCAGGCCCAAAAATGGCCATATGTGTGGAGATTTGTCCCACACCCAAAGAGCCAGCAGGGAAAACTGTGCCTTGTTCTAAAGCTCTTTGGGAACCGCTTGCGTAGCCCCACACACCTGGGGGCTGCAGACTTTTCTGGCACCTTCAGCCTCAAAACCACCCTTTCCCACATGGTGTCACGCCAGGCCCAAACATGGTCATATGGCTGGGGATTGGTTCCACGCCCAAAGAGCCAGCAGGGAAAACTATGCCTTGTTCTAAAGCTCTTTGGGAACGGCTTGCGTAGCCCCACACACCTGGGGGCTGCAGGCTTTCCTGCTGCCTTCAGCCTCAAAACCACCCTTTCCCTCATCGTGTCACGCCAGGCCCAAAAATGGCCATATGTCTGGAGGTTGGTCCCACGCCCAAAGAGCCAGCAGGGAAAACTATGCCTTGTTCTAAAGCTCTTTGGGAACCGCTTGCGTAGTCCCACACACCTGGGGGCTGCAGGCTTTCCTGCTGCCTTCAGCCTCACAACCACCCTTTCCCACATGGCGTCACGCCAGGCACAAAAATGGCCATATGTCTGGAGGTTGGTCCCACGCCCAAAGAGCGAGCAGGGAAAACTATGCCTTGTTCTAAAGCTCTTTGGGAACCGCTTGCGTAGCCCCACAGACCTGGGGGCTGCAGGCTTTCCTGCTGCCTTCAGCCTCAAAACCACCCTTTCCCACATGGCGCCGCGCCAGGCCCAAAAATGGCCATATGTGTGGAGACTGGTCCCTTTCCCAAAGAGCCAGCAGGGAAAACTATGCCTTGTTCTAAAGCTCTTTGGGAACCGCTTGCGTAGCCCCACACACCTGGGGGCTGCAGGCTTTCCTGCTGCCTTCAGCCTCAAAACCACCCTTTCCCTCATGGCATCACGCCAGGCCCAGAAATGGCCATATGTCTGGAGACTGGTCCCACGCCCAAAGAGCCAGCAGGGAAAACTATGCCTTGTTCTAAAGCTCTTTGGGAACCGTTTGTTTAGCCCCACAGACCTGGGGGCTGCAGGCTTTCCTGCTGCCTTCAGCCTCAAAACCACCCTTTCCCACTTGGCGCCGCGCCAGGCCCAAAAATGGCCATATGTCTGGAGACTGGTCCCACGCCCAAGAGCCAGCAGGGAAAACTATGCCTTGTTCTAAAGCTCTTTGGGAACCGCTTGCGTAGCCCCACAGACCTGGGGGCTGCAGGCTTTCCTGCTGCCTTCAGCCTCAAAACCACCCTTTCCCACTTGGCGCCGCGCCAGGCACAAAAATGGCCATATGTGTGGAGACTGGTCCCTTTCCCAAAGAGCCAGCAGGGAAAACTATGCCTTGTTCTAAAGCTCTTTGGGAACCGCTTGCGTAGCCCCACACACCTGGGGGCTGCAGGCTTTCCTGCTGCCTTCAGCCTCAAAACCTCCATGTCCCACTTGGCGCCGCGCCAGGCCCAAGAATGGCCATATGTCTGGAGATTGGTCCCACGCCCAAAGAGCCAGCAGGGAAAACTGTGCCTTGTTCTAAAGCTCTTTGGGAACCGCTTGCGTAGCCCCACAGACCTGGGGGCTGCAGGCTTTTCTGGCACCTTCAGCCTCAAAACCACCCTTTCCCACTTGGCCCCGCGCCAGGCCAAAAAATGGCCATATGTCTGGAGACTGGTCCCACGCCCCAAGAGCCAGCTGGGAAAACTATGTGTGGAATAAATACTAAATTGGCTAAAAAATACAAAAGTACAGCATTGTTCACACATTAAGGAAAAGTATAAAATCAAGAGGCTTCTGAGGTAGAAAATAGCCGCAGCTGGCATGAAGGACACAACATCTGTGGTTCCCTGATAAGCTACATGAGGTACGGGACGGGATGCAATTATTCCGTGGCTTTACCTTATGATGTATAGCGGATACAGGAATGGGATGATACCATGAAACAGATAAGCTGCCAATTAGCTGCCCGCTAGATGCTCAGAGCCAACATTTTGTCAAATTTTGATGAAATGCTGTCCTTTGTGCGAACTTTGCTCATTATAATGTCATTATAATACCAAAACACACCTCCATCCCGAAGGCTACCCGCCTCCAAGGTGCGACCACTCCTTCTTGAGTCTGCGCCCTGAATTTCTCGTAAACTATACCTTTAATTGTGAAGCGAGAGAAATTTACACCAATCATGATAAAAGTATGTATGACTAAAGTCACTCAAACTCCACCTTGAAGATAACAAATAGTATAAAAATAGCCCAAGAGAGGGGGGATACCCAGGGAAGACACCATCATAAAGAATTACATCACTGACTTCTGGGATCAGTCGACGGGCTGAGCCTCTCTTCCCCCCCATAGGGACGCCTTTGGGTAAGACTTAGATCATACCGAGTGCTTCCTCGGGAAACTTAGAAACTTCTCTAGAGACTCTCTTTTTTCTACGTTTAAAGCCAGGCTGTATCGTTTATAACTTTGTCGCGCGTTTTGTATATGTAACAATACTTTCATTTGCACGTGCTTTGCAGACAGTGTATTTATCACCGGCAATCCTAAGAACCTATATATCTGTTGTTTAAATAAACTGCACTTTTTTAAGTAGCTAGTCGTTATGGTTTCTCACTGAACGCAACCAAAGACTCGAGAGTGGCCGTGCTAGTTCATGAGCACGACTAGACTGAAGGTGCAGTCCACTATTAGTGTATCCAAATCGTAACAGTTTAATACATATTAAACGCGATTGGACTGATAGTGCTGAATTGGGCATCACTCAGAATTTAAACCTAGCCGCACCTAGCCTACCACCTCGGTGAGGAGTGTTAGAGTGCAAGGGGGTTTATCTTCTGCTAAAACCGCTTTGCCCCTTTTCACGCAACACTATGCCTTGTTCTAAAGCTCTTTGGGAACCGCTTGCGTAGTCCCACACACCTGGGGGCTGCAGGCTTTCCTGCTCTCTTCAGCCTCAAAAGCACCCTTTCCCACTTGGCGACACGCCAGGCACAAAAATGGCCATATGTCTGGAGATTGGTCCCACGCCCAAAGAGCCAGCAGGGAAAACTATGCCTTGTTCTAAAGCTCTTTGGGAACCGCTTGTGTAGCCCCACACACCTGGGGGCTGCAGGCTTCCCTGCTGCCTTCAGCCTCAAAACCACCCTTTCCCACTTGGCGCCACGCCAGGCCCAAAAATGGCCATATGTCTGGAGACTGGTCCCTTTCTCAAAGAGCCAGCAGGGAAAACTATGCCTTGTTCTAAAGCTCTTTGGGAACCGCTTGCGTAGCCCCACACACCTGGGGGCTGCAGGCTTTCCTGCTGCCTTCAGCCTCAAAACCTCCATGTCCCACGTGGCCCCGCGCCAGGCACAAAAACGGCCATATGCCTGGAGGTTGGTCCCACGCCGAAAGAGCCGGCAGGGAAAACTATGCCTTGTACTAAAGCTCTTTGGGAACGGCTTGCGTAGCCCCACACACCTGGGGGCTGCAGGCTTTCCTGCTGCCTTCAGCCTCAAAACCACCCTTTCCCACTTGGCCCCACGCCAGGCCCAAAAATGGCCATATGTCTGGAGACTGGTCCCACGCCCAAAGAGCCAGCAGGGAAAACTATGCCTTGTACTAAAGCTCTTTGGGAACCGCTTGCGTAGCCCCACACACCTGGGGGCTGCAGGCTTTCCTGCTGCCTTCAGCCTCAAAACCACCCTTTCCCACTTGGCCCCGTGCCAGGCACGAAAATGTCCATATGTCTGGAGACTGGTCCCTTTCCCAAAGAGCCAGGAGGGAAAACTATGCCTTGTTCTAAAGCTCTTTGGGAACAGCTTGCGTGGCCCCACAGACCTGGGGGCTGCAGGCTTTCCTGCTGCCTTCAGCCTCAAAACCACCCTTTCCCACTTGGCGTCGCGCCAGGCCCAAAAATGGGCATATGTCTGGAGATTGGTCCCACGCTCAAAGAGCCAGCAGGGAAAAATATGCCTTGTTGTAAAGCTCTTTCGGAATGGCTTGCGTAGCCCGACAGACCTGGGGTCTGCAGGCTTTCCTGCTGCCTTCAGCCTCAAAACCACCCTTTCCCACATGCCGTCACGCCACGCCAAAAAATGGCCATATGTCTGGAGATTGGTCCCACGCCCAAAGAGCCAGCAGGGAAAACTATGCCTTGTTCTAAAGCTCTTTGGGAACCGCTTGCGTAGCCCCACAGACCTGGGGGCTGCAGGCTTTCCTGCTGCCTTCAGCCTCAAAACAACCCTTTCCCACATGGCGTCACGCCACGCCAAAAAATGGCCATATGTCTGGAGATTGGTCCCACGCCCAAAGAGCCAGCAGGGAAAACTATGCCTTGTTCTAAAGCTCTTTGGGAACCGCTTGCGTAGCCCCACACACCTGGGGGCTGCAGGCTTTCCTGCTGCCTTCAGCCTCAAAACCACCCTTTCCCACTTGGCGCCACGCCAGGCCCAAAAATGGCCATATGTCTGGAGACTGGTCCCACGCCCAAAGAGCCAGCAGGGAAAACTATGCCTTGTTCTAAAGCTCTTTGGGAACCGCTTGCGTAGCCCCACACACCTGGGGGCTGCAGGCTTTCCTGCTGCCTTCAGCCTCAAAACCACCCTTTCCCACTTGTCCCTGCGCCAGGCACAAAAATGGCCATATGTCTGGAGACTGGTTCCACGCTCAAAGAGCCAGCAGGGAAAACTATGCCTTGTTCTAAAGGTCTTTGGGAACGGCTTGCGTAGCCCCACAGACCTGGGGGCTGCAGGCTTTCCTGCTGCCTTCAGCCTCAAAACCACCCTTTCCCACTTGGCCCCGTGCCAGGCACGAAAATGGCCATATGTCTGGAGACTGGTCCCTTTCCCAAAGAGCCAGCAGGGAAAACTATGCCTTGTTCTAAAGCTCTTTGGGAACCGTTTGCGTGGCCCCACAGACCTGGGGGCTGCAGGCTTTCCTGCTGCCTTCAGCCTCAAAACCACCCTTTCCCACTTGGCATCGCGCCAGGCACAAAAATGGCCATATGTCTGGAGATTGGTCCAACGCCCAAGGAGCCAGCTGGGAAAACTATGCCTTGTTCTAAAGCTCTTTGGGAACCGCTTGCGTAGCCCCACACACCTGGGGGCTGCAGGCTTTCCTGCTGCCTTCAGCCTCAAAACCACCCTTTCCCACTTGGCCCCGTGCCAGGCACGAAAATGGCCATATGGCTGGAGACTGGTCCCACGCCCAAAGAGCCAGGAGGGAAAACTATGCCTTGTTCTAAAGCTCTTTGGGAACCGCTTGCGTGGCCCCACAGACCTGGGGGCTGCAGGCTTTCCTGCTGCCTTCAGCCTCAAAACAACCCTTTCCCAATTGGCGTCGCGCCAGGCACAAAAATGGCCATATGTCTGGAGATTGGTCCCACGCCCAAAGAGCCAGCAGGGAAAATTATGCCTTGTACTAAAGCTCTTTGGGAACCGCTTGCATAGCCCCACATACCTGGGGGCTGCAGGCTTTCCTGCTGCCTTCAGCCTCAAAACCACCCTTTCCCACTTGGCGCCGCACCAGGCCCAAAAATGGCCATATGTCTGGAGACTGGTCCCACGCTGAAAGAGCCAGCAGGGAAAAATATGCCTTGTTGTAAAGCTCTTTCGGAATGGCTTGCGTAGCCCGACAGACCTGGGGTCTGCAGGCTTTCCTGCTGCCTTCAGCCTCAAAACCACCCTTTCCCACATGCCGTCACGCCACGCCAAAAAATGGCCATATGTCTGGAGATTGGTCCCACGCCCAAAGAGCCAGCAGGGAAAACTATGCCTTGTTC
The DNA here is from genome assembly GCF_963924245.1 of Chroicocephalus ridibundus. Taxonomy (NCBI): domain Eukaryota; kingdom Metazoa; phylum Chordata; class Aves; order Charadriiformes; family Laridae; genus Chroicocephalus; species Chroicocephalus ridibundus. The sequence continues at coordinate 73,105 of NW_026961236.1, read as the reverse complement.
TAAAGCTCTTTGGGAACCGCTTGCGTAGCCCCACAGACCTGGGGGCTGCAGGCTTTCCTGCTGCCTTCAGCCTCAAAACAACCCTTTCCCACATGGCGTCACGCCACGCCAAAAAATGGCCATATGTCTGGAGATTGGTCCCACGCCCAAAGAGCCAGCAGGGAAAACTATGCCTTGTTCTAAAGCTCTTTGGGAACCGCTTGCGTAGCCCCACACACCTGGGGGCTGCAGGCTTTCCTGCTGCCTTCAGCCTCAAAACCACCCTTTCCCACTTGGCGCCACGCCAGGCCCAAAAATGGCCATATGTCTGGAGACTGGTCCCACGCCCAAAGAGGCAGCAGGGAAAACTATGCCTTGTTCTAAAGCTCTTTGGGAACCGCTTGCGTAGCCCCACACACCTGGGGGCTGCAGGCTTTCCTGCTGCCTTCAGCCTCAAAACCACCCTTTCCCACTTGTCCCCGCGCCAGGCACAAAAATGGCCATATGTCTGGAGACTGGTTCCACGCTCAAAGAGCCAGCAGGGAAAACTATGCCTTGTTCTAAAGGTCTTTGGGAACGGCTTGCGTAGCCCCACAGACCTGGGGGCTGCAGGCTTTCCTGCTGCCTTCAGCCTCAAAACCACCCTTTCCCACTTGGCCCCGTGCCAGGCACGAAAATGGCCATATGTCTGGAGACTGGTCCCTTTCCCAAAGAGCCAGCAGGGAAAACTATGCCTTGTTCTAAAGCTCTTTGGGAACCGTTTGCGTGGCCCCACAGACCTGGGGGCTGCAGGCTTTCCTGCTGCCTTCAGCCTCAAAACCACCCTTTCCCACTTGGCATCGCGCCAGGCACAAAAATGGCCATATGTCTGGAGATTGGTCCAACGCCCAAGGAGCCAGCTGGGAAAACTATGCCTTGTTCTAAAGCTCTTTGGGAACCGCTTGCGTAGCCCCACACACCTGGGGGCTGCAGGCTTTCCTGCTGCCTTCAGCCTCAAAACCACCCTTTCCCACTTGGCCCCGTGCCAGGCACGAAAATGGCCATATGGCTGGAGACTGGTCCCACGCCCAAAGAGCCAGGAGGGAAAACTATGCCTTGTTCTAAAGCTCTTTGGGAACCGCTTGCGTGGCCCCACAGACCTGGGGGCTGCAGGCTTTCCTGCTGCCTTCAGCCTCAAAACAACCCTTTCCCAATTGGCGTCGCGCCAGGCACAAAAATGGCCATATGTCTGGAGATTGGTCCCACGCCCAAAGAGCCAGCAGGGAAAATTATGCCTTGTACTAAAGCTCTTTGGGAACCGCTTGCATAGCCCCACATACCTGGGGGCTGCAGGCTTTCCTGCTGCCTTCATCCTCAAAACCACCCTTTCCCACTTGGCGCCGCGCCAGGCCCAAAAATGGCCATATGTCTGGAGACTGGTCCCACGCCCAATGAGCCAGCAGGGAAAACTATGCCTTGTTCTAAAGCTCTTTGGGAACCGCTTGCATAGCCCCACATACATGGGGGCTGCAGGCTTTCCTGCTCTCTTCAGCCTCAAAACAACCCTTTCCCACTTGGCGCCGCGCCAGGCCCAAAAATGGCCATATGTTTAGAGATTGGTCTCACGCCCAAAGAGCCAGCAGGGAAAGCTATGCCTTGTTCTAAAGCTCTTTGGGAACCGCTTGCGTAGCCCCACAGACCTGGGGGCTGCAGGCTTTCCTGCTGCCTTCAGCCTCAAAACCACCCTTTCCCACTTGGCCCCGCGCCAGGCCCAAAAATGGCCATATGTCTGGAGACTGGTCCCTTTCCCAAAGAGCCAGCAGGGAAAACTATGCCTTGTTCTAAAGCTCTTTGGGAACCGCTTGCGTAGCCCCACACACCTGGGGGCTGCAGGCTTTCCTGCTGCCTTCAGCCTCAAAACCTCCCTTTCCCACTTGGTCCCGCTCCAGGCACAAAAATGGCCATATGTCTGGAGACTGGTCCCTTTCCCAAAGAGCCAGCAGGGAAAACTATGCCTTGTACTAAAGCTCTTTGGGAACCGCTTCCGTAGCCCCACACACCTGGGGGCTGCAGGCTTTTCTGGCACCTTCAGCCTCAAAACCACCCTTTCCCACTTGGCCCCGCGCCAGGCACAAAAATGGCCATATGTCTGGAGACTGGTCCCACGCCCAAAGAGCCAGCAGAGAAAACTATGCCTTGTTCTAAAGCTCTTTGGGAACCGCTTGCGTAGCCCCACAGACCTGCGGGCTGCAGGCTTTCCTGCTGCCTTCAGCCTCAAAAGCACCCTTTCCCACATGCCGTCACGCCAGGCACAAAAATGGCCATATGTCTGGAGACTGGTCCCACGCCCAAAGAGCCAGCAGGGAAAACTATGCCTTGTACTAAAGCTCTTTGGGAACGTCTTGCATAGCCCCACACACCTGGGGTGTGCAGGCTTTCCTGCTGCCTTCAGCCTCAAAACCACCCTTTCCCACTTGGTGCCGTGCCAGGCCCAAAAATGGCCATATGTCTGGAGACTGGTCCCACGCTCAAAGAGCCAGCAGGGAAAAATATGCCTTGTTCTAAAGCTCTTTGGGAACCGCTTGCGTAGCCCCGCACACCTGCGGGCTGCAGGCTTTCCTGCTGCCTTCAGCCTCAAAACCACCCTTTCCCACATGCCGTCACGCCAGGCACAAAAATGGCCATATGTCTGGAGATTGGTCCCACGCCCAAAGAGCCAGCAGGGAAAACTATGCCTTGTTCTAAAGCTCTTTGGGAACCGCTTGCGTAGCCCCACACACCTGGGGGCTGCAGGCTTTCCTGCTGCCTTCAGCCTCAAAACCACCCTTTCCCACTTAGTGCCGCGCCAGGCCCAAAAATGGCCATATGTCTGGAGACTGGTCCCACGCCCAAAGAGCCAGCAGGGAAAGCTATGCCTTGTTCTAAAGCTCTTTGGGAACCGCTTGCATAGCCCCACATACATGGGGGCTGCAGGCTTTCCTGCTCTCTTCAGCCTCAAAACAACCCTTTCCCACTTGGCGCCGCGCCAGGCCCAAAAATGGCCATATGTTTAGAGATTGGTCTCACGCCCAAAGAGCCAGCAGGGAAAGCTATGCCTTGTTCTAAAGCTCTTTGGGAACCGCTTGCGTAGCCCCACAGACCTGGGGGCTGCAGGCTTTCCTGCTGCCTTCAGCCTCAAAACCACCCTTTCCCACTTGGCCCCGCGCCAGGCCCAAAAATGGCCATATGTCTGGAGACTGGTCCCTTTCCCAAAGAGCCAGCAGGGAAAACTATGCCTTGTTCTAAAGCTCTTTGGGAACCGCTTGCGTAGCCCCACACACCTGGGGGCTGCAGGCTTTCCTGCTGCCTTCAGCCTCAAAACCTCCCTTTCCCACTTGGTCCCGCTCCAGGCACAAAAATGGCCATATGTCTGGAGACTGGTCCCTTTCCCAAAGAGCCAGCAGGGAAAACTATGCCTTGTACTAAAGCTCTTTGGGAACCGCTTCCGTAGCCCCACACACCTGGGGGCTGCAGGCTTTTCTGGCACCTTCAGCCTCAAAACCACCCTTTCCCACTTGGCCCCGCGCCAGGCACAAAAATGGCCATATGTCTGGAGACTGGTCCCACGCCCAAAGAGCCAGCAGAGAAAACTATGCCTTGTTCTAAAGCTCTTTGGGAACCGCTTGCGTAGCCCCACAGACCTGCGGGCTGCAGGCTTTCCTGCTGCCTTCAGCCTCAAAAGCACCCTTTCCCACATGCCGTCACGCCAGGCACAAAAATGGCCATATGTCTGGAGACTGGTCCCACGCCCAAAGAGCCAGCAGGGAAAACTATGCCTTGTACTAAAGCTCTTTGGGAACGTCTTGCATAGCCCCACACACCTGGGGTGTGCAGGCTTTCCTGCTGCCTTCAGCCTCAAAACCACCCTTTCCCACTTGGTGCCGTGCCAGGCCCAAAAATGGCCATATGTCTGGAGACTGGTCCCACGCTCAAAGAGCCAGCAGGGAAAAATATGCCTTGTTCTAAAGCTCTTTGGGAACCGCTTGCGTAGCCCCGCACACCTGCGGGCTGCAGGCTTTCCTGCTGCCTTCAGCCTCAAAACCACCCTTTCCCACATGCCGTCACGCCAGGCACAAAAATGGCCATATGTCTGGAGATTGGTCCCACGCCCAAAGAGCCAGCAGGGAAAACTATGCCTTGTTCTAAAGCTCTTTGGGAACCGCTTGCGTAGCCCCACAGGCCTGGGGGCTGCAGGCTTTCCTGCTGCCTTCAGCCTCAAAACCACCCTTTCCCACTTAGTGCCGCGCCAGGCCCAAAAATGGCCATATGTCTGGAGACTGGTCCCACGCCCAAAGAGCCAGCAGGGAAAGCTATGCCTTGTTGTAAAGCTCTTTGGGAACCGCTTGCGTAGCCCCACACACCTGCGGGCTGCAGGCTTTTCTGGCACCTTCAGCCTCAAAACCACCCTTTCCCACATGGCGTCACGCCAGGCACAAAAATGGCCATATGTCTGGAGACTGGTCCCTTTCCCAAAGAGCCAGGAGGGAAAACTATGCCTTGTTCTAAAGCTCTTTGGGAACCGCTTGCGTGGCCCCACACACCTGGGGGCTGCAGGCTTTCCTGCTGCCTTCAGCCTCAAAACCACCCTTTCCCACTTGGCGTCGCGCCAGGCACAAAAATGGCCATATGTCTGGAGATTGGTCCCACGCCCAAAGAGCCAGCAGGGAAAACTATGCCTTGTACTAAAGCTCTTTGGGAACCGCTTGCATAGCCCCACAGACCTGGGGGCTGCAGGCTTTTCTGGCACCTTCAGCCTCAAAACCACCCTTTCCCACATGGCTTCACGCCGAGCACAAAAATGGCCATATGTCTGGAGATTGGTCCCACGCCCAAAGAGCCAGCAGGGAAAACTATGCCTTGTTCTAAAGCTCTTTGGGAACCGCTTGCGTAGCCCCACAGACCTGGGGGCTGCAGGCTTTCCTGCTGCCTTCAGCCTCAAAACAACCCTTTCCCAATTGGCGTCGCGCCAGGCCCAAAAATGGCCATATGTCTGGAGATTGGTCCCACGCCCAAAGAGCCAGCAGGGAAAATTATGCCTTGTACTAAAGCTCTTTGGGAACCGCTTGCATAGCCCCACATACCTGGGGGCTGCAGGCTTTCCTGCTGCCTTCAGCCTCAAAACCACCCTTTCCAACTTGGCGCCGCGCCAGGCCCAAAAATGGCCATATGTCTGGAGACTGGTCCCACGCCCAAGAGCCAGCAGGGAAAACTATGCCTTGTTCTAAAGCTCTTTGGGAACCGCTTGCGTAGCCCCACACACCTGGGGGCTGCAGGCTTTCCTGCTGCCTTCATCCTCAAAACCACCCTTTCCCACTTGGCGCCGCGCCAGGCCCAAAAAATGGCCATATGTCTGGAGATTGGTCCCACGCCCAATGAGCCAGCAGGGAAAACTATGCCTTGTTCTAAAGCTCTTTGGGAACCGCCTGCATAGCCCCACATACCTGGGGGCTGCAGGCTTTCCTGCTCTCTTCAGCCTCAAAACAACCCTTTCCCACTTGGCGCCGCGCCAGGCCCAAAAATGGCCATATGTTTAGAGATTGGTCTCACGCCCAAAGAGCCAGCAGGGAAAGCTATGCCTTGTTCTAAAGCTCTTTGGGAACCGCTTGCGTAGCCCCACAGACCTGGGGGCTGCAGGCTTTCCTGCTGCCTTCAGCCTCAAAACCACCCTTTCCCACTTGGCCCCGCGCCAGGCCCAAAAATGGCCATATGTCTGGAGACTGGTCCCTTTCCCAAAGAGCCAGCAGGGAAAACTATGCCTTGTTCTAAAGCTCTTTGGGAACCGCTTGCGTAGCCCCACACACCTGGGGGCTGCATGCTTTCCTGCTGCCTTCAGCCTCAAAACCTCCCTTTCCCACTTGGTCCCGCTCCAGGCACAAAAATGGCCATATGTCTGGAGACTGGTCCCTTTCCCAAAGAGCCAGCAGGGAAAACTATGCCTTGTACTAAAGCTCTTTGGGAACCGCTTCCGTAGCCCCACACACCTGGGGGCTGCAGGCTTTTCTGGCACCTTCAGCCTCAAAACCACCCTTTCCCACTTGGCCCCGCGCCAGGCACAAAAATGGCCATATGTCTGGAGACTGGTCCCACGCCCAAAGAGCCAGCAGAGAAAACTATGCCTTGTTCTAAAGCTCTTTGGGAACCGCTTGCGTAGCCCCACAGACCTGCGGGTTGCAGGCTTTCCTGCTGCCTTCAGCCTCAAAAGCACCCTTTCCCACATGCCGTCACGCCAGGCACAAAAATGGCCATATGTCTGGAGACTGGTCCCACGCCCAAAGAGCCAGCAGGGAAAACTATGCCTTGTACTAAAGCTCTTTGGGAACGGCTTGCATAGCCCCACACACCTGGGGTGTGCAGGCTTTCCTGCTGCCTTCAGCCTCAAAACCACCCTTTCCCACTTGGTGCCGTGCCAGGCCCAAAAATGGCCATATGTCTGGAGACTGGTCCCACGCTCAAAGAGCCAGCAGGGAAAAATATGCCTTGTTGTAAAGCTCTTTGGGAACCGCTTGCGTAGCCCCACACACCTGGGGGCTGCAGGCTTTTCTGGCACCTTCAGCCTCAAAACCACCCTTTCCCACATGGCGTCACGCCAGGCACAAAAATGGCCATATGTCTGGATATTGGTCCCACGCCCAAAGAGCCAGCAGGGAAAACTATGCCTTGTTCTAAAGCTCTTTGGGAACCGCTTGCGTGGCCCCGCACACCTGCGGGCTGCAGGCTTTCCTGCTGCCTTCAGCCTCAAAACCACCCTTTCCCACATGCCGTCACGCCAGGCACAAAAATGGCCATATGTCTGGAGATTGGTCCCACGCCCAAAGAGCCAGCAGGGAAAACTATGCCTTGTTCTAAAGCTCTTTGGGAACCGCTTGCGTAGCCCCACAGACCTGGGGGCTGCAGGCTTTCCTGCTGCCTTCAGCCTCAAAACCACCCTTTCCCACTTAGTGCCGCGCCAGGCCCAAAAATGGCCATATGTCTGGAGACTGGTCCCACGCCCAAAGAGCCAGCAGGGAAAGATATGCCTTGTTGTAAAGCTCTTTGGGAACCGCTTGCGTAGCCCCACACACCTGGGGGCTGCAGGCTTTTCTGGCACCTTCAGCCTCAAAACCACCCTTTCCCACATGGCGTCACTCCAGGCACAAAAATGGCCATATGTCTGGAGACTGGTCCCTTTCCCAAAGAGCCAGGAGGGAAAACTATGCCTTGTTCTAAAGCTCTTTGGGAACCGCTTGCGTAGCCCCACAGGCCTGGGGGCTGCAGGCTTTCCTGCTGCCTTCAGCCTCAAAACCACCCTTTCCCACATGGCTTCACGCCGAGCACAAAAATGGCCATATGTCTGGAGATTGGTCCCACGCCCAAAGAGCCAGCAGGGAAAACTATGCCTTGTTCTAAAGCTCTTTGGGAACCGCTTGCATAGCCCCACACACCTGGGGGCTGCAGGCTTTCCTGCTGCCTTCAGCCTCAAAACCACCCTTTCCCACATGGCGTCACGCCAGGCCCAAAAATGGCCATATATCTGGAGATTGGTCCCACGCCCAAAGAGCCAGCAGGGAAAACTATGCCTTGTTCTAAAGCTCTTTGGGAACCGCTTGCATAGCCCCATATACCTGGGGGCTGCAGGCTCTTCTGGCACCTTCAGCCTCAAAACCACCCTTTCCCACATGGCGTCACGCCAGGCCCAAAAATGGCCATATGTCTGGAGATTGGTCCCACGCCCAAAGAGCCAGCAGGGAAAACTATGCCTTGTTCTAAAGCTCTTTGGGAACCGCTTGCGTAGCCCCACACACCTGGGGGCTGCAGGCTTTCCTGCTGCCTTCAGCCTCAAAACCACCCTTTCCCACTTGGCGCCGCGCCAGTCCCAGAAAAGGCCATATGTCTGGAGATTGGTCCCACGCCCAAAGAGCCAGCAGGGAAAACTATGCCTTGTTCTAAAGCTCTTTGGGAACCGCTTGCATAGCCCCACACACCTGGGGGCTGCAGGCTTTCCTGCTGCCTTCAGCCTCAAAACCACCCTTTCCCACATGGCGTCACGCCAGGCCCAAAAATGGCCATATATCTGGAGATTGGTCCCACGCCCAAAGAGCCAGCAGGGAAAACTATGCCTTGTTCTAAAGCTCTTTGGGAACCGCTTGCATAGCCCCATATACCTGGGGGCTGCAGGCTCTTCTGGAACCTTCAGCCTCAAAACCACCCTTTCCCACATGGCGTCACGCCAGGCCCAAAAATGGCCATATGTCTGGAGATTGGTCCCACGCCCAAAGAGCCAGCAGGGAAAACTATGCCTTGTTCTAAAGCTCTTTGGGAACCGCTTGCGTAGCCCCACACACCTGGGGGCTGCAGGCTTTCCTGCTGCCTTCAGCCTCAAAACCACCCTTTCCCACTTGGCGCCGCGCCAGTCCCAGAAAAGGCCATATGTCTGGAGATTGGTCCCACGCCCAAAGAGCCAGCAGGGAAAACTATGCCTTGTTCTAAAGCTCTTTGGGAACCGCTTGCGTAGCCCCACACACCTGGGGGCTGCAGGCTTTCCTGCTGCCTTCAGCCTCAAAACAACCCTTTCCCACTTGGCCCCGCGCCAGGCACAAAAATGGCCATATGTCTGGAGACTGGTCCCACGCCCAAAGAGCCAGCAGGGAAAACTATGCCTTGTTCTAAAGCTCTTTGGGAACCGCTTGCGTGGCCCCACAGACCTGGGGGCTGCAGGCTTTCCTGCTGCCTTCAGCCTCAAAACCTCCCTTTCCCACTTGGCCCCGCTCCAGGCACGAAAATGGCCATATGTCTGGAGATTGGTCCCACGCCCAAAGAGACAGCAGGGAAAACTATGCCTTGTACTAAAGCTCTTTGGGAACCGCTTGCGTAGCCCCACACACCTGGGGGCTGCAGGCTTTCCTGCTGCCTTCAGCCTCAAAACCACCCTTTCCCACTTGACCCCGTGCCAGGCACAAAAATGGCCATATGCCTGGAGACTGGTGCCTTTCCCAAAGAGCCAGGAGGGAAAACTATGCCTTGTTCTAAAGCTCTTTGGGAACCGCTTGCGTGGCCCCACAGACCTGGGGGCTGCAGGCTTTCCTGCTGCCTTCAGCCTCAAAAACACCCTTCCCCAATTGGCGTCGCGCCAGGCACAAAAATGGCCATATGTCTGGAGATTGGTCCCATGCCCAAAGAGCCAGCAGGGAAAACTATGCCTTGTTCTAAAGCTCTTTGGGAACCGCTTGCATAGCCCCACACACCTGGGGGCTGCAGGCTTTCCTGCTCTCTTCAGCCTCAAAACCACCCTATCCCACTTGGCGCCGCGCCAGGCCCAAAAATGGCCATATGTCTGGAGATTGGTTCCACGCTCAAAGAGCCAGCAGGGAAAACTATGCCTTGTTCCAAAGCTCTTTGGGAACCGCTTGCGTAGCCCCACAGACCTGGGGGCTGCAGGCTTTTCTGCACCTTCAGCCTCAAAACCACCCTTTCCCACATGCCGTCACGCCAGGCCCAGAAACGGCCATATGTCTGGAGATTGGTCCCACGCCCAAAGAGCCAGCAGGGAAAACTATGCCTTGTTCTAAAGCTCTTTGGGAACCGCTTGCGTAGCCCCACACACCTGGGGGCGGCAGGCTTTCCTGCTGCCTTCAGCCTCAAAACCATCCTTTCCCACTTGGCGCCGCGCCAGGCCCAAAAATGGCCATATATCTGGAGGTTGGTTCCACGCCCAAAGACCCAGCAGGGAAAACGATGCCTTATTCTAAAGCTCTTTGGGAACCGCTTGCATAGCCCCAAACACCTGGGGGCTGCAGGCTTTCCTGCTGCCTTCAACCTCAAAACCACCCTTTCCCACTTGGCCCCGTGCCAGGCACAAAAATGGCCATATGTCTGGACACTGGTGCCTTTCCCAAAGAGCCAGCAGGGAAAACTATGCCTTGTTGTAAAGCTCTTTGGGAACCGCTTGCGTAGCCCCACACACCTGGGGGCTGCAGGCTTTCCTGCTGCCTTCAGCCTCAAAACAACCCTTTCCCACTTGGCCCCGCGCCAGGCACAAAAATGGCCATATGTCTGGAGACTGGTCCCACGCCCAAAGAGCCAGCAGGGAAAATTATGCCTTGTTCTAAAGCTCTTTGGGAACCGCTTGCGTGGCCCCACAGACCTGGGGGCTGCAGGCTTTCCTGCTGCCTTCAGCCTCAAAACCTCCCTTTCCCACTTGGCCCCGCTCCAGGCACGAAAATGGCCATATGTCTGGAGATTGGTTTCACGCCCAAAGAGACAGCAGGGAAAACTATGCCTTGTACTAAAGCTCTTTGGGAACCGCTTGTGTAGCCCCACACACCTGGGGGCTGCAGGCTTTCCTGCTGCCTTCAGCCTCAAAACCACCCTTTCCCACTTGACCCCGTGCCAGGCACAAAAATGGCCATATGTCTGGAGACTGGTGCCTTTCCCAAAGAGCCAGGAGGGAAAACTATGCCTTGTTCTAAAGCTCTTTGGGAACCGCTTGCGTGGCCCCACAGACCTGGGGGCTGCAGGCTTTCCTGCTGCCTTCAGCCTCAAAAACACCCTTCCCCAATTGGCGTCGCGCCAGGCATAAAAATGGCCATATTTCTGGAGATTGGTCCCATGCCCAAAGAGCCAGCAGGGAAAACTATGCCTTGTTCTAAAGCTCTTTGGGAACCGCTTGCATAGCCCCACACACCTGGGGGCTGCAGGCTTTCCTGCTGCCTTCAGCCTCAAAACCACCCTATCCCACTTGGCGCCGCGCCAGGCCCAAAAATGGCCATATGTCTGGAGACTGGTCCCACGCTCAAAGAGCCAGCAGGGAAAACTATGCCTTGTTCCAAAGCTCTTTGGGATCCGCTTGCGTAGCCCCACAGACCTGGGGGCTGCAGGCTTTTCTGCACCTTCAGCCTCAAAACCACCCTTTCCCACATGCCGTCACGCCAGGCCCAGAAACGGCCATATGTCTGGAGATTGGTCCCACGCCCAAAGAGCCAGCAGGGAAAACTATGCCTTGTTCTAAAGCTCTTTGGGAACCGCTTGCGTAGCCCCACACACCTGGGGGCTGCAGGCTTTCCTGCTGCCTTCAGCCTCAAAACCATCCTTTCCCACTTGGCGCCGCGCCAGGCCCAAAAATGGCCATATGTCTGGAGGTTGGTTCCACGCCCAAAGAGCCAGCAGGGAAAACGATGCCTTGTACTAAAGCTCTTTGGGAACCGCTTGCATAGCCCCACACACCTGGGGGCTGCAGGCTTTCCTGCTGCCTTCAGCCTCAAAACCACCCTTTCCCTCTTGGCCCCGCGCCAGGCACAAAAATGGCCATATGTCTGGAGACTGGTCCCACGCCACAGAGCCAGCAGGGAAAACTATGCCTTGTTGTAAAGCTCTTTGGGAACCGCTTGCTTGGCCCCACAGACCTGGGGGGTGCAGGCTTTCCTGCTGCCTTCAGCCTCAAAACCACCCTTTCCCACTTGGCCCCGCGCCAGGCCCAAAAATGGCCATATGTCTGGAGACTGGTCCCACGCCCAAGAGCCAGCACGGAAAACTATGCCTTGTTCTAAAGCTCTTTGGGAACCGCTTGCGTAGCCCCACACACCTGGGGGCTGCAGGCTTTCCTGCTGCCTTCAGCCTCAAAACAACCCTTTCCCACATGGCGTCACGCCAGGCACAAAAATGGCCATATGTCTGGAGATTGGTCCCACGCCCAAAGAGCCAGCAGGGAAAACTATGCCTTGTTCTAAAGCTCTTTGGGAACCGCTTGCGTGGCCCCACACACCTGGGGGCTGCAGGCTTTCCTGCTGCCTTCAGCCTCAAAAACACCCTTCCCCAATTGGTGTCGCGCCAGGCATAAAAATGGCCTTATGTCTGGAGATTTGTCCCACGCCCAAAGAGCCAGCAGGTAAAACTATGCCTTGTTCTAAAGCTCTTTGGGAACCGCTTGCGTAGCCCCACACACCTGGGGGCTGCAGGCTTTTCTGGCACCTTCAGCCTCAAAACCACCCTTTCCCACATGGCGTCACGCCAGGCACAAAAATGGCCATATGTCTGGAGATTGGTCCCACGCCCAAAGAGCCAGCAGGGAAAAATATGCCTTGTTCTAAAGCTCTTTGGGAACAGCTTGCGTAGCCCCACAGACCTGCGGGCTGCAGGCTTTCCTGCTGCCTTCAGCCTCAAAACCACCCTTTCATACATGCCGACACGCCAGGCACAAAAATGGCCATATGTCTGGAGATTGGTCCCACGCCCAAAGAGCCAGCAGGGAAAACTATGCCTTTTTCTAAAGCTCTTTTGGAAACGCTTGCATAGCCCCACACACCTGGGGGCTGCAGGCTTTCCTGCTGCCTTCAGCCTCAAAACCACCCTATCCCACTTGGTGCCGCGCCAGGCCCAAAAATGGCCATATGTCTGGAGACTGGTCCCACGCCCAAGAGCCAGCAGGGAAAATTATGCCTTGTTCTAAAGCTCTTTGGGAACCGCTTGCGTAGCCCCACACACCTGGGGGCTGCAGGCTTTCCTGCTGCCTTCAGCCTCAAAACCACCCTTTCCCACTTGGCGCCGCGCCAGGCACAAAAATGGCCATATGTCTGGAGGTTGGTCCCACGCCCAAAGAGCCAGCAGGGAAAACTATGCCTTGTTCTAAAGCTCTTTGGGAACCGCTTGCGTAGCCCCACACACCTGGGGGCTGCAGGCTTTCCTGCTGCCTTCAGCCTCAAAACCACCCTTTCCCACTTGGCGCCGCGCCAGGCCCAAAAATGGCCATATGTCTGGAGACTGGTCCCACGCCCAAAGAGCCAGCAGGGAAAACTATGCCTTGTTCTAAAGCTCTTTGGGAACCGCTTGCGTAGCCCCACACACCTGGGGGCTGCAGGCTTTTCTGGCACCTGCAGCCTCAAAACCACCCTTTCCCACTTGGCGTCGCTAGAGGCATAAAAATGGCCATACGTCTGGAGATTGGTTCCACGCCCAAAGAGCCAGCAGGGAAAACTATGCCTTGTTCTAAAGCTCTTTGGGAACCGCTTGCGTAGCCCCACAGGCCTGGGGGCTGCAGGCTTTTCTGGCACCTTCAGCCTCAAAACCACCCTTTCCCACATGGCGTCACGCCAGGCACAAAAATGGCCAGATGTCTGGAGATTGGTCCCACGCCCAAAGAGCCAGCAGGGAAAACTATGCCTTGTTCTAAAGCTCTTTGGGAACCGCTTGCATAGCCCCACACACCTGGGGGCTGCAGGCTTTCCTGCTGCCTTAAGCCTCAAAAGCACCTTTCATAAATGCCGACACGCCAGGCACAAAAATGGCCATATGTCTGGAGATTGGTCCTACGCCCAAAGAGCCAGCAGGGAAAACTATGCCTTGTTCTAAAGCTCTTTGGGAACCGCTTGCATAGCCACACACACCTGGGGGCTGCAGGATTTCCTGCTCTCTTCAGCCTCAAAACAACCCTTTCCCACATGGCGCCGTGCCAGGCCCAAAAATGGCCATATGTCTAGAGATTGGTCCCACGCCCAAAGAGCCAGCAGGGAAAACTATGCCTTGTTCTAAAGCTCTTTGGGAACCGCTTGTGTAGCCCCACACACCTGGGGGCTGCAGGCTTTCCTGCTGCCTTAAGCCTCAAAACCACCCTTTCCCACTTGGCGCCGCGCCAGGCCCAAAAATGGCCATATGTCTGGAGACTGGTTCCACGCTCAAAGAGCCAGCAGGGAAAACTATGCCTTGTTCTAAAGCTCTTTGGGAACCGCTTGCGTAGCCCCACAGACCTGGGGGCTGCAGGCTTTTCTGGCACCTTCAGCCTCAAAACCACCCTTTCCCACATGGCGTCACGCCAGGCACAAAAATGGCCATATGTCTGGAGACTGGTCCCACGCCCAAAGAGCCAGCAGGGAAAACTATGCCTTGTTCTAAAGCTCTTTGGGAACCGCTTGCGTAGACCCACAGACCTGCGGGCTGCAGGCTATCCTGCTGCCTTCAGCCTCAAAACCACCCTTTCCCACTTGGCCCCGTCCCAGGCCCAAAAATGGCCATATGTCTGGAGACTGGTCCCTTTCCCAAAGAGCCAGCAGGGAAAACTATGCCTTGTTCTAAAGCTCTTTGGGAACCGCTTGCGTGTCCCCACAGACCTGGGGTGTGCAGGCTTTCGTGCTGCCTTCAGCCTCAAAACCACCCTTTCCCACTTGGCGTCGCGCCAGGCATAAAAATGGCCATATGTCTGGAGATTGGTCCCACGCCCAAAGAGCCAGCAGGGAAAACTATGCCTTGTTCTAAAGCTCTTTGGGAACCGCTTGCGTAGCCCCACAGACCTGCGGGCTGCAGGCTTTTCTGGCACCTTCAGCCTCAAAACCACCCTTTCCCACATGGCGCCGCGCCAGGCACAAAAATGGCCATATGTCTGGAGATTGGTCCCACGCCCAAAGAGCCAGCAGGGAAAAATATGCCTTGTTCTAAAGCTCTTTCGGAACGGCTTGCGTAGCCCCACAGACCTGCGGGCTGCAGGCTTTCCTGCTGCCTTAAGCCTCAAAAGCACCCTTTCATACATGCCGACACGCCAGGCACAAAAATGGCCATATGTCTGGAGATTGGTCACACGCCCAAAAAGCCAGCAGGGAAAACTATGCCTTGTTCTAAAGCTCTTTGGGAACCGCTTGCGTAGCCCCACACACCTGGGGGCTGCAGGCTTTCCTGCTGCCTTCAGCCTCAAAACCACCCTTTCCCACTTGGCCCCGCGCCAGGCCCAAAAATGGCCATTTGTCTGGAGGTTGGTCCCACATCCAAAGAGCCAGCAGGGAAAACTATGCCTTGTTCTAAAGCTCTTTGGGAACCGCTTGCGTAGCCGCACACACCTGGGGGCTGCAAGCTTTCCTGCTGCCTTCAGCCTCAAAACCACCCTTTCCCACATGGCGTCACGCCAGGCATAAAAATGGCCATATGTCTGGAGGTTGGTCCCACGCCAAAAGAGCCAGCAGGGAAAACTATGCCTTGTTCTAAAGCTCTTTGGGAACCGCTTGCGTAGCCCCACACACCTGGGGGCTGCAGGCTTTTCTGGCACTTTCAGCCTCAAAACCACCCTTTCCCACATGGCGTCACGCCAGGCACAAAAATGGCCATATGTCTGGAGGTTGGTCCCACGCCCAAAGAGCCAGCAGGGAAAACTATGCCTTGTTCTAAAGCTCTTTGGGAACCGCTTGCGTAGCCCCACAGACCTGGGGGCTGCAGGCTTTCCTGCTGCCTTCAGCCTCAAAACCACCCTTTCCCACTTGGCCCCGCGCCAGGCCCAGAAAAGGCCATATGTCTGGAGATTGGTCCCACGCCCAAAGAGCCAGCAGGGAAAACTATGCCTTGTTCTAAAGCTCTTTGGGAACCGCTTGCATAGCCCCACACACCTGGGGGCTGCAGGCTTTCCTGCTGCCTTCAGCCTCAAAATCACCCTTTCCCACTTGGCGCCGCGCCAGGCCAAAAAATGGCCATATGTCTAGAGATTGGTCCCACGCCGAAAGAGTCAGCAGGGAAAACTATGCCTTGTTCTAAAGCTCTTTGGGAACCGCTTGCGTAGCCCCACACACCTGGGGGCTGCAGGCTTTCCTGCTGCCTTCAGCCTTAAAACCACCCTTTCCCACTTGGCCCCGCGCCAGGCCCAAAAATGGCCATATGTCTGGAGACTGGTTCCACGCTCAAAGAGCCAGCAGGGAAAACTATGCCTTGTTCTAAAGCTCTTTGGGAACCGCTTGCGTAGCCCCACACACCTGGGGGCTGCAGGCTTTCCTGCTGCCTTCAGCCTCAAAATCACCCTTTCCCACTTGGCGTCGCTCCAGGCACAAAAATGGCCATATGTCTGGAGATTGGTCCCACGCCGAAAGAGCCAGCAGGGAAAACTATGCCTTCTTCTAAAGCTCTTTGGGAACCGCTTGCGTAGCCCCACACACCTGGGGGCTGCAGGCTTTCCTGCTGCCTTCAGCCTCAAAACCACCCTTTCCCACTTGGCGCCGCGCCAGGCACAAAAATGGCCATATGTCTGGAGGTTGGTCCCACGCCCAAAGAGCCAGCAGGGAAAGCTATGCCTTGTTCTAAAGCTCTTTGGGAACCGCTTGCGTAGACCCACACACCTGGGGGCTGCAGGCTTTCCTGCTGCCTTCAGCCTCAAAACCACCCTTTCCCACTTGGCCCCGTGCCAGGCACAAAAATGGCCATATGTCTGGAGACTGGTCCCTTTCCCAAAGAGCCAGGAGGGAAAACTATGCCTTGTTCTAAAGCTCTTTGGGAACGGCTTGCGTGGCCCCACAGAGCTGGGGTGTGCAGGCTTTCCTGCTGCCTTCAGCCTCAAAAACACCCTTTCCCACTTGGCGTCGCGCCAGGCATAAAAATGGCCATATGTCTGGAGACTGGTCCCACGCCCAAAGAGCCAGCAGGGAAAACTATGCATTGTTCTAAAGCTCTTTGGGAACCGCTTGCGTAGCCCCACAGACCTGGGGGCTGCAGGCTTTTCTGGCACTTTCAGCCTCAAAACCACCCTTTCCCACATGGCGTCACGCCAGGCACAAAAATGGCCATATGTCTGGAGGTTGGTCCCACGCCCAAAGAGCCAGCAGGGAAAACTATGCCTTGTTCTAAAGCTCTTTGGGAACCGCTTGCGTAGCCCCACACACCTGGGGGCTGCAGGCTTTCCTGCTGCCTTCAGCCTCAAAACCACCCTTTCCCACTTGGCCCCGCGCCAGGCCCAGAAAAGGCCATATGTCTGGAGATTGGTCCCACGCCCAAAGAGCCAGCAGGGAAAACTATGCCTTGTTCTAAAGCTCTTTGGGAACCGCTTGCGTAGCCCCAGACACCTGGGGGCTGCAGGCTTTCCTGCTGCCTTCAGCCTCAAAATCACCCTTTCCCACTTGGCGTCGCTACAGGCACAAAAATGGCCATATGTCTGGAGATTGGTCCCACGCCGAAAGAGCCAGCAGGGAAAACTATGCCTTGTACTAAAGCTCTTTGGGAACCGCTTGCGTAGCCCCAAACACCTGGGGGCTGCAGGCTTTGCTGCTGCCTTCAGCCTCAAAACCACCCTTTCCCACTTGGCGCCGCGCCAGGCACAAAAATGGCCATATGTCTGGAGACTGGTCCCACGCCCAAAGAGCCAGCAGGGAAAGCTATGCCTTGTTCTAAAGCTCTTTGGGAACCGCTTGCGTAGACCCACAGACCTGGGGGCTGCAGGCTATCCTGCTGCCTTCAGCCTCAAAACCACCCTTTCCCACTTGGCCCCGAGCCACGCACAAAAATGGCCATATGTCTGGAGACTGGTCCCTTTCCCAAAGAGCCAGGAGGGAAAACTATGCCTTGTTCTAAAGCTCTTTGGGAACGGCTTGCGTGGCCCCACAGACCTGGGGTGTGCAGGCTTTCCTGCTGCCTTCAGCCTCAAAACCACCCTTTCCCACTTGGCGTCGCGCCAGGCATAAAAATGGCCATATGTCTGGAGGTTGGTCCCACGCCCAAAGAGCCAGCAGGGAAAACTATGCCTTGTTCTAAAGCTCTTTGGGAACCGCTTGCGTAGTCCCACACACCTGGGGGCTGCAGGCTTTCCTGCTGCCTTCAGCCTCAAAACCACCCTTTCCCACTTGGCCCCGCGCCAGGCCCAGAAAAGGCCATATGTCTGGAGGTTGGTCCCACGCCCAAAGAGCCAGCAGGGAAAACTATGCCTTGTTGTAAAGCTCTTTGGGAACCGCTTGCATAGCCCCACACACCTGGGGGCTGCAGGCTTTCCTGCTGCCTTCAGCCTCAAAACCACCCTTTCCCACTTGGCGCCGCGCCAGGCCCAAAAATGGCCATATGTCTGGAGACTGGTCCCACGCCCAAAGAGCCAGCAGGGAAAACTATGCCTTGTTCTAAAGCTCTTTGGGAACCGCTTGCGTAGCCCCACACACCTGGGGGCTGCAGGCTTTCCTGCTGCCTTCAGCCTCAAAACCACCCTTTCCCACTTGGCCCCGCGCCAGGCCCAAAAATGGCCATATGTCTGGAGACTGGTTCCACGCTCAAAGAGCCAGCAGGGAAAACTATGCCTTGTTCTAAAGCTCTTTGGGAACCGCTTGCGTAGCCCCACAGACCTGGGGGCTGCAGGCTTTTCTGGCACCTTCAGCCTCAAAACCACCCTTTCCCACATGGCGTCACGCCAGGCACAAAAATGGCCGTATGTCTGGAGGTTGGTCCCACGCCCAAAGAGCCAGCAGGGAAAACTATGCCTTGTTCTAAAGCTCTTTGGGAACCGCTTGCGTAGCCCCACACACCTGGGGGCTGCAGGCTTTCCTGCTGCCTTCAGCCTCAATACCTCCATTTCCCACGTGGCCCCGCGCCAGGCACAAAAACTGCCATATGTCTGGAGGTTGGTCCCACGCCGAAAGAGCCAGCAGGGAAAACTATGCCTTGTACTAAAGCTCTATGGGAACAGCTTGCGTAGCCCCACACACCTGGGGTCTGCAGGCTTTCCTGCTGCCTTCAGCCTCAAAACCACCCTTTCCCACTTGTCCCCGCGCCAGGCACAAAAATGACCATATGTCTGGAGACTGGTCCCACGCCCAAAGAGCCAGCAGGGAAAACTATGCCTTGTTCTAAAGCTCTTTGGGAACGGCTTGCGTAGCCCCACACACCTGGGGGCTGCAGGCTTTCCTGCTGCCTTCAGCCTCAAAACCACCCTTTCCCACTTGGCCCCGTGCCAGGCACGAAAATGGTCATATGTATGGAGACTGGTCCTTTCCCAAAGAGCCAGGAGGGAAAAATATGCCTTGTTCTAAAGCTCTTTCGGAACCGCTTGCGTGGCCCCACAGACCTGGGGGGTGCAGGCTTTCCTGCTGCCTTCAGCCTCAAAAACACCCTTTCCCACATGGCGTCACGCCAGGCATAAAAATGGCCATATGTCTGGAGGTTGGTCCCACGCCCAAAGAGCCAGCAGGGAAAACTATGCCTTGTTCTAAAGCTCTTTGGGAACGGCTTGCGTAGCCCCACACACCTGGGGGCTGCAGGCTTTCCTGCTGCCTTCAGCCTCAAAACCACCCTTTCCCACTTGGAGCCGCGCCAGGCCCAGAAAAGGCCATATGTGTGGAGATTGGTCCCACGCCCAAAGAGCCAGCAGGGAAAACTATGCCTTGTTCTAAAGCTCTTTGGGAACCGCTTGCGTAGCCCCACACACCTGGGGGCTGCAGGCTTTCCTGCTGCCTTCAGCCTCAAAACCAGCCCTTTGCCACTTGGCGCCGTGCCAGGCCCAAAAATGGCCATATGTCTGGAGACTGGTCCCACGCCCAAAGAGCCAGCAGGGAAAACTATGCCTTGTTCTAAAGGTGTTTGGGAACCGCTTGCATAGCCCCACACACCTGGGGGCTGCAGGCTTTCCTGCTGCCTTCAGCCTCAAAACCTCCCTTTCCCACTTGGCCCCGCTCCAGGCACAAAAATAGCCATATGTCTGGAGATTGGTCCCACGCCCAAAAAGCCAGCAGGGAAAAATATGCCTTGTTCTAAAGCTCTTTGGGAACGGCTTGCGTAGCCCCACACACCTGGGGGCTGCAGGCTTTCCTGCTGCCTTTAGCCTCAAAACCACCCTTTCCCACATGGCGTCACGCCAGGCACAAAAATGGCCATATGTCTGGAGATTGGTCCCACTCCCAAAGAGCCAGCAGGGAAAAATATGCCTTGTTCTAAAGCTCTTTGGGAACCGCTTGCGTAGCCCCACACACCTGGGGGCTGCAGGCTTCCCTGCTGCCTTCAGCCTCAAAACCACCCTTTCCCACTTGGCGCCGCGCCAGGCAAAAAAATGGCCATATGTCTGGAGACTGGTCCCACGCCCAAAGAGCCAGCAGGGAAAACTATGCCTTGTTCTAAAGCTCTTTGGGAACCGCTTGCGTAGCCCCACACACCTGGGGGCTGCAGGCTTTCCTGCTGCCTTCAGCCTCAAAACCTCCATTTCCCACGTGGCCCCGCGCCAGGCACAAAAACGGCCATATGTCTGGAGGTTGGTCCCACGCCCAAAGAGCCAGCAGGGAAAACTATGCCTTGTACTAAAGCTCTTTGGGAACCGCTTGCGTAGCCCCAAACACCTGGGGGCTGCAGGCTTTGCTGCTGCCTTCAGCCTCAAAACCACCCTTTCCCACTTGGCGCCGCGCCAGGCACAAAAATGGCCATATGTCTGGAGACTGGTCCCACGCCCAAAGAGCCAGCAGGGAAAGCTATGCCTTGTTCTAAAGCTCTTTGGGAACCGCTTGCGTAGACCCACAGACCTGGGGGCTGCAGGCTATCCTGCTGCCTTCAGCCTCAAAACCACCCTTTCCCACTTGGCCCCGAGCCACGCACAAAAATGGCCATATGTCTGGAGACTGGTCCCTTTCCCAAAGAGCCAGGAGGGAAAACTATGCCTTGTTCTAAAGCTCTTTGGGAACGGCTTGCGTGGCCCCACAGACCTGGGGTGTGCAGGCTTTCCTGCTGCCTTCAGCCTCAAAACCACCCTTTCCCACTTGGCGTCACGCCAGGCATAAAAATGGCCATATGTCTGGAGACTGGTCCCACGCCCAAAGAGACAGCAGGGAAAACTATGCCTTGTTCTAAAGCTCTTTGGGAACGGCTTGCGTAGCCCCACACTCCTGGGGGCTGCAGGCTTTCCTGCTGCCTTCAGCCTCAAAACCACCCTTTCCCACTTGGCCCCGCGCCAGGCCCAGAAAAGGCCATATGTCTGGAGGTTGGTCCCACGCCCAAAGAGCCAGCAGGGAAAACTATGCCTTGTTCTAAAGCTCTTTGGGAACGGCTTGCGTAGCCCCACACTCCTGGGGGCTGCAGGCTTTTCTGGCACTTTCAGCCTCAAAACCACCCTTTCCCACTTGGCCCCGCGCCAGGCCCAGAAAACGCCATATGTCTGGAGGTTGGTCCCACGCCCAAAGAGCCAGCAGGGAAAACTATGCCTTGTTCTAAAGCTCTTTGGGAACCGCTTGCATAGCCCCACACACCTGGGGGCTGCAGACTTTCCTGCTGCCTTCAGCCTCAAAACCACCCTTTCCCACTTGGCGCCGCGCCAGGCCCAAAAATGGCCATATGTCTGGAGACTGGTCCCACGCCCAAAGAGCCAGCAGGGAAAACTATGCCTTGTTCTAAAGCTCTTTGGGAACCGCTTGCGTAGACCCACAGACCTGCGGGCTGCAGGCTATCCTGCTGCCTTCAGCCTCAAAACCACCCTTTCCCACTTGGCCCCGTGCCAGGCACAAAAATGGCCATATGTCTGGAGACTGGTCCCTTTCCCAAAGGGCCAGGAGGGAAAACTATGCCTTGTTCTAAAGCTCTTTGGGAACCGCTTGCGTGGCCCCACAGACCTGGGGGCTGCAGACTTTCCTGCTGCCTTCAGCCTCAAAAACACCCTTTCCCACTTGGCGTCGCGCCAGGCATAAAAATGGCCATATGTCTGGAGATTGGTCCCACGCCCAAAGAGCCAGCAGGGAAAACTATGCCTTGTTCTAAAGCTCTTTGGGAACCGCTTGCGTAGCCCCACACACCTGGGGGCTGCAGGCTTTTCTGGCACCTTCAGCCTCGAAACCACCCTTTCCCACATGGCGTCACGCCAGGCACAAAAATGGCCATATGTCTGGAGGTTGGTCCCACGCCCAAAGAGCCAGCAGGGAAAACTATGCCTTGTTCTAAAGCTCTTTGGGAACCGCTTGCGTAGCCCCACAGACCTGGGGGCTGCAGGCTTTCATGCTGCCTTCAGCCTCAAAACCACCCTTTCCCACTTGGCCCCGCGCCAGGCCCAGAAAAGGCCATATGTCTGGAGATTGGTCCCACGCCCAAAGAGCCAGCAGGGAAAACTATGCCTTGTTCTAAAGCTCTTTGGGAACCGCTTGCGTAGCCCCACACACCTGGGGGCTGCAGGCTTTCCTGCTGCCTTCAGCCTCAAAACCACCCTTTCCCACTTGGCGCCGCGCCAGGCCAAAAAATGGCCATATGTCTAGAGATTGGTCCCACGCCGAAAGAGTCAGCAGGGAAAACTATGCCTTGTTCTAAAGCTCTTTGGGAACCGCTTGCGTAGCCCCACACACCTGGGGGCTGCAGGCTTTCCTGCTGCCTTCAGCCTTAAAACCACCCTTTCCCACTTGGCCCCGCGCCAGGCCCAAAAATGGCCATATGTCTGGAGACTGGTTCCACGCTCAAAGAGCCAGCAGGGAAAACTATGCCTTGTTCTAAAGCTCTTTGGGAACCACTTGCGTAGCCCCACACACCTGGGGGCTGCAGGCTTTCCTGCTGCCTTCAGCCTCAAAATCACCCTTTCCCACTTGGCGTCGCTCCAGGCACAAAAATGGCCATATGTCTGGAGATTGGTCCCACGCCGAAAGAGCCAGCAGGGAAAACTATGCCTTCTTCTAAAGCTCTTTGGGAACCGCTTGCGTAGCCCCAAACACCTGGGGGCTGCAGGCTTTCCTGCTTCCTTCAGCCTCAAAACCACCCTTTCCCACTTGGCGCCGCGCCAGGCACAAAAATGGCCATATGTCTGGAGGTTGGTCCCACGCCCAAAGAGCCAGCAGGGAAAGCTATGCCTTGTTCTAAAGCTCTTTGGGAACCGCTTGCGTAGACCCACACACCTGGGGGCTGCAGGCTTTCCTGCTGCCTTCAGCCTCAAAACCACCCTTTCCCACTTGGCCCCGTGCCAGGCACAAAAATGGCCATATGTCTGGAGACTGGTCCCTTTCCCAAAGAGCCAGGAGGGAAAACTATGCCTTGTTCTAAAGCTCTTTGGGAACGGCTTGCGTGGCCCCACAGACGTGGGGTGTGCAGGCTTTCCTGCTGCCTTCAGCCTCAAAAACACCCTTTCCCACTTGGCGTCGCGCCAGGCATAAAAATGGCCATATGTCTGGAGACTGGTCCCACGCCCAAAGAGCCAGCAGGGAAAACTATGCATTGTTCTAAAGCTCTTTGGGAACCGCTTGCGTAGCCCCACAGACCTGGGGGCTGCAGGCTTTTCTGGCACCTTCAGCCTCAAAACCACCCTTTCCCACATGGCGTCACGCCAGGCACAAAAATGGCCATATGTCTGGAGGTTGGTCCCACGCCCAAAGAGCCAGCAGGGAAAACTATGCCTTGTTCTAAAGCTCTTTGGGAACCGCTTGCGTAGCCCCACACACCTGGGGGCTGCAGGCTTTCCTGCTGCCTTCAGCCTCAAAACCACCCTTTCCCACTTGGCCCCGCGCCAGGCCCAGAAAAGGCCATATGTCTGGAGATTGGTCCCACGCCCAAAGAGCCAGCAGGGAAAACTATGCCTTGTTCTAAAGCTCTTTGGGAACCGCTTGCGTAGCCCCACACACCTGGGGGCTGCAGGCTTTCCTGCTGCCTTCAGCCTCAAAATCACCCTTTCCCACTTGGCGTCGCTACAGGCACAAAAATGGCCATATGTCTGGAGATTGGTCCCACGCCGAAAGAGCCAGCAGGGAAAACTATGCCTTGTACTAAAGCTCTTTGGGAACCGCTTGCGTAGCCCCAAACACCTGGGGGCTGCAGGCTTTGCTGCTGCCTTCAGCCTCAAAACCACCCTTTCCCACTTGGCGCCGCGCCAGGCACAAAAATGGCCATATGTCTGGAGACTGGTCCCACGCCCAAAGAGCCAGCAGGGAAAGCTATGCCTTGTTCTAAAGCTCTTTGGGAACCGCTTGCGTAGACCCACAGACCTGGGGGCTGCAGGCTATCCTGCTGCCTTCAGCCTCAAAACCACCCTTTCCCACTTGGCCCCGAGCCAGGCACAAAAATGGCCATATGGCTGGAGACTGGTCCCTTTCCCAAAGAGCCAGGAGGGAAAACTATGCCTTGTTCTAAAGCTCTTTGGGAACGGCTTGCGTGGCCCCACAGACCTGGGGTGTGCAGGCTTTCCTGCTGCCTTCAGCCTCAAAACCACTCTTTCCCACTTGGCGTCGCGCCAGGCCCAGAAAAGGCCATATGTCTGGAGGTTGGTCCCACGCCCAAAGAGCCAGCAGGGAAAACTATGCCTTGTTCTAAAGCTCTTTGGGAACCGCTTGCATAGCCCCACACACCTGGGGGCTGCAGGCTTTCCTGCTGCCTTCAGCCTCAAAACCACCCTTTCCCACTTGGCGCCGCGCCAGGCCCAAAAATGGCCATATGTCTGGAGACTGGTCCCACGCTCAAAGAGCCAGCAGGGAAAACTATGCCTTGTTCTAAAGCTCTTTGGGAACCGCTTGCGTAGCCCCACAGACCTGGGGGCTGCAGGCTTTTCTGGCACCTTCAGCCTCAAAACCACCCTTTCCCACATGGCGTCACGCCAGGCACAAAAATGGCCGTATGTCTGGAGGTTGGTCCCACGCCCAAAGAGCCAGCAGGGAAAACTATGCCTTGTTCTAAAGCTCTTTGGGAACCGCTTGCGTAGCCCCACACACCTGGGGGCTGCAGGCTTTCCTGCTGCCTTCAGCCTCAAAACCACCCTTTCCCACTTGGCCCCGCGCCAGGCCCAAAAATGGCCATATGTCTGGAGACTGGTTCCACGCTCAAAGAGCCAGCAGGGAAAACTATGCCTTGTTCTAAAGCTCTTTGGGAACCGCTTGCGTAGCCCCACAGACCTGGGGGCTGCAGGCTTTTCTGGCACCTTCAGCCTCAAAACCACCCTTTCCCACATGGCGTCACGCCAGGCACAAAAATGGCCGTATGTCTGGAGGTTGGTCCCACGCCCAAAGAGCCAGCAGGGAAAACTATGCCTTGTTCTAAAGCTCTTTGAGAACCGCTTGCGTAGCCCCACACACCTGGGGGCTGCAGGCTTTCCTGCTGCCTTCAGCCTCAATACCTCCATTTCCCACGTGGCCCCGCGCCAGGCACAAAAACTGCCATATGTCTGGAGGTTGGTCCCACGCCGAAAGAGCCAGCAGGGAAAACTATGCCTTGTACTAAAGCTCTATGGGAACAGCTTGCGTAGCCCCACACACCTGGGGGCTGCAGGCTTTCCTGCTGCCTTCAGCCTCAAAACCACCCTTTCCCACTTGTCCCCGCGCCAGGCACAAAAATGACCATATGTCTGGAGACTGGTCCCACGCCCAAAGAGCCAGCAGGGAAAAATATGCCTTGTTCTAAAGCTCTTTGGGAACGGCTTGCGTAGCCCCACACACCTGGGGGCTGCAGGCTATCCTGCTGCCTTCAGCCTCAAAACCACCCTTTCCCACTTGGCCCCGTGCCAGGCACGAAAATGGTCATATGTATGGAGACTGGTCCTTTCCCAAAGAGCCAGGAGGGAAAAATATGTCTTGTTCTAAAGCTCTTTCGGAACCGCTTGCGTGGCCCCACAGACCTGGGGGGTGCAGGCTTTCCTGCTGCCTTCAGCCTCAAAAACACCCTTTCCCACATGGCGTCACGCCAGGCATAAAAATGGCCATATGTCTGGAGGTTGGTCCCACGCCCAAAGAGCCAGCAGGGAAAACTATGCCTTGTTCTAAAGCTCTTTGGGAACGGCTTGCGTAGCCCCACACACCTGGGGGCTGCAGGCTTTCCTGCTGCCTTCAGCCTCAAAACCACCCTTTCCCACTTGGCGCCGCGCCAGGCCCAGAAAAGGCCATATGTGTGGAGATTGGTCCCACGCCCAAAGAGCCAGCAGGGAAAACTATGCCTTGTTCTAAAGCTCTTTGGGAACCGCTTGCGTAGCCCCACACACCTGGGGGCTGCAGGCTTTCCTGCTGCCTTCAGCCTCAAAACCACCCTTTCCCACTTGTCCCCGCGCCAGGCACAAAAATGGCCATATGTCTGGAGACTGGTCCCACGCCCAAGAGCCAGCAGGGAAAACTATGCCTTGTTCTAAAGCTCTTTGGGAACCGCTTGCGTAGCCCCACACACCTGGGGGCTGCAGGCTTTCCTGCTGCCTTCAGCCTCAAAATCACCCTTTCCCACTTGGCGTCGCTACAGGCACAAAAATGGCCATATGTCTGGAGATTGGTCCCACGCCGAAAGAGCCAGCAGGGAAAACTATGCCTTGTACTAAAGCTCTTTGGGAACCGCTTGCGTAGCCCCAAACACCTGGGGGCTGCAGGCTTTGCTGCTGCCTTCAGCCTCAAAACCACCCTTTCCCACTTGGCGCCGCGCCAGGCACAAAAATGGCCATATGTCTGGAGACTGGTCCCACGCCCAAAGAGCCAGCAGGGAAAGCTATGCCTTGTTCTAAAGCTCTTTGGGAACCGCTTGCGTAGACCCACAGACCTGGGGGCTGCAGGCTATCCTGCTGCCTTCAGCCTCAAAACCACCCTTTCCCACTTGGCCCCGAGCCAGGCACAAAAATGGCCATATGTCTGGAGACTGGTCCCTTTCCCAAAGAGCCAGGAGGGAAAACTATGCCTTGTTCTAAAGCTCTTTGGGAACGGCTTGCGTGGCCCCACAGACCTGGGGTGTGCAGGCTTTCCTGCTGCCTTCAGCCTCAAAACCACTCTTTCCCACTTGGTTTCGCGCCAGGCATAAAAATGGCCATATGTCTGGAGGTTGGTCCCACGCCCAAAGAGCCAGCAGGGAAAACTATGCCTTGTTCTAAAGCTCTTTGGGAACCGCTTGCGTAGTCCCACACACCTGGGGGCTGCAGGCTTTCCTGCTGCCTTCAGCCTCAAAACCACCCTTTCCCACTTGGCCCCGCGCCAGGCCCAGAAAAGGCCATATGTCTGGAGGTTGGTCCCACGCCCAAAGAGCCAGCAGGGAAAACTATGCCTTGTTCTAAAGCTCTTTGGGAACCGCTTGCATAGCCCCACACACCTGGGGGCTGCAGGCTTTCCTGCTGCCTTCAGCCTCAAAACCACCCTTTCCCACTTGGCGCCGCGCCAGGCCCAAAAATGGCCATATGTCTGGAGACTGGTCCCACGCCCAAAGAGCCAGCAGGGAAAACTATGCCTTGTTCTAAAGCTCTTTGGGAACCGCTTGCGTAGCCCCACACACCTGGGGGCTGCAGGCTTTCCTGCTGCCTTCAGCCTCAAAACCACCCTTTCCCACTTGGCCCCGCGCCAGGCCCAAAAATGGCCATATGTCTGGAGACTGGTTCCACGCTCAAAGAGCCAGCAGGGAAAACTATGCCTTGTTCTAAAGCTCTTTGGGAACCGCTTGCGTAGCCCCACAGACCTGGGGGCTGCAGGCTTTTCTGGCACCTTCAGCCTCAAAACCACCCTTTCCCACATGGCGTCACGCCAGGCACAAAAATGGCCGTATGTCTGGAGGTTGGTCCCACGCCCAAAGAGCCAGCAGGGAAAACTATGCCTTGTTCTAAAGCTCTTTGGGAACCGCTTGCGTAGCCCCACACACCTGGGGGCTGCAGGCTTTCCTGCTGCCTTCAGCCTCAATACCTCCATTTCCCACGTGGCCCCGCGCCAGGCACAAAAACTGCCATATGTCTGGAGGTTGGTCCCACGCCGAAAGAGCCAGCAGGGAAAACTATGCCTTGTACTAAAGCTCTATGGGAACAGCTTGCGTAGCCCCACACACCTGGGGGCTGCAGGCTTTCCTGCTGCCTTCAGCCTCAAAACCACCCTTTCCCACTTGTCCCCGCGCCAGGCACAAAAATGACCATATGTCTGGAGACTGGTCCCACGCCCAAAGAGCCAGCAGGGAAAAATATGCCTTGTTCTAAAGCTCTTTGGGAACGGCTTGCGTAGCCCCACACACCTGGGGGCTGCAGGCTATCCTGCTGCCTTCAGCCTCAAAACCACCCTTTCCCACTTGGCCCCGTGCCAGGCACGAAAATGGTCATATGTATGGAGACTGGTCCTTTCCCAAAGAGCCAGGAGGGAAAAATATGCCTTGTTCTAAAGCTCTTTCGGAACCGCTTGCGTGGCCCCACAGACCTGGGGGGTGCAGGCTTTCCTGCTGCCTTCAGCCTCAAAAACACCCTTTCCCACATGGCGTCACGCCAGGCATAAAAATGGCCATATGTCTGGAGGTTGGTCCCACGCCCAAAGAGCCAGCAGGGAAAACTATGCCTTGTTCTAAAGCTCTTTGGGAACGGCTTGCGTAGCCCCACACACCTGGGGGCTGCAGGCTTTCCTGCTGCCTTCAGCCTCAAAACCACCCTTTCCCACTTGGCGCCGCGCCAGGCCCAGAAAAGGCCATATGTGTGGAGATTGGTCCCACGCCCAAAGAGCCAGCAGGGAAAACTATGCCTTGTTCTAAAGCTCTTTGGGAACCGCTTGCGTAGCCCCACACACCTGGGGGCTGCAGGCTTTCCTGCTGCCTTCAGCCTCAAAACCACCCTTTGCCACTTGGCGCCGTGCCAGGCACAAAAATGGCCATATGTCTGGAGACTGGTCCCACGCCCAAGAGCCAGCAGGGAAAACTATGCCTTGTTCTAAAGCTCTTTGGGAACCGCTTGCGTAGCCCCACACACCTGGGGGCTGCAGGCTTTCCTGCTGCCTTCAGCCTCAAAACCACCCTTTCCCACTTGGCGCCGCGCCAGGCACAAAAATGGCCATATGTCTGGAGGTTGGTCCCACGCCCAAAGAGCCAGCAGGGAAAACTATGCCTTGTTCTAAAGCTCTTTGGGAACCGCTTGCATAGCCCCACACACCTGGGGGCTGCAGGCTTTCCTGCTGCCTTCAGCCTCAAAACCTCCCTTTCCCACTTGGCCCCGCTCCAGGCACAAAAATAGCCATATGTCTGGAGATTGGTCCCACGCCCAAAAAGCCAGCAGGGAAAAATATGCCTTGTTCTAAAGCTCTTTGGGAACGGCTTGCGTAGCCCCACACACCTGGGGGCTGCAGGCTTTCCTGCTGACTTTAGCCTCAAAACCACCCTTTCCCACATGGCGTCACGCCAGGCACAAAAATGGCCATATGTCTGGAGATTGGTCCCACGCCCAAAGAGCCAGCAGGGAAAAATATGCCTTGTTCTAAAGCTCTTTGGGAACGGCTTGCGTAGCCCCACAGACCTGGGGGCTGCAGGCTTCCCTGCTGCCTTCAGCCTCAAAACCACCCTTTCCCACTTGGCCCCGCTCCAGGCACAAAAATGGCCATATGTCTGGAGACTGGTCCCACGCCCAAGAGCCAGCAGGGAAAACTATGCCTTGTTCTAAAGCTCTTTGGGAACCGCTTGCGTAGCCCCACACACCTGGGGGCTGCAGGCTTTCCTGCTGCCTTCAGCCTCAAAATCACCCTTTCCCACTTGGCGTCGCTACAGGCACAAAAATGGCCATATGTCTGGAGATTGGTCCCACGCCGAAAGAGCCAGCAGGGAAAACTATGCCTTGTACTAAAGCTCTTTGGGAACCGCTTGCGTAGCCCCAAACACCTGGGGGCTGCAGGCTTTGCTGCTGCCTTCAGCCTCAAAACCACCCTTTCCCACTTGGCGCCGCGCCAGGCACAAAAATGGCCATATGTCTGGAGACTGGTCCCACGCCCAAAGAGCCAGCAGGGAAAGCTATGCCTTGTTCTAAAGCTCTTTGGGAACCGCTTGCGTAGACCCACAGACCTGGGGGCTGCAGGCTATCCTGCTGCCTTCAGCCTCAAAACCACCCTTTCCCACTTGGCCCCGAGCCAGGCACAAAAATGGCCATATGTCTGGAGACTGGTCCCTTTCCCAAAGAGCCAGGAGGGAAAACTATGCCTTGTTCTAAAGCTCTTTGGGAACGGCTTGCGTGGCCCCACAGACCTGGGGTGTGCAGGCTTTCCTGCTGCCTTCAGCCTCAAAACCACTCTTTCCCACTTGGCGTCGCGCCAGGCATAAAAATGGCCATATGTCTGGAGGTTGGTCCCACGCCCAAAGAGCCAGCAGGGAAAACTATGCCTTGTTCTAAAGCTCTTTGGGAACCGCTTGCGTAGTCCCACACACCTGGGGGCTGCAGGCTTTCCTGCTGCCTTCAGCCTCAAAACCACCCTTTCCCACTTGGCCCCGCGCCAGGCCCAGAAAAGGCCATATGTCTGGAGGTTGGTCCCACGCCCAAAGAGCCAGCAGGGAAAACTATGCCTTGTTCTAAAGCTCTTTGGGAACCGCTTGCATAGCCCCACACACCTGGGGGCTGCAGGCTTTCCTGCTGCCTTCAGCCTCAAAACCACCCTTTCCCACTTGGCGCCGCGCCAGGCCCAAAAATGGCCATATGTCTGGAGACTGGTCCCACGCCCAAAGAGCCAGCAGGGAAAACTATGCCTTGTTCTAAAGCTCTTTGGGAACCGCTTGCGTAGCCCCACACACCTGGGGGCTGCAGGCTTTCCTGCTGCCTTCAGCCTCAAAACCACCCTTTCCCACTTGGCCCCGCGCCAGGCCCAAAAATGGCCATATGTCTGGAGACTGGTTCCACGCTCAAAGAGCCAGCAGGGAAAACTATGCCTTGTTCTAAAGCTCTTTGGGAACCGCTTGCGTAGCCCCACACACCTGGGGGCTGCATGCTTTCCTGCTGCCTTCAGCCTCAAAACCTCCCTTTCCCACTTGGTCCCGCTCCAGGCACAAAAATGGCCGTATGTCTGGAGGTTGGTCCCACGCCCAAAGAGCCAGCAGGGAAAACTATGCCTTGTTCTAAAGCTCTTTGAGAACCGCTTGCGTAGCCCCACACACCTGGGGGCTGCAGGCTTTCCTGCTGCCTTCAGCCTCAATACCTCCATTTCCCACGTGGCCCCGCGCCAGGCACAAAAACTGCCATATGTCTGGAGGTTGGTCCCACGCCGAAAGAGCCAGCAGGGAAAACTATGCCTTGTACTAAAGCTCTATGGGAACAGCTTGCGTAGCCCCACACACCTGGGGGCTGCAGGCTTTCCTGCTGCCTTCAGCCTCAAAACCACCCTTTCCCACTTGTCCCCGCGCCAGGCACAAAAATGACCATATGTCTGGAGACTGGTCCCACGCCCAAAGAGCCAGCAGGGAAAAATATGCCTTGTTCTAAAGCTCTTTGGGAACGGCTTGCGTAGCCCCACACACCTGGGGGCTGCAGGCTATCCTGCTGCCTTCAGCCTCAAAACCACCCTTTCCCACTTGGCCCCGTGCCAGGCACGAAAATGGTCATATGTATGGAGACTGGTCCTTTCCCAAAGAGCCAGGAGGGAAAAATATGCCTTGTTCTAAAGCTCTTTCGGAACCGCTTGCGTGGCCCCACAGACCTGGGGGGTGCAGGCTTTCCTGCTGCCTTCAGCCTCAAAAACACCCTTTCCCACATGGCGTCACGCCAGGCATAAAAATGGCCATATGTCTGGAGGTTGGTCCCACGCCCAAAGAGCCAGCAGGGAAAACTATGCCTTGTTCTAAAGCTCTTTGGGAACGGCTTGCGTAGCCCCACACACCTGGGGGCTGCAGGCTTTCCTGCTGCCTTCAGCCTCAAAACCACCCTTTCCCACTTGGCGCCGCGCCAGGCCCAGAAAAGGCCATATGTGTGGAGATTGGTCCCACGCCCAAAGAGCCAGCAGGGAAAACTATGCCTTGTTCTAAAGCTCTTTGGGAACCGCTTGCGTAGCCCCACACACCTGGGGGCTGCAGGCTTTCCTGCTGCCTTCAGCCTCAAAACCACCCTTTGCCACTTGGCGCCGTGCCAGGCACAAAAATGGCCATATGTCTGGAGACTGGTCCCACGCCCAAGAGCCAGCAGGGAAAACTATGCCTTGTTCTAAAGCTCTTTGGGAACCGCTTGCGTAGCCCCACACACCTGGGGGCTGCAGGCTTTCCTGCTGCCTTCAGCCTCAAAACCACCCTTTCCCACTTGGCGCCGCGCCAGGCACAAAAATGGCCATATGTCTGGAGGTTGGTCCCACGCCCAAAGAGCCAGCAGGGAAAACTATGCCTTGTTCTAAAGCTCTTTGGGAACCGCTTGCATAGCCCCACACACCTGGGGGCTGCAGGCTTTCCTGCTGCCTTCAGCCTCAAAACCTCCCTTTCCCACTTGGCCCCGCTCCAGGCACAAAAATAGCCATATGTCTGGAGATTGGTCCCACGCCCAAAAAGCCAGCAGGGAAAAATATGCCTTGTTCTAAAGCTCTTTGGGAACGGCTTGCGTAGCCCCACACACCTGGGGGCTGCAGGCTTTCCTGCTGACTTTAGCCTCAAAACCACCCTTTCCCACATGGCGTCACGCCAGGCACAAAAATGGCCATATGTCTGGAGATTGGTCCCACGCCCAAAGAGCCAGCAGGGAAAAATATGCCTTGTTCTAAAGCTCTTTGGGAACGGCTTGCGTAGCCCCACAGACCTGGGGGCTGCAGGCTTCCCTGCTGCCTTCAGCCTCAAAACCACCCTTTCCCACTTGGCCCCGCTCCAGGCAAAAAAATGGCCATATGTCTGGAGACTGGTCCCACGCCCAAAGAGCCAGCAGGGAAAACTATGCCTTGTTCTAAAGCTCTTTGGGAACCGCTTGCGTAGCCCCACAGACCTGGGGGCTGCAGGCTTTCCTGCTGCCTTCAGCCTCAAAACCTCCATTTCCCACGTGGCCCCGCGCCAGGCACAAAAACGGCCATATGTCTGGAGGTTGGTCCCACGCCCAAAGAGCCAGCAGGGAAAACTATGCCTTGTACTAAAGCTCTTTGGGAACCGCTTGCGTAGCCCCAAACACCTGGGGGCTGCAGGCTTTGCTGCTGCCTTCAGCCTCAAAACCACCCTTTCCCACTTGGCGCCGCGCCAGGCACAAAAATGGCCATATGTCTGGAGACTGGTCCCACGCCCAAAGAGCCAGCAGGGAAAGCTATGCCTTGTTCTAAAGCTCTTTGGGAACCGCTTGCGTAGACCCACAGACCTGGGGGCTGCAGGCTATCCTGCTGCCTTCAGCCTCAAAACCACCCTTTCCCACTTGGCCCCGAGCCACGCACAAAAATGGCCATATGTCTGGAGACTGGTCCCTTTCCCAAAGAGCCAGGAGGGAAAACTATGCCTTGTTCTAAAGCTCTTTGGGAACGGCTTGCGTGGCCCCACAGACCTGGGGTGTGCAGGCTTTCCTGCTGCCTTCAGCCTCAAAACCACCCTTTCCCACTTGGCGTCGCGCCAGGCATAAAAATGGCCATATGTCTGGAGACTGGTCCCACGCCCAAAGAGCCAGCAGGGAAAACTATGCCTTGTTCTAAAGCTCTTTGGGAACGGCTTGCGTAGCCCCACACACCTGGGGGCTGCAGGCTTTTCTGGCACTTTCAGCCTCAAAACCACCCTTTCCCACTTGGCCCCGCGCCAGGCCCAGAAAAGGCCATATGTCTGGAGGTTGGTCCCACGCCCAAAGAGCCAGCAGGGAAAACTATGCCTTGTTCTAAAGCTCTTTGGGAACCGCTTGCGTAGCCCCACACACCTGGGGGCTGCAGGCTTTCCTGCTGCCTTCAGCCTCAAAACCACCCTTTCCCACTTGGCCCCGCGCCAGGCCCAAAAATGGCCATATGTCTGGAGACTGGTCCCACGCTCAAAGAGCCAGCAGGGAAAACTATGCCTTGTTCTAAAGCTCTTTGGGAACCGCTTGCGTAGCCCCACACACCTGGGGGCTGCAGGCTTTCCTGCTGCCTTCAGCCTCAAAACCACCCTTTCCCACTTGGCCCCGCGCCAGGCACAAAAATGGCCATATGTCTGGAGACTGGTTCCACGCCGAAAGAGCCAGCTGGGAAAACTATGCCTTGTACTAAAGCTCTATGGGAACAGCTTGTGTAGCCCCACACACCTGGGGGCTGCAGGCTTTCCTGCTGCCTTCAGCCTCAAAACCACCCTTTCCCACTTGTCCCCGCGCCAGGCACAAAAATGACCATATGTCTGGAGACTGGTCCCACGCCCAAAGAGCCAGCAGGGAAAACTATGCCTTGTTCT
Source organism: Chroicocephalus ridibundus (assembly GCF_963924245.1). NCBI lineage: Eukaryota > Metazoa > Chordata > Aves > Charadriiformes > Laridae > Chroicocephalus > Chroicocephalus ridibundus. The sequence goes on along the minus strand of NW_026961236.1, from coordinate 39,457 downwards.
AAAGCTCTTTGGGAACCGCTTCCGTAGCCCCACACACCTGGGGGCTGCAGGCTTTCCTGCTGCCTTCAGCCTCAAAACCAACCTTTCCCACTTGGCCCCGTGCCAGGCACGAAAATGGTCATATGTATGGAGACTGGTCCTTTCCCAAAGAGCCAGGAGGGAAAAATATGCCTTGTTCTAAAGCTCTTTCGGAACCGCTTGCGTGGCCCCACAGACCTGGGGGGTGCAGGCTTTCCTGTTGCCTTCAGCCTCAAAAACACCCTTTCCCACATGGCGTCATGCCAGGCATAAAAATGGCCATATGTCTGGAGGTTGGTCCCACGCCCAAAGAGCCAGCAGGGAAAACTATGCCTTGTTCTAAAGCTCTTTGGGAACCGCTTGCGTAGCCCCACACACCTGGGGGCTGCAGGCTTTCCTGCTGCCTACAGCCTCAAAACCACCCTTTCCCACTTGGCGCCGCGCCAGGCCCAGAAAAGGCCATATGTCTGGAGATTGGTCCCACGCCCAAAGAGCCAGCAGGGAAAACTATGCCTTGTTCTAAAGCTCTTTGGGAACCGCTTGCGTAGCCCCACACACCTGGGGGCTGCAGGCTTTCCTGATGCCTTCAGCCTCAAAACCTCCCTTTCCCACTTGGCCCCGCGCCAGGCTCAAAAATGGCCATATGTCTGGAGATTGGTCCCACGCCCAAAGAGCCAGCAGGGAAAACTATGCCTTGTACTAAAGCTCTTTGGGAACCGCTTGCGTAGCCCCACACACCTGGGGGCTGCAGGCTTTCCTGCTGCCTTCAGCGTCAAAACCACCCTTTCCCACATGGCGTCACGCCAGGCACAAAAATGGCCATATGTCTGGAGATTGGTCCCACGCCCAAAGAGCCAGCAGGGAAAACTATGCCTTGTTCTAAAGCTCTTTGGGAACGGCTTGCGTAGCCCCACACACCTGGGGGCTGCAGGCTTTCCTGCTGCCTTCAGCCTCAAAACCACCCTTTGCCACTTGGCGCCGTGCCAGGCACAAAAATGGCCATATGTCTGGAGACTGGTCCCACGCCCAAAGAGCCAGCAGGGAAAACTATGCCTTGTTCTAAAGCTCTTTGGGAACCACTTGCGTAGCCCCACACACCTGGGGGCTGCAGGCTTTCCTGCTGCCTTCAGCCTCAAAACCTCCATTTCCCACTTGGCCCCGCGCCAGGCACAAAAACGGCCATATGTCTGGAGATTGGTCCCACGCCCAAAGAGCCAGCAGGGAAAACTATGCCTTGTACTAAAGCTCTTTGGGAACCGCTTGCGTAGCCCCACAGACCTGGGGGCTGCAGGCTTTCCTGATGCCTTCAGCCTCAAAACCACCCTTTCCCACATGGCGTCACGCCAGGCACAAAAATGGCCATATGTCTGGAGGTTGGTCCCACGCCCAAAGAGCCAGCAGGGAAAACTATGCCTTGTTCTAAAGCTCTTTTGGAACGGCTTGCGTAGCCCCACACACCTGGGGGCTGCAGGCTTTCCTGCTGCCTTCAGCCTCAAAACCACCCTTTCCCACTTGCCACCGCGCCAGGCACAAAAATGGCCATATGTCTGGAGATTGGTCCCACGCCCAAAGAGCCAGCTGGGAAAACTATGCCTTGTTGTAAAGCTCTTTAGGAACCGCTTGCATAGCCCCACACACCTGGGGGTGCAGGCTTTCCTGCTGCCTTCAGCCTCAAAAACACCCTTTCCCACATGGCGTCACGCCAGGCACAAAAATGGCCATATGTCTGGAGACTGGTCCCACGCCCAAAGAGCCAGCAGGGAAAACTATGCCTTGTTCTAAAGCTCTTTGGGAACGGCTTGCGTAGCCCCACACACCTCGGGGCTGCAGGCTTTCCTGCTGCCTTCAGCCTCAAAACCACCCTTTGCCACTTGGCGCCGCGCCAGGCACAAAAATGGCCATATGTCTGGAGACTGGTCCCTTTCCCAAAGAGCCAGCAGGGAAAACTATGCCTTGTTCTAAAGCTCTTTGGGAACCGCTTGCGTAGCCCCACACACCTGGGGTGTGCAGGCTTTCCTGCTGCCTTCAGCCTCAAAACCTCCCTTTCCCACTTGGCCCCGCTCCAGGCACAAAAATGGCCATATGTCTGGAGATTGGTCCCACGCCCAAAGAGCCAGCAGGGAAAACTATGCCTTGTACTAAAGCTCTTTGGGAACGGCTTGCGTAGCCCCACAGACCTGGGGGCTGCAGGCTTTCCTGCTGCCTTCAGCCTCAAAACCACCCTTTCCCACATGGCGTCACGCCAGGCACAAAAATGGCCATATGTCTGGAGATTGGTCCCACGCCCAAAGAGCCAGCAGGGAAAACTATGCCTTGTTCTAAAGCTCTTTGGGAACGGCTTGCATAGCCCCACAGACCTCCAGGCTGCAGGCTTTCCTGATGCCTTATGCCTCAAAAGCACCCTTTCCCACATGCCGTCACGCCAGGCAAAAAAATGGCAATATGTCTGGAGATTGGTCCCACGCCCAAAGAGCCAGCAGGGAAAACTATGCCTTGTTCTAAAGCTCTTTGGGAACCGCTTGCATAGCCCCACACACCTGGGGGCTGCAGGCTTTCCTGCTGCCTTCAGCCTCAAAACCACCCTTTCCCACATGGCGTCACGCCAGGCATAAAAATGGCCATGTGTCTGGAGGTTGGTCCCACGCCCAAAGAGCCAGCAGGGAAAACTATGCCTTGTTCTAAAGCTCTTTGGGAACCGCTTGCGTAGCCCCACACACCTGGGGGCTGCAGGCTTTCCTGCTGCCTTCAGCCTCAAAACCACCCTTTCCCACATTGCGCCGCGCCAGGTCCAGAAAAGGCCATATGTCTGGAGATTGGTCCCACGCCCAAAGAGCCAGCAGGGAAAAATATGCCTTGTTCTAAAGCTCTTTGGGAACGGCTTGCGTAGCCCCACAGACCTGCGGGCTGCAGGCTTTCCTGCTGCCTTCAGCCTCAAAACCACCCTTTCCCACTTGGCGCCATGCCAGGCACAAAAATGGCCATATGTCTCGAGACTGGTCCCTTTCCCAAAGAGCCATGAGGGAAAACTATGCCTTGTTCTAAAGCTCTTTGGGAACCGCTTGCGTAGCCCCACACACCTGGGGGCTGCAGGCTTTTCTCGCGCTTTCAGCCTCAAAACCACCCTTTCCCTCATGGCATCACGCCAGGCACAAAAATGGCCATATGTCTGGAGACTGGTCCCACGCCCAAAGAGCCAGTAGGGAAAACTATGCCTTGTTCTAAAGCTCTTTGGGAACCGCTTGCGTAGCCCCCCAGACCTGGGGGCTGCAGACTTTCCTGCTGCCTTCAGCCTCAAAACCACCCTTTCCCACTTGGCGCCGCGCCAGGCCCAAAAATGGCCATATGTCTGGAGACTGGTCCCACGCCCAAGAGCCAGCAGGGAAAACTATGCCTTGTTCTAAAGCTCTTTGGGAACCGCTTGCGTAGCCCCACACACCTGGGGGCTGCAGGCTTTCCTGCTGCCTTCAGCCTCAAAACCACCCTTTCCCACTTGGCCCCGCGCCAGGCACAAAAATGGCCATATGTCTGGAGACTGGTCCCACGCCCAAAGAGCCAGCAGGGAAAACTATGCCTTGTTCTAAAGCTCTTTGGGAACCGCTTCCGTAGCCCCACACACCTGGGAGCTGCAGGCTTTCCTGCTACCTTCAGCCTCAAAACCACCCTTTCCCACTTGGCGCCGCGCCAGGCACAAAAATGGCCATATGTCTAGAGACTGGTCCCTTTCCCAAAGAGCCAGGAGGGAAAACTATGCCTTGTACTAAAGCTGTTTGGGAACCGCTTGCGTAGCCCCACACACCTGGGGGCTGCAGGCTTTTCTCGCGCTTTCAGCCTCAAAACCACCCTTTCCCTCATGGCATCACGCCAGGCACAAAAATGGCCATATGTCTGGAGACTGGTCCCACGCCCAAAGAGCCAGCAGGGAAAACTATGCCTTGTTCTAAAGCTCTTTGGGAACCGCTTGCGTAGCCCCACACACCTGGGGGCTGCAGGCTTTCCTGCTGCCTTCAGCCTCAAAACCACCCTTTCCCACTTGGCGCCGCGCCAGGCCCAGAAAAGGCCATATGTCTGGAGATTGGTCCCACGCCCAAAGAGCCAGCAGGGAAAACTATGCCTTGTTCTAAAGCTCTTTGGGAACCGCTTGCGTAGCCCCACACACCTGGGGGCTGCAAGCTTTCCTGCTGCCTTCAGCCTCAAAACCTCCCTTTCCCACTTGGCCCCGCGCCAGGCAGAAAAACGGCCATATGTCTGGGGTTGGTCCCACGCCCAAAGAGCCAGCAGGGAAAACTATGCCTTGTTCTAAAGCTCTTTGGGAACCGCTTGCGTAGCCCCACAGACCTGGGGGCTGCAGGCTTTCCTGCTGCCTTCAGCCTCAAAACCACCCTTTCCCACTTGGCGCCGCGCCAGGCCCAAAAATGGCCATATGTCTGGAGACTGGTCCCACGCCCAAGAGCCAGCAGGGAAAACTATGCCTTGTTCTAAAGCTCTTTGGGAACCGCTTGCGTAGCCCCACACACCTGGGGGCTGCAGGCTTTCCTGCTGCCTTCAGCCTCAAAACCACCCTTTCCCACTTGGCCCCGCGCCAGGCACAAAAATGGCCATATGTCTGGAGACTGGTCCCACGCCCAAAGAGCCAGCAGGGAAAAATATGCCTTGTTCTAAAGCTCTTTGGGAACGGCTTGCGTAGCCCCACACACCTGGGGGCTGCAGGCTTTCCTGCTGCCTTTAGCCTCAAAACCACCCTTTCCCACATGGCGTCACGCCAGGCACAAAAATGGCCATATGTCTGGAGATTGGTCCCACGCCCAAAGAGACAGCAGGGAAAAATATGCCTTGTTCTAAAGCTCTTTGGGAACGGCTTGCGTAGCCCCACAGGCCTGGGGGCTGCAGGCTTTCCTGCTGCCTTCAGCCTCAAAACCACCCTTTCCCACTTGGCCCCGCGCCAGGCACAAAAATGGCCATATGTCTGGAGACTGGTCCCACGCCCAAAGAGCCAGCAGGGAAAACTATGCCTTGTTGTAAAGCTCTTTGGGAAGTGCTTGCGTAGCCCCACAGACCTGGGGGCTGCAGGCTTTCCTGCTGCCTTCAGCCTCAAAACCTCCATTTCCCACGTGGCCCCGCGCCAGGCACAAAAATGGCCATATGTCTGGAGACTGGTCCCACGCCCAAAGAGCCAGCAGGGAAAAATATGCCTTGTTCTAAAGCTCTTTGGGAACGGCTTGCGTAGCCCCACACACCTGGGGGCTGCAGGCTTTCCTGCTGCATTTAGCCTCAAAACCACCCTTTCCCACATGGCGTCACGCCAGGCACAAAAATGGCCATATGTCTGGAGATTGGTCCCACGCCCAAAGAGACAGCAGGGAAAAATATGCCTTGTTCTAAAGCTCTTTGGGAACCGCTTGCGTAGCCCCACACACCTGGGGGCTGCAGGCTTTCCTGCTGCCTTCAGCCTTAAAACCACCCTTTCCCACTTGGCCCCGCGTCAGGCACAAAAATGGCCATATGTCTGGAGACTGGTCCCACGCCCAAAGAGCCAGCAGGGAAAACTATGCCTTGTTGTAAAGCTCTTTGGGAAGTGCTTGCGTAGCCCCACAGACCTGGGGGCTGCAGGCTTTCCTGCTGCCTTCAGCCTCAAAACCTCCATTTCCCACGTGGCCCCGCGCCAGGCACAAAAACGGCCATATGTCTGGAGGTTGTTCCCACGCCCAAAGAGCCAGCAGGGAAAACTATGCCTTGTACTAAAGCTCTTTGGGAACCGCTTGCGTAGCCCCACACACCTGGGGGCTGCAGGCTTTCCTGATGCCTTCAGCCTCAAAACCACCCTTTCCCACATGGCGTCACGCCAGGCACAAAAATGGCCATATGTCTGGAGGTTGGTCCCACGCCCAAAGAGCCAGCAGGGAAAACTATGCCTTGTTCTAAAGCTCTTTGGGAACCGCTTGCGTAGCCCCACACACCTGGGGGCTGCAGGCTTTCCTGCTGCCTTCAGCGTCAAAAACACCCTTTCCCACATGGCGTCACGCCAGGCCCAGAAAAGGCCATATGTCTGGAGGTTGGTCCCACGCCCAAAGAGCCAGCAGGGAAAACTATGCCTTGTTCTAAAGCTCTTTGGGAACCGCTTGCGTAGCCCCACACACCTGGGGGCTGCAAGCTTTCCTGCTGCCTTCAGCCTCAAAACCTCCCTTTCCCACTTGGCCCCGCGCCAGGCACAAAAATGGCCATATGTCTGGAGACTGGTCCCACGCCCAAAGAGCCAGCAGGGAAAACTATGCCTTGTTCTAAAGCTCTTTGGGAACGGCTTGCGTAGCCCCACACACCTGGGGGCTGCAGGCTTTCCTGCTGCCTTCAGCCTCAAAACCTCCCTTTCCCACTTGGCCCCGCTCCAGGCACAAAAATGGCCATATGTCTGGAGATTGGTCCCACGCCCAAAGAGCCAGCAGGGAAAACTATGCCTTGTACTAAAGCTCTTTGGGAACCGCTTGCGTAGCCCCACACACCTGGGGGCTGCAGGCTTTCCTGCTGCCTTCAGCCTCAAAACCACCCTTTCCCACATGGCGTCACGCCAGGCACAAAAATGGCCATATGTCTGGAGATTGGTCCCACGCCCAAAGAGCCAGCAGGGAAAACTATGCCTTGTTCTAAAGCTCTTTGGGAACGGCTTGCGTAGCCCCACAGACCTGCGGGCTGCAGGCTTTCCTGCTGCCTTCGGCCTCAAAACCACCCTTTCCCACATGGCGTCACGCCAGGCACAAAAATGGCCATATGTCTGGAGATTGGTCCCACGCCCAAAGAGCCAGCAGGGAAAAATATGCCTTGTTCTAAAGCTCTTTGGGAACGGCTTGCGTAGCCCCACAGACCTGCGGGCTGCAGGCTTTCCTGCTGCCTTCAGCCTCAAAACCACCCTTTCCCACTTGGCGCCACGCCAGGCACAAAAATGGCCATATGTCTGGAGACTGGTCCCTTTCCCAAAGAGCCAGGAGGGAAAACTATGCCTTGTTCTAAAGCTCTTTGGGAACCGTTTGCGTAGCCCCACACACCTGGGGGCTGCAGGCTTTTCTCGCGCTTTCAGCCTCAAAACCACCCTTTCCCTCATGGCATCACGCCAGGCACAAAAATGGCCATATGTCTGGAGACTGGTCCCACGCCCAAAGAGCCAGCAGGGAAAACTATGCCTTGTTCTAAAGCTCTTTGGGAACCGCTTGCGTAGCCCCACACACCTGGGGGCTGCAGGCTTTCCTGCTGCCTTCAGCCTCAAAACCTCCCTTTCCCACTTGGCCCCTCTCCAGGCACAAAAATGGCCATATGTCTGGAGATTGGTCCCACGCCGAAAGAGCCAGCAGGGAAAAATATGCCTTGTACTAAAGCTCTTTGGGAACGGCTTGCGTAGCCCCACAGACCTGGGGGCTGCAGGCTTTCCTGCTGCCTTCAGCCTCAAAACCACCCTTTCCCACTTGGCCCCGCGCCAGGCACAAAAATGGCCATATGTCTGGAGATTGGTCCCACGCCGAAAGAGCCAGCAGGGAAAACTATGCCTTGTTCTAAAGCTCTTTGGGAACCGCTTGCGTAGCCCCACAGACCTGGGGGCTGCAGGCTTTCCTGCTGCCTTCAGCCTCAAAACCACCCTTTCCCACTTGGCTTCGCGCCAGGCACAAAAATGGCCATATGTCTGGAGACTGGTCCCACCCCCAAGAGCCAGCAGGGAAAACTATGCCTTGTTCTAAAGCTCTTTGGGAACCGCTTGCGTAGCCCCACACACCTGGGGGCTGCAGGCTTTCCTGCTGCCTTCAGCCTCAAAACCACCCTTTCCCACTTGGCCCCGCGCCAGGCCCAAAAATGGCCATATGTCTGGAGACTGGTCCCACGCCCAAAGAGCCAGCAGGGAAAACTATGCCTTGTTCTAAAGCTCTTTGGGAACTGCTTGCGTAGCCCCACACACCTGGGGGCTGCAGGCTTTCCTGCTGCCTTCAGCCTCAAAACCTCCATTTCCCACTTGGCGCCGCGCCAGGCACAAAAACGGCCATATGTCTGGAGATTGGTCCCACGCCCAAAGAGCCAGCAGGGAAAACTATGCCTTGTACTAAAGCTCTTTGGGAACCGCTTCCGTAGCCCCACAGACCTGGGGGCTGCAGGCTTTCCTGCTGCCTTCAGCCTCAAAACCACCCTTTCCCACTTGGCCCAGCGCCAGGCACAAAAATGGCCATATGTCTGGAGACTGGTCCCTTTCCCAAAGAGCCAGCAGGGAAAACTATGCCTTGTTCTAAAGCTCTTTGGGAACCGCTTGCGTGGCCCCACAGACCTGGGGGCTGCAGGCTTTCCTGCTGCCTTCAGCCTCAAAACCACCCTTTCCCACATGGCGTCGCGCCAGGCACAAAAATGGCCATATGTCTGGAGATTGGTCCCACACCCAAAGAGCCAGCAGGGAAAACTATGCCTTGTTCTAAAGCTCTTTGGGAACCGCTTGCGTAGCCCCACAGGCCTGGGGGCTGCAGGCTTTCCTGCTGCCTTCAGCCTCAAAACCACCCTTTCCCACTTGGCGTCGCGCCAGGCACAAAAATGGCCATATGTCTGGAGACTGGTCCCACGCCCAAAGAGCCAGCAGGGAAAACTGTGCCTTGTTCTAAAGCTCTTTGGGAACCGCTTGCGTAGCCCCACACACCTGGGGGCTGCAGGCTTTCCTGCTGCCTTCAGCCTCAAAACCACCCTTTTCCAGATGGCGTCACGCCAGGCACAAAAATGGCCATATGTCTGGAGGTTGGTCCCACGCCCAAAGAGCCAGCAGGGAAAACTATGCCTTGTTCTAAAGCTCTTTGGGAACGGCTTGCGTAGCCCCACACACCTGGGCCTGCAGGCTTTCCTGCTGCCTTCAGCCTCAAAACCACCCTTTCCCACTTGGCGCCGCGCTAGGTCCAGAAAAGGCCATATGTCTGGAGATTGGTCCCACGCCCAAAGAGCCAGCAGGGAAAACTATGCCTTGTTCTAAAGCTCTTTGGGAACGGCTTGCGTAGCCCCACACACCTGGGGGCTGCAGGCTTTCCTGCTGCCTTCAGCCTCAAAACCACCCTTTGCCACTTGGCCCCGTGCCAGGCACAAAAATGGCCATATGTCTGGAGACTGGTCCCTTTCCCAAAGAGCCAGGAGGGAAAACTATGCCTTGTTCTAAAGCTCTTTGGGAACCGCTTGCGTAGCCCCACACACCTGGGGGCTGCAGGCTTTCCTGCTGCCTTCAGCCTCAAAACCACACTTTCCCACTTGGCCCCGCGCCAGGCACAAAAATGGCAATATGTGTGGAGACTGGTCCCACGCCCAAAGAGCCAGCAGGGAAAACTATGCCTTGTTGTAAAGCTCTTTGGGAACCGCTTGCGTAGCCCCACACACCTGGGGGCTGCAGGATTTCCTGCTGCCTTCAGCCTCAAAACCTCCATTTTCCACGTGACCCCGCGCCAGGCACAAAAATGGCCATATGTCTGGAGGTTGGTCCACGCCGAAAGAGCCAGCAGGGAAAACTATGCCTTGTACTAAAGCTCTTTGGGAACCGCTTGCGTAGCCCCACACACCTGGGGGCTGCAGGCTTTCCTGCTGCCTTCAGCCTCAAATCCACCCTTTCGCACTTGTCCCCGCGCCAGGCACAAAAATGGCCATATGTCTGGAGATTGGTCCCACCCCCAAAGAGCCAGCAGGGAAAAATATGCCTTGTTCTAAAGCTCTTTGGGAACGGCTTGCGTAGCCCCACAGACCAGGGGGCTGCAGGCTTTCCTGCTGCCTTCAGCCTCAAAACCACCCTTTCCCACTTGGCCCCGCGCCAGGCACAAAAATGGCCATATGTCTGGAGACTGGTCCCACGCCCAAAGAGCCAGCAGGGAAAAATATGCCTTGTTCTAAAGCTCTTTGGGAACAGCTTGCGTAGCCCCACAGACCTGCAGGCTGCAGGCTTTCCTGCTGCCTTAAGCCTCAAAAGCACCCTTTCCCACATCCCGTCACGCCAGGCACAAAAATGGCCATATGTCTGGAGATTGGTCCCACGCCCAAGGAGCCAGCAGGGAAAACTATGCCTTGTTCTAAAGCTCTTTGGGAACCGCTTGCATAGCCCCAGACACCTGCAGGCTGCAGGCTTTCCTGCTGCCTTAAGCCTCAAAAGCACCCTTTCCCACATGCCGTCACGCCAGGCACAAAAATGGCCATATGTCTGGAGATTGGTCCCACGCCCAAAGAGCCAGCAGGGAAAACTATGCCTTGTTCTAAAGCTCTTTGGGAACCGCTTGCATAGCCCCAGACACCTGGGGGCTGCAGGCTTTCCTGCTGTCTTCAGCCTCAAAACAACCCTTTCCCACTTGGCGCCGCGCCAGGCCCAAAAATGGCCATATGTCTAGAGATTGGTCCCACGCCGAAAGAGCCAGCAGGGAAAACTATGCCTTGTTCTAAAGCTCTTTGGGAACCGCTTCCGTAGCCCCACAGACCTGGGGGCTGCAGGCTTTCCTGCTGCCTTTAGCCTCAAAACCACCCTTTCCCACTTGGCCCCGCGCCAGGCACAAAAATGGCCATATGTCTGGAGACTGGTCCCTTTCCCAAAGAGCCAGCAGGGAAAACTATGCCTTGTTCTAAAGCTCTTTGGGAACCGCTTGCGTAGCCCCACAGACCTGGGGGCTGCAGGCTTTCCTGCTGCCTTCAGCCTCAAAACCTCCATTTCCCACGTGGCCCCGCGCGAGGCCCAAAAACGGCCATATGTCTGGAGGTTGGACCCACGCGCAAAGAGCCAGCAGGGAAAACTATGCCTTGTACTAAAGCTCTTTGGGAACCGCTTGCGTAGCACCACAGACCTGCGGGCTGCAGACTTTCCTGCTGCCTTCAGCCTCAAAACCACCCTTTCCCACTTGGCGACGCGCCAGGCACAAAAATGGCCATATGTCTGGAGACTGGTCCCACGCCCAAAGAGCCAGCAGGGAAAACTATGCCTTGTTGTAAAGCTCTTTGGGAACGGCTTGCGTTGCCCCACAGACCTGGGGGCTGCAGGCTTTCCTGCTGCCTTCAGCCTCAAAACCACGCTTTGCCACTTGGCGCCGCACCAGGCACAAAAATGGCCATATGTCTGGAGATTGGTCCCACGCCCAAAGAGCCAGCAGGGAAAAATATGCCTTGTTCTAAAGCTCTTTGGGAACCGCTTGCGTAGCCCCACACACCTGGGGGCTGCAGGCTTTCCTGCTGCCTTCAGCCTCAAAACCACCCTTTCCCACTTGGCCCCGCGCCAGGCACAAAAATGGCCATATGTCTGGAGACTGGTCCCACGCCCAAAGAGCCAGCAGGGAAAACTATGCCTTGTTCTAAAGCTCTTTGGGAACGGCTTGCGTAGCCCCACAGACCTGGGGGCTGCAGGCTTTCCTGCTGCCTTAAGCCTCAAAAGCACCCTTTCCCACATGCCGTCACGCCAGGCACAAAAATGGCCATATGTCTGGAGGTTGGTCCCACGCCCAAAGAGCCAGCAGGGAAAACTATGCCTTGTTCTAAAGCTCTTCGGGAACCGCTTGCATAGCCCCAGACACCTGGGGGCTGCAGGCTTTCCTGCTGTCTTCAGCCTCAAAACAACCCTTTCCCACTTGGCGCCGCGCCAGGCCCAAAAATGGCCATATGTCTAGAGATTGGTCCCACGCCGAAAGAGCCAGCAGGGAAAACTATGCCTTGTTCTAAAGCTCTTTGGGAACCGCGTGCGTAGCCCCACACACCTGGGGGCTGCAGGCTTTCCTGCTGCCTTCAGCCTCAAAACCACCCTTTCCCACTTGGCGCCGCGCCAGGCCCAGAAAAGGCCATATGTCTGGAGATTGGTCCCACGCCCAAAGAGCCAGCAGGGAAAACTATGCCTTGTTCTAAAGCTCTTTGGGAACCGCTTCCGTAGCCCCACAGACCTGGGGGCTGCAGGCTTTCCTGCTGCCTTTAGCCTCAAAACCACCCTTTCCCACTTGGCCCCGCGCAAGGCACAAAAATGGCCATATGTCTGGAGACTGGTCCCTTTCCCAAAGAGCCAGCAGGGAAAACTATGCCTTGTTCTAAAGCTCTTTGGGAACCGCTTGCGTAGCCCCACACACCTGGGGGCTGCAGGCTTTCCTGCTGCCTTCAGCCTCAAAACCTCCATTTCCCACGTGGCCCCGCGCGAGGCCCAAAAACGGCCATATGTCTGGAGGTTGGACCCACGCGCAAAGAGCCAGCAGGGAAAACTATGCCTTGTACTAAAGCTCTTTGGGAACCGCTTGCGTAGCACCACAGACCTGCGGGCTGCAGACTTTCCTGCTGCCTTCAGCCTCAAAACCACCCTTTCCCACTTGGCGACGCGCCAGGCACAAAAATGGCCATATGTCTGGAGACTGGTCCCACGCCCAAAGAGCCAGCAGGGAAAACTATGCCTTGTTGTAAAGCTCTTTGGGAACCGCTTGCGTAGACCCACACACCTGGGGGCTGCAGGCTTTCCTGCTGCCTTCAGCCTCAAAACCTCCATTTCCCACGTGGCCCCGCGCCAGGCACAAAAACGGCCATATGTCTGGAGATTGGTCCCACGCCCAAAGAGCCAGCAGGGAAAACTATGCCTTGTACTAAAGCTCTTTGGGAACCGCTTGCGTAGCCCCACACACCTGGGGGCTGCAGGCTTTCCTGCTGCCTTCAGCCTCAAAACCACCCTTTCCCACATGTCCCAGCGCCAGGCACAAAAATGGCCATATGTCTGGAGACTGGTCCCACGCTCAAAGAGCCAGCAGGGAAAACTATGCCTTGTTCTAAAGCTCTTTGGGAACCGCTTGCGTAGCCCCACAGACCTGCGGGCTGCAGGCTTTCCTGCTGCCTTCAGCCTCAAAACCACCCTTTCCCACTTGGCCCCGTGCCAGGCACGAAAATGGCCATATGTCTGGAGACTGGTCCCTTTCCCAAAGAGCCAGCAGGGGAAACTATGCCTTGTTCTAAAGCTCTTTGGGAACCGCATGCGTGGCCCCACACACCTGGGGGCTGCAGGCTTTCCTGCTGCCTTCAGCCTCAAAACCACCCTTTCCCACATGGCGTCGCGCCAGGCACAAAAATGGCCATATGTCTGGAGATTGGTCCCACGCCCAAAGAGCCAGCAGGGAAAAATATGCCTTGTTCTAAAGCTCTTTGGGAACCGCTTGCGTAGCCCCACAGGCCTGGGGGCTGCAGGCTTTCCTGCTGCCTTCAGCCTCAAAAGCACCCTTTCCCACTTGGCGTCGCGCCAGGCACAAAAATGGCCATATGTCTGGAGACTGGTCCCACGCCCAAAGAGCCAGCAGGGAAAACTGTGCCTTGTTCTAAAGCTCTTTGGGAACCGCTTGCGTAGCCCCACAGGCCTGGGGGCTGCAGGCTTTCCTGCTGCCTTCAGCCTCAAAACCACCCTTTCCCAGATGGCGTCACGCCAGGCACAAAAATGGCCATATGTCTGGAGGTTGGTCCCACGCCCAAAGAGCCAGCAGGGAAAACTATGCCTTGTTCTAAAGCTCTTTGGGAACCGCGTGCGTAGCCCCACACACCTGGGGGCTGCAGGCTTTCCTGCTGCCTTCAGCCTCAAAAACACCCTTTCCCACTTGGCGCCGCGCCAGGCCCAGAAAAGGCCATATGTCTGGAGATTGGTCCCACGCCCAAAGAGCCAGCAGGGAAAACTATGCCTTGTTCTAAAGCTCTTTGGGAACCGCTTCCGTAGCCCCACAGACCTGGGGGCTGCAGGCTTTCCTGCTGCCTTTAGCCTCAAAACCACCCTTTCCCACTTGGCCCCGCGCCAGGCACAAAAATGGCCATATGTCTGGAGACTGGTCCCTTTCCCAAAGAGCCAGCAGGGAAAACTATGCCTTGTTCTAAAGCTCTTTGGGAACCGCTTGCGTAGCCCCACACACCTGGGGGCTGCAGGCTTTCCTGCTGCCTTCAGCCTCAAAACCTCCATTTCCCACGTGGCCCCGCGCGAGGCCCAAAAACGGCCATATCTCTGGAGGTTGGACCCACGCGCAAAGAGCCAGCAGGGAAAACTATGCCTTGTACTAAAGCTCTTTGGGAACCGCTTGCGTAGCACCACAGACCTGCGGGCTGCAGACTTTCCTGCTGCCTTCAGCCTCAAAACCACCCTTTCCCACTTGGCGACGCGCCAGGCACAAAAATGGCCATATGTCTGGAGACTGGTCCCACGCCCAAAGAGCCAGCAGGGAAAACTATGCCTTGTTGTAAAGCTCTTTGGGAACCGCTTGCGTAGACCCACACACCTGGGGGCTGCAGGCTTTCCTGCTGCCTTCAGCCTCAAAACCTCCATTTCCCACGTGGCCCCGCGCCAGGCACAAAAACGGCCATATGTCTGGAGATTGGTCCCACGCCCAAAGAGCCAGCAGGGAAAACTATGCCTTGTACTAAAGCTCTTTGGGAACCGCTTGCGTAGCCCCACACACCTGGGGGCTGCAGGCTTTCCTGCTGCCTTCAGCCTCAAAACCACCCTTTCCCACATGTCCCAGCGCCAGGCACAAAAATGGCCATATGTCTGGAGACTGGTCCCACGCTCAAAGAGCCAGCAGGGAAAACTATGCCTTGTTCTAAAGCTCTTTGGGAACCGCTTGCGTAGCCCCACAGACCTGCGGGCTGCAGGCTTTCCTGCTGCCTTCAGCCTCAAAACCACCCTTTCCCACTTGGCCCCGTGCCAGGCACGAAAATGGCCATATGTCTGGAGACTGGTCCCACGCCCAAAGAGCCAGCAGGGGAAACTATGCCTTGTTCTAAAGCTCTTTGGGAACCGCATGCGTGGCCCCACAGACCTGGGGGCTGCAGGCTTTCCTGCTGCCTTCAGCCTCAAAACCACCCTTTCCCACATGGCGTCGCGCCAGGCACAAAAATGGCCATATGTCTGGAGATTGGTCCCACGCCCAAAGAGCCAGCAGGGAAAAATATGCCTTGTTCTAAAGCTCTTTGGGAACCGCTTGCGTAGCCCCACAGGCCTGGGGGCTGCAGGCTTTCCTGCTGCCTTCAGCCTCAAAAGCACCCTTTCCCACTTGGCGTCGCGCCAGGCACAAAAATGGCCATATGTCTGGAGACTGGTCCCACGCCCAAAGAGCCAGCAGGGAAAACTGTGCCTTGTTCTAAAGCTCTTTGGGAACCGCTTGCGTAGCCCCACAGGCCTGGGGGCTGCAGGCTTTCCTGCTGCCTTCAGCCTCAAAACCACCCTTTCCCAGATGGCGTCACGCCAGGCACAAAAATGGCCATATGTCTGGAGGTCTGTCCCACGCCCAAAGAGCCAGCAGGGAAAACTATGCCTTGTTCTAAAGCTCTTTGGGAACGGCTTGCGTAGCCCCACACACCTGGGCCTGCAGGCTTTCCTGCTGCCTTCAGCCTCAAAACCACCCTTTCCCACTTGGCGCCGCGCTAGGTCCAGAAAAGGCCATATGTCTGGAGATTGGTCCCACGCCCAAAGAGCCAGCAGGGAAAACTATGCCTTGTTCTAAAGCTCTTTGGGAACGGCTTGCGTTGCCCCACAGACCTGGGGGCTGCAGGCTTTCCTGCTGCCTTCAGCCTCAAAACCACCCTTTGCCACTTGGCGCCGCACCAGGCACAAAAATGGCCATATGTCTGGAGATTGGTCCCACGCCCAAAGAGCCAGCAGGGAAAAATATGCCTTGTTCTAAAGCTCTTTGGGAACCGCTTGCGTAGCCCCACACACCTGCGGGCTGCAGACTTTCCTGCTGCCTTCAGCCTCAAAACCACCCTTTCCCACTTGGCCCCGCGCCAAGCACAAAAATGGCCATATGTCTGGAGACTGGTCCCACGCCCAAAGAGCCAGCAGGGAAAACTATGCCTTGTACTAAAGCTCTTTGGGAACCGCTTGCGTAGCCCCACACACCTGGGGGCTGCAGGCTTTCCTGCTGCCTTCAGCCTCAATACCTCCATTTCCCACCTGGCCCCGCGCTAGGCACAAAAACGGCCATATGTCTGGAGGTTGGTCCCATGCCCAAAGAGCCAGCAGGGAAAACTATGCCTTGTACTAAAGCTCTTTGGGAACCGCTTCCGTAGCCCCACACACCTGGGGGCTGCAGGCTTTCCTGCTGCCTTCAGCCTCAAAACCACCCTTTCCCACATGTCCCAGCGCCAGGCACAAAAATGGCCATATGTCTGGAGACTGGTCCCACGCTCAAAGAGCCAGCAGGGAAAACTATGCCTTGTTCTAAAGCTCTTTGGGAACCGCTTGCATAGCCCCACAGACCTGCGGGCTGCAGGCTTTCCTGCTGCCTTCAGCCTCAAAACCACCCTTTCCCACTTGGCCCCGTGCCAGGCACGAAAATGGCCATATGTCTGGAGACTGGTCCCTTTCCCAAAGAGCCAGGAGGGAAAACTATGCCTTGTTCTAAAGCTCTTTGGGAACCGCTTGCGTGGCCCCACAGACCTGGGGGCTGCAGTCTTTCCTGCTGCCTTCAGCCTCAAAACCACCCTTTCCCACTTGGCGCCGCGCTAGGTCCAGAAAAGGCCATATGTCTGGAGATTGGTCCCACGCCCAAAGAGCCAGCAGGGAAAACTATGCCTTGTTCTAAAGCTCTTTGGGAACGGCTTGCGTAGCCCCACACACCTGGGGGCTGCAGGCTTTCCTGCTGCCTTCAGCCTCAAAACCACCCTTTGCCACTTGGCGCCGCACCAGGCACAAAAATGGCCATATGTCTGGAGACTGGTCCCTTTCCCAAAGAGCCAGGAGGGAAAAATATGCCTTGTTCTAAAGCTCTTTGGGAACCGCTTGCGTAGCCCCACACACCTGGGGGTTGCAGGCTTTTCTCGCGCTTTCAGCCTCAAAACCACACTTTCCCTCATGGCATCACGCCAGGCACAAAAATGGCCATATGTCTGGAGACTGGTCCCACGCCCAAAGAGCCAGCAGGGAAAACTATGCCTTGTTCTAAAGCTCTTTGGGAACCGCTTGCGTAGCCCCACACACCTGGGGGCTGCAGGCTTTCCTGCTGCCTTCAGCCTCAAATCCACCCTTTCCCACTTGTCCCCGCGCCAGGCACAAAAATGGCCATATGTCTGGAGATTGGTCCCACGCCCAAAGAGCCAGCAGGGAAAAATATGCCATGTTCTAAAGCTCTTTGGGAACGGCTTGCGTAGCCCCACACACCTGGGGGCTGCAGGCTTTCCTGCTGCCTTCAGCCTCAAAACCACCCTTTCCCACTTGGCCCCGCGCCAGGCACAAAAATGGCCATATGTCTGGAGACTGGTCCCACGCCCAAAGAGCCAGCAGGGAAAACTATGCCTTGTTCTAAAGCTCTTTGGGAACGGCTTGCGTAGCCCCACAGACCTGGGGGCTGCAGGCTTTCCTGCTGCCTTAAGCCTCAAAAGCACCCTTTCCCACATGCCGTCACGCCAGGCACAAAAATGGCCATATGTCTGGAGATTGGTCCCACGCCCAAAGAGCCAGCAGGGAAAACTATGCCTTGTTCTAAAGCTCTTTGGGAACCGCTTGCATAGCCCCAGACACCTGGGGGCTGCAGGCTTTCCTGCTGTCTTCAGCCTCAAAACAACCCTTTCCCACTTGGCGCCGCGCCAGGCCCAAAAATGGCCATATGTCTAGAGATTGGTCCCACGCCGAAAGAGCCAGCAGGGAAAACTATGCCTTGTTCTAAAGCTCTTTGGGAACCGCTTGCGTAGCCCCACACACCTGGGGGCTGCAGGCTTTCCTGCTGCCTTTAGCCTCAAAACCACCCTTTCCCACTTGGCCCCGTGCCAGGCACAAAAATGGCCATATGTCTGGAGACTGGTCCCACGCCCAAAGAGCCAGCAGGGAAAACTATGCCTTGTTCTAAAGCTCTTTGGGAACCGCTTGCGTAGCCCCACACACCTGGGGGCTGCAGGCTTTTCTCGCGCTTTCAGCCTCAAAACCACACTTTCCCTCATGGCATCACGCCAGGCACAAAAATGGCCAGATGTCTGGAGACTGGTCCCTTTCCCAAAGAGCCAGCAGGGAAAACTATGCCTTGTTCTAAAGCTCTTTGGGAACCGCTTGCGTAGCACCACAGACCTGCGGGCTGCAGACTTTCCTGCTGCCTTCAGCCTTAAAACCACCCTTTCCCACTTGGCGCCTCGCCAGGCCCAAAAATGGCCATATGTCTGGAGACTGGTCCCACGCCCAAAGAGCCAGCAGGGAAAACTATGCCTTGTTGTAAAGCTCTTTGGGAACCGCTTGCGTAGCCCCACACACCTGGGGGCTGCAGGCTTTCCTGCTGCCTTCAGCCTCAAAACCTCCATTTCCCACGTGGCCCCGCGCCAGGCACAAAAACGGCCATATGTCTGGAGGTTGGTCCCACGCCCAAAGAGCCAGCAGGGAAAACTATGCCTTGTTGTAAAGCTCTTTGGGAACCGCTTCCGTAGCCCCACACACCTGGGGGCTGCAGGCTTTCCTGCTGCCTTCAGCCTCAAAACCACCCTTTCCCACATGTCCCAGCGCCAGGCACAAAAATGGACATATGTCTGGAGACTGGTCCCACGCTCAAAGAGCCAGCAGGGAAAACTATGCCTTGTTCTAAAGCTCTTTGGGAACCGCTTGCATAGCCCCACAGACCTGCGGGCTGCAGGCTTTCCTGCTGCCTTCAGCCTCAAAACCACCCTTTCCCACTTGGCCCCGTGCCAGGCACGAAAATGGCCATATGTCTGGAGATTGGTCCCACGCCCAAAGAGCCAGCAGGGAAAACTATGCCTTGTTCTAAAGCTCTTTGGGAATGGCTTGCGTAGTCCCGCAGACCTGGGGGCTGCAGGCTTTCCTGCTGCCTTCAGCCTCAAAACCACCCTTTCCCACTTGGCTTCGCGCCAGGCACAAAAATGGCCATATGTCTGGAGACTGGTCCCACGCCCAAAGAGCCAGCAGGGAAAAATATGCCTTGTTGTAAAGCTCTTTGGGAACCGCTTGCGTAGCCCCACACACCTGGGGGCTGCAGGCTTTCCTGCTGCCTTCAGCCTCAAAACCTCCCTTTCCCACTTGGCGCCGCGCCAGGCCCAGAAAAGGCCATATGTCTGGAGATTGGTCCCACGCTCAAAGAGCCAGCAGGGAAAACTATGCCTTGTTCTAAATCTCTTTGGGAACCGCTTGCGTAGCCCCACACACCTGGGGGCTGCAGGCTTTCCTGCTGCCTTCAGCCTCAAAACCACCCTTTCCCACTTGGCGCCGCGCCAGGTCCAGAAAAGGCCATATGTCTGGAGATTGGTCCCACGCCCAAAGAGCCAGCAGGGAAAACTATGCCTTGTTCTAAAGCTCTTTGGGAACGGCTTGCGTTGCCCCACAGACCTGGGGGCTGCAGGCTTTCCTGCTGCCTTCAGCCTCAAAACCACCCTTTGCCACTTGGCGCCGCACCAGGCACAAAAATGGCCATATGTCTGGAGACTGGTCCCTTTCCCAAAGAGCCAGGAGGGAAAACTATGCCTTGTTCTAAAGCTCTTTGGGAACCGCTTGCGTAGCCCCACACACCTGGGGGCTGCAGGCTTTCCTGCTGCCTTCAGCCTCAAAACCTCCATTTCCCACGTGGCCCCGCGCCAGGCACAAAAACGGCCATATCTCTGGAGGTTGGACCCACGCCCAAAGAGCCAGCAGGGAAAACTATGCCTTGTACTAAAGCTCTTTGGGAACCGCTTGCGTAGCACCACAGACCTGCGGGCTGCAGACTTTCCTGCTGCCTTCAGCCTCAAAACCACCCTTTCCCACTTGGCCCCGCGCCAGGCACAAAAATGGCCATATGTCTGGAGACTGGTCCCACGCCCAAAGAGCCAGCAGGGAAAACTATGCCTTGTTGTAAAGCTCTTTGGGAACCGCTTGCGTAGCCCCACACACCTGGGGGCTGCAGGCTTTCCTGCTGCCTTCAGCCTCAAAACCACCCTTTCCCACATGTCCCAGCGCCAGGCACAAAAATGGACATATGTCTGGAGACTGGTCCCACGCTCAAAGAGCCAGCAGGGAAAACTATGCCTTGTTCTAAAGCTCTTTGGGAACCGCTTGCATAGCCCCACAGACCTGCGGGCTGCAGGCTTTCCTGCTGCCTTCAGCCTCAAAACCACCCTTTCCCACTTGGCCCCGTGCCAGGCACGAAAATGGCCATATGTCTGGAGACTGGTCCCTTTCCCAAAGAGCCAGCAGGGAAAACTATGCCTTGTTCTAAAGCTCTTTGGGAACCGCTTGCGTGGCCCCACAGACCTGGGGGCTGCAGTCTTTCCTGCTGCCTTCAGCCTCAAAACCACCCTTTCCCACTTGGCGCCGCGCTAGGTCCAGAAAAGGCCATATGTCTGGAGATTGGTCCCACGCCCAAAGAGCCAGCAGGGAAAACTATGCCTTGTTCTAAAGCTCTTTGGGAACGGCTTGCGTAGCCCCACAGACCTGGGGGCTGCAGGCTTTCCTGCTGCCTTCAGCCTCAAAACCACCCTTTGCCACTTGGCGCCGCACCAGGCACAAAAATGGCCATATGTCTGGAGACTGGTCCCTTTCCCAAAGAGCCAGGAGGGAAAACTATGCCTTGTTCTAAAGCTCTTTGGGAACCGCTTGCATAGCCCCAGACACCTGGGGGCTGCAGGCTTTCCTGCTGTCTTCAGCCTCAAAACAACCCTTTCCCACTTGGCGCCGCGCCAGGCCCAAAAATGGCCATATGTCTAGAGATTGGTCCCACGCCGAAAGAGCCAGCAGGGAAAACTATGCCTTGTTCTAAAGCTCTTTGGGAACCGCTTGCATAGCCCCACACACCTGGGGGCTGCAGGCTTTGCTGCTGCCTTCAGCCTCAAAACCACCCTTTCCCACTTGGCGCCGCGCCAGGCCCAGAAAAGGCCATATGTCTGGAGATTGGTCCCACGCCAAAGAGCCAGCAGGGAAAACTATGCCTTGTTCTAAAGCTCTTTGGGAACCGCTTCCGTAGCCCCACACACCTGGGGCTGCAGGCTTTCCTGCTGCCTTTAGCCTCAAAACCACCCTTTCCCACTTGGCCCCGCGCCAGGCACAAAAATGGCCATATGTCTGGAGACTGGTCCCTTTCCCAAAGAGCCAGGAGGGAAAACTATGCCTTGTTCTAAAGCTCTTTGGGAACCGCTTGCGTAGCCCCACACACCTGGGGGCTGCAGGCTTTCCTGCTGCCTTCAGCCTCAAAACCTCCATTTCCCACGTGGCCCCGCGCCAGGCACAAAAACGGCCATATCTCTGGAGGTTGGACCCACGCCCAAAGAGCCAGCAGGGAAAACTATGCCTTGTACTAAAGCTCTTTTGGAACCGCTTGCGTAGCACCACAGACCTGCGGGCTGCAGACTTTCCTGCTGCCTTCAGCCTCAAAACCACCCTTTCCCACTTGGCCCCGCGCCAGGCACAAAAATGGCCATATGTCTGGAGACTGGTCCCACGCCCAAAGAGCCAGCAGGGAAAACTATGCCTTGTTGTAAAGCTCTTTGGGAACCGTTTGCGTAGCCCCACACACCTGGGGGCTGCAGGCTTTCCTGCTGCCTTCAGCCTCAAAACCACCCTTTCCCACATGTCCCAGCGCCAGGCACAAAAATGGACATATGTCTGGAGACTGGTCCCATGCTCAAAGAGCCAGCAGGGAAAACTATGCCTTGTTCTAAAGCTCTTTGGGAACCGCTTGCATAGCCCCACAGACCTGCGGGCTGCAGGCTTTCCTGCTGCCTTCAGCCTCAAAACCACCCTTTGCCACTTGGCGCCGCACCAGGCACAAAAATGGCCATATGTCTGGAGACTGGTCCCTTTCCCAAAGAGCCAGGAGGGAAAACTATGCCTTGTTCTAAAGCTCTTTGGGAACCGCTTGCGTAGCCCCACACACCTGGGGGTTGCAGGCTTTTCTCGCGCTTTCAGCCTCAAAAACACACTTTCCCTCATGGCATCACGCCAGGCACAAAAATGGCCATATGTCTGGAGACTGGTCCCACGCCCAAAGAGCCAGCAGGGAAAACTATGCCTTGTTCTAAAGCTCTTTGGGAACGGCTTGCGTAGCCCCACAGACCTGGGGGCTGCAGGCTTTCCTGCTGCCTTAAGCCTCAAAAGCACCCTTTCCCACATGCCGTCACGCCAGGCACAAAAATGGCAATATGTCTGGAGACTGGTCCCACGCCCAAAGAGCCAGCAGGGAAAAATATGCCTTGTTCTAAAGCTCTTTGGGAACCGCTTGCATAGCCCCAGACACCTGGGGGCTGCAGGCTTTCCTGCTGTCTTCAGCCTCAAAACAACCCTTTCCCACTTGGCGCCGCGCGAGGCCCAAAAATGGCCATATGTCTAGAGATTGGTGCCACGCCGAAAGAGCCAGCAGGGAAAACTATGCCTTGTTCTAAAGCTCTTTGGGAACCGCTTGCATAGCCCCACACACCTGGGGGCTGCAGGCTTTCCTGCTGCCTTCAGCCTCAAAACCACCCTTTCCCACTTGGCGCCGCGCCAGGCCCAGAAAAGGCCATATGTCTGGAGATTGGTCCCACGCCCAAAGAGCCAGCAGGGAAAACTATGCCTTGTTCTAAAGCTCTTTGGGAACCGCTTGCGTAGCACCACAGACCTGCGGGCTGCAGGCTTTCCTGCTGCCTTCAGCCTCAAAACCACCCTTTCCCACTTGGCCCCGCGCCAGGCACAAAAATGGCCATATGTCTGGAGACTGGTCCCACGCCCAAAGAGCCAGCAGGGAAAACTATGCCTTGTTGTAAAGCTCTTTGGGAACAGCTTGCGTAGCCCCACACACCTGGGGGCTGCAGGCTTTCCTGCTGCCTTCAGCCTCAAAACCTCCATTTCCCACGTGGCCCCGCGCCAGGCACAAAAACGGCCATATGTCTGGAGGTTGGTCCCACGCCCAAAGAGCCAGCAGGGAAAACTGTGTCTTGTACTAAAGCTCTTTGGGAACCGCTTGCGTAGCCCCACAGACCTGGGGGCTGCAGGCTTTCCTGCTGCCTTCAGCCTCAAAACCACCCTTTCCCACATGTCCCAGCGCCAGGCACAAAAATGGCCATATGTCTGGAGACTGGTCCCTTTCCCAAAGAGCCAGCAGGGAAAACTATGCCTTGTTCTAAAGCTCTTTGGGAACCGCTTGCGTGGCCCCACAGACCTGGGGGCTGCAGTCTTTCCTGCTGCCTTCAGCCTCAAAACCACCCTTTCCCACTTGGCGCCGCGCTAGGTCCAGAAAAGGCCATATGTCTGGAGATTGGTCCCACGCCCAAAGAGCCAGCAGGGAAAACTATGCCTTGTTCTAAAGCTCTTTGGGAACGGCTTGCGTAGCCCCACAGACCTGGGGGCTGCAGGCTTTCCTGCTGCCTTCAGCCTCAAAACCACCCTTTGCCACTTGGCGCCGCACCAGGCACAAAAATGGCCATATGTCTGGAGACTGGTCCCTTTCCCAAAGAGCCAGGAGGGAAAACTATGCCTTGTTCTAAAGCTCTTTGGGAACCGCTTGCATAGCCCCAGACACCTGGGGGCTGCAGGCTTTCCTGCTGTCTTCAGCCTCAAAACAACCCTTTCCCACTTGGCGCCGCGCCAGGCCCAAAAATGGCCATATGTCTAGAGATTGGTCCCACGCCGAAAGAGCCAGCAGGGAAAACTATGCCTTGTTCTAAAGCTCTTTGGGAACCGCTTGCATAGCCCCACACACCTGGGGGCTGCAGGCTTTGCTGCTGCCTTCAGCCTCAAAACCACCCTTTCCCACTTGGCGCCGCGCCAGGCCCAGAAAAGGCCATATGTCTGGAGATTGGTCCCACGCCAAAGAGCCAGCAGGGAAAACTATGCCTTGTTCTAAAGCTCTTTGGGAACCGCTTCCGTAGCCCCACACACCTGGGGCTGCAGGCTTTCCTGCTGCCTTTAGCCTCAAAACCACCCTTTCCCACTTGGCCCCGCGCCAGGCACAAAAATGGCCATATGTCTGGAGACTGGTCCCTTTCCCAAAGAGCCAGGAGGGAAAACTATGCCTTGTTCTAAAGCTCTTTGGGAACCGCTTGCGTAGCCCCACACACCTGGGGGCTGCAGGCTTTCCTGCTGCCTTCAGCCTCAAAACCTCCATTTCCCACGTGGCCCCGCGCCAGGCACAAAAACGGCCATATCTCTGGAGGTTGGACCCACGCCCAAAGAGCCAGCAGGGAAAACTATGCCTTGTACTAAAGCTCTTTTGGAACCGCTTGCGTAGCACCACAGACCTGCGGGCTGCAGACTTTCCTGCTGCCTTCAGCCTCAAAACCACCCTTTCCCACTTGGCCCCGCGCCAGGCACAAAAATGGCCATATGTCTGGAGACTGGTCCCACGCCCAAAGAGCCAGCAGGGAAAACTATGCCTTGTTGTAAAGCTCTTTGGGAACCGTTTGCGTAGCCCCACACACCTGGGGGCTGCAGGCTTTCCTGCTGCCTTCAGCCTCAAAACCACCCTTTCCCACATGTCCCAGCGCCAGGCACAAAAATGGACATATGTCTGGAGACTGGTCCCATGCTCAAAGAGCCAGCAGGGAAAACTATGCCTTGTTCTAAAGCTCTTTGGGAACCGCTTGCATAGCCCCACAGACCTGCGGGCTGCAGGCTTTCCTGCTGCCTTCAGCCTCAAAACCACCCTTTGCCACTTGGCGCCGCACCAGGCACAAAAATGGCCATATGTCTGGAGACTGGTCCCTTTCCCAAAGAGCCAGGAGGGAAAACTATGCCTTGTTCTAAAGCTCTTTGGGAACCGCTTGCGTAGCCCCACACACCTGGGGGTTGCAGGCTTTTCTCGCGCTTTCAGCCTCAAAAACACACTTTCCCTCATGGCATCACGCCAGGCACAAAAATGGCCATATGTCTGGAGACTGGTCCCACGCCCAAAGAGCCAGCAGGGAAAACTATGCCTTGTTCTAAAGCTCTTTGGGAACGGCTTGCGTAGCCCCACAGACCTGGGGGCTGCAGGCTTTCCTGCTGCCTTAAGCCTCAAAAGCACCCTTTCCCACATGCCGTCACGCCAGGCACAAAAATGGCAATATGTCTGGAGATTGGTCCCACGCCCAAAGAGCCAGCAGGGAAAAATATGCCTTGTTCTAAAGCTCTTTGGGAACCGCTTGCATAGCCCCAGACACCTGGGGGCTGCAGGCTTTCCTGCTGTCTTCAGCCTCAAAACAACCCTTTCCCACTTGGCGCCGCGCGAGGCCCAAAAATGGCCATATGTCTAGAGATTGGTGCCACGCCGAAAGAGCCAGCAGGGAAAACTATGCCTTGTTCTAAAGCTCTTTGGGAACCGCTTGCATAGCCCCACACACCTGGGGGCTGCAGGCTTTCCTGCTGCCTTCAGCCTCAAAACCACCCTTTCCCACTTGGCGCCGCGCCAGGCCCAGAAAAGGCCATATGTCTGGAGATTGGTCCCACGCCCAAAGAGCCAGCAGGGAAAACTATGCCTTGTTCTAAAGCTCTTTGGGAACCGCTTGCGTAGCACCACAGACCTGCGGGCTGCAGACTTTCCTGCTGCCTTCAGCCTCAAAACCACCCTTTCCCACTTGGCCCCGCGCCAGGCACAAAAATGGCCATATGTCTGGAGACTGGTCCCACGCCCAAAGAGCCAGCAGGGAAAACTATGCCTTGTTGTAAAGCTCTTTGGGAACAGCTTGCGTAGCCCCACACACCTGGGGGCTGCAGGCTTTCCTGCTGCCTTCAGCCTCAAAACCTCCATTTCCCACGTGGCCCCGCGCCAGGCACAAAAACGGCCATATGTCTGGAGGTTGGTCCCACGCCCAAAGAGCCAGCAGGGAAAACTGTGTCTTGTACTAAAGCTCTTTGGGAACCGCTTGCGTAGCCCCACAGACCTGGGGGCTGCAGGCTTTCCTGCTGCCTTCAGCCTCAAAACCACCCTTTCCCACATGTCCCAGCGCCAGGCACAAAAATGGACATATGTCTGGAGACTGGTCCCACTCTCAAAGAGCCAGCAGGGAAAACTATGCCTTGTTCTAAAGCTCTTTGGGAACCGCTTGCGTAGCCCCACACACCTGCGGGCTGCAGGCTTTCCTGCTGCCTTCAGCCTCAAAACCACCCTTTCCCACTTGGCCCCGTGCCAGGCACGAAAATGGCCATATGTCTGGAGACTGGTCCCACGCCCAAAGAGCCAGCAGGGAAAACTATGCCTTGTTCTAAAGCTCTTTGGGAACCGCTTGCGTGGCCCCACAGACCTGGGGGCTGCAGGCTTTCCTGCTGCCTTCAGCCTCAAAACCACCCTTTCCCACATGGCGTCGCGCCAGGCACAAAAATGGCCATATGTCTAGAGATTGGTCCCACGCCCAAAGAGCCAGCAGGGAAAACTATGCCTTGTTCTAAAGCTCTTTGGGAACCGCTTGCGTAGCCCCACAGACCTGGGGGCTGCAGGCTTTCCTGCTGCCTTCAGCCTCAAAACCACCCTTTGCCACTTGGCGCCGCACCAGGCACAAAAATGGCCATATGTCTGGAGACTGGTCCCTTTCCCAAAGAGCCAGGAGGGAAAAATATGCCTTGTTCTAAAGCTCTTTGGGAACCGCTTGCGTAGCCCCACACACCTGGGGGTTGCAGGCTTTTCTCGCGCTTTCAGCCTCAAAACCACACTTTCCCTCATGGCATCACGCCAGGCACAAAAATGGCCATATGTCTGGAGACTGGTCCCACGCCCAAAGAGCCAGCAGGGAAAACTATGCCTTGTTGTAAAGCTCTTTGGGAACCGCTTGCGTAGCCCCACACACCTGGGGGCTGCAGGATTTCCTGCTGCCTTCAGCCTCAAAACCTCCATTTTCCACGTGACCCCGCGCCAGGCACAAAAATGGCCATATGTCTGGAGGTTGGTCCACGCCGAAAGAGCCAGCAGGGAAAACTATGCCTTGTACTAAAGCTCTTTGGGAACGGCTTCCGTAGCCCCACACACCTGGGGGCTGCAGGCTTTCCTGCTGCCTTCAGCCTCAAATCCACCCTTTCCCACTTGGCCCCGCGTCAGGCACAAAAATGGCCATATGTCTGGAGATTGGTCCCACGCCCAAAGAGCCAGCAGGGAAAAATATGCCTTGTTCTAAAGCTCTTTGGGAACGGCTTGTGTAGCCCCACACACCTGGGGGCTGCACACCTTCCTGCTGCCTTCAGCCTCAAAACCACCCTTTCCCACTTGGCCCCGCGCCAGGCACAAAAATGGCCATATGTCTGGAGACTGGTCCCACGCCCAAAGAGCCAGCAGGGAAAAATATGCCTTGTTCTAAAGCTCTTTGGGAACGGCTTGCGTAGCCCCACAGACCTGGGGGCTGCAGGCTTTCCTGCTGCCTTCAGCCTCAAAACCACCCTTTCCCACTTGGCCCCGTGCCAGGCACAAAAATGGCCATATGTCTAGAGATTGGTCCCACGCCCAAAGAGCCAGCAGGGAAAACTATGCCTTGTTCTAAAGCTCTTTGGGAACCGCTTGCATAGCCCCAGACACCTGGGGGCTGCAGGCTTTCCTGCTGTCTTCAGCCTCAAAACAACCCTTTCCCACTTGGCGCCGCGCCAGGCCCAAAAATGGCCATATGTCTAGAGATTGGTCCCACGCCGAAAGAGCCAGCAGGGAAAACTATGCCTTGTTGTAAAGCTCTTTGGGAACCGCTTGCGTAGCCCCACACACCTGGGGGCTGCAGGCTTCCCTGCTGCCTTCAGCCTCAAAACCACCCTTTCCCACTTGGCGCCGCGCCAGGCCCAGAAAAGGCCATATGTCTGGAGATTGGTCCCACGCCCAAAGAGCCAGCAGGGAAAACTATGCCTTGTTCTAAAGCTCTTTGGGAACCGCTTCCGTAGCCCCACACACCTGGGGGCTGCAGGCTTTCCTGCTGCCTTTAGCCTCAAAACCACCCTTTCCCACTTGGCCCCGCGCCAGGCACAAAAATGGCCATATGTCTGGAGACTGGTCCCTTTCCCAAAGAGCCAGGAGGGAAAACTATGCCTTGTTCTAAAGCTCTTTGGGAACCGCTTGCGTAGCCCCACACACCTGGGGGCTGCAGGCTTTCCTGCTGCCTTCAGCCTCAAAACCTCCATTTCCCACGTGGCCCCGCGCCAGGCACAAAAACGGCCATATCTCTGGAGGTTGGACCCACGCCCAAAGAGCCAGCAGGGAAAACTATGCCTTGTACTAAAGCTCTTTTGGAACCGCTTGCGTAGCACCACAGACCTGCGGGCTGCAGACTTTCCTGCTGCCTTCAGCCTCAAAACCACCCTTTCCCACTTGGCCCCGCGCCAGGCACAAAAATGGCCATATGTCTGGAGACTGGTCCCACGCCCAAAGAGCCAGCAGGGAAAACTATGCCTTGTTGTAAAGCTCTTTGGGAACCGCTTGCGTAGCCCCACACACCTGGGGGCTGCAGGCTTTCCTGCTGCCTTCAGCCTCAAAACCACCCTTTCCCACATGTCCCAGCGCCAGGCACAAAAATGGACATATGTCTGGAGACTGGTCCCATGCTCAAAGAGCCAGCAGGGAAAACTATGCCTTGTTCTAAAGCTCTTTGGGAACCGCTTGCATAGCCCCACAGACCTGCGGGCTGCAGGCTTTCCTGCTGCCTTCAGCCTCAAAACCACCCTTTGCCACTTGGCGCCGCACCAGGCACAAAAATGGCCATATGTCTGGAGACTGGACCCTTTCCCAAAGAGCCAGGAGGGAAAACTATGCCTTGTTCTAAAGCTCTTTGGGAACCGCTTGCGTAGCCCCACACACCTGGGGGTTGCAGGCTTTTCTCGCGCTTTCAGCCTCAAAACCACACTTTCCCTCATGGCATCACGCCAGGCACAAAAATGGCCATATGTCTGGAGACTGGTCCCACGCCCAAAGAGCCAGCAGGGAAAACTATGCCTTGTTCTAAAGCTCTTTGGGAACGGCTTGCGTAGCCCCACAGACCTGGGGGCTGCAGGCTTTCCTGCTGCCTTAAGCCTCAAAAGCACCCTTTCCCACATGCCGTCACGCCAGGCACAAAAATGGCAATATGTCTGGAGATTGGTCCCACGCCCAAAGAGCCAGCAGGGAAAAATATGCCTTGTTCTAAAGCTCTTTGGGAACCGCTTGCATAGCCCCAGACACCTGGGGGCTGCAGGCTTTCCTGCTGTCTTCAGCCTCAAAACAACCCTTTCCCACTTGGCGCCGCGCCAGGCCCAAAAATGGCCATATGTCTAGAGATTGGTGCCACGCCGAAAGAGCCAGCAGGGAAAACTATGCCTTGTTCTAAAGCTCTTTGGGAACCGCTTGCATAGCCCCACACACCTGGGGGCTGCAGGCTTTCCTGCTGCCTTCAGCCTCAAAACCACCCTTTCCCACTTGGCGCCGCGCCAGGCCCAGAAAAGGCCATATGTCTGGAGATTGGTCCCACGCCCAAAGAGCCAGCAGGGAAAACTATGCCTTGTTCTAAAGCTCTTTGGGAACCGCTTGCGTAGCACCACAGACCTGCGGGCTGCAGACTTTCCTGCTGCCTTCAGCCTCAAAACCACCCTTTCCCACTTGGCCCCGCGCCAGGCACAAAAATGGCCATATGTCTGGAGACTGGTCCCACGCCCAAAGAGCCAGCAGGGAAAACTATGCCTTGTTCTAAAGCTCTTTGGGAACAGCTTGCGTAGCCCCACACACCTGGGGGCTGCAGGCTTTCCTGCTGCCTTCAGCCTCAAAACCTCCATTTCCCACGTGGCCCCGCGCCAGGCACAAAAACGGCCATATGTCTGGAGGTTGGTCCCACGCCCAAAGAGCCAGCAGGGAAAACTGTGTCTTGTACTAAAGCTCTTTGGGAACCGCTTGCGTAGCCCCACAGACCTGGGGGCTGCAGGCTTTCCTGCTGCCTTCAGCCTCAAAACCACCCTTTCCCACATGGCGTCGCGCCAGGCACAAAAATGGCCATATGTCTGGAGGTTGGTCCCACGCCCAAAGAGCCAGCAGGGAAAACTATGCCTTGTTCTAAAGCTCTTTGGGAACGGCTTGCGTAGCCCCACAGACCTGGGGGCTGCAGGCTTTCCTGCTGCCTTCAGCCTCAAAACCACCCTTTGCCACTTGGCGCCGCACCAGGCACAAAAATGGCCATATGTCTGGAGACTGGTCCCTTTCCCAAAGAGCCAGGAGGGAAAAATATGCCTTGTTCTAAAGCTCTTTGGGAACCGCTTGCGTAGCCCCAGACACCTGGGGGTTGCAGGCTTTTCTCGCGCTTTCAGCCTCAAAACCACACTTTCCCTCATGGCATCACGCCAGGCACAAAAATGGCCATATGTCTGGAGACTGGTCCCACGCCCAAAGAGCCAGCAGGGAAAACTATGCCTTGTTCTAAAGCTCTTTGGGAACGGCTTGCGTAGCCCCACACACCTGGGGGCTGCAGGCTTTCCTGCTGCCTTCAGCCTCAAAACCACCCTTTCCCCCTTGGCCCCGCGCCAGGCACAAAAATGGTAATATGTGTGGAGACTGGTCCCACGCCCAAAGAGCCAGCAGGGAAAACTATGCCTTGTTGTAAAGCTCTTTGGGAACCGCTTGCGTAGCCCCACACACCTGGGGGCTGCAGGATTTCCTGCTGCCTTCAGCCTCAAAACCTCCATTTTCCACGTGACCCCGCGCCAGGCACAAAAATGGCCATATGTCTGGAGGTTGGTCCACGCCGAAAGAGCCAGCAGGGAAAACTATGCCTTGTACTAAAGCTCTTTGGGAACGGCTTGCGTAGCCCCACACACCTGGGGGCTGCAGGCTTTCCTGCTGCCTTCAGCCTCAAATCCACCCTTTCCCACTTGGCCCCGCGTCAGGCACAAAAATGGCCATATGTCTGGAGATTGGTCCCACGCCCAAAGAGCCAGCAGGGAAAAATATGCCTTGCTCTAAAGCTCTTTGGGAACGGCTTGCGTAGCCACACACACCTGGGGGCTGCAGGCTTTCCTGCTGCCTTCAGCCTCAAAACCACCCTTTCCCACTTGGCCCCGCGCCAGGCACAAAAATGGCCATATGTCTGGAGACTGGTCCCACGCCCAAAGAGCCAGCAGGGAAAAATATGCCTTGTTCTAAAGCTCTTTGGGAACGGCTTGCGTAGCCCCACAGACCTGGGGGCTGCAGGCTTTCCTGCTGCCTTAAGCCTCAAAAGCACCCTTTCCGACATGCCGTCACGCCAGGCACAAAAATGGCAATATGTCTGGAGATTGGTCCCACGCCCAAAGAGCCAGCAGGGAAAAATATGCCTTGTTCTAAAGCTCTTTGGGAACCGCTTGCATAGCCCCAGACACCTGGGGGCTGCAGGCTCTCCTGCTGCCTTCAGCCTCAAAACAACCCTGTCCCACTTGGCGCCACGCCAGGCCCAAAAATGGCCATATGTCTAGAGATTGGTCCCACGCCGAAAGAGCCAGCAGGGAAAACTATGCCTTGTTCTAAAGCTCTTTGGGAACCGCTTGCATAGCCCCACACACCTGGGGGCTGCAGGCTTTCCTGCTGCCTTCAGCCTCAAAACCACCCTTTCCCACTTGGCGCCGCGCCAGGCCCAGAAAAGGCCATATGTCTGGAGATTGGTCCCACGCCCAAAGAGCCAGCAGGGAAAACTATGCCTTGTTCTAAAGCTCTTTGGGAACCGCTTGCGTAGCACCACAGACCTGCGGGCTGCAGACTTTCCTGCTGCCTTCAGCCTCAAAACCACCCTTTCCCACTTGGCCCCGCGCCAGGCACAAAAATGGCCATATGTCTGGAGACTGGTCCCACGCCCAAAGAGCCAGCAGGGAAAACTATGCCTTGTTCTAAAGCTCTTTGGGAACAGCTTGCGTAGCCCCACACACCTGGGGGCTGCAGGCTTTCCTGCTGCCTTCAGCCTCAAAACCTCCATTTCCCACGTGGCCCCGCGCCAGGCACAAAAACGGCCATATGTCTGGAGGTTGGTCCCACGCCCAAAGAGCCAGCAGGGAAAACTGTGTCTTGTACTAAAGCTCTTTGGGAACCGCTTGCGTAGCCCCACAGACCTGGGGGCTGCAGGCTTTCCTGCTGCCTTCAGCCTCAAAACCACCCTTTCCCACATGGCGTCGCGCCAGGCACAAAAATGGCCATATGTCTGGAGGTTGGTCCCACGCCCAAAGAGCCAGCAGGGAAAACTATGCCTTGTTCTAAAGCTCTTTGGGAACGGCTTGCGTAGCCCCACAGACCTGGGGGCTGCAGGCTTTCCTGCTGCCTTCAGCCTCAAAACCACCCTTTGCCACTTGGCGCCGCACCAGGCACAAAAATGGCCATATGTCTGGAGACTGGTCCCTTTCCCAAAGAGCCAGGAGGGAAAAATATGCCTTGTTCTAAAGCTCTTTGGGAACCGCTTGCGTAGCCCCAGACACCTGGGGGTTGCAGGCTTTTCTCGCGCTTTCAGCCTCAAAACCACACTTTCCCTCATGGCATCACGCCAGGCACAAAAATGGCCATATGTCTGGAGACTGGTCCCACGCCCAAAGAGCCAGCAGGGAAAACTATGCCTTGTTCTAAAGCTCTTTGGGAACGGCTTGCGTAGCCCCACACACCTGGGGGCTGCAGGCTTTCCTGCTGCCTTCAGCCTCAAAACCACCCTTTCCCACTTGGCCCCGCGCCAGGCACAAAAATGGTAATATGTGTGGAGACTGGTCCCACGCCCAAAGAGCCAGCAGGGAAAACTATGCCTTGTTGTAAAGCTCTTTGGGAACCGCTTGCGTAGCCCCACACACCTGGGGGCTGCAGGATTTCCTGCTGCCTTCAGCCTCAAAACCTCCATTTTCCACGTGACCCCGCGCCAGGCACAAAAATGGCCATATGTCTGGAGGTTGGTCCACGCCGAAAGAGCCAGCAGGGAAAACTATGCCTTGTACTAAAGCTCTTTGGGAACGGCTTGCGTAGCCCCACACACCTGGGGGCTGCAGGCTTTCCTGCTGCCTTCAGCCTCAAATCCACCCTTTCCCACTTGGCCCCGCGTCAGGCACAAAAATGGCCATATGTCTGGAGATTGGTCCCACGCCCAAAGAGCCAGCAGGGAAAAATATGCCTTGTTCTAAAGCTCTTTGGGAACGGCTTGCGTAGCCACACACACCTGGGGGCTGCAGGCTTTCCTGCTGCCTTCAGCCTCAAAACCACCCTTTCCCACTTGGCCCCGCGCCAGGCACAAAAATGGCCATATGTCTGGAGACTGGTCCCACGCCCAAAGAGCCAGCAGGGAAAAATATGCCTTGTTCTAAAGCTCTTTGGGAACGGCTTGCGTAGCCCCACAGACCTGGGGGCTGCAGGCTTTCCTGCTGCCTTAAGCCTCAAAAGCACCCTTTCCGACATGCCGTCACGCCAGGCACAAAAATGGCAATATGTCTGGAGATTGGTCCCACGCCCAAAGAGCCAGCAGGGAAAAATATGCCTTGTTCTAAAGCTCTTTGGGAACCGCTTGCATAGCCCCAGACACCTGGGGGCTGCAGGCTCTCCTGCTGCCTTCAGCCTCAAAACAACCCTGTCCCACTTGGCGCCACGCCAGGCCCAAAAATGGCCATATGTCTAGAGATTGGTCCCACGCCGAAAGAGCCAGCAGGGAAAACTATGCCTTGTTCTAAAGCTCTTTGGGAACCGCTTGCATAGCCCCACACACCTGGGGGCTGCAGGCTTTCCTGCTGCCTTCAGCCTCAAAACCACCCTTTCCCACTTGGCGCCGCGCCAGGCCCAGAAAAGGCCATATGTCTGGAGATTGGTCCCACGCCCAAAGAGCCAGCAGGGAAAACTATGCCTTGTTCTAAAGCTCTTTGGGAACCGCTTGCGTAGCCCCACACACCTGGGGGCTGCAGGCTTTTCTCTCGCTTTCAGCCTCAAAACCACACTTTCCCTCATGGCATCACGCCAGGCACAAAAATGGCCAGATGTCTGGAGACTGGTCCCTTTCCCAAAGAGCCAGCAGGGAAAACTATGCCTTGTTCTAAAGCTCTTTGGGAACCGCTTGCGTAGCACCACAGACCTGCGAGCTGCAGACTTTCCTGCTGCCTTCAGCCTCAAAACCACCCTTTCCCACTTGGCCCCGCGCCAGGCACAAAAATGGCCATATGTCTGGAGACTGGTCCCACGCTCAAAGAGCCAGCAGGGAAAACTATGCCTTGTTCTAAAGCTCTTTGGGAACCGCTTGCATAGCCCCACAGACCTGCGGGCTGCAGGCTTTCCTGCTGCCTTCAGCCTCAAAACCTCCATTTCCCACGTGGCCCCGCGCCAGGCACAAAAACGGCCATATGTCTGGAGGTTGGTCCCACGCCCAAAGAGCCAGCAGGGAAAACTGTGCCTTGTACTAAAGCTCTTTGGGAACCGCTTCCGTAGCCCCACAGACCTGGGGGCTGCAGGCTTTCCTGCTGCCTTCAGCCTCAAAACCACCCTTTCCCACATGTCCCAGCGCCAGGCACAAAAATGGACATATGTCTGGAGACTGGTCCCACGCTCAAAGAGCCAGCAGGGAAAACTATGCCTTGTTCTAAAGCTCTTTGGGAACCGCTTGCATAGCCCCACAGACCTGCGGGCTGCAGGCTTTCCTGCTGCCTTCAGCCTCAAAACCACCCTTTCCCACTTGGCCCCGTGCCAGGCACGAAAATGGCCATATGTCTGGAGACTGGTCCCTTTCCCAAAGACCCAGGAGGGAAAACTATGCCTTGTTCTAAAGCTCTTTGGGAACCGCTTGCGTGGCCCCACAGACCTGGGGGCTGCAGGCTTTCCTGCTGCCTTCAGCCTCAAAACCACCCTTTCCCACATGGCGTCGCGCCAGGCACAAAAATGGCCATATGTCTGGAGATTGGTCCCACGCCCAAAGAGCCAGCAGGGAAAACTATGCCTTGTTCTAAAGCTCTTTGGGAATGGCTTGCGTAGCCCCGCAGACCTGGGGGCTGCAGGCTTTCCTGCTGCCTTCAGCCTCAAAACCACCCTTTCCCACTTGGCTTCGCGCCAGGCACAAAAATGGCCATATGTCTGGAGACTGGTCCCACGCCCAAAGAGCCAGCAGGGAAAAATATGCCTTGTACTAAAGCTCTTTGGGAACCGCTTGCGTAGCCCCACAGACCTGGGGGCTGCAGGCTTTCCTGCTGCCTTCAGCCTCAAAACCTCCCTTTCCCACTTGGCGCCGCGCCAGGCCCAGAAAAGGCCATATGTCTGGAGATTGGTCCCACGCTCAAAGAGCCAGCAGGGAAAACTATGCCTTGTTCTAAATCTCTTTGGGAACCGCTTGCGTAGCCCCACACACCTGGGGGCTGCAGGCTTTCCTGCTGCCTTCAGCCTCAAAACCACCCTTTCCCACTTGGCGCCGCGCCAGGCCCAAAAATGGCCATATGTCTGGAGACTGGTCCCACGCCCAAAGAGCCAGCAGGGAAAACTATGCCTTGTTCTAAAGCTCTTTGGGAACCGCTTGCGTAGCCCCACACACCTGGGGGCTGCAGGCTTTCCTGCTGCCTTCAGCCTCAAAACCACCCTTTCCCACTTGGCCCTGCGCCAGGCACAAAAATGGCCATATGTCTGGAGACTGGTCCCACGCCCAAAGAGCCAGCAGGGAAAACTACGCCTTGTTCTAAAGCTCTTTGGGAACCGCTTGCGTAGCCCCACACACCTGGGGGCTGCAGGCTTTTCTCGCGCTTTCAGCCTCAAAACCACACTTTCCAACATGGCATCACGCCAGGCACAAAAATGGCCAGATGTCTGGAGACTGGTCCCTTTCCCAAAGAGCCAGCAGGGAAAACTATGCCTTGTTCTAAAGCTCTTTGGGAACCGCTTGCGTAGCCCCACAGACCTGCGGGCTGCAGGCTTTCCTGCTGCCTTCAGCCTCAAAACCACCCTTTCCCACTTGGCCCCGCGCCAGGCACAAAAATGGCCATATGTCTGGAGACTGGTCCCACGCTCAAAGAGCCAGCAGGGAAAACTATGCCTTGTTCTAAAGCTCTTTGGGAACCGCTTGCATAGCCCCACAGACCTGCGGGCTGCAGGCTTTCCTGCTGCCTTCAGCCTCAAAACCTCCATTTCCCACGTGGCCCCGCGCCAGGCACAAAAACGGCCATATGTCTGGAGGTTGGTCCCACGCCCAAAGAGCCAGCAGGGAAAACTGTGCCTTGTACTAAAGCTCTTTGGGAACCGCTTCCGTAGCCCCACAGACCTGGGGGCTGCAGGCTTTCCTGCTGCCTTCAGCCTCAAAACCACCCTTTCCCACATGTCCCAGCGCCAGGCACAAAAATGGACATATGTCTGGAGACTGGTCCCACGCTCAAAGAGCCAGCAGGGAAAACTATGCCTTGTTCTAAAGCTCTTTGGGAACCGCTTGCATAGCCCCACAGACCTGCGGGCTGCAGGCTTTCCTGCTGCCTTCAGCCTCAAAACCACCCTTTCCCACTTGGCCCCGTGCCAGGCACGAAAATGGCCATATGTCTGGAGACTGGTCCCTTTCCCAAAGACCCAGGAGGGAAAACTATGCCTTGTTCTAAAGCTCTTTGGGAACCGCTTGCGTGGCCCCACAGACCTGGGGGCTGCAGGCTTTCCTGCTGCCTTCAGCCTCAAAACCACCCTTTCCCACATGGCGTCGCGCCAGGCACAAAAATGGCCATATGTCTGGAGATTGGTCCCACGCCCAAAGAGCCAGCAGGGAAAACTATGCCTTGTTCTAAAGCTCTTTGGGAATGGCTTGCGTAGCCCCGCAGACCTGGGGGCTGCAGGCTTTCCTGCTGCCTTCAGCCTCAAAACCACCCTTTCCCACTTGGCTTCGCGCCAGGCACAAAAATGGCCATATGTCTGGAGACTGGTCCCACGCCCAAAGAGC
Organism: Chroicocephalus ridibundus; assembly: GCF_963924245.1. Lineage (NCBI taxonomy): Eukaryota > Metazoa > Chordata > Aves > Charadriiformes > Laridae > Chroicocephalus > Chroicocephalus ridibundus. Next base: position 2,779 of record NW_026961236.1, on the reverse strand, counting down.
CAGCAGGGAAAAATATGCCTTGTACTAAAGCTCTTTGGGAACCGCTTGCGTAGCCCCACAGACCTGGGGGCTGCAGGCTTTCCTGCTGCCTTCAGCCTCAAAACCTCCCTTTCCCACTTGGCGCCGCGCCAGGCCCAGAAAAGGCCATATGTCTGGAGATTGGTCCCACGCTCAAAGAGCCAGCAGGGAAAACTATGCCTTGTTCTAAATCTCTTTGGGAACCGCTTGCGTAGCCCCACACACCTGGGGGCTGCAGGCTTTCCTGCTGCCTTCAGCCTCAAAACCACCCTTTCCCACTTGGCGCCGCGCCAGGCCCAAAAATGGCCATATGTCTGGAGACTGGTCCCACGCCCAAAGAGCCAGCAGGGAAAACTATGCCTTGTTCTAAAGCTCTTTGGGAACCGCTTGCGTAGCCCCACACACCTGGGGGCTGCAGGCTTTCCTGCTGCCTTCAGCCTCAAAACCACCGTTTCCCACTTGGCCCCGCGCCAGGCACAAAAATGGCCATATGTCTGGAGACTGGTCCCACGCCCAAAGAGCCAGCAGGGAAAACTACGCCTTGTTCTAAAGCTCTTTGGGAACCGCTTGCGTAGCCCCACACACCTGGGGGCTGCAGGCTTTTCTCGCGCTTTCAGCCTCAAAACCACACTTTCCAACATGGCATCACGCCAGGCACAAAAATGGCCAGATGTCTGGAGACTGGTCCCTTTCCCAAAGAGCCAGCAGGGAAAACTATGCCTTGTTCTAAAGCTCTTTGGGAACCGCTTGCGTAGCCCCACAGACCTGCGGGCTGCAGGCTTTCCTGCTGCCTTCAGCCTCAAAACCACCCTTTCCCACTTGGCACCGCGCCAGGCACAAAAATGGTCATATGTCTGGAGATTGGTCCCACGCCCAAAGAGCCAGCAGGGAAAACTATGCCTTGTTCTAAAGCTCTTTGGGAACCGCTTGCGTAGCCCCACACACCTGGGGGCTGCAGGCTTTCCTACTGCCTTCAGCCTCAAAACCTCCATTTCCCACGTGGCCCCGCGCCAGGCACAAAAACGGCCATATGTCTGGAGGTTGGACCCACGCCCAAAGAGCCAGCAGGGAAAACTATGCCTTGTTCTAAAGCTCTTTGGGAACGGCTTGCGTAGCCCCACAGACCTGGGGGCTGCAGGCTTTCCTGCTGCCTTCAGCCTCAAAAGCACCCTTTCCGACATGCCGTCACGCCAGGTACAAAAATGGCAATATGTCTGGAGATTGGTCCCACGCCCAAAGAGCCAGCAGGGAAAAATATGCCTTGTTCTAAAGCTCTTTGGGAACCGCTTGCATAGCCCCAGACACCTGGGGGCTGCAGGCTTTCCTGCTGCCTTCAGCCTCAAAACAACCCTTTCCCACTTGGCGCCGCGCCAGGCCCAAAAATGGCCATATGTCTAGAGACTGGTCCCACGCCGAAAGAGCCAGCAGGGAAAACTATGCCTTGTTCTAAAGCTCTTTGGGAACCGCTTGCATAGCCCCACACACCTGGGGGCTGCAGGCTTTCCTGCTGCCTTCAGCCTCAAAACCACCCTTTCCCACTTGGCGCCGCGCCAGGCCCAGAAAAGGCCATATGTCTGGAGATTGGTCCCACGCCCAAAGAGCCAGCAGGGAAAACTATGCCTTGTTCTAAAGCTCTTTGGGAACCGCTTGCGTAGCACCACAGACCTGCGAGCTGCAGACTTTCCTGCTGCCTTCAGCCTCAAAACCACCCTTTCCCACTTGGCCCCGCGCCAGGCACAAAAATGGCCATATGTCTGGAGACTGGTCCCACGCCCAAAGAGCCAGGAGGGAAAACTATGCCTTGTTGTAAAGCTCTTTGGGAACCGCTTGCGTAGCCCCACACACCTGGGGGCTGAAGGCTTTCCTGCTGCCTTCAGCCTCAAAACCTCCATTTCCCACGTGGCCCCGCGCCAGGCACAAAAACGGCCATATGTCTGGAGGTTGGTCCCACGCCCAAAGAGCCAGCAGGGAAAAATATGCCTTGTTCTAAAGCTCTTTGGGAACGGCTTGCGTAGCCCCACAGACCTGGGGGCTGCAGGCTTTCCTGCTGCCTTAAGCCTCAAAAGCACCCTTTCCGACATGCCGTCACGCCAGGCACAAAAATGGCAATATGTTTGGAGATTGGTCCCACGCCCAAAGAGCCAGCAGTGAAAAATATGCCTTGTTCTAAAGCTCTTTGGGAACCGCTTGCATAGCCCCAGACACCTGGGGGCTGCAGGCTTTCCTGCTGTCTTCAGCCTCAAAACAACCCTTTCCCACTTGGCGCCGCGCCAGGCCCAAAAATGGCCATATGTCTAGAGATTGGTCCCACGCCGAAAGAGCCAGCAGGGAAAACTATGCCTTGTTCTAAAGCTCTTTGGGAACCGCTTGCATAGCCCCACACACCTGGGGGCTGCAGGCTTTCCTGCTGCCTTCAGCCTCAAAACCACCCTTTCCCACTTGGCGCCGCGCCAGGCCCAGAAAAGGCCATATGTCTGGAGATTGGTCCCACGCCCAAAGAGCCAGCAGGGAAAACTATGCCTTGTTCTAAAGCTCTTTGGGAACCGCTTGCGTAGCCCCACACACCTGGGGGCTGCAGGCTTTTCTCGCGCTTTCAGCCTCAAAACCACACTTTCCCTCATGGCATCACGCCAGGCACAAAAATGGCCAGATGTCTGGAGACTGGTCCCTTTCCCAAAGAGCCAGCAGGGAAAACTATGCCTTGTTCTAAAGCTCTTTGGGAACCGCTTGCGTAGCACCACAGACCTGCGAGCTGCAGACT